>NC_132912.1:41513595-42914049 GCF_047675955.1 Chlorocebus sabaeus
AGGCTGCTTGAAGGGAAACATGTAACTCTGTGAGATGAATTCACAGAACACAGAGAAGTTTCACAGAAAGCTTCTTTCCAGTTTTGAACGGAAGATATTTCCTTTTTCCCCATAGCCCTCTACGGGCTTCCAAATATCCCTTTGCCAATTCCACAAGAACAGCCTTAGCGAAAGGCTTCTTGAAGGGAAAGATGTAACTCTGTGAGATGAATTCACAGAACACAGAGCAGTTTCTCAGAAAGCTTCTTTCCAGTTTTGAACGGAAGATATTTCCTTTTTCCCCATAGCCCTCTATGGGCTTCCTAATATCCCTTTGCCAATTCCACAAGAACAGCCTTAGCGAAAGGCTGCTTGAAGGGAAAGATGTAACTCTGTGAGGTGAATTCACAGAACACAGAGCAGTTTCTCAGAAAGCTTCTTTCCAGTTTTGAACGGAAGATATTTCCTTTTTCCCCATAGCCCTCTAAGGGCATCCAAATATCCCTTTGCCAATTCCACAAGAACAGCCTTAGCGAAAGGCTTCTTGAAGGGAAAGATGTAACTCTGTGAGATGAATTCACAGAACACAGAGCAGTTTCTCAGAAAGCTTCTTTCCAGTTTTGAACGGAAGATATTTCCTTTTTCCCCATAGCCCTCTATGGGCTTCCAAATATCCCTTTGCCAATTCCACAAGAACAGCCTTAGCGAAAGGCTTCTTGAAGGGAAAGATGTAACTCCGTGAGATGAATTCACGGAAGACAGAGCACTTTCTCAGAAAGCTTCTTTCCAGTTTTGAACGGAAGATATTTCCTTTTTCACTGTAGCCCTCTATGGGCTTCCAAATATCCCTTTGCCAATTCCACAAGAACAGCCTTAGAGAAAGGCTTTTTGAAGGGAAAGATGTACCTCTGTGAGAGGAATTAACAGAACACAGAACAGTTTCTCAGAAAGCTTCTTTCCAGTTTTGAACAGAAGATATTTCGTTTTTCACCATAGCCCTCTATGGGCTTCCAAATATCCCTTTGCCAATTCCACAAGAACAGCCTTAGCGAAAGGCCTCTTGAAGGGAAAGATGTAACTCTGTGAGATGAATTCACAGAACACAGAGCAGTTTCTCAGAAAGCTTCTTTCCAGTTTTCAGCGGAAGATATTTCCTTTTTCCCCATAGCCCTCTATGGGCTTCCAAATATCCCTTTGCCAATTCCACAAGAACAGCCTTAGCGAAAGGCTTCTTGAAGGGAAAGATGTAACTCTGTGAGATGAATTAACAGAACACAGAGCAGTTTCTCAGAAAGCTTCTTTCCAGTTTTGAACGGAAGATATTTCCTTTTTCACCGTAGCCCTCTATGGGCTTCCAAATATCCCTTTGCCAATTCCACAAGAACAGCCTTAGCGAAAGGCTTCTTGAAGGGAAAGATGTAACTCTGTGAGATGAATTCACAGAACACAGAGCAGTTTCTCAGAAAGCTTCTTTCCAGTTTTGAACGGAAGATATTTCCTTTTTCCCCATAGCCCTCTAAGGGCATCCAAATATCCCTTTGCCAATTCCACAAGAACAGCCTTAGCGAAAGGCTTCTTGAAGGGAAAGATGTAACTCTGTGAGATGAATTCACAGAACACAGAGCAGTTTCTCAGAAAGCTTCTTTCCAGTTTTGAACGGAAGGTATTTCCTTTTTCCCCATAACCCTCTATGGGCTTCCAAATATCCCTTTGCCAATTCCACAAGAACAGCCTTAGCGAAAGGCTTCTTGAAGGGAAAGATGTAACTCTGTGAGATGAATTCACAGAACACAGAGCTGTTTCTCAGAAAGCTTCTTTCCAGTTTTCAACGGAAGATAATTCCTTTTTCCCCATAGCCCTCTATGGGCTTCCAAATATCCCTTTGCCAATTCCACAAGAAGAGCCTTAGCCAAAGGCTTCTTGAAGGGAAAGATGTAACTCTGTGAGATGAATTCACAGAACACAGAGCACTTTCTCAGAAAGCTTTTTTCCAGTTTTGAACGGAAGATATTTCCTTTTTCACTGTAGCCCTCTATGGGCTTCCAAATATCCCTTTGCCAATTCCACAAGAACAGCCTTAGCGAAAGGATTCTTGAAGGGAAAGATATAACTCTGTGAGAGGAATTTACAGAACACAGAGCAGTTTCTCAGAAAGCTTCTTTCCAGTTTTGAACGGAAGATATTTCATTTTTCACCATAGCCCGCTATGGACTTCCAAATATCCCATTGCCAATTCCACCAGAACAGACTTAGCGAAAGGCTTCTCGAAGGGAAAGATGTAACTCTTTGAGAGGAATTAACAGAACACAGAGCAGTTTCTCAGAAAGCTTCTTTCCAGTTTTGAACGGAAGATATTTGATTTTTCACCATAGCCCTCTATGGGCTTCCAAATATCCCTTTGCCAATTTTACAAGAACAGCCTTAGCGAAAGGCCTCTTGAAAGGAAAGATGTAACTCTGTGAGATGAATTCACAGAACACAGCTCAGTTTTTCAGAAAGCTTCTTTCCAGTTTTGAACGGAAGATATTTCGTTTTTCACTGTAGCCCTCTATGTGCTTCCAAATATCCCTTTGCCAATTCCACAAGAACAGCCTTAGCGAAATGCTTCTGGAAGGGAAAGATGTAACTCTGTGAGAGGAATTAACAGAACACAGAGCATTTTCTCAGAAAGCTTCTTTCCAGTTTTGAACGGAAGGTATTTCCTTTTTCACCATAGCCCACTATGGTCTTCCAAACATCCCTTTGCCAATTCCACAAGAACAGCCTTAGCGAAAGGCTTCTTGAAGGGAAAGATGTAACTCTGTGAGATGAATTCACAGAACACAGAGCAGTTTCTCAGAAAGCTTCTTTCCAGTTTTGAACGGAAGATATTTCCTTTTTCACCATAGCCCTCTATGGGCTTCCAAATATCCCTTTGCCAATTCCACAAGAACAGCCTTAGCGAAAGGCTTCTTGAAGGGAAAGATGTAACTCTGTGAGATGAATTCACAGAACACAGAGCAGTTTCTCAGAAAGCTTCTTTCCAGTTTTGAACGGAAGATATTTCCTTTTTCACCATACCCTCTATGGGCTTCCAAATATCCCTTTGCCAATTCCACAAGAACAGCCTTAGCGAAAGGCTTCTTGAAGGGAAAGATGTAACTCTGTGAGATGAATTCACAGAACACAGAGCAGTTTCTCAGAAAGCTTCTTTCCAGTTTTGAACGGAAGATATTTCCTTTTTCACCTTAGCCCTCTATGGGCTTCCAAATATCCCTTTGCCAATTCCACAAGAACAGCCTTAGCGAAAGGCTGCTTGAAGGGAAACATGTAACTCGGTGAGATGAATTCACAGAACACAGAGCAGTTTCACAGAAAGCTTCTTTCCAGTTTTGAACGGAAGATATTTCCTTTTTCCCCATAGCCCTCTATGGGCTTCCAAATATCCCTTTGCCAATTCCACAAGAACAGACTTAGCGAAAGGCTTCTTGAAGGGAAAGATGTAACTCTGTGAGATGAATTCACAGAACACAGAGCAGTTTCTCAGAAAGCTTCTTTCCAGTTTTGAACGGAAGATATTTCCTTTTTCCCCATAGCCCTCTATGGGCTTCCTAATATCCCTTTGCCAATTCCACAAGATCAGCCTTAGCGAAAGGCTGCTTGAAGGGAAAGATGTAACTCTGTGAGGTGAATTCACAGAACACAGAGCAGTTTCTCAGAAAGCTTCTTTCCAGTTTTGAACGGAAGATATTTCCTTTTTCCCCATAGCCCTCTATGGGCTTTCAAATATCCCTTTGCCAATTCCACAAAAACAGCCTTAGCGAAAGGCTGCTTGAAAGGAAAGATGTAACTATGTGAGATGAATTCACAGAACACAGAGCAGTTTCTCAGAAAGCTTCTTTATAGTTTTGAACGGAAGATATTTCCTTTTTCACCATAGCCCTCTATAGGCTTCCAAATATCCCTTTGCCAATTCCACAAGAACAGCCTTAGCGAAAGGCTTCTTGAAGGGAAAGATGTAACTCTGTGAGATGAATTCACAGAACACAGAGCAGTTTCACAGAAAGCTTCTTTCCAGTTTTGAACGGAAGATATTTCCTTTTTCCCCATAGCCCTCTATGGGCTTCCAAATATCCCTTTGCGAATTCCACAAGAACAGCCTTAGCGAAAGGCTTCTTGAAGGGAAAGATGTAAGTCTGTGAGATGAATTCAGAGAACACAGTGCACTTTCTCTGAAAGCTTCTTTCCAGTTTTGAACGGAAGATATTTCCTTTTTCACCATAGCCCTCTAGGGGTTCCAAATATCCCTTTGCCAATTCCACCAGAACAGCCTTAGCGAAAGGCTTCTCGAAGAGAAAGATGTAACTCTGTGAGAGGAATTAACAGAACACAGAGCAGTTTCTCAGAAAGCTTCTTTCCAGTTTTGAACGGAAGATATTTGATTTTTCACCATAGCCCTCTATGGGCTTCCAAATATCCCTTTGCCAATTTTACAAGAACAGCCTTAGCGAAAGGCCTCTTGAAAGGAAAGATGTAACTCTGTGAGATGAATTCACAGAACACAGAGCAGTTTCTCAGAAAGCTTCTTTCCAGTTTTGAACGGAAGATATTTCGGTTTTCACTGTAGCCCTCTATGTGCTTCCAAATATCCCTTTGCCAATTCCACAAGAACAGCCTTAGCGAAAGGCTTCTTGAAGGGAAAGATGTAACTCTGTGAGAGGAATTAACAGAACACAGAGCAGTTTCTCAGAAAGCTTCTTTCCAGTTTTGAACGGAAAATATTTCCTTTTTCACCATAGCCCTCTATGGGCTTCCAAATATCCCTTTGCCAATTCCACAAGAACAGCCTTAGCGAAAGGCCTCTTGAAGGGAAAGATGTAACTCGGTGAGATGAATTCACAGAACACAGAGCAGTTTCTCAGAAAACTTCTTTCCAGTTTTGAACGGAAGATATTTCCTTTTTCACCATAGCCCTCTATGGGCTTCCAAATATCCCTTTGCCAATTCCTCAAGAACAGCCTTTGCGAAAGGCTTCTTGAAGGGAAAGATGTAACTCTATGAGATGAATTCACAGAACATAGAGCAGTTTCTCAGAAAGCTTCTTTCCAGTTTTGAACCGAAGATATTTCCTTTTTCCCCTAGCCCTCTATGGGCTTCCAAATATCCCTTTGCCAATTCCACAAGAACAGCCTTAGCGAAAGGCTTCTTGAAGGGAAAGATGTAACTCTGTGAGATGAATTCACAGAACACAGAGCAGTTTCTCAGAAAGCTTTTTTCCAGTTTTGAACGGAAGATATTTCCTTTTTCACTGTAGCCCTCTATGGGCTTCCAAATATCCCTTTGCCAATTCCACAAGAACAGCCTTAGCGAAAGGATTCTTGAAGGGAAAGATGTAACTCTGTGAGAGGAATTTACAGAACACAGAGCAATTTCTCAGAAAGCTTCTTTCCAGTTTGGAACGGAAGATAATTCCTTTTTCACCATAGCCCTCTATGGGCTTCCAAATATCCCTTTCCCAATTCCACAAGAACAGCCTTAGCGAAAGGCTTCTTGAAGGGAAAGATGTAACTCTGTGAGATGAATTCACAGAACACAGAGCAGTTTCTCAGAAAGCTTCTTTCCAGTTTTGAACGGAAGATATTTCCTTTTTCCCCATAGCCCTCTATGGGCTTCCAAATATCCCTTTGCCAATTCCACAAGAACAGCCTTAGCGAAAGGCTTCTTGAAGGGAAAGATGTAACTCTGTGAGATGAATTCACAGAACACAGAGCAGTTTCTCAGAAAGCTTCTTTCCAGTTTTGAACGGAAGATATTTCCTTTTTCCCCATAGCCCTCTATGGGCTTCCTAATATCCCTTTGCCAATTCCACAAGATCAGCCTTAGCGAAAGGCTTCTTGAAGGGAAAGATGTAACTCTGTGAGGTGAATTCACAGAACACAGAGCAGTTTCTCAGAAAGCTTCTTTCCAGTTTTGAACGGAAGGTATTTCCTTTTTCCCCATAACCCTCTATGGGCTTCCAAATATCCCTTTGCCAATTCCACAAGAACAGCCTTAGCGAAAGGCTTCTTGAAGGGAAAGATGTAACTCTGTGAGATGAATTCACAGAACACAGAGCTGTTTCTCAGAAAGCTTCTTTCCAGTTTTGAACGGAAGATATTTCCTTTTTCCCCATAGCCCTCTATGGGCTTCCAAATATCCTTTGCCAATTTCACAAGAACAGCCTTAGGGAAAAGCTTCTTGAAGGGAAAGATGTAACTCTGTGAGATGAATTCACAGAACACAGAGCAGTTTCTCAGAAAGCTTCTTTCCAGTTTTGAACGGAAGATATTTCCTTTTTCCCCATAGCCCTCTATGGGATTCCAAATATCCCTTTGCCAATTCCACAAGAACAGCCTTAGCGAAAGGCTGCTTGAAGGGAAAGATGTAACTCTGTGAGATGAATTCACAGAACACAGAGCAGTTACTCAGAAAGCTTCTTTCCGGTTTTGAACGGAAGATATTACCTTTTTCACCATAGCCCTGTATGGGCTTCCAAATATCCCTTTGCCAATTCCACAAGAACAGCCTTAGCGAAAGGCTTCTTGAAGGGAAAGATGTAACTCTGTGAGATGAATTCACAGAACACAGAGCAGTTTCTCAGAAAGCTTCTTTCCAGTTTTGAACAGAAGATATTTCGTTTTTCACCATAGCCCTCTATGGGCTTCCAAATATCCCTTTGCCAATTCCACAAGAACAGCCTTAGCGAAAGGCCTCTTGAAGGGAAAGATGTAACTCTGTGAGATGAATTCACAGAACACAGAGCAGTTTCTCAGAAAGCTTCTTTCCAGTTTTCAGCGGAAGATATTTCCTTTTTCCCCATAGCCCTCTATGGGCTTCCAAATATCCCTTTGCCAATTCCACAAGAACAGCCTTAGCGAAAGGCTTCTTGAAGGGAAAGATGTAACTCTGTGAGATGAATTAACAGAACACAGAGCAGTTTCTCAGAAAGCTTCTTTCCAGTTTTGAACGGAAGATATTTCCTTTTTCACCGTAGCCCTCTATGGGCTTCCAAATATCCCTTTGCCAATTCCACAAGAACAGCCTTAGCGAAAGGCTTCTTGAAGGGAAAGATGTAACTCTGTGAGATGAATTCACAGAACACAGAGCAGTTTCTCAGAAAGCTTCTTTCCAGTTTTGAACGGAAGATATTTCCTTTTTCCCCATAGCCCTCTAAGGGCATCCAAATATCCCTTTGCCAATTCCACAAGAACAGCCTTAGCGAAAGGCTTCTTGAAGGGAAAGATGTAACTCTGTGAGATGAATTCACAGAACACAGAGCAGTTTCTCAGAAAGCTTCTTTCCAGTTTTGAACGGAAGGTATTTCCTTTTTCCCCATAACCCTCTATGGGCTTCCAAATATCCCTTTGCCAATTCCACAAGAACAGCCTTAGCGAAAGGCTTCTTGAAGGGAAAGATGTAACTCTGTGAGATGAATTCACAGAACACAGAGCTGTTTCTCAGAAAGCTTCTTTCCAGTTTTCAACGGAAGATAATTCCTTTTTCCCCATAGCCCTCTATGGGCTTCCAAATATCCCTTTGCCAATTCCACAAGAAGAGCCTTAGCCAAAGGCTTCTTGAAGGGAAAGATGTAACTCTGTGAGATGAATTCACAGAACACAGAGCACTTTCTCAGAAAGCTTTTTTCCAGTTTTGAACGGAAGATATTTCCTTTTTCACTGTAGCCCTCTATGGGCTTCCAAATATCCCTTTGCCAATTCCACAAGAACAGCCTTAGCGAAAGGATTCTTGAAGGGAAAGATATAACTCTGTGAGAGGAATTTACAGAACACAGAGCAGTTTCTCAGAAAGCTTCTTTCCAGTTTTGAACGGAAGATATTTCATTTTTCACCATAGCCCGCTATGGACTTCCAAATATCCCATTGCCAATTCCACCAGAACAGACTTAGCGAAAGGCTTCTCGAAGGGAAAGATGTAACTCTTTGAGAGGAATTAACAGAACACAGAGCAGTTTCTCAGAAAGCTTCTTTCCAGTTTTGAACGGAAGATATTTGATTTTTCACCATAGCCCTCTATGGGCTTCCAAATATCCCTTTGCCAATTTTACAAGAACAGCCTTAGCGAAAGGCCTCTTGAAAGGAAAGATGTAACTCTGTGAGATGAATTCACAGAACACAGCTCAGTTTTTCAGAAAGCTTCTTTCCAGTTTTGAACGGAAGATATTTCGTTTTTCACTGTAGCCCTCTATGTGCTTCCAAATATCCCTTTGCCAATTCCACAAGAACAGCCTTAGCGAAATGCTTCTGGAAGGGAAAGATGTAACTCTGTGAGAGGAATTAACAGAACACAGAGCATTTTCTCAGAAAGCTTCTTTCCAGTTTTGAACGGAAGGTATTTCCTTTTTCACCATAGCCCACTATGGTCTTCCAAACATCCCTTTGCCAATTCCACAAGAACAGCCTTAGCGAAAGGCTTCTTGAAGGGAAAGATGTAACTCTGTGAGATGAATTCACAGAACACAGAGCAGTTTCTCAGAAAGCTTCTTTCCAGTTTTGAACGGAAGATATTTCCTTTTTCACCATAGCCCTCTATGGGCTTCCAAATATCCCTTTGCCAATTCCACAAGAACAGCCTTAGCGAAAGGCTTCTTGAAGGGAAAGATGTAACTCTGTGAGATGAATTCACAGAACACAGAGCAGTTTCTCAGAAAGCTTCTTTCCAGTTTTGAACGGAAGATATTTCCTTTTTCACCATACCCTCTATGGGCTTCCAAATATCCCTTTGCCAATTCCACAAGAACAGCCTTAGCGAAAGGCTTCTTGAAGGGAAAGATGTAACTCTGTGAGATGAATTCACAGAACACAGAGCAGTTTCTCAGAAAGCTTCTTTCCAGTTTTGAACGGAAGATATTTCCTTTTTCACCTTAGCCCTCTATGGGCTTCCAAATATCCCTTTGCCAATTCCACAAGAACAGCCTTAGCGAAAGGCTGCTTGAAGGGAAACATGTAACTCGGTGAGATGAATTCACAGAACACAGAGCAGTTTCACAGAAAGCTTCTTTCCAGTTTTGAACGGAAGATATTTCCTTTTTCCCCATAGCCCTCTATGGGCTTCCAAATATCCCTTTGCCAATTCCACAAGAACAGACTTAGCGAAAGGCTTCTTGAAGGGAAAGATGTAACTCTGTGAGATGAATTCACAGAACACAGAGCAGTTTCTCAGAAAGCTTCTTTCCAGTTTTGAACGGAAGATATTTCCTTTTTCCCCATAGCCCTCTATGGGCTTCCTAATATCCCTTTGCCAATTCCACAAGATCAGCCTTAGCGAAAGGCTGCTTGAAGGGAAAGATGTAACTCTGTGAGGTGAATTCACAGAACACAGAGCAGTTTCTCAGAAAGCTTCTTTCCAGTTTTGAACGGAAGATATTTCCTTTTTCCCCATAGCCCTCTATGGGCTTTCAAATATCCCTTTGCCAATTCCACAAAAACAGCCTTAGCGAAAGGCTGCTTGAAAGGAAAGATGTAACTATGTGAGATGAATTCACAGAACACAGAGCAGTTTCTCAGAAAGCTTCTTTATAGTTTTGAACGGAAGATATTTCCTTTTTCACCATAGCCCTCTATAGGCTTCCAAATATCCCTTTGCCAATTCCACAAGAACAGCCTTAGCGAAAGGCTTCTTGAAGGGAAAGATGTAACTCTGTGAGATGAATTCACAGAACACAGAGCAGTTTCACAGAAAGCTTCTTTCCAGTTTTGAACGGAAGATATTTCCTTTTTCCCCATAGCCCTCTATGGGCTTCCAAATATCCCTTTGCGAATTCCACAAGAACAGCCTTAGCGAAAGGCTTCTTGAAGGGAAAGATGTAAGTCTGTGAGATGAATTCAGAGAACACAGTGCACTTTCTCTGAAAGCTTCTTTCCAGTTTTGAACGGAAGATATTTCCTTTTTCACCATAGCCCTCTAGGGGTTCCAAATATCCCTTTGCCAATTCCACCAGAACAGCCTTAGCGAAAGGCTTCTCGAAGAGAAAGATGTAACTCTGTGAGAGGAATTAACAGAACACAGAGCAGTTTCTCAGAAAGCTTCTTTCCAGTTTTGAACGGAAGATATTTGATTTTTCACCATAGCCCTCTATGGGCTTCCAAATATCCCTTTGCCAATTTTACAAGAACAGCCTTAGCGAAAGGCCTCTTGAAAGGAAAGATGTAACTCTGTGAGATGAATTCACAGAACACAGAGCAGTTTCTCAGAAAGCTTCTTTCCAGTTTTGAACGGAAGATATTTCGGTTTTCACTGTAGCCCTCTATGTGCTTCCAAATATCCCTTTGCCAATTCCACAAGAACAGCCTTAGCGAAAGGCTTCTTGAAGGGAAAGATGTAACTCTGTGAGAGGAATTAACAGAACACAGAGCAGTTTCTCAGAAAGCTTCTTTCCAGTTTTGAACGGAAAATATTTCCTTTTTCACCATAGCCCTCTATGGGCTTCCAAATATCCCTTTGCCAATTCCACAAGAACAGCCTTAGCGAAAGGCCTCTTGAAGGGAAAGATGTAACTCGGTGAGATGAATTCACAGAACACAGAGCAGTTTCTCAGAAAACTTCTTTCCAGTTTTGAACGGAAGATATTTCCTTTTTCACCATAGCCCTCTATGGGCTTCCAAATATCCCTTTGCCAATTCCTCAAGAACAGCCTTTGCGAAAGGCTTCTTGAAGGGAAAGATGTAACTCTATGAGATGAATTCACAGAACATAGAGCAGTTTCTCAGAAAGCTTCTTTCCAGTTTTGAACCGAAGATATTTCCTTTTTCCCCTAGCCCTCTATGGGCTTCCAAATATCCCTTTGCCAATTCCACAAGAACAGCCTTAGCGAAAGGCTTCTTGAAGGGAAAGATGTAACTCTGTGAGATGAATTCACAGAACACAGAGCAGTTTCTCAGAAAGCTTTTTTCCAGTTTTGAACGGAAGATATTTCCTTTTTCACTGTAGCCCTCTATGGGCTTCCAAATATCCCTTTGCCAATTCCACAAGAACAGCCTTAGCGAAAGGATTCTTGAAGGGAAAGATGTAACTCTGTGAGAGGAATTTACAGAACACAGAGCAATTTCTCAGAAAGCTTCTTTCCAGTTTGGAACGGAAGATAATTCCTTTTTCACCATAGCCCTCTATGGGCTTCCAAATATCCCTTTCCCAATTCCACAAGAACAGCCTTAGCGAAAGGCTTCTTGAAGGGAAAGATGTAACTCTGTGAGATGAATTCACAGAACACAGAGCAGTTTCTCAGAAAGCTTCTTTCCAGTTTTGAACGGAAGATATTTCCTTTTTCCCCATAGCCCTCTATGGGCTTCCAAATATCCCTTTGCCAATTCCACAAGAACAGCCTTAGCGAAAGGCTTCTTGAAGGGAAAGATGTAACTCTGTGAGATGAATTCACAGAACACAGAGCAGTTTCTCAGAAAGCTTCTTTCCAGTTTTGAACGGAAGATATTTCCTTTTTCCCCATAGCCCTCTATGGGCTTCCTAATATCCCTTTGCCAATTCCACAAGATCAGCCTTAGCGAAAGGCTTCTTGAAGGGAAAGATGTAACTCTGTGAGGTGAATTCACAGAACACAGAGCAGTTTCTCAGAAAGCTTCTTTCCAGTTTTGAACGGAAGGTATTTCCTTTTTCCCCATAACCCTCTATGGGCTTCCAAATATCCCTTTGCCAATTCCACAAGAACAGCCTTAGCGAAAGGCTTCTTGAAGGGAAAGATGTAACTCTGTGAGATGAATTCACAGAACACAGAGCTGTTTCTCAGAAAGCTTCTTTCCAGTTTTGAACGGAAGATATTTCCTTTTTCCCCATAGCCCTCTATGGGCTTCCAAATATCCTTTGCCAATTTCACAAGAACAGCCTTAGGGAAAAGCTTCTTGAAGGGAAAGATGTAACTCTGTGAGATGAATTCACAGAACACAGAGCAGTTTCTCAGAAAGCTTCTTTCCAGTTTTGAACGGAAGATATTTCCTTTTTCCCCATAGCCCTCTATGGGATTCCAAATATCCCTTTGCCAATTCCACAAGAACAGCCTTAGCGAAAGGCTGCTTGAAGGGAAAGATGTAACTCTGTGAGATGAATTCACAGAACACAGAGCAGTTACTCAGAAAGCTTCTTTCCGGTTTTGAACGGAAGATATTACCTTTTTCACCATAGCCCTGTATGGGCTTCCAAATATCCCTTTGCCAATTCCACAAGAACAGCCTTAGCGAAAGGCTTCTTGAAGGGAAAGATGTAACTCTGTGAGATGAATTCACAGAACAGAGAGCAGTTTCTCAGAAAGTTTCTTTCCAGTCTTTAACGGAAGATATTTCCTTTTTCACTGTAGCCCTCTATGGCCTTCCAAATATCTCTTTGCCAGTTCCACAAGAACAGACTTAGCGAAAGGCTTCTTGAAGGGAAAGATGTAACTCTGTGAGATGAATTCACAGAACACAGAGCAGTTTCTCAGAAAGCTTCTTTCCAGTTTTGAACGGAAGATATTTCCTTTTTCCCCATAGCCCTCTATGGGCTTCCAAATATCCCTTTGCCAATACCACAAGAACACCCTTAGCGAAAGGCTTCTTTTAGGGAACGATGTAACTCTGTGAGATGAATTTAGAGTACACAGAGCAGTTTCTCAGAAAGCTTCTTTCCAGTTTTCAGCGGAAGATATTTCCTTTTTCACCATAGACCACTACGGACTTCCAAATATCCCTTTGCCAATTCCACAAGAACAGCCTTAGCGAAAGGCTTCTTGAAGGGAAAGATGTAACTCTGTGAGATGAATTCACAGAACACAGAGCAGTTTCTCAGAAAGCTTCTTTCCAGTTTTGAACGGAAGATATTTCCTTTTTCCCCATAGCCCTCTATGGGCTTCCAAATATCCCTTTGCCAATTCCACAAGAACAGCCTTAGCGAAAGGCTTCTTGAAGGGAAAGATGTAACTCTGTGAGATGAATTCACAGAACACAGAGCAGTTTCTCAGAAAGCTTCTTTCCAGTTTTGAACGGAAGATATTTCCTTTTTCCCCATAGCCCTCTATGGGCTTCCAAATATCCCTTTGCCAATTCCACAATAACAGCCTTAGCGAAAGGCTTCTTGAAGGGAAAGATGTAACTCTGTGAGATGAATTAAGAGAACACAGAGCAGTTTCTCAGAAAGCTTCTTTCCAGTTTTGAACGGAAGGTATTTCCTTTTTCCCCATAACCCTCTATGGGCTTCCAAATATCCCTTTGCCAATTCCACAAGAACAGCCTTAGCGAAAGGCTTCTTGAAGGGAAAGATGTAACGCTGTGAGATGAATTCACAGAACACAGAGCTGTTTCTCAGAAAGCTTCTTTCCAGTTTTGAACGGAAGATATTTCCTTTTTCCCCATAGCCCTCTATGGGCTTCCAAAAATCCCTTTGCCAATTCCACAAGAACAGCCTTAGCGAAAGTCTTCTTGAAGGGAAAGATGTAAGTCTGTGAGATGAATTCACAGAACACAGAGAACTTTCTCTGAAAGCTTCTTTCCAGTTTTGAACGGAAGATATTTCGTTTTTCACCATAGCCCTCTATGGGCTTCCAAATATCCCTTTGCCAATTCCACCAGAACAGACTTAGCGAAAGGCTTCTCGAAGGGAAAGATGTAACTCTGTGAGAGGAATTAACAGAACACAGAGCAGTTTCTCAGAAAGCTTCTTTCCAGTTTTGAACGGAAGATATTTGATTTTTCACCATAGCCCACTATTGGCTTCCAAATATCCCTTTGCCAATTTTACAAGAACAGCCTTAGCGAAAGGCCTCTTGAAAGGAAAGATGTAACTCTGTGAGATGAATTCACAGAACACAGAGCAGTTTCTCAGAAAGCTTCTTTCCAGTTTTGAACGGAAGATATTTCGTTTTTCACTGTAGCCCTCTATGTGCTTCCAAATATCCCTTTGCCAATTCCACAAGAACAGCCTTAGCGAAATGCTTCTTGAAGGGAAAGATGTAACTCTGTGAGAGGAATTAACAGAACACAGAGCAGTTTCTCAGAAAGCTTCTTTCCAGTTTTGAACGGAAGATATTTCCTTTTTCACCATAGCCCACTATGGGCTTCCAAACATCCCTTTGCCAATTCCACAAGAACAGCCTTAGCGAAAGGCTTCTTGAAGGGAAAGATGTAACTCTGTGAGATGAATTCACAGAACACAGAGTAGTTTCTCAGAAAGCTTCTTTCCAGTTTTGAACGGAAGATATTTCCTTTTTCACCATACCCTCCATGGGCTTCCAAATATCCCTTTCCAATTCCACAAGAACAGCCTTAGCGAAAAGCTTCTTGAAGGGAAACATGTAACTCTGTGAGATGAATTCACAGAACACAGAGCAGTTTCTCAGAAAGCTTCTTTCCAGTCTTCAACGGAAGATATTTCCTTTTCCCCATTGCCCTCTAAGGGCTTCCTTATATCCCTTTGCCAATTCCACAAGAACAGCCTTAGCGAAAGGCTGCTTGAATGGAAAGATGTAACTCTGTGAGATGAATTCACAGAACACAGAGCTGTTTCTCAGAAAGCTTCTTTGCAGTTTTGAACGGAAGATATTTCCTTTTTCACCATAGCCCTCTATGGGCTTCCAAATATCCCTTTGCCAATTCCACAAGAACAGCCTTAGCGAAAGGCTTCTTGAAGGGAAAGATGTAACTCTGTGAGATGAATTCACAGAACACAGAGCAGTTTCTTAGAAAGCTTCTTTCCAGTTTTGAACGGAAGATATTTCCTTTTTCACCTTAGCCCTCTATGGGCTTCCAAATATCCCTTTGCCAATTCCACAAGAACAGCCTTAGCGAAAGTCTTCTTGAAGGGTAAGATGTAACTCTGTGAGGTGAATTCACAGAACACAGAGTAGTTTCTCTGAAAGCTTCTTTCCAGTTTTGAACGGAATATATTTCCTTTTTCACCATACCCTCTGTGGGCTTCCAAATATCCCTTTGCCAATTCCACAAGAACAGCCTTAGCGAAAGGCGGCTTAAAGGGAAAGATGTAACTCTGTGCGATGAATTCACAGAACACAGAGCACTTTCTCAGAAAACTTCTTTCCAGTTTTGAACGGAAGATATTTCCTTTTTCAGCATAGCCCTCTATGGGCTTCCAAATATCCCTTTGCCAATTCCACAAGAACAGCCTTAGCGAAAGGCTGCTTGAAGGGAAACATGTAACTCTGTGAGATGAATTCACAGAACACAGAGAAGTTTCACAGAAAGCTTCTTTCCAGTTTTGAACGGAAGATATTTCCTTTTTCCCCATAGCCCTCTACGGGCTTCCAAATATCCCTTTGCCAATTCCACAAGAACAGCCTTAGCGAAAGGCTTCTTGAAGGGAAAGATGTAACTCTGTGAGATGAATTCACAGAACACAGAGCAGTTTCTCAGAAAGCTTCTTTCCAGTTTTGAACGGAAGATATTTCCTTTTTCCCCATAGCCCTCTATGGGCTTCCTAATATCCCTTTGCCAATTCCACAAGAACAGCCTTAGCGAAAGGCTGCTTGAAGGGAAAGATGTAACTCTGTGAGGTGAATTCACAGAACACAGAGCAGTTTCTCAGAAAGCTTCTTTCCAGTTTTGAACGGAAGATATTTCCTTTTTCCCCATAGCCCTCTAAGGGCATCCAAATATCCCTTTGCCAATTCCACAAGAACAGCCTTAGCGAAAGGCTTCTTGAAGGGAAAGATGTAACTCTGTGAGATGAATTCACAGAACACAGAGCAGTTTCTCAGAAAGCTTCTTTCCAGTTTTGAACGGAAGATATTTCCTTTTTCCCCATAGCCCTCTATGGGCTTCCAAATATCCCTTTGCCAATTCCACAAGAACAGCCTTAGCGAAAGGCTTCTTGAAGGGAAAGATGTAACTCCGTGAGATGAATTCACGGAAGACAGAGCACTTTCTCAGAAAGCTTCTTTCCAGTTTTGAACGGAAGATATTTCCTTTTTCACTGTAGCCCTCTATGGGCTTCCAAATATCCCTTTGCCAATTCCACAAGAACAGCCTTAGAGAAAGGCTTTTTGAAGGGAAAGATGTACCTCTGTGAGAGGAATTAACAGAACACAGAACAGTTTCTCAGAAAGCTTCTTTCCAGTTTTGAACAGAAGATATTTCGTTTTTCACCATAGCCCTCTATGGGCTTCCAAATATCCCTTTGCCAATTCCACAAGAACAGCCTTAGCGAAAGGCCTCTTGAAGGGAAAGATGTAACTCTGTGAGATGAATTCACAGAACACAGAGCAGTTTCTCAGAAAGCTTCTTTCCAGTTTTCAGCGGAAGATATTTCCTTTTTCCCCATAGCCCTCTATGGGCTTCCAAATATCCCTTTGCCAATTCCACAAGAACAGCCTTAGCGAAAGGCTTCTTGAAGGGAAAGATGTAACTCTGTGAGATGAATTAACAGAACACAGAGCAGTTTCTCAGAAAGCTTCTTTCCAGTTTTGAACGGAAGATATTTCCTTTTTCACCGTAGCCCTCTATGGGCTTCCAAATATCCCTTTGCCAATTCCACAAGAACAGCCTTAGCGAAAGGCTTCTTGAAGGGAAAGATGTAACTCTGTGAGATGAATTCACAGAACACAGAGCAGTTTCTCAGAAAGCTTCTTTCCAGTTTTGAACGGAAGATATTTCCTTTTTCCCCATAGCCCTCTAAGGGCATCCAAATATCCCTTTGCCAATTCCACAAGAACAGCCTTAGCGAAAGGCTTCTTGAAGGGAAAGATGTAACTCTGTGAGATGAATTCACAGAACACAGAGCAGTTTCTCAGAAAGCTTCTTTCCAGTTTTGAACGGAAGGTATTTCCTTTTTCCCCATAACCCTCTATGGGCTTCCAAATATCCCTTTGCCAATTCCACAAGAACAGCCTTAGCGAAAGGCTTCTTGAAGGGAAAGATGTAACTCTGTGAGATGAATTCACAGAACACAGAGCTGTTTCTCAGAAAGCTTCTTTCCAGTTTTGAATGGAAGATATTTCCTTTTTCCCCATAGCCCTCTATGGGCTTCCAAATATCCCTTTGCCAATTCCACAAGAAGAGCCTTAGCCAAAGGCTTCTTGAAGGGAAAGATGTAACTCTGTGAGATGAATTCACAGAACACAGAGCACTTTCTCAGAAAGCTTTTTTCCAGTTTTGAACGGAAGATATTTCCTTTTTCACTGTAGCCCTCTATGGGCTTCCAAATATCCCTTTGCCAATTCCACAAGAACAGCCTTAGCGAAAGGATTCTTGAAGGGAAAGATATAACTCTGTGAGAGGAATTTACAGAACACAGAGCAGTTTCTCAGAAAGCTTCTTTCCAGTTTTGAACGGAAGATATTTCATTTTTCACCATAGCCCGCTATGGACTTCCAAATATGCCATTGCCAATTCCACCAGAACAGACTTAGCGAAAGGCTTCTCGAAGGGAAAGATGTAACTCTTTGAGAGGAATTAACAGAACACAGAGCAGTTTCTCAGAAAGCTTCTTTCCAGTTTTGAACGGAAGATATTTGATTTTTCACCATAGCCCTCTATGGGCTTCCAAATATCCCTTTGCCAATTTTACAAGAACAGCCTTAGCGAAAGGCCTCTTGAAAGGAAAGATGTAACTCTGTGAGATGAATTCACAGAACACAGCTCAGTTTTTCAGAAAGCTTCTTTCCAGTTTTGAACGGAAGATATTTCGTTTTTCACTGTAGCCCTCTATGTGCTTCCAAATATCCCTTTGCCAATTCCACAAGAACAGCCTTAGCGAAATGCTTCTGGAAGGGAAAGATGTAACTCTGTGAGAGGAATTAACAGAACACAGAGCATTTTCTCAGAAAGCTTCTTTCCTGTTTTGAACGGAAGGTATTTCCTTTTTCACCATAGCCCACTATGGTCTTCCAAACATCCCTTTGCCAATTCCACAAGAACAGCCTTAGCGAAAGGCTTCTTGAAGGGAAAGATGTAACTCTGTGAGATGAATTCACAGAACACAGAGCAGTTTCTCAGAAAGCTTCTTTCCAGTTTTGAACGGAAGATATTTCCTTTTTCACCATAGCCCTCTATGGGCTTCCAAATATCCCTTTGCCAATTCCACAAGAACAGCCTTAGCGAAAGGCTTCTTGAAGGGAAAGATGTAACTCTGTGAGATGAATTCACAGAACACAGAGCAGTTTCTCAGAAAGCTTCTTTCCAGTTTTGAACGGAAGATATTTCCTTTTTCACCATACCCTCTATGGGCTTCCAAATATCCCTTTGCCAATTCCACAAGAACAGCCTTAGCGAAAGGCTTCTTGAAGGGAAAGATGTAACTCTGTGAGATGAATTCACAGAACACAGAGCAGTTTCTCAGAAAGATTCTTTCCAGTTTTGAACGGAAGATATTTCCTTTTTCACCTTAGCCCTCTATGGGCTTCCAAATATCCCTTTGCCAATTCCACAAGAACAGCCTTAGCGAAAGGCTGCTTGAAGGGAAACATGTAACTCGGTGAGATGAATTCACAGAACACAGAGCAGTTTCACAGAAAGCTTCTTTCCAGTTTTGAACGGAAGATATTTCCTTTTTCCCCATAGCCCTCTATGGGCTTCCAAATATCCCTTTGCCAATTCCACAAGAACAGACTTAGCGAAAGGCTTCTTGAAGGGAAAGATGTAACTCTGTGAGATGAATTCACAGAACACAGAGCAGTTTCTCAGAAAGCTTCTTTCCAGTTTTGAACGGAAGATATTTCCTTTTTCCCCATAGCCCTCTATGGGCTTCCTAATATCCCTTTGCCAATTCCACAAGATCAGCCTTAGCGAAAGGCTGCTTGAAGGGAAAGATGTAACTCTGTGAGATGAATTCACAGAACACAGAGCAGTTTCTCAGAAAGCTTCTTTCCAGTTTTGAACGGAAGATATTTCCTTTTTCCCCGTAGCCCTCTATGGGCTTCCAAATATCCCTTTGCCAATTCCACAAGAACAGCCTTAGCGAAAGGCTTCTTGAAGGGAAAGATGTAACTCTGTGAGATGAATTCACAGAACACAGAGCAGTTTCTCAGAAAGCTTCTTTCCAGTTTTGAACGGAAGATATTTCCTTTTTCCCCATAGCCCTCTATGGGCTTCCTAATATCCCTTTGCCAATTCCACAAGATCAGCCTTAGCGAAAGGTTTCTTGAAGGGAAAGATGTAACTCTGTGAGGTGAATTCACAGAACACAGAGCAGTTTCTCAGAAAGCTTCTTTCCAGTTTTGAACGGAAGATATTTCCTTTTTCCCCATAGCCCTCTATGGGCTTTCAAATATCCCTTTGCCAATTCCACAAAAACAGCCTTAGCGAAAGGCTGCTTGAAAGGAAAGATGTAACTCTGTGAGATGAATTCACAGAACACAGAGCAGTTTCTCAGAAAGCTTCTTTCCAGTTTTGAACGGAAGATATTTCCTTTTTCACCATAGCCCTCTATAGGCTTCCAAATATCCCTTTGCCAATTCCACAAGAACAGCCTTAGCGAAAGGCTTCTTGAAGGGAAAGATGTAACTCTGTGAGATGAATTCACAGAACACAGAGCAGTTTCACAGAAAGCTTCTTTCCAGTTTTGAACGGAAGATATTTCCTTTTTCCCCATAGCCCTCTATGGGCTTCCAAATATCCCTTTGCGAATTCCACAAGAACAGCCTTAGCGAAAGGCTTCTTGAAGGGAAAGATGTAAGTCTGTGAGATGAATTCAGAGAACACAGTGCACTTTCTCTGAAAGCTTCTTTCAAGTTTTGAACGGAAGATATTTCATTTTTCACCATAGCCCTCTATGGGCTTCCAAATATCCCTTTGCCAATTCCACCAGAACAGCCTTAGCGAAAGGCTTCTCGAAGAGAAAGATGTAACTCTGTGAGAGGAATTAACAGAACACAGAGCAGTTTCTCAGAAAGCTTCTTTCCAGTTTTGAACGGAAGATATTTGATTTTTCACCATAGCCCTCTATGGGCTTCCAAATATCCCTTTGCCAATTTTACAAGAACAGCCTTAGCGAAAGGCCTCTTGAAAGGAAAGATGTAACTCTGTGAGATGAATTCACAGAACACAGAGCAGTTTCTCAGAAAGATTCTTTCCAGTTTTGAACGGAAGATATTTCGTTTTTCACTGTAGCCCTCTATGTGCTTCCAAATATCCCTTTGCCAATTCCACAAGAACAGCCTTAGCGAAAGGCTTCTTGAAGGGAAAGATGTAACTCTGTGAGAGGAATTAACAGAACACAGAGCAGTTTCTCAGAAAGCTTCTTTCCAGTTTTGAACGGAAGATATTTCCTTTTTCACCATAGCCCTCTATGGGCTTCCAAATATCCCTTTGCCAATTCCACAAGAACAGCCTTAGCGAAAGGCCTCTTGAAGGGAAAGATGTAACTCAGTGAGATGAATTCACAGAACACAGAGCAGTTTCTCAGAAAACTTCTTTCCAGTTTTGAACGGAAGATATTTCCTTTTTCACCATAGCCCTCTATGGGCTTCCAAATATCCCTTTGCCAATTCCTCAAGAACAGCCTTTGCGAAAGGCTTCTTGAAGGGAAAGATGTAACTCTATGAGATGAATTCACAGAACATAGAGCAGTTTCTCAGAAAGCTTCTTTCCAGTTTTGAACCGAAGATATTTCCTATTTCCCCATAGCCCTCTATGGGCTTCCAAATATCCCTTTGCCAATTCCACAAGAACAGCCTTAGCGAAAGGCTTCTTGAAGGGAAAGATGTAACTCTGTGAGATGAATTCACAGAACACAGAGCAGTTTCTCAGAAAGCTTCTTTCCAGTTTTGAACGGAAGATATTTCCTTTTTCACTATAGCCCTCTATGGGCTTCCAAATACCCTTTGCCAATTCCACAAGAACAGCCTTAGCGAAAGGCTTCTTGAAGGGAAAGATGTAACCCTGTGAGAGGAATTCACAGAACACAGAGCAGTTTCTCAGAAAGCTTCTTTCCAGTTTTGAACGGAAGATATTTCCTTTTTCCCCCTAGCCCTCTATGGGCTTCCAAATATCCCTTTGCCAATTCCACAAGAACAGCCTTAGCGAAAGGCTGCTTGAAGGGAAAGATGTAACTCTGTGAGATGAATTCACAGAACACAGAGCAGTTTCTCAGAAAGCTTCTTTCCGGTTTTGAACGGAAGATATTACCTTTTTCACCATAGCCCTCTATGGGCTTCCAAATATCCCTTTGCCAATTCCACAAGAACAGCCTTAGCGAAAGGCTTCTTGAAGGGAAACATGTAACTCTGTGAGATGAATTCACAGAACAGAGAGCAGTTTCTCAGAAAGATTCTTTCCAGTTTTGAGCGGAAGATATTTCCTTTTTCACTGTAGCCCTCTATGGGCTTCCAAATATCCCTTTGCCAATTCCACAAGAACAGCCTTAGCGAAAGGCTTCTTGAAGGGAAAGATGTAACTCTGTGAGATGAATTCACAGAACACAGAGCAGTTTCTCAGAAAGCTTCTTTCCAGTTTTCAACGGAAGATATTTCATTTTTCCCCATAGACCTCTATGGGCTTCCAAATATCCCTTTGCCAATTCCACAAGAACAGCCTTAGCGAAAGGCTTCTTTTAGAGAACGACGTAACTCTGTGAGATGAATTAAGAGTACACAGAGCAGTTTCTCAGAAAGCTTCTTTCCAGTTTTCAGCGGAAGATATTTCCTTTTTCACCATAGACCACTACGGACTTCCAAATATCCCTTTGCCAATTCCACAAGAACAGCCTTAGCGAAAGGCTTCTTGAAGGGAAAGATGTAAGTCTGTGAGATGAATTCACAGAACACAGAGCACTTTCTCTGAAAGCTTCTTTCCAGTTTTGAACGGAAGATATTTCCTTTTTCCCCATAGCCCTCTATGGGCTTCCAAATATCCCTTTGCCAATTCCACAAGAACAGCCTTAGCGTAAGGCTGCTTGAAGGGAAAGATGTAACTCTGTGAGATGAATTCACAGAACACAGAGCAGTTTCTCAGAAAGCTTCTTTCCAGTTTTGAACGGAAGATATTTCCTTTTTCACCATAGCCCTCTATGGGATTCCAAATATCCCTTTGCCAATTCCACAAGAACAGCCTTAGCGAAAGGCTTCTTGAACGGAAAGATGTAACTCTGTGAGATGAATTCACAGAACACAGAGCACTTTCTCAGAAAGCTTTTTCCCGTTTTGAACGGAAGATATTTCCTTTTTCACTGTAGCCCTCTATGGGCTTCCAAATATCCCTTTGCCAATTCCACAAGAACAGCCTTAGCGAAAGGATTCTTGAAGGGAAAGATATAACTCTGTGAGAGGAATTTACAGAACACAGAGCAGTTTCTCAGAAAGCTTCTTTCCAGTTTTGAACGGAAGGTATTTCCTTTTTCCCCATAACCCTCTATGGGCTTCCAAATATCCCTTTGCCAATTCCACAAGAACAGACTTAGCGAAAGGCTTCTTGAAGGGAAAGATGTAACTCTGTGAGATGAATTCACAGAACACAGAGCTGTTTCTCAGAAAGCTTCTTTCCAGTTTTGAACGGAAGATATTTCATTTTTCACCATAGCCCTCTAAGGGCTTCCAAATATCCCTTTGCCAATTCCACAAGAACAGCCTTAGCCAAAGGCTTCTTGAAGGGAAAGATGTAACTCTGTGAGATGAATTCACAGAACACAGAGCAGTTTCTCAGAAAGCTTCTTTCCAGTTTTGAACGGAAGATATTTGATTTTTCACCATAGCCCTCTATGGGCTTCCAAATATCCCTTTGCCAATTTTACAAGAACAGCCTTAGCGAAAGGCCTCTTGAAACGAAAGATGTAACTCTGTGAGATGAATTCACAGAACACAGCTCAGTTTTTCAGAAAGCTTCTTTCCAGTTTTGAACGGAAGATATTTCGTTTTTCACTGTAGCCCTCTATGTGCTTCCAAATATCCCTTTGCCAATTCCACAAGAACAGCCTTAGCGAAATGCTTCTGGAAGGGAAAGATGTAACTCTGTGAGAGGAATTAACAGAACACAGAGCATTTTCTCAGAAAGCTTCTTTCCAGTTTTGAACGGAAGATATTTCCTTTTTCACCATAGCCCACTATGGTCTTCCAAACATCCCTTTGCCAATTCCACAAGAACAGCCTTAGCGAAAGGCTTCTTGAAGGGAAAGATGTAACTCTGTGAGATGAATTCACAGAACACAGAGCAGTTTCTCAGAAAGCTTCTTTCCAGTTTTGAACGGAAGATATTTCCTTTTTCACCATAGCCCTCTATGGGCTTCCAAATATCCCTTTGCCAATTCCACAAGAACAGCCTTAGCGAAAGGCTTCTTGAAGGGAAAGATGTAACTCTGTGAGATGAATTCACAGAACACAGAGTAGTTTCTCAGAAAGCTTCTTTCCAGTTTTGAACGGAAGATATTTCCTTTTTCACCATATCCTCTATGGGCTTCCAAATATCCCTTTGCCAATTCCACAAGAACAGCCTTAGCGAAAGGCTTCTTGAAGGGAAAGATGTAACTCTGTGAGATGAATTCACAGAACACAGAGCAGTTTCTCAGAAAGCTTCTTTCCAGTTTTCAACGGAAGATATTTCATTTTTCCCCATAGCCCTCTATGGGCTTCCAAATATCCCTTTGCCAATTCCACAAGAACAGCCTTAGCGAAAGGCTTCTTTTAGAGAACGACGTAACTCTGTGAGATGAATTAAGAGTACACAGAGCAGTTTCTCAGAAAGCTTCTTTCCAGTTTTCAGCGGAAGATATTTCCTTTTTCACCATAGACCACTACGGACTTCCAAATATCCCTTTGCCAATTCCACAAGAACAGCCTTAGCGAAAGGCTTCTTGAAGGGAAAGATGTAAGTCTGTGAGATGAACTCACAGAACACAGAGCACTTTCTCTGAAAGCTTCTTTCCAGTTTTGAACGGAAGATATTTCCTTTTTCCCCATAGCCCTCTATGGGCTTCCAAATATCCCTTTGCCAATTCCACAAGAACAGCCTTAGCGTAAGGCTGCTTGAAGGGAAAGATGTAACTCTGTGAGATGAATTCACAGAACACAGAGCAGTTTCTCAGAAAGCTTCTTTCCAGTTTTGAACGGAAGATATTTCCTTTTTCACCATAGCCCTCTATGGGATTCCAAATATCCCTTTGCCAATTCCACAAGAACAGCCTTAGCGAAAGGCTTCTTGAACGGAAAGATGTAACTCTGTGAGATGAATTCACAGAACACAGAGCACTTTCTCAGAAAGCTTTTTCCCGTTTTGAACGGAAGATATTTCCTTTTTCACTGTAGCCCTCTATGGGCTTCCAAATATCCCTTTGCCAATTCCACAAGAACAGCCTTAGCGAAAGGATTCTTGAAGGGAAAGATATAACTCTGTGAGAGGAATTTACAGAACACAGAGCAGTTTCTCAGAAAGCTTCTTTCCAGTTTTGAACGGAAGGTATTTCCTTTTTCCCCATAACCCTCTATGGGCTTCCAAATATCCCTTTGCCAATTCCACAAGAACAGACTTAGCGAAAGGCTTCTTGAAGGGAAAGATGTAACTCTGTGAGATGAATTCACAGAACACAGAGCTGTTTCTCAGAAAGCTTCTTTCCAGTTTTGAACGGAAGATATTTCATTTTTCACCATAGCCCTCTAAGGGCTTCCAAATATCCCTTTGCCAATTCCACAAGAACAGCCTTAGCCAAAGGCTTCTTGAAGGGAAAGATGTAACTCTGTGAGATGAATTCACAGAACACAGAGCAGTTTCTCAGAAAGCTTCTTTCCAGTTTTGAACGGAAGATATTTGATTTTTCACCATAGCCCTCTATGGGCTTCCAAATATCCCTTTGCCAATTTTACAAGAACAGCCTTAGCGAAAGGCCTCTTGAAAGGAAAGATGTAACTCTGTGAGATGAATTCACAGAACACAGAGCAGTTTCTCAGAAAGCTTCTTTCCAGTTTTGAACGGAAGATATTTCCTTTTTCACCTTAGCCCTCTATGGGCTTCCAAATATCCCTTTGCCAATTCCACAAGAACAGCCTTAGCGAAAGGCTTCTTGAAGGGAAAGATGTAACTCTGTGAGGTGAATTCACAGAACACAGAGTAGTTTCTCTGAAAGCTTCTTTCCAGTTTTGAACGGAAGATATTTCCTTTTTCACCATACCCTCTATGGGCTTCCAAATATCCCTTTGCCAATTCCACAAGAACAGCCTTAGCGAAAGGGTTCTTGAAGGGAAAGATGTAACTCTGTGCGATGAATTCACAGAACACAGAGCACTTTCTCAGAAAACTTCCTTCCAGTTTTGAACGGAAGATATTTCCTTTTTCAGCATAGCCCTCTATGGGCTTCCAAATATCCCTTTGCCAATTCCACAAGAACAGCCTTAGCGAAAGGCTGCTTGAAGGGAAACATGTAACTCTGTGAGATGAATTCACAGAACACAGAGCAGTTTCACAGAAAGCTTCTTTCCAGTTTTGAACGGAAGATATTTCCTTTTTCCCCATAGCCCTCTATGGGCTTCCAAATATCCCTTTGCCAATTCCACAAGAACAGCCTTAGCGAAAGGCTTCTTGAAGGGAAAGATGTAACTCTGTGAGATGAATTCACAGAACACAGAGCAGTTTCTCAGAAAGCTTCTTTCCAGTTTTGAACGGAAGATATTTCCTTTTTCCCCATAGCCCTCTATGGGCTTCCTAATATACCTTTGCCAATTCCACAAGATCAGCCTTAGCGAAAGGCTGCTTGAAGGGAAAGATGTAACTCTGTGAGGTGAATTCACAGAACACAGAGCAGTTTCTCAGAAAGCTTCTTTCCAGTTTTGAACGGAAGATATTTCCTTTTTCCCCATAGCCCTCTAAGGGCATCCAAATATCCCTTTGCCAATTCCGCAAGAACAGCCTTAGCGAAAGGCTTCTTGAAGGGAAAGATGTAACTCTGTGAGATGAATTCACAGAACACAGAGCAGTTTCTCAGAAAGCTTCTTTCCAGTTTTGAACCGAAGATATTTCCTTTTTCCCCATAGCCATCTATGGGCTTCCAAATATCCCTTTGCCAATTCCACAAGAACAGCCTTAGCGAAAGGCTTCTTGAAGGGAAAGATGTAACTCTGTGAGATGAATTCACGGAACACAGAGCACTTTCTCAGAAAGCTTCTTTCCAGTTTTGAACGGTAGATATTTCCTTTTTCACTGTAGCCCTCTATGGGCTTCCAAATATCCCTTTGCCAATTCCACAAGAACAGCCTTAGAGAAAGGCTTTTTGAAGGGAAAGATGTACCTCTGTGAGAGGAATTAACAGAACACAGAGCAGTTTCTCAGAAAGCTTCTTTCCAGTTTTGAACAGAAGATATTTCGTTTTTCACCATAGCCCTCTATGGGCTTCCAAATATCCCTTTGCCAATTCCACAAGAACAGCCTTAGCGAAAGGCCTCTTGAAGGGAAAGATGTAACTCTGTGAGATGAATTCACAGAACACAGAGCAGTTTCTCAGAAAGCTTCTTTCCAGTTTTCAGCGGAAGAGATTTCCTTTTTCCCCATAGCCCTCTATGGGCTTCCAAATATCCCTTTGCCAATTCCACAAGAACAGCCTTAGCGAAAGGCTTCTTTTAGGGAACGATGTAACTCTGTGAGATGAATTAAGAGTACACAGAGCAGTTTCTCAGAAAGCTTCTTTCCAGTTTTCAGCGGAAGATATTTCCTTTTTCACCATAGACCACTACGGACTTCAAAATATCCCTTTGCCAATTCCACAATAACAGCCTTAGCGAAAGGCTTCTTGAAGGGAAAGATGTAACTCTGTGAGGTGAATTCACAGAACACAGAGCAGTTTCTCAGTAAACTTCTTTCCAGTTTTGAACGGAAGATATTTCCTTTTTCCCCATAGCCCTCTATGGGCTTTCAAATATCCCTTTGCCAATTCCACAAAAACAGCCTTAGCGAAAGGCTGCTTGAAAGGAAAGATGTAACTCTGTGAGATGAATTCACAGAACACAGAGCAGTTTCTCAGAAAGCTTCTTTCCAGTTTTGAACGGAAGATATTTCCTTTTTCACCATAGCCCTCTATGGGCTTCCAAATATCCCTTTGCCAATTCCACAAGAACAGCCTTAGCGAAAGGCTTCTTGAAGGGAAAGATGTAACTCTGTGAGATGAATTCACAGAACACAGAGCACTTTCTCAGAAAGCTTCTTTCCAGTTTTGAACGGAAGATATTTCCTTTTTCACCATAGCCCTCTATGGGCTTGCAAATATCCGTTTGCCAGTTCCACAAGAACAGCCTTAGCGAAAGGCCTCTTGAAGGGAAAGATGTAACTCTGTGAGATGAATTCACAGAACACAGAGCAGTTTCTCAGAAAGCTTCTTTCCAGTTTTGAACGGAAGATATTTCCTTTTTCCCCATAGCCCTCTATGGGCTTCCAAATATCCCTTTGCGAATTCCACAAGAACAGCCTTAGCGAAAGGCTTCTTGAAGGGAAAGATGTAAGTCTGTGAGATGAATTCAGAGAACACAGTGCACTTTCTCTGAAAGCTTCTTTCCAGTTTTGAACGGAAGATATTTCATTTTTCACCATAGCCCTCTATGGGCTTCCAAATATCCCTTTGCCAATTCCACCAGAACAGCCTTAGCGAAAGGCTTCTCGAAGAGAAAGATGTAACTCTGTGAGAGGAATTAACAGAACACAGAGCAGTTTCTCAGAAAGCTTCTTTCCAGTTTTGAACGGAAGATATTTGATTTTTCACCATAGCCCTCTATGGGCTTCCAAATATCCCTTTGCCAATTTTACAAGAACAGCCTTAGCGAAAGGCCTCTTGAAAGGAAAGATGTAACTCTGTGAGATGAATTCACAGAACAGAGAGCAGTTTCTCAGAAAGCTTCTTTAAAGTTTTGAACGGAAGATATTTCGTTTTTCACTGTAGCCCTCTATGTGCTTCCAAATATCCCTTTGCCAATTCCACAAGAACAGCCTTAGCGAAATGCCTCTTGAAGGGAAATATGTAACTCTGTGAGAGGAATTAACAGAACACAGAGCAGTTTCTCAGAAAGCTTCTTTCCAGTTTTGAACGGAAGATATTTCCTTTTTCACCATAGCCCTCTATGGGCTTCCAAATTTCCCTTTGCCAATTCCACAAGAACAGCCTTAGCGAAAGGCCTCTTGAAGGGAAAGATGTAACTCGGTGAGATGAATTCACAGAACACAGAGCAGTTTCTCAGAAAACTTCTTTCTAGTTTTGAACGGAAGATATTTCCTTTTTCACCATAGCCCTCTATGGGCTTCCAAATATCCCTTTGCCAATTCCTCAAGAACATCCTTTGCGAAAGGCTTCTTGAAGGGAAAGATGTAACTCTATGAGATGAAATCACAGAACATAGAGCAGTTTCTCAGAAAGCTTCTTTCCAGTTTTGAACCGAATATATTTCCTTTTTCCCCATAGCCCTCTATGGGCTTCCAAATATCCCTTTGCCAATTCCACAAGAACAGCCTTAGCGAAAGGCTTCTTGAAGGGAAAGATGTAACTCTGTGAGATGAATTCACAGAACACAGAGCAGTTTCTCAGAAAGCTTCTTTCCAGTTTTGAACGGAAGATATTTCCTTTTTCCCCATAGCCCTCTATGGGCTTCCAAATATCCCTTTGCCAATTCCACAAGAACAGCCTTAGCGAAAGGCTTCTTGAAGGGAAAGATGTAACTCTGTGAGATGAATTCACAGAACACAGAGCAGTTTCTCAGAAAGCTTCTTTCCAGTTTTGAACGGAAGATATTTCCTTTTTCCCCATAGCCCTCTATGGGCTTCCAAATATCCCTTTGCCAATTCCACAAGAACAGCCTTAGCGAAAGGCTTCCTGAAGGTAAAGATGTAACTCTGTGAGATGAATTAAGAGAACACAGAGCAGTTTCTCAGAAAGCTTCTTTCCAGTTTTGAACGGAAGGTATTTCCTTTTTCCCCATAACCCTCTATGGTCTTCCGAATATACCTTTGCCAATTCCACAAGAACAGCCTTAGCGAAAGGCTTCTTGAAGGGAAAGATGTAACTCTGTGAGATGAATTCACGGAACACAGAGCTGTTTCTCAGAAAGCTTCTTTCCAGTTTTGAACGGAAGATATTTCCTTTTTCACCATAGCTCTCTAAGGGCTTCCAAATATCCCTTTGCCAATTCCACAAGAACAGCCTTAGCCAAAGGCTTCTTGAAGGGAAAGATGTAACTCTGTGAGATGAATTCACAGAACACAGAGCACTTTCTCAGAAAGCTTTTTTCCAGTTTTGAACGGAAGATATTTCCTTTTTCACTGTAGCCCTCTATGGGCTTCCAAATATCCCTTTGCCAATTCCACAAGAACAGCCTTAGCGAAAGGATTCTTGAAGGGAAAGATGTAACTCTGTGAGAGGAATTTACAGAACACAGAGCAGTTTCTCAGAAAGCTTCTTTCCAGTTTTGAACGGAAGATATTTCCTTTTTCACCATAGCCCTCTATGGGCTTCCAAATATCCCTTTGCCAATTCCACAAGAACAGCCTTAGCGAAAGGCTTCTTGAAGGGAAAGATGTAACTCTGTGAGATGAATTCACAGAACACAGAGCAGTTTCTCAGAAAGCTTCTTTCCAGTTTTGAACGGAAGATATTTCCTTTTTCACTATAGCCCTCTATGGGCTTCCAAATACCCTTTGCCAATTCCACAAGAACAGCCTTAGTGAAAGGCTTCTTGAAGGGAAAGATGTAACCCTGTGAGAGGAATTCACAGAACACAGAGCAGTTTCTCAGAAAGCTTCTTTCCAGTTTTGAACGGAAGATATTTCGTTTTTCACCATAGCCCTCTATGGGCTTCCAAATATCCCTTTGCCAATTCCACAAGAACAGCCTTAGCGAAAGGCTTCCTGAAGGGAAAGATGTAACTCTGTGAGACGAATTAACAGAACACAGAGCAGTTTCTCAGAAAGCTTCTTTCCAGTTTTGAACGGAAGATATTTCCTTTTTCCCCATAGCCCTCTATGGGCTTCCAAATATCCTTTGCCAATTTCACAAGAACAGCCTTAGGGAAAAGCTTCTTGAAGGGAAAGATGTAACTCTGTGAGATGAATTCACAGAACACAGAGCAGTTTCTCAGAAAGCTTCTTTCCAGTTTTGAACGGAAGATATTTCCTTTTTCACCATAGCCCTCTATGGGATTCCAAATATCCCTTTGCCAATTCCACAAGAACAGCCTTAGCGAAAGGCTTCTTGAACGGAAAGATGTAACTCTGTGAGATGAATTCACAGAACACAGAGCACTTTCTCAGAAAGCTTCTTTCCAGTTTTGAACGGAAGATATTTCCTTTTTCACCATAGCCCTCTATGGGCTTCCAAATATCCGTTTGCCAGTTCCACAAGAACAGCCTTAGCGAAAGGACTCTTGAAGGGAAAGATGTAACTCTGTGAGATGAATTCACAGAACACAGAGCAGTTTCTCAGAAAGCTTATTTCCAGTTTTGAACGGAAGATATTTCCTTTTTCACCATATCCCTCTATGGGCTTCCAAATATCCCTTTGCCAATTCCACAAGAACAGCCTTAGCGAAAGGCTTCTTGAAGGGAAAGATGTAACTCTGTGAGATGAATTCACAGAACACAGAGCAGTTTCACAGAAAGCTTCTTTCCAGTTTTGAACGGAAGATATTTCCTTTTTCCCCATAGCCCTCTATGGGCTTCCAAATATCCCTTTGCCAATTCCACAAGAACAGAATTAGCGAAAGGCTTCTTGAAGGGAAAGATGTAAGTCTGTGAGATGAATTCACAGAACACAGTGCACTTTCTCTGATAGCTTCTTTCCAGTTTTGAACGGAAGATATTTCATTTTTCACCATAGCCCTCTATGGGCTTCCAAATATCCGATTGCGAATTCCACCAGAACAGCCTTAGCGAAAGGCTTCTCGAAGGGAAAGATGTACCTCTGTGAGAGGAATTCACAGAACACAGAGCAGTTTCTCAGAAAGCTTCTTTCCAGTTTTGAACGGAAGATATTTGATTTTTCACCATAGCCCTCTATGGGCTTCCAAATATACCTTTGCCAATTTTACAAGAACAGCCTTAGCGAAAGGCTTTTTGAAGGGAAAGATGTACCTCTGTGAGAGGAATTAACAGAACACAGAGCAGTTTCTCAGAAAGCTTCTTTCCAGTTTTGAACAGAAGATATTTCGTTTTTCACCATAGCCCTCTATGGGCTTCCAAATATCCCTTTGCCAATTCCACAAGAACAGCCTTAGCGAAAGGCCTCTTGAAGGGAAAGATGTAACTCTGTGAGATGAATTCAAAGAACACAGAGCAGTTTCTCAGAAAGCATCTTTCCAGTTTTCAGCGGAAGAGATTTCCTTTTTCCCCATAGCCCTCTATGGGCTTCCAAATATCCCTTTGCCAATTCCACAAGAACAGCCTTAGCGAAAGGCTTCTTGAAGGGAAAGATGTAACTCTGTGAGATGAATTCACAGAACACAGAGCAGTTTCTCAGAAAGCTTCTTTCCAGTTTTGAACGGAAGATATTTCCTTTTTCCCCATAGCCCTCTATGGGCTTCCAAATATTCCTTTGCCAATTCCACAAGAACAGCCTTAGCGAAAGGCTTCTTGAAGGGAAAGATGTAACTCTGTGAGATGAATTCACAGAACACAGAGCAGTTTCTCAGAAAGCTTCTTTCCAGTTTTGAACGGAAGATATTTCCTTTTTCCCCATAGCCCTCTATGGGCTTCCAAATATCCCTTTGCCAATTCCACAAGAACAGCCTTAGCGAAAGGCTTCTTGAAGGGAAAGATGTAACTCTGTGAGATGAATTCACAGAACACAGAGCAGTTTCTCAGAAAGCTTCTTTCCAGTTTTGAACGGAAGGTATTTCCTTTTTCCCCATAACCCTCTATGGGCTTCCAAATATCCCTTTGCCAATTCCACAAGAACAGCCTTAGCGAAAGGCTTCTTGAAGCGAAAGATGTAACTCTGTGAGATGAATTCACAGAACACAGAGCTGTTTCTCAGAAAGCTTCTTTCCAGTTTTGAACGGAAGATAATTCCTTTTTCCCCATAGCCCTCTATGGGCTTCCAAATATCCTTTGTCAATTTCACAAGAACAGCCTTAGGGAAAAGCTTCTTGAAGGGAAAGATGTAACTCTGTGAGATGAATTCACAGAACACAGAGCAGTTTCTCAGAAAGCTTCTTTCCAGTTTTGAACGGAAGATATTTCCTTTTTCCAAATAGCCCTCTATGGGCTTCCAAATATCCCTTTGCCAATTCCACAAGAACAGCCTTAGCGAAAGGCTGCTTGAAGGGAAAGATGTAACTCTGTGAGATGAATTCACAGAACACAGAGCAGTTTCTCAGAAAGCTTCTTTCCGGTTTTGAACGGAAGATATTACCATTTTCACCATAGCCCTCTATGGGCTTCCAAATATCCCTTTGCCAATTCCACAAGAACAGCCTTAGCGAAAGGCTTCTTGAAGGGAAAGATGTAACTCTGTGAGATGAATTCACAGAACAGAGAGCAGTTTCTCAGAAAGCTTCTTTCCAGTCTTTAACGGAAGATATTTCCTTTTTCACCATAGCCCTCTATGGGATTCCAAATATCCCTTTGCCAATTCCACAAGAACAGCCTTAGCGAAAGGCTTCTTGAACGGAAAGATGTAACTCTGTGAGATGAATTCACAGAACACAGAGCACTTTCTCAGAAAGCTTCTTTCCAGTTTTGAACGGAAGATATTTCCTTTTTCACCATAGCCCTCTATGGGCTTCCAAATATCCGTTTGCCAGTTCCACAAGAACAGCCTTAGCGAAAGGACTCTTGAAGGGAAAGATGTAACTCTGTGAGATGAATTCACAGAACACAGAGCAGTTTCTCAGAAAGCTTATTTCCAGTTTTGAACGGAAGATATTTCCTTTTTCACCATATCCCTCTATGGGCTTCCAAATATCCCTTTACCAATTCCACAAGAACAGCCTTAGCGAAAGGCTTCTTGAAGGGAAAGATGTAACTCTGTGAGATGAATTCACAGAACACAGAGCAGTTTCTCAGAAAGCTTCTTTCCAGTTTTGAACGGAAGATATTTCCTTTTTCCCCATAGCCCTCTATGGGCTTCCAAATATCCCTTTGCCAATTCCACAAGAACAGCCTTAGCGAAAGGCTTCTTTTAGGGAACGATGTAACTCTGTGAGATGAATTAAGAGTACACAGAGCAGTTTCTCAGAAAGCTTCTTTCCAGTTTTCAGCGGAAGATATTTCCTTTTTCACCATAGACCACTACGGACTTCCAAATATCCCTTTGCCAATTCCACAAGAACAGCCTTAGAGAAAGGCTTCTTGAAGGGAAAGATGTAACTCTGTGAGATGAATTCACAGAACACAGAGCACTTTCTCAGAAAGCTTTTTTCAGTTTTGAACGGAAGATATTTCCTTTTTCACTGTAGCCCTCTATGGGCTTCCAAATATCCCTTTGCCAATTCCACAAGAACAGCCTTAGCGAAAGGATTCTTGAAGGGAAAGATGTAACTCTGTGAGAGGAATTTACAGAACACAGAGCAGTTTCTCAGAAAGCTTCTTTCCAGTTTTGAACGGAAGATATTTCCTTTTTCACCATAGCCCTCTATGGGCTTCCAAATATCCCTTTCCCAATTCCACAAGAACAGCCTTAGCGAAAGGCGTCTTGAAGGGAAAGATGTAACTCTGTGAGATGAATTCACAGAACACAGAGCAGTTTCTCAGAAAGCTTCTTTCCAGTTTTGAACGGAAGATATTTCCTTTTTCACTATAGCCCTCTATGGGCTTCCAAATACCCTTTGCCAATTCCACAAGAACAGCCTTAGCGAAAGGCTTCTTGAAGCGAAAGATGTAACCCTGTGAGATGAATTCACAGAACACAGAGCAGTTTCTCAGAAAGCTTCTTTCCAGTTTTGAACGGAAGATATTTCCTTTTTCACCATAGCCCTCTATGGGCTTCCAAATATCCCTTTGCCAATTCCACAAGAAAAGGCTTAGCGAAAGGCTTCCTGAAGGGAAAGATGTAACTCTGTGAGACGAATTAACAGAACACAGAGCAGTTTCTCAGAAAGTTTCTTTCCAGTTTTGAACGGAAGATATTTCCTTTTTCCCCATAGTCCTCTATGGGCTTCCAAATATCCTTTGCCAATTTCACAAGAACAGCCTTAGGGAAAAGTTTCTTGAAGGGAAAGATGTAACTCTGTGAGATGAATTCACAGAACACAGAGCAGTTTTTCAGAAAGCTTCTTTCCAGTTTTGAACGGAAGATATTTCCTTTTTCCCCATAGCCCTCTATGGGCTTACAACTATCCCTTTGCCAATTTTACAAGAACAGCCTTAGCGAAAGGCCTCTTGAAAGGAAGGATGTAACTCTGTGAGATGAATTCACAGAACACAGAGCAGTTTCTCAGAAAGCTTCTTTCCACTTTTCAGCGAAGATATTTCCTTTTTCACCATAGCCCACTATGGGATTCCAAATATCCCTTTGCCAATTCCACAAGAACAGCCTTAGCGAAAGGATTCTTGAAGGGAAAGATATAACTCTGTGAGATGAATTCACAGAACACAGAGCAGTTTCTCAGAAAGCTTCTTTCCAGTTTTGAACGGAAGATATTTCCTTTTTCACCATAGCCCTCTATGGGCTTCCAAATATCCCTTTGCCAATTCCACAAGAACAGCCTTAGCGAAAGGCTGCTTGAAGGGAAACATGTAACTCTGTGAGATGAATTCACAGAACACAGAGCCGTTTCTCAGAAAGCTTCTTTCCAGTTTTGAACGGAAGATATTTCCTTTTTCACCATAGCTCTCTATGGGCTTCCAAATATCCCTTTGCCAATTCCACAAGAACAGCCTTAGCGAAAGGCTTCTTGAAGGGAAAGATGTAACTCTGTGAGATGAACTAACAGAACACAGACCAGTTTCTCAGAAAGCTTCTTTCCAGTTTTGAACGGAAGATATTTCCTTTTTCAGCATAGCCCTCTACGGGCTTCCAAATATGCCTTTGCCAATTCCACAAGAACAGGCTTAGCGAAAGGCTTCTTGAAGGGAAAGATGTAACTCTGTGAGATGAATTCACAGAACACAGAGCAGTTTCTCAGAAACCTTCTTTCCAGTTTTGAACGGAAGATATTTCCTTTTTCACTGTAGCCCTCTAAGAGCTTCCAAATATCCCTTTGCCAATTCCACAAGAACAGCCTTAGCGAAAAGGTTCTTGTAGGGAAACATGTAACTCTGTGAGATGAATTCACAGAACACAGAGCAGTTTCTCAGAAAGCTTCTTTCCAGTTTTGAAGGGAAGATATTTCCTTTTTCCCCATAGCCCTCTATGGGCTTCCAAATATCCCTTTGCCAATTCCACAAGAACAGCCTTAGCGAAAGGCTGCTTGAAGGGAAAGATGTAACTCTGTGAGATGAATTCACAGAACACAGAGCAGTTTCTCAGAAAGCTTCTTTCCAGTTTTGAACGGAAAATATTTCCGTTTTCACCATAGCCCTCTAAGGGCTTCCAAATATCCCTCTGACAATTCCACAAGAACAGCCTTAGCGAAAGGCTTCTTGAAGAGAAAGATGTAACTCTGTGAGATGAATTCACAGAACACAGAGCAGTTTCTCAGAAAGCTTCTTTCCAGTTTTGAACGGAAGATATTTCCTTTTTCACCATAGCCCTCTATGGGTTTCCAAATATATGTTTGCCAATTCCACAAGAACAGCCTTAGCGAAAGGCTTCTTGAAGGGAAAGATGTAACTCTGTGAGATGAATTCACAGAACGCAGAGCAGTTTCTCAGAAAGCTTCTTTCCAGTTTTGAACGGAAGATATTTCCTTTTTCACTCTAGCCCTCTATGGGCTTCCAAATATCCCTTTGCCAATTCCACAAGAACAGCCTTAGCGAAAAGCTTCTTGAAGGGAAACATGTAACTGTGTGAGATGAATTCACGGAACACAGAGCACTTTCTCAGAAAGCTTCTTTCCAGTTTTGAACGGAAGATATTTCCTTTTTCACTGTAGCCCTCTATGGGCTTCCAAATATCCCTTTGCCAATTCCACAAGAACAGCCTTAGAGAAAGGCTTCTTGAAGGGAAAGATGTACCTCTGTGAGAGGAATTAACAGAACACAGAGCAGTTTCTCAGAAAGCTTCTTTCCAGTTTTGAACGGAAGATATTTCCTTTTTCACTGTAGCCCTCTATGGGCTTCCAAATATCCCTTTGCCAATTCCACAAGAACAGCCTTAGAGAAAGGCTTCTTGAAGGGAAAGATGTACCTCTGTGAGAGGAATTAACAGAACACAGAGCAGTTTCTCAGAAAGCTTCTTTCCAGTTTTGAACAGAAGATATTTCGTTTTTCACCATAGCCCTCTATGGGCTTCCAAATATCCCTTTGCCAATTCCACAAGAACAGCCTTAGCGAAAGGCCTCTTGAAGGGAAAGATGTAACTCTGTGAGATGAATTCACAGAACACAGAGCAGTTTCTCAGAAAGCTTCTTTCCAGTTTTGAACGGAAGATATTTCCTTTTTCCCTTAGCCCTCTATGGGCTTCCAAATATCCCTTTGCCAATTCCACAAGAACAGCCTTAGCGAAAGGCTTCTTGAAGGGAAAGATGTAACTCTGTGAGATGAATTCACAGAACACAGAGCAGTTTCTCAGAAAGCTTCTTTCCAGTTTTTAACGGAAGATATTTCCTTTTTCACTGTAGCCCTCTAAGGGCTTCCAAATATCCCTTTGCCAATTCCACAAGAACAGACTTAGCGAAAGGCTTCTTGAAGGGAAAGATGTAACTCTGTGAGATGAATTCACAGAACACAGAGCAGTTTCTCAGAAAGCTTCTTTCCAGTTTTGAACGGAAGATATTTCATTTTTCCCCATAGCCTTCTATGGGCTTCCAAATATCCCTTTGCCAATTCCACAAGAACAGCCTTAGCGAAAGGCTTCTTTTAGGGAACGATGTAACTCTGTGAGATGAATTAAGAGTACACAGAGCAGTTTCTCAGAAAGCTTCTTTCCAGTTTTCAGCGGAAGATATTTCCTTTTTCACCATAGACCACTATGGACTTCCAAATATCCCGTTGCCAATTCCACAAGAACAGCCTTAGCGAAAGGCTTCTTGAAGGGAAAGATGTAACTCTGTGAGATGAATTCACAGAACACAGAGCAGTTTCTCAGAAAGCTTCTTTCCAGTTTTGAACGGAAGATATTTCCTTTTTCACCATAGCCCTCTATGGGCTTCCAAATATCCCTTTGCCAATTCCACAAGAAAAGCCTTAGCGAAAGGCTTCTTGAAGGGAAAGATGTAACTCTGTGAGATGAACTAACAGAACACAGAGCAGTTTCTCAGAAAGCTTCTTTCCAGTTTTGAACGGAAGATATTTACTTTTTCAGCATAGCCCTCTACGGGCTTCCAAATATGCCTTTGCCAATTCCACAAGAACAGGCTTAGCGAAAGGCTTCTTGAAGGGAAAGATGTAACTCTGTGAGACGAATTAACAGAACACAGAGCAGTTTCTCAGAAAGCTTCTTTCCAGTTTTGAACGGAAGATATTTCCTTTTTCCTCATAGCCCTCTTTGGGCTTCCAAATATCCCTTTGCCAATTCCACAAGAACAGCCTTAGCGAAAAGCTTCTTGAAGGGAAAGATGTAACTCTGTGAGATGAATTCACAGAACACAGAGCAGTTTCTCAGAAAGCTTCTTTCCAGTTTTGAACGGAAGATATTTCCTTTTTCCCCATAGCCCTCTATGGGCTTCCAAATATCCCTTTGCCAATTCCACAAGAACAGCCTTAGCGAAAGGCTTCTTGAAGGGAAAGATGTAACTCTGTGAGATGAATTCACAGAACACAGAGCAGTTTCTCAGAAAGCTTCTTTCCAGTTTTGAACGGAAGGTATTTCCTTTTTCCCCATAACCCTCTATGGGCTTCCAAATATCCCTTTGCCAATTCCACAAGAACAGCCTTAGCGAAAGGCTTCTTGAAGGGAAAGATGTAACTCTGTGAGATGAATTCACAGAGCACAGAGCAGTTTCTCAGAAAGCTTCTTTCCAGTTTTGAACGGAAGATATTTCCTTTTTCCCCATAGCCCTCTATGGGCTTCCAAATATCCCTTTGCCAATTCCACAAGAACAGCCTTAGCGAAAAGATTCTTGAAGGGAAAGATGTAACTCTGTGAGATGAATTCACAGAACACAGAGCAGTTTCTCAGAAAGCTTCTTTCCAGTTTTGAACGGAAGATATTTCCTTTTTCCCCATAGCCCTCTATGGGCTTCCAAATATCCCTTTGCCAATTCCACAAGAACAGCCTTAGCGAAAGGCTGCTTGAAGGGAAAGATGTATCTCTGTGAGATGAATTCACAGAACACAGAGCAGTTTCTCAGAAAGCTTCTTTCCAGTTTTGAACGGAAGATATTTCCTTTTTCACCATAGCCCTCTATGGGCTTCCAAATATCCCTCTGACAATTCCACAAGAACAGCCTTAGCGAAAGGCTTCTTGAAGGGAAAGATGTAACTCTGTGAGATGAATTCACAGAACACAGAGCAGTTTCTCAGAAAGCTTCTTTCCAGTTTTGAACGGAAGATATTTCCTTTTTCACTGTAGCCCTCTATGGGCTTCCAAATATCCCTTTGCCAATTCCACAAGAACAGCATTAGCGAAAGGCTTCTTGAAGGGAAAGATGTAACTCTGTGAGATGAATTCACAGAACACAGAGCTGTTTCTCAGAAAGCTTCTTTCCAGTTTTGAACGGAAGATATTTCCTTTTTCACCATAGCCCTCTATGGGCTTCCAAATATCCCTTTGCCAATTCCACAAGAACAGTCTTAGCCAAAGGCTTCTTGAAGGGAAAGATGTAACTCTGAGAGATGAATTCACAGAACACAGAGCAGTTTCTCAGAAAGCTTCTTTCCAGTTTTGAACGGAAGATATTTCCTTTTTCACTATAGCCCTCTATGGGCTTCCAAATATCCCTTTGCCAATTCCACAAGAACAGCCTTAGCGAAAGGCTTCTTGAAGGGAAAGATGTAACCCTGTGAGATGAATTCACAGAACACAGAGCAGTTTCTCAGAAAGCTTCTTTCCAGTTTTGAACGGAAGATATTTCCTTTTTCACCATAGCCCTCTATGGGCTTCCAAATATCCCTTTGCCAATTCCACAAGAACAGGCTTAGCGAAAGGCTTCCTGAAGGGAAAGATGTAACTCTGTGAGACGAATTAACAGAACACAGAGCAGTTTCTCAGAAAGCTTCTTTCCAGTTTTGAATGGAAGATATTTCCTTTTTCCCCATAGCCCTCTATGGGCTTCCAAATATCCTTTGCCAATTTCACAAGAACAGCCTTAGCGAAAAGCTTCTTGAAGGGAAAGATGTAACTCTGTGAGATGAATTCACAGAACACAGAGCAGTTTCTCAGAAAGCTTCTTTCCAGTTTTGAACGGAAGATATTTCCTTTTTCCCCTTAGCCCTCTATGGGCTTCCAAATATCCCTTTGCCAATTCCACAAGAACAGCCTTAGCGAAAGGCTGCTTGAAGGGAAAGATGTAACTCTGTGAGATGAATTCACAGAACACAGAGCAGTTTCTCAGAAAGCTTCTTTCCAGTTTTTAACGGAAGATATTTCCTTTTACACTGTAGCCCTCTAAGGGCTTCCAAATATCCCTTTGCCAATTCCACAAGAACAGCCTTAGCGAAAGGCTTCTTGAAGTGAAAGATGTAACTCTGTGAGATGAATTCACAGAACACAGAGCAGTTTCTCAGAAAGCTTCTTTCCAGTTTTGAACGGAAGATATTTCATTTTTCCCCATAGCCCTCTATGGGCTTCCAAATATCCCTTTGCCAATTCCACAAGAACAGCCTTAGCGAAAGGCTTCTTTTAGGGAACGATGTAACTCTGTGAGATGAATTAAGAGTACACAGAGCAGTTTCTCAGAAAGCTTCTTTCCAGTTTTCAGAGGAAGATATTTCCTTTTTCACCATAGACCACTGTGGACTTCCAAATATACCTTTGCCAATTCCACAAGAACAGCCTTAGCGAAAGTCTTCTTGAAGGGAAAGATGTAACTCTGTGAGATGAATTAAGAGAACACAGAGCAGTTTCTCAGAAAGCTTCTTTCCACTTTTCAGCGAAGATATTTCCTTTTTCACCATAGCCCACTTTGGGATTCCAAATATCCCTTTGCCAATTCCACAAGAACAGCCTTAGCGAAAGGCTTCTTGAAGGGAAAGATGTAACTCTGTGAGATGAATTCACAGAACACAGAGCAGTTTCTCAGAAAGCTTCTTTCCAGTTTTGAACGGAAGATATTTCCTTTTTCACCATAGCCCTCTATGGGCTTCCAAATATCCCTCTGACAATTCCACAAGAACAGCCTTAGCGAAAGGCTTCTTGAAGGGAAAGATGTAACTCTGTGAGATGAATTCACAGAACACAGAGCAGTTTCTCAGAAAGCTTCTTTCCAGTTTTGAACGGAGGATATTTCCTTTTTCACTGTAGCCCTCTATGGGCTTCCAAATATCCCTTTGCCAATTCCACAAGAACAGCCTTAGCGAAAGGCTTCTTGAAGGGAAAGATGTAACTCTGTGAGATGAATTCACAGAACACAGAGCAGTTTCTCAGAAAGCTTCTTTCCAGTTTTGAACGGAAGATATTTCCTTTTTCCCCATAGCCCTCTATGGGCTTCCAAATATTCCTTTGCCAATTCCACAAGAACAGCCTTAGCGAAAGGCTTCTTGAAGGGAAAGATGTAACTCTGTGAGATGAATTCACAGAACACAGAGCAGTTTCTCAGAAAGCTTCTTTCCAGTTTTGAACGGAAGATATTTCCTTTTTCCCCATAGCCCTCTATGGGCTTCCAAATATCCCTTTGCCAATTCCACAAGAACAGCCTTAGCGAAAGGCTTCTTGAAGGGAAAGATGTAACTCTGTGAGATGAATTCACAGAACACAGAGCAGTTTCTCAGAAAGCTTCTTTCCAGTTTTGAACGGAAGGTATTTCCTTTTTCCCCATAACCCTCTATGGGCTTCCAAATATCCCTTTGCCAATTCCACAAGAACAGCCTTAGCGAAAGGCTTCTTGAAGCGAAAGATGTAACTCTGTGAGATGAATTCACAGAACACAGAGCTGTTTCTCAGAAAGCTTCTTTCCAGTTTTGAACGGAAGATAATTCCTTTTTCCCCATAGCCCTCTATGGGCTTCCAAATATCCTTTGTCAATTTCACAAGAACAGCCTTAGGGAAAAGCTTCTTGAAGGGAAAGATGTAACTCTGTGAGATGAATTCACAGAACACAGAGCAGTTTCTCAGAAAGCTTCTTTCCAGTTTTGAACGGAAGATATTTCCTTTTTCCAAATAGCCCTCTATGGGCTTCCAAATATCCCTTTGCCAATTCCACAAGAACAGCCTTAGCGAAAGGCTGCTTGAAGGGAAAGATGTAACTCTGTGAGATGAATTCACAGAACACAGAGCAGTTTCTCAGAAAGCTTCTTTCCGGTTTTGAACGGAAGATATTACCATTTTCACCATAGCCCTCTATGGGCTTCCAAATATCCCTTTGCCAATTCCACAAGAACAGCCTTAGCGAAAGGCTTCTTGAAGGGAAAGATGTAACTCTGTGAGATGAATTCACAGAACAGAGAGCAGTTTCTCAGAAAGCTTCTTTCCAGTCTTTAACGGAAGATATTTCCTTTTTCACCATAGCCCTCTATGGGATTCCAAATATCCCTTTGCCAATTCCACAAGAACAGCCTTAGCGAAAGGCTTCTTGAACGGAAAGATGTAACTCTGTGAGATGAATTCACAGAACACAGAGCACTTTCTCAGAAAGCTTCTTTCCAGTTTTGAACGGAAGATATTTCCTTTTTCACCATAGCCCTCTATGGGCTTCCAAATATCCGTTTGCCAGTTCCACAAGAACAGCCTTAGCGAAAGGACTCTTGAAGGGAAAGATGTAACTCTGTGAGATGAATTCACAGAACACAGAGCAGTTTCTCAGAAAGCTTATTTCCAGTTTTGAACGGAAGATATTTCCTTTTTCACCATATCCCTCTATGGGCTTCCAAATATCCCTTTGCCAATTCCACAAGAACAGCCTTAGCGAAAGGCTTCTTGAAGGGAAAGATGTAACTCTGTGAGATGAATTCACAGAACACAGAGCAGTTTCTCAGAAAGCTTCTTTCCAGTTTTGAACGGAAGATATTTCCTTTTTCCCCATAGCCCTCTATGGGCTTCCAAATATCCCTTTGCCAATTCCACAAGAACAGCCTTAGCGAAAGGCTTCTTTTAGGGAACGATGTAACTCTGTGAGATGAATTAAGAGTACACAGAGCAGTTTCTCAGAAAGCTTCTTTCCAGTTTTCAGCGGAAGATATTTCCTTTTTCACCATAGACCACTACGGACTTCCAAATATCCCTTTGCCAATTCCACAAGAACAGCCTTAGAGAAAGGCTTCTTGAAGGGAAAGATGTAACTCTGTGAGATGAATTCACAGAACACAGAGCACTTTCTCAGAAAGCTTTTTTCAGTTTTGAACGGAAGATATTTCCTTTTTCACTGTAGCCCTCTATGGGCTTCCAAATATCCCTTTGCCAATTCCACAAGAACAGCCTTAGCGAAAGGATTCTTGAAGGGAAAGATGTAACTCTGTGAGAGGAATTTACAGAACACAGAGCAGTTTCTCAGAAAGCTTCTTTCCAGTTTTGAACGGAAGATATTTCCTTTTTCACCATAGCCCTCTATGGGCTTCCAAATATCCCTTTCCCAATTCCACAAGAACAGCCTTAGCGAAAGGCGTCTTGAAGGGAAAGATGTAACTCTGTGAGATGAATTCACAGAACACAGAGCAGTTTCTCAGAAAGCTTCTTTCCAGTTTTGAACGGAAGATATTTCCTTTTTCACTATAGCCCTCTATGGGCTTCCAAATACCCTTTGCCAATTCCACAAGAACAGCCTTAGCGAAAGGCTTCTTGAAGCGAAAGATGTAACCCTGTGAGATGAATTCACAGAACACAGAGCAGTTTCTCAGAAAGCTTCTTTCCAGTTTTGAACGGAAGATATTTCCTTTTTCACCATAGCCCTCTATGGGCTTCCAAATATCCCTTTGCCAATTCCACAAGAAAAGGCTTAGCGAAAGGCTTCCTGAAGGGAAAGATGTAACTCTGTGAGACGAATTAACAGAACACAGAGCAGTTTCTCAGAAAGTTTCTTTCCAGTTTTGAACGGAAGATATTTCCTTTTTCCCCATAGTCCTCTATGGGCTTCCAAATATCCTTTGCCAATTTCACAAGAACAGCCTTAGGGAAAAGTTTCTTGAAGGGAAAGATGTAACTCTGTGAGATGAATTCACAGAACACAGAGCAGTTTTTCAGAAAGCTTCTTTCCAGTTTTGAACGGAAGATATTTCCTTTTTCCCCATAGCCCTCTATGGGCTTACAACTATCCCTTTGCCAATTTTACAAGAACAGCCTTAGCGAAAGGCCTCTTGAAAGGAAGGATGTAACTCTGTGAGATGAATTCACAGAACACAGAGCAGTTTCTCAGAAAGCTTCTTTCCACTTTTCAGCGAAGATATTTCCTTTTTCACCATAGCCCACTATGGGATTCCAAATATCCCTTTGCCAATTCCACAAGAACAGCCTTAGCGAAAGGATTCTTGAAGGGAAAGATATAACTCTGTGAGATGAATTCACAGAACACAGAGCAGTTTCTCAGAAAGCTTCTTTCCAGTTTTGAACGGAAGATATTTCCTTTTTCACCATAGCCCTCTATGGGCTTCCAAATATCCCTTTGCCAATTCCACAAGAACAGCCTTAGCGAAAGGCTGCTTGAAGGGAAACATGTAACTCTGTGAGATGAATTCACAGAACACAGAGCCGTTTCTCAGAAAGCTTCTTTCCAGTTTTGAACGGAAGATATTTCCTTTTTCACCATAGCTCTCTATGGGCTTCCAAATATCCCTTTGCCAATTCCACAAGAACAGCCTTAGCGAAAGGCTTCTTGAAGGGAAAGATGTAACTCTGTGAGATGAACTAACAGAACACAGACCAGTTTCTCAGAAAGCTTCTTTCCAGTTTTGAACGGAAGATATTTCCTTTTTCAGCATAGCCCTCTACGGGCTTCCAAATATGCCTTTGCCAATTCCACAAGAACAGGCTTAGCGAAAGGCTTCTTGAAGGGAAAGATGTAACTCTGTGAGATGAATTCACAGAACACAGAGCAGTTTCTCAGAAACCTTCTTTCCAGTTTTGAACGGAAGATATTTCCTTTTTCACTGTAGCCCTCTAAGAGCTTCCAAATATCCCTTTGCCAATTCCACAAGAACAGCCTTAGCGAAAAGGTTCTTGTAGGGAAACATGTAACTCTGTGAGATGAATTCACAGAACACAGAGCAGTTTCTCAGAAAGCTTCTTTCCAGTTTTGAAGGGAAGATATTTCCTTTTTCCCCATAGCCCTCTATGGGCTTCCAAATATCCCTTTGCCAATTCCACAAGAACAGCCTTAGCGAAAGGCTGCTTGAAGGGAAAGATGTAACTCTGTGAGATGAATTCACAGAACACAGAGCAGTTTCTCAGAAAGCTTCTTTCCAGTTTTGAACGGAAAATATTTCCGTTTTCACCATAGCCCTCTATGGGCTTCCAAATATCCCTCTGACAATTCCACAAGAACAGCCTTAGCGAAAGGCTTCTTGAAGAGAAAGATGTAACTCTGTGAGATGAATTCACAGAACACAGAGCAGTTTCTCAGAAAGCTTCTTTCCAGTTTTGAACGGAAGATATTTCCTTTTTCACCATAGCCCTCTATGGGCTTCCAAATATATGTTTGCCAATTCCACAAGAACAGCCTTAGCGAAAGGCTTCTTGAAGGGAAAGATGTAACTCTGTGAGATGAATTCACAGAACGCAGAGCAGTTTCTCAGAAAGCTTCTTTCCAGTTTTGAACGGAAGATATTTCCTTTTTCACTCTAGCCCTCTATGGGCTTCCAAATATCCCTTTGCCAATTCCACAAGAACAGCCTTAGCGAAAAGCTTCTTGAAGGGAAACATGTAACTGTGTGAGATGAATTCACGGAACACAGAGCACTTTCTCAGAAAGCTTCTTTCCAGTTTTGAACGGAAGATATTTCCTTTTTCACTGTAGCCCTCTATGGGCTTCCAAATATCCCTTTGCCAATTCCACAAGAACAGCCTTAGAGAAAGGCTTCTTGAAGGGAAAGATGTACCTCTGTGAGAGGAATTAACAGAACACAGAGCAGTTTCTCAGAAAGCTTCTTTCCAGTTTTGAACGGAAGATATTTCCTTTTTCACTGTAGCCCTCTATGGGCTTCCAAATATCCCTTTGCCAATTCCACAAGAACAGCCTTAGAGAAAGGCTTCTTGAAGGGAAAGATGTACCTCTGTGAGAGGAATTAACAGAACACAGAGCAGTTTCTCAGAAAGCTTCTTTCCAGTTTTGAACAGAAGATATTTCGTTTTTCACCATAGCCCTCTATGGGCTTCCAAATATCCCTTTGCCAATTCCACAAGAACAGCCTTAGCGAAAGGCCTCTTGAAGGGAAAGATGTAACTCTGTGAGATGAATTCACAGAACACAGAGCAGTTTCTCAGAAAGCTTCTTTCCAGTTTTGAACGGAAGATATTTCCTTTTTCCCTTAGCCCTCTATGGGCTTCCAAATATCCCTTTGCCAATTCCACAAGAACAGCCTTAGCGAAAGGCTTCTTGAAGGGAAAGATGTAACTCTGTGAGATGAATTCACAGAACACAGAGCAGTTTCTCAGAAAGCTTCTTTCCAGTTTTTAACGGAAGATATTTCCTTTTTCACTGTAGCCCTCTAAGGGCTTCCAAATATCCCTTTGCCAATTCCACAAGAACAGACTTAGCGAAAGGCTTCTTGAAGGGAAAGATGTAACTCTGTGAGATGAATTCACAGAACACAGAGCAGTTTCTCAGAAAGCTTCTTTCCAGTTTTGAACGGAAGATATTTCATTTTTCCCCATAGCCTTCTATGGGCTTCCAAATATCCCTTTGCCAATTCCACAAGAACAGCCTTAGCGAAAGGCTTCTTTTAGGGAACGATGTAACTCTGTGAGATGAATTAAGAGTACACAGAGCAGTTTCTCAGAAAGCTTCTTTCCAGTTTTCAGCGGAAGATATTTCCTTTTTCACCATAGACCACTATGGACTTCCAAATATCCCGTTGCCAATTCCACAAGAACAGCCTTAGCGAAAGGCTTCTTGAAGGGAAAGATGTAACTCTGTGAGATGAATTCACAGAACACAGAGCAGTTTCTCAGAAAGCTTCTTTCCAGTTTTGAACGGAAGATATTTCCTTTTTCACCATAGCCCTCTATGGGCTTCCAAATATCCCTTTGCCAATTCCACAAGAAAAGCCTTAGCGAAAGGCTTCTTGAAGGGAAAGATGTAACTCTGTGAGATGAACTAACAGAACACAGAGCAGTTTCTCAGAAAGCTTCTTTCCAGTTTTGAACGGAAGATATTTACTTTTTCAGCATAGCCCTCTACGGGCTTCCAAATATGCCTTTGCCAATTCCACAAGAACAGGCTTAGCGAAAGGCTTCTTGAAGGGAAAGATGTAACTCTGTGAGACGAATTAACAGAACACAGAGCAGTTTCTCAGAAAGCTTCTTTCCAGTTTTGAACGGAAGATATTTCCTTTTTCCTCATAGCCCTCTTTGGGCTTCCAAATATCCCTTTGCCAATTCCACAAGAACAGCCTTAGCGAAAAGCTTCTTGAAGGGAAAGATGTAACTCTGTGAGATGAATTCACAGAACACAGAGCAGTTTCTCAGAAAGCTTCTTTCCAGTTTTGAACGGAAGATATTTCCTTTTTCCCCATAGCCCTCTATGGGCTTCCAAATATCCCTTTGCCAATTCCACAAGAACAGCCTTAGCGAAAGGCTTCTTGAAGGGAAAGATGTAACTCTGTGAGATGAATTCACAGAACACAGAGCAGTTTCTCAGAAAGCTTCTTTCCAGTTTTGAACGGAAGGTATTTCCTTTTTCCCCATAACCCTCTATGGGCTTCCAAATATCCCTTTGCCAATTCCACAAGAACAGCCTTAGCGAAAGGCTTCTTGAAGGGAAAGATGTAACTCTGTGAGATGAATTCACAGAGCACAGAGCAGTTTCTCAGAAAGCTTCTTTCCAGTTTTGAACGGAAGATATTTCCTTTTTCCCCATAGCCCTCTATGGGCTTCCAAATATCCCTTTGCCAATTCCACAAGAACAGCCTTAGCGAAAAGATTCTTGAAGGGAAAGATGTAACTCTGTGAGATGAATTCACAGAACACAGAGCAGTTTCTCAGAAAGCTTCTTTCCAGTTTTGAACGGAAGATATTTCCTTTTTCCCCATAGCCCTCTATGGGCTTCCAAATATCCCTTTGCCAATTCCACAAGAACAGCCTTAGCGAAAGGCTGCTTGAAGGGAAAGATGTATCTCTGTGAGATGAATTCACAGAACACAGAGCAGTTTCTCAGAAAGCTTCTTTCCAGTTTTGAACGGAAGATATTTCCTTTTTCACCATAGCCCTCTATGGGCTTCCAAATATCCCTCTGACAATTCCACAAGAACAGCCTTAGCGAAAGGCTTCTTGAAGGGAAAGATGTAACTCTGTGAGATGAATTCACAGAACACAGAGCAGTTTCTCAGAAAGCTTCTTTCCAGTTTTGAACGGAAGATATTTCCTTTTTCACTGTAGCCCTCTATGGGCTTCCAAATATCCCTTTGCCAATTCCACAAGAACAGCATTAGCGAAAGGCTTCTTGAAGGGAAAGATGTAACTCTGTGAGATGAATTCACAGAACACAGAGCTGTTTCTCAGAAAGCTTCTTTCCAGTTTTGAACGGAAGATATTTCCTTTTTCACCATAGCCCTCTATGGGCTTCCAAATATCCCTTTGCCAATTCCACAAGAACAGTCTTAGCCAAAGGCTTCTTGAAGGGAAAGATGTAACTCTGAGAGATGAATTCACAGAACACAGAGCAGTTTCTCAGAAAGCTTCTTTCCAGTTTTGAACGGAAGATATTTCCTTTTTCACTATAGCCCTCTATGGGCTTCCAAATATCCCTTTGCCAATTCCACAAGAACAGCCTTAGCGAAAGGCTTCTTGAAGGGAAAGATGTAACCCTGTGAGATGAATTCACAGAACACAGAGCAGTTTCTCAGAAAGCTTCTTTCCAGTTTTGAACGGAAGATATTTCCTTTTTCACCATAGCCCTCTATGGGCTTCCAAATATCCCTTTGCCAATTCCACAAGAACAGGCTTAGCGAAAGGCTTCCTGAAGGGAAAGATGTAACTCTGTGAGACGAATTAACAGAACACAGAGCAGTTTCTCAGAAAGCTTCTTTCCAGTTTTGAATGGAAGATATTTCCTTTTTCCCCATAGCCCTCTATGGGCTTCCAAATATCCTTTGCCAATTTCACAAGAACAGCCTTAGCGAAAAGCTTCTTGAAGGGAAAGATGTAACTCTGTGAGATGAATTCACAGAACACAGAGCAGTTTCTCAGAAAGCTTCTTTCCAGTTTTGAACGGAAGATATTTCCTTTTTCCCCTTAGCCCTCTATGGGCTTCCAAATATCCCTTTGCCAATTCCACAAGAACAGCCTTAGCGAAAGGCTGCTTGAAGGGAAAGATGTAACTCTGTGAGATGAATTCACAGAACACAGAGCAGTTTCTCAGAAAGCTTCTTTCCAGTTTTTAACGGAAGATATTTCCTTTTACACTGTAGCCCTCTAAGGGCTTCCAAATATCCCTTTGCCAATTCCACAAGAACAGCCTTAGCGAAAGGCTTCTTGAAGTGAAAGATGTAACTCTGTGAGATGAATTCACAGAACACAGAGCAGTTTCTCAGAAAGCTTCTTTCCAGTTTTGAACGGAAGATATTTCATTTTTCCCCATAGCCCTCTATGGGCTTCCAAATATCCCTTTGCCAATTCCACAAGAACAGCCTTAGCGAAAGGCTTCTTTTAGGGAACGATGTAACTCTGTGAGATGAATTAAGAGTACACAGAGCAGTTTCTCAGAAAGCTTCTTTCCAGTTTTCAGAGGAAGATATTTCCTTTTTCACCATAGACCACTGTGGACTTCCAAATATACCTTTGCCAATTCCACAAGAACAGCCTTAGCGAAAGTCTTCTTGAAGGGAAAGTTGTAACTCTGTGAGATGAATTAAGAGAACACAGAGCAGTTTCTCAGAAAGCTTCTTTCCACTTTTCAGCGAAGATATTTCCTTTTTCACCATAGCCCACTTTGGGATTCCAAATATCCCTTTGCCAATTCCACAAGAACAGCCTTAGCGAAAGGCTTCTTGAAGGGAAAGATGTAACTCTGTGAGATGAATTCACAGAACACAGAGCAGTTTCTCAGAAAGCTTCTTTCCAGTTTTGAACGGAAGATATTTCCTTTTTCACCATAGCCCTCTATGGGCTTCCAAATATCCCTCTGACAATTCCACAAGAACAGCCTTAGCGAAAGGCTTCTTGAAGGGAAAGATGTAACTCTGTGAGATGAATTCACAGAACACAGAGCAGTTTCTCAGAAAGCTTCTTTCCAGTTTTGAACGGAGGATATTTCCTTTTTCACTGTAGCCCTCTATGGGCTTCCAAATATCCCTTTGCCAATTCCACAAGAACAGCATTAGCGAAAGGCTTCTTGAAGGGAAAGATGTAACTCTGTGAGATGAATTCACAGAACACAGAGCTGTTTCTCAGAAAGCTTCTTTCCAGTTTTGAACGGAAGATATTTCTTTTTTCACCATAGCCCTCTATTGTCTTCCAAATATCCCTTTGCCAATTCCACAAGAACAGCCTTAGCCAAAGGCTTCTTGAAGGGAAAGATGTAACTCTGTGAGATGAATTCACAGAACACAGAGCAGTTTCTCAGAAAGCTTCTTTCCAGTTTTGAACGGAAGATATTTCCTTTTTCACTGTAGCCCTCTATGGGCTTCCAAATATCCCTTTGCCAATTCCACAAGAACAGCCTTAGCGAAAGGCTTCTTGAAGGGAATGATGTAACTCTGTGAGAGGAATTTACAGAACACAGAGCAGTTTCTCAGAAAGCTTCTTTCCAGTTTTGAACGGAAGATATTTCCTTTTTCACCATAGCCCTCTATGGGCTTCCAAATATCCCTTTCCCAATTCCACAAGAACAGCCTTAGCGAAAGGCGTCTTAAAGGGAAAGATGTAGCTCTGTGAGATGAATTCACAGAACACAGAGCAGTTTCTCAGAAAGCTTCTTTCCAGTTTTGAACCGAAGATATTTCCTTTTACACTATAGCCCTCTATGGGCTTCCAAATATCCCTTTGCCAATTCCACAAGAACAGCCTTTGCGAAAGGCTTCTTGAAGGGAAAGATGTAACACTGTGAGATGAATTCACAGAACACAGAGCAGTTTCTCAGAAAGCTTCTTTCCAGTTTTGAACGGAAGATATTTCCTTTTTCCCCATAGCCCTCTATGGGCTTCCAAATATCCTTTGCCAATTTCACAAGAACAGCCTTAGGGAAAAGCTTCTTGAAGGGAAAGATGTAACTCTGTGAGATGAATTCACAGAACACAGAGCCGTTTCTCAGAAAGCTTCTTTCCAGTTTTGAACGGAAGATATTTCCTTTTTCCCCATAGCCCTCTATGGGCTTCCAAATATCCCTTTGCCAATTCCACAAGAACAGCCTTAGCGAAAGGCTTCTTTTAGGGAACGATGTAACTCTGTGAGATGAATTAAGAGTACACAGAGCAGTTTCTCAGAAAGCTTCTTTCCAGTTTTCAGCGGAAGATATTTCCTTTTTCACCATAGACCACTATGGACTTCCAAATATCCCTTTGCCAATTCCACAAGAACAGCCTTAGCGAAAGGCTTCTTGAAGGGAAAGATGTAACTCTGTGAGATGAATTAAGAGAACACAGAGCAGTTTCTCAAAAAGCTTCTTTCCACTTTTCAGCGAAGATATTTCCTTTTTCACCATAGCCCACTTTGGGATTCCAAATATCCCTTTGCCAATTCCACAAGAACAGCCTTAGCGAAAGGCTTCTTGAAGGGAAAGATGTAACTCTGTGAGATGAATTCACAGAACACAGAGCAGTTTCTCAGAAAGCTTCTTTCCAGTTTTGAACGGAAGATATTTCCTTTTTCACCATAGCCCTCTATGGGCTTCCAAATATCCCTTTGCCAATTCCACAAGAACAGCCTTAGCGAAAGGCTGCTTGAAGGGAAACATGTAACTCTGTGAGATGAATTCACAGAACACAGAGCAGTTTCTCAGAAAGCTTCTTTCCAGTTTTGAACGGAAGATATTTCCTTTTTCCCCATAGCCCTCTATGGGCTTCCAAATATCCCTTTGCCAATTCCACGAGAAAAGCCTTAGCGAAAGGCTTCTTGAAGGGAAAGATGTAACTCTGTGAGATGAACTAACAGAACACAGAGCAGTTTCTCAGAAAGCTTCTTTCCAGTTTTGAACGGAAGATATTTCCTTTTTCAGCATTGCCCTCTACGGGCTTCCAAATATGCCTTTGCCAATTCCACAAGAACAGGCTTAGCGAAAGGCTTCTTGAAGGGAAAGATGTAACTCTGTGAGACGAATTCACAGAACACAGAGCAGTTTCTCAGAAAGCTTCTTTCCAGTTTTGAACGGAAGATATTTCCTTTTTCCTCATAGCCCTCTTTGGGCTTCCAAATATCCCTTTGCCAATTCCACAAGAACAGCCTTAGCGAAAAGCTTCTTGAAGGGAAAGATGTAACTCTGTGAGATGAATTCACAGAACACAGAGCAGTTTCTCAGAAAGCTTCTTTCCAGTTTTGAACGGAAGATAATTCCTTTTTCCCCATAGCCCTCTAAGGGCTTTCAAATATCCCTTTGCCAATTCCACAAGAACAGCCTTAGCGAAAGGCTGCTTGAAGGGAAAAATGTAACTCTGTGAGATGAATTCACAGAACACAGAGCAGTTTCTCAGAAAGCTTCTTTCCAGGTTTCAGCGAAGATATTTCCTTTTTCACCATAGCCCACTATGGGATTCCAAATATCCCTTTGCCAATTCCACAAGAACAGCCTTAGCGAAAGGCTTCTTGAAGGGAAAGATGTAACTCTGTGAGATGAATTCACAGAGCACAGAGCAGTTTCTCAGAAAGCTTCTTTCCAGTTTTGAACGGAAGATATTTCCTTTTTCCCCATAGCCCTCTATGGGCTTCCAAATATCCCTTTGCCAATTCCACAAGAACAGCCTTAGCGAAAGGCTTCTTGAAGGGAAAGATGTAACTCTGTGAGATGAATTCACAGAACACAGAGCAGTTTCTCAGAAAGCTTCTTTCCAGTTTTGAACGGAAGGTATTTCCTTTTTCCCCATAACCCTCTATGGGCTTCCAAATATCCCTTTGCCAATTCCACAAGAACAGCCTTAGCGAAAGGCTTCTTGAAGGGAAAGATGTAACTCTGTGAGATGAATTCACAGAGCACAGAGCAGTTTCTCAGAAAGCTTCTTTCCAGTTTTGAACGGAAGATATTTCCTTTTTCCCCATAGCCCTCTATGGGCTTCCAAATATCCCTTTGCCAATTCCACAAGAACAGCCTTAGCGAAAAGATTCTTGAAGGGAAAGATGTAACTCTGTGAGATGAATTCACAGAACACAGAGCAGTTTCTCAGAAAGCTTCTTTCCAGTTTTGAACGGAAGATATTTCCTTTTTCCCCATAGCCCTCTATGGGCTTCCAAATATCCCTTTGCCAATTCCACAAGAACAGCCTTAGCGAAAGGCTGCTTGAAGGGAAAGATGTATCTCTGTGAGATGAATTCACAGAACACAGAGCAGTTTCTCAGAAAGCTTCTTTCCAGTTTTGAACGGAAGATATTTCCTTTTTCACCATAGCCCTCTATGGGCTTCCAAATATCCCTCTGACAATTCCACAAGAACAGCCTTAGCGAAAGGCTTCTTGAAGGGAAAGATGTAACTCTGTGAGATGAATTCACAGAACACAGAGCAGTTTCTCAGAAAGCTTCTTTCCAGTTTTGAACGGAAGATATTTCCTTTTTCACTGTAGCCCTCTATGGGCTTCCAAATATCCCTTTGCCAATTCCACAAGAACAGCATTAGCGAAAGGCTTCTTGAAGGGAAAGATGTAACTCTGTGAGATGAATTCACAGAACACAGAGCTGTTTCTCAGAAAGCTTCTTTCCAGTTTTGAACGGAAGATATTTCCTTTTTCACCATAGCCCTCTATGGGCTTCCAAATATCCCTTTGCCAATTCCACAAGAACAGTCTTAGCCAAAGGCTTCTTGAAGGGAAAGATGTAACTCTGAGAGATGAATTCACAGAACACAGAGCAGTTTCTCAGAAAGCTTCTTTCCAGTTTTGAACGGAAGATATTTCCTTTTTCACTATAGCCCTCTTTGGGCTTCCAAATATCCCTTTGCCAATTCCACAAGAACAGCCTTAGCGAAAGGCTTCTTGAAGGGAAAGATGTAACCCTGTGAGATGAATTCACAGAACACAGAGCAGTTTCTCAGAAAGCTTCTTTCCAGTTTTGAACGGAAGATATTTCCTTTTTCACCATAGCCCTCTATGGGCTTCCAAATATCCCTTTGCCAATTCCACAAGAACAGGCTTAGCGAAAGGCTTCCTGAAGGGAAAGATGTAACTCTGTGAGACGAATTAACAGAACACAGAGCAGTTTCTCAGAAAGCTTCTTTCCAGTTTTGAATGGAAGATATTTCCTTTTTCCCCATAGCCCTCTATGGGCTTCCAAATATCCTTTGCCAATTTCACAAGAACAGCCTTAGCGAAAAGCTTCTTGAAGGGAAAGATGTAACTCTGTGAGATGAATTCACAGAACACAGAGCAGTTTCTCAGAAAGCTTCTTTCCAGTTTTGAACGGAAGATATTTCCTTTTTCCCCTTAGCCCTCTATGGGCTTCCAAATATCCCTTTGCCAATTCCACAAGAACAGCCTTAGCGAAAGGCTGCTTGAAGGGAAAGATGTAACTCTGTGAGATGAATTCACAGAACACAGAGCAGTTTCTCAGAAAGCTTCTTTCCAGTTTTTAACGGAAGATATTTCCTTTTACACTGTAGCCCTCTAAGGGCTTCCAAATATCCCTTTGCCAATTCCACAAGAACAGCCTTAGCGAAAGGCTTCTTGAAGGGAAAGATGTAACTCTGTGAGATGAATTCACAGAACACAGAGCAGTTTCTCAGAAAGCTTCTTTCCAGTTTTGAACGGAAGATATTTCATTTTTCCCCATAGCCCTCTATGGGCTTCCAAATATCCCTTTGCCAATTCCACAAGAACAGCCTTAGCGAAAGGCTTCTTTTAGGGAACGATGTAACTCTGTGAGATGAATTAAGAGTACACAGAGCAGTTTCTCAGAAAGCTTCTTTCCAGTTTTCAGAGGAAGATATTTCCTTTTTCACCATAGACCACTATGGACTTCCAAATATACCTTTGCCAATTCCACAAGAACAGCCTTAGCGAAAGTCTTCTTGAAGGGAAAGATGTAACTCTGTGAGATGAATTAAGAGAACACAGAGCAGTTTCTCAGAAAGCTTCTTTCCACTTTTCAGCGAAGATATTTCCTTTTTCACCATAGCCCACTTTGGGATTCCAAATATCCCTTTTGCCAATTCCACAAGAACAGCCTTAGCGAAAGGCTTCTTGAAGGGAAAGATGTAACTCTGTGAGATGAATTCACAGAACACAGAGCAGTTTCTCAGAAAGCTTCTTTCCAGTTTTGAACGGAAGATATTTCCTTTTTCACCATAGCCCTCTATGGGCTTCCAAATATCCCTCTGACAATTCCACAAGAACAGCCTTAGCGAAAGGCTTCTTGAAGGGAAAGATGTAACTCTGTGAGATGAATTCACAGAACACAGAGCAGTTTCTCAGAAAGCTTCTTTCCAGTTTTGAACGGAGGATATTTCCTTTTTCACTGTAGCCCTCTATGGGCTTCCAAATATCCCTTTGCCAATTCCACAAGAACAGCATTAGCGAAAGGCTTCTTGAAGGGAAAGATGTAACTCTGTGAGATGAATTCACAGAACACAGAGCTGTTTCTCAGAAAGCTTCTTTCCAGTTTTGAACGGAAGATATTTCTTTTTTCACCATAGCCCTCTATTGGCTTCCAAATATCCCTTTGCCAATTCCACAAGAACAGCCTTAGCCAAAGGCTTCTTGAAGGGAAAGATGTAACTCTGTGAGATGAATTCACAGAACACAGAGCAGTTTCTCAGAAAGCTTCTTTCCAGTTTTGAACGGAAGATATTTCCTTTTTCACTATAGCCCTCTATGGGCTTCCAAATATCCCTTTGCCAATTCCACAAGAACAGCCTTAGCGAAAGGCTTCTTGAAGGGAATGATGTAACTCTGTGAGAGGAATTTACAGAACACAGAGCAGTTTCTCAGAAAGCTTCTTTCCAGTTTTGAACGGAAGATATTTCCTTTTTCACCATAGCCCTCTATGGGCTTCCAAATATCCCTTTCCCAATTCCACAAGAACAGCCTTAGCGAAAGGCGTCTTAAAGGGAAAGATGTAGCTCTGTGAGATGAATTCACAGAACACAGAGCAGTTTCTCAGAAAGCTTCTTTCCAGTTTTGAACCGAAGATATTTCCTTTTACACTATAGCCCTCTATGGGCTTCCAAATATCCCTTTGCCAATTCCACAAGAACAGCCTTTGCGAAAGGCTTCTTGAAGGGAAAGATGTAACACTGTGAGATGAATTCACAGAACACAGAGCAGTTTCTCAGAAAGCTTCTTTCCAGTTTTGAACGGAAGATATTTCCTTTTTCCCCATAGCCCTCTATGGGCTTCCAAATATCCTTTGCCAATTTCACAAGAACAGCCTTAGGGAAAAGCTTCTTGAAGGGAAAGATGTAACTCTGTGAGATGAATTCACAGAACACAGAGCCGTTTCTCAGAAAGCTTCTTTCCAGTTTTGAACGGAAGATATTTCCTTTTTCCCCATAGCCCTCTATGGGCTTCCAAATATCCCTTTGCCAATTCCACAAGAACAGCCTTAGCGAAAGGCTTCTTTTAGGGAACGATGTAACTCTGTGAGATGAATTAAGAGTACACAGAGCAGTTTCTCAGAAAGCTTCTTTCCAGTTTTCAGCGGAAGATATTTCCTTTTTCACCATAGACCACTATGGACTTCCAAATATCCCTTTGCCAATTCCACAAGAACAGCCTTAGCGAAAGGCTTCTTGAAGGGAAAGATGTAACTCTGTGAGATGAATTAAGAGAACACAGAGCAGTTTCTCAAAAAGCTTCTTTCCACTTTTCAGCGAAGATATTTCCTTTTTCACCATAGCCCACTTTGGGATTCCAAATATCCCTTTGCCAATTCCACAAGAACAGCCTTAGCGAAAGGCTTCTTGAAGGGAAAGATGTAACTCTGTGAGATGAATTCACAGAACACAGAGCAGTTTCTCAGAAAGCTTCTTTCCAGTTTTGAACGGAAGATATTTCCTTTTTCACCATAGCCCTCTATGGGCTTCCAAATATCCCTTTGCCAATTCCACAAGAACAGCCTTAGCGAAAGGCTGCTTGAAGGGAAACATGTAACTCTGTGAGATGAATTCACAGAACACAGAGCAGTTTCTCAGAAAGCTTCTTTCCAGTTTTGAACGGAAGATATTTCCTTTTTCCCCATAGCCCTCTATGGGCTTCCAAATATCCCTTTGCCAATTCCACAAGAAAAGCCTTAGCGAAAGGCTTCTTGAAGGGAAAGATGTAACTCTGTGAGATGAACTAACAGAACACAGAGCAGTTTCTCAGAAAGCTTCTTTCCAGTTTTGAACGGAAGATATTTCCTTTTTCAGCATTGCCCTCTACGGGCTTCCAAATATGCCTTTGCCAATTCCACAAGAACAGGCTTAGCGAAAGGCATCTTGAAGGGAAAGATGTAACTCTGTGAGACGAATTCACAGAACACAGAGCAGTTTCTCAGAAAGCTTCTTTCCAGTTTTGAACGGAAGATATTTCCTTTTTCCTCATAGCCCTCTTTGGGCTTCCAAATATCCCTTTGCCAATTCCACAAGAACAGCCTTAGCGAAAAGCTTCTTGAAGGGAAAGATGTAACTCTGTGAGATGAATTCACAGAACACAGAGCAGTTTCTCAGAAAGCTTCTTTCCAGTTTTGAACGGAAGATAATTCCTTTTTCCCCATAGCCCTCTAAGGGCTTTCAAATATCCCTTTGCCAATTCCACAAGAACAGCCTTAGCGAAAGGCTGCTTGAAGGGAAAAATGTAACTCTGTGAGATGAATTCACAGAACACAGAGCAGTTTCTCAGAAAGCTTCTTTCCAGGTTTCAGCGAAGATATTTCCTTTTTCACCGTAGCCCACTATGGGATTCCAAATATCCCTTTGCCAATTCCACAAGAACAGCCTTAGCGAAAGGCTTCTTGAAGGGAAAGATGTAACTCTGTGAGATGAATTCACAGAGCACAGAGCAGTTTCTCAGAAAGCTTCTTTCCAGTTTTGAACGGAAGATATTTCCTTTTTCCCCATAGCCCTCTATGGGCTTCCAAATATCCCTTTGCCAATTCCACAAGAACAGCCTTAGCGAAAAGATTCTTGAAGGGAAAGACGTAACTCTGTGAGATGAATTCACAGAACACAGAGCAGTTTCTCAGAAAGCTTCTTTCCAGTTTTGAACGGAAGATATTTCCTTTTTCCCCATAGCCCTCTATCTGCTTCCAAATATCCCTTTGCCAATTCCACAAGAACAGCCTTAGCGAAAGGCTGCTTGAAGGGAAAGATGTATCTCTGTGAGATGAATTCACAGAACACAGAGCAGTTTCTCAGAAAGCTTCTTTCCAGTTTTGAACGGAAGATATTTCCTTTTTCACCATAGCCCTCTATGGGCTTCCAAATATCCCTCTGACAATTCCACAAGAACAGCCTTAGCGAAAGGCTTCTTGAAGGGAAAGATGTAACTCTGTGAGATGAATTCACAGAACACAGAGCAGTTTCTCAGAAAGCTTCTTTCCAGTTTTGAACGGAAGATATTTCCTTTTTCACTGTAGCCCTCTATGGGCTTCCAAATATCCCTTTGCCAATTCCACAAGAACAGCATTAGCGAAAGGCTTCTTGAAGGGAAAGATGTAACTCTGTGAGATGAATTCACAGAACACAGAGCTGTTTCTCAGAAAGCTTCTTTCCAGTTTTGAACGGAAGATATTTCCTTTTTCACCATAGCCCTCTATGGGCTTCCAAATATCCCTTTGCCAATTCCACAAGAACAGCCTTAGCCAAAGGCTTCTTGAAGGGAAAGATGTCACCCTGTGAGATGAATTCACAGAACACAGAGCAGTTTCTCAGAAAGCTTCTTTCCAGTTTTGAACGGAAGATATTTCCTTTTTCACCATAGCCCTCTATGGGCTTCCAAATATCCCTTTGCCAATTCCACAAGAACAGGCTTAGCGAAAGGCTTCCTGAAGGGAAAGATGTAACTCTGTGAGACGAATTAACAGAACACAGAGCAGTTTCTCAGAAAGCTTCTTTCCAGTTTTGAATGGAAGATATTTCCTTTTTCCCCTTAGCCCTCTATGGGCTTCCAAATATCCTTTGCCAATTTCACAAGAACAGCCTTAGCGAAAAGCTTCTTGAAGGGAAAGATGTAACTCTGTGAGATGAATTCACAGAACACAGAGCAGTTTCTCAGAAAGCTTCTTTCCAGTTTTGAACGGAAGATATTTCCTTTTTCCCCTTAGCCCTCTATGGGCTTCCAAATATCCCTTTGCCAATTCCACAAGAACAGCCTTAGCGAAAGGCTGCTTGAAGGGAAAGATGTAACTCTGTGAGATGAATTCACAGAACACAGAGCAGTTTCTCAGAAAGCTTCTTTCCAGTTTTTAACGGAAGATATTTCCTTTTTCACTGTAGCCCTCTAAGGGCTTCCAAATATCCCTTTGCCAATTCCACAAGAACAGCCTTAGCGAAAGGCTTCTTGAAGGGAAAGATGTAACTCTGTGAGATGAATTCTCAGAACACAGAGCAGTTTCTCAGAAAGCTTCTTTCCAGTTTTGAACGGAAGATATTTCCTTTTTCCCCATAGCCCTCTATGGGCTTCCAAATATCCCTTTGCCAATTCCACAAGAACAGCCTTAGCGAAAGGCTGCTTGAAGGGAAAGATGTATCTCTGTGAGATGAATTCACAGAACACAGAGCAGTTTCTCAGAAAGCTTCTTTCCAGTTTTGAACGGAAGATATTTCCTTTTTCACCATAGCCCTCTATGGGCTTCCAAATATCCCTCTGACAATTCCACAAGAACAGCCTTAGCGAAAGGCTTCTTGAAGGGAAAGATGTAACTCTGTGAGATGAATTCACAGAACACAGAGCAGTTTCTCAGAAAGCTTCTTTCCAGTTTTGAACGGAAGATATTTCCGTTTTCCCCTTAGCCCTCTATGGGCTTCCAAATATCCCTTTGCCAATTCCACAAGAACAGCCTTAGCGAAAGGCTTCTAGAAGGGAAAGATGTAACTCTGTGAGAGGAATTCACAGAACACAGAGCAGTTTCTCAGAAAGCTTCTTTCCAGTTTTGAACGGAAGATATTTCCTTTTACACTGTAGCCCTCTAAGGGCTTCCAAATATCCCTTTGCCAATTCCACAAGAACAGCCTTAGCGAAAGGCTTCTTGAAGGGAAAGATGTAACTCTGTGAGATGAATTCACAGAACACAGAGCAGTTTCTCAGAAAGCTTCTTTCCAGTTTTGAACGGAAGATATTTCATTTTTCCCCATAGCCCTCTATGGGCTTCCAAATATCCCTTTGCCAATTCCACAAGAACAGCCTTAGCGAAAGGCTTCTTTTAGGGAACGATGTAAATCTGTGAGATGAATTAAGAGTACACAGAGCAGTTTCTCAGAAAGCTTCTTTCCAGTTTTCAGAGGAAGATATTTCCTTTTTCACCATAGACCACTATGGACTTCCAAATATACCTTTGCCAATTCCACAAGAACAGCCTTAGCGAAAGTCTTCTTGAAGGGAAAGATGTAACTCTGTGAGATGAATTAAGAGAACACAGAGCAGTTTCTCAGAAAGCTTCTTTCCACTTTTCAGCGAAGATATTTCCTTTTTCACCATAGCCCACTTTGGGATTCCAAATATCCCTTTGCCAATTCCACAAGAACAGCCTTAGCGAAAGGCTTCTTGAAGGGAAAGATGTAACTCTGTGAGATGAATTCACAGAACACAGAGCAGTTTCTCAGAAAGCTTCTTTCCAGTTTTGAACGGAAGATATTTCCTTTTTCACCATAGCCCTCTATGGGCTTCCAAATATCCCTCTGACAATTCCACAAGAACAGCCTTAGCGAAAGGCTTCTTGAAGGGAAAGATGTAACTCTGTGAGATGAATTCACAGAACACAGAGCAGTTTCTCAGAAAGCTTCTTTCCAGTTTTGAACAGAGGATATTTCCTTTTTCACTGTAGCCCTCTATGGGCTTCCAAATATCCCTTTGCCAATTCCACAAGAACAGCATTAGCGAAAGGCTTCTTGAAGGGAAAGATGTAACTCTGTGAGATGAATTCACAGAACACAGAGCTGTTTCTCAGAAAGCTTCTTTCCAGTTTTGAACGGAAGATATTTCTTTTTTCACCATAGCCCTCTATTGGCTTCCAAATATCCCTTTGCCAATTCCACAAGAACAGCCTTAGCCAAAGGCTTCTTGAAGGGAAAGATGTAACTCTGTGAGATGAATTCACAGAACACAGAGCAGTTTCTCAGAAAGCTTCTTTCCAGTTTTGAACGGAAGATATTTCCTTTTTCACTATAGCCCTCTATGGGCTTCCAAATATCCCTTTGCCAATTCCACAAGAACAGCCTTAGCGAAAGGCTTCTTGAAGGGAATGATGTAACTCTGTGAGAGGAATTTACAGAACACAGAGCAGTTTCTCAGAAAGCTTCTTTCCAGTTTTGAACGGAAGATATTTCCTTTTTCACCATAGCCCTCTATGGGCTTCCAAATATCGCTTTCCCAATTCCACAAGAACAGCCTTAGCGAAAAGAGTCTTGAAGGGAAAGATGTAACTCTGTGAGATGAATTCACAGAACACAGAGCAGTTTCTCAGAATGCTTCTTTCCAGTTTTGAACCGAAGATATTTCCTTTTTCACTATAGCCCTCTATGGGCTTCCAAATATCCCTTTGCCAATTCCACAAGAACAGCCTTTGCGAAAGGCTTCTTGAAGGGAAAGATGTAACACTGTGAGATGAATTCACAGAACACAGAGCAGTTTCTCAGAAAGCTTCTTTCCAGTTTTGAACGGAAGATATTTCCTTTTTCCCCATAGCCCTCTATGGGCTTCCAAATATCCTTTGCCAATTTCACAAGAACAGCCTTAGGGAAAAGCTTCTTGAAGGGAAAGATGTAACTCTGTGAGATGAATTCACAGAACACAGAGCCGTTTCTCAGAAAGCTTCTTTCCAGTTTTGAACGGAAGATATTTCCTTTTTCCCCATAGCCCTCTATGGGCTTCCAAATATCCCTTTGCCAATTCCACAAGAACAGCCTTAGCGAAAGGCTGCTTGAAGGGAAAGATGTAACTCTCTGAGATGAATTCACAGAACACAGAGCAGTTTCTCAGAAAGCTTCTTTCCAGTTTTTAACGGAAGATATTTCCTTTTTCACCATAGCACTCTATGGGCTTCCAAATATCCCTTTGCCAATTCCACAAGAACAGCCTTAGCGAAAGGCTTCTTGAAGGGAAAGATGTAACTCTGTGAGATGAATTCACAGAACACAGAGCAGTTTCTCAGAAAGCTTCTTTCCAGTTTTGAACGGAAGATATTTCATTTTTCCCCATAGCCCTCTATGGGCTTCCAAATATCCCTTTGCCAATTCCACAAGAACAGCCTTAGCGAAAGGCTTCTTTTAGGGAACGATGTAACTCTGTGAGATGAATTAAGAGTACACAGAGCAGTTTCTCAGAAAGCTTCTTTCCAGTTTTCAGCGGAAGATATTTCCTTTTTCACCATAGACCACTATGGACTTCCAAATATCCCTTTGCCAATTCCACAAGAACAGCCTTAGCGAAAGGCTTCTTGAAGGGAAAGATGTAACTCTGTGAGATGAATTAAGAGAACACAGAGCAGTTTCTCAAAAAGCTTCTTTCCACTTTTCAGCGAAGATATTTCCTTTTTCACCATAGCCCACTTTGGGATTCCAAATATCCCTTTGCCAATTCCACAAGAACAGCCTTAGCGAAAGGCTTCTTGAAGGGAAAGATGTAACTCTGTGAGATGAATTCACAGAACACAGAGCAGTTTCTCAGAAAGCTTCTTTCCAGTTTTGAACGGAAGATATTTCCTTTTTCACCATAGAACTCTATGGGCTTCCAAATATCCCTTTGCCAATTCCACAAGAACAGCCTTAGCGAAAGGCTGCTTGAAGGGAAACATGTAACTCTGTGAGATGAATTCACAGAACACAGAGCAGTTTCTCAGAAAGCTTCTTTCCAGTTTTGAACGGAAGATATTTCCTTTTTCCCCATAGCCCTCTATGGGCTTCCAAATATATGTTTGCCAATTCCACAAGAAAAGCCTTAGCGAAAGGCTTCTTGAAGGGAAAGATGTAACTCTGTGAGATGAACTAACAGAACACAGAGCAGTTTCTCAGAAAGCTTCTTTCCAGTTTTGAACGGAAGATATTTCCTTTTTCAGCATTGCCCTCTACGGGCTTCCAAATATGCCTTTGCCAATTCCACAAGAACAGGCTTAGCGAAAGGCTTCTTGAAGGGAAAGATGTAACTCTGTGAGACGAATTCACAGAACACAGAGCAGTTTCTCAGAAAGCTTCTTTCCAGTTTTGAACGGAAGATATTTCCTTTTTCCTCATAGCCCTCTTTGGGCTTCCAAATATCCCTTTGCCAATTCCACAAGAACAGCCTTAGCGAAAAGCTTCTTGAAGGGAAAGATGTAACTCTGTGAGATGAATTCACAGAACACAGAGCAGTTTCTCAGAAAGCTTCTTTCCAGTTTTGAACGGAAGATAATTCCTTTTTCCACATAGCCCTCTAAGGGCTTTCAAATATCCCTTTGCCAATTCCACAAGAACAGCCTTAGCGAAAGGCTGCTTGAAGGGAAAAATGTAACTCTGTGAGATGAATTCACAGAACACAGAGCAGTTTCTCAGAAAGCTTCTTTCCAGGTTTCAGCGAAGATATTTCCTTTTTCACCATAGCCCACTATGGGATTCCAAATATCCCTTTGCCAATTCCACAAGAACAGCCTTAGCGAAAGGCTTCTTGAAGGGAAAGATGTAACTCTGTGAGATGAATTCACAGAGCACAGAGCAGTTTCTCAGAAAGCTTCTTTCCAGTTTTGAACGGAAGATATTTCCTTTTTCCCCATAGCCCTCTATGGGCTTCCAAATATCCCTTTGTCAATTCCACAAGAACAGCCTTAGCGAAAAGATTCTTGAAGGGAAAGATGTAACTCTGTGAGATGAATTCACAGAACACAGAGCAGTTTCTCAGAAAGCTTCTTTCCAGTTTTGAACGGAAGATATTTCCTTTTTCCCCATAGCCCTCTATGGGCTTCCAAATATCCCTTTGCCAATTCCACAAGAACAGCCTTAGCGAAAGGCTGCTTGAAGGGAAAGATGTATCTCTGTGAGATGAATTCACAGAACACAGAGCAGTTTCTCAGAAAGCTTCTTTCCAGTTTTGAACGGAAGATATTTCCTTTTTCACCATAGCCCTCTATGGGCTTCCAAATATCCCTCTGACAATTCCACAAGAACAGCCTTAGCGAAAGGCTTCTTGAAGGGAAAGATGTAACTCTGTGAGATGAATTCACAGAACACAGAGCAGTTTCTCAGAAAGCTTCTTTCCAGTTTTGAACGGAAGATATTTCCTTTTTCACTGTAGCCCTCTATGGGCTTCCAAATATCCCTTTGCCAATTCCACAAGAACAGCATTAGCGAAAGGCTTCTTGAAGGGAAAGATGTAACTCTGTGAGATGAATTCACAGAACACAGAGCTGTTTCTCAGAAAGATTCTTTCCAGTTTTGAACGGAAGACATTTCCTTTTTCACCATAGCCCTCTATGGGCTTCCAAATATCCCTTTGCCAATTCCACAAGAACAGCCTTAGCCAAAGGCTTCTTGAAGGGAAAGATGTCACCCTGTGAGATGAATTCACAGAACACAGAGCAGTTTCTCAGAAAGCTTCTTTCCAGTTTTGAACGGAAGATATTTCCTTTTTCACCATAGCCCTCTATGGGCTTCCAAATATCCCTTTGCCAATTCCACAAGAACAGGCTTAGCGAAAGGCTTCCTGAAGGGAAAGATGTAACTCTGTGAGACGAATTAACAGAACACAGAGCAGTTTCTCAGAAAGCTTCTTTCCAGTTTTGAATGGAAGATATTTCCTTTTTCCCCATAGCCCTCTATGGGCTTCCAAATATCCTTTGCCAATTTCACAAGAACAGCCTTAGCGAAAAGTTTCTTGAAGGGAAAGATGTAACTCTGTGAGATGAATTCACAGAACACAGAGCAGTTTCTCAGAAAGCTTCTTTCCAGTTTTGAAAGGAAGATATTTCCTTTTTCCCCTTAGCCCTCTATGGGCTTCCAAATATCCCTTTGCCAATTCCACAAGAACAGCCTTAGCGAAAGGCTGCTTGAAGGGAAAGATGTAACTCTGTGAGATGAATTCACAGAACACAGAGCAGTTTCTCAGAAAGCTTCTTTCCAGTTTTTAACGGAAGATATTTCCTTTTTCACTGTAGCCCTCCAAGGGCTTCCAAATATCCCTTTGCCAATTCCACAAGAACAGCCTTAGCGAAAGGCTTCTTGAAGGGAAAGATGTAACTCTGTGAGATGAATTCACAGAACACAGAGCAGTTTCTCAGAAAGCTTCTTTCCAGTTTTGAACGGAAGATATTTCCTTTTTCCCCATAGCCCTCTATGGGCTACCAAATATCCCTTTGCCAATTCCACAAGAACAGCCTTAGCGAAAGGCTGCTTGAAGGGAAAGATGTAACTCTGTGAGATGAATTCACAGAACACAGAGCAGTTTCTCAGAAAGCTTCTTTCCAGTTTTGAACGGAAGATATTTCCTTTTTCACTGTAGCCCTCTATGGGCTTCCAAATATCCCTTTGCCAATTCCACAAGAACAGCATTAGCGAAAGGCTTCTTGAAGGGAAAGATGTAACTCTGTGAGATGAATTCACAGAACACAGAGCTGTTTCTCAGAAAGCTTCTTTCCAGTTTTGAACGGAAGATATTTCCTTTTTCACCATAGCCCTCTATGGGCTTCCAAATATCCCTTTGCCAATTCCACAAGAACAGCCTTAGCCAAAGGCTTCTTGAAGGGAAAGATGTAACTCTGTGAGATGAATTCACAGAACACAGAGCAGTTTCTCAGAAAGCTTCTTTCCAGTTTTGAACGGAAGATATTTCCTTTTTCACTATAGCCCTCTATGGGCTTCCAAATATCCCTTTGCCAATTCCACAAGAACAGCCTTAGCGAAAGGCTTCTTGAAGGGAAAGATGTAACCCTGTGAGATGAATTCACAGAAAACAGAGCAGTTTCTCAGAAAGCTTCTTTCCAGTTTTGAACGGAAGATATTTCCTTTTTCACCATAGCCCTCTATGGGCTTCCAAATATCCCTTTGCCAATTCCACAAGAACAGGCTTAGCGAAAGGCTTCCTGAAGGGAAAGATGTAACTCTGTGAGACGAATTAACAGAACACAGAGCAGTTTCTCAGAAAGCTTCTTTCCAGTTTTGAATGGAAGATATTTCCTTTTTCCCCATAGCCCTCTATGGGCTTCCAAATATCCTTTGCCAATTTCACAAGAACAGCCTTAGCGAAAAGCTTCTTGAAGGGAAAGATGTAACTCTGTGAGATGAATTCACAGAACACAGAGCAGTTTCTCAGAAAGCTTCTTTCCAGTTTTGAACGGAAGATATTTCCTTTTTCCCCTTAGCCCTCTATGGGCTTCCAAACATCCCTTTGCCAATTCCACAAGAACAGCCTTAGCGAAAGGCTGCTTCAAGGGAAAGATGTAACTCTGTGAGATGAATTCACAGAACACAGAGCAGTTTCTCAGAAAGCTTCTTTCCAGTTTTTAACGGAAGATATTTCCTTTTTCACTGTAGCCCTCTAAGGGCTTCCAAATATCCCTTTGCCAATTCCACAAGAGCAGCCTTAGCGAAAGGCTTCTTGAAGGGAAAGATGTAACTCTGTGAGATGAATTCACAGAACACAGAGCAGTTTCTCAGAAAGCTTCTTTCCAGTTTTGAACGGAAGATATTTCATTTTTCCCCATAGCCCTCTATGGGCTTCCAAATATCCCTTTGCCAATTCCACAAGAACAGCCTTAGCGAAAGGCTTCTTTTAGGGAACGATGTAACTCTGTGAGATGAATTAAGAGTACACAGAGCAGTTTCTCAGAAAGCTTCTTTCCAGTTTTCAGAGGAAGATATTTCCTTTTTCACCATAGACCACTATGGACTTCCAAATATCCCTTTGCCAATTCCACAAGAACAGCCTTAGCGAAAGTCTTCTTGAAGGGAAAGATGTAACTCTGTGAGATGAATTAAGAGAACACAGAGCAGTTTCTCAGAAAGCTTCTTTCCACTTTTCAGCGAAGATATTTCCTTTTTCACCATAGCCCACTTTGGGATTCCAAATATCCCTTTGCCAATTCCACAAGAACAGCCTTAGCGAAAGGCTTCTTGAAGGGAAAGATGTAACTCTGTGAGATGAATTCACAGAACACAGAGCAGTTTCTCAGAAAGCTTCTTTCCAGTTTTGAACGGAGGATATTTCCTTTTTCACTGTAGCCCTCTGTGGGCTTCCAAATATCCCTTTGCCAATTCCACAAGAAGAGCATTAGCGAAAGGCTTCTTGAAGGGAAAGATGTAACTCTGTGAGATGAATTCACAGAACACAGAGCTGTTTCTCAGAAAGCTTCTTTCCAGTTTTGAACGGAAGATATTTCCTTTTTCACCATAGCCCTCTATTGGCTTCCAAATATCCCTTTGCCAATTCCACAAGAACAGACTTAGCCAAAGGCTTCTTGAAGGGAAAGATGTAACTCTGTGAGATGAATTCACAGAACACAGAGCAGTTTCTCAGAAAGCTTCTTTCCAGTTTTGAACGGAAGATATTTCCTTTTTCACTATAGCCCTCTATGGGCTTCCAAATATCCCTTTGCCAATTCCACAAGAACAGCCTTAGCGAAAGGCTTCTTGAAGGGAATGATGTAACTCTGTGAGAGGAATTTACAGAACACAGAGCAGTTTCTCAGAAAGCTTCTTTCCAGTTTTGAACGGAAGATATTTCCTTTTTCACCATAGCCCTCTATGGGCTTCCAAATATCCCTTTCCCAATTCCACAAGAACAGCCTTAGCGAAAGGCGTCTTGAAGGGAAAGATGTAACTCTGTGAGATGAATTCACAGAACACAGAGCAGTTTCTCAGAAAGCTTCTTTCCAGTTTTGAACGGAAGATATTTCCTTTTTCCTCATAGCCCTCTTTGGGCTTCCAAATATCCCTTTGCCAATTCCACAAGAACAGCCTTAGCGAAAAGCTTCTTGAAGGGAAAGATGTAACTCTGTGAGATGAATTCACAGAACACAGAGCAGTTTCTCAGAAAGCTTCTTTCCAGTTTTGAACGGAAGATAATTCCTTTTTCCCCATAGCCCTCTAAGGGCTTTCAAATATCCCTTTGCCAATTCCACAAGAACAGCCTTAGCGAAAGGCTGCTTGAAGGGAAAAATGTAACTCTGTGAGATGAATTCACAGAACACAGAGCAGTTTCTCAGAAAGCTTCTTTCCAGGTTTCAGCGAAGATATTTCCTTTTTCACCGTAGCCCACTATGGGATTCCAAATATCCCTTTGCCAATTCCACAAGAACAGCCTTAGCGAAAGGCTTCTTGAAGGGAAAGATGTAACTCTGTGAGATGAATTCACAGAGCACAGAGCAGTTTCTCAGAAAGCTTCTTTCCAGTTTTGAACGGAAGATATTTCCTTTTTCCCCATAGCCCTCTATGGGCTTCCAAATATCCCTTTGCCAATTCCACAAGAACAGCCTTAGCGAAAAGATTCTTGAAGGGAAAGACGTAACTCTGTGAGATGAATTCACAGAACACAGAGCAGTTTCTCAGAAAGCTTCTTTCCAGTTTTGAACGGAAGATATTTCCTTTTTCCCCATAGCCCTCTATCTGCTTCCAAATATCCCTTTGCCAATTCCACAAGAACAGCCTTAGCGAAACGCTGCTTGAAGGGAAAGATGTATCTCTGTGAGATGAATTCACAGAACACAGAGCAGTTTCTCAGAAAGCTTCTTTCCAGTTTTGAACGGAAGATATTTCCTTTTTCACCATAGCCCTCTATGGGCTTCCAAATATCCCTCTGACAATTCCACAAGAACAGCCTTAGCGAAAGGCTTCTTGAAGGGAAAGATGTAACTCTGTGAGATGAATTCACAGAACACAGAGCAGTTTCTCAGAAAGCTTCTTTCCAGTTTTGAACGGAAGATATTTCCTTTTTCACTGTAGCCCTCTATGGGCTTCCAAATATCCCTTTGCCAATTCCACAAGAACAGCATTAGCGAAAGGCTTCTTGAAGGGAAAGATGTAACTCTGTGAGATGAATTCACAGAACACAGAGCTGTTTCTCAGAAAGCTTCTTTCCAGTTTTGAACGGAAGATATTTCCTTTTTCACCATAGCCCTCTATGGGCTTCCAAATATCCCTTTGCCAATTCCACAAGAACAGCCTTAGCCAAAGGCTTCTTGAAGGGAAAGATGTCACCCTGTGAGATGAATTCACAGAACACAGAGCAGTTTCTCAGAAAGCTTCTTTCCAGTTTTGAACGGAAGATATTTCCTTTTTCACCATAGCCCTCTATGGGCTTCCAAATATCCCTTTGCCAATTCCACAAGAACAGGCTTAGCGAAAGGCTTCCTGAAGGGAAAGATGTAACTCTGTGAGACGAATTAACAGAACACAGAGCAGTTTCTCAGAAAGCTTCTTTCCAGTTTTGAATGGAAGATATTTCCTTTTTCCCCATAGCCCTCTATGGGCTTCCAAATATCCTTTGCCAATTTCACAAGAACAGCCTTAGCGAAAAGCTTCTTGAAGGGAAAGATGTAACTCTGTGAGATGAATTCACAGAACACAGAGCAGTTTCTCAGAAAGCTTCTTTCCAGTTTTGAACGGAAGATATTTCCTTTTTCCCCTTAGCCCTCTATGGGCTTCCAAATATCCCTTTGCCAATTCCACAAGAACAGCCTTAGCGAAAGGCTGCTTGAAGGGAAAGATGTAACTCTGTGAGATGAATTCACAGAACACAGAGCAGTTTCTCAGAAAGCTTCTTTCCAGTTTTTAACGGAAGATATTTCCTTTTTCACTGTAGCCCTCTAAGGGCTTCCAAATATCCCTTTGCCAATTCCACAAGAACAGCCTTAGCGAAAGGCTTCTTGAAGGGAAAGATGTAACTCTGTGAGATGAATTCTCAGAACACAGAGCAGTTTCTCAGAAAGCTTCTTTCCAGTTTTGAACGGAAGATATTTCCTTTTTCCCCATAGCCCTCTATGGGCTTCCAAATATCCCTTTGCCAATTCCACAAGAACAGCCTTAGCGAAAGGCTGCTTGAAGGGAAAGATGTATCTCTGTGAGATGAATTCACAGAACACAGAGCAGTTTCTCAGAAAGCTTCTTTCCAGTTTTGAACGGAAGATATTTCCTTTTTCACCATAGCCCTCTATGGGCTTCCAAATATCCCTCTGACAATTCCACAAGAACAGCCTTAGCGAAAGGCTTCTTGAAGGGAAAGATGTAACTCTGTGAGATGAATTCACAGAACACAGAGCAGTTTCTCAGAAAGCTTCTTTCCAGTTTTGAACGGAAGATATTTCCGTTTTCCCCTTAGCCCTCTATGGGCTTCCAAATATCCCTTTGCCAATTCCACAAGAACAGCCTTAGCGAAAGGCTTCTAGAAGGGAAAGATGTAACTCTGTGAGAGGAATTCACAGAACACAGAGCAGTTTCTCAGAAAGCTTCTTTCCAGTTTTGAACGGAAGATATTTCCTTTTACACTGTAGCCCTCTAAGGGCTTCCAAATATCCCTTTGCCAATTCCACAAGAACAGCCTTAGCGAAAGGCTTCTTGAAGGGAAAGATGTAACTCTGTGAGATGAATTCACAGAACACAGAGCAGTTTCTCAGAAAGCTTCTTTCCAGTTTTGAACGGAAGATATTTCATTTTTCCCCATAGCCCTCTATGGGCTTCCAAATATCCCTTTGCCAATTCCACAAGAACAGCCTTAGCGAAAGGCTTCTTTTAGGGAACGATGTAAATCTGTGAGATGAATTAAGAGTACACAGAGCAGTTTCTCAGAAAGCTTCTTTCCAGTTTTCAGAGGAAGATATTTCCTTTTTCACCATAGACCACTATGGACTTCCAAATATACCTTTGCCAATTCCACAAGAACAGCCTTAGCGAAAGTCTTCTTGAAGGGAAAGATGTAACTCTGTGAGATGAATTAAGAGAACACAGAGCAGTTTCTCAGAAAGCTTCTTTCCACTTTTCAGCGAAGATATTTCCTTTTTCACCATAGCCCACTTTGGGATTCCAAATATCCCTTTGCCAATTCCACAAGAACAGCCTTAGCGAAAGGCTTCTTGAAGGGAAAGATGTAACTCTGTGAGATGAATTCACAGAACACAGAGCAGTTTCTCAGAAAGCTTCTTTCCAGTTTTGAACGGAAGATATTTCCTTTTTCACCATAGCCCTCTATGGGCTTCCAAATATCCCTCTGACAATTCCACAAGAACAGCCTTAGCGAAAGGCTTCTTGAAGGGAAAGATGTAACTCTGTGAGATGAATTCACAGAACACAGAGCAGTTTCTCAGAAAGCTTCTTTCCAGTTTTGAACAGAGGATATTTCCTTTTTCACTGTAGCCCTCTATGGGCTTCCAAATATCCCTTTGCCAATTCCACAAGAACAGCATTAGCGAAAGGCTTCTTGAAGGGAAAGATGTAACTCTGTGAGATGAATTCACAGAACACAGAGCTGTTTCTCAGAAAGCTTCTTTCCAGTTTTGAACGGAAGATATTTCTTTTTTCACCATAGCCCTCTATTGGCTTCCAAATATCCCTTTGCCAATTCCACAAGAACAGCCTTAGCCAAAGGCTTCTTGAAGGGAAAGATGTAACTCTGTGAGATGAATTCACAGAACACAGAGCAGTTTCTCAGAAAGCTTCTTTCCAGTTTTGAACGGAAGATATTTCCTTTTTCACTATAGCCCTCTATGGGCTTCCAAATATCCCTTTGCCAATTCCACAAGAACAGCCTTAGCGAAAGGCTTCTTGAAGGGAATGATGTAACTCTGTGAGAGGAATTTACAGAACACAGAGCAGTTTCTCAGAAAGCTTCTTTCCAGTTTTGAACGGAAGATATTTCCTTTTTCACCATAGCCCTCTATGGGCTTCCAAATATCGCTTTCCCAATTCCACAAGAACAGCCTTAGCGAAAAGAGTCTTGAAGGGAAAGATGTAACTCTGTGAGATGAATTCACAGAACACAGAGCAGTTTCTCAGAAAGCTTCTTTCCAGTTTTGAACCGAAGATATTTCCTTTTTCACTATAGCCCTCTATGGGCTTCCAAATATCCCTTTGCCAATTCCACAAGAACAGCCTTTGCGAAAGGCTTCTTGAAGGGAAAGATGTAACACTGTGAGATGAATTCACAGAACACAGAGCAGTTTCTCAGAAAGCTTCTTTCCAGTTTTGAACGGAAGATATTTCCTTTTTCCCCATAGCCCTCTATGGGCTTCCAAATATCCTTTGCCAATTTCACAAGAACAGCCTTAGGGAAAAGCTTCTTGAAGGGAAAGATGTAACTCTGTGAGATGAATTCACAGAACACAGAGCCGTTTCTCAGAAAGCTTCTTTCCAGTTTTGAACGGAAGATATTTCCTTTTTCCCCATAGCCCTCTATGGGCTTCCAAATATCCCTTTGCCAATTCCACAAGAACAGCCTTAGCGAAAGGCTGCTTGAAGGGAAAGATGTAACTCTCTGAGATGAATTCACAGAACACAGAGCAGTTTCTCAGAAAGCTTCTTTCCAGTTTTTAACGGAAGATATTTCCTTTTTCACCATAGCACTCTATGGGCTTCCAAATATCCCTTTGCCAATTCCACAAGAACAGCCTTAGCGAAAGGCTTCTTGAAGGGAAAGATGTAACTCTGTGAGATGAATTCACAGAACACAGAGCAGTTTCTCAGAAAGCTTCTTTCCAGTTTTGAACGGAAGATATTTCATTTTTCCCCATAGCCCTCTATGGGCTTCCAAATATCCCTTTGCCAATTCCACAAGAACAGCCTTAGCGAAAGGCTTCTTTTAGGGAACGATGTAACTCTGTGAGATGAATTAAGAGTACACAGAGCAGTTTCTCAGAAAGCTTCTTTCCAGTTTTCAGCGGAAGATATTTCCTTTTTCACCATAGACCACTATGGACTTCCAAATATCCCTTTGCCAATTCCACAAGAACAGCCTTAGCGAAAGGCTTCTTGAAGGGAAAGATGTAACTCTGTGAGATGAATTAAGAGAACACAGAGCAGTTTCTCAAAAAGCTTCTTTCCACTTTTCAGCGAAGATATTTCCTTTTTCACCATAGCCCACTTTGGGATTCCAAATATCCCTTTGCCAATTCCACAAGAACAGCCTTAGCGAAAGGCTTCTTGAAGGGAAAGATGTAACTCTGTGAGATGAATTCACAGAACACAGAGCAGTTTCTCAGAAAGCTTCTTTCCAGTTTTGAACGGAAGATATTTCCTTTTTCACCATAGCCCTCTATGGGCTTCCAAATATCCCTTTGCCAATTCCACAAGAACAGCCTTAGCGAAAGGCTGCTTGAAGGGAAACATGTAACTCTGTGAGATGAATTCACAGAACACAGAGCAGTTTCTCAGAAAGCTTCTTTCCAGTTTTGAACGGAAGATATTTCCTTTTTCCCCATAGCCCTCTATGGGCTTCCAAATATATGTTTGCCAATTCCACAAGAAAAGCCTTAGCGAAAGGCTTCTTGAAGGGAAAGATGTAACTCTGTGAGATGAACTAACAGAACACAGAGCAGTTTCTCAGAAAGCTTCTTTCCAGTTTTGAACGGAAGATATTTCCTTTTTCAGCATTGCCCTCTACGGGCTTCCAAATATGCCTTTGCCAATTCCACAAGAACAGGCTTAGCGAAAGGCTTCTTGAAGGGAAAGATGTAACTCTGTGAGACGAATTCACAGAACACAGAGCAGTTTCTCAGAAAGCTTCTTTCCAGTTTTGAACGGAAGATATTTCCTTTTTCCTCATAGCCCTCTTTGGGCTTCCAAATATCCCTTTGCCAATTCCACAAGAACAGCCTTAGCGAAAAGCTTCTTGAAGGGAAAGATGTAACTCTGTGAGATGAATTCACAGAACACAGAGCAGTTTCTCAGAAAGCTTCTTTCCAGTTTTGAACGGAAGATAATTCCTTTTTCCACATAGCCCTCTAAGGGCTTTCAAATATCCCTTTGCCAATTCCACAAGAACAGCCTTAGCGAAAGGCTGCTTGAAGGGAAAAATGTAACTCTGTGAGATGAATTCACAGAACACAGAGCAGTTTCTCAGAAAGCTTCTTTCCAGGTTTCAGCGAAGATATTTCCTTTTTCACCATAGCCCACTATGGGATTCCAAATATCCCTTTGCCAATTCCACAAGAACAGCCTTAGCGAAAGGCTTCTTGAAGGGAAAGATGTAACTCTGTGAGATGAATTCACAGAGCACAGAGCAGTTTCTCAGAAAGCTTCTTTCCAGTTTTGAACGGAAGATATTTCCTTTTTCCCCATAGCCCTCTATGGGCTTCCAAATATCCCTTTGTCAATTCCACAAGAACAGCCTTAGCGAAAAGATTCTTGAAGGGAAAGATGTAACTCTGTGAGATGAATTCACAGAACACAGAGCAGTTTCTCAGAAAGCTTCTTTCCAGTTTTGAACGGAAGATATTTCCTTTTTCCCCATAGCCCTCTATGGGCTTCCAAATATCCCTTTGCCAATTCCACAAGAACAGCCTTAGCGAAAGGCTGCTTGAAGGGAAAGATGTATCTCTGTGAGATGAATTCACAGAACACAGAGCAGTTTCTCAGAAAGCTTCTTTCCAGTTTTGAACGGAAGATATTTCCTTTTTCACCATAGCCCTCTATGGGCTTCCAAATATCCCTCTGACAATTCCACAAGAACAGCCTTAGCGAAAGGCTTCTTGAAGGGAAAGATGTAACTCTGTGAGATGAATTCACAGAACACAGAGCAGTTTCTCAGAAAGCTTCTTTCCAGTTTTGAACGGAAGATATTTCCTTTTTCACTGTAGCCCTCTATGGGCTTCCAAATATCCCTTTGCCAATTCCACAAGAACAGCATTAGCGAAAGGCTTCTTGAAGGGAAAGATGTAACTCTGTGAGATGAATTCACAGAACACAGAGCTGTTTCTCAGAAAGCTTCTTTCCAGTTTTGAACGGAAGACATTTCCTTTTTCACCATAGCCCTCTATGGGCTTCCAAATATCCCTTTGCCAATTCCACAAGAACAGCCTTAGCCAAAGGCTTCTTGAAGGGAAAGATGTCACCCTGTGAGATGAATTCACAGAACACAGAGCAGTTTCTCAGAAAGCTTCTTTCCAGTTTTGAACGGAAGATATTTCCTTTTTCACCATAGCCCTCTATGGGCTTCCAAATATCCCTTTGCCAATTCCACAAGAACAGGCTTAGCGAAAGGCTTCCTGAAGGGAAAGATGTAACTCTGTGAGACGAATTAACAGAACACAGAGCAGTTTCTCAGAAAGCTTCTTTCCAGTTTTGAATGGAAGATATTTCCTTTTTCCCCATAGCCCTCTATGGGCTTCCAAATATCCTTTGCCAATTTCACAAGAACAGCCTTAGCGAAAAGTTTCTTGAAGGGAAAGATGTAACTCTGTGAGATGAATTCACAGAACACAGAGCAGTTTCTCAGAAAGCTTCTTTCCAGTTTTGAAAGGAAGATATTTCCTTTTTCCCCTTAGCCCTCTATGGGCTTCCAAATATCCCTTTGCCAATTCCACAAGAACAGCCTTAGCGAAAGGCTGCTTGAAGGGAAAGATGTAACTCTGTGAGATGAATTCACAGAACACAGAGCAGTTTCTCAGAAAGCTTCTTTCCAGTTTTTAACGGAAGATATTTCCTTTTTCACTGTAGCCCTCCAAGGGCTTCCAAATATCCCTTTGCCAATTCCACAAGAACAGCCTTAGCGAAAGGCTTCTTGAAGGGAAAGATGTAACTCTGTGAGATGAATTCACAGAACACAGAGCAGTTTCTCAGAAAGCTTCTTTCCAGTTTTGAACGGAAGATATTTCCTTTTTCCCCATAGCCCTCTATGGGCTACCAAATATCCCTTTGCCAATTCCACAAGAACAGCCTTAGCGAAAGGCTGCTTGAAGGGAAAGATGTAACTCTGTGAGATGAATTCACAGAACACAGAGCAGTTTCTCAGAAAGCTTCTTTCCAGTTTTGAACGGAAGATATTTCCTTTTTCACTGTAGCCCTCTATGGGCTTCCAAATATCCCTTTGCCAATTCCACAAGAACAGCATTAGCGAAAGGCTTCTTGAAGGGAAAGATGTAACTCTGTGAGATGAATTCACAGAACACAGAGCTGTTTCTCAGAAAGCTTCTTTCCAGTTTTGAACGGAAGATATTTCCTTTTTCACCATAGCCCTCTATGGGCTTCCAAATATCCCTTTGCCAATTCCACAAGAACAGCCTTAGCCAAAGGCTTCTTGAAGGGAAAGATGTAACTCTGTGAGATGAATTCACAGAACACAGAGCAGTTTCTCAGAAAGCTTCTTTCCAGTTTTGAACGGAAGATATTTCCTTTTTCACTATAGCCCTCTATGGGCTTCCAAATATCCCTTTGCCAATTCCACAAGAACAGCCTTAGCGAAAGGCTTCTTGAAGGGAAAGATGTAACCCTGTGAGATGAATTCACAGAAAACAGAGCAGTTTCTCAGAAAGCTTCTTTCCAGTTTTGAACGGAAGATATTTCCTTTTTCACCATAGCCCTCTATGGGCTTCCAAATATCCCTTTGCCAATTCCACAAGAACAGGCTTAGCGAAAGGCTTCCTGAAGGGAAAGATGTAACTCTGTGAGACGAATTAACAGAACACAGAGCAGTTTCTCAGAAAGCTTCTTTCCAGTTTTGAATGGCAGATATTTCCTTTTTCCCCATAGCCCTCTATGGGCTTCCAAATATCCTTTGCCAATTTCACAAGAACAGCCTTAGCGAAAAGCTTCTTGAAGGGAAAGATGTAACTCTGTGAGATGAATTCACAGAACACAGAGCAGTTTCTCAGAAAGCTTCTTTCCAGTTTTGAACGGAAGATATTTCCTTTTTCCCCTTAGCCCTCTATGGGCTTCCAAACATCCCTTTGCCAATTCCACAAGAACAGCCTTAGCGAAAGGCTGCTTCAAGGGAAAGATGTAACTCTGTGAGATGAATTCACAGAACACAGAGCAGTTTCTCAGAAAGCTTCTTTCCAGTTTTTAACGGAAGATATTTCCTTTTTCACTGTAGCCCTCTAAGGGCTTCCAAATATCCCTTTGCCAATTCCACAAGAACAGCCTTAGCGAAAGGCTTCTTGAAGGGAAAGATGTAACTCTGTGAGATGAATTCACAGAACACAGAGCAGTTTCTCAGAAAGCTTCTTTCCAGTTTTGAACGGAAGATATTTCATTTTTCCCCATAGCCCTCTATGGGCTTCCAAATATCCCTTTGCCAATTCCACAAGAACAGCCTTAGCGAAAGGCTTCTTTTAGGGAACGATGTAACTCTGTGAGATGAATTAAGAGTACACAGAGCAGTTTCTCAGAAAGCTTCTTTCCAGTTTTCAGAGGAAGATATTTCCTTTTTCACCATAGACCACTATGGACTTCCAAATATCCCTTTGCCAATTCCACAAGAACAGCCTTAGCGAAAGTCTTCTTGAAGGGAAAGATGTAACTCTGTGAGATGAATTAAGAGAACACAGAGCAGTTTCTCAGAAAGCTTCTTTCCACTTTTCAGCGAAGATATTTCCTTTTTCACCATAGCCCACTTTGGGATTCCAAATATCCCTTTGCCAATTCCACAAGAACAGCCTTAGCGAAAGGCTTCTTGAAGGGAAAGATGTAACTCTGTGAGATGAATTCACAGAACACAGAGCAGTTTCTCAGAAAGCTTCTTTCCAGTTTTGAACGGAGGATATTTCCTTTTTCACTGTAGCCCTCTGTGGGCTTCCAAATATCCCTTTGCCAATTCCACAAGAAGAGCATTAGCGAAAGGCTTCTTGAAGGGAAAGATGTAACTCTGTGAGATGAATTCACAGAACACAGAGCTGTTTCTCAGAAAGCTTCTTTCCAGTTTTGAACGGAAGATATTTCCTTTTTCACCATAGCCCTCTATTGGCTTCCAAATATCCCTTTGCCAATTCCACAAGAACAGCCTTAGCCAAAGGCTTCTTGAAGGGAAAGATGTAACTCTGTGAGATGAATTCACAGAACACAGAGCAGTTTCTCAGAAAGCTTCTTTCCAGTTTTGAACGGAAGATATTTCCTTTTTCACTATAGCCCTCTATGGGCTTCCAAATATCCCTTTGCCAATTCCACAAGAACAGCCTTAGCGAAAGGCTTCTTGAAGGGAATGATGTAACTCTGTGAGAGGAATTTACAGAACACAGAGCAGTTTCTCAGAAAGCTTCTTTCCAGTTTTGAACGGAAGATATTTCCTTTTTCACCATAGCCCTCTATGGGCTTCCAAATATCCCTTTCCCAATTCCACAAGAACAGCCTTAGCGAAAGGCGTCTTGAAGGGAAAGATGTAACTCTGTGAGATGAATTCACAGAACAGAGAGCAGTTTCTCAGAAAGCTTCTTTCCAGTTTTGAACCGAAGATATTTCCTTTTTCACTATAGCCCTCTATGGGCTTCCAAATATCCCTTTGCCAATTCCACAAGAACAGCCTTTGCGAAAGGCTTCTTGAAGGGAAAGATGTAACCCTGTGAGATGAATTCACAGAACACAGAGCAGTTTCTCAGAAAGCTTCTTTCCAGTTTTGAACGGAAGATATTTCCTTTTTCCCCATAGCCCTCTATGGGCTTCCAAATATCCTTTGCCAATTTCACAAGAACAGCCTTAGGGAAAAGCTTCTTGAAGGGAAAGATGTAACTCTGTGAGATGAATTCACAGAACACAGAGCAGTTTCTCAGAAAGCTTCTTTCCAGTTTTGAACGGAAGATATTTCCTTTTTCACCATAGCCCTCTAAGGGCTTCCAAATATCCCTTTGCCAATTCCACAAGAACAGCCTTAGCGAAAGGCTGCTTGAAGGGAAAGATGTAACTCTGTGAGATGAATTCACAGAACACAGAGCAGTTTCTCAGAAAGCTTCTTTCCAGTTTTTAACGGAAGATATTTCCTTTTTCACCATAGCCCTCTATGGGCTTCCAAATATCCCTTTGCCAATTCCACAAGAACAGCCTTAGCGAAAGGCTTCTTGAAGGGAAAGATGTAACTCTGTGAGATGAATTCACAGAACACAGAGCAGTTTCTCAGAAAGCTTCTTTCCAGTTTTGAACGGAAGATATTTCATTTTTCCCCATAGCCCTCTATGGGCTTCCAAATATCCCTTTGCCAATTCCACAAGAACAGCCTTAGCGAAAGGCTTCTTTTAGGGAACGATGTAACTGTGTGAGATGAATTAAGAGTACACAGAGCAGTTTCTCAGAAAGCTTCTTTCCAGTTTTCAGCGGAAGATATTTCCTTTTTCACCATAGACCACTATGGTCTTCCAAACATCCCTTTGCCAATTCCACAAGAACAGCCTTAGCGAAAGGCTTCTTGAAGGGAAAGATGTAACTCTGTGAGATGAATTAAGAGAACACAGAGCAGTTTCTCAGAAAGCTTCTTTCCACTTTTCAGCGAAGATATTTCCTTTTTCACCATAGCCCACTTTGGGATTCCAAATATCCCTTTGCCAATTCCACAAGAACAGCCTTAGCGAAAGGCTTCTTGAAGGGAAAGATGTAACTCTGTGAGATGAATTCACAGAACACAGAGCAGTTTCTCAGAAAGCTTCTTTCCAGTTTTGAACGGAAGATATTTCCTTTTTCACCATAGCCCTCTATGGGCTTCCAAATATCCCTTTGCCAATTCCACAAGAACAGCCTTAGCGAAAGGCTGCTTGAAGGGAAACATGTAACTCTGTGAGATGAATTCAGAGAACACAGAGCAGTTTCTCAGAAAGCTTCTTTCCAGTTTTGAACGGAAGATATTTGCTTTTTCCCCATAGCCCTCTATGGGCTTCCAAATATCCCTTTGCCAATTCCACAAGAAAAGCCTTAGCGAAAGGCTTCTTGAAGGGAAAGATGTAACTCTGTGAGATGAACTAACAGAACACAGAGCAGTTTCTCAGAAAGCTTCTTTCCAGTTTTGAACGGAAGATATTTCCTTTTTCAGCATAGCCCTCTACGGGCTTCCAAATATGCCTTTGCCAATTCCACAAAAACAGGCTTAGCGAAAGGCTTCTTGAAGGGAAAGATGTAACTCTGTGAGACGAATTCACAGAACACAGAGCAGTTTCTCAGAAAGCTTCTTTCCAGTTTTGAACGGAAGATATTTCCTTTTTCCTCATAGCCCTCTTTGGGCTTCCAAATATCCCTTTGCCAATTCCACAAGAACACCCTTAGCGAAAAGCTTCTTGAAGGGAAAGATGTAACTCTGTGAGATGAATTCACAGAACACAGAGCAGTTTCTCAGAAAGCTTCTTTCCAGTTTTGAACGGAAGATATTTCCTTTTTCCCCATAGCCCTCTATGGGCTTTCAAATATCCCTTTGCCAATTCCACAAGAACAGCCTTAGCGAAAGGCTGCTTGAAGGGAAAGATGTAACTCTGTGAGATGAATTCACAGAACACAGAGCAGTTTCTCAGAAAGCTTCTTTCCAGTTTTCAGCGGAAGATATTTCCTTTTTCACCATAGCCCTCTATGGGATTCCAAATATCAGTTTGCCAATTCCACAAGAACAGCCTTAGCGAAAGGCTTCTTGAAGGGAAAGATGTAACTCTGTGAGATGAATTCACAGAGCACAGAGCAGTTTCTCAGAAAGCTTCTTTCCAGTTTTGAACGGAAGATATTTCCTTTTTCACCATAGCCCTCTATGGGCTTCCAAATATATGTTTGCCAATTCCACAAGAACAGCCTTAGCGAAAGGCTTCTTGAAGGGAAAGATGTAACTCTGTGAGATGAATTCACAGAACACAGAGCAGTTTCTCAGAAAGCTTCTTTCCAGTTTTGAACGGAAGATATTTCCTTTTTCACTCTAGCCCTCTATGGGCTTCCAAATATCACTTTGCCAATTCCACAAGAACAGCCTTAGCGAAAAGCTTCTTGAAGGGAAACATGTAACTCTGTGAGATGAATTCACAGAACACAGAGCAGTTTCTCAGAAAGCTTCTTTCCAGTTTTGAACGGAAGATATTTCCTTTTTCCCCATAGCCCTCTATTGGCTTCCAAATATCCCTTTGCCAATTCCACAAGAACAGCCTTAGAGAAAGGCTGCTTGAAGGGAAAGATGTAACTCTGTGAGATGAATTCACAGAACACAGAGCAGTTTCTCAGAAAGCTTCTTTCCAGTTTTGAACGGAAGATATTTCCTTTTTCACCATAGCCCTCTAGGGGCTTCCAAATATCACTTTGCCAATTCCACAAGAACAGCCTTAGCGAAAGGCTGCTGGAAGGGAAACATGTAACTTTGTGAGATGAATTCAGAGAACACAGAGCAGTTTCTCAGAAAGATTCTTTCCAGTTTTGAACGGTAGATATTTCCGTTTTCACCATAGCCCTCTATGGGCTTCCAAATATCCCTCTGACAATTCCACAAGAACAGCCTTAGCGAAAGGCTTCTTGAAGGGAAAGATGTAACTCTGTGAGATTAATTCACAGAACACAGAGCAGTTTCTCAGAAAGCTTCTTTCCAGTTTTGAACGGAAGGTATTTCCTTATTCACTGTAGCCCTCTATGTTCTTCCAAATATCCCTTTCCCAATTCCACAAGAACAGCCTTGGCGAAAGGCTTCTTGAAGGGAAAGATGTAACTCTGTGAGATGAATTAAGAGAACACAGAGCAGTTTCTCAGAAAGCTTCTTTCCACTTTTCAGCGAAGATATTTCCTTTTTCACCATAGCCCACTTTGGGATTCCAAATATCCCTTTGCCAATTCCACAAGAACAGCCTTAGCGAAAGGCTTCTTGAAGGGAAAGATGTAACTCTGTGAGATGAATTCACAGAACACAGAGCAGTTTCTCAGAAAGCTTCTTTCCAGTTTGGAACGGAAGATATTTCCTTTTTCACCATAGCCCTCTATGGGCTTCCAAATATATGTTTGCCAATTCCACAAGAACAGCCTTAGCGAAAGGCTTCTTGAAGGGAAAGATGTAACTCTATGAGATGAATTCACAGAACACAGAGCAGTTTCTCAGAAAGCTTCTTTCCAGTTTTGAACGGAAGATATTTCCTTTTTCACTCTAGCCCTCTATGGGCTTCCAAATATCCCTTTGCCAATTCCACAAGAACAGCCTTAGCGAAAAGCTTCTTGAAGGGAAACATGTAACTCTGTGAGATGAATTCACAGAACACAGAGCAGTTTCTCAGAAAGCTTCTTTCCAGTTTTGAACGGAAGATATTTCCTTTTTCCCCATAGCCCTCCATTGGCTTCCAAATATCCCTTTGCCAATTCCACAAGAACAGCCTTAGAGAAAGGCTGCTTGAAGGGAAAGATGTAACTCTGTGAGATGAATTCACAGAACACAGAGCAGTTTCTCAGAAAGCTTCTTTCCAGTTTTGAACGGAAGATATTTCCTTTTTCACCATAGCCCTCTAGGGGCTTCCAAATATCAGTTTGCCAATTCCACAAGAACAGCCTTAGCGAAACGATGCTGGAAGGGAAACATGTAACTTTGTGAGATGAATTCAGAGAACACAGAGCAGTTTCTCAGAAAGCTTCTTTCCAGTTTTGAACGGAAGATATTTCCGTTTTCACCATAGCCCTCTATGGGCTTCCAAATATCCCTCTGACAATTCCACAAGAACAGCCTTAGCGAAAGGCTTCTTGAAGGGAAAGATGTAACTCTGTGAGATTAATTCACAGAACACAGAGCAGTTTCTCAGAAAGCTTCTTTCCAGTTTTGAACGGAAGGTATTTCCTTATTCACTGTAGCCCTCTATGTTCTTCCAAATATCCCTTTCCCAATTCCACAAGAACAGCCTTAGCGAAAGGCTTCTTGAAGGGAAAGATGTAACTCTGTGAGTTGAATTAACAGAACACAGAGCAGTTTCTCAGAAAGCTTCTTTCCAGTTTTCAGCGGAAGACATTTCCTTTTTCACCATAGCCCACTAGGGGCTTCCAAAAATCCCTTTGCCAATTCCACAAGAACAGCCTTAGCGAAAGGCTTCTTGAAGGGAAAGATGTAACTCTGTGAGATGAACTAACAGAACACAGAGCAGTTTCTCAGAAAGCTTCTTTCCAGTTTTGAACGGAAGATATTTCCTTTTTCAGCATAGCACTCTACGGGCTTCCAAATATGCCTTTGCCAATTCCACAAGAACAGGCTTAGCGAAAGGCTTCTTGAAGGGAAAGATGTAACTCTGTGAGACGAATTAACAGAACACAGAGCAGTTTCTCAGAAAGCTTCTTTCCAGTTTTGAACGGCAGATATTCCTTTTTCCTCATAGCCCTCTTTGGGCTTCCAAATATCCCTTTGCCAATTCCACAAGAACAGCCTTAGCGAAAAGCTTCTTGAAGGGAAAGATGTAACTCTGTGAGATGAATTCAGAGAACACAGAGCAGTTTCTCAGAAAGCTTCCTTCCAGTTTTGAACGGAAGATATTTCCTTTTTCCCCATAGCCCTCTATGGGCTTTCAAATATCCCTTTGCCAATTCCACAAGAACAGCCTTAGCGAAAGGCTGCTTGAAGGGAAAGATGTAACTCTGTGAGATGAATTCACAGAACACAGAACAGTTTCTCAGAAAGCTTCTTTCCAGTTTTCAGCGAAGATATTTCCTTTTTCACCATAGCCCACTATGGGATTCCAAATATCCCTTTGCCAATTCCACAAGAAGAGCCTTAGCGAAAGGCTTCTTGAAGGGAAAGATGTAACTCTGTGAGATGAATTAAGAGAACACAGAGCAGTTTCTCAGAAAGCTTCTTTCCACTTTTCAGCGAAGATATTTCCTTTTTCACCATAGCCCACTTTGGGATTCCAAATATCCCTTTGCCAATTCCACAAGAACAGCCTTAGCGAAAGGCTTCTTGAAGGGAAAGATGTAACTCTGTGAGATGAATTCACAGAACACAGAGCAGTTTCTCAGAAAGCTTCTTTCCAGTTTTGAACGGAAGATATTTCCTTTTTCACCATAGCCCTCTATGGGCTTCCAAATATCCCTTTGCCAATTCCACAAGAACAGCCTTAGCGAAAGGCTTCTTGAAGGAAAAGATGTAACTCTGTGAGATGAATTCACAGAACACAGAGCAGTTTCTCAGAAAGCTTCTTTCCAGTTTTGAACGGAAGATATTTCCTTTTTCCCCATAGCCCTCTAAGGGCATCCAAATATCCCTTTGCCAATTCCACAAGAACAGCCTTAGCGAAAGGCTTCTTGAAGGGAAAGATGTAACTCTGTGAGATGAATTCACAGAACACAGAGCAGTTTCTCAGAAAGCTTCTTTCCAGTTTTGAACGGAAGATATTTCCTTTTTCCCCATAGCCCTCTATGGGCTTCCAAATATCCCTTTGCCAATTCCACAAGAACAGCCTTAGCGAAAGGCTTCTTGAAGGGAAAGATGTAACTCTGTGAGATGAATTCACGGAACACAGAGCACTGTCTCAGAAAGCTTCTTTCCAGTTTTGAACGGAAGATATTTCCTTTTTCACTGTAGCCCTCTATGGGCTTCCAAATATCCCTTTTCCAATTCCACAAGAACAGCCTTAGAGAAAGGCTTCTTGAAGGGAAAGATGTACCTCTGTGATAGGAATTAACAGAACACAGAGCAGTTTCTCAGAAAGCTTCTTTCCAGTTTTGAACAGAAGATATTTCGTTTTTCACCATAGCCCTCTATGGGCTTCCAAATATCCCTTTACCAATTCCACAAGAACAGCCTTAGCGAAAGGCCTCTTGAAGGGAAAGATGTAACTCTGTGAGATGAATTCACAGAACACAGAGCAGTTTCTCAGAAAGCTTCTTTACAGTTTTCAGCGGAAGATATTTCCTTTTTCCCCATAGCCCTCTACGGGCTTCCAAATATCCCTTTGCCAATTCCACAAGAACAGCCTTAGCGAAAGGCTTCTTGAAGGGAAAGATGTAACTCTGTGAGATGAATTCACAGAACACAGAGCAGATTCTCAGAAAGCTTCTTTCCAATTTGAACGGAAGATATTTCCTTTTTCACCATAGCCCTCTATGGGCTTCCAAATATCCCTTTGCGAATTCCTCAAGAACAGCCTTAGCGAAAGGCTTCTTGAAGGGAAAGATGTAACTCTGTGAGATGAATTCACAGAACACAGAGCAGTTTCACAGAAAGCTTCTTTCCAGTTTTGAACGGAAGATATTTCCTTTTTCACCATAGCCCTCTATGGGCTTCCAAATATCCCTTTGCCAATTCCACAAGAACAGCCTTAGCGAAAGGCTTCTTGAATGGAAAGATGTAACTCTGTGAGATGAATTCACAGAACACAGAGCAGTTTCTCAGAAAGCTTCTTTCCAGTTTTGAACGGAAGATATTTCCTTTTTCACCATAGCCCTCTATGGGCTTCCAAATATCCCTTTGCCAATTCCACAAGAACAGCCTTAGCGAAAGGCTTCTTGAATGGAAAGATGTAACTCTGTGAGATGAATTCACAGAACACAGAGCAGTTTCTCAGAAAGCTTCTTTCCAGTTTTGAACGGAAGATATTTCCTTTTTCACCATAGCCCTCTAAGGGCTTCCAAATATCCCTTTGCCAATTCCACAAGAACAGCCTTAGCGAAAGGCTTCTTGAAGGGAAAGATGTAACTCTGTGAGATGAATTCACAGAACACAGAGCAGTTTCTCAGAAAGCTTCTTTCCAGTTTTGAACGGAAGATATTTCCTTTTTCACTGTAGCCCTCTATGGGCTTCCAAATATCCCTTTGCCAATTCCACAAGAACAGCCTTAGCGAAAAGCTTCTTGAAGGGAAACATGTAACTCTGTGAGATGAATTCACAGAACACAGAGCAGTTTCTCAGAAAGCTTCTTTCCAGTTTTGAACGGAAGATATTTCCTTTTTCCCCATAGCCCTCTATTGGCTTCCAAATATCCCTTTGCAATTCCACAAGAACAGCCTTAGAGAAAGGCTGCTTGAAGGGAAAGATGTAACTCTGTGAGATGAATTCACAGAACACAGAGCAGTTTCTCAGAAAGCTTCTTTCCAGTTTTGAACGGAAGATATTTCCTTTTTCCCCATAGCCCTCTATTGGCTTCCAAATATCCCTTTGCAATTCCACAAGAACAGCCTTAGAGAAAGGCTGCTTGAAGGGAAAGATGTAACTCTGTGAGATGAATTCACAGAACACAGAGCAGGTTCACAGAAAGCTTCTTTCCAGTTTTGAACGGAAGATATTTCCTTTTTCCCCATAGCCCTCTATGGGCTTCCAAATATCCCTTTGCCAACTCCACAAGAACAGCCTTAGCGAAAGGCTTCTTGAAGGGAAAGATGTAACTCTGTGAGATGAATTCACAGAACACAGAGCAGTTTCTCAGAAAGCTTCTTTCCAGTTTTGAACGGAAGATATTTCCTTTTTCCCCATAGCCCTCTATGGGCTTCCTAATATCCCTTTGCCAATTCCACAAGAACAACCTTAGCGAAAGGCTGCTTGAAGGGAAAGATGTAACTCTGTGAGGTGAATTCACAGAACACAGAGCAGTTTCTCAGTAACCTTCTTTCCAGTTTTGAACGGAAGATATTTCCTTTTTCCCCATAGCCCTCTAAGGGCATCCAAATATCCCTTTGCCAATTCCACAAGAACAGACTTAGCGAAAGGCTTCTTGAAGGGAAAGATGTAACTCTGTGAGATGAATTCACAGAACACAGAGCAGTTTCTCAGAAAGCTTCTTTCCAGTTTTGAACGGAAGATATTTCCTTTTTCCCCATAGCCCTCTATGGGCTTCCAAATATCCTTTGCCAATTTCACAAGAACAGCCTTAGGGAAAAGCTTCTTGAAGGGAAAGATGTAACTCTGTGAGATGAATTCACAGAACACAGAGCAGTTTCTCAGAAAGCTTCTTTCCAGTTTTGAACGGAAGATATTTCCTTTTTCCCCATAGCCCTCTATGGGCTTCCAAATATCCCTTTGCCAATTCCACAAGAACAGCCTTAGCGAAAGGCTGCTTGAAGGGAAAGATGAAACTCTGTGAGATGAATTCACAGAACACAGAGCAGTTTCTCAGAATGCTTCTTTCCGGTTTTGAACGGAAGATATTTCCTTTTTCACCGTAGCCCTCTATGGGCTTCCAAATATCCCTTTGCCAATTCCACAAGAACAGCCTTAGCGAAAGGCTTCTTGAAGGGAAAGATGTAACTCTGTGAGATGAATTCACAGAACAGAGAGCAGTTTCTCAGAAAGCTTCTTTCCAGTTTTTAACGGAAGATATTTCCTTTTTCACTGTAGCCCTCTATGGGCTTCCAAATATCCCTTTGCCAATTCCACAAGAACAGCCTTAGCGAAAGGCTTCTTGAAGGGAAAGATGTAACTCTGTGAGATGAATACACAGAACACAGAGCAGTTTCTCAGAAAGCTTCTTTCCAGTTTTGAACGGAAGATATTTCCTTTTTCCCCATAGCAATCTATGGGCTTCCAAATATCCCTTTGCCAATTCCACAAGAACAGCCTTAGCGAAAGGCTTCTTGAAGGGAAAGATGTAACTCTGTGAGATGAATTAAGAGAACACAGAGCAGTTTCTCAGAAAGCTTCTTTCAGGTTTTGAACGGAAGATATTTCCTTTTTCCCCATAGCCCTCTATGTGCTTCCAAATATCCCTTTACCAATTCCACAAGAAAAGCCTTAGCGAAAGGCTTCTTGAAGGGAAAGATGTAAGTCTGTGAGGTGAATTCACAGAACACAGAGCAGTTTCTCAGTAAACTTCTTTCCAGTTTTGAACGGAAAATATTTCCTTTTTCCCCGTAGCCCTCTATGGGCTTCCAAATATCCCTTTGCCAATTCCACAAGAACAGCCTTAGCGAAAGGCTTCTTGAAGGGAAAGATGTAACTCTGTGAGATGAATTCACAGAACACAGAGCAGTTTCTCAGAAAGCTTCTTTCCAGTTTTGAACGGAAGATATTTCATTTTTCCCCATAGCCCTCTATGGGCTTCCAAATATCCCTTTGCCAATTCCACAAGAACAGCCTTAGCGAAAGGCTTCTTTTAGGGAACGATGTAACTGTGTGAGATGAATTAAGAGTACACAGAGCAGTTTCTCAGAAAGCTTCTTTCCAGTTTTCAGCGGAAGATATTTCCTTTTTCACCATAGACCACTATGGTCTTCCAAACATCCCTTTGCCAATTACACAAGAACAGCCTTAGCGAAAGGCTTCTTGAAGGGAAAGATGTAACTCTGTGAGATGAATTAAGAGAACACAGAGCAGTTTCTCAGAAAGCTTCTTTCCACTTTTCAGCGAAGATATTTCCTTTTTCACCATAGCCCACTTTGGGATTCCAAATATCCCTTTGCCAATTCCACAAGAACAGCCTTAGCGAAAGGCTTCTTGAAGGGAAAGATGTAACTCTGTGAGATGAATTCACAGAACACAGAGCAGTTTCTCAGAAAGCTTCTTTCCAGTTTTGAACGGAAGATATTTCCTTTTTCACCATAGCCCTCTATGGGCTTCCAAATATCCCTTTGCCAATTCCACAAGAACAGCCTTAGCGAAAGGCTGCCTGAAGGGAAACATGTAACTCTGTGAGATGAATTCAGAGAACACAGAGCAGTTTCTCAGAAAGCTTCTTTCCAGTTTTGAACGGAAGATATTTCCTTTTTCCCCATAGCCCTCTATGGGCTTCCAAATATCCCTTTGCCAATTCCACAAGAAAAGCCTTAGCGAAAGGCTTCTTGAAGGGAAAGATGTAACTCTGTGAGATGAACTAACAGAACACAGAGCAGTTTCTCAGAAAGCTTCTTTCCAGTTTTGAACGGAAGATATTTCCTTTTTCAGCATAGCCCTCTACGGGCTTCCAAATATGCCTTTGCCAATTCCACAAAAACAGGCTTAGCGAAAGGCTTCTTGAAGGGAAAGATGTAACTCTGTGAGACGAATTCACAGAACACAGAGCAGTTTCTCAGAAAGCTTCTTTCCAGTTTTGAACGGAAGATATTTCCTTTTTCCTCATAGCCCTCTTTGGGCTTCCAAATATCCCTTTGCCAATTCCACAAGAACACCCTTAGCGAAAAGCTTCTTGAAGGGAAAGATGTAACTCTGTGAGATGAATTCACAGAACACAGAGCAGTTTCTCAGAAAGCTTCTTTCCAGTTTTGAACGGAAGATATTTCCTTTTTCCCCATAGCCCTCTATGGGCTTTCAAATATCCCTTTGCCAATTCCACAAGAACAGCCTTAGCGAAAGGCTGCTTGAAGGAAAAGATGTAACTCTGTGAGATGAATTCACAGAACACAGAGCAGTTTCTCAGAAAGCTTCTTTCCAGTTTTCAGCGGAAGATATTTCCTTTTTCACCATAGCCCACTATGGGATTCCAAATATCAGTTTGCCAATTCCACAAGAACAGCCTTAGCGAAAGGCTTCTTGAAGGGAAAGATGTAACTCTGTGAGATGAATTCACAGAGCACAGAGCAGTTTCTCAGAAAGCTTCTTTCCAGTTTTGAACGGAAGATATTTCCTTTTTCACCATAGCCCTCTATGGGCTTCCAAATATATGTTTGCCAATTCCACAAGAACAGCCTTAGCGAAAGGCTTCTTGAAGGGAAAGATGTAACTCTGTGAGATGAATTCACAGAACACAGAGCAGTTTCTCAGAAAGCTTCTTTCCAGTTTTGAACGGAAGATATTTCCTTTTTCACTCTAGCCCTCTATGGGCTTCCAAATATCACTTTGCCAATTCCACAAGAACAGCCTTAGCGAAAAGCTTCTTGAAGGGAAACATGTAACTCTGTGAGATGAATTCACAGAACACAGAGCAGTTTCTCAGAAAGCTTCTTTCCAGTTTTGAACGGAAGATATTTCCTTTTTCCCCATAGCCCTCTATTGGCTTCCAAATATCCCTTTGCCAATTCCACAAGAACAGCCTTAGAGAAAGGCTGCTTGAAGGGAAAGATGTAACTCTGTGAGATGAATTCACAGAACACAGAGCAGTTTCTCAGAAAGCTTCTTTCCAGTTTTGAACGGAAGATATTTCCTTTTTCACCATAGCCCTCTAGGGGCTTCCAAATATCACTTTGCCAATTCCACAAGAACAGCCTTAGCGAAAGGCTGCTGGAAGGGAAACATGTAACTTTGTGAGATGAATTCAGAGAACACAGAGCAGTTTCTCAGAAAGATTCTTTCCAGTTTTGAACGGTAGATATTTCCGTTTTCACCATAGCCCTCTATGGGCTTCCAAATATCCCTCTGACAATTCCACAAGAACAGCCTTAGCGAAAGGCTTCTTGAAGGGAAAGATGTAACTCTGTGAGATTAATTCACAGAACACAGAGCAGTTTCTCAGAAAGCTTCTTTCCAGTTTTGAACGGAAGGTATTTCCTTATACACTGTAGCCCTCTATGTTCTTCCAAATATCCCTTTCCCAATTCCACAAGAACAGCCTTAGCGAAAGGCTTCTTGAAGGGAAAGATGTAACTCTGTGAGATGAATTAAGAGAACACAGAGCAGTTTCTCAGAAAGCTTCTTTCCACTTTTCAGCGAAGATATTTCCTTTTTCACCATAGCCCACTTTGGGATTCCAAATATCCCTTTGCCAATTCCACAAGAACAGCCTTAGCGAAAGGCTTCTTGAAGGGAAAGATGTAACTCTGTGAGATGAATTCACAGAACACAGAGCAGTTTCTCAGAAAGCTTCTTTCCAGTTTGGAACGGAAGATATTTCCTTTTTCACCATAGCCCTCTATGGGCTTCCAAATATATGTTTGCCAATTCCACAAGAACAGCCTTAGCGAAAGGCTTCTTGAAGGGAAAGATGTAACTCTATGAGATGAATTCACAGAACACAGAGCAGTTTCTCAGAAAGCTTCTTTCCAGTTTTGAACGGAAGATATTTCCTTTTTCACTCTAGCCCTCTATGGGCTTCCAAATATCCCTTTGCCAATTCCACAAGAACAGCCTTAGCGAAAAGCTTCTTGAAGGGAAACATGTAACTCTGTGAGATGAATTCACAGAACACAGAGCAGTTTCTCAGAAAGCTTCTTTCCAGTTTTGAACGGAAGATATTTCCTTTTTCCCCATAGCCCTCTATTGGCTTCCAAATATCCCTTTGCCAATTCCACAAGAACAGCCTTAGAGAAAGGCTGCTTGAAGGGAAAGATGTAACTCTGTGAGATGAATTCACAGAACACAGAGCAGTTTCTCAGAAAGCTTCTTTCCAGTTTTGAACGGAAGATATTTCCTTTTTCACCATAGCCCTCTAGGGGCTTCCAAATATCAGTTTGCCAATTCCACAAGAACAGCCTTAGCGAAACGATGCTGGAAGGGAAACATGTAACTTTGTGAGATGAATTCAGAGAACACAGAGCAGTTTCTCAGAAAGCTTCTTTCCAGTTTTGAACGGAAGATATTTCCGTTTTCACCATAGCCCTCTATGGGCTTCCAAATATCCCTCTGACAATTCCACAAGAACAGCCTTAGCGAAAGGCTTCTTGAAGGGAAAGATGTAACTCTGTGAGATTAATTCACAGAACACAGAGCAGTTTCTCAGAAAGCTTCTTTCCAGTTTTGAACGGAAGGTATTTCCTTATTCACTGTAGCCCTCTATGTTCTTCCAAATATCCCTTTCCCAATTCCACAAGAACAGCCTTAGCGAAAGGCTTCTTGAAGGGAAAGATGTAACTCTGTGAGTTGAATTAACAGAACACAGAGCAGTTTCTCAGAAAGCTTCTTTCCAGTTTTCAGCGGAAGACATTTCCTTTTTCACCATAGCCCACTAGGGGCTTCCAAAAATCCCTTTGCCAATTCCACAAGAACAGCCTTAGCGAAAGGCTTCTTGAAGGGAAAGAAGTAACTCTGTGAGATGAATTCACAGAACACAGAGCAGTTTCTCAGAAAGCTTCTTTCCAGTTTTGAACGGAAGATATTTCCTTTTTCACTGTAGCCCTCTATGGGCTTCCAAATATCCCTTTGCCAATTCCACAAGAACAGCCTTAGCGAAAAGCTTCTTGAAGGGAAACATGTAACTCTGTGAGATGAATTCACAGAACACAGAGCAGTTTCTCAGAAAGCTTCTTTCCAGTTTGAACGGAAGATATTTCCTTTTTCACTGTAGCCCTCTATGGTCTTCCAAATATCCCTTTGCCAATTCCACAAGAACAGCCTTAGCGAAAGGCTTCTTGAAGGGAAAGATGTAACTCTGTGAGATGAACTAACAGAACACAGAGCAGTTTCTCAGAAAGCTTCTTTCCAGTTTTGAACGGAAGATATTTCCTTTTTCAGCATAGCCCTCTACGGGCTTCCAAATATGCCTTTGCCAATTCCACAAGAACAGGCTTAGCGAAAGGCTTCTTGAAGGGAAAGATGTAACTCTGTGAGACAAATTAACAGAACACAGAGCAGTTTCTCAGAAAGCTTCTTTCCAGTTTTGAACGGAAGATATTCCTTTTTCCTCATAGCCCTCTTTGGGCTTCCAAATATCCCTTTGCCAATTCCACAAGAACAGCCTTAGCGAAAAGCTTCTTGAAGGGAAAGATGTAACTCTGTGAGATGAATTCAGAGAACACAGAGCAGTTTCTCAGAAAGCTTCCTTCCAGTTTTGAACGGAAGATATTTCCTTTTTCCCCATAGCCCTCTATGGGCTTTCAAATATCCCTTTGCCAATTCCACAAGAACAGCCTTAGCGAAAGGCTGCTTGAAGGGAAAGATGTAACTCTGTGAGATGAATTCACAGAACACAGAACAGTTTCTCAGAAAGCTTCTTTCCAGTTTTCAGCGAAGATATTTCCTTTTTCACCATAGCCCACTATGGGATTCCAAATATCCCTTTGCCAATTCCACAAGAACAGCCTTAGCGAAAGGCTTCTTGAAGGGAAAGATGTAACTCTGTGAGATGAATTAAGAGAACACAGAGCAGTTTCTCAGAAAGCTTCTTTCCACTTTTCAGCGAAGATATTTCCTTTTTCACCATAGCCCACTTTGGGATTCCAAATATCCCTTTGCCAATTCCACAAGAACAGCCTTAGCGAAAGGCTTCTTGAAGGGAAAGATGTAACTCTGTGAGATGAATTCACAGAACACAGAGCAGTTTCTCAGAAAGCTTCTTTCCAGTTTTGAACGGAAGATATTTCCTTTTTCACCATAGCCCTCTATGGGCTTCCAAATATCCCTTTGCCAATTCCACAAGAACAGCCTTAGCGAAAGGCTTCTTGAAGGGAAAGATGTAACTCTGTGAGATGAACTAACAGAACACAGAGCAGTTTCTCAGAAAGCTTCTTTCCAGTTTTGAACGGAAGATATTTCCTTTTTCAGCATAGCCCTCTACGGGCTTCCAAATATGCCTTTGCCAATTCCACAAGAACAGGCTTAGCGAAAGGCTTCTTGAAGGGAAAGATGTAACTCTGTGAGACGAATTAACAGAACACAGAGCAGTTTCTCAGAAAGCTTCTTTCCAGTTTTGAACGGAAGATATTTCCTTTTTCCTCATAACCCTCTTTGGGCTTCCAAATATCCCTTTGCCAATTCCACAAGAACAGCCTTAGCGAAAAGCTTCTTGAAGGGAAAGATGTAACTCTGTGAGATGAATTCACAGAACACAGAGCAGTTTCTCAGAAAGCTTCTTTCCAGTTTTGAACGGAAGATATTTCCTTTTTCCCCATAGCCCTCTATGGGCTTTCAAATATCCCTTTGCCAATTCCACAAGAACAGCCTTAGCGAAAGGCTGCTTGAAGGGAAAGATGTAACTCTGTGAGATGAATTCACAGAACACAGAGCAGTTTCTCAGAAAGCTTCTTTCCAGTTTTCAGCGAAGATATTTCCTTTTTCACCAGAGCCCACTATGGGATTCCAAATATCCCTTTGCCAATTCCACAAGAACAGCCTTAGCGAAAGGCTTCTTGAAGGGAAAGATGTAACTCTGTGAGATGAATTCACAGAGCACAGAGCAGTTTCTCAGAAAGCTTCTTTCCAGTTTTGAACGGAAGATATTTCCTTTTTCCCCATAGCCCTCTATGGGCTTCCAAATATCCCTTTGCCAATTCCACAAGAACAGCCTTAGCGAAAAGCTTCTTGAAGGGAAAGATGTAACTCTGTGAGATGAATTCACAGAACACAGAGCAGTTTCTCAGAAAGCTTCTTTCCAGTTTTGAACGGAAGATATTTCCTTTTTCCCCATAGCCCTCTATGGGCTTCCAAATATCCCTTTGCCAATTCCACAAGAACAGCCTTAGCGAAAGTCTTCTTGAAGGGAAAGATATAACTCTGTGAGATGAATTCACAGAACACAGAGCAGTTTCTCAGAAAGCTTCTTTCCAGTTTTGAACGGAAGATATTTCCTTTTTCACTGTAGCCCTCTATGGGCTTCCAAATATCCCTTTGCCAATTCCACAAGAACAGCCTTAGCGAAAAGCTTCTTGAAGGGAAACATGTAACTCTGTGAGATGAATTCACAGAACACAGAGCAGTTTCTCAGAAAGCTTCTTTCCAGTTTTGAACGGAAGATATTTCCTTTTTCCCCATAGCCCTCTATGGGCTTCCAAATATCCCTTTGCCAATTCCACAAGAAGAGCCTTAGCGAAAAGCTTCTTGAAGGGAAAGATGTAACTCTGTGAGATGAATTCACAGAACACAGAGCAGTTTCTCAGAAAGCTTCTTTCCAGTTTTGAACGGAAGATATTTCCTTTTTCCCCATAGCCCTCTATGGGCTTCCAAATATCCCTTTGCCAATTCCACAAGAACAGCCTTAGCGAATGGCTGCTTGAAGGGAAAGATGTAACTCTGTGAGATGAATTCACAGAACACAGAGCAGTTTCTCAGAAAGCTTCTTTCCAGTTTTGAACGGAAAATATTTCCGTTTTCACCATAGCCCTCTATGGGCTTCCAAATATCCCTCTGACAATTCCAGAAGAACAGCCTTAGCGAAAGGCTTCTTGAAGGGAAAGATGTAGCTCTGTGAAATGAATTCACAGAACACAGAGCAGTTTCTCAGAAAGCTTCTTTCCAGTTTTGAACAGAAGATATTTCCTTTTTCACTGTAGCCCTCTATGGGCTTCCAAATATCCCTTTGCCAATTCCACAAGAACAGCCTTAGCGAAAGGCTTCTTGAAGGGAAAGATGTAACTTGTGAGAGGAATTAACAGAACACAGAGCAGTTTCTCAGAAAGCTTCTTTCCAGTTTTGAACGGAAGATATTTCCTTTTTCACCATAGCCCTCTATGGGCTTCCAAATATATGTTTGCCAATTCCACAAGAACAGCCTTAGCGAAAGGCTTCTTGAAGGGAAAGATGTAACTCTGTGAGACGAATTCACAGAACACAGCGCAGTTTCTCAGAAAGCTTCTTTCCAGTTTGGAACGGAAGATATTTCCTTTTTCACTCTAGCCCTCTATGGGCTTCCAAATATCCCTTTGCCAATTCCACAAGAACAGCCTTAGCGAAAAGCTTCTTGAAGGGAAACATGTAACTCTGTGAGATGAATTCACAGAACACAGAGCAGTTTCTCAGAAAGCTTCTTTCCAGTTTTGAACGGAAGATATTTCCTTTTTCCCCATAGCCCTCTATTGGCTTCAAAATATCCCTTTGCCAATTCCACAAGAACAGCCTTAGAGAAAGGCTTCTTGAAGGGAAAGATGTAACTCTGTGAGAGGAATTAACAGAACACAGAGCAGTTTCTCAGAAAGCTTCTTTCCAGTTTTGAACAGAAGGTATTTCGTTTTTCACCATAGCCCTCTATGGGCTTCCAAATATCCCTTTGCCAATTCCACAAGAACAGCCTTAGCGAAAGGCCTCTTGAAGGGAAAGATGTAAATCTGTGAGATGAATTCACAGAACACAGAGCAGTTTTTCAGAAAGCTTCTTTCCAGATTTCAGCGGAAGATATTTCCTTTTTCCCCATAGACCTCTACGGGCTTCCAAATATCCCTTTGCCAATTCCACAAGAACAGCCTTAGCGAAAGGCTTCTTGAAGGGAAAGATGTAACTCTGTGAGATGAATTCACAGAACACAGAGCAGTTTCTCAGAAAGCTTCTTTCCAATTTGAACTGAAGATATTTCCTTTTTCACCATAGCCCTCTATGGGCTTCCAAATATCCCTTTGCCAATTCCACAAGAACAGCCTTAGCGAAAGGCTTCTTGAAGGGAAAGATGTAACTCTGTGAGAGGAATTCACAGAACACACAGCAGTTTCTCAGAAAGCTTCTTTCCAGTTTTGAACGGAAGATATTTCCTTTTTCACCATAGCCCTCTATGGGCTTCCAAATATCCCTTTGCCAATTCCACAAGAACAGCCTTAGCGAAAGGCTTCTTGAAGGGAAAGATGTAACTCTCTGAGATGAATTCACAGAATACAGAGCAGTTTCTCAGAAAGCTTCTTTCCAGTTTTGAACGGAAGATATTTCCCTTTTCACCATAGCCCTCTAAGGGCTTCCAAATATCCCTTTGCCAATTCCACAAGAACAGCCTTAGCGAAAGGCTTCTTGAAGGGAAAGATGTAACTCTGTGAGATGAATTCGCAGAACACAGAGTAGTTTCTCAGAAAGCTTCTTTCCAGTTTTGAACGGAAGATATTTCCTTTTTCACTCTAGCCCTCTATGGGCTTCCAAATATCCCTTTGCCAATTCCACAAGAACAGCCTTAGCGAAAAGCTTCTTGAAGGGAAAGATGTAACTCTGTGAGATGAATTCACAGAACACAGAGCAGTTTCTCAGAAAGCTTCTTTCCAGTTTTGAACGGAAGATATTTCCTTTTTCCCCATAGCCCTCTATGGGCTTCCAAATATCCCTTTGCCAATTCCACAAGAACAGCCTTAGCGAATGGCTTCTTGAAGGGAAAGATGTAACTCTGTGAGAGGAATTAACAGAACACAGAGCAGTGTCTCAGAAAACTTCTTTCCAGTTTTGAACGGAAGATATTTCCTTTTTCACTGTAGCCCTCTATGGGCTTCCAAATATCCCTTTGCCAATTCCACAAGAACAGCCTTAGCGAAAGGCTTCTTGAAGGGAAAGATGTAACTCTGTGAGATGAATTCACAGAACACAGAGCAGTTTCTCAGAAAGCTTCTTTCCAGTTTTGAACGGAAGATATTTCCTTTTTCACCATAGCCCTCTATGGGCTTCCAAATATATGTTTGCCAATTCCACAAGAACAGCCTTAGCGAAAGGCTTCTTGAAGGGAAAGATGTAACTGTGTGAGATGAATTCACAGAACACAGAGCAGTTTCTCAGAAAGCTTCTTTCCAGTTTTGAACGGAAGATATTTCCTTTTTCACTCTAGCCCTCTATGGGCTTCCAAATATCCCTTTGCCAATTCCACAAGAACAGACTTAGCGAAAAGCTTCTTGAAGGGAAACATGTAACTCTGTGAGATGAATTCACAGAACACAGAGCAGTTTCTCAGAAAGCTTCTTTCCAGTTTTGAACGGAAGATATTTCCTTTTTCCCCATAGCCCTCTATTGGCTTCCAAATATCCCTTTGCCAATTCCACAAGAACAGCCTTAGAGAAAGGCTGCTTGAAGGGAAAGATGTAACTCTGTGAGATGAATTCACAGAACACAGAGCAGTTTCACAGAAAGCTTCTTTCCAGTTTTGAACGGAAGATATTTCCTTTTTCCCCATAGCCCTCTATGGGCTTCCAAATATCCCTTTGCCAATTCCACAAGAACAGCCTTAGCGAAAGGCTTCTTGAAGGAAAAGATGTAACTCTGTGAGATGAATTCACAGAACACAGAGCAGTTTCTCAGAAAGCTTCTTTCCAGTTTTGAACGGAAGATATTTCCTTTTTCCCCATAGCCCTCTAAGGGCATCCAAATATCCCTTTGCCAATTCCACAAGAACAGCCTTAGCGAAAGGCTTCTTGAAGGGAAAGATGTAACTCTGTGAGATGAATTCACAGAACACAGAGCAGTTTCTCAGAAAGCTTCTTTCCAGTTTTGAACGGAAGATATTTCCTTTTTCCCCATAGCCCTCTATGGGCTTCCAAATATCCCTTTGCCAATTCCACAAGAACAGCCTTAGCGAAAGGCTTCTTGAAGGGAAAGATGTAACTCTGTGAGATGAATTCACGGAACACAGAGCACTGTCTCAGAAAGCTTCTTTCCAGTTTTGAACGGAAGATATTTCCTTTTTCACTGTAGCCCTCTATGGGCTTCCAAATATCCCTTTTCCAATTCCACAAGAACAGCCTTAGAGAAAGGCTTCTTGAAGGGAAAGATGTACCTCTGTGATAGGAATTAACAGAACACAGAGCAGTTTCTCAGAAAGCTTCTTTCCAGTTTTGAACAGAAGATATTTCGTTTTTCACCATAGCCCTCTATGGGCTTCCAAATATCCCTTTACCAATTCCACAAGAACAGCCTTAGCGAAAGGCCTCTTGAAGGGAAAGATGTAACTCTGTGAGATGAATTCACAGAACACAGAGCAGTTTCTCAGAAAGCTTCTTTACAGTTTTCAGCGGAAGATATTTCCTTTTTCCCCATAGCCCTCTACGGGCTTCCACATATCCCTTTGCCAATTCCACAAGAACAGCCTTAGCGAAAGGCTTCTTGAAGGGAAAGATGTAACTCTGTGAGATGAATTCACAGAACACAGAGCAGTTTCTCAGAAAGCTTCTTTCCAATTTGAACGGAAGATATTTCCTTTTTCACCATAGCCCTCTATGGGCTTCCAAATATCCCTTTGCGAATTCCACAAGAACAGCCTTAGCGAAAGGCTTCTTGAAGGGAAAGATGTAACTCTGTGAGATGAATTCACAGAACACAGAGCAGTTTCACAGAAAGCTTCTTTCCAGTTTTGAACGGAAGATATTTCCTTTTCCACTGTAGCCCACTATGGGCTTCCAAATATCCCTTTGCCAATTCAACAAGAACAGCCTTAGTGAAAGGCTTCTTGAAGGGAAAGATGTAACTCTGTGAGAGGAATTCACAGAACACAGAGCAGTTTCTCAGAAAGCTTCTTTCCAGTTTAGAACGGAAGATATTTCCTTTTTCACCATAGCCCTCTATGGGCTTCCAAATATCCCTTTGCCAATTCCACAAGAACAGCCTTAGCGAAAGGCTTCTTGAAGGGAAAGATGTAACTCTGTGAGATGAATTCACAGAACACAGAGCAGTTTCTCAGAAAGCTTCTTTCCAGTTTTGAACGGAAGATATTTCCTTTTTCACCATAGCCCTCTAAGGGCTTCCAAATATCCCTTTGCCAATTCCACAAGAACAGCCTTAGCGAAAGGCTTCTTGAAGGGAAAGATGTAACTCTGTGAGATGAATTCACAGAACACAGAGCAGTTTCTCAGAAAGCTTCTTTCCAGTTTTGAACGGAAGATATTTCCTTTTTCACTGTAGCCCTCTATGGGCTTCCAAATATCCCTTTGCCAATTCCACAAGAACAGCCTTAGCGAAAAGCTTCTTGAAGGGAAACATGTAACTCTGTGAGATGAATTCACAGAACACAGAGCAGTTTCTCAGAAAGCTTCTTTCCAGTTTTGAACGGAAGATATTTCCTTTTTCCCCATAGCCCTCTATTGGCTTCCAAATATCCCTTTGCAATTCCACAAGAACAGCCTTAGAGAAAGGCTGCTTGAAGGGAAAGATGTAACTCTGTGAGATGAATTCACAGAACACAGAGCAGTTTCTCAGAAAGCTTCTTTCCAGTTTTGAACGGAAGATATTTCCTTTTTCCCCATAGCCCTCTATTGGCTTCCAAATATCCCTTTGCAATTCCACAAGAACAGCCTTAGAGAAAGGCTGCTTGAAGGGAAAGATGTAACTCTGTGAGATGAATTCACAGAACACAGAGCAGGTTCACAGAAAGCTTCTTTCCAGTTTTGAACGGAAGATATTTCCTTTTTCCCCATAGCCCTCTATGGGCTTCCAAATATCCCTTTGCCAACTCCACAAGAACAGCCTTAGCGAAAGGCTTCTTGAAGGGAAAGATGTAACTCTGTGAGATGAATTCACAGAACACAGAGCAGTTTCTCAGAAAGCTTCTTTCCAGTTTTGAACGGAAGATATTTCCTTTTTCCCCATAGCCCTCTATGGGCTTCCTAATATCCCTTTGCCAATTCCACAAGAACAACCTTAGCGAAAGGCTGCTTGAAGGGAAAGATGTAACTCTGTGAGGTGAATTCACAGAACACAGAGCAGTTTCTCAGAAACCTTCTTTCCAGTTTTGAACGGAAGATATTTCCTTTTTCCCCATAGCCCTCTAAGGGCATCCAAATATCCCTTTGCCAATTCCACAAGAACAGACTTAGCGAAAGGCTTCTTGAAGGGAAAGATGTAACTCTGTGAGATGAATTCACAGAACACAGAGCAGTTTCTCAGAAAGCTTCTTTCCAGTTTTGAACGGAAGACATTTCCTTTTTCCCCATAGCACTCTATGGGCTTCCAAATATCCCTTTGCCAATTCCACAAGAACAGCCTTAGCGAAAGGCTTCTTGAAGGGAAAGATGTAACTCTGTGAGATGAATTCACGGAACACAGAGCACTTTCTCAGAAAGCTTCCTTCCAGTTTTGAACGGAAGATATTTCCTTTTTCACTGTAGCCCTCTATGGGCTTCCAAATATCCCTTTGCCAATTCCACAAGAACAGCCTTAGAGAAAGGCTTCTTGAAGGGAAAGATGTACCTCTGTGAGAGGAATTAACAGAACACAGAGCAGTTTCTCAGAAAGCTTCTTTCCACTTTTGAACAGAAGATATTTCGTTTTTCACCATAGCCCTCTATGGGCTTCCAAATATCCCTTTGCCAATTCCACAAGAACAGCCTTAGCGAAAGGCCTCTTGAAGGGAAAGATGTAACTCTGTGAGATGAATTCACAGAACACAGAGCAGTTTCTCAGAAAGCTTCTTTCCAGTTTTCAGCGGAAGATATTTCCTTTTTCCCCATAGCCAACTATGGGCTTCCAAATATCCCTTTGCCAATTCCACAAGAACAGGCTTAGCGAAAGGCTTCCTGAAGGGAAAGATGTAACTGTGTGAGACGAATTAACAGAACACAGAGCAGTTTCTCAGAAAGCTTCTTTCCAGTTTTGAACGGAAGATATTTCCTTTTTCCCCATAGCCCTCTATGGGCTTCCAAATATCCTTTGCCAATTTCACAAGAACAGCCTTAGGGAAAAGCTTCTTGAAGGGAAAGATGTAACTCTGTGAGATGAATTCACAGAACACAGAGCAGTTTCTCAGAAAGCTTCTTTCCAGTTTTGAACGGAAGATATTTCCTTTTTCCCCATAGCCCTCTATGGGCTTCCAAATATCCCTTTGCCAATTCCACAAGAACAGCCTTAGCGAAAGGCTGCTTGAAGGGAAAGATGAAACTCTGTGAGATGAATTCACAGAACACAGAGCAGTTTCTCAGAAAGCTTCTTTCCGGTTTTGAACGGAAGATATTTCCTTTTTCACCGTAGCCCTCTATGGGCTTCCAAATATCCCTTTGCCAATTCCACAAGAACAGCCTTAGCGAAAGGCTTCTTGAAGGGAAAGATGTAACTCTGTGAGATGAATTCACAGAACAGAGAGCAGTTTCTCAGAAAGCTTCTTTCCAGTTTTTAACGGAAGATATTTCCTTTTTCACTGTAGCCCTCTATGGGCTTCCAAATATCCCTTTGCCAATTCCACAAGAACAGCCTTAGCGAAAGGCTTCTTGAAGGGAAAGATGTAACTCTGTGAGATGAATACACAGAACACAGAGCAGTTTCTCAGAAAGCTTCTTTCCAGTTTTGAACGGAAGATATTTCCTTTTTCCCCATAGCAATCTATGGGCTTCCAAATATCCCTTTGCCAATTCCACAAGAACAGCCTTAGCGAAAGGCTTCTTGAAGGGAAAGATGTAACTCTGTGAGATGAATTAAGAGAACACAGAGCAGTTTCTCAGAAAGCTTCTTTCCAGTTTTGAACGGAAGATATTTCCTTTTTCCCCATAGCCCTCTATGTGCTTCCAAATATCCCTTTACCAATTCCACAAGAAAAGCCTTAGCGAAAGGCTTCTTGAAGGGAAAGATGTAAGTCTGTGAGGTGAATTCACAGAACACAGAGCAGTTTCTCAGTAAACTTCTTTCCAGTTTTGAACGGAAAATATTTCCTTTTTCCCCGTAGCCCTCTATGGGCTTCCAAATATCCCTTTGCCAATTCCACAAGAACAGCCTTAGCGAAAGGCTGCTTGAAGGGAAAGATGTAACTCTGTGAGATGAATTCACAGAACACAGAGCACTTTCTCAGAAAGCTTCTTTCCAGTTTTGAACGGAAGATATTTCCTTTTTCCCCATAGCCCTCTATGGGCTTCCAAATATCCCTTTGCCAATTCCACAAGAACAGCCTTAGCGAAAGGCTGCTTGAAGGGAAAGATGTAACTCTGTGAGATGAATTCACAGAACACAGAGCACTTTCTCAGAAAGCTTCTTTCCAGTTTTGAACGGAAGATATTTCCTTTTTCACCATAGCCCTCTATGGGCTTCCAAATATCCGTTTGCGAGTTCCACAAGAACAGCCTTAGCGAAAGGCCTCTTGAAGGGAAAGATGTAACTCTGTGAGATGAATTCACAGAACACAGAGCAGTTTCTCAGAAAGCTCCTTTCCAGTTTTGAACGGAAGATATTTCCTTTTTCACCATACCCTCTATGGGCTTCCAAATATCCCTTTGCCAATTCAACAAGAACAGCCTTAGCGAAAAGCTTCTTGAAGGGAAACATGTAACTCTGTGAGATGAATTCACAGAACACAGAGCAGTTTCTCAGAAACCTTCTTTCCAGTCTTCAACGGAAGATATTTCCTTTTCCCCATAGCCCTCTAAGGGCTTCCTTATATCCCTTTGCCAATTCCACAAGAACAGCCTTAGCGAAAGGCTTCTTGAAGGGAAAGATGTAACTCTGTGAGATGAATTCACAGAACACAGAGCAGTTTCTCAGAAAGCTTCTTTCCAGTTTTGAACGGAAGATATTTCCTTTTTCACCATAGCCCTCTATGGGCTTCCAAATATATGTTTGCCAATTCCACAAGAACAGCCTTAGCGAAAGGCTTCTTGAAGGGAAAGATGTAACTGTGTGAGATGAATTCACAGAACACAGAGCAGTTTCTCAGAAAGCTTCTTTCCAGTTTTGAACGGAAGATATTTCCTTTTTCACTCTAGCCCTCTATGGGCTTCCAAATATCCCTTTGCCAATTCCACAAGAACAGACTTAGCGAAAAGCTTCTTGAAGGGAAACATGTAACTCTGTGAGATGAATTCACAGAACACAGAGCAGTTTCTCAGAAAGCTTCTTTCCAGTTTTGAACGGAAGATATTTCCTTTTTCCCCATAGCCCTCTATTGGCTTCCAAATATCCCTTTGCCAATTCCACAAGAACAGCCTTAGAGAAAGGCTGCTTGAAGGGAAAGATGTAACTCTGTGAGATGAATTCACAGAACACAGAGCAGTTTCACAGAAAGCTTCTTTCCAGTTTTGAACGGAAGATATTTCCTTTTTCCCCATAGCCCTCTATGGGCTTCCAAATATCCCTTTGCCAATTCCACAAGAACAGCCTTAGCGAAAGGCTTCTTGAAGGAAAAGATGTAACTCTGTGAGATGAATTCACAGAACACAGAGCAGTTTCTCAGAAAGCTTCTTTCCAGTTTTGAACGGAAGATATTTCCTTTTTCCCCATAGCCCTCTAAGGGCATCCAAATATCCCTTTGCCAATTCCACAAGAACAGCCTTAGCGAAAGGCTTCTTGAAGGGAAAGATGTAACTCTGTGAGATGAATTCACAGAACACAGAGCAGTTTCTCAGAAAGCTTCTTTCCAGTTTTGAACGGAAGATATTTCCTTTTTCCCCATAGCCCTCTATGGGCTTCCAAATATCCCTTTGCCAATTCCACAAGAACAGCCTTAGCGAAAGGCTTCTTGAAGGGAAAGATGTAACTCTGTGAGATGAATTCACGGAACACAGAGCACTGTCTCAGAAAGCTTCTTTCCAGTTTTGAACGGAAGATATTTCCTTTTTCACTGTAGCCCTCTATGGGCTTCCAAATATCCCTTTTCCAATTCCACAAGAACAGCCTTAGAGAAAGGCTTCTTGAAGGGAAAGATGTACCTCTGTGATAGGAATTAACAGAACACAGAGCAGTTTCTCAGAAAGCTTCTTTCCAGTTTTGAACAGAAGATATTTCGTTTTTCACCATAGCCCTCTATGGGCTTCCAAATATCCCTTTACCAATTCCACAAGAACAGCCTTAGCGAAAGGCCTCTTGAAGGGAAAGATGTAACTCTGTGAGATGAATTCACAGAACACAGAGCAGTTTCTCAGAAAGCTTCTTTACAGTTTTCAGCGGAAGATATTTCCTTTTTCCCCATAGCCCTCTACGGGCTTCCAAATATCCCTTTGCCAATTCCACAAGAACAGCCTTAGCGAAAGGCTTCTTGAAGGGAAAGATGTAACTCTGTGAGATGAATTCACAGAACACAGAGCAGTTTCTCAGAAAGCTTCTTTCCAATTTGAACGGAAGATATTTCCTTTTTCACCATAGCCCTCTATGGGCTTCCAAATATCCCTTTGCGAATTCCACAAGAACAGCCTTAGCGAAAGGCTTCTTGAAGGGAAAGATGTAACTCTGTGAGATGAATTCACAGAACACAGAGCAGTTTCACAGAAAGCTTCTTTCCAGTTTTGAACGGAAGATATTTCCTTTTCCACTGTAGCCCACTATGGGCTTCCAAATATCCCTTTGCCAATTCAACAAGAACAGCCTTAGTGAAAGGCTTCTTGAAGGGAAAGATGTAACTCTGTGAGAGGAATTCACAGAACACAGAGCAGTTTCTCAGAAAGCTTCTTTCCAGTTTAGAACGGAAGATATTTCCTTTTTCACCATAGCCCTCTATGGGCTTCCAAATATCCCTTTGCCAATTCCACAAGAACAGCCTTAGCGAAAGGCTTCTTGAAGGGAAAGATGTAACTCTGTGAGATGAATTCACAGAACACAGAGCAGTTTCTCAGAAAGCTTCTTTCCAGTTTTGAACGGAAGATATTTCCTTTTTCACCATAGCCCTCTAAGGGCTTCCAAATATCCCTTTGCCAATTCCACAAGAACAGCCTTAGCGAAAGGCTTCTTGAAGGGAAAGATGTAACTCTGTGAGATGAATTCACAGAACACAGAGCAGTTTCTCAGAAAGCTTCTTTCCAGTTTTGAACGGAAGATATTTCCTTTTTCACTGTAGCCCTCTATGGGCTTCCAAATATCCCTTTGCCAATTCCACAAGAACAGCCTTAGCGAAAAGCTTCTTGAAGGGAAACATGTAACTCTGTGAGATGAATTCACAGAACACAGAGCAGTTTCTCAGAAAGCTTCTTTCCAGTTTTGAACGGAAGATATTTCCTTTTTCCCCATAGCCCTCTATTGGCTTCCAAATATCCCTTTGCAATTCCACAAGAACAGCCTTAGAGAAAGGCTGCTTGAAGGGAAAGATGTAACTCTGTGAGATGAATTCACAGAACACAGAGCAGTTTCTCAGAAAGCTTCTTTCCAGTTTTGAACGGAAGATATTTCCTTTTTCCCCATAGCCCTCTATTGGCTTCCAAATATCCCTTTGCAATTCCACAAGAACAGCCTTAGAGAAAGGCTGCTTGAAGGGAAAGATGTAACTCTGTGAGATGAATTCACAGAACACAGAGCAGGTTCACAGAAAGCTTCTTTCCAGTTTTGAACGGAAGATATTTCCTTTTTCCCCATAGCCCTCTATGGGCTTCCAAATATCCCTTTGCCAACTCCACAAGAACAGCCTTAGCGAAAGGCTTCTTGAAGGGAAAGATGTAACTCTGTGAGATGAATTCACAGAACACAGAGCAGTTTCTCAGAAAGCTTCTTTCCAGTTTTGAACGGAAGATATTTCCTTTTTCCCCATAGCCCTCTATGGGCTTCCTAATATCCCTTTGCCAATTCCACAAGAACAACCTTAGCGAAAGGCTGCTTGAAGGGAAAGATGTAACTCTGTGAGGTGAATTCACAGAACACAGAGCAGTTTCTCAGAAACCTTCTTTCCAGTTTTGAACGGAAGATATTTCCTTTTTCCCCATAGCCCTCTAAGGGCATCCAAATATCCCTTTGCCAATTCCACAAGAACAGACTTAGCGAAAGGCTTCTTGAAGGGAAAGATGTAACTCTGTGAGATGAATTCACAGAACACAGAGCAGTTTCTCAGAAAGCTTCTTTCCAGTTTTGAACGGAAGACATTTCCTTTTTCCCCATAGCACTCTATGGGCTTCCAAATATCCCTTTGCCAATTCCACAAGAACAGCCTTAGCGAAAGGCTTCTTGAAGGGAAAGATGTAACTCTGTGAGATGAATTCACGGAACACAGAGCACTTTCTCAGAAAGCTTCCTTCCAGTTTTGAACGGAAGATATTTCCTTTTTCACTGTAGCCCTCTATGGGCTTCCAAATATCCCTTTGCCAATTCCACAAGAACAGCCTTAGAGAAAGGCTTCTTGAAGGGAAAGATGTACCTCTGTGAGAGGAATTAACAGAACACAGAGCAGTTTCTCAGAAAGCTTCTTTCCACTTTTGAACAGAAGATATTTCGTTTTTCACCATAGCCCTCTATGGGCTTCCAAATATCCCTTTGCCAATTCCACAAGAACAGCCTTAGCGAAAGGCCTCTTGAAGGGAAAGATGTAACTCTGTGAGATGAATTCACAGAACACAGAGCAGTTTCTCAGAAAGCTTCTTTCCAGTTTTCAGCGGAAGATATTTCCTTTTTCCCCATAGCCAACTATGGGCTTCCAAATATCCCTTTGCCAATTCCACAAGAACAGGCTTAGCGAAAGGCTTCCTGAAGGGAAAGATGTAACTGTGTGAGACGAATTAACAGAACACAGAGCAGTTTCTCAGAAAGCTTCTTTCCAGTTTTGAACGGAAGATATTTCCTTTTTCCCCATAGCCCTCTATGGGCTTCCAAATATCCTTTGCCAATTTCACAAGAACAGCCTTAGGGAAAAGCTTCTTGAAGGGAAAGATGTAACTCTGTGAGATGAATTCACAGAACACAGAGCAGTTTCTCAGAAAGCTTCTTTCCAGTTTTGAACGGAAGATATTTCCTTTTTCCCCATAGCCCTCTATGGGCTTCCAAATATCCCTTTGCCAATTCCACAAGAACAGCCTTAGCGAAAGGCTGCTTGAAGGGAAAGATGAAACTCTGTGAGATGAATTCACAGAACACAGAGCAGTTTCTCAGAAAGCTTCTTTCCGGTTTTGAACGGAAGATATTTCCTTTTTCACCGTAGCCCTCTATGGGCTTCCAAATATCCCTTTGCCAATTCCACAAGAACAGCCTTAGCGAAAGGCTTCTTGAAGGGAAAGATGTAACTCTGTGAGATGAATTCACAGAACAGAGAGCAGTTTCTCAGAAAGCTTCTTTCCAGTTTTTAACGGAAGATATTTCCTTTTTCACTGTAGCCCTCTATGGGCTTCCAAATATCCCTTTGCCAATTCCACAAGAACAGCCTTAGCGAAAGGCTTCTTGAAGGGAAAGATGTAACTCTGTGAGATGAATACACAGAACACAGAGCAGTTTCTCAGAAAGCTTCTTTCCAGTTTTGAACGGAAGATATTTCCTTTTTCCCCATAGCAATCTATGGGCTTCCAAATATCCCTTTGCCAATTCCACAAGAACAGCCTTAGCGAAAGGCTTCTTGAAGGGAAAGATGTAACTCTGTGAGATGAATTAAGAGAACACAGAGCAGTTTCTCAGAAAGCTTCTTTCCAGTTTTGAACGGAAGATATTTCCTTTTTCCCCATAGCCCTCTATGTGCTTCCAAATATCCCTTTACCAATTCCACAAGAAAAGCCTTAGCGAAAGGCTTCTTGAAGGGAAAGATGTAAGTCTGTGAGGTGAATTCACAGAACACAGAGCAGTTTCTCAGTAAACTTCTTTCCAGTTTTGAACGGAAAATATTTCCTTTTTCCCCGTAGCCCTCTATGGGCTTCCAAATATCCCTTTGCCAATTCCACAAGAACAGCCTTAGCGAAAGGCTGCTTGAAGGGAAAGATGTAACTCTGTGAGATGAATTCACAGAACACAGAGCACTTTCTCAGAAAGCTTCTTTCCAGTTTTGAACGGAAGATATTTCCTTTTTCCCCATAGCCCTCTATGGGCTTCCAAATATCCCTTTGCCAATTCCACAAGAACAGCCTTAGCGAAAGGCTGCTTGAAGGGAAAGATGTAACTCTGTGAGATGAATTCACAGAACACAGAGCACTTTCTCAGAAAGCTTCTTTCCAGTTTTGAACGGAAGATATTTCCTTTTTCACCATAGCCCTCTATGGGCTTCCAAATATCCGTTTGCGAGTTCCACAAGAACAGCCTTAGCGAAAGGCCTCTTGAAGGGAAAGATGTAACTCTGTGAGATGAATTCACAGAACACAGAGCAGTTTCTCAGAAAGCTCCTTTCCAGTTTTGAACGGAAGATATTTCCTTTTTCACCATACCCTCTATGGGCTTCCAAATATCCCTTTGCCAATTCAACAAGAACAGCCTTAGCGAAAAGCTTCTTGAAGGGAAACATGTAACTCTGTGAGATGAATTCACAGAACACAGAGCAGTTTCTCAGAAACCTTCTTTCCAGTCTTCAACGGAAGATATTTCCTTTTCCCCATAGCCCTCTAAGGGCTTCCTTATATCCCTTTGCCAATTCCACAAGAACAGCCTTAGCGAAAGGCTTCTTGAAGGGAAAGATGTAACTCTGTGAGATGAATTCACAGAACACAGAGCAGTTTCTCAGAAAGCTTCTTTCCAGTTTGGAACGGAAGATATTTCCTTTTTCCCCATAGCCCTCTATGGGCTTCCTAATATCCCTTGCCAATTCCACAAGAACAGCCTTAGCGAAAGGCCTCTTGAAGGGAAAGATGTAACTCGGTGAGATGAATTCACAGAACACAGAGCAGTTTCTCAGAAAACTTCTTTCCAGTTTTGAACGGAAGATATTTCCTTTTTCACCATAGCCCTCTATGGGCTTCCGAATATCCCTTTGCCAATTCCTCAAGAACAGCCTTAGCGAAAGGCTTCTTGAAGGGAAAGATGTAACTCTATGAGATGAATTCACAGAACACAGAGCAGTTTCTCAGAAAGCTTCTTTCCAGTTTTGAACGGAAGAGATTTCCTTTTTCACCATAGCCCTCTATGGGCTTCCAAATATCCCTTTGCCAATTCCACAAGAACAGCCTTAGCGAAAGGCCTATTGAAAGGAAAGATGTAACTCTGTGAGATGAATTCACAGAACACAGAGCAGTTTCTCAGAAAGCTTCTTTCCAGTTTTGAACGGAAGATATTTCCTTTTTCCCCATAGCAATCTATGGGCTTCCAAATATCCCTTTGCCAATTCCACAAGAACAGCCTTAGCGAAAGGCTTCTTGAAGGGAAAGATGTAACTCTGTGAGATGAATTAAGAGAACACAGAGCAGTTTCTCAGAAAGCTTCTTTCCAGTTTTGAACGGAAGATATTTCCTTTTTCACTGTAGCCCTCTATGGGCTTCCAAATATCCCTTTGCCAATTCCACAAGAACAGCCTTAGCGAAAAGCTTCTTGAAGGGAAACATGTAACTCTGTGTGATGAATTCACAGAACACAGAGCAGTTTCTCAGAAAGCTTCTTTCCAGTTTTGAACGGAAGATATTTCCTTTTTCCCCATAGCCCTCTATGGGCTTCCAAATATCCCTTTGCCAATTCCACAAGAACAGCCTTAGCGAATGGCTGCTTGAAGGGAAAGATGTAACTCTGTGAGATGAATTCACAGAACACAGAGCAGTTTCTCAGAAAGCTTCTTTCCAGTTTTGCACGGAAACTATTTCCGTTTTCACCATAGCCCTCTATGGGCTTCCAAATATCCCTCTGACAATTCCACAAGAACAGCCTTAGCGAAAGGCTTCTTTAAGGGAAAGATGTAACTCTGTGAAATGAATTCACAGAACACAGAGCAGTTTCTCAGAAAGCTTCTTTCCAGTTTTGAACGGAAGATATTTCCTTTTTCACTGTAGCCCTCTATGGGCTTCCAAATATCCGTTTGCCAATTCCACAAGAACAGCCTTAGCGAAAGGCTTCTTGAAGGGAAAGATGTAACTCTGTGAGATGAATTCACAGAACACAGAGCACTTTCTCAGAAAGCTTCTTTCCAGTTTTGAGCGGAAGATATTTCCTTTTCCACTGTAGCCCTCTATGGGCTTCCAAATATCCCTTTGCCAATTCCACAAGAACAGCCTTAGCGAAAGGCTTCTTGAAGGGAAAGATGTAACTCTGTGAGAGGAATTAACAGAACACAGAGCAGTTTCTCAGAAAGCTTCTTTTCAGTTTTGAACGGAAGACATTTCCTTTTTCACCATAGCCCTCTATGGGCTTCCAAATATCCCTTTGCCAATTCCACAAGAACAGCCTTAGCGAAAGGCTTCTTGAAGGGAAAGATGTAACTCTGTGAGATGAATTCACAGAACACAGAGCAGTTTCTCAGAAAGCTTCTTTCCAGTTTTGAACGGAAGATATTTCCTTTTTCACCATAGCCCTCTATGGGCTTCCAAATATATGTTTGCCAATTCCACAAGAACAGCCTTAGCGAAAGGCTTCTTGAAGGGAAAGATGTAACTCTGTGAGATGAATTCACAGAACACAGAGCAGTTTCTCAGAAAGCTTCTTTCCAGTTTTGAACGGAAGATATTTCCTTTTTCACTCTAGCCCTCTATGGGCTTCCAAATTTCCCTTTGCCAATTCCACAAGAACAGCCTTAGCGAAAAGCTTCTTGAAGGGAAACATGTAACTCTGTGAGAGAATTCACAGAACACAGAGCAGTTTCTCAGAAAGCTTCTTTCCAGTTTTGAACGGAAGATATTTCCTTTTTCCCCATAGCCCTCTATTGGCTTCCAAATATCCCTTTGCCAATTCCACAAGAACAGCCTTAGAGAAAGGCTGCTTGAAGGGAACGATGTAACTCTGTGAGATGAATTCACAGAACACAGAGCAGTTTCTCAGAAAGCTTCTTTCCAGTTTTGAACGGAAGATATTTCCTTATTCACTGTAGCCCTCTATGGGCTTCCAAATATCCCTTTCCCAATTCCACAAGAACAGCCTTAGCGAAAGGCTTCTTGAAGGGAAAGATGTAACTCTGTGAGATGGATTAACAGAACACAGAGCAGTTTCTCAGAAAGCTTCTTTCCAGTTTTGAACGGAAGATATTTCCTTTTTCCCCATAGCCCTCTAAGGGCTTCCAAATATCCTTTTGCCAATTCCTCAAGAACAGCCTTTGCGAAAGGGTTCTTGAAGGGAAAGATGTAACTCTGTGAGATGAATTAAGAGAACACAGAGCAGTTTCTCAGAAAGCTTCTTTCCAGTTTTCAGCGGAAGACATTTCCTTTTTCACCATAGCCCACTATGGGCTTCCAAAAATCCCTTTGCCAATTCCACAAGAACAGCCTTAGCGAAAGGCTTCTTGAAGGGAAAGATGTAACTCTGTGAGATAAATTCACAGAACACAGAGCAGTTTCTCAGAAAGCTTCGTTCCAGTTTTGAACGGAAGATATTTCCTTTTTCACTGTAGCCCTCTATGGGCTTCCAAATATCCCTTTGCCAATTCCACAAGAACAGCCTTAGCGAAATCTTCTTGAGGGGAAACATGTAACTCTGTGAGATGAATTCACAGAACACAGAGCAGTTTCTCAGAAAGCTTCTTTCCAGTTTTGAACGGAAGATATTTCCTTTTTCCCCATAGCCCTCTATGGGCTTCCAAATATCCCTTTGCCAATTCCACAAGAACAGCCTTAGCGAATGGCTTCTTGAAGGGAAAGATGTAACTCTGTGAGATGAATTCACAGAACACAGAGCAGTTTCTCAGAAAGCTTCTTTCCAGTATTGAACGGAAAATATTTCCGTTTTCACCATAGCCCTCTACGGGCTTCCAAATATCCCTCTGACAATTCCACAAGAACAGCCTTAGCGAAAGGCTTCTTGAAGGGAAAGATGTAACTCTGTGAAATGAATTCACAGAACACAGAGCAGTTTCTCAGAAAGCTTCTTTCCAGTTTTGAACGGAAGATATTTCCTTTTTCACTGTAGCCCTCTATGGGCTTCCAAATATCCGTTTGCCAATTCCACAAGAACAGCCTTAGCGAAAGGCTTCTTGAAGGGAAAGATGTAACTCTGTGAGATGAATTCACAGAACACAGAGCACTTTCTCAGAAAGCTTCTTTCCAGTTTTGAACGGAAGATATTTCCTTTTCCACTGTAGCCCTCTATGGGGTTCCAAATATCCCTTTGCCAATTCCACAAGAACAGCCTTAGCGAAAGGCTTCTTGAAGGGAAAGATGTAACTCTGTGAGAGGAATTAACAGAACACAGAGCAGTTTCTCAGAAAGCTTCTTTCCAGTTTTGAACGGAAGATATTTAATTTTTCACCATAGCCCTCTATGGGCTTCCAAATATCCCTTTGCCAATTCCACAAGAACAGCCTTAGCGAAAGGCTTCTTGAAGGGAAAGATGTAACTCTGTGAGATGAATTCACAGAACACAGAGCAGTTTCTCAGAAAGCTTCTTTCCAGTTTTGAACGGAAGATATTTCCTTTTTCCCCATAGCCCTCTATGGGCTTCCAAATATCCCTTTGCCAATTCCACAAGAACAGCCTTAGCGAAAGGCTTCTTGAAGGGAAAGATGTAACTCTGTGAGATGAATTCACAGAACACAGAGCAGTTTCACAGAAAGATTCTTTCCAGTTTTGAACGGAAGATATTTCCTTTTTCCTCATAGCCCTCTATGGGCTTCCAAATATCCCTTTGCCAATTCCACAAGAACAGCCTTAGCGAAAGGGTTCTTGAAGGGAAAGATGTAACTCTGTGCGATGAATTCACAGAACACAGAGCACTTTCTCAGAAAACTTCTTTCCAGTTTTGAACGGAAGGTATTTCCTTTTTCAGCATAGCCCTCTATGGGCTTCCAAATATCCCTTTGCCAATTCCACAAGAACAGCCTTAGCGAAAGGCTGCTTGAAGGGAAACATGTAACTCTGTGAGATGAATTCACAGAACACAGAGCAGTTTTACAGAAAGCTTCTTTCCAGTTTTGAACGGAAGATATTTCCTTTTTCCCCATAGCCCTCTATGGGCTTCCAAATATCCCTTTGCCAACTCCACAAGAACAGCCTTAGCGAAAGGCTTCTTGAAGGGAAAGATGTAACTCTGTGAGATGAATTCACAGAACACAGAGCAGTTTCTCAGAAAGCTTCTTTCCAGTTTGGAACGGAAGATATTTCCTTTTTCCCCATAGCCCTCTATGGGCTTCCTAATATCCCTTTGCCAATTCCACAAGAACAGCCTTAGCGAAAGGCTGCTTGAAGGGAAAGATGTAACTCTGTGAGATGAATTCACAGAACACAGAGCAGTTTCTCAGAAAGCTTCTTTCCAGTTTTGAACGGAAGATATTTCCTTTTTCCCCATAGCTCTCTAAGGGCATCCAAATATCCCTTTGCCAATTCCACAAGAACAGCCTTAGCGAAAGGCTTCTTGAAGGGAAAGATGTAACTCTGTGAGATGAATTCACAGAACACAGAGCACTTTCTCAGAAAGCTTCTTTCCAGTTTTGAACGGAAGATATTTCCTTTTTCACTGTAGCCCTCTATGGGCTTCCAAATATCCCTTTGCCAATTCCACAAGAACAGCCTTAGAGAAAGGCTTCTTGAAGGGAAAGATGTACCTCTGTGAGAGGAATTAACAGAACACAGAGCAGTTTCTCAGAAAGCTTCTTTCCAGTTTTGAAAGGAAGAGATTTCGTTTTTCACCATAGCCCTCTATGGGCTTCCAAATATCCCTTTGCCAATTCCACAAGAACAGCCTTAGCGAAAGCTCTCTTGAAGGGAAAGATGTAACTCGGTGAGATGAATTCACAGAACACAGAGCAGTTTCTCAGAAAACTTCTTTCCAGTTTTGAACGGAAGATATTTCCTTTTTCACCATAGCCCTCTATGGGCTTCCGAATATCCCTTTGCCAATTCCTCAAGAACAGCCTTAGCGAAAGGCTTCTTGAAGGGAAAGATGTAACTCTATGAGATGAATTCACAGAACACAGAGCAGTTTCTCAGAAAGCTTCTTTCCAGTTTTGAACGGAAGAGATTTCCTTTTTCACCATAGCCCTCTATGGGCTTCCAAATATCCCTTTGCCAATTCCACAAGAACAGCCTTAGCGAAAGGCCTATTGAAAGGAAAGATGTAACTCTGTGAGATGAATACACAGAACCCAGAGCAGTTTCTCAGAAAGCTTCTTTCCAGTTTTGAACGGAAGATATTTCCTTTTTCCCCATAGCAATCTATGGGCTTCCAAATATCCCTTTGCCAATTCCACAAGAACAGCCTTAGCGAAAGGCTTCTTGAAGGGAAAGATGTAACTCTGTGAGATGAATTAAGAGAACACAGAGCAGTTTCTCAGAAAGCTTCTTTCCAGTTTTGAACGGAAGATATTTGATTTTTCACCATAGCCCTCTATGGGCTTCCAAATATCCCTTTGCCAATTCCACCAGAACAGACTTAGCGAAAGGCTTCTCGAAGGGAAAGATGTAACTCTGTGAGAGGAATTAACAGAACACAGAGCAGTTTCTCAGAAAGCTTCTTTCCAGTTTTGAACGGAAGATATTTGATTTTTCACCATAGCCCTCTATGGGCTTCCAAATATCCCTTTGCCAATTTTACAAGAACAGCCTTAGTGAAAGGCCTCTTGAAAGGAAAGATGTAACTCTGTGAGATGAATTCACAGAACACAGAGCAGTTTCTCACAAAGCTTCTTTCCAGTTTTGAACGGAAGATATTTCCTTTTTCCCCATAGCAATCTATGGGCTTCCAAATATCCCTTTGCCAATTCCACAAGAACAGCCTTAGCCAAAGGCTTCTTGAAGGGAAAGATGTAACTCTGTGAGATGAATTAAGAGAACACAGAGCAGTTTCTCAGAAAGCTTCTTTCCAGTTTTGAACAGAAGATATTTCCTTTTTCACTGTAGCCCTCTATGGACTTCCAAATATCCCTTTGCCAATTCCACAAGAACAGCCTTAGCGAAAAGCTTCTTGAAGGGAAACATGTAACTCTGTGTGATGAATTCACAGAACACAGAGCAGTTTCTCAGAAAGCTTCTTTCCAGTTTTGAACGGAAGATATTTCCTTTTTCCCCATAGCCCTCTATGGGCTTCCAAATATCCCTTTGCCAATTCCACAAGAACAGCCTTAGCGAATGGCTGCTTGAAGGGAAAGATGTAACTCTGTGAGATGAATTCACAGAACACAGAGCAGTTTCTCAGAAAGCTTCTTTCCAGTTTTGAACGGAAAATATTTCCGTTTTCACCATAGCCCTCTATGGGCTTCCAAATATCCCTCTGACAATTCCACCAGAACAGCCTTAGCGAAAGGCTTCTTGAAGGGAAAGATGTAACTCTGTGAAATGAATTCACAGAACACAGAGCAGTTTCTCAGAAAGCTTCTTTCCAGTTTTGAACGGAAGATATTTCCTTTTTCACTGAAGCCCTCTATGGGCTTCCAAATATCCGTTTGCCAATTCCACAAGAACAGCCTTAGCGAAAGGCTTCTTGAAGGGAAAGATGTAACTCTGTGAGATGAATTCACAGAACACAGAGCACTTTCTCAGAAAGCTTCTTTCCAGTTTTGAGCGGAAGATATTTCCTTTTCCACTGTAGCCCTCTATGGGCTTCCAAATATCCCTTTGCCAATTCCACAAGAACAGCCTTAGCGAAAGGCTTCTTGAAGGGAAAGATGTAACTCTGTGAGAGGAATTCACAGAACACAGAGCAGTTTCTCAGAAAGCTTCTTTCCAGTTTTGAACGGAAGATATTTCCTTTTTCACCATAGCCCTCTATGGGTTTCCAAATATCACTTTGCCAATTCCACAAGAACAGCCTTAGCGAAAGGCTTCTTGAAGGGAAAGATGTAACTCTGTGAGATGAATTCACAGAACACAGAGCAGTTTCTCAGAAAGCTTCTTTCCAGTTTGGAACGGAAGATATTTCCTTTTTCCCCATAGCCCTCTATGGGCTTCCTAATATCCCTTGCCAATTCCACAAGAACAGCCTTAGCGAAAGGCTGCTTGAAGGGAAAGATGTAACTCTGTGAGGTGAATTCACAGAACACAGAGCAGTTTCTCAGAAAGCTTCTTTCCAGTTTTGAACGGAAGATATTTCCTTTTTCCCCATAGCCCTCTAAGGGCATCCAAATATCCCTTTGCCAATTCCACAAGAACAGCCTTAGCGAAAGGCTTCTTGAAGGGAAAGATGTAACTCTGTGAGATGAATTCACAGAACACAGAGCACTTTCTCAGAAAGCTTCTTTCCAGTATTGAACGGAAGATATTTCCTTTTTCACTGTAGCCCTCTATGGGCTTCCAAATATCCCTTTGCCAATTCCACAAGAACAGCCTTAGCGAAAGGCTTCTTGAAGGGAAAGATGTACCTCTGTGAGAGGAATTAACAGAACACAGAGCAGTTTCTCAGAAAGCTTCTTTCAAGTTTTGAACAGAAGATATTTCGTTTTTCACCATAGCCCTCTATGGGCTTCCAAATATCCCTTTGCCAATTCCACAAGAACAGCCTTAGCGAAAGGCCTCTTGAAGGGAAAGATGTAACTCGGTGAGATGAATTCACAGAACACAGAGCAGTTTCTCAGAAAACTTCTTTCCAGTTTTGAACGGAAGATATTTCCTTTTTCACCATAGCCCTCTAAGGGCATCCAAATATCCCTTTGCCAATTCCACAAGAACAGCCTTAGCGAAAGGCCTCTTGAAAGGAAAGATGTAACTCTGTGAGATGAATTCACAGAACACAGAGCAGTTTCTCAGAAAGCTTCTTTCCAGTTTTGAACGGAAGATATTTCCTTTTTCCCCATAGCAATCTATGGGCTTCCGAATATCCCTTTGCCAATTCCACAAGAACAGCCTTAGCGAAAGGCTTCTTGAAGGGAAAGATGTAACTCTGTGAGATGAATTAAGAGAACACAGAGCAGTTTCTCAGAAAGCTTCTTTCCAGTTTTGAACGGAAGATATTTCCTTTTTCACTGTAGCCCTCTATGGGCTTCCAAATATCCCTTTGCCAATTCCACAAGAACAGCCTTAGCGAAAAGCTTCTTGAAGGGAAACATGTAACTCTGTGTGATGAATTCACAGAACACAGAGCAGTTTCTCAGAAAGCTTCTTTCCAGTTTTGAACGGAAGATATTTCCTTTTTCCCCATAGCCCTCTATGGGCTTCCAAATATCCCTTTGCCAATTCCACAAGAACAGCCTTAGCGAAAGGCTTCTTGAAGGGAAAGATGTAACTCTGTGAGAGGAATTAACAGAACACAGAGCAGTTTCTCAGAAAGCTTCTTTCCAGTTTTGAACGGAAGATATTTCCTTTTTCACCATAGCCCTCTATGGGCTTCCAAATATCCCTTTGCCAATTCCACAAGAACAGCCTTAGCGAAAGGCTTCTTGAAGGGAAAGATGTAACTCTGTGAGATGAATTCACAGAACACAGAGCAGTTTCTCAGAAAGCTTCTTTCCAGTTTTGAACGGAAGATATTTCCTTTTTCACCATAGCCCTCTAGGGGCTTCCAAATATCACTTTGCCAATTCCACAAGAACAGCCTTAGCGAAAGGCTGCTGGAAGGGAAACATGTAACTCTGTGAGATGAATTCACAGAACACAGAGCAGTTTCTCAGAAAGCTTCTTTCCAGTTTTGAACGGAAGATATTTCCTTTTTCTCTCTCGCCCTCTATGGGCTTCCAAATTTCCCTTTGCCAATTCCACAAGAACAGCCTTAGCGAAAAGCTTCTTGAAGGGAAACATGTAACTCTGTGAGAGAATTCACAGAACACAGAGCAGTTTCTCAGAAAGCTTCTTTCCAGTTTTGAACGGAAGATATTTCCTTTTTCCCCATAGCCCTCTATTGGCTTCCAAATATCCCTTTGCCAATTCCACAAGAACAGCCTTAGAGAAAGGGTGCTTGAAGGGAACGATGTAACTCTGTGAGATGAATTCACAGAACACAGAGCAGTTTCTCAGAAAGCTTCTTTCCAGTTTTGAACGGAAGATATTTCCTTTTTCACCATAGCCCTCTAGGGGCTTCCAAATATCACTTTGCCAATTCCACAAGAACAGCCTTAGCGAAAGGCTGCTGGAAGGGAAACATGTAACTCTGTGAGATGAATTCACAGAACACAGAGCAGTTTCTCAGAAATCTTCTTTCCAGTTTTGAACGGAAGATATTTCCGTTTTCACCATAGCCCTCTATGGGCTTCCAAATATCCCTCTGACTATTCCACAAGAACACCCTTAGCGAAAGGCTTCTTGAGGGGAAAGATGTAACTCTGTGAGATGAATTCACAGAACACAGAGCAGTTTCTCAGAAAGCTTCTTTCCAGTTTTGAACGGAAGATATTTCCTTATTCACTGTAGCCCTCTATGGGCTTCCAAATATCCCTTTCCCAATTCCACAAGAACAGCCTTAGCGAAAGGCTTCTTGAAGGGAAAGATGTAACTCTGTGAGATGAATTAACAGAACACAGAGCAGTTTCTCAGATAGCTTCTTTCCAGTTTTGAACGGAAGATATTTCCTTTTTCCCCATAGCCCTCTAAGGGCTTCCAAATATCCTTTTGCCAATTCCTCAAGAACAGCCTTTGCGAAAGGGTTCTTGAAGGGAAAGATGTAACTCTGTGAGATGAATTAAGAGAACACAGAGCAGTTTCTCAGAAAGCTTCTTTCCAGTTTTCAGCGGAAGACATTTCCTTTTTCACCATAGCCCACTATGGGCTTCCAAAAATCCCTTTGCCAATTCCACAAGAACAGCCTTAGCGAAAGGCTTCTTGAAGGGAAAGATGTAACTCTGTGAGATGAATTCACAGAACACAGAGCAGTTTCTCAGAAAGCTTCTTTCCAGTTTTGAACGGAAGATATTTCCTTTTTCACTGTAGCCCTTTATGGGCTTCCAAATATCCCTTTGCCAATTCCACAAGAACAGCCTTAGCGAAAAGCTTCTTGAAGGGAAACATGTAACTCTGTGAGATGAATTCACAGAACACAGAGCAGTTTCTCAGAAAGCTTCTTTCCAGTTTGAACGGAAGATATTTCCTTTTTCCCCATAGCCCTCTATGGGCTTCCAAATATCCCTTTGCCAATTCCACAAGAACAGCCTTAGCGAAAGGCTTCTTGAAGGGAAAGATGTAACTCTGTGAGATGAATTCACAGAACACAGAGCAGTTTCACAGAAAGATTCTTTCCAGTTTTGAACGGAAGATGTTTCCTTTTTCCTCATAGCCCTCTATGGGCTTCCAAATATCCCTTTGCCAATTCCACAAGAACAGCCTTAGCGAAAGGGTTCTTGAAGGGAAAGATGTAACTCTGTGCGATGAATTCACAGAACACAGAGCACTTTCTCAGAAAACTTCTTTCCAGTTTTGAACGGAAGGTATTTCCTTTTTCAGCATAGCCCTCTATGGGCTTCCAAATATCCCTTTGCCAATTCCACAAGAACAGCCTTAGCGAAAGGCTGCTTGAAGGGAAACATGTAACTCTGTGAGATGAATTCACAGAACACAGAGCAGTTTCACAGAAAGCTTCTTTCCAGTTTTGAACGGAAGATATTTCCTTTTTCCCCATAGCCCTCTATGGGCTTCCAAATATCCCTTTGCCAACTCCACAAGAACAGCCTTAGCGAAAGGCTTCTTGAAGGGAAAGATGTAACTCTGTGAGATGAATTCACAGAACACAGAGCAGTTTCTCAGAAAGCTTCTTTCCAGTTTGGAACGGAAGATATTTCCTTTTTCCCCATAGCCCTCTATGGGCTTCCTAATATCCCTTTGCCAATTCCACAAGAACAGCCTTAGCGAAAGGCTGCTTGAAGGGAAAGATGTAACTCTGTGAGGTGAATTCACAGAACACAGAGCAGTTTCTCAGAAAGCTTCTTTCCAGTTTTGAACGGAAGATATTTCCTTTTTCCCCATAGCTCTCTAAGGGCATCCAAATATCCCTTTGCCAATTCCACAAGAACAGCCTTAGCGAAAGGCTTCTTGAAGGGAAAGATGTAACTCTGTGAGATGAATTCACAGAACACAGAGCACTTTCTCAGAAAGCTTCTTTCCAGTTTTGAACGGAAGATATTTCCTTTTTCACTGTAGCCCTCTATGGGCTTCCAAATATCCCTTTGCCAATTCCACAAGAACAGCCTTAGCGAAAGCTCTCTTGAAGGGAAAGATGTAACTCGGTGAGATGAATTCACAGAACACAGAGCAGTTTCTCAGAAAACTTCTTTCCAGTTTTGAACGGAAGATATTTCCTTTTTCACCACAGCCCTCTATGGGCTTCCGAATATCCCTTTGCCAATTCCTCAAGAACAGCCTTAGCGAAAGGCTTCTTGAAGTGAAAGATGTAACTCTATGAGATGAATTCACAGAACACAGAGCAGTTTCTCAGAAAGCTTCTTTCCAGTTTTGAACGGAAGAGATTTCCTTTTTCACCATAGCCCTCTATGGGCTTCCAAATATCCCTTTGCCAATTCCACAAGAACAGCCTTAGCGAAAGGCCTACTGAAAGGAAAGATGTAACTCTGTGAGATGAATACACAGAACACAGAGCAGTTTCTCAGAAAGCTTCTTTCCAGTTTTGAACGGAAGATATTTCCTTTTTCCCCATAGCAATCTATGGGCTTCCAAATATCCCTTTGCCAATTCCACAAGAACAGCCTTAGCGAAAGGCTTCTTGAAGGGAAAGATGTAACTCTGTGAGATGAATTAAGAGAACACAGAGCAGTTTCTCAGAAAGCTTCTTTCCAGTTTTGAACGGAAGATATTTGATTTTTCACCATAGCCCTCTATGGGCTTCCAAACATCCCATTGCCAATTCCACCAGAACAGACTTAGCGAAAGGCTTCTCGAAGGGAAAGATGTAACTCTGTGAGAGGAATTAACAGAACACAGAGCAGTTTCTCAGAAAGCTTCTTTCCAGTTTTGAACGGAAGATATTTGATTTTTCACCATAGCCCTCTATGGGCTTCCAAATATCCCTTTGCCAATTTTACAAGAACAGCCTTAGTGAAAGGCCTCTTGAAAGGAAAGATGTAACTCTGTGAGATGAATTCACAGAACACAGAGCAGTTTCTCACAAAGCTTCTTTCCAGTTTTGAACGGAAGATATTTCCTTTTTCCCCATAGCAATCTATGGGCTTCCAAATATCCCTTTGCCAATTCCACAAGAACAGCCTTAGCCAAAGGCTTCTTGAAGGGAAAGATGTAACTCTGTGAGATGAATTAAGAGAACACAGAGCAGTTTCTCAGAAAGCTTCTTTCCAGTTTTGAACGGAAGATATTTCCTTTTTCACTGTAGCCCTCTATGGGCTTCCAAATATCCCTTTGCCAATTCCACAAGAACAGCCTTAGCGAAAAGCTTCTTGAAGGGAAACATGTAACTCTGTGTGATGAATTCACAGAACACAGAGCAGTTTCTCAGAAAGCTTCTTTCCAGTTTTGAACGGAAGATATTTCCTTTTTCCCCATAGCCCTCTATGGGCTTCCAAATATCCCTTTGCCAATTCCACAAGAACAGCCTTAGCGAATGGCTGCTTGAAGGGAAAGATGTAACTCTGTGAGATGAATTCACAGAACACAGAGCAGTTTCTCAGAAAGCTTCTTTCCAGTTTTGAACGGAAAATATTTCCGTTTTCACCATAGCCCTCTATGGGCTTCCAAATATCCCTCTGTATTCCACCAGAACAGCCTTAGCGAAAGGCTTCTTAAAGGGAAAGATGTAACTCTGTGAAATGAATTCACAGAACACAGAGCAGTTTCTCAGAAAGCTTCTTTCCAGTTTTGAACGGAAGATATTTCCTTTTTCACTGTAGCCCTTTATGGGCTTCCAAATATCCCTTTGCCAATTCCACAAGAACAGAATTAGCGAAAAGCTTCTTGAAGGGAAACATGTAACTCTGTGAGATGAATTCACAGAACACAGAGCAGTTTCTCAGAAAGCTTCTTTCCAGTTTGAACGGAAGATATTTCCTTTTTCCCCATAGCCCTCTATGGGCTTCCAAATATCCCTTTGGAATTCCACAAGAACAGCCTTAGCGAATGGCTGCTTGAAGGGAAAGATGTAACTCTGTGAGATGAATTCACAGAACACAGAGCAGTTTCTCATAAAGCTTCTTTCCAGTTTTGAACGGAAGATATTTCCTTTTTCACCATAGCCCACTATGGGCTTCCAAATATCCCTTTGCCAATTCCACAAGAACAGCCTTAGCGAAAGACTGCTGGAAGGGAAACATATAACTCTGTGAGATGAATTCAGAGAACACAGAGCAGTTTCTCAGAAAGCTTCTTTCCAGTTTTGAACGGAAGATATTTCCGTTTTCACCATAGCCCTCTTTGGGCTTCCAAATATCCCTTTGCCAATTCCACAAGAACAGCCTTAGCGAAAGGCTTCTTGAAGGGAAAGATGTAACTCTGTGAGATGAACTAACAGAACACAGAGCAGTTTCTCAGAAAGCTTCTTTCCAGTTTTGAACGGAAGATATTTCCTTTTTCAGCATAGCCCTCTACGGGCTTCCAAATATGCCTTTGCCAATTCCACAAGAACAGGCTTAGCGAAAGGCTTCTTGAAGGGAAAGATGTAACTCTGTGAGACGATTTAACAGAACACAGAGCAGTTTCTCAGAAAGCTTCTTTCCAGTTTTGAACGGAAGATATTTCCTTTTTCCCCATAGCCCTCTATGGGCTTTCAAATATCCCTTTGCCAATTCCACAAGAACAGCCTTAGCGAAAGGCTGCTTGAAGGGAAAGATGTAACTCTGTGAGATGAATTCACGGAACACAGAGCAGTTTCTCAGAAAGCTTCTTTCCAGTTTTCAGCGAAATTATTTCCTTTTTCACCATAGCCCGCTATGGGATTCCAAATATCCCTTTGCCAATTCCACAAGAACAGCCTTAGCGAAAGGCTTCTTGAAGGGAAAGATGTAACTCTGTGAGATGAATTCACAGAGCACAGAGCAGTTTCTCAGAAAGCTTCTTTCCAGTTTTGAACAGAAGATATTTCCTTTTTCCCCATAGCCCTCTATGGGCTTCCAAATATCCCTTTGCCAATTCCACAAGAACAGCCTTAGCGAAAGGCTTCTTGAAGGGAAAGATGTAACTCTCTGAGATGAATTCACAGAACACAGAGCAGTTTCTCTGAAAGCTTCTTTCCAGTTTTGAACGGGAGATATTTCCTTTTTCACCATAGCCCTCTATGGGCTTCCAAATATCCGTTTGCCAATTCCACAAGAACAGCCTTAGCGAAAGGCTTCTTGAAGGGAAAGATGTAACTCTCTGAGATAAATTCACAGAACACAGAGCAGTTTCTCAGAAAGCTTCGTTCCAGTTTTGAACGGAAGATATTTCCTTTTTCACTGTAGCCCTCTATGGGCTTCCAAATATCCCTTTGCCAATTCCACAAGAACAGCCTTAGCGAAATCTTCTTGAGGGGAAACATGTAACTCTGTGAGATGAATTCACAGAACACAGAGCAGTTTCTCAGAAAGCTTCTTTCCAGTTTTGAACGGAAGATATTTCCTTTTTCCCCATAGCCCTCTATGGGCTTCCAAATATCCCTTTGCCAATTCCACAAGAACAGCCTTAGCGAATGGCTTCTTGAAGGGAAAGATGTAACTCTGTGAGATGAATTCACAGAACACAGAGCAGTTTCTCAGAAAGCTTCTTTCCAGTTTTGAACGGAAGATATTTCCTTTTCCACTGAAGCCCTCTATGGGGTTCCAAATATCCCTTTGCCAATTCCACAAGAACAGCCTTAGCGAAAGGCTTCTTGAAGGGAAAGATGTAACTCTGTGAGAGGAATTAACAGAACACAGAGCAGTTTCTCAGAAAGCTTCTTTCCAGTTTTGAACGGAAGATATTTAATTTTTCACCATAGCCCTCTATGGGCTTCCAAATATCCCTTTGCCAATTCCACAAGAACAGCCTTAGCGAAAGGCTTCTTGAAGGGAAAGATGTAACTCTGTGAGATGAATTCACAGAACACAGAGTAGTTTCTCAGAAAGCTTCTTTCCAGTTTTGAACGGAAGATATTTCCTTTTTCCCCATAGCCCTCTATGGGCTTCCAAATATCCCTTTGCCAATTCCACAAGAACAGCCTTAGCGAAAGGCTTTTTGAAGGGAAAGATGTAACTCTGTGAGATGAATTCACAGAACAGAGAGCAGTTTCACAGAAAGATTCTTTCCAGTTTTGAACGGAAGATATTTCCTTTTTCCTCATAGCCCTCTATGGGCTTCCAAATATCCCTTTGCCAATTCCACAAGAATAGCCTTAGCGAAAGGCTTCTTGAAGGGAAAGATGTAAGTCTGTGAGATGAATTCACAGAACACAGTGCACTTTCTCTGAAAGCTTCTTTCCAGTTTTGAACGGAAGATATTTCATTTTTCACCATAGCCCTCTATGGGCTTCCAAATATCCCATTGCCAATTCCACCAGAACAGCCTTAGCGAAAGGCTTCTCGAAGGGAAAGATGTAACTCTGTGAGAGGAATTAACAGAACACAGAGCAGTTTCTCAGAAAGCTTCTTTCCAGTTTTGAACGGAAGATATTTGATTTTTCACCATAGCCCTCTATGGGCTTCCAAATATCCCTTTGCCAATTTTACAAGAACAGCCTTAGCGAAAGGCCTCTTGAAAGGAAAGATGTAACTCTGTGAGATGAATTCACAGAACACAGAGCAGTTTCTCAGAAAGCTTCTTTCCAGTTTTGAACGGAAGATATTTCGTTTTTCACTGTAGCCCTCTATGTGCTTCCAAATATCCCTTTGCCAATTCCACAAGAACAGCCTTAGCGAAATGTTTCTTGAAGGGAAAGATGTAACTCTGTGAGATGAATTCACAGAACACAGAGCAGTTTCTCAGAAAGCTTCTTTCCAGTTTTGAACGGAAGATATTTCCTTTTTCACCATAGCCCTCTATGGGCTCCCAAATATCCCTTTTCCAATTCCACAAGAACAGCCTTAGCGAAAGGCCTCTTGAAGGGAAAGATGTAACTCGGTGAGATGAATTCACAGAACACAGAGCAGTTTCTCAGAAAACTTCTTTCCAGTTTTGAACGGAAGATATTTCCTTTTTCACCATAGCCCTCTATGGGCTTCCAAATATCCCTTTGCCAATTCCCCAAGAACAGCCTTAGCGAAAGGGTTCTTGAAGGGAAAGATGTAACTCTATGAGATGAATTCACAGAACACAGAGCAGTTTCTCAGAAAGCTTCTTTCCAGTTTTGAACGGAACAGATTTCCTTTTTCACCATAGCCCGCTATGGGCTTCCAAATATCCCTTTGCCAATTCCACAAGAACAGCCTTAGCGAAAGGCTTCTTGAAGGGAAAGATGTAACTCTGTGAGATGAATTCACAGAGCACAGAGCAGTTTCTCAGAAAGCTTCTTTCCAGTTTTGAACAGAAGATATTTCCTTTTTCCCCATAGCCCTCTATGGGCTTCCAAATATCCCTTTGCCAATTCCACAAGAACAGCCTTAGCGAAAGGCTTCTTGAAGGGAAAGATGTAACTCTCTGAGATGAATTCACAGAACACAGAGCAGTTTCTCTGAAAGCTTCTTTCCAGTTTTGAACGGGAGATATTTCCTTTTTCCCCATAGCCCTCTAAGGGCTTCCAAATATCCTTTTGCCAATTCCTCAAGAACAGCCTTTGCGAAAGGGTTCTTGAAGGGAAAGATGTAACTCTGTGAGATGAATTAAGAGAACACAGAGCAGTTTCTCAGAAAGCTTCTTTCCAGTTTTCAGCGGAAGACATTTCCTTTTTCACCATAGCCCACTATGGGCTTCCAAAAATCCCTTTGCCAATTCCACAAGAACAGCCTTAGCGAAAGGCTTCTTGAAGGGAAAGATGTAACTCTGTGAGATGAATTCACAGAACACAGAGCAGTTTCTCAGAAAGCTTCTTTCCAGTTTTGAACGGAAGATATTTCCTTTTTCACTGTAGCCCTTTATGGGCTTCCAAATATCCCTTTGCCAATTCCACAAGAACAGCCTTAGCGAAAAGCTTCTTGAAGGGAAACATGTAACTCTGTGAGATGAAATCACAGAACACAGAGCAGTTTCTCAGAAAGCTTCTTTCCAGTTTGAACGGAAGATATTTCCTTTTTCCCCATAGCCCTCTATGGGCTTCCAAATATCCCTTTGCCAATTCCACAAGAACAGCCTTAGCGAAAGGCTTCTTGAAGGGAAAGATGTAACTCTGTGAGATGAATTCACAGAACACAGAGCAGTTTCACAGAAAGATTCTTTCCAGTTTTGAACGGAAGATGTTTCCTTTTTCCTCATAGCCCTCTATGGGCTTCCAAATATCCCTTTGCCAATTCCACAAGAACAGCCTTAGCGAAAGGGTTCTTGAAGGGAAAGATGTAACTCTGTGCGATGAATTCACAGAACACAGAGCACTTTCTCAGACAACTTCTTTCCAGTTTTGAACGGAAGGTATTTCCTTTTTCAGCATAGCCCTCTATGGGCTTCCAAATATCCCTTTGCCAATTCCACAAGAACAGCCTTAGCGAAAGGCTGCTTGAAGGGAAACATGTAATTCTGTGAGATGAATTCACAGAACACAGAGCAGTTTCACAGAAAGCTTCTTTCCAGTTTTGAACGGAAGATATTTCCTTTTTCCCCATAGCCCTCTATGGGCTTCCAAATATCCCTTTGCCAACTCCACAAGAACAGCCTTAGCGAAAGGCTTCTTGAAGGGAAAGATGTAACTCTGTGAGATGAATTCACAGAACACAGAGCAGTTTCTCAGAAAGCTTCTTTCCAGTTTGGAACGGAAGATATTTCCTTTTTCCCCATAGCCCTCTATGGGCTTCCTAATATCCCTTTTCCAATTCCACAAGAACAGCCTTAGCGAATGGCTGCTTGAAGGGAAAGATGTAACTCTGTGAGGTGAATTCACAGAACACAGAGCAGTTTCTCAGAAAGCTTCTTTCCAGTTTTGAACGGAAGATATTTCCTTTTTCCCCATAGCTCTCTAAGGGCATCCAAATATCCCTTTGCCAATTCCACAAGAACAGCCTTAGCGAAAGGCTTCTTGAAGGGAAAGATGTAACTCTGTGAGATGAATTCACAGAACACAGAGCACTTTCTCAGAAAGCTTCTTTCCAGTTTTGAACGGAAGATATTTCCTTTTTCACTCTAGCCCTCTATGGGCTTCCAAATATCCCTTTGCCAATTCCACAAGAACAGCCTTAGCGAAAGCTCTCTTGAAGGGAAAGATGTAACTCGGTGAGATGAATTCACAGGACACAGAGCAGTTTCTCAGAAAACTTCTTTCCAGTTTTGAACGGAAGATATTTCCTTTTTCACCACAGCCCTCTATGGGCTTCCGAATATCCCTTTGCCAATTCCTCAAGAACAGCCTTAGCGAAAGGCTTCTTGAAGTGAAAGATGTAACTCTATGAGATGAATTCACAGAACACAGAGCAGTTTCTCAGAAAGCTTCTTTCCAGTTTTGAACGGAAGAGATTTCCTTTTTCACCATAGCCCTCTATGGGCTTCCAAATATCCCTTTGCCAATTCCACAAGAACAGCCTTAGCGAAAGGCCTACTGAAAGGAAAGATGTAACTCTGTGAGATGAATACACAGAACACAGAGCAGTTTCTCAGAAAGCTTCTTTCCAGTTTTGAACGGAAGATATTTCCTTTTTCCCCATAGCAATCTATGGGCTTCCAAATATCCCTTTGCCAATTCCACAAGAACAGCCTTAGCGAAAGGCTTCTTGAAGGGAAAGATGTAACTCTGTGAGATGAATTAAGAGAACACAGAGCAGTTTCTCAGAAAGCTTCTTTCCAGTTTTGAACGGAAGATATTTGATTTTTCACCATAGCCCTCTATGGGCTTCCAAATATCCCATTGCCAATTCCACCAGAACAGACTTAGCGAAAGGCTTCTCGAAGGGAAAGATGTAACTCTGTGAGAGGAATTAACAGAACACAGAGCAGTTTCTCAGAAAGCTTCTTTCCAGTTTTGAACGGAAGATATTTGATTTTTCACCATAGCCCTCTATGGGCTTCCAAATATCCCTTTGCCAATTTTACAAGAACAGCCTTAGTGAAAGGCCTCTTGAAAGGAAAGATGTAACTCTGTGAGATGAATTCACAGAACACAGAGCAGTTTCTCACAAAGCTTCTTTCCAGTTTTGAACGGAAGATATTTCCTTTTTCCCCATAGCAATCTATGGGCTTCCAAATATCCCTTTGCCAATTCCACAAGAACAGCCTTAGCCAAAGGCTTCTTGAAGGGAAAGATGTAACTCTGTGAGATGAATTAAGAGAACACAGAGCAGTTTCTCAGAAAGCTTCTTTCCAGTTTTGAACGGAAGATATTTCCTTTTTCACTGTAGCCCTCTATGGGCTTCCAAATATCCCTTTGCCAATTCCACAAGAACAGCCTTAGCGAAAAGCTTCTTGAAGGGAAACATGTAACTCTGTGTGATGAATTCACAGAACACAGAGCAGTTTCTCAGAAAGCTTCTTTCCAGTTTTGAACGGAAGATATTTCCTTTTTCCCCATAGCCCTCTATGGGCTTCCAAATATCCCTTTGCCAATTCCACAAGAACAGCCTTAGCGAATGGCTGCTTGAAGGGAAAGATGTAACTCTGTGAGATGAATTCACAGAACACAGAGCAGTTTCTCAGAAAGCTTCTTTCCAGTTTTGAACGGAAAATATTTCCGTTTTCACCATAGCCCTCTATGGGCTTCCAAATATCCCTCTGTATTCCACCAGAACAGCCTTAGCGAAAGGCTTCTTGAAGGGAAAGATGTAACTCTGTGAAATGAATTCACAGAACACAGAGCAGTTTCTCAGAAAGCTTCTTTCCAGTTTTGAACGGAAGATATTTCCTTTTTCACTGTAGCCCTTTATGGGCTTCCAAATATCCCTTTGCCAATTCCACAAGAACAGCCTTAGCGAAAAGCTTCTTGAAGGGAAACATGTAACTCTGTGAGATGAATTCACAGAACACAGAGCAGTTTCTCAGAAAGCTTCTTTCCAGTTTGAACGGAAGATATTTCCTTTTTCCCCATAGCCCTCTATGGGCTTCCAAATATCCCTTTGGAATTCCACAAGAACAGCCTTAGCGAATGGCTGCTTGAAGGGAAAGGTGTAACTCTGTGAGATGAATTCACAGAACACAGAGCAGTTTCTCATAAAGCTTCTTTCCAGTTTTGAACGGAAGATATTTCCTTTTTCACCATAGCCCACTATGGGCTTCCAAATATCCCTTTGCCAATTCCACAAGAACAGCCTTAGCGAAAGACTGCTGGAAGGGAAACATATAACTCTGTGAGATGAATTCAGAGAACACAGAGCAGTTTCTCAGAAAGCTTCTTTCCAGTTTTGAACGGAAGATATTTCCGTTTTCACCATAGCCCTCTTTGGGCTTCCAAATATCCCTTTGCCAATTCCACAAGAACAGCCTTAGCGAAAGGCTTCTTGAAGGGAAAGATGTAACTCTGTGAGATGAACTAACAGAACACAGAGCAGTTTCTCAGAAAGCTTCTTTCCAGTTTTGAACGGAAGATATTTCCTTTTTCAGCATAGCCCACTACGGGCTTCCAAATATGCCTTTGCCAATTCCACAAGAACAGGCTTAGCGAAAGGCTTCTTGAAGGGAAAGATGTAACTCTGTGAGACGATTTAACAGAACAAAGAGCAGTTTCTCAGAAAGCTTCTTTCCAGTTTTGAACGGAAGATATTTCCTTTTTCACCATAGCCCTCTATGGGCTTTCAAATATCCCTTTGCCAATTCCACAAGAACAGCCTTAGCGAAAGGCTGCTTGAAGGGAAAGATGTAACTCTGTGAGATGAATTCACGGAACACAGAGCAGTTTCTCAGAAAGCTTCTTTCCAGTTTTCAGCGAAATTATTTCCTTTTTCACCATAGCCCGCTATGGGATTCCAAATATCCCTTTGCCAATTCCACAAGAACAGCCTTAGCGAAAGGCTTCTTGAAGGGAAAGATGTAACTCTGTGAGATGAATTCACAGAGCACAGAGCAGTTTCTCAGAAAGCTTCTTTCCAGTTTTGAACAGAAGATATTTCCTTTTTCCCCATAGCCCTCTATGGGCTTCCAAATATCCCTTTGCCAATTCCACAAGAACAGCCTTAGCGAAAGGCTTCTTGAAGGGAAAGATGTAACTCTCTGAGATGAATTCACAGAACACAGAGCAGTTTCTCTGAAAGCTTCTTTCCAGTTTTGAACGGGAGATATTTCCTTTTTCACCATAGCCCTCTATGGGCTTCCAAATATCCGTTTGCCAATTCCACAAGAACAGCCTTAGCGAAAGGCTTCTTGAAGGGAAAGATGTAACTCTCTGAGATAAATTCACAGAACACAGAGCAGTTTCTCAGAAAGCTTCGTTCCAGTTTTGAACGGAAGATATTTCCTTTTTCACTGTAGCCCTCTATGGGCTTCCAAATATCCCTTTGCCAATTCCACAAGAACAGCCTTAGCGAAATCTTCTTGAGGGGAAACATGTAACTCTGTGAGATGAATTCACAGAACACAGAGCAGTTTCTCAGAAAGCTTCTTTCCAGTTTTGAACGGAAGATATTTCCTTTTTCCCCATAGCCCTCTATGGGCTTCCAAATATCCCTTTGCCAATTCCACAAGAACAGCCTTAGCGAATGGCTTCTTGAAGGGAAAGATGTAACTCTGTGAGATGAATTCACAGAACACAGAGCAGTTTCTCAGAAAGCTTCTTTCCAGTTTTGAACGGAAGATATTTCCTTTTCCACTGTAGCCCTCTATGGGGTTCCAAATATCCCTTTGCCAATTCCACAAGAACAGCCTTAGCGAAAGGCTTCTTGAAGGGAAAGATGTAACTCTGTGAGAGGAATTAACAGAACACAGAGCAGTTTCTCAGAAAGCTTCTTTCCAGTTTTGAACGGAAGATATTTAATTTTTCACCATAGCCCTCTATGGGCTTCCAAATATCCCTTTGCCAATTCCACAAGAACAGCCTTAGCGAAAGGCTTCTTGAAGGGAAAGATGTAACTCTGTGAGATGAATTCACAGAACACAGAGCAGTTTCTCAGAAAGCTTCTTTCCAGTTTTGAACGGAAGATATTTCCTTTTTCCCCATAGCCCTCTATGGGCTTCCAAATATCCCTTTGCCAATTCCACAAGAACAGCCTTAGCGAAAGGCTTTTTGAAGGGAAAGATGTAACTCTGTGAGATGAATTCACAGAACAGAGAGCAGATTCACAGAAAGATTCTTTCCAGTTTTGAACGGAAGATATTTCCTTTTTCCTCATAGCCCTCTATGGGCTTCCAAATATCCCTTTGCCAATTCCACAAGAATAGCCTTAGCGAAAGGCTTCTTGAAGGGAAAGATGTAAGTCTGTGAGATGAATTCACAGAACACAGTGCACTTTCTCTGAAAGCTTCTTTCCAGTTTTGAACGGAAGATATTTCAATTTTCACCATAGCCCTCTATGGGCTTCCAAATATCCCATTGCCAATTCCACCAGAACAGCCTTAGCGAAAGGCTTCTCGAAGGGAAAGATGTAACTCTGTGAGAGGAATTAACAGAACACAGAGCAGTTTCTCAGAAAGCTTCTTTCCAGTTTTGAACGGAAGATATTTGATTTTTCACCATAGCCCTCTATGGGCTTCCAAATATCCCTTTGCCAATTTTACAAGAACAGCCTTAGCGAAAGGCCTCTTGAAAGGAAAGATGTAACTCTGTGAGATGAATTCACAGAACACAGAGCAGTTTCTCAGAAAGCTTCTTTCCAGTTTTGAACGGAAGATATTTCGTTTTTCACTGTAGCCCTCTATGTGCTTCCAAATATCCCTTTGCCAATTCCACAAGAACAGCCTTAGCGAAATGTTTCTTGAAGGGAAAGATGTAACTCTGTGAGATGAATTCACAGAACACAGAGCAGTTTCTCAGAAAGCTTCTTTCCAGTTTTGAACGGAAGATATTTCCTTTTTCACCATAGCCCTCTATGGGCTCCCAAATATCCCTTTTCCAATTCCACAAGAACAGCCTTAGCGAAAGGCCTCTTGAAGGGAAAGATGTAACTCGGTGAGATGAATTCACAGAACACAGAGCAGTTTCTCAGAAAACTTCTTTCCAGTTTTGAACGGAAGATATTTCCTTTTTCACCATAGCCCTCTATGGGCTTCCAAATATCCCTTTGCCAATTCCCCAAGAACAGCCTTAGCGAAAGGGTTCTTGAAGGGAAAGATGTAACTCTATGAGATGAATTCACAGAACACAGAGCAGTTTCTCAGAAAGCTTCTTTCCAGTTTTGAACGGAAGAGATTTCCTTTTTCACCATAGCCCGCTATGGGCTTCCAAATATCCCTTTGCCAATTCCACAAGAACAGCCTTAGCGAAAGGCGTATTGAAAGGAAAGATGTAACTCTGTGAGATGAATTCACAGAACACAGAGCAGTTTCTCAGAAAGCTTCTTTCCAGTTTTGAACGGAAGATATTTCCTTTTTCCCCATTGCAATCTATGGGCTTCCAAATATCCCTTTGCCAGTTCCACAAGAACAGCCTTAGCGAAAGTCTTCTTGAAGGGAAAGATGTAACTCTGTGAGATGAATTAAGAGAACACAGAGCAGTTTCTCAGAAAGCTTCTTTCCATTTTCAGCGAAGATATTTCCTTTTTCACCATAGCCCACTATGGGATTCCAAATATCCCTTTGCCAATTCCACAAGAACAGCCTTAGCGAAAGGCTTCTTGAAGGGAAAGATGTAACTCTGTGAGATGAATTAAGAGAACACAGAGCAGTTTCTCAGAAAGCTTCTTTCCAGTTTTGAACGGAAGATATTTCCTTTTTCACCATAGCCCTCTATGGGCTTCCAAATATCCCTTTGCCAATTCCACAAGAACAGCCTTAGCGAAAGGCTTCTTGAAGGGAAAGATGTAACTCTGTGAGATGAATTCACAGAACACAGAGCAGTTTCTCAGAAAGCTTCTTTCCAGTTTTGAACGGAAGATATTTCCTTTTTCCCCATAGCCCTCTATGGGCTTCCAAATATCCCTTTGCCAGTTCCACAAGAACAGCCTTAGCGAAAGGCTTCTTGAAGGGAAAGATGTAACTCTGTGAGATGAATTAGGAGAACACAGAGCAGTTTCTCAGAAAGCTTCTTTCCAGTTTTGAACGGAAGATATTTCCTTTTTCCCCATAGACCTCTATGGGCTTCCAAATATCCTTTGCCAATTTCACAAGAACAGCCTTAGGGAAAAGCTTCTTGAAGGGAAAGATGTAACTCTGTGAGGTGAATTCACAGAACACAGAGCAGTTTCTCAGAAATCTTCTTTCCAGTTTTGAACGGAAGATATTTCCTTTTTCCCCATAGCCCTCTATGGGCTTCCAAATATCCCTTTGCCAATTCCACAAGAACAGCCTTAGCGAAAGGCTGCTTGAAGGGAAAGATGTAACTCTGTGAGATGAATTCACAGAACACAGAGCAGTTTCTCAGAAAGCTTCTTTCCGGTTTTGAACGGAAGATATTTCCTTTTTCACCATAGCCCTCTATGGGCTTCCAAATATCCCTTTCCCAATTCCACAAGAACAGCCTTAGCGAAAGGCTTCTTGAAGGGAAAGATGTAACTCTGTGAGATGAATTCACGGAACAGAGAGCAGTTTCTCAGAAAGCTTCTTTCCAGTTTTTAACGGAAGATATTTCCTTTTTCACTGTAGCCCTCTATGGGCTTCCAAATATCCCTTTGCCAATTCCACAAGAACAGCCTTAGCGAAAGGCTTCTTGAAGGGAAAGATGTAACTCTGTGAGATGAATTCACAGAACACAGAGCAGTTTCTCAGAAAGCTTCTTTCCAGTTTTGAACGGAAGATATTTCATTTTTCCCCATAGCCCTCTATGGGCTTCCAAATATCCCTTTGCCAATTCCACAAGAACAGCCTGAGCGAAAGGCTTCTTTTAGGGAACGATGTAACTCTGTGAGATGAATTAAGAGTACACAGAGCAGTTTCTCAGAAAGCTTCTTTCCAGTTTTCAGCGGAAGATATTTCCTTTTTCACCATAGACCACTATGGACTTCCAAATATCCCTTTGCCAATTCCACAAGAACAGCCTTAGCGAAAGGCTTCTTGAAGGGAAAGATGTAACTCTGTGAGGTGAATTCACAGAACACAGAGCAGTTTCTCAGTAAACTTCTTTCCAGTTTTGAACGGAAGATATTTCCTTTTTCCCCATAGCCCTCTATGGGCTTCCAAATATCCCTTTGCCAATTCCACAAGAACAGCCTTAGCGAAAGGCTGCTTGAAGGGAAAGATGTAACTCTGTGAGATGAATTCACAGAACACAGAGCAGTTTCTCAGAAAGCTCCTTACAGTTTTGAACAGAAGATATTTCCTTTTTCACCATAGCCCTCTAAGGGCTTCCAAATATCCCTTTGCCAATTCCACAAGAACAGCCTTAGCGAAAGGCCTCTTGAAGGGAAAGATGTAACTCGGTGAGATGAATTCACAGAACACAGAGCAGTTTCTCAGAAAACTACTTTCCAGTTTTGAACGGAAGATATTTCCTTTTTCACCATAGCCCTCTATGGGCTTCCGAATATCCCTTTGCCAATTCCTCAAGAACAGCCTTAGCGAAAGGCTTCTTGAAGGGAAAGATGTAACTCTATGAGATGAATTCACAGAACACAGAGCAGTTTCTCAGAAAGCTTCTTTCCAGTTTTGAACGGAAGAGATTTTCTTTTTCACCATAGCCCTCTATGGGCTTCCAAATATCCCTTTGCCAATTCCACAAGAACAGCCTTAGCGAAAGGCCTATTGAAAGGAAAGATGTAACTCTGTGAGATGAATTCACAGAACACAGAGCAGTTTCTCAGAAAGCTTCTTTCCAGTTTTGAACGGAAGATATTTCCTTTTTCCCCATAGCAATCTATGGGCTTCCAAATATCCCTTTGCCAATTCCACAAGAACAGCCTTAGCGAAAGGCTTCTTGAAGGGAAAGATGTAACTCTGTGAGATGAATTAAGAGAACACAGAGCAGTTTCTCAGAAAGCTTCTTTCCAGTTTTGAACGGAAGATATTTCCTTTTTCACTGTAGCCCTCTATGTGCTTCTAAATATCCCTTTGCCAATTCCACAAGAACAGCCTTAGCGAAAAGCTTCTTGAAGGGAAACATGTAACTCTGTGAGATGAATTCACAGAACACAGAGCAGTTTCTCAGAAAGCTTCTTTCCAGTTTTGAACGGAAGATATTTCCTTTTTCCCCATAGCCCTCTATGGGCTTCCAAATATATGTTTGCCAATTCCACAAGAACAGCCTTAGCGAAAGGCTTCTTGAAGGGAAAGATGTAACTCTGTGAGATGAATTCACAGAACACAGAGCAGTTTCTCAGAAAGCTTCTTTCCAATTTTGAACGGAAGATATTTCCTTTTTCACTCTAGCCCTCTATGGGCTTCCAAATATCCCTTTGCCAATTCCACAAGAACAGCCTTAGCGAAAAGCTTCTTGAAGGGAAACATGTAACTCTGTGAGATGAATTCACAGAACACAGAGCAGTTTCTCAGAAAGCTTCTTTCCAGTTTTGAACGGAAGATATTTCCTTTTTCCCCATAGCCCTCTATTGGCTTCCAAATATCCCTTTGCCAATTCCACAAGAACAGCCTTAGAGAAAGGCTGCTTGAAGGGAACGATGTAACTCTGTGAGATGAATTCACATAACACAGAGCAGTTTCTCAGAAAGCTTCTTTCCAGTTTTGAACGGAAGATATTTCCGTTTTCACCATAGCCCTCTATGGGCTTCCAAATATCCCTCTGACAATTCCACAAGAACAGCCTTAGCGAAAGGCTTCTTGAAGGGAAAGATGTAACTCTGTGAGATGAATTCACAGAACACAGAGCAGTTTCTCAGAAAGCTTCTTTCCAGTTTTGAACGGAAGATATTTCCTTATTCACTGTAGCCCTCTATGGGCTTCCAAATATCCCTTTCCCAATTCCACAAGAACAGCCTTAGCGAAAGGCTTCTTGAAGGGAAAGATGTAACTCTGTGAGACGAATTAACAGAACACAGAGCAGTTTCTCAGAAAGCTTCTTTCCAGTTTTGAACGGAAGATATTTCCTTTTTCGCCATAGCCCTCTATGGGCTTCCAAATATCCTTTTGCCAATTCCTCAAGAACAGCCTTTGCGAAAGGCTTCTTGAAGGGAAAGATGTAACTCTGTGAGATGAATTCACAGAACACAGAGCAGTTTCTCAGAAAGTTTCTTTCCAGTTTGAACGGAAGATATTTCCTTTTTCCCCATAGCCCTCTATGGGCTTCCAAATATCCCTTTGCCAATTCCACAAGAACAGCCTTAGCGAATGGCTGCTTGAAGGGAAAGATGTAACTCTGTGAGATGAATTCACAGAACACAGAGCAGTTTCTCAGAAAGCTTCTTTCCAGTTTTGAACGGAAGATATTTCCTTTTTCACCATAGCCCACTATGGGCTTCCAAATATCCCTTTGCCATTTCCACAAGAACAGCCTTAGCGAAAGACTGCTGGAAGGGAAACATGTAACTCTGTGAGATGAATTCACAGAACACAGAGCAGTCCTCAGAAAGCTTCTTTCCAGTTTTGAACGGAAGATATTTCCGTTTTCACCATAGCCCTCTATGGGCTTCCAAATATCCCTTTGCCAATTCCACAAGAACAGCCTTAGCGAAAGGCTGCTTGAAGGGAAACATGTAACTCTGTGAGATGAATTCACAGAACACAGAGCAGTTTCTCAGAAAGCTTCTTTCCAGTTTTGAACGGAAGATATTTCCTTTTTCACCATAGCCCTCTATGGGCTTCCAAATATCCGTTTGCCAATTCCACAAGAACAGCCTTAGCGAAAGGCTTCTTGAAGGGAAAGATGTAACTCTGTGAGATGAACTAACAGAACACAGAGCAGTTTCTCAGAAAGCTTCTTTCCAGTTTTGAACGGAAGATATTTCCTTTTTCAGCATAGCCCTCTACGGGCTTCCAAATATGCCTTTGCCAATTCCACAAGAACAGGCTTAGCGAAAGGCTTCTTGAAGGGAAAGATGTAACTCTGTGAGATGAATTCACAGAGCACAGAGCAGTTTCTCAGAAAGCTTCTTTCCAGTTTTGAACAGAAGATATTTCCTTTTTCCCCATAGCACTTTAAGGGCTTCCAAATATCCCTTTGCCAATTCCACAAGAACAGCCTTAGCGAAAGGCTTCTTGAAGGGAAAGATGTAACTCTCTGAGATGAATTCACAGAACACAGAGCAGTTTCTCTGAAAGCTTCTTTCCAGTTTTGAACGGAAGATATTTCCTTTTTCACCATAGCCCTCTATGGGCTTCCAAATATCCGTTTGCCAATTCCACAAGAACAGCCTTAGCGAAAGGCTTCTTGAAGGGAAAGATGTAACTCTGTGAGATGAATTCACAGAACACAGAGCAGTTTCTCAGAAAGCTTCGTTCCAGTTTTGAACGGAAGATATTTCGTTTTTCACTGTAGCCCTCTATGGGCTTCCAAATATCCCTTTGCCAATTCCACAAGAACAGCCTTAGCGAAAAGCTTCTTGAAGGGAAACATGTAACTCTGTGAGATGAATTCACAGAACACAGAGCAGTTTCTCAGAAAGCTTCTTTCCAGTTTTGAACGGAAGATATTTCCTTTTTCCCCATAGCCCTCTATGGGCTTCCAAATATCACTTTGCCAATTCCACAAGAACAGCCTTAGCGAATGGCTTCTTGAAGGGAAAGATGTAACTCTGTGAGATGAATTCACAGAACACAGAGCAGTTTCTCAGAAAGCTTCTTTCCAGTTTTGAACGGAAAATATTTCCGTTTTCACCATAGCCCTCTATGGGCTTCCAAATATCCCTCTGACAATTCCACAAGAACAGCTTTAGCGAAAGTCTTCTTGAAGGGAAAGATGTAACTCTGTGAAATGAATACACAGAACACAGAACAGTTTCTCAGAAAGCTTCTTTCCAGTTTTGAACGGAAGATATTTCCTTTTTCACTGTAGCCCTCTATGGGCTTCCAAATATCCGTTTGCCAATTCCACAAGAACAGCCTTAGCGAAAGGCTTCTTGAAGGGAAAGATGTAACTCTGTGAGATGAATTCACAGAACACAGCGCACTTTCTCAGAAAGCTTCTTTCCAGTTTTGAACGGAAGATATTTCCTTTTCCACTGTAGCCCTCTATGGGCTTCCAAATATCCCTTTGCCAATTCCACAAGAACAGCCTTAGCGAAAGGCTTCTTGAAGGGAAAGATGTAACTCTGTGAGAGGAATTAACAGAACACAGAGCAGTTTCTCCGAAAGCTTCTTTCCAGTTTTGAACGGAAGATATTTCCTTTTTCACCATAGCCCTCTATGGGCTTCCAAATATCCCTTTGCCAATTCCACAAGAACAGCCTTAGCGAAAGGCTTCTTGAAGGGAAAGATGTAACTCTGTGAGATGAATTCACAGAACACAGAGCAGTTTCTCAGAAAGCTTCTTGCCAGTTGTGAACGGAAGATATTTCCTTTTTCACCATAGCCCTCTATGGGCTTCCAAATATATGTTTGCCAATTCCACAAGAACAGCCTTAGCGAAAGGCTTCTTGAAGGGAAAGATGTAACTCTGTGAGCTGAATTCACAGAACACAGAGCAGTTTCTCAGAAAGCTTCTTTCCAGTTTTGAACGGAAGATATTTCCTTTTTCACCATAGCCCTCTATGGGCTTCCAAATATCCCTTTGCCAATTCCACAAGAACAGCCTTAGCGAAAGGCTTTTTGAAGGGAAAGATGTAACTCTGTGAGATGAATTCACAGAACAGAGAGCAGTTTCTCAGAAAGCTTCTTTCCAGTTTTTAACGGAAGATATTTCCTTTTTCACTGTAGCCCTCTATGGGCTTCCAAATATCCCTTTGCCAATTCCACAAGAACAGCCTTAGCGAAAGGCTTCTTGAAGGGAAAGATGTAACTCTGTGAGATGAATTCACAGAACACAGAGCAGTTTCTCAGAAAGCTTCTTTCCAGTTTTGAACGGAAGATATTTCATTTTTCCCCATAGCCCTCTATGGGCTTCCAAATATCCCTTTGCCAATTCCACAAGAACAGCCTTAGCGAAAGGCTTCTTTTAGGGAACGATGTATCTCTGTGAGATGAATTAAGAGTACACAGAGCAGTTTCTCAGAAAGCTTCTTTCCAGTTTTCAGCGGAAGATATTTCCTTTTTCACCATAGACCACTAAGGACTTCCAAATATCCCTTTGCCAATTCCACAAGAACAGCCTTAGCGAAAGGCTTCTTGAAGGGAAAGATGTAACTCTGTGAGGTGAATTCACAGAACACAGAGCAGTTTCACAGAAAGATTCTTTCCAGTTTTGAACGGAAGATATTTCCTTTTTCCCCATAGCCCTCTATGGGCTTCCAAATATCCCATTGCCAATTCCACCAGAACAGCCTTAGCGAAAGGCTTCTCGAAAGGAAAGATGTAACTCTGTGAGATGAATTAACAGAACACAGAGCAGTTTCTCAGAAAGCTTCTTTCCAGTTTTGAACGGAAGATATTTGATTTTTCACCATAGACCTCTATGGGCTTCCAAATATCCCTTTGCCAATTTTACAAGAACAGCCTTAGCGAAAGGCCTCTTGAAAGGAAAGATGTAACTCTGTGAGATGAATTCACAGAACACAGAGCAGTTTCTCAGAAAGCTTCTTTCCAGTTTTGAACGGAAGAGATTTCCTTTTTCACCATAGCCCGCTATGGGCTTCCAAATATCCCTTTGCCAATTCCACAAGAACAGCCTTAGCGAAAGGCCTATTGAAAGGAAAGATGTAACTCTGTGAGATGAATTCACAGAACACAGAGCAGTTTCTCAGAAAGCTTCTTTCCAGTTTTGAACGGAAGATACTTCCTTTTTCCCCATAGCAATCTATGGGCTTCCAAATATCCCTTTGCCAGTTCCACAAGAACAGCCTTAGCGAAAGGCTTCTTGAAGGGAAAGATTTCACTCTGTGAGATGAATTAAGAGAACACAGAGCAGTTTCTCAGAAAGCTTCTTTCCAGTTTTGAACGGAAGATATTTCCTTTTTCACCATAACCCTCTATGGGCTTCCAAATATCCCTTTGCCAATTCCACAAGAAAGCCTTAGCGAAAGGCTTCTTGAAGGGAAAGATGTAACTCTGTGAGATGAATTCACAGAACACAGAGCAGTTTCTCAGAAAGCTTCTTTCCAGTTTTGAACGGAAGATATTTCCTTTTTCCCCATAGCCCTCTATGGGCTTCCAAATATCCCTTTGCCAATTCCACAAGAACAGCCTTAGCGAAAGGCTTCTTGAAGGGAAAGATGTAACTCTGAGAGATGAATTAAGAGAACACAGAGCAGTTTCTCAGAAAGCTTCTTTCCAGTTTTGAACGGAAGGTATTTCCTTTTTCCCCATAACCCTCTATGGGCTTCCAAATATCCCTTTGCCAATTCCACAAAAACAGCCTTAGCGAAAGGCTTCTTGAAGGGAAAGATGTAACTCTGTGAGATGAATTCACAGAACACAGAGCTGTTTCTCAGAAAGCTTCTTTCCAGTTTTGAACGGAAGATATTTCCTTTTTCACCATAGACCTCTATGGGCTTCCAAATATCCCTTTGCCAATTCCACAAGAACAACCTTAGCCAAAGGCATCTTGAAGGGAAAGATGAAACTCTGTGAGATGAATTCACAGAACACAGAGCACTTTCTCAGAAAGCTTTTTTCCAGTTTTGAACGGAAGATATTTCCTTTTTCCCCATAGCCCTCTATGGGCTTCCAAATATCCCTTTGCCAATTCCACAAGAACAGCCTTAGCGAAAGGATTATTGAAGGGAAAGATGTAACTCTGTGAGAGGAATTTACAGAACACAGAGCAGTTTCTCAGAAAGCTTCTTTCCAGTTTTGAACGGAAGATATTTCCTTTTTCACTATAGCCCTCTAGGGGCTTCCAAATATCCCTTTGCCAATTCCACAAGAACAGCCTTAGCGAAAGGCTTCTTGAAGGGAAAGATCTAACCCTGTGAGATGAATTCACAGAACACAGAGCAGTTTCTCAGAAAGCTTCTTTCCAGTTTTGAACGGAAGATATTTCCTTTTTCACCATAGCCCTCTATGGGCTTCCAAATATCCCTTTGCCAATTCCACAAGAACAGGCTTAGCGAAAGGCTTCCTGAAGGGAAAGATGTAACTCTGTGAGACGAATTAGCAGAACACAGAGCAGTTTCTCAGAAAGCTTCTTTCCAGTTTTGAACGGAAGATATTTCCTTTTTCCCCATAGCCCTCTAGGGGCTTCCAAATATCCTTTACCAATTTCACAAGAACAGCCTTAGGGAAAAGCTTCTTGAAGGGAAAGATGTAACTCTGTGAGGTGAATTCACAGAACACAGAGCAGTTTCTCAGAAAGCTTCTTTCCAGTTTTGAACGGAAGATATTTCCTTTTTCCCCATAGCCCTCTATGGGCTTCCAAATATCCCTTTGCCAATTCCACAAGAACAGCCTTAGCGAAAGGCTGCTTGAAGGGAAAGATGTAACTCTGTGAGATGAATTCACAGAACACAGAGCAGTTTCTCAGAAAGCTTCTTTCCGGTTTTGAACGGAAGATATTTCCTTTTTCACCATAGCCCTCTATGGGCTTCCAAATATCCCTTTCCCAATTCCACAAGAACAGCCTTAGCCAAAGGCTTCTTGAAGGGAAAGCTGTAACTCTGTGAGATGAATTCACGGAACAGAGAGCAGTTTCTCAGAAAGCTTCTTTCCAGTTTTTAACGGAAGATATTTCCTTTTTCACTGTAGCCCTCTATGGGCTTCCAAATATCCCTTTGCCAATTCCACAAGAACAGCCTTAGCGAAAGGCTTCTTGAAGGGAAAGATGTAACTCTGTGAGATGAATTCACAGAACACAGAGCAGTTTCTCAGAAAGCTTCTTTCCAGTTTTGAACGGAAGATATTTCATTTTTCCCCATAGCCCTCTATGGGCTTCCACATATCCCTTTGCCAATTCCACAAGAACAGCCTTAGCGAAAGGCTTCTTTTAGGGAACGATGTAACTCTGTGAGATGAATTAAGAGTACACAGAGCAGTTTCTCAGAAAGCTTCTTTCCAGTTTTCAGCGGAAGATATTTCCTTTTTCACCATAGACCACTATGGACTTCCAAATATCCCTTTGCCAATTCCACAAGAACAGCCTTAGCGAAAGGCTTCTTGAAGGGAAAGATGTAACTCTGTGAGGTGAATTCACAGAACACAGAGCAGTTTCTCAGTAAACTTCTTTCCAGTTTTGAACGGAAGATATTTCCTTTTTCCCCATAGCCCTCTATGGGCTTCCAAATATCCCTTTGCCAATTCCACAAGAACAGCCTTAGCGAAAGGCTGCTTGAAGGGAAAGATGTAACTCTGTGAGATGAATTCACAGAACACAGAGCAGTTTCTCAGAAAGCTTCTTTCCAGTTTTGAACGGAAGATATTTCCTTTTTCACCATAGCCCTCTATGGGCTTCCAAATATCCCTTTGCCAATTCCACAAGAACAGCCTTAGCGAAAGGCCTCTTGAAGGGAAAGATGTAACTCGGTGAGATGAATTCACAGAACACAGAGCAGTTTCTCAGAAAGCTTCTTTCCAGTTTTGAACGGAAGATATTTCCTTTTTCCCCTTAGCCCTCTATGGGCTTCCAAATATATGTTTGCCAATTCCACAAGAACAGCCTTAGCGAAAGGCTTCCTGAAGGGAAAGATGTAACTCTGTGAGATGAATTCACAGAACACAGAGCAGTTTCTCAGAAAGCTTCTTTCCAGTTTTGAACGGAAGATATTTCCTTTTTCACTCTAGCCCTCTATGGGCTTCCAAATATCCCTTTGCCAATTCCACAAGAACAGCCTTAGCGAAAAGCTTCTTGAAGGGAAGCATTTAACTCTGTGAGATGAATTCACAGAACACAGAGCAGTTTCTCAGAAAGCTTCTTTCCAGTTTTGAACGGAAGATATTTCTTTTTTCCCCATAGCCCTCTATTGGCTTCCAAATATCCCTTTGCCAATTCCACAAGAACAGCCTTAGAGAAAGGCTTTTTGAAGGGAACGATGTAACTCTGTGAGATGAATTCACAGAACACAGAGCAGTTTCTCAGAAAGCTTCTTTCCAGTTTTGAACGGAAGATATTTCCTTTTTCACCATAGCCCTCTAGGGGCTTCCAAATATCACTTTGCCAATTCCACAAGAACAGCCTTAGCGAAAGGCTGCTGGAAGGGAAACATGTAACTCTGTGAGATGAATTCACAGAACACAGAGCAGTTTCTCAGAAAGCTTCTTTCCAGTTTTGAACGGAAGATATTTCCGTTTTCACCATAGCCCTCTATGGGCTTCCAAATATCCCTTTGCCAATTCCACAAGAACAGCCTTAGCGAAAGGCTGCTTGAAGGGAAACATGTAACTCTGTGAGATGAATTCACAGAACACAGAGCAGTTTCTCAGAAAGCTTCTTTCCAGTTTTGAACGGAAGATATTTCCTTTTTCACCATAGCCCTCTATGGGCTTCCAAATATCCCTTTGCCAATTCCACAAGAACAGCCTTAGCGAAAGGCTTCTTGAAGGGAAAGATGTAACTCTGTGAGATGAACTAACAGAACACAGAGCAGTTTCTCAGAAAGCTTCTTTCCAGTTTTGAACGGAAGATATTTCCTTTTTCAGCATAGCCCTCTACGGGCTTCCAAATATGCCTTTGCCAATTCCACAAGAACAGGCTTAGCGAAAGGCTTCTTGAAGGGAAAGATGTAACTCTGTGAGACGAATTAACAAAACACAGAGCAGTTTCTCAGAAAGCTTCTTTCCAGTTTTGAACGGAAGATATTTCCTTTTTCCTCATAGCCCTCTTTGGGCGTCCAAATATCCCTTTGCCAATTCCACAAGAACAGCCTTAGCGAAAAGCTTCTTGAAGGGAAAGATGTTACTCTGTGAGATGAATTCACAGAACACAGAGCAGTTTCTCAGAAAGCTTCTTTCCAGTTTTGAACGGAAGATATTTCCTTTTTCCCCATAGCCCTCTATGGGCTTTCAAATATCCCTTTGCCAATTCCACAAGAACAGCCTTAGCGAAAGGCTGCTTGAAGGGAAAGATGTAACTCTGTGAGATGAATTCACAGAACACAGAGCAGTTTCTCAGAAAGCTTCTTTCCAGTTTTCAGCGAAGATATTTCCTTTTTCACCATAGCCCACTATGGGATTCCAAATATCCCTTTGCCAATTCCACAAGAACAGCCTTAGCGAAAGGCTTCTTGAAGGGAAAGATGTAACTCTGTGAGATGAATTCACAGAGCACAGAGCAGTTTCTCAGAAAGCTTCTTTCCAGTTTTGAGCAGAAGATATTTCCTTTTTCCCCATAGCACTTTATGGGCTTCCAAATATCCCTTTGCCAATTCCACAAGAACAGCCTTAGCGAAAGGCTTCTTGAAGGGAAAGATGTAACTCTCTGAGATGAATTCACAGAACACAGAGCAGTTTCTCAGAAAGCTTCTTTCCAGTTTTGAACGAAAAATATTTCCGTTTTCACCATAGCCCTCTATGGGCTTCCAAATATCCCTCTGACAATTCCACAAGAACAGCTTTAGCGAAAGTCTTCTTGAAGGGAAAGATGTAACTCTGTGAAATGAATTCACAGAACACAGAGCAGTTTCTCAGAAAGCTTCTTTCCAGTTTTGAACGGAAGATATTTCCTTTTTCACTGTAGCCCTCTATGGGCTTCCAAATATCCGTTTGCCAATTCCACAAGAACAGCCTTAGCGAAAGGCTTCTTGAAGGGAAAGATGTAACTCTGTGAGATGAATTCACAGAACACAGCGCACTTTCTCAGAAAGCTTCTTTCCAGTTTTGAACGGAAGATATTTCCTTTTCCACTGTAGCCCTCTATGGGCTTCCAAATATCCCTTTGCCAATTCCACAAGAACAGCCTTAGCGAAAGGCTTCTTGAAGGGAAAGATGTAACTCTGTGAGAGGAATTAACAGAACACAGAGCAGTTTCTCAGAAAGCTTCTTTCCAGTTTTTAACGGAAGATATTTCCTTTTTCACCATAGCCCTCTATGGGCTTCCAAATATCCCTTTGCCAATTCCACAAGAACAGCCTTAGCGAAAGGCTTCTTGAAGGGAAAGATGTAACTCTGTGAGATGAATTCACAGAACACAGAGCAGTTTCTCAGAAAGCTTCTTTCCAGTTTTGAACGGAAGATATTTCCTTTTTCACCATAGCAGTCTATGGGCTTCCAAATATATGTTTGCCAATTCCACAAGAACAGCCTTAGCGAAAGGCTTCTTGAAGGGAAAGATGTAACTCTGTGAGATGAATTCACAGAACACAGAGCAGTTTCTCAGAAAGCTTCTTTCCAGTTTTGAACGGAAGATATTTCCTTATTCACCATAGCCCTCTATGGGCTTCCAAATATCCCTTTGCCAATTCCCCAAGAACAGCCTTAGCGAAAGGCTTCTGGAAGGGAAAGATGTAAATCTGTGAGATGAATTCACAGAACACAGAGCAGTTTCTCAGAAAGCTTCTTTCCAATTTTGAACGGAAGATATTTCCTTTTTCACCATAGCCCTCTATGGGCTTCCAAATATCCCTTTGCCAATTCCACAAGAACAGCCTTAGCGAAAGGCCTATTGAAAGGAAAGATGTAACTCTGTGAGATGAATTCACAGAACACAGAGCAGTTTCTCAGAAAGCTTCTTTCCAGTTTTGAACGGAAGATATTTCCTTTTTCCCCATAGCAATCTATGGGCTTCCAAATATCCCTTTGCCAATTCCACAAGAACAGCCTTAGCGAAAGGCTTCTTGAAGGGAAAGATGTAACTCTGTGAGATGAATTAAGAGAACACAGAGCAGTTTCTCAGAAAGCTTCTTTCCAGTTTTGAACGGAAGATATTTCCTTTTTCACTGTAGCCCTCTATGGGCTTCTAAATATCCCTTTGCCAATTCCACAAGAACAGCCTTAGCGAAAAGCTTCTTGAAGGGAAACATGTAACTCTGTGAGATGAATTCACAGAACACAGAGCAGTTTCTCAGAAAGCTTCTTTCCAGTTTTGAACGGAAGATATTTCCTTTTTCCCCATAGCCCTCTATGGGCTTCCAAATATATGTTTGCCAATTCCACAAGAACAGCCTTAGCGAAAGGCTTCTTGAAGGGAAAGATGTAACTCTGTGAGATGAATTCACAGAACACAGAGCAGTTTCTCAGAAAGCTTCTTTCCAATTTTGAACGGAAGATATTTCCTTTTTCACTCTAGCCCTCTATGGGCTTCCAAATATCCCTTTGCCAATTCCACAAGAACAGCCTTAGCGAAAAGCTTCTTGAAGGGAAAGATGTAACTCTGTGAGATGAATTCACAGAACACAGAGCAGTTTCTCAGAAAGCTTCTTTCCAGTTTTGAACGGAAGATATTTCCTTTTTCCCCATAGCCCTCTAGGGACTTCCAAATATCACTTTGCCAATTCCACAAGAACAGCCTTAGCGAAAGGCTGCTGGAAGGGAAACATGTAACTCTGTGAGATGAATTCACAGAACACAGAGCAGTTTCTCAGAAAGCTTCTTTCCAGTTTTGAACGGAAGATATTTCCGTTTTCACCATAGCCCTCTATGGGCTTCCAAATATCCCTCTGACAATTCCACAAGAACAGCCTTAGCGAAAGGCTTCTTGAAGGGAAAGATGTAACTCTGTGAGATGAATTCACAGAACACAGAGCAGTTTCTCAGAAAGCTTCTTTCCAGTTTTGAACGGAAGATATTTCCTTTTTCCCCATAGCAATCTATGGGCTTCCAAATATCCCTTTGCCAATTCCACAAGAACAGCCTTAGCGAAAGGCTTCTTGAAGGGAAAGAGGTAACTCTGTGAGATGAATTAAGAGAACACAGAGCAGTTTCTCAGAAAGCTTCTTTCCAGTTTTGAACGGAAGATATTTCCTTTTTCACTGTAGCCCTCTATGGGCTTCCAAATATCGTTTTGCCAATTCCTCAAGAACAGCCTTTGCGAAAGGCTTCTTGAAGGGAAAGATGTAACTCTGTGAGATGAATTCACAGAACACAGAGCAGTTTCTCAGAAAGCTTCTTTCCAGTTTTGAACGGAAGATATTTCCTTTTTCACCATAGCCCTCTAGGGGCTTCCAAATATCACTTTGCCAATTCCACAAGAACAGCCTTAGCGAAAGGCTGCTGGAAGGGAAACAAGTAACTCTGTGAGATGAATTCACAGAACACAGAGCAGTTTCTCAGAAAGCTTCTTTCCAGTTTTGAACGGAAGATATTTCCGTTTTCACCATAGCCCTCTATGGGCTTCCAAATATCCCTCTGACAATTCCACAAGAACAGCCTTAGCGAAAGGCTTCTTGAAGGGAAAGATGTAACTCTGTGAGATGAATTCACAGAACACAGAGCAGTTTCTCAGAAAGCTTCTTTCCAGTTTTGAACAGAAGATATTTCCTTATTCACTGTAGCCCTCTATGGGCTTCCAAATATCCCTTTCCCAATTCCACAAGAACAGCCTTAGCGAAAGGCTTCTTGAAGGGAAAGATGTAACACTGTGAGATGAATTAACAGAACACAGAGCAGTTTCTCAGAAATCTTCTTTCCAGTTTTGAACGGAAGATATTTCCTTTTTCCCCATAGCCCTCTATGGGCTTCCAAATATCCTTTTGCCAATTCCTCAAGAACAGCCTTTGCGAAAGGCTTCTTGAAGGGAAAGATGTAACTCTGTGAGATGAATTAAGAGAACACAGAGCAGTTTCTCAGAAAGCTTCTTTCCAGTTTTCAGCGGAAGACATTTCCTTTTTCACCATAGCCCACTATGGGCTTCCAAAAATCCCTTTGCCAATTCCACAAGAACAGCCTTAGCGAAAGGCTTCTTGAAGGGAAATATGTAACTCTGTGAGATGAATTAAGAGAACACAGAGCAGTTTCTCAGAAAGCATCTTTCCAGTTTTCAGCGGAAGACATTTCCTTTTTCACCATAGCCCACTATGGGCTTCCAAAAATCCCTTTGCCAATTCCACAAGAACAGCCTTAGCGAAAGGCTTCTTGAAGGGAAAGATGTAACTCTGTGAGATGAATTCACAGAACACAGAGCAGTTTCTCAGAAAGCTTCTTTCCAGTTTTGAACGGAAGATATTTCCTTTTTCACCATAGCCCACTATGGGCTTCCAAATATCCCTTTGCCAATTCCACAAGAACAGCCTTAGCGAAAGACTGCTGGAAGGGAAACATGTAACTCTGTGAGATGAATTCACAGAACACAGAGCAGTTTCTCAGAAAGCTTCTTTCCAGTATTGAACGGAAGATATTTCCGTTTTCACCATAGCCCTCTATGGGCTTCCAAATATCCCTTTGCCAATTCCACAAGAACAGCCTTAGCGAAAGGCTGCTTGAAGGGAAACATGTAACTCTGTGAGATGAATTCACAGAACACAGAGCAGTTTCTCAGAAAGCTTCTTTCCAGTTTTGAACGGAAGATATTTCCTTTTTCACCATAGCCCTCTATGGGCTTCCAAATATCCCTTTGCCAATTCCACAAGAACAGCCTTAGCGAAAGGCTTCTTGAAGGGAAAGATGTAACTCTGTGAGATGAACTAACAGAACACAGAGCAGTTTCTCAGAAAGCTTCTTTCCAGTTTTGAACGGAAGATATTTCCTTTTTCAGCATAGCCCTCTACGGGCTTCCAAATATGCCTTTGCCAATTCCACAAGAACAGGCTTAGCGAAAGGCTTCTTGAAGGGAAAGATGTAACTCTGTGAGACGAATTAACAAAACACAGAGCAGTTTCTCAGAAAGCTTCTTTCCAGTTTTGAACGGAAGATATTTCCTTTTTCCTCATAGCCCTCTTTGGGCGTCCAAATATCCCTTTGCCAATTCCACAAGAACAGCCTTAGCGAAAAGCTTCTTGAAGGGAAAGATGTTACTCTGTGAGATGAATTCACAGAACACAGAGCAGTTTCTCAGAAAGCTTCTTTCCAGTTTTGAACGGAAGATATTTCCTTTTTCCCCATAGCCCTCTATGGGCTTTCAAATATCCCTTTGCCAATTCCACAAGAACAGCCTTAGCGAAAGGCTGCTTGAAGGGAAAGATGTAACTCTGTGAGATGAATTCACAGAACACAGAGCAGTTTCTCAGAAAGCTTCTTTCCAGTTTTCAGCGAAGATATTTCCTTTTTCACCATAGCCCACTATGGGATTCCAAATATCCCTTTGCCAATTCCACAAGAACAGCCTTAGCGAAAGGCTTCTTGAAGGGAAAGATGTAACTCTGTGAGATGAATTCACAGAGCACAGAGCAGTTTCTCAGAAAGCTTCTTTCCAGTTTTGAGCAGAAGATATTTCCTTTTTCCCCATAGCACTTTATGGGCTTCCAAATATCCCTTTGCCAATTCCACAAGAACAGCCTTAGCGAAAGGCTTCTTGAAGGGAAAGATGTAACTCTCTGAGATGAATTCACAGAACACAGAGCAGTTTCTCAGAAAGCTTCTTTCCAGTTTTGAACGAAAAATATTTCCGTTTTCACCATAGCCCTCTATGGGCTTCCAAATATCCCTCTGACAATTCCACAAGAACAGCTTTAGCGAAAGTCTTCTTGAAGGGAAAGATGTAACTCTGTGAAATGAATTCACAGAACACAGAGCAGTTTCTCAGAAAGCTTCTTTCCAGTTTTGAACGGAAGATATTTCCTTTTTCACTGTAGCCCTCTATGGGCTTCCAAATATCCGTTTGCCAATTCCACAAGAACAGCCTTAGCGAAAGGCTTCTTGAAGGGAAAGATGTAACTCTGTGAGATGAATTCACAGAACACAGCGCACTTTCTCAGAAAGCTTCTTTCCAGTTTTGAACGGAAGATATTTCCTTTTCCACCGTAGCCCTCTATGGGCTTCCAAATATCCCTTTGCCAATTCCACAAGAACAGCCTTAGCGAAAGGCTTCTTGAAGGGAAAGATGTAACTCTGTGAGAGGAATTAACAGAACACAGAGCAGTTTCTCAGAAAGCTTCTTTCCAGTTTTTAACGGAAGATATTTTCTTTTTCACCATAGCCCTCTATGGGCTTCCAAATATCCCTTTGCCAATTCCACAAGAACAGCCTTAGCGAAAGGCTTCTTGAAGGGAAAGATGTAACTCTGTGAGATGAATTCACAGAACACAGAGCAGTTTCTCAGAAAGCTTCTTTCCAGTTTTGAACGGAAGATATTTCCTTTTTCACCATAGCAGTCTATGGGCTTCCAAATATATGTTTGCCAATTCCACAAGAACAGCCTTAGCGAAAGGCTTCTTGAAGGGAAAGATGTAACTCTGTGAGATGAATTCACAGAACACAGAGCAGTTTCTCAGAAAGCTTCTTTCCAGTTTTGAACGGAAGATATTTCCTTTTTCACCATAGCCCTCTATGGGCTTCCAAATATCCCTTTGCCAATTCCCCAAGAACAGCCTTAGCGAAAGGCTTCTGGAAGGGAAAGATGTAAATCTGTGAGATGAATTCACAGAACACAGAGTAGTTTCTCAGAAAGCTTCTTTCCAATTTTGAACGGAAGATATTTCCTTTTTCACCATAGCCCTCTATGGGCTTCCAAATATCCCTTTGCCAATTCCACAAGAACAGCCTTAGCGAAAGGCCTATTGAAAGGAAAGATGTAACTCTGTGAGATGAATTCACAGAACACAGAGCAGTTTCTCAGAAAGCTTCTTTCCAGTTTTGAACGGAAGATATTTCCTTTTTCCCCATAGCAATCTATGGGCTTCCAAATATCCCTTTGCCAATTCCACAAGAACAGCCTTAGCGAAAGGCTTCTTGAAGGGAAAGATGTAACTCTGTGAGATGAATTAAGAGAACACAGAGCAGTTTCTCAGAAAGCTTCTTTCCAGTTTTGAACGGAAGATATTTCCTTTTTCACTGTAGCCCTCTATGGGCTTCTAAATATCCCTTTGCCAATTCCACAAGAACAGCCTTAGCGAAAAGCTTCTTGAAGGGAAACATGTAACTCTGTGAGATGAATTCACAGAACACAGAGCAGTTTCTCAGAAAGCTTCTTTCCAGTTTTGAACGGAAGATATTTCCTTTTTCCCCATAGCCCTCTAGGGGCTTCCAAATATATGTTTGCCAATTCCACAAGAACAGCCTTAGCGAAAGGCTTCTTGAAGGGAAAGATGTAACTCTGTGAGATGAATTCACAGAACACAGAGCAGTTTCTCAGAAAGCTTCTTTCCAATTTTGAACGGAAGATAATTCCTTTTTCACTCTAGCCCTCTATGGGCTTCCAAATATCCCTTTGCCAATTCCACAAGAACAGCCTTAGCGAAAAGCTTCTTGAAGGGAAAGATGTAACTCTGTGAGATGAATTCACAGAACACAGAGCAGTTTCTCAGAAAGCTTCTTTCCAGTTTTGAACGGAAGATATTTCCTTTTTCCCCATAGCCCTCTATTGGCTTCCAAATATCCCTTTGCCAATTCCACAAGAACAGCCTTAGAGAAAGGCTGCTTGAAGGGAACGATGTAACTCTGTGAGATGAATTCACATAACACAGAGCAGTTTCTCAGAAAGCTTCTTTCCAGTTTTGAACGGAAGATATTTCCTTTTTCACCATAGCCCTCTAGGGGCTTCCAAATATCACTTTGCCAATTCCACAAGAACAGCCTTAGCGAAAGGCTGCTGGAAGGGAAACATGTAACTCTGTGAGATGAATTCACAGAACACAGAGCAGTTTCTCAGAAAGCTTCTTTCCAGTTTTGAACGGAAGATATTTCCGTTTTCACCATAGCCCTCTATGGGCTTACAAATATCCCTCTGACAATTCCACAAGAACAGCCTTAGCGAAAGGCTTCTTGAAGGGAAAGATGTAACTCTGTGAGATGAATTCACAGAACACAGAGCAGTTTCTCAGAAAGCTTCTTTCCAGTTTTGAACGGAAGATATTTCCTTTTTCCCCATAGCAATCTATGGGCTTCCAAATATCCCTTTGCCAATTCCACAAGAACAGCCTTAGCGAAAGGCTTCTTGAAGGGAAAGATGTAACTCTGTGAGATGAATTAAGAGAACACAGAGCAGTTTCTCAGAAAGCTTCTTTCCAGTTTTGAACGGAAGATATTTCCTTTTTCACTGTAGCCCTCTATGGGCTTCCAAATATCCTTTTGCCAATTCCTCAAGAACAGCCTTTGCGAAAGGCTTCTTGAAGGGAAAGATGTAACTCTGTGAGATGAATTCACAGAGCACAGAGCAGTTTCTCAGAAAGCTTCTTTCCAGTTTTGAACGGAAGATATTTCCTTTTTCCCCATAGTCCTCTATGGGCTTCCAAATATCCCTTTGCCAATTCCACAAGAACAGCCTTAGCGAATGGCTGCTTGAAGGGAAAGATGTAACCCTGTGAGATGAATTCACAGAACACAGAGCAGTTTCTCAGAAAGCTTCTTTCCAGTTTTGAACGGAAGATATTTCCTTTTTCACCATAGCCCACTATGGGCTTCCAAATATCCCTTTGCCATTTCCACAAGAACAGCCTTAGCGAAAGACTGCTGGAAGGGAAACATGTAACTCTGTGAGATGAATTCACAGAACACAGAGCAGTTTCTCAGAAAGCTTCTTTCCAGTTTTGAACGGAAGATATTTCCGTTTTCACCATAGCCCTCTATTGGCTTCCAAATATCCCTTTGCCAATTCCACAAGAACAGCCTTAGCGAAAGGCTGCTTGAAGGGAAAGATGTAACTCTGTGAGATGAATTCACAGAACACAGAGCAGTTTCTCAGAAAGCTTCTTTCCAGTTTTGAACGGAAGATATTTCCTTTTTCACCATAGCCCTCTATGGGCTTCCAAATATCCGTTTGCCAATTCCACAAGAACAGCCTTAGCGAAAGGCTTCTTGAAGGGAAAGATGTAACTCTGTGAGATGAACTAACAGAACACAGAGCAGTTTCTCAGAAAGCTTCTTTCCAGTTTTGAACGGAAGATATTTCCTTTTTCAGCATAGCCCTCTACGGGCTTCCAAATATGCCTTTGCCAATTCCACAAGAACAGGCTTAGCGAAAGGCTTCTTGAAGGGAAAGATGTAACTCTGTGAGATGAATTCACAGAGCACAGAGCAGTTTCTCAGAAAGCTTCTTTCCAGTTTTGAACAGAAGATATTTCCTTTTTCCCCATAGCACTTTAAGGGCTTCCAAATATCCCTTTGCCAATTCCACAAGAACAGCCTTAGCGAAAGGCTTCTTGAAGGGAAAGATGTAACTCTCTGAGATGAATTCACAGAACACAGAGCAGTTTCTCTGAAAGCTTCTTTCCAGTTTTGAACGGAAGATATTTCCTTTTTCACCATAGCCCTCTCTGGGCTTCCAAATATCCGTTTGCCAATTCCACAAGAACAGCCTTAGCGAAAGGCTTCTTGAAGGGAAAGATGTAACTCTGTGAGATGAATTCACAGAACACAGAGCAGTTTCTCAGAAAGCTTCGTTCCAGTTTTGAACGGAAGATATTTCCTTTTTCACTGTAGCCCTCTATGGGCTTCCAAATATCCCTTTGCCAATTCCACAAGAACAGCCTTAGCGAAAAGCTTCTTGAAGGGAAACATGTAACTCTGTGAGATGAATTCACAGAACACAGAGCAGTTTCTCAGAAAGCTTCTTTCCAGTTTTGAACGGAAGACATTTCCTTTTTCCCCATAGCCCTCTATGGGCTTCCAAATATCCCTTTGCCAATTCCACAAGAACAGCCTTAGCGAAAGGCTTCTTGAAGGGAAAGATGTAACTCTGTAAGATGAATTCACAGAACACAGAGCAGTTTCTCAGAAATCTTCTTGCCAGTTGTGAACGGAAGATATTTCCTTTTTCACCATAGCCCTCTATGGGCTTCCAAATATATGTTTGCCAATTCCACAAGAACAGCCTTAGCGAAAGGCTTCTTGAAGGGAAAGATGTAACTCTGTGAGATGAATTCACAGAACACAGAGCAGTTTCTCAGAAAGCTTCTTTCCAGTTTTTAACGGAAGATATTTCCTTTTTCACTGTAGCCCTCTATGGGCTTCCAAATATCCCTTTGCCAATTCCACAAGAACAGCCTTAGCGAAAGGCTTCTTGAAGGGAAAGATGTAACTCTGTGAGATGAATTCACAGAACACAGAGCAGTTTCTCAGAAAGCTTCTTTCCAGTTTTGAACGGAAGATATTTCCTTTTTCCCCATAGCCCTCTATGGGCTTCCAAATATCCCTTTGCCAATTCCACAAGAACAGCCTTAGCGAAAGGCTTCTTTTAGGGAACGATGTAACTCTGTGAGACGAATTAAGAGTACACAGAGCAGTTTCTCAGAAAGCTTCTTTCCAGTTTTCAGCGGAAGATATTTCCTTTTTCACCATAGACCACTATGGACTTCCAAATATCCCTTTGCCAATTCCACAAGAACAGCCTTAGCGAAAGGCTTCTTGAAGGGAAAGATGTAACTCTGTGAGGTGAATTCACAGAACACAGAGCAGTTTCTCAGTAAACTTCTTTCCAGTTTTGAAAGGAAGATATTTCCTTTTTCCCCATAGCCCTCTATGGGCTTCCAAATATCCCTTTGCCAATTCCACAAGAACAGCCTTAGCGAAAGGCTGCTTGAAGGGAAAGATGTAACTCTGTGAGATGAATTCACAGAACACAGAGCAGTTTCTCAGAAAGCTTCTTTCCAGTTTTGAATGGAAGATATTTCCTTATGCACTGTAGCCCTCTATGGGCTTCCAAATATCCCTTTGCCAATTCCACAAGAACAGCCTTAGCGAATGGCTTCTTGAAGGGAAAGATGTAACTCTGTGAGATGAATTCACAGAACACAGAGCAGTTTCTCAGAAAGCTTCTTTCCAGTTTTGAACGGAAGATATTTCCTTTTTCACCATAGCCCACTATGGGCTTCCAAATATCCCTTTGCCAATTCCACAAGAACAGCCTTAGCGAAAGACTGCTGGAAGGGAAACATGTAACTCTGTGAGATGAATTCACAGAACACAGAGCAGTTTCTCAGAAAGCTTCTTTCCAGTATTGAACGGAAGATATTTCCGTTTTCACCATAGCCCTCTATGGGCTTCCAAATATCCCTTTGCCAATTCCACAAGAACAGCCTTAGCGAAAGGCTGCTTGAAGGGAAACATGTAACTCTGTGAGATGAATTCACAGAACACAGAGCAGTTTCTCAGAAAGCTTCTTTCCAGTTTTGAACGGAAGATATTTCCTTTTTCACCATAGCCCTCTATGGGCTTCCAAATATCCCTTTGCCAATTCCACAAGAACAGCCTTAGCGAAAGGCTTCTTGAAGGGAAAGATGTAACTCTGTGAGATGAACTAACAGAACACAGAGCAGTTTCTCAGAAAGCTTCTTTCCAGTTTTGAACGGAAGATATTTCCTTTTTCAGCATAGCCCTCTACGGGCTTCCAAATATGCCTTTGCCAATTCCACAAGAACAGGCTTAGCGAAAGGCTTCTTGAAGGGAAAGATGTAACTCTGTGAGACGAATTAACAAAACACAGAGCAGTTTCTCAGAAAGCTTCTTTCCAGTTTTGAACGGAAGATATTTCCTTTTTCCTCATAGCCCTCTTTGGGCGTCCAAATATCCCTTTGCCAATTCCACAAGAACAGCCTTAGCGAAAAGCTTCTTGAAGGGAAAGATGTTACTCTGTGAGATGAATTCACAGAACACAGAGCAGTTTCTCAGAAAGCTTCTTTCCAGTTTTGAACGGAAGATATTTCCTTTTTCCCCATAGCCCTCTATGGGCTTCCAAATATATGTTTGCCAATTCCACAAGAACAGCCTTAGCGAAAGGCTTCTTGAAGGGAAAGATGTAACTCTGTGAGATGAATTCACAGAACACAGAGCAGTTTCTCAGAAAGCTTCTTTCCAATTTTGAACGGAAGATATTTCCTTTTTCACTCTAGCCCTCTATGGGCTTCCAAATATCCCTTTGCCAATTCCACAAGAACAGCCTTAGCGAAAAGCTTCTTGAAGGGAAAGATGTAACTCTGTGAGATGAATTCACAGAACACAGAGCAGTTTCTCAGAAAGCTTCTTTCCAGTTTTGAACGGAAGATATTTCCTTTTTCCCCATAGCCCTCTATTGGCTTCCAAATATCCCTTTGCCAATTCCACAAGAACAGTCTTAGAGAAAGGCTGCTTGAAGGGAACGATGTAACTCTGTGAGATGAATTCACATAACACAGAGCAGTTTCACAGAAAGCTTCTTTCCAGTTTTGAACGGAAGATATTTCCTTTTTCACCATAGCCCTCTAGGGGCTTCCAAATATCACTTTGCCAATTCCACAAGAACAGCCTTAGCGAAAGGCTGCTGGAAGGGAAACATGTAACTCTGTGAGATGAATTCACAGAACACAGAGCAGTTTCTCAGAAAGCTTCTTTCCAGTTTTGAACGGAAGATATTTCCGTTTTCACCATAGCCCTCTATGGGCTTCCAAATATCCCTCTGACAATTCCACAAGAACAGCCTTAGCGAAAGGCTTCTTGAAGGGAAAGATGTAACTCTGTGAGATGAATTCACAGAACACAGAGCAGTTTCTCAGAAAGCTTCTTTCCAGTTTTGAACGGAAGATATTTCCTTTTTCCCCATAGCAATCTATGGGCTTCCAAATATCCCTTTGCCAATTCCACAAGAACAGCCTTAGCGAAAGGCTTCTTGAAGGGAAAGATGTAACTCTGTGAGATGAATTAAGAGAACACAGAGCAGTTTCTCAGAAAGCTTCTTTCCAGTTTTTAACGGAAGATATTTCCTTTTTCACTGTAGCCCTCTATGGGCTTCCAAATATCCTTTTGCCAATTCCTCAAGAACAGCCTTTGCGAAAGGCTTCTTGAAGGGAAAGATGTAACTCTGTGAGATGAATTCACAGAACACAGAGCAGTTTCTCAGAAAGCTTCTTTCCAGTTTTGAACGGAAGATATTTCCTTTTTCACCATAGCCCTCTAGGGGCTTCCAAATATCACTTTGCCAATTCCACAAGAACAGCCTTAGCGAAAGGCTGCTGGAAGGGAAACAAGTAACTCTGTGAGATGAATTCACAGAACACAGAGCAGTTTCTCAGAAAGCTTCTTTCCAGTTTTGAACGGAAGATATTTCCGTTTTCACCATAGCCCTCTATGGGCTTCCAAATATCCCTCTGACAATTCCACAAGAACGGCCTTAGCGAAAGGCTTCTTGAAGGGAAAGATGTAACTCTGTGAGATGAATTCACAGAACACAGAGCAGTTTCTCAGAAAGCTTCTTTCCAGTTTTGAACGGAAGATATTTCCTTATTCACTGTAGCCCTCTATGGGCTTCCAAATATCCCTTTCCCAATTCCACAAGAACAGCCTTAGCGAAAGGCTTCTTGAAGGGAAAGATGTAACACTGTGAGATGAATTAACAGAACACAGAGCAGTTTCTCAGAAAGCTTCTTTCCAGTTTTGAACGGAAGATATTTCCTTTTTCCCCATAGCCCTCTATGGGCTTCCAAATATCCTTTTGCCAATTCCTCAAGAACAGCCTTTGCGAAAGGCTTCTTGAAGGGAAAGATGTAACTCTGTGAGATGAATTAAGAGAACACAGAGCAGTTTCTCAGAAAGCTTCTTTCCAGTTTTCAGCGGAAGACATTTCCTTTTTCACCATAGCCCACTATGGGCTTCCAAAAATCCCTTTGCCAATTCCACAAGAACAGCCTTAGCGAAAGGCTTCTTGAAGGGAAATATGTAACTCTGTGAGATGAATTAAGAGAACACAGAGCAGTTTCTCAGAAAGCTTCTTTCCAGTTTTCAGCGGAAGACATTTCCTTTTTCACCATAGCCCACTATGGGCTTCCAAAAATCCCTTTGCCAATTCCACAAGAACAGCCTTAGCGAAAGGCTTCTTGAAGGGAAAGATGTAACTCTGTGAGATGAATTCACAGAACACAGAGCAGTTTCTCAGAAAGCTTCTTTCCAGTTTTGAACGGAAGATATTTCCTTTTTCACCATAGCCCACTATGGGCTTCCAAATATCCCTTTGCCAATTCCACAAGAACAGCCTTAGCGAAAGACTGCTGGAAGGGAAACATGTAACTCTGTGAGATGAATTCACAGAACACAGAGCAGTTTCTCAGAAAGCTTCTTTCCAGTATTGAACGGAAGATATTTCCGTTTTCACCATAGCCCTCTATGGGCTTCCAAATATCCCTTTGCCAATTCCACAAGAACAGCCTTAGCGAAAGGCTGCTTGAAGGGAAACATGTAACTCTGTGAGATGAATTCACAGAACACAGAGCAGTTTCTCAGAAAGCTTCTTTCCAGTTTTGAACGGAAGATATTTCCTTTTTCACCATAGCCCTCTATGGGCTTCCAAATATCCCTTTGCCAATTCCACAAGAACAGCCTTAGCGAAAGGCTTCTTGAAGGGAAAGATGTAACTCTGTGAGATGAACTAACAGAACACAGAGCAGTTTCTCAGAAAGCTTCTTTCCAGTTTTGAACGGAAGATATTTCCTTTTTCAGCATAGCCCTCTACGGGCTTCCAAATATGCCTTTGCCAATTCCACAAGAACAGGCTTAGCGAAAGGCTTCTTGAAGGGAAAGATGTAACTCTGTGAGACGAATTAACAAAACACAGAGCAGTTTCTCAGAAAGCTTCTTTCCAGTTTTGAACGGAAGATATTTCCTTTTTCCTCATAGCCCTCTTTGGGCGTCCAAATATCCCTTTGCCAATTCCACAAGAACAGCCTTAGCGAAAAGCTTCTTGAAGGGAAAGATGTTACTCTGTGAGATGAATTCACAGAACACAGAGCAGTTTCTCAGAAAGCTTCTTTCCAGTTTTGAACGGAAGATATTTCCTTTTTCCCCATAGCCCTCTATGGGCTTTCAAATATCCCTTTGCCAATTCCACAAGAACAGCCTTAGCGAAAGGCTGCTTGAAGGGAAAGATGTAACTCTGTGAGATGAATTCACAGAACACAGAGCAGTTTCTCAGAAAGCTTCTTTCCAGTTTTCAGCGAAGATATTTCCTTTTTCACCATAGCCCACTATGGGATTCCAAATATCCCTTTGCCAATTCCACAAGAACAGCCTTAGCGAAAGGCTTCTTGAAGGGAAAGATGTAACTCTGTGAGATGAATTCACAGAGCACAGAGCAGTTTCTCAGAAAGCTTCTTTCCAGTTTTGAGCAGAAGATATTTCCTTTTTCCCCATAGCACTTTATGGGCTTCCAAATATCCCTTTGCCAATTCCACAAGAACAGCCTTAGCGAAAGGCTTCTTGAAGGGAAAGATGTAACTCTCTGAGATGAATTCACAGAACACAGAGCAGTTTCTCAGAAAGCTTCTTTCCAGTTTTGAACGAAAAATATTTCCGTTTTCACCATAGCCCTCTATGGGCTTCCAAATATCCCTCTGACAATTCCACAAGAACAGCTTTAGCGAAAGTCTTCTTGAAGGGAAAGATGTAACTCTGTGAAATGAATTCACAGAACACAGAGCAGTTTCTCAGAAAGCTTCTTTCCAGTTTTGAACGGAAGATATTTCCTTTTTCACTGTAGCCCTCTATGGGCTTCCAAATATCCGTTTGCCAATTCCACAAGAACAGCCTTAGCGAAAGGCTTCTTGAAGGGAAAGATGTAACTCTGTGAGATGAATTCACAGAACACAGCGCACTTTCTCAGAAAGCTTCTTTCCAGTTTTGAACGGAAGATATTTCCTTTTCCACTGTAGCCCTCTATGGGCTTCCAAATATCCCTTTGCCAATTCCACAAGAACAGCCTTAGCGAAAGGCTTCTTGAAGGGAAAGATGTAACTCTGTGAGAGGAATTAACAGAACACAGAGCAGTTTCTCAGAAAGCTTCTTTCCAGTTTTTAACGGAAGATATTTTCTTTTTCACCATAGCCCTCTATGGGCTTCCAAATATCCCTTTGCCAATTCCACAAGAACAGCCTTAGCGAAAGGCTTCTTGAAGGGAAAGATGTAACTCTGTGAGATGAATTCACAGAACACAGAGCAGTTTCTCAGAAAGCTTCTTTCCAGTTTTGAACGGAAGATATTTCCTTTTTCACCATAGCAGTCTATGGGCTTCCAAATATATGTTTGCCAATTCCACAAGAACAGCCTTAGCGAAAGGCTTCTTGAAGGGAAAGATGTAACTCTGTGAGATGAATTCACAGAACACAGAGCAGTTTCTCAGAAAGCTTCTTTCCAGTTTTGAACGGAAGATATTTCCTTTTTCACCATAGCCCTCTATGGGCTTCCAAATATCCCTTTGCCAATTCCCCAAGAACAGCCTTAGCGAAAGGCTTCTGGAAGGGAAAGATGTAAATCTGTGAGATGAATTCACAGAACACAGAGCAGTTTCTCAGAAAGCTTCTTTCCAATTTTGAACGGAAGATATTTCCTTTTTCACCATAGCCCTCTATGGGCTTCCAAATATCCCTTTGCCAATTCCACAAGAACAGCCTTAGCGAAAGGCCTATTGAAAGGAAAGATGTAACTCTGTGAGATGAATTCACAGAACACAGAGCAGTTTCTCAGAAAGCTTCTTTCCAGTTTTGAACGGAAGATATTTCCTTTTTCCCCATAGCAATCTATGGGCTTCCAAATATCCCTTTGCCAATTCCACAAGAACAGCCTTAGCCAAAGGCTTCTTGAAGGGAAAGATGTAACTCTGTGAGATGAATTAAGAGAACACAGAGCAGTTTCTCAGAAAGCTTCTTTCCAGTTTTGAACGGAAGATATTTCCTTTTTCACTGTAGCCCTCTATGGGCTTCTAAATATCCCTTTGCCAATTCCACAAGAACAGCCTTAGCGAAAAGCTTCTTGAAGGGAAACATGTAACTCTGTGAGATGAATTCACAGAACACAGAGCAGTTTCTCAGAAAGCTTCTTTCCAGTTTTGAACGGAAGATATTTCCTTTTTCCCCATAGCCCTCTATGGGCTTCCAAATATATGTTTGCCAATTCCACAAGAACAGCCTTAGCGAAAGGCTTCTTGAAGGGAAAGATGTAACTCTGTGAGATGAATTCACAGAACACAGAGCAGTTTCTCAGAAAGCTTCTTTCCAATTTTGAACGGAAGATATTTCCTTTTTCACTCTAGCCCTCTATGGGCTTCCAAATATCCCTTTGCCAATTCCACAAGAACAGCCTTAGCGAAAAGCTTCTTGAAGGGAAAGATGTAACTCTGTGAGATGAATTCACAGAACACAGAGCAGTTTCTCAGAAAGCTTCTTTCCAGTTTTGAACGGAAGATATTTCCTTTTTCCCATAGCCCTCTATTGGCTTCCAAATATCCCTTTGCCAATTCCACAAGAACAGCCTTAGAGAAAGGCTGCTTGAAGGGAACGATGTAACTCTGTGAGATGAATTCACATAACACAGAGCAGTTTCTCAGAAAGCTTCTTTCCAGTTTTGAACGGAAGATATTTCCTTTTTCACCATAGCCCTCTAGGGGCTTCCAAATATCACTTTGCCAATTCCACAAGAACAGCCTTAGCGAAAGGCTGCTGGAAGGGAAACATGTAACTCTGTGAGATGAATTCACAGAACACAGAGCAGTTTCTCAGAAAGCTTCTTTCCAGTTTTGAACGGAAGATATTTCCGTTTTCACCATAGCCCTCTATGGGCTTCCAAATATCCCTCTGACAATTCCACAAGAACAGCCTTAGCGAAAGGCTTCTTGAAGGGAAAGATGTAACTCTGTGAGATGAATTCACAGAACACAGAGCAGTTTCTCAGAAAGCTTCTTTCCAGTTTTGAACGGAAGATATTTCCTTTTTCCCCATAGCAATCTATGGGCTTCCAAATATCCCTTTGCCAATTCCACAAGAACAGCCTTAGCGAAAGGCTTCTTGAAGGGAAAGATGTAACTCTGTGAGATGAATTAAGAGAACACAGAGCAGTTTCTCAGAAAGCTTCTTTCCAGTTTTGAACGGAAGATATTTCCTTTTTCACTGTAGCCCTCTATGGGCTTCCAAATATCCTTTTGCCAATTCCTCAAGAACAGCCTTTGCGAAAGGCTTCTTGAAGGGAAAGATGTAACTCTGTGAGATGAATTCACAGAGCACAGAGCAGTTTCTCAGAAAGCTTCTTTCCAGTTTTGAACGGAAGATATTTCCTTTTTCCCCATAGCCCTCTATGGGCTTCCAAATATCCCTTTGCCAATTCCACAAGAACAGCCTTAGCGAAAGGCTGCTTGAAGGGAAAGATGTAACTCTGTGAGATGAATTCACAGAACACAGAGCAGTTTCTCAGAAAGCTTCTTTCCAGTTTTGAACGGAAGATATTTCCTTTTTCACCATAGCCCACTATGGGCTTCCAAATATCCCTTTGCCATTTCCACAAGAACAGCCTTAGCGAAAGACTGCTGGAAGGGAAACATGTAACTCTGTGAGATGAATTCACAGAACACAGAGCAGTTTCTCAGAAAGCTTCTTTCCAGTTTTGAACGGAAGATATTTCCGTTTTCACCATAGCCCTCTATGGGCTTCCAAATATCCCTTTGCCAATTCCACAAGAACAGCCTTAGCGAAAGGCTGCTTGAAGGGAAACATGTAACTCTGTGAGATGAATTCACAGAACACAGAGCAGTTTCTCAGAAAGCTTCTTTCCAGTTTTGAACGGAAGATATTTCCTTTTTCACCATAGCCCTCTATGGGCTTCCAAATATCCGTTTGCCAATTCCACAAGAACAGCCTTAGCGAAAGGCTTCTTGAAGGGAAAGATGTAACTCTGTGAGATGAACTAACAGAACACAGAGCAGTTTCTCAGAAAGCTTCTTTCCAGTTTTGAACGGAAGATATTTCCTTTTTCAGCATAGCCCTCTACGGGCTTCCAAATATGCCTTTGCCAATTCCACAAGAACAGGCTTAGCGAAAGGCTTCTTGAAGGGAAAGATGTAACTCTGTGAGATGAATTCACAGAGCACAGAGCAGTTTCTCAGAAAGCTTCTTTCCAGTTTTGAACAGAAGATATTTCCTTTTTCCCCATAGCACTTTAAGGGCTTCCAAATATCCCTTTGCCAATTCCACAAGAACAGCCTTAGCGAAAGGCTTCTTGAAGGGAAAGATGTAACTCTCTGAGATGAATTCACAGAACACAGAGCAGTTTCTCTGAAAGCTTCTTTCCAGTTTTGAACGGAAGATATTTCCTTTTTCACCATAGCCGTCTATGGGCTTCCAAATATCCGTTTGCCAATTCCACAAGAACAGCCTTAGCGAAAGGCTTCTTGAAGGGAAAGATGTAACTCTGTGAGATGAATTCACAGAACACAGAGCAGTTTCTCAGAAAGCTTCGTTCCAGTTTTGAACGGAAGATATTTCCTTTTTCACTGTAGCCCTCTATGGGCTTCCAAATATCCCTTTGCCAATTCCACAAGAACAGCCTGAGCGAAAAGCTTCTTGAAGGGAAACATGTAACTCTGTGAGATGAATTCACAGAACACAGAGCAGTTTCTCAGAAAGCTTCTTTCCAGTTTTGAACGGAAGATATTTCCTTTTTCCCCATAGCCCTCTATGGGCTTCCAAATATCCCTTTGCCAATTCCACAAGAACAGCCTTAGCGAAAGGCTTCTTGAAGGGAAAGATGTAACTCTGTGAGATGAATTCACAGAACACAGAGCAGTTTCTCAGAAATCTTCTTGCCAGTTGTGAACGGAAGATATTTCCTTTTTCACCATAGCCCTCTATGGGCTTCCAAATATATGTTTGCCAATTCCACAAGAACAGCCTTAGCGAAAGGCTTCTTGAAGGGAAAGATGTAACTCTGTGAGATGAATTCACAGAACACAGAGCAGTTTCTCAGAAAGCTTCTTTCCAGTTTTTAACGGAAGATATTTCCTTTTTCACTGTAGCCCTCTATGGGCTTCCAAATATCCCTTTGCCAATTCCACAAGAACAGCCTTAGCGAAAGGCTTCTTGAAGGGAAAGATGTAACTCTGTGAGATGAATTCACAGAACACAGAGCAGTTTCTCAGAAAGCTTCTTTCCAGTTTTGAACGGAAGATATTTCCTTTTTCCCCATAGCCCTCTATGGGCTTCCAAATATCCCTTTGCCAATTCCACAAGAACAGCCTTAGCGAAAGGCTTCTTTTAGGGAACGATGTAACTCTGTGAGACGAATTAAGAGTACACAGAGCAGTTTCTCAGAAAGCTTCTTTCCAGTTTTCAGCGGAAGATATTTCCTTTTTCACCATAGACCACTATGGACTTCCAAATATCCCTTTGCCAATTCCACAAGAACAGCCTTAGCGAAAGGCTTCTTGAAGGGAAAGATGTAACTCTGTGAGGTGAATTCACAGAACACAGAGCAGTTTCTCAGTAAACTTCTTTCCAGTTTTGAAAGGAAGATATTTCCTTTTTCCCCATAGCCCTCTATGGGCTTCCAAATATCCCTTTGCCAATTCCACAAGAACAGCCTTAGCGAAAGGCTGCTTGAAGGGAAAGATGTAACTCTGTGAGATGAATTCACAGAACACAGAGCAGTTTCTCAGAAAGCTTCTTTCCAGTTTTGAATGGAAGATATTTCCTTATTCACTGTAGCCCTCTATGGGCTTCCAAATATCCCTTTCCCAATTCCACAAGAACAGCCTTAGCGAAAGGCTTCTTGAAGGGAACGACGTAACACTGTGAGATGAATTCACAGAACACAGAGCAGTTTCTCAGAAAGCTTCTTTCCAGTTTTGAACGGAAGATATTTCCTTTTTCACTATAGCCCTCTATGGGCTTCCAAATATATGTTTGCCAATTCCACAAGAACAGCATTAGCGAAAGGCTTCTTGAAGGGAAAGATGTAACTCTGTGAGATGAATTCACAGAACACAGAGCAGTTTCTCAGAAAGCTTCTTTCCAGTTTTGAACGGAAGATATTTCCTTTTTTCCCCATAGCCCTCTATGGGCTTCCAAATATCCCTTTGCCAATTCCACAAGAACAGCCTTAGCGAATGGCTTCTTGAAGGGAAAGATGTAACTCTGTGAAATGAATTCACAGAACACAGAGCAGTTTCTCAGAAAGCTTCTTTCCAGTTTTGAACGGAAGATATTTCCTTTTTCACTGTAGCCCTCTATGGGCTTCCAAATATCCGTTTGCCAATTCCACAAGAACAGCCTTAGCGAAAGGCTTCTTGAAGGGAAAGATGTAACTCTGTGAGATGAATTCACAGAACACAGAGCACTTTCTCAGAAAGCTTCCTTCCAGTTTTGAACGGAAGATATTTCCTTTTCCACTGTAGCCCTCTATGGGCTTCCAAATATCCCTTTGCCAATTCCACAAGAACAGCCTTAGCGAAAGGCTTCTTGAAGGGAAAGATGTAACTCTGTGAGAGGAATTAACAGAACACAGAGCAGTTTCTCAGAAAGCTTCTTTCCAGTTTTGAACGGAAGATATTTCCTTTTTCACCATAGCCCTCTATGGGCTTCCAAATATCCCTTTGCCAATTCCACAAGAACAGCCTTAGCGAAAGGCTTCTTGAAGGGAAAGATGTAACTCTGTGAGATGAATTCACAGAACACAGAGCAGTTTCTCAGAAATCTTCTTGCCAGTTGTGAACGGAAGATATTTCCTTTTTCACCATAGCCCTCTATGGGCTTCCAAATATATGTTTGCCAATTCCACAAGAACAGCCTTAGCGAAAGGCTTCTTGAAGGGAAAGATGTAACTCTGTGAGATGAATTCACAGAACACAGAGCAGTTTCTCAGAAAGCTTCTTTCCAGTTTTTAACGGAAGATATTTCCTTTTTCACTGTAGCCCTCTATGGGCTTCCAAATATCCCTTTGCCAATTCCACAAGAACAGCCTTAGCGAAAGGCTTCTTGAAGGGAAAGATGTAACTCTGTGAGATGAATTCACAGAACACAGAGCAGTTTCTCAGAAAGCTTCTTTCCAGTTTTGAACGGAAGATATTTCCTTTTTCCCCATAGCCCTCTATGGGCTTCCAAATATCCCTTTGCCAATTCCACAAGAACAGCCTTAGCGAAAGGCTTCTTTTAGGGAACGATGTAACTCTGTGAGACGAATTAAGAGTACACAGAGCAGTTTCTCAGAAAGCTTCTTTCCAGTTTTCAGCGGAAGATATTTCCTTTTTCACCATAGACCACTATGGACTTCCAAATATCCCTTTGCCAATTCCACAAGAACAGCCTTAGCGAAAGGCTTCTTGAAGGGAAAGATGTAACTCTGTGAGGTGAATTCACAGAACACAGAGCAGTTTCTCAGTAAACTTCTTTCCAGTTTTGAAAGGAAGATATTTCCTTTTTCCCCATAGCCCTCTATGGGCTTCCAAATATCCCTTTGCCAATTCCACAAGAACAGCCTTAGCGAAAGGCTGCTTGAAGGGAAAGATGTAACTCTGTGAGATGAATTCACAGAACACAGAGCAGTTTCTCAGAAAGCTTCTTTCCAGTTTTGAATGGAAGATATTTCCTTATTCACTGTAGCCCTCTATGGGCTTCCAAATATCCCTTTCCCAATTCCACAAGAACAGCCTTAGCGAAAGGCTTCTTGAAGGGAACGACGTAACACTGTGAGATGAATTCACAGAACACAGAGCAGTTTCTCAGAAAGCTTCTTTCCAGTTTTGAACGGAAGATATTTCCTTTTTCACTATAGCCCTCTATGGGCTTCCAAATATATGTTTGCCAATTCCACAAGAACAGCATTAGCGAAAGGCTTCTTGAAGGGAAAGATGTAACTCTGTGAGATGAATTCACAGAACACAGAGCAGTTTCTCAGAAAGCTTCTTTCCAGTTTTGAACGGAAGATATTTCCTTTTTCCCCATAGCCCTCTATGGGTTTCCAAATATCCCTTTGCCAATTCCACAAGAACAGCCTTAGCGAAAGGCTGCTTGAAGGGAAAGATGTAACTCTGTGAGCTGAATTCACAGAACACAGAGCAGTTTCTCAGAAAGCTTCTTTCCAGTTTTGAACGGAAGATATTTCCTTTTTCCCCATAGCCCTCTATGGGCTTCCAAATATCCCTTTGCCAATTCCACAAGAACAGCCTTAGCGAATGGCTTCTTGAAGGGAAAGATGTAACTCTGTGAAATGAATTCACAGAACACAGAGCAGTTTCTCAGAAAGCTTCTTTCCAGTTTTGAACGGAAGATATTTCCTTTTTCACTGTAGCCCTCTATGGGCTTCCAAATATCCGTTTGCCAATTCCACAAGAACAGCCTTAGCGAAAGGCTTCTTGAAGGGAAAGATGTAACTCTGTGAGATGAATTCACAGAACACAGAGCACTTTCTCAGAAAGCTTCCTTCCAGTTTTGAACGGAAGATATTTCCTTTTCCACTGTAGCCCTCTATGGGCTTCCAAATATCCCTTTGCCAATTCCACAAGAACAGCCTTAGCGAAAGGCTTCTTGAAGGGAAAGATGTAACTCTGTGAGAGGAATTAACAGAACACAGAGCAGTTTCTCAGAAAGCTTCTTTCCAGTTTTGAACGGAAGATATTTCCTTTTTCACCATAGCCCTCTATGGGCTTCCAAATATCCCTTTGCCAATTCCACAAGAACAGCCTTAGCGAAAGGCTTCTTGAAGGGAAAGATGTAACTCTGTGAGATGAATTCACAGAACACAGAGCAGTTTCTCAGAAAGCTTCTTTCCAGTTTTGAACGGAAGATATTTCCTTATTCACCATAGCCCTCTATGGGCTTCCAAATATATGTTTGCCAATTCCACAAGAACAGCCTTAGCGAAAGGCTTCTTGAAGGGAAAGATGTAACTCTGTGAGATGAATTCACAGAACACAGAGCAGTTTCTCAGAAAGCTTCTTTCCAGTTTTGAACGGAAGATATTTCCTTTTTCCCCATAGCCCTCTATGGGTTTCCAAATATCCCTTTGCCAATTCCACACGAACAGCCTTAGCGAAAGGCTGCTTGAAGGGAAAGATGTAACTCTGTGAGCTGAATTCACAGAACACAGAGCAGTTTCTCAGAAAGCTTCTTTCCAGTTTTGAACGGAAGATATTTCCTTTTTCACCATAGCCCTCTATGGGCTTCCAAATATCCCTTTGCCAATTCCACAAGAACAGCCTTAGCGAAAGGCTTTTTGAAGGGAAAGATGTAACTCTGTGAGATGAATTCACAGAACAGAGAGCAGTTTCTCAGAAAGCTTCTTTCCAGTTTTTAACGGAAGATATTTCCTTTTTCACTGTAGCCCTCTATGGGCTTCCAAATATCCCTTTGCCAATTCCACAAGAACAGCCTTAGCGAAAGGCTTCTTGAAGGGAAAGATGTAACTCTGTGAGATGAATTCACAGAACACAGAGCAGTTTCTCAGAAAGCTTCTTTCCAGTTTTGAACGGAAGATATTTCGTTTTTCACAGTAGCCCTCTATGTGCTTCCAAATATCCCTTTGCCAATTCCACAAGAACAGCCTTAGCGAAATGCTTCTTGAAGGGAAAGATGTAACTCTGTGAGAGGAATTAACAGAACACAGAGCAGTTTCTCAGAAAGCTTCTTTCCAGTTTTGAACGGAAGATATTTCCTTTTTCACCATAGCCCTCTAAGGGCTCCCAAATATCCCTTTGCCAATTCCACAAGAACAGAATTAGCGAAAGGCCTCTTTAAGGGAAAGATGTAACTCGGTGAGATGAATTCACAGAACACAGAGCAGTTTCTCAGAAAACTTCTTTCCAGTTTTGAACGGAAGATATTTCCTTTTTCACCATAGCCCTCTATAGGCTTCCAAATATCCCTTTGCCAATTCCTCAAGAACAGCCTTAGCGAAAGGGTTCTTGAAGGGAAAGATGTAACTCTATGAGATGAATTCACAGAACACAGAGCAGTTTCTCAGAAAGCTTCTTTCCAGTTTTGAACGGAAGAGATTTCCTTTTTCACCATAGCCCGCTATGGGCTTCCAAATATCCCTTTGCCAATTCCACAAGAACAGCCTTAGCGAAAGGCCTATTGAAAGGAAAGATGTAACTCTGTGAGATGAATTCACAGAACACAGAGCAGTTTCTCAGAAAGCTTCTTTCCAGTTTTGAACGGAAGATACTTCCTTTTTCCCCATAGCAATCTATGGGCTTCCAAATATCCCTTTGCCAGTTCCACAAGAACAGCCTTAGCGAAAGGCTTCTTGAAGGGAAAGATTTCACTCTGTGAGATGAATTAAGAGAACACAGAGCAGTTTCTCAGAAAGCTTCTTTCCATTTTCAGCGAAGATATTTCCTTTTTCACCATAGCCCACTATGGGATTCCAAATATCCCTTTGCCAATTCCACAAGAACAGCCTTAGCGAAAGGCTTCTTGAAGGGAAAGATGTAACTCTGTGAGATGAATTCACAGAACACAGAGCAGTTTCTCAGAAAGCTTCTTTCCAGTTTTGAACGGAAGATATTTCCTTTTTCACCATAACCCTCTATGGGCTTCCAAATATCCCTTTGCCAATTCCACAAGAACAGCCTTAGCGAAAGGCTTCTTGAAGGGAAAGATGTAACTCTGTGAGATGAATTCACAGAACACAGAGCAGTTTCTCAGAAAGCTTCTTTCCAGTTTTGAACGGAAGATATTTCCTTTTTCCCCATAGCCCTCTATGGGCTTCCAAATATCCCTTTGCCAATTCCACAAGAACAGCCTTAGCGAAAGGCTTCTTGAAGGGAAAGATGTAACTCTGAGAGATGAATTAAGAGAACACAGAGCAGTTTCTCAGAAAGCTTCTTTCCAGTTTTGAACGGAAGGTATTTCCTTTTTCCCCATAACCCTCTATGGGCTTCCAAATATCCCTTTGCCAATTCCACAAAAACAGCCTTAGCGAAAGGCTTCTTGAAGGGAAAGATGTAACTCTGTGAGATGAATTCACAGAACACAGAGCTGTTTCTCAGAAAGCTTCTTTCCAGTTTTGAACGGAAGATATTTCCTTTTTCACCATAGACCTCTATGGGCTTCCAAATATCCCTTTGCCAATTCCACAAGAACAACCTTAGCCAAAGGCATCTTGAAGGGAAAGATGAAACTCTGTGAGATGAATTCACAGAACACAGAGCACTTTCTCAGAAAGCTTTTTTCCAGTTTTGAACGGAAGATATTTCCTTTTTCCCCATAGCCCTCTATGGGCTTCCAAATATCCCTTTGCCAATTCCACAAGAACAGCCTTAGCGAAAGGATTATTGAAGGGAAAGATGTAACTCTGTGAGAGGAATTTACAGAACACAGAGCAGTTTCTCAGAAAGCTTCTTTCCAGTTTTGAACGGAAGATATTTCCTTTTTCACTATGGCCCTCTAGGGGCTTCCAAATATCCCTTTGCCAATTCCACAAGAACAGCCTTAGCGAAAGGCTTCTTGAAGGGAAAGATCTAACCCTGTGAGATGAATTCACAGAACACAGAGCAGTTTCTCAGGAAGCTTCTTTCCAGTTTTGAACGGAAGATATTTCCTTTTTCCCCATAGCCCTCTATGGGCTTCCAAATATATGTTTGCCAATTCCACAAGAACAGCCTTAGCGAAAGGCTTCCTGAAGGGAAAGATGTAACTCTGTGAGACGAATTAGCAGAACACAGAGCAGTTTCTCAGAAAGCTTCTTTCCAGTTTTGAACGGAAGATATTTCCTTTTTCACTCTAGCCCTCTATGGGCTTCCAAATATCCCTTTGCCAATTCCACAAGAACAGCCTTAGCGAAAAGCTTCTTGAAGGGAAGCATGTAACTCTGTGAGATGAATTCACAGAACACAGAGCAGTTTCTCAGAAAGCTTCTTTCCAGTTTTGAACGGAAGATATTTCTTTTTTCCCCATAGCCCTCTATTGGCTTCCAAATATCCCTTTGCCAATTCCACAAGAACAGCCTTAGAGAAAGGCTTTTTGAAGGGAACGATGTAACTCTGTGAGATGAATTCACAGAACACAGAGCAGTTTCTCAGAAAGCTTCTTTCCAGTTTTGAACGGAAGATATTTCCTTTTTCACCATAGCCCTCTAGGGGCTTCCAAATATCACTTTGCCAATTCCACAAGAACAGCCTTAGCGAAAGGCTGCTGGAAGGGAAACATGTAACTCTGTGAGATGAATTCACAGAACACAGAGCAGTTTCTCAGAAAGCTTCTTTCCAGTTTTGAACGGAAGATATTTCCGTTTTCACCATAGCCCTCTATGGGCTTCCAAATATCCCTCTGACAATTCCACAAGAACAGCGTTAGCGAAAGGCTTCTTGAAGGGAAAGATGTAACTCTGTGAGATGAATTCACAGAACACAGAGCAGTTTCTCAGAAAGCTTCTTTCCAGTTTTGAACGGAAGATATTTCCTTATTCACTGTAGCCCTCTATGGGCTTCCAAATATCCCTTTCCCAATTCCACAAGAACAGCCTTAGCGAAAGGCTTCTTGAAGGGAAAGATGTAACACTGTGAGATGAATTAACAGAACACAGAGCAGTTTCTCAGAAAGCTTCTTTCCAGTTTTGAACGGAAGATATTTCCTTTTTCCCCATAGCCCTCTATGGGCTTCCAAATATCCTTTTGCCAATTCCTCAAGAACACCCTTTGCGAAAGGCTTCTTGAAGGGAAAGATGTAACTCTGTGAGATGAATTAAGAGAACACAGAGCAGTTTCTCAGAAAGTTTCTTTCCAGTTTTCAGCGGAAGACATTTCCTTTTTCACCATAGCCCACTATGGGCTTCCAAAAATCCCTTTGCCAATTCCACAAGAACAGCCTTAGCGAAAGGATTCTTGAAGGGAAATATGTAACTCTGTGAGATGAATTAAGAGAACACAGAGCAGTTTCTCAGAAAGCTTCTTTCCAGTATTGAACGGAAGATATTTCCGTTTTCACCATAGCCCTCTATGGGCTTCCAAATATCCCTTTGCCAATTCCACAAGAACAGCCTTAGCGAAAGGCTGCTTGAAGGGAAACATGTAACTCTGTGAGATGAATTCACAGAACACAGAGCAGTTTCTCAGAAAGCTTCTTTCCAGTTTTGAACGGAAGATATTTCCTTTTTCACCATAGCCCTCTATGGGCTTCCAAATATCCCTTTGCCAATTCCACAAGAACAGCCTTAGCGAAAGGCTTCTTGAAGGGAAAGATGTAACTCTGTGAGATGAACTAACAGAACACAGAGCAGTTTCTCAGAAAGCTTCTTTCCAGTTTTGAACGGAAGATATTTCCTTTTTCAGCATAGCCCTCTACGGGCTTCCAAATATGCCTTTGCCAATTCCACTAGAACAGGCTTAGCGAAAGGCTTCTTGAAGGGAAAGATGTAACTCTGTGAGACGAATTAACAAAACACAGAGCAGTTTCTCAGAAAGCTTCTTTCCAGTTTTGAACGGAAGATATTTCCTTTTTCCTCATAGCCCTCTTTGGGCGTCCAAATATCCCTTTGCCAATTCCACAAGAACAGCCTTAGCGAAAAGCTTCTTGAAGGGAAAGATGTTACTCTGTGAGATGAATTCACAGAACACAGAGCAGTTTCTCAGAAAGCTTCTTTCCAGTTTTGAACGGAAGATATTTCCTTTTTCCCCATAGCCCTCTATGGGCTTTCAAATATCCCTTTGCCAATTCCACAAGAACAGCCTTAGCGAAAGGCTTCTTGAAGGGAAAGATGTAACTCTGTGAGATGAATTCACAGAACACAGAGCAGTTTCTCAGAAAGCTTCTTTCCAGTTTTTAACGGAAGATATTTCCTTTTTCACCATAGCCCTCTATGGGCTTCCAAATATCCCTTTGCCAATTCCACAAGAACAGCCTTAGCGAAAGGCTTCTTGAAGGGAAAGATGTAACTCTGTGAGATGAATTCACAGAACACAGAGCAGTTTCTCAGAAAGCTTCTTTCCAGTTTTGAACGGAAGATATTTCCTTTTTCACCAGAGCAGTCTATGGGCTTCCAAATATATGTTTGCCAATTCCACAAGAACAGCCTTAGCGAAAGCTTCTTGAAGGGAAAGATGTAACTCTGTGAGATGAATTCACAGAACACAGAGCAGTTTCTCAGAAAGCTTCTTTCCAGTTTTGAACGGAAGATATTTCCTTTTTCCCCATAGCCCTCTATGGGTTTCCAAATATCCCTTTGCCAATTCCACAAGAACAGCCTTAGCGAAAGGCTGCTTGAAGGGAAAGATGTAACTCTGTGAGATGAATTCACAGAACACAGAGCAGTTTCTCAGAAAGCTTCTTTCCAGTTTTGACGGAAGATATTTCCTTTTTCACCATAGCCCTCTATGGGCTTCCAAATATCCCTTTGCCAATTCCACAAGAACAGCCTTAGCGAAAGGCTTTTTGAAGGGAAAGATGTAACTGTGTGAGATGAATTCACAGAACAGAGAGCAGTTTCTCAGAAAGCTTCTCTCCAGTTTTTAACGGAAGATATTTCCTTTTTCACTGTAGCCCTCTATGGGCTTCCAAATATCCCTTTGCCAATTCCACAAGAACAGCCTTAGCGAAAGGCTTCTTGAAGGGAAAGATGTAACTCTGTGAGATGAATTCACAGAACACAGAGCAGTTTCTCAGAAAGCTTCTTTCCAGTTTTGAACGGAAGATATTTCCTTTTTCCCCATAGCCCTCTATGGGCTTCCAAATATCCCTTTGCCAATTCCACAAGAACAGCCTTAGCGAAAGGCTGCTTGAAGGGAAAGATGTAACTCTGTGAGATGAATTCACAGAACACAGAGCAGTTTCTCAGAAAGCTTCTTTCCAGTTTTGAACGGAAGATATTTCCTTATTCACTGTAGCCCTCTATGGGCTTCCAAATATCCCTTTCCCAATTCCACAAGAACAGCCTTAGCGAAAGGCTTCTTGAAGGGAACGATGTAACTCTGTGAGATGAATTCACAGAACACAGAGCACTTTCTCAGAAAGCTTCTTTCCAGTTTTGAACGGAAGATATTTCCTTTTTCCCCATAGCCCTCTATGGGTTTCCAAATATCCTTTTGCCAATTCCTCAAGAACAGCCTTTGCGAAAGGCTTCTTGAAGGGAAAGATGTAACTCTGTGAGATGAATTAAGAGAACACAGAGCAGTTTCTCAGAAAGCTTCTTTCCAGTTTTCAGCGGAAGACCTTTCCTTTTTCACCATAGCCCACTATGGGCTTCCAAAAATCCCTTTGCCAATTCCACAAGAACAGCCTTAGCGAAAGGCTGCTTGAAGGGAAACATGTAACTCTGTGAGATGAATTCACAGAACACAGAGCAGTTTCTCAGAAAGCTTCTTTCCAGTTTTGAACGGAAGATATTTCCGTTTTCACCATAGCCCTCTATGGGCTTCCAAATATCCCTTTGCCAATTCCACAAGAACAGCCTTAGCGAAAGGCTGCTTGAAGGGAAACATGTAACTCTGAGAGATGAATTCACAGAACACAGAGCAGTTTCTCAGAAAGCTTCTTTCCAGTTTTGAACGGAAGATATTTCCTTTTTCACCATAGCCCTCTATGGGCTTCCAAATATCCCTTTGCCAATTCCACAAGAACAGCCTTAGCGAAAGGCTTCTTGAAGGGAAAGATGTAACTCTGTGAGATGAACTAACAGAACACAGAGCAGTTTCTCAGAAAGCTTCTTTCCAGTTTTGAACGGAAGATATTTCCTTTTTCAGCATAGCCCTCTACGGGCTTCCAAATATGCCTTTGCCAATTCCACAAGAACAGGCTTAGCGAAAGGCTTCTTGAAGGGAAAGATGTAACTCTGTGAGACGAATTAACAGAACACAGAGCAGTTTCTCAGAAAGCTTCTTTCCAGTTTTGAACGGAAGATATTTCCTTTTTCACTGTAGCCCTCTATGGGCTTCCAAATATCCGTTTGCCAATTCCACAAAAACAGCCTTAGCGAAAGGCTTCTTGAAGGGAAAGATGTAACTCTGTGAGATGAATTCACAGAACACACAGCACTTTCTCAGAAAGCTTCCTTCCAGTTTTGAACGGAAGATATTTCCTTTTCCACTGTAGCCCTCTATGGGCTTCCAAATATCCCTTTGCCAATTCCACAAGAACAGCCTTAGCGAAAGGCTTCTTGAAGGGAAAGATGTAACTCTGTGAGAGGAATTAACAGAACACAGAGCAGTTTCTCAGAAAGCTTCTTTCCAGTTTTGAACGGAAGATATTTCCTTTTTCACCATAGCCCACTATGGGCTTCCAAATATCCCTTTGCCAATTCCACAAGAACAGCCTTAGAGAAAGGCTTCTTGAAGGGAAAGATGTAACTCTGTGAGATGAATTCACAGAACACAGAGCAGTTTCTCAGAAAGCTTCTTTCCAGTTTTGAACGGAAGATATTTCCTTTTTCACCATAGCCCTCTATGGGCTTCCAAATATATGTTTGCCAATTCCACAAGAACAGCCTTAGCGAAAGGCTTCTTGAAGGGAAAGATGTAAATCTGTGAGATGAATTCACAGAACACAGAGCAGTTTCTCAGAAAGCTTCTTTCCAGTTTTGAACGGAAGATATTTCCTTTTTCCCCATAGCCCTCTATGGGTTTCCAAATATCCCTTTGCCAATTCCACAAGAACAGCCTTAGCGAAAGGCTGCTTGAAGGGAAAGATGTAACTCTGTGAGCTGAATTCACAGAACACAGAGCAGTTTCTCAGAAAGCTTCTTTCCAGTTTTGAACGGAAGATATTTCCTTTTTCCCCATAGCCCTCTATGGGCTTCCAAATATCCCTTTGCCAATTCCACAAGAACAGCCTTAGCGAATGGCTTCTTGAAGGGAAAGATGTAATTCTGTGAGATGAATTCACAGAACACAGAGCAGTTTCTCAGAAAGCTTCTTTCCAGTTTTGAACGGAAAATATTTCCGTTTTCACCATAGCCCTCTATGGGCTTCCAAATATCCCTCTGACAATTCCACAAGAACAGCCTTAGCGAAAGGCTTCTTGAAGGGAAAGATGTAACTCTGTGAAATGAATTCACAGAACACAGAGCAGTTTCTCAGAAAGCTTCTTTCCAGTTTTGAACGGAAGATATTTCCTTTTTCACTGTAGCCCTCTATGGGCTTCCAAATATCCGTTTGCCAATTTCACAAGAACAGCCTTAGCGAAAGGCTTCTTGAAGGGAAAGATGTAACTCTGTGAGATGAATTCACAGAACACAGAGCACTTTCTCAGAAAGCTTCCTTCCAGTTTTGAACGGAAGATATTTCCTTTTCCACTGTAGCCCTCTATGGACTTCCAAATATCCCTTTGCCAATTCCACAAGAACAGCCTTAGCGAAAGGCTTCTTGAAGGGAAAGATGTAACTCTGTGAGATGAATTCACAGAACACAGAGCAGTTTCTCAGAAAGCTTCTTTCCAGTTTTGAACGGAAGATATTTCCTTTTTCCCCATAGCCCTCTATGGGCTTCCAAATATCCCTTTGCCAATTCCACAAGAACAGCCTTAGCGAATGGCTTCTTGAAGGGAAAGATGTAATTCTGTGAGATGAATTCACAGAACACAGAGCAGTTTCTCAGAAAGCTTCTTTCCAGTTTTGAACGGAAAATATTTCCGTTTTCACCATAGCCCTCTATGGGCTTCCAAATATCCCTCTGACAATTCCACAAGAACAGCCTTAGCGAAAGGCTTCTTGAAGGGAAAGATGTAACTCTGTGAAATGAATTCACAGAACACAGAGCAGTTTCTCAGAAAGCTTCTTTCCAGTTTTGAACGGAAGATATTTCCTTTTTCACTGTAGCCCTCTATGGGCTTCCAAATATCCGTTTGCCAATTTCACAAGAACAGCCTTAGCGCAAGGCTTCTTGAAGGGAAAGATGTAACTCTGTGAGATGAATTCACAGAACACAGAGCACTTTCTCAGAAAGCTTCCTTCCAGTTTTGAACGGAAGATATTTCCTTTTCCACTGTAGCCCTCTATGGACTTCCAAATATCCCTTTGCCAATTCCACAAGAACAGCCTTAGCGAAAGGCTTCTTGAAGGGAAAGATGTAACTCTGTGAGATGAATTCACAGAACACAGAGCAGTTTCTCAGAAAGCTTCTTTCCAGTTTTGAACGGAAGATATTTCCTTTTTCACCATGGCCCTCTATGGGCTTCCAAATATCCCTTTGCCAATTCCACAAGAACAGCCTTAGCGAAAGGCTTCTTGAAGGGAAAGATGTAACTCTGTGAGATGAATTCACAGAACACAGTGCAGTTTCTCAGAAAGCTTCTTTCCAGTTTTGAACGGAAGATATTTCCTTATTCAGCATAGCCCTCTATGGGCTTCCAAATATATGTTTGCCAATTCCACAAGAACAGCCTTAGCGAAAGGCTTCTTGAAGGGAAAGATGTAACTCTGTGAGATGAATTCACAGAACACAGAGCAGTTTCTCAGAAAGCTTCTTTCCAGTTTTGAACGGAAGATATTTCCTTTTTCCCCTTAGCCCTCTATGGGTTTCCAAATATCACTTTGCCAATTCCACAAGAACAGCCTTTTCGAAAGGCTGCTTGAAGGGAAAGATGTAACTCTGTGAGCTGAATTCACAGAACACAGAGCAGTTTCTCAGAAAGCTTCTTTCCAGTTTTGAACGGAAGATATTTCCTTTTTCACCATAGCCCTCTATGGGCTTCCATATATCCCTTTGCCAATTCCACAAGAACAGCCTTAGCGAAAGGCTTCTTGAAGGGAAAGATGTAACTCTGTGAGATGAATTCACAGAACACAGAGCAGTTTCTCTGAAAGCTTCTTTCCAGTTTTGAACGGAAGATATTTCCTTTTTCACCATAGCCCTCTATGGGCTTCCAAATATCCGTTTGCCAATTCCACAAGAACAGCGTTAGCGAAAGGCTTCTTGAAGGGAAAGATGTAACTCTGTGAGATAAATTCACAGAACACAGAGCGGTTTCTCAGAAAGCTTCGTTCCAGTTTTGAACGGAAGATATTTCCTTTTTCACTGTAGCCCTCTATGGGCTTCCAAATATCCCTTTGCCAATTCCACAAGAACAGCCTTAGCGAAAAGCTTCTTGAAGGGAAACATGTAACTCTGTGAGATGAATTCACAGTACACAGAGCAGTTTCTCAGAAAGCTTCTTTCCAGTTTTGAACGGAAGATATTTCCTTTTTCCCCATAGCCCTCTATGGGCTTCCAAATATCCCTTTGCCAATTCCACAAGAACAGCCTTAGCGAATGACTTCTTGAAGGGAAAGATGTAATTCTGTGAGATGAATTCACAGAACACAGAGCAGTTTCTCAGAAAGCTTCTTTCCAATTTTGAACGGAAAATATTTCCGTTTTCACCATAGCCCTCTATGGGCTTCCAAATATCCCTCTGACAATTCCACAAGAACAGCCTTAGCGAAAGGCTTCTTGAAGGGAAAGATGTAACTCTGTGAAATGAATTCACAGAACACAGAGCAGTTTCTCAGAAAGCTTCTTTCCAGTTTTGAACGGAAGATATTTCCTTTTTCACTGTAGCCCTCTATGGGCTTCCAAATATCCGTTTGCCAATTCCACAAGAACAGCCTTAGCGAAAGGCTTCTTGAAGGGAAAGATGTAACTCTGTGAGATGAATTCACAGAACACACAGCACTTTCTCAGAAAGCTTCCTTCCAGTTTTGAACGGAAGATATTTCCTTTTCCACTGTAGCCCTCTATGGGCTTCCAAATATCCCTTTGCCAATTCCACAAGAACAGCCTTAGCGAAAGGCTTCTTGAAGGGAAAGATGTAACTCTGTGAGAGGAATTAACAGAACACAGAGCAGTTTCTCAGAAAGCTTCTTTCCAGTTTTGAACGGAAGATATTTCCTTTTTCACCATAGCCCACTATGGGCTTCCAAATATCCCTTTGCCAATTCCACAAGAACAGCCTTAGAGAAAGGCTTCTTGAAGGGAAAGATGTAACTCTGTGAGATGAATTCACAGAACACAGAGCAGTTTCTCAGAAAGCTTCTTTCCAGTTTTGAACGGAAGATATTTCCTTTTTCCCCATAGCCCTCTATGGGTTTCCAAATATCCCTTTGCCAATTCCACAAGAACAGCCTTAGCGAAAGGCTGCTTGAAGGGAAAGATGTAACTCTGTGAGCTGAATTCACAGAACACAGAGCAGTTTCTCAGAAAGCTTCTTTCCAGTTTTGAACGGAAGATATTTCCTTTTTCCCCATAGCCCTCTAAGGGCTTCCAAATATCCCTTTGCCAATTCCACAAGAACAGCCTTAGCGAATGGCTTCTTGAAGGGAAAGATGTAATTCTGTGAGATGAATTCACAGAACACAGAGCAGTTTCTCAGAAAGCTTCTTTCCAGTTTTGAACGGAAAATATTTCCGTTTTCACCATAGCCCTCTATGGGCTTCCAAATATCCGTTTGCCAATTTCACAAGAACAGCCTTAGCGAAAGGCTTCTTGAAGGGAAAGATGTAACTCTGTGAGATGAATTCACAGAACACAGAGCACTTTCTCAGAAAGCTTCCTTCCAGTTTTGAACGGAAGATATTTCCTTTTTCACCATAGCCCTCTATGGGCTTCCAAATATCCCTTTGCCAATTCCACAAGAACAGCCTTAGCGAAAGGCTTCTTGAAGGGAAAGATGTAACTCTGTGAGATGAATTCACAGAACACAGAGCAGTTTCTCAGAAAGCTTCTTTCCAGTTTTGAACGGAAGATATTTCCTTATTCACCATAGCCCTCTATGGGCTTCCAAATATATGTTTGCCAATTCCACAAGAACAGCCTTAGCGAAAGGCTTCTTGAAGGGAAAGATGTAACTCTGTGAGATGAATTCACAGAACACAGAGCAGTTTCTCAGAAAGCTTCTTTCCAGTTTTGAACGGAAGATATTTCCTTTTTCCCCTTAGCCCTCTATGGGTTTCCAAATATCCCTTTGCCAATTCCACAAGAACAGCCTTAGCGAAAGGCTGCTTGAAGGGAAAGATGTAACTCTGTGAGATGAATTAAGAGAACACAGAGGAGTTTCTCAGAAAGCTTCTTTCCAGTTTTCAGCGGAAGACCTTTCCTTTTCCCCATAGCCCACTATGGGCTTCCAACAATCCCTTTGCCAATTCCACAAGAACAGCCTTAGCGAAAGGCTGCTTGAAGGGAAACATGTAACTCTGTGAGATGAATTCACAGAACACAGAGCAGTTTCTCAGAAAGCTTCTTTCCAGTTTTGAACGGAAGATATTTCCGTTTTCACCATAGCCCTCTATGGGCTTCCAAATATCCCTTTGCCAATTCCACAAGAACAGCCTTAGCGAAAGGCTGCTTGAAGGGAAACATGTAACTCTGAGAGATGAATTCACAGAACACAGAGCAGTTTCTCAGAAAGCTTCTTTCCAGTTTTGAACGGAAGATATTTCCTTTTTCACCATAGCCCTCTATGGGCTTCCAAATATCCGTTTGCCAATTCCACAAGAACAGCGTTAGCGAAAGGCTTCTTGAAGGGAAAGATGTAACTCTGTGAGATAAATTCACAGAACACAGAGCGGTTTCTCAGAAAGCTTCGTTCCAGTTTTGAACGGAAGATATTTCCTTTTTCACTGTAGCCCTCTATGGGCTTCCAAATATCCCTTTGCCAATTCCACAAGAACAGTCTTAGCGAAAAGCTTCTTGAAGGGAAACATGTAACTCTGTGAGATGAATTCACAGAACACAGAGCAGTTTCTCAGAAAGCTTCTTTCCAGTTTTGAACGGAAGATATTTCCTTTTTCCCCATAGCCCTCTATGGGCTTCCAAATATCCCTTTGCCAATTCCACAAGAACAGCCTTAGCGAATGGCTTCTTGAAGGGAAAGATGTAATTCTGTGAGATGAATTCACAGAACACAGAGCAGTTTCTCAGAAAGCTTCTTTCCAATTTTGAACGGAAAATATTTCCGTTTTCACCATAGCCCTCTATGGGCTTCCAAATATCCCTCTGACAATTCCACAAGAACAGCCTTAGCGAAAGGCTTCTTGAAGGGAAAGATGTATCTCTGTGAAATGAATTCACAGAACACAGAGCAGTTTCTCAGAAAGCTTCTTTCCAGTTTTGAACGGAAGATATTTCCTTTTTCACTGTAGCCCTCTATGGGCTTCCAAATATCCGTTTGCCAATTCCACAAGAACAGCCTTAGCGAAAGGCTTCTTGAAGGGAAAGATGTAACTCTGTGAGATGAATTCACAGAACACACAGCACTTTCTCAGAAAGCTTCCTTCCAGTTTTGAACGGAAGATATTTCCTTTTCCACTGTAGCCCTCTATGGGCTTCCAAATATCCCTTTGCCAATTCCACAAGAACAGCCTTAGCGAAAGGCTTCTTGAAGGGAAAGATGTAACTCTGTGAGAGGAATTAACAGAACACAGAGCAGTTTCTCAGAAAGCTTCTTTCCAGTTTTGAACGGAAGATATTTCCTTTTTCACCATAGCCCACTATGGGCTTCCAAATATCCCTTTGCCAATTCCACAAGAACAGCCTTAGAGAAAGGCTTCTTGAAGGGAAAGATGTAACTCTGTGAGATGAATTCACAGAACACAGAGCAGTTTCTCAGAAAGCTTCTTTCCAGTTTTGAACGGAAGATATTTCCTTTTTCACCATAGCCCTCTATGGGCTTCCAAATATATGTTTGCCAATTCCACAAGAACAGCCTTAGCGAAAGGCTTCTTGAAGGGAAAGATGTAACTCTGTGAGATGAATTCACAGAACACAGAGCAGTTTCTCAGAAAGCTTCTTTCCAGTTTTGAACGGAAGATATTTCCTTTTTCCCCATAGCCCTCTATGGGTTTCAAAATATCCCTTTGCCAATTCCACAAGAACAGCCTTAGCGAAAGGCTGCTTGAAGGGAAAGATGTAACTCTGTGAGCTGAATTCACAGAACACAGAGCAGTTTCTCCGAAAGCTTCTTTCCAGTTTTGAACGGAAGATATTTCCTTTTTCCCCATAGCCCTCTATGGGCTTCCAAATATCCCTTTGCCAATTCCACAAGAACAGCCTTAGCGAATGGCTTCTTGAAGGGAAAGATGTAACTCTGTGAGATGAATTCACAGAACACAGAGCAGTTTCTCAGAAAGCTTCTTTCCAGTTTTGAACGGAAGATATTTCCTTTTTCCCCATAGCCCTCTATGGGCTTCCAAATATCCCTTTGCCAATTCCACAAGAACAGCCTTAGCGAAAGGCTTCTTGAAGGGAAAGATGTAACTCTGTGAGATGAATTCACAGAACACAGAGCAGTTTCTCAGAAAGCTTCTTTCCAGTTTTGAACGGAAGATATTTCCTTTTTCCCCATAGCCCTCTATGGGTTTCCAAATATCCCTTTGCCAATTCCACAAGAACAGCCTTAGCGAAAGGCTGCTTGAAGGGAAAGATGTAACTCTGTGAGATGAATTCACAGAACACAGAGCAGTTTCTCAGAAAGCTTCTTTCCAGTTTTAAACGGAAGATATTTCCTTATTCACTGTAGCCCTCTATGGGCTTCCAAATATCCCTGTCCCAATTCCACAAGAACAGCCTTAGCGAAAGGCTTCTTGAAGGGAACGATGTAACTCTGTGAGATGAATTCACAGAACACAGAGCACTTTCTCAGAAAGCTTCTTTCCAGTTTTGAACGGAAGATATTTCCTTTTTCCCCATAGCCCTCTATGGGCTTCCAAATATCCTTTTGCCAATTCCTCAAGAACAGCCTTTGCGAAAGGCTTCTTGAAGGGAAAGATGTAACTCTGTGAGATGAATTAAGAGAACACAGAGCAGTTTCTTAGAAAGCTTCTTTCCAGTTTTCAGCGGAAGACCTTTCCTTTTTCACCATAGCCCACTATGGGCTTCCAAAAATCCCTTTGCCAATTCCACAAGAACAGCCTTAGCGAAAGGCTGCTTGAAGGGAAACATGTAACTCTGTGAGATGAATTCACAGAACACAGAGCAGTTTCTCAGAAAGCTTCTTTCCAGTTTTGAACGGAAGATATTTCCGTTTTCACCATAGCCCTCTATGGGCTTCCAAATATCCCTTTGCCAATTCCACAAGAACAGCCTTAGCGAAAGGCTGCTTGAAGGGAAACATGTAACTCTGAGAGATGAATTCACAGAACACAGAGCAGTTTCTCAGAAAGCTTCTTTCCAGTTTTGAACGGAAGATATTTCCTTTTTCACCATAGCCCTCTATGGGCTTCCAAATATCCCTTTGCCAATTCCACAAGAACAGCCTTAGCGAAAGGCTTCTTGAAGGGAAAGATGTAACTCTGTGAGATGAACTAACAGAACACAGAGCAGTTTCTCAGAAAGCTTCTTTCCAGTTTTGAACGGAAGATATTTCCTTTTTCAGCATAGCCCTCTACGGGCTTCCAAATATGCCTTTGCCAATTCCACAAGAACAGGCTTAGCGAAAGGCTTCTTGAAGGGAAAGATGTAACTCTGTGAGACGAATTAACAGAACACAGAGCAGTTTCTCAGAAAGCTTCTTTCCAGTTTTGAACGGAAGATATTTCCTTTTTCCTCATAGCCCTCTTTGGGCGTCCAAATATCCCTTTGCCAATTCCACAAGAACAGCCTTAGCGAAAAGCTTCTTGAAGGGAAAGATGTAACTCTGTGAGATGAATTCACAGAACACAGAGCAGTTTCTCAGAAAGCTTCTTTCCGGTTTTGAACGGAAGATATTTCCTTTTTCCCCATAGCCCTCTATGGGCTTTCAAATATCCCTTTGCCAATTCCACAAGAACAGCCTTAGCGAAAGGCTGCTTGAAGGAAAAGATGTAACTCTGTGAGATGAATTCACAGAACACAGAGCAGTTTCTCAGAAAGCTTCTTTCCAGTTTTCAGCGAAGATATTTCCTTTTTCACCATAGCCCACTATGGGATTCCAAATATCCCTTTGCCAATTCCACAAGAACAGCCTTAGCGAAAGGCTTCTTGAAGGGAAAGATGTAACTCTGTGAGATGAATTCACAGAGCTCAGAGCAGTTTCTCAGAAAGCTTCTTTCCAGTTTTGAACAGAAGATATTTCCTTTTTCCCCATAGCCCTCTATGGGCTTCCATATATCCCTTTGCCAATTCCACAAGAACAGGCTTAGAGAAAGGCTTCTTGAAGGGAAAGATGTAACTCTGTGAGATGAATTCACAGAACATAGAGCAGTTTCTCAGAAAGCTTCTTTCCAGTTTTGAACGGAAGATATTTGCTTTTTCAGCATAGCCCTCTATGGGCTTCCAAATATCCCTTTGCCAATTCCACAAGAACAGCCTTAGCGAAAGGCCTATTGAAAGGAAAGATGTAACTCTGTGAGATGAATACACAGAACACAGAGCAGTTTCTCAGAAAGCTTCTTTCCAGTTTTGAACGGAAGATATTTCCTTTTCCACTGTAGCCCTCTATGGGCTTCCAAATATCCCTTTGCCAATTCCACAAGAACAGCCTTAGCGAAAGGCTTCTTGAAGGGAAAGATGTAACTCTGTGAGAGGAATTAACAGAACACAGAGCAGTTTCTCAGAAAGCTTCTTTCCAGTTTTGAACGGAAGATATTTCCTTTTTCACCATAGCCCTCTATGAGCTTCCAAATATCCCTTTGCCAATTCCACAAGAACAGCCTTAGCGAAAGGCTTCTTGAAGGGAAAGATGTAACTCTGTGAGATGAATTCACAGAACACAGAGCAGTTTCTCAGAAAGCTTCTTTCCAGTTTTGAACGGAAGATATTTCCTTTTTCCCCATAGCCCTCTATGGGTTTCCAAATATCCCTTTGCCAATTCCACAAGAACAGCCTTAGCGAAAGGCTGCTTGAAGGGAAAGATGTAACTCTGTGAGCTGAATTCACAGAACACAGAGCAGTTTCTCAGAAAGCTTCTTTCCAGTTTTGAACGGAAGATATTTCCTTTTTCACCATAGCCCTCTATGGGCTTCCAAATATCCCTTTGCCAATTCCACAAGAACAGCCTTAGAGAAAGGCTTTTTGAAGGGAAAATTGTAACTCTGTGAGATGAATTCACAGAACAGAGAGCAGTTTCTCAGAAAGCTTCTTTCCAGTTTTTAACGGAAGATATTTCCTTTTTCACTGTAGCCCTCTATGGGCTTCCAAATATCCCTTTGCCAATTCCACAAGAACAGCCTTAGCGAAAGGCTTCTTGAAGGGAAAGATGTAACTCTGTGAGATGAATTCACAGAACACAGAGCAGTTTCTCAGAAAGCTTCTTTCCAGTTTTGAACGGAAGATATTTCATTTTTCCCCATAGCCCTCTATGGGCTTCCAAATATCCCTTTGCCAATTCCACAAGAACAGCCTTAGCGAAAGGCTTCTTTTAGGGAACGATGTAACTCTGTGAGATGAATTAAGAGTACACAGAGCAGTTTCTCAGAAAGCTTCTTTCCAGTTTTCAGCGGAAGATATTTCCTTTTTCACCATAGACCACTAAGGAATTCCAAATATCCCTTTGCCAATTGCACAAGAACAGCCTTAGCGAAAGGCTTCTTGAAGGGAAAGATGTAACTCTGTGAGGTGAATTCACAGAACACAGAGCAGTTTCTCAGTAAACTTCTTTCCAGTTTTGAACGGAAGATATTTCCTTTTTCCCCATAGCCCTCTATGGGCTTGCAAATATCCCTTTGCCAATTCCACAAGAACAGCCTTAGCGAAAGGCTGCTTGAAGGGAAAGATGTAACTCTGTGAGATGAATTCACAGAACACAGAGCAGTTTCTCAGAAAGCTTCTTTCCAGTTTTGAACGGAAGATATTTCCTTTTTCACCATAGCCCTCCTGGGCTTCCAAATATCCCTTTGCCAATTCCACAAGAACAGCCTTAGCGAAAGGCTTCTTGAAGGGAAAGATGTAACTCTGTGAGATGAATTCACAGAACACAGAGCAGTTTCACAGAAAGATTCTTTCCAGTTTTGAACGGAAGATATTTCCTTTTTCCCCATAGCCCTCTATGGGCTTCCAAATATCCCATTGCCAATTCCACCAGAACAGCCTTAGCGAAAGGCTTCTCGAAGGGAAAGATGTAACTCTGTGAGATGAATTAACAGAACACAGAGCAGTTTCTCAGAAAGCTTCTTTCCAGTTTTGAACGGAAGATATTTGATTTTTCACCATAGACCTCTATGGGCTTCCAAATATCCCTTTGCCAATTTTACAAGAACAGCCTTAGCGAAAGGCCTCTTGAAAGGAAAGATGTAACTCTGTGAGATGAATTCACAGAACACAGAGCAGTTTCTCAGAAAGCTTCTTTCCAGTTTTGAACGGAAGATATTTCGTTTTTCACAGTAGCCCTCTATGTGCTTCCAAATATCCCTTTGCCAATTCCACAAGAACAGTCTTAGCGAAATGCTTCTTGAAGGGAAAGATGTAACTCTGTGAGAGGAATTAACAGAACACAGAGCAGTTTCTCAGAAAGCTTCTTTCCAGTTTTGAACGGAAGATATTTACTTTTTCAGCATAGCCCTCTACGGGCTTCCAAATATGCCTTTGCCAATTCCACAAGAACAGGCTTAGCGAAAGGCTTCTTGAAGGGAAAGATGTAACTCTGTGAGACGAATTAACAGAACACAGAGCAGTTTCTCAGAAAGCTTCTTTCCAGTTTTGAACGGAAGATATTTCCTTTTTCCTCATAGCCCTCTTTGGGCGTCCAAATATCCCTTTGCCAACTCCACAAGAACAGCCTTAGCGAATGGCTTCTTGAAGGGAAAGATGTAATTCTGTGAGATGAATTCACAGAACACAGAGCAGTTTCTCAGAAAGCTTCTTTCCAGTTTTGAACGGAAAACATTTCCGTTTTCACCATAGCCCTCTATGGGCTTCCAAATATCCCTTTGCCAATTCCACAAGAACAGCCTTAGCGAAAGGCTTCTTGAAGGGAAAGATGTAACTCTGTGAGATGAATTCACAGAACACAGAGCAGTTTCTCAGAAAGCTTCTTTCCAGTTTTGAACGGAAGATATTTCCTTATTCACCATAGCCCTCTATGGGCTTCCAAATATCCCTTTGCCAATTCCACAAGAACAGCCTTAGCGAAAGGCTTCTTGAAGGGAAAGATGTAACTCTGTGAGATGAATTCACAGAACACAGAGCAGTTTCTCAGAAAGCTTCTTTCCAGTTTTGAACGGAAGATATTTCCTTTTTCCCCATAGCCCTCTATGGGTTTCCAAATATCCCTTTGCCAATTCCACACGAACAGCCTTAGCGAAAGGCTGCTTGAAGGGAAAGATGTAACTCTGTGAGCTGAATTCACAAAACACAGAGCAGTTTCTCAGAAAGCTTCTTTCCAGTTTTGAACGGAAGATATTTCCTTTTTCACCATAGCCCTCTATGGGCTTCCAAATATCCCTTTGCCAATTCCACAAGAACAGCCTTAGCGAAAGGCTTTTTGAAGGGAAAGATGTAACTCTGTGAGATGAATTCACAGAACAGAGAGCAGTTTCTCAGAAAGCTTCTTTCCAGTTTTTAACGGAAGATATTTCCTTTTTCACTGTAGCCCTCTATGGGCTTCCAAATATCCCTTTGCCAATTCCACAAGAACAGCCTTAGCGAAAGGCTTCTTGAAGGGAAAGATGTAACTCTGTGAGATGAATTCACAGAACACAGAGCAGTTTCTCAGAAAGCTTCTTTCCAGTTTTGAACGGAAGATATTTCGTTTTTCACAGTAGCCCTCTATGTGCTTCCAAATATCCCTTTGCCAATTCCACAAGAACAGCCTTAGCGAAATGCTTCTTGAAGGGAAAGATGTAACTCTGTGAGAGGAATTAACAGAACACAGAGCAGTTTCTCAGAAAGCTTCTTTCCAGTTTTGAACGGAAGATATTTCCTTTTTCACCATAGCCCTCTAAGGGCTCCCAAATATCCCTTTGCCAATTCCACAAGAACAGCCTTAGCGAAAGGCCTCTTTAAGGGAAAGATGTAACTCGGTGAGATGAATTCACAGAACACAGAGCAGTTTCTCAGAAAACTTCTTTCCAGTTTTGAACGGAAGATATTTCCTTTTTCACCATAGCCCTCTATAGGCTTCCAAATATCCCTTTGCCAATTCCTCAAGAACAGCCTTAGCGAAAGGGTTCTTGAAGGGAAAGATGTAACTCTATGAGATGAATTCACAGAACACAGAGCAGTTTCTCAGAAAGCTTCTTTCCAGTTTTGAACGGAAGAGATTTCCTTTTTCACCATAGCCCGCTATGGGCTTCCAAATATCCCTTTGCCAATTCCACAAGAACAGCCTTAGCGAAAGGCCTATTGAAAGGAAAGATGTAACTCTGTGAGATGAATTCACAGAACACAGAGCAGTTTCTCAGAAAGCTTCTTTCCAGTTTTGAACGGAAGATACTTCCTTTTTCCCCATAGCAATCTATGGGCTTCCAAATATCCCTTTGCCAGTTCCACAAGAACAGCCTTAGCGAAAGGCTTCTTGAAGGGAAAGATTTCACTCTGTGAGATGAATTAAGAGAACACAGAGCAGTTTCTCAGAAAGCTTCTTTCCATTTTCAGCGAAGATATTTCCTTTTTCACCATAGCCCACTATGGGATTCCAAATATCCCTTTGCCAATTCCACAAGAACAGCCTTAGCGAAAGGCTTCTTGAAGGGAAAGATGTAACTCTGTGAGATGAATTCACAGAACACAGAGCAGTTTCTCAGAAAGCTTCTTTCCAGTTTTGAACGGAAGATATTTCCTTTTTCACCATAACCCTCTATGGGCTTCCAAATATCCCTTTGCCAATTCCACAAGAACAGCCTTAGCGAAAGGCTTCTTGAAGGGAAAGATGTAACTCTGTGAGATGAATTCACAGAACACAGAGCAGTTTCTCAGAAAGCTTCTTTCCAGTTTTGAACGGAAGATATTTCCTTTTTCCCCATAGCCCTCTATGGGCTTCCAAATATCCCTTTGCCAATTCCACAAGAACAGCCTTAGCGAAAGGCTTCTTGAAGGGAAAGATGTAACTCTGAGAGATGAATTAAGAGAACACAGAGCAGTTTCTCAGAAAGCTTCTTTCCAGTTTTGAACGGAAGGTATTTCCTTTTTCCCCATAACCCTCTATGGGCTTCCAAATATCCCTTTGCCAATTCCACAAAAACAGCCTTAGCGAAAGGCTTCTTGAAGGGAAAGATGTAACTCTGTGAGATGAATTCACAGAACACAGAGCTGTTTCTCAGAAAGCTTCTTTCCAGTTTTGAACGGAAGATATTTCCTTTTTCACCATAGACCTCTATGGGCTTCCAAATATCCCTTTGCCAATTCCACAAGAACAACCTTAGCCAAAGGCATCTTGAAGGGAAAGATGAAACTCTGTGAGATGAATTCACAGAACACAGAGCACTTTCTCAGAAAGCTTTTTTCCAGTTTTGAACGGAAGATATTTCCTTTTTCCCCATAGCCCTCTATGGGCTTCCAAATATCCCTTTGCCAATTCCACAAGAACAGCCTTAGCGAAAGGATTATTGAAGGGAAAGATGTAACTCTGTGAGAGGAATTTACAGAACACAGAGCAGTTTCTCAGAAAGCTTCTTTCCAGTTTTGAACGGAAGATATTTCCTTTTTCACTATGGCCCTCTAGGGGCTTCCAAATATCCCTTTGCCAATTCCACAAGAACAGCCTTAGCGAAAGGCTTCTTGAAGGGAAAGATCTAACCCTGTGAGATGAATTCACAGAACACAGAGCAGTTTCTCAGAAAGCTTCTTTCCAGTTTTGAACGGAAGATATTTCCTTTTTCCCCATAGCCCTCTATGGGCTTCCAAATATATGTTTGCCAATTCCACAAGAACAGCCTTAGCGAAAGGCTTCCTGAAGGGAAAGATGTAACTCTGTGAGACGAATTAGCAGAACACAGAGCAGTTTCTCAGAAAGCTTCTTTCCAGTTTTGAACGGAAGATATTTCCTTTTTCACTCTAGCCCTCTATGGGCTTCCAAATATCCCTTTGCCAATTCCACAAGAACAGCCTTAGCGAAAAGCTTCTTGAAGGGAAGCATGTAACTCTGTGAGATGAATTCACAGAACACAGAGCAGTTTCTCAGAAAGCTTCTTTCCAGTTTTGAACGGAAGGTATTTCTTTTTTCCCCATAGCCCTCTATTGGCTTCCAAATATCCCTTTGCCAATTCCACAAGAACAGCCTTAGAGAAAGGCTTTTTGAAGGGAACGATGTAACTCTGTGAGATGAATTCACAGAACACAGAGCAGTTTCTCAGAAAGCTTCTTTCCAGTTTTGAACGGAAGATATTTCCTTTTTCACCATAGCCCTCTAGGGGCTTCCAAATATCACTTTGCCAATTCCACAAGAACAGCCTTAGCGAAAGGCTGCTGGAAGGGAAACATGTAACTCTGTGAGATGAATTCACAGAACACAGAGCAGTTTCTCAGAAAGCTTCTTTCCAGTTTTGAACGGAAGATATTTCCGTTTTCACCATAGCCCTCTATGGGCTTCCAAATATCCCTCTGACAATTCCACAAGAACAGCGTTAGCGAAAGGCTTCTTGAAGGGAAAGATGTAACTCTGTGAGATGAATTCACAGAACACAGAGCAGTTTCTCAGAAAGCTTCTTTCCAGTTTTGAACGGAAGATATTTCCTTATTCACTGTAGCCCTCTATGGGCTTCCAAATATCCCTTTCCCAATTCCACAAGAACAGCCTTAGCGAAAGGCTTCTTGAAGGGAAAGATGTAACACTGTGAGATGAATTAACAGAACACAGAGCAGTTTCTCAGAAAGCTTCTTTCCAGTTTTGAACGGAAGATATTTCCTTTTTCCCCATAGCCCTCTATGGGCTTCCAAATATCCTTTTGCCAATTCCTCAAGAACAGCCTTTGCGAAAGGCTTCTTGAAGGGAAAGATGTAACTCTGTGAGATGAATTAAGAGAACACAGAGCAGTTTCTCAGAAAGTTTCTTTCCAGTTTTCAGCGGAAGACATTTCCTTTTTCACCATAGCCCACTATGGGCTTCAAAAAATCCCTTTGCCAATTCCACAAGAACAGCCTTAGCGAAAGGATTCTTGAAGGGAAATATGTAACTCTGTGAGATGAATTAAGAGAACACAGAGCAGTTTCTCAGAAAGCTTCTTTCCAGTATTGAACGGAAGATATTTCCGTTTTCACCATAGCCCTCTATGGGCTTCCAAATATCCCTTTGCCAATTCCACAAGAACAGCCTTAGCGAAAGGCTGCTTGAAGGGAAACATGTAACTCTGTGAGATGAATTCACAGAACACAGAGCAGTTTCTCAGAAAGCTTCTTTCCAGTTTTGAACGGAAGATATTTCCTTTTTCACCATAGCCCTCTATGGGCTTCCAAATATCCCTTTGCCAATTCCACAAGAACAGCCTTAGCGAAAGGCTTCTTGAAGGGAAAGATGTAACTCTGTGAGATGAACTAACAGAACACAGAGCAGTTTCTCAGAAAGCTTCTTTCCAGTTTTGAACGGAAGATATTTCCTTTTTCAGCATAGCCCTCTACGGGCTTCCAAATATGCCTTTGCCAATTCCACTAGAACAGGCTTAGCGAAAGGCTTCTTGAAGGGAAAGATGTAACTCTGTGAGACGAATTAACAAAACACAGAGCAGTTTCTCAGAAAGCTTCTTTCCAGTTTTGAACGGAAGATATTTCCTTTTTCCTCATAGCCCTCTTTGGGCGTCCAAATATCCCTTTGCCAATTCCACAAGAACAGCCTTAGCGAAAAGCTTCTTGAAGGGAAAGATGTTACTCTGTGAGATGAATTCACAGAACACAGAGCAGTTTCTCAGAAAGCTTCTTTCCAGTTTTGAACGGAAGATATTTCCTTTTTCACCATAGCCCTCTATGGGCTTTCAAATATCCCTTTGCCAATTCCACAAGAACAGCCTTAGCGAAAGGCTTCTTGAAGGGAAAGATGTAACTCTGTGAGATGAATTCACAGAACACAGAGCAGTTTCTCAGAAAGCTTCTTTCCAGTTTTTAACGGAAGATATTTCCTTTTTCACCATAGCCCTCTATGGGCTTCCAAATATCCCTTTGCCAATTCCACAAGAACAGCCTTAGCGAAAGGCTTCTTGAAGGGAAAGATGTAACTCTGTGAGATGAATTCACAGAACACAGAGCAGTTTCTCAGAAAGCTTCTTTCCAGTTTTGAACGGAAGATATTTCCTTTTTCACCATAGCAGTCTATGGGCTTCCAAATATATGTTTGCCAATTCCACAAGAACAGCCTTAGCGAAAGCTTCTTGAAGGGAAAGATGTAACTCTGTGAGATGAATTCACAGAACACAGAGCAGTTTCTCAGAAAGCTTCTTTCCAGTTTTGAACGGAAGATATTTCCTTTTTCCCCATAGCCCTCTATGGGTTTCCAAATATCCCTTTGCCAATTCCACAAGAACAGCCTTAGCGAAAGGCTGCTTGAAGGGAAAGATGTAACTCTGTGAGATGAATTCACAGAACACAGAGCAGTTTCTCAGAAAGCTTCTTTCCAGTTTTGACGGAAGATATTTCCTTTTTCACCATAGCCCTCTATGGGCTTCCAAATATCCCTTTGCCAATTCCACAAGAACAGCCTTAGCGAAAGGCTTTTTGAAGGGAAAGATGTAACTGTGTGAGATGAATTCACAGAACAGAGAGCAGTTTCTCAGAAAGCTTCTCTCCAGTTTTTAACGGAAGATATTTCCTTTTTCACTGTAGCCCTCTATGGGCTTCCAAATATCCCTTTGCCAATTCCACAAGAACAGCCTTAGCGAAAGGCTTCTTGAAGGGAAAGATGTAACTCTGTGAGATGAATTCACAGAACACAGAGCAGTTTCTCAGAAAGCTTCTTTCCAGTTTTGAACGGAAGATATTTCCTTTTTCCCCATAGCCCTCTATGGGCTTCCAAATATCCCTTTGCCAATTCCACAAGAACAGCCTTAGCGAAAGGCTGCTTGAAGGGAAAGATGTAACTCTGTGAGATGAATTCACAGAACACAGAGCAGTTTCTCAGAAAGCTTCTTTCCAGTTTTGAACGGAAGATATTTCCTTATTCACTGTAGCCCTCTATGGGCTTCCAAATATCCCTTTCCCAATTCCACAAGAACAGCCTTAGCGAAAGGCTTCTTGAAGGGAACGATGTAACTCTGTGAGATGAATTCACAGAACACAGAGCACTTTCTCAGAAAGCTTCTTTCCAGTTTTGAACGGAAGATATTTCCTTTTTCCCCATAGCCCTCTATCGGTTTCCAAATATCCTTTTGCCAATTCCTCAAGAACAGCCTTTGCGAAAGGCTTCTTGAAGGGAAAGATGTAACTCTGTGAGATGAATTAAGAGAACACAGAGCAGTTTCTCAGAAAGCTTCTTTCCAGTTTTCAGCGGAAGACCTTTCCTTTTTCACCATAGCCCACTATGGGCTTCCAAAAATCCCTTTGCCAATTCCACAAGAACAGCCTTAGCGAAAGGCTGCTTGAAGGGAAACATGTAACTCTGTGAGATGAATTCACAGAACACAGAGCAGTTTCTCAGAAAGCTTCTTTCCAGTTTTGAACGGAAGATATTTCCGTTTTCACCATAGCCCTCTATGGGCTTCCAAATATCCCTTTGCCAATTCCACAAGAACAGCCTTAGCGAAAGGCTGCTTGAAGGGAAACATGTAACTCTGAGAGATGAATTCACAGAACACAGAGCAGTTTCTCAGAAAGCTTCTTTCCAGTTTTGAACGGAAGATATTTCCTTTTTCACCATAGCCCTCTATGGGCTTCCAAATATCCCTTTGCCAATTCCACAAGAACAGCCTTAGCGAAAGGCTTCTTGAAGGGAAAGATGTAACTCTGTGAGATGAACTAACAGAACACAGAGCAGTTTCTCAGAAAGCTTCTTTCCAGTTTTGAACGGAAGATATTTCCTTTTTCAGCATAGCCCTCTACGGGCTTCCAAATATGCCTTTGCCAATTCCACAAGAACAGGCTTAGCGAAAGGCTTCTTGAAGGGAAAGATGTAACTCTGTGAGACGAATTAACAGAACACAGAGCAGTTTCTCAGAAAGCTTCTTTCCAGTTTTGAACGGAAGATATTTCCTTTTTCACTGTAGCCCTCTATGGGCTTCCAAATATCCGTTTGCCAATTCCACAAAAACAGCCTTAGCGAAAGGCTTCTTGAAGGGAAAGATGTAACTCTGTGAGATGAATTCACAGAACACACAGCACTTTCTCAGAAAGCTTCCTTCCAGTTTTGAACGGAAGATATTTCCTTTTCCACTGTAGCCCTCTATGGGCTTCCAAATATCCCTTTGCCAATTCCACAAGAACAGCCTTAGCGAAAGGCTTCTTGAAGGGAAAGATGTAACTCTGTGAGAGGAATTAACAGAACACAGAGCAGTTTCTCAGAAAGCTTCTTTCCAGTTTTGAACGGAAGATATTTCCTTTTTCACCATAGCCCACTATGGGCTTCCAAATATCCCTTTGCCAATTCCACAAGAACAGCCTTAGAGAAAGGCTTCTTGAAGGGAAAGATGTAACTCTGTGAGATGAATTCACAGAACACAGAGCAGTTTCTCAGAAAGCTTCTTTCCAGTTTTGAACGGAAGATATTTCCTTTTTCACCATAGCCCTCTATGGGCTTCCAAATATATGTTTGCCAATTCCACAAGAACAGCCTTAGCGAAAGGCTTCTTGAAGGGAAAGATGTAAATCTGTGAGATGAATTCACAGAACACAGAGCAGTTTCTCAGAAAGCTTCTTTCCAGTTTTGAACGGAAGATATTTCCTTTTTCCCCATAGCCCTCTATGGGTTTCCAAATATCCCTTTGCCAATTCCACAAGAACAGCCTTAGCGAAAGGCTGCTTGAAGGGAAAGATGTAACTCTGTGAGCTGAATTCACAGAACACAGAGCAGTTTCTCAGAAAGCTTCTTTCCAGTTTTGAACGGAAGATATTTCCTTTTTCCCCATAGCCCTCTATGGGCTTGCAAATATCCCTTTGCCAATTCCACAAGAACAGCCTTAGCGAATGGCTTCTTGAAGGGAAAGATGTAATTCTGTGAGATGAATTCACAGAACACAGAGCAGTTTCTCAGAAAGCTTCTTTCCAGTTTTGAACGGAAAATATTTCCGTTTTCACCATAGCCCTCTATGGGCTTCCAAATATCCCTCTGACAATTCCACAAGAACAGCCTTAGCGAAAGGCTTCTTGAAGGGAAAGATGTAACTCTGTGAAATGAATTCACAGAACACAGAGCAGTTTCTCAGAAAGCTTCTTTCCAGTTTTGAACGGAAGATATTTCCTTTTTCACTGTAGCCCTCTATGGGCTTCCAAATATCCGTTTGCCAATTTCACAAGAACAGCCTTAGCGAAAGGCTTCTTGAAGGGAAAGATGTAACTCTGTGAGATGAATTCACAGAACACAGAGCACTTTCTCAGAAAGCTTCCTTCCAGTTTTGAACGGAAGATATTTCCTTTTCCACTGTAGCCCTCTATGGACTTCCAAATATCCCTTTGCCAATTCCACAAGAACAGCCTTAGCGAAAGGCTTCTTGAAGGGAAAGATGTAACTCTGTGAGATGAATTCACAGAACACAGAGCAGTTTCTCAGAAAGCTTCTTTCCAGTTTTGAACGGAAGATATTTCCTTTTTCACCATAGCCCTCTATGGGCTTCCAAATATCCCTTTGCCAATTCCACAAGAACAGCCTTAGCGAAAGGCTTCTTGAAGGGAAAGATGTAACTCTGTGAGATGAATTCACAGAACACAGTGCAGTTTCTCAGAAAGCTTCTTTCCAGTTTTGAACGGAAGATATTTCCTTATTCACCATAGCCCTCTATGGGCTTCCAAATATATGTTTGCCAATTCCACAAGAACAGCCTTAGCGAAAGGCTTCTTGAAGGGAAAGATGTAACTCTGTGAGATGAATTCACAGAACACAGAGCAGTTTCTCAGAAAGCTTCTTTCCAGTTTTGAACGGAAGATATTTCCTTTTTCCCCTTAGCCCTCTATGGGTTTCCAAATATCCCTTTGCCAATTCCACAAGAACAGCCTTAGCGAAAGGCTGCTTGAAGGGAAAGATGTAACTCTGTGAGCTGAATTCACAGAACACAGAGCAGTTTCTCAGAAAGCTTCTTTCCAGTTTTGAACGGAAGATATTTCCTTTTTCACCATAGCCCTCTATGGGCTTCCATATATCCCTTTGCCAATTCCACAAGAACAGCCTTAGCGAAAGGCTTCTTGAAGGGAAAGATGTAACTCTCTGAGATGAATTCACAGAACACAGAGCAGTTTCTCTGAAAGCTTCTTTCCAGTTTTGAACGGAAGATATTTCCTTTTTCACCATAGCCCTCTATGGGCTTCCAAATATCCGTTTGCCAATTCCACAAGAACAGCGTTAGCGAAAGGCTTCTTGAAGGGAAAGATGTAACTCTGTGAGATAAATTCACAGAACACAGAGCGGTTTCTCAGAAAGCTTCGTTCCAGTTTTGAACGGAAGATATTTCCTTTTTCACTGTAGCCCTCTATGGGCTTCCAAATATCCCTTTGCCAATTCCACAAGAACAGCCTTAGCGAAAAGCTTCTTGAAGGGAAACATGTAACTCTGTGAGATGAATTCACAGAACACAGAGCAGTTTCTCAGAAAGCTTCTTTCCAGTTTTGAACGGAAGATATTTCCTTTTTCCCCATAGCCCTCTATGGGCTTCCAAATATCCCTTTGCCAATTCCACAAGAACAGCCTTAGCGAATGACTTCTTGAAGGGAAAGATGTAATTCTGTGAGATGAATTCACAGAACACAGAGCAGTTTCTCAGAAAGCTTCTTTCCAATTTTGAACGGAAAATATTTCCGTTTTCACCATAGCCCTCTATGGGCTTCCAAATATCCCTCTGACAATTCCACAAGAACAGCCTTAGCGAAAGGCTTCTTGAAGGGAAAGATGTAACTCTGTGAAATGAATTCACAGAACACAGAGCAGTTTCTCAGAAAGCTTCTTTCCAGTTTTGAACGGAAGATATTTCCTTTTTCACTGTAGCCCTCTTTGGGCTTCCAAATATCCGTTTGCCAATTCCACAAGAACAGCCTTAGCGAAAGGCTTCTTGAAGGGAAAGATGTAACTCTGTGAGATGAATTCACAGAACACACAGCACTTTCTCAGAAAGCTTCCTTCCAGTTTTGAACGGAAGATATTTCCTTTTCCACTGTAGCCCTCTATGGGCTTCCAAATATCCCTTTGCCAATTCCACAAGAACAGCCTTAGCGAAAGGCTTCTTGAAGGGAAAGATGTAACTCTGTGAGAGGAATTAACAGAACACAGAGCAGTTTCTCAGAAAGCTTCTTTCCAGTTTTGAACGGAAGATATTTCCTTTTTCACCATAGCCCACTATGGGCTTCCAAATATCCCTTTGCCAATTCCACAAGAACAGCCTTAGAGAAAGGCTTCTTGAAGGGAAAGATGTAACTCTGTGAGATGAATTCACAGAACACAGAGCAGTTTCTCAGAAAGCTTCTTTCCAGTTTTGAACGGAAGATATTTCCTTTTTCCCCATAGCCCTCTATGGGTTTCCAAATATCCCTTTGCCAATTCCACAAGAACAGCCTTAGCGAAAGGCTGCTTGAAGGGAAAGATGTAACTCTGTGAGCTGAATTCACAGAACACAGAGCAGTTTCTCAGAAAGCTTCTTTCCAGTTTTGAACGGAAGATATTTCCTTTTTCCCCATAGCCCTCTATGGGCTACCAAATATCCCTTTGCCAATTCCACAAGAACAGCCTTAGCGAATGGCTTCTTGAAGGGAAAGATGTAATTCTGTGAGATGAATTCACAGAACACAGAGCAGTTTCTCAGAAAGCTTCTTTCCAGTTTTGAACGGAAAATATTTCCGTTTTCACCATAGCCCTCTATGGGCTTCCAAATATCCGTTTGCCAATTTCACAAGAACAGCCTTAGCGAAAGGCTTCTTGAAGGGAAAGATGTAACTCTGTGAGATGAATTCACAGAACACAGAGCACTTTCTCAGAAAGCTTCCTTCCAGTTTTGAACGGAAGATATTTCCTTTTTCACCATAGCCCTCTATGGGCTTCCAAATATCCCTTTGCCAATTCCACAAGAACAGCCTTAGCGAAAGGCTTCTTGAAGGGAAAGATGTAACTCTGTGAGATGAATTCACAGAACACAGAGCAGTTTCTCAGAAAGCTTCTTTCCAGTTTTGAACGGAAGATATTTCCTTATTCACCATAGCCCTCTATGGGCTTCCAAATATATGTTTGCCAATTCCACAAGAACAGCCTTAGCGAAAGGCTTCTTGAAGGGAAAGATGTAACTCTGTGAGATGAATTCACAGAACACAGAGCAGTTTCTCAGAAAGCTTCTTTCCAGTTTTGAACGGAAGATATTTCCTTTTTCCCCTTAGCCCTCTATGGGTTTCCAAATATCCCTTTGCCAATTCCACAAGAACAGCCTTAGCGAAAGGCTGCTTGAAGGGAAAGATGTAACTCTGTGAGATGAATTAAGAGAACACAGAGCAGTTTCTCAGAAAGCTTCTTTCCAGTTTTCAGCGGAAGACCTTTCCTTTTCCCCATAGCCCACTATGGGCTTCCAACAATCCCTTTGCCAATTCCACAAGAACAGCCTTAGCGAAAGGCTGCTTGAAGGGAAACATGTAACTCTGTGAGATGAATTCACAGAACACAGAGCAGTTTCTCAGAAAGCTTCTTTCCAGTTTTGAACGGAAGATATTTCCGTTTTCACCATAGCCCTCTATGGGCTTCCAAATATCCCTTTGCCAATTCCACAAGAACAGCCTTAGCGAAAGGCTGCTTGAAGGGAAACATGTAACTCTGAGAGATGAATTCACAGAACACAGAGCAGTTTCTCAGAAAGCTTCTTTCCAGTTTTGAACGGAAGATATTTCCTTTTTCACCATAGCCCTCTATGGGCTTCCAAATATCCCTTTGCCAATTCCACAAGAACAGCCTTAGCGAAAGGCTTCTTGAAGGGAAAGATGTAACTCTGTGAGATGAACTAACAGAACACAGAGCAGTTTCTCAGAAAGCTTCTTTCCAGTTTTGAACGGAAGATATTTCCTTTTTCAGCATAGCCCTCTACGGGCTTCCAAATATGCCTTTGCCAATTCCACAAGAACAGGCTTAGCGAAAGGCTTCTTGAAGGGAAAGATGTAACTCTGTGAGACGAATTAACAGAACACAGAGCAGTTTCTCAGAAAGCTTCTTTCCAGTTTTGAACGGAAGATATTTCCTTTTTCCTCATAGCCCTCTTTGGGCGTCCAAATATCCCTTTGCCAATTCCACAAGAACAGCCTTAGCGAAAAGCTTCTTGAAGGGAAAGATGTAACTCTGTGAGATGAATTCACAGAACACAGAGCAGTTTCTCAGAAAGCTTCTTTCCAGTTTTGAACGGAAGATATTTCCTTTTTCCCCATAGCCCTCTATGGGCTTTCAAATATCCCTTTGCCAATTCCACAAGAACAGCCTTAGCGAAAGGCTGCTTGAAGGAAAAGATGTAACTCTGTGAGAAGAATTCACAGAACACAGAGCAGTTTCTCAGAAAGCTTCTTTCCAGTTTTCAGCGAAGATATTTCCTTTTTCACCATAGCCCACTATGGGATTCCAAATATCCCTTTGCCAATTCCACAAGAACAGCCTTAGCGAAAGGCTTCTTGAAGGGAAAGATGTAACTCTGTGAGATGAATTCACAGAGCACAGAGCAGTTTCTCAGAAAGCTTCTTTCCAGTTTTGAACAGAAGATATTTCCTTTTTCCCCATAGCCCTCTATGGGCTTCCATATATCCCTTTGCCAATTCCACAAGAACAGCCTTAGCGAAAGGCTTCTTGAAGGGAAAGATGTAACTCTCTGAGATGAATTCACAGAACACAGAGCAGTTTCTCTGAAAGCTTCTTTCCAGTTTTGAACGGAAGATATTTCCTTTTTCACCATAGCCCTCTATGGGCTTCCAAATATCCGTTTGCCAATTCCACAAGAACAGCGTTAGCGAAAGGCTTCTTGAAGGGAAAGATGTAACTCTGTGAGATAAATTCACAGAACACAGAGCGGTTTCTCAGAAAGCTTCGTTCCAGTTTTGAACGGAAGATATTTCCTTTTTCACTGTAGCCCTCTATGGGCTTCCAAATATCCCTTTGCCAATTCCACAAGAACAGTCTTAGCGAAAAGCTTCTTGAAGGGAAACATGTAACTCTGTGAGATGAATTCACAGAACACAGAGCAGTTTCTCAGAAAGCTTCTTTCCAGTTTTGAACGGAAGATATTTCCTTTTTCCCCATAGCCCTCTATGGGCTTCCAAATATCCCTTTGCCAATTCCACAAGAACAGCCTTAGCGAATGGCTTCTTGAAGGGAAAGATGTAATTCTGTGAGATGAATTCACAGAACACAGAGCAGTTTCTCAGAAAGCTTCTTTCCAATTTTGAACGGAAAATATTTCCGTTTTCACCATAGCCCTCTATGGGCTTCCAAATATCCCTCTGACAATTCCACAAGAACAGCCTTAGCGAAAGGCTTCTTGAAGGGAAAGATGTAACTCTGTGAAATGAATTCACAGAACACAGAGCAGTTTCTCAGAAAGCTTCTTTCCAGTTTTGAACGGAAGATATTTCCTTTTTCACTGTAGCCCTCTATGGGCTTCCAAATATCCGTTTGCCAATTCCACAAGAACAGCCTTAGCGAAAGGCTTCTTGAAGGGAAAGATGTAACTCTGTGAGATGAATTCACAGAACACACAGCACTTTCTCAGAAAGCTTCCTTCCAGTTTTGAACGGAAGATATTTCCTTTTCCACTGTAGCCCTCTATGGGCTTCCAAATATCCCTTTGCCAATTCCACAAGAACAGCCTTAGCGAAAGGCTTCTTGAAGGGAAAGATGTAACTCTGTGAGAGGAATTAACAGAACACAGAGCAGTTTCTCAGAAAGCTTCTTTCCAGTTTTGAACGGAAGATATTTCCTTTTTCACCATAGCCCACTATGGGCTTCCAAATATCCCTTTGCCAATTCCACAAGAACAGACTTAGAGAAAGGCTTCTTGAAGGGAAAGATGTAACTCTGTGAGATGAATTCACAGAACACAGAGCAGTTTCTCAGAAAGCTTCTTTCCAGTTTTGAACGGAAGATATTTCCTTTTTCACCATAGCCCTCTATGGGCTTCCAAATATATGTTTGCCAATTCCACAAGAACAGCCTTAGCGAAAGGCTTCTTGAAGGGAAAGATGTAACTCTGTGAGATGAATTCACAGAACACAGAGCAGTTTCTCAGAAAGCTTCTTTCCAGTTTTGAACGGAAGATATTTCCTTTTTCCCCATAGCCCTCTATGGGTTTCAAAATATCCCTTTGCCAATTCCACAAGAACAGCCTTAGCGAAAGGCTGCTTGAAGGGAAAGATGTAACTCTGTGAGCTGAATTCACAGAACACAGAGCAGTTTCTCCGAAAGCTTCTTTCCAGTTTTGAACGGAAGATATTTCCTTTTTCCCCATAGCCCTCTATGGGCTTCCAAATATCCCTTTGCCAATTCCACAAGAACAGCCTTAGCGAATGGCTTCTTGAAGGGAAAGATGTAACTCTGTGAGATGAATTCACAGAACACAGAGCAGTTTCTCAGAAAGCTTCTTTCCAGTTTTGAACGGAAGATATTTCCTTTTTCCCCATAGCCCTCTATGGGCTTCCAAATATCCCTTTGCCAATTCCACAAGAACAGCCTTAGCGAAAGGCTTCTTGAAGGGAAAGATGTAACTCTGTGAGATGAATTCACAGAACACAGAGCAGTTTCTCAGAAAGCTTCTTTCCACTTTTGAACGGAAGATATTTCCTTTTTCCCCATAGCCCTCTATGGGTTTCCAAATATCCCTTTGCCAATTCCACAAGAACAGCCTTAGCGAAAGGCTGCTTGAAGGGAAAGATGTAACTCTGTGAGATGAATTCACAGAACACAGAGCAGTTTCTCAGAAAGCTTCTTTCCAGTTTTAAACGGAAGATATTTCCTTATTCACTGTAGCCCTCTATGGGCTTCCAAATATCCCTGTCCCAATTCCACAAGAACAGCCTTAGCGAAAGGCTTCTTGAAGGGAACGATGTAACTCTGTGAGATGAATTCACAGAACACAGAGCACTTTCTCAGAAAGCTTCTTTCCAGTTTTGAACGGAAGATATTTCCTTTTTCCCCATAGCCCTCTATGGGCTTCCAAATATCCTTTTGCCAATTCCTCAAGAACAGCCTTTGCGAAAGGCTTCTTGAAGGGAAAGATGTAACTCTGTGAGATGAATTAAGAGAACACAGAGCAGTTTCTTAGAAAGCTTCTTTCCAGTTTTCAGCGGAAGACCTTTCCTTTTTCACCATAGCCCACTATGGGCTTCCAAAAATCCCTTTGCCAATTCCACAAGAACAGCCTTAGCGAAAGGCTGCTTGAAGGGAAACATGTAACTCTGTGAGATGAATTCACAGAACACAGAGCAGTTTCTCAGAAAGCTTCTTTCCAGTTTTGAACGGAAGATATTTCCGTTTTCACCATAGCCCTCTATGGGCTTCCAAATATCCCTTTGCCAATTCCACAAGAACAGCCTTAGCGAAAGGCTGCTTGAAGGGAAACATGTAACTCTGAGAGATGAATTCACAGAACACAGAGCAGTTTCTCAGAAAGCTTCTTTCCAGTTTTGAACGGAAGATATTTCCTTTTTCACCATAGCCCTCTATGGGCTTCCAAATATCCCTTTGCCAATTCCACAAGAACAGCCTTAGCGAAAGGCTTCTTGAAGGGAAAGATGTAACTCTGTGAGATGAACTAACAGAACACAGAGCAGTTTCTCAGAAAGCTTCTTTCCAGTTTTGAACGGAAGATATTTCCTTTTTCAGCATAGCCCTCTACGGGCTTCCAAATATGCCTTTGCCAATTCCACAAGAACAGGCTTAGCGAAAGGCTTCTTGAAGGGAAAGATGTAACTCTGTGAGACGAATTAACAGAACACAGAGCAGTTTCTCAGAAAGCTTCTTTCCAGTTTTGAACGGAAGATATTTCCTTTTTCCTCATAGCCCTCTTTGGGCGTCCAAATATCCCTTTGCCAATTCCACAAGAACAGCCTTAGCGAAAAGCTTCTTGAAGGGAAAGATGTAACTCTGTGAGATGAATTCACAGAACACAGAGCAGTTTCTCAGAAAGCTTCTTTCCGGTTTTGAACGGAAGATATTTCCTTTTTCCCCATAGCCCTCTATGGGCTTTCAAATATCCCTTTGCCAATTCCACAAGAACAGCCTTAGCGAAAGGCTGCTTGAAGGAAAAGATGTAACTCTGTGAGATGAATTCACAGAACACAGAGCAGTTTCTCAGAAAGCTTCTTTCCAGTTTTCAGCGAAGATATTTCCTTTTTCACCATAGCCCACTATGGGATTCCAAATATCCCTTTGCCAATTCCACAAGAACAGCCTTAGCGAAAGGCTTCTTGAAGGGAAAGATGTAACTCTGTGAGATGAATTCACAGAGCTCAGAGCAGTTTCTCAGAAAGCTTCTTTCCAGTTTTGAACAGAAGATGTTTCCTTTTTCCCCATAGCCCTCTATGGGCTTCCATATATCCCTTTGCCAATTCCACAAGAACAGGCTTAGAGAAAGGCTTCTTGAAGGGAAAGATGTAACTCTGTGAGATGAATTCACAGAACACAGAGCAGTTTCTCAGAAAGCTTCTTTCCAGTTTTGAACGGAAGATATTTGCTTTTTCAGCATAGCCCTCTATGGGCTTCCAAATATGCGTTTGCCAATTCCACAAGAACAGGCTTAGCGAAAGGCTTCCTGAAGGGAAAGATGTAACTCTGTGAGAAGAATTAACAGAACACAGAGCAGTTTCTCAGAAAGCTTCTTTCCAGTTTTGAACGGAAGATATTTCCTTTTTCCCCATAGCCCTCTATGGGCTTCCAAATATCCCTTTCCCAATTCCACAAGAACAGCCTTAGCGAAAGGCTTCTTGAAGGGAAAGATGTAACTCTATGAGATGAATTCACAGAACACAGAGCAGTTTCTCAAAAAGCTTCTTTCCAGTTTTGAACGGAAGAGATTTCCTTTTTCACCATAGCCCTCTATGGGCTTCCAAATATCCCTTTGCCAATTCCACAAGAACAGCCTTAGCTAAAGGCCTATTGAAAGGAAAGATGTAACTCTGTGAGATGAATACACAGAACACAGAGCAGTTTCTCAGAAAGCTTCTTTCCAGTTTTGAACGGAAGATATTTCCTTTTCCACTGTAGCCCTCTATGGGCTTCCAAATATCCCTTTGCCAATTCCACAAGAACAGCCTTAGCGAAAGGCTTCTTGAAGGGAAAGATGTAACTCTGTGAGAGGAATTAACAGAACACAGAGCAGTTTCTCAGAAAGCTTCTTTCCAGTTTTGAACGGAAGATATTTCCTTTTTCACCATAGCCCTCTATGAGCTTCCAAATATCCCTTTGCCAATTCCACAAGAACAGCCTTAGCGAAAGGCTTCTTGAAGGGAAAGATGTAACTCTGTGAGATGAATTCACAGAACACAGAGCAGTTTCTCAGAAAGCTTCTTTCCAGTTTTGAACGGAAGATATTTCCTTTTTCCCCATAGCCCTCTATGGGTTTCCAAATATCCCTTTGCCAATTCCACAAGAACAGCCTTAGCGAAAGGCTGCTTGAAGGGAAAGATGTAACTCTGTGAGCTGAATTCACAGAACACAGAGCAGTTTCTCAGAAAGCTTCTTTCCAGTTTTGAACGGAAGATATTTCCTTTTTCACCATAGCCCTCTATGGGCTTCCAAATATCCCTTTGCCAATTCCACAAGAACAGCCTTAGAGAAAGGCTTTTTGAAGGGAAAATTGTAACTCTGTGAGATGAATTCACAGAACAGAGAGCAGTTTCTCAGAAAGCTTCTTTCCAGTTTTTAACGGAAGATATTTCCTTTTTCACTGTAGCCCTCTATGGGCTTCCAAATATCCCTTTGCCAATTCCACAAGAACAGCCTTAGCGAAAGGCTTCTTGAAGGGAAAGATGTAACTCTGTGAGATGAATTCACAGAACACAGAGCAGTTTCTCAGAAAGCTTCTTTCCAGTTTTGAACGGAAGATATTTCATTTTTCCCCATAGCCCTCTATGGGCTTCCAAATATCCCTTTGCCAATTCCACAAGAACAGCCTTAGCGAAAGGCTTCTTTTAGGGAACGATGTAACTCTGTGAGATGAATTAAGAGTACACAGAGCAGTTTCTCAGAAAGCTTCTTTCCAGTTTTCAGCGGAAGATATTTCCTTTTTCACCATAGACCACTAAGGAATTCCAAATATCCCTTTGCCAATTGCACAAGAACAGCCTTAGCGAAAGGCTTCTTGAAGGGAAAGATGTAACTCTGTGAGGTGAATTCACAGAACACAGAGCAGTTTCTCAGTAAACTTCTTTCCAGTTTTGAACGGAAGATATTTCCTTTTTCCCCATAGCCCTCTATGGGCTTGCAAATATCCCTTTGCCAATTCCACAAGAACAGCCTTAGCGAAAGGCTGCTTGAAGGGAAAGATGTAACTCTGTGAGATGAATTCACAGAACACAGAGCAGTTTCTCAGAAAGCTTCTTTCCAGTTTTGAACGGAAGATATTTCCTTTTTCACCATAGCCCTCCTGGGATTCCAAATATCCCTTTGCCAATTCCACAAGAACAGCCTTAGCGAAAGGCTTCTTGAAGGGAAAGATGTAACTCTGTGAGATGAATTCACAGAACACAGAGCAGTTTCACAGAAAGATTCTTTCCAGTTTTGAACGGAAGATATTTCCTTTTTCCCCATAGCCCTCTATGGGCTTCCAAATATCCCATTGCCAATTCCACCAGAACAGCCTTAGCGAAAGGCTTCTCGAAGGGAAAGATGTAACTCTGTGAGATGAATTAACAGAACACAGAGCAGTTTCTCAGAAAGCTTCTTTCCAGTTTTGAACGGAAGATATTTGATTTTTCACCATAGACCTCTATGGGCTTCCAAATATCCCTTTGCCAATTTTACAAGAACAGCCTTAGCGAAAGGCCTCTTGAAAGGAAAGATGTAACTCTGTGAGATGAATTCACAGAACACAGAGCAGTTTCTCAGAAAGCTTCTTTCCAGTTTTGAACGGAAGATATTTCGTTTTTCACAGTAGCCCTCTATGTGCTTCCAAATATCCCTTTGCCAATTCCACAAGAACAGTCTTAGCGAAATGCTTCTTGAAGGGAAAGATGTAACTCTGTGAGAGGAATTAACAGAACACAGAGCAGTTTCTCAGAAAGCTTCTTTCCAGTTTTGAACGGAAGATATTTACTTTTTCAGCATAGCCCTCTACGGGCTTCCAAATATGCCTTTGCCAATTCCACAAGAACAGGCTTAGCGAAAGGCTTCTTGAAGGGAAAGATGTAACTCTGTGAGACGAATTAACAGAACACAGAGCAGTTTCTCAGAAAGCTTCTTTCCAGTTTTGAACGGAAGATATTTCCTTTTTCCTCATAGCCCTCTTTGGGCGTCCAAATATCCCTTTGCCAACTCCACAAGAACAGCCTTAGCGAATGGCTTCTTGAAGGGAAAGATGTAATTCTGTGAGATGAATTCACAGAACACAGAGCAGTTTCTCAGAAAGCTTCTTTCCAGTTTTGAACGGAAAACATTTCCGTTTTCACCATAGCCCTCTATGGGCTTCCAAATATCCCTATGACAATTCCACAAGAACAGCCTTAGCGAAAGGCTTCTTGAAGGGAAAGATGTAACTCTGTGAAATGAATTCACAGAACACAGAGCAGTTTCTCAGAAAGCTTCTTTCCAGTTTTGAACGGAAGATATTTCCTTATTCACCATAGCCCTCTATGGGCTTCCAAATATATGTTTGCCAATTCCACAAGAACAGCCTTAGCGAAAGGCTTCTTGAAGGGAAAGATGTAACTCTGTGAGATGAATTCACAGAACACAGAGCAGTTTCTCAGAAAGCTTCTTTCCAGTTTTGAACGGAAGATATTTCCTTTTTCCCCATAGCCCTCTATGGGTTTCCAAATATCCCTTTGCCAATTCCACAAGAACAGCCTTAGCGAAAGGCTGCTTGAAGGGAAAGATGTAACTCTGTGAGCTGAATTCACAGAACACAGAGCAGTTTCTCAGAAAGCTTCTTTCCGGTTTTGAACGGAAGATATTTCCTTTTTCACCATAGCCCTCTATGGGCTTCCAAATATCCCTTTGCCAATTCCACAAGAACAGCCTTAGCGAAAGGCTTTTTGAAGGGAAAGATGTAACTCTGTGAGATGAATTCACAGAACAGAGAGCAGTTTCTCAGAAAGCTTCTTTCCAGTTTTTAACGGAAGATATTTCCTTTTTCACTGTAGCCCTCTATGGGCTTCCAAATAACCCTTTGCCAATTCCACAAGAACAGCCTTAGCGAAAGGCTTCTTGAAGGGAAAGATGTAACTCTGTGAGATGAATTCACAGAACACAGAGCAGTTTCTCAGAAAGCTTCTTTCCAGTTTTGAACGGAAGATATTTCATTTTTCCCCATAGCCATCTATGGGCTTCCAAATATCCCTTTGCCAATTCCACAAGAACAGCCTTAGCGAAAGGCTTCTTTTAGGGAACGATGTAACTCTGTGAGATGAATTAAGAGTACACAGAGCAGTTTCTCAGAAAGCTTCTTTCCAGTTTTCAGCGGAAGATATTTCCTTTTTCACCATAGACCACTAAGGACTTCCAAATATCCCTTTGCCAATTGCACAAGAACAGCCTTAGCGAAAGGCTTCTTGAAGGGAAAGATGTAACTCTGTGAGGTGAATTCACAAAACACAGAGCAGTTTCTCAGTAAACTTCTTTCCAGTTTTGAACGGAAGATATTTCCTTTTTCCCCATAGCCCTCTATGGGCTTGCAAATATCCCTTTGCCAATTCCACAAGAACAGCCTTAGCGAAAGGCTGCTTGAAGGGAAAGATGTAACTCTGTGAGATGAATTCACAGAACACAGAGCTGTTTCTCAGAAAGCTTCTTTCCAGTTTTGAACGGAAGATATTTCCTTTTTCACCATAGCCCTCCTGGGCTTCCAAATATCCCTTTGCCAATTCCACAAGAACAGCCTTAGCGAAAGGCTTCTTGAAGGGAAAGATGTAACTCTGTGAGATGAATTCACAGAACACAGAGCAGTTTCACAGAAAGATTCTTTCCAGTTTTGAACGGAAGATATTTCCTTTTTCCCCATAGCCCTCTATGGGCTTCCAAATATCCCATTGCCAATTCCAACAGAACAGCCTTAGCGAAAGGCTTCTCGAAGGGAAAGATGTAACTCTGTGAGATGAATTAACAGAACACAGAGCAGTTTCTCAGAAAGCTTCTTTCCAGTTTTGAACGGAAGATATTTGATTTTTCACCATAGACCTCTATGGGCTTCCAAATATCCCTTTGCCAATTTTACAAGAACAGCCTTAGCGAAAGACCTCTTGAAAGGAAAGATGTAACTCTGTGAGATGAATTCACAGAACACAGAGCAGTTTCTCAGAAAGCTTCTTTCCAGTTTTGAACGGAAGATATTTCGTTTTTCACAGTAGCCTTCTATGTGCTTCCAAATATCCCTTTGCCAATTCCACAAGAACAGCCTTAGCGAAATGCTTCTTGAAGGGAAAGATGTAACTCTGTGAGAGGAATTAACAGAACACAGAGCAGTTTCTCAGAAAGCTTCTTTCCAGTTTTGAACGGAAGATATTTCCTTTTTCAGCATAGCCCTCTACGGGCTTCCAAATATGCCTTTGCCAATTCCACAAGAACAGGCTTAGCGAAAGGCTTCTTGAAGGGAAAGATGTAACTCTCTGAGATGAATTCACAGAACACAGAGCAGTTTCTCTGAAAGCTTCTTTCCAGTTTTGAACGGAAGATATTTCCTTTTTCACCATAGCCCTCTATGGGCTTCCAAATATCCGTTTGCCAATTCCACAAGAACAGCGTTAGCGAAAGGCTTCTTGAAGGGAAAGATGTAACTCTGTGAGATAAATTCACAGAACACAGAGCGGTTTCTCAGAATGCTTCGTTCCAGTTTTGAACGGAAGATATTTCCTTTTTCACTGTAGCCCTCTATGGGCTTCCAAATATCCCTTTGCCAATTCCACAAGAACAGCCTTAGCGAAAAGCTTCTTGAAGGGAAACATGTAACTCTGTGAGATGAATTCACAGAACACAGAGCAGTTTCTCAGAAAGCTTCTTTCCAGTTTTGAACGGAAGATATTTCCTTTTTCCCCATAGCCCTCTATGGGCTTCCAAATATCCCTTTGCCAATTCCACAAGAACAGCCTTAGCGAATGGCTTCTTGAAGGGAAAGATGTAATTCTGTGAGATGAATTCACAGAACACAGAGCAGTTTCTCAGAAAGCTTCTTTCCAATTTTGAACGGAAAATATTTCCGTTTTCACCATAGCCCTCTATGGGCTTCCAAATATCCCTCTGACAATTCCACAAGAACAGCCTTAGCGAAAGGCTTCTTGAAGGGAAAGATGTAACTCTGTGAAATGAATTCACAGAACACAGAGCAGTTTCTCAGAAAGCTTCTTTCCAGTTTTGAACGGAAGATATTTCCTTTTTCACTGTAGCCCTCTATGGGCTTCCAAATATCCGTTTGCCAATTCCACAAGAACAGCCTTAGCGAAAGGCTTCTTGAAGGGAAAGATGTAACTCTGTGAGATGAATTCACAGAACACACAGCACTTTCTCAGAAAGCTTCCTTCCAGTTTTGAACGGAAGATATTTCCTTTTCCACTGTAGCCCTCTATGGGCTTCCAAATATCCCTTTGCCAATTCCACAAGAACAGCCTTAGCGAAAGGCTTCTTGAAGGGAAAGATGTAACTCTGTGAGAGGAATTCACAGAACACAGAGCAGTTTCTCAGAAAGCTTCTTTCCAGTTTTGAACGGAAGATATTTCCTTTTTCACCATAGCCCACTATGGGCTTCCAAATATCCCTTTGCCAATTCCACAAGAACAGCCTTAGAGAAAGGCTTCTTGAAGGGAAAGATGTAACTCTGTGAGATGAATTCACAGAACACAGAGCAGTTTCTCAGAAAGCTTCTTTCCAGTTTTGAACGGAAGATATTTCCTTTTTCCCCATAGCCCTCTATGGGTTTCAAAATATCCCTTTGCCAATTCCACAAGAACAGCCTTAGCGAAAGGCTGCTTGAAGGGAAAGATGTAACTCTGTGAGCTGAATTCACAGAACACAGAGCAGTTTCTCCGAAAGCTTCTTTCCAGTTTTGAACGGAAGATATTTCCTTTTTCCCCATAGCCCTCTATGGGCTTCCAAATATCCCTTTGCCAATTCCACAAGAACAGCCTTAGCGAATGGCTTCTTGAAGGGAAAGATGTAACTCTGTGAGATGAATTCACAGAACACAGAGCAGTTTCTCAGAAAGCTTCTTTCCAGTTTTGAACGGAAGATATTTCCTTTTTCCCCATAGCCCTCTATGGGCTTCCAAATATCCCTTTGCCAATTCCACAAGAACAGCCTTAGCGAAAGGCTTCTTGAAGGGAAAGATGTAACTCTGTGAGATGAATTCACAGAACACAGAGCAGTTTCTCAGAAAGCTTCTTTCCAGTTTTGAACGGAAGATATTTCCTTTTTCCCCATAGCCCTCTATGGGTTTCCAAATATCCCTTTGCCAATTCCACAAGAACAGCCTTAGCGAAAGGCTGCTTGAAGGGAAAGATGTAACTCTGTGAGCTGAATTCACAGAACACAGAGCAGTTTCTCAGAAAGCTTCTTTCCAGTTTTGAACGGAAGATATTTCCTTTTTCACCATAGCCCTCTATGGGCTTCCAAATATCCCTTTGCCAATTCCACAAGAACAGCCTTAGCGAAAGGCTTTTTGAAGGGAAAGATGTAACTCTGTGAGATGAATTCACAGAACAGAGAGCAGTTTCTCAGAAAGCTTCTTTCCAGTTTTTAACGGAAGATATTTCCTTTTTCACTGTAGCCCTCTATGGTCTTCCAAATATCCCTTTGCCAATTCCACAAGAACAGCCTTAGCGAAAGGCTGCTTGAAGGGAAAGATGTAACTCTGTGAGATGAATTCACAGAACACAGAGCAGTTTCTCAGAAAGCTTCTTTCCAGTTTTGAACGGAAGATATTTCCTTATTCACTGTAGCCCTCTATGGGCTTCCAAATATCCCTTTGCCAATTCCACAAGAACAGCCTTAGCGAAAGGCTTCTTGAAGGGAACGATGTAACTCTGTGAGATGAATTCACAGAACACAGAGCACTTTCTCAGAAAGCTTCTTTCCAGTTTTGAACGGAAGATATTTCCTTTTTCCCCATAGCCCTCTATGGGCTTCCAAATATCCTTTTGCCAATTCCTCAAGAACAGCCTTTGCGAAAGGCTTCTTGAAGGGAAAGATGTAACACTGTGAGATGAATTAAGAGAACACAGAGCAGTTTCTCAGAAAGCTTCTTTCCAGTTTTCAGCGGAAGACCTTTCCTTTTTCACCATAGCCCACTATGGGCTTCCAAAAATCCCTTTGCCAATTCCACAAGAACAGCCTTAGCGAAAGGCTGCTTGAAGGGAAACATGTAACTCTGTGAGATGAATTCACAGAACACAGAGCAGTTTCTCAGAAAGCTTCTTTCCAGTTTTGAACGGAAGATATTTCCGTTTTCACCATAGCCCTCTATGGGCTTCCAAATATCCCTTTGCCAATTCCACAAGAACAGCCTTAGCGAAAGGCTGCTTGAAGGGAAACATGTAACTCTGAGAGATGAATTCACAGAACACAGAGCAGTTTCTCAGAAAGCTTCTTTCCAATTTTGAACGGAAGATATTTCCTTTTTCACCATAGCCCTCTATGGGCTTCCAAATATCCCTTTGCCAATTCCACAAGAACAGCCTTAGCGAAAGGCTTCTTGAAGGGAAAGATGTAACTCGGTGAGATGAACTAACAGAACACAGAGCAGTTTCTCAGAAAGCTTCTTTCCAGTTTTGAACGGAAGATATTTCCTTTTTCAGCATAGCCCTCTACGGGCTTCCAAATATGCCTTTGCCAATTCCACAAGAACAGGCTTAGCGAAAGGCTTCTTGAAGGGAAAGATGTAACTCTGTGAGACGAATTAACAGAACACAGAGCAGTTTCTCAGAAAGCTTCTTTCTAGTTTTGAACGGAAGATATTTCCTTTTTCCTCATAGCCCTCTTTGGGCGTCCAAATATCCCTTTGCCAATTCCACAAGAACAGCCTTAGCGAAAAGCTTCTTGAAGGGAAAGATGTAACTCTGTGAGATGAATTCACAGAACACAGAGCAGTTTCTCAGAAAGCTTCTTTCCAGTTTTGAACGGAAGATATTTCCTTTTTCCCCATAGCCCTCTATGGGCTTTCAAATATCCCTTTGCCAATTCCACAAGAACAGCCTTAGCGAAAGGCTGCTTGAAGGAAAAGATGTAACACTGTGAGATGAATTCACAGAACACAGAGCAGTTTCTCAGAAAGCTTCTTTCCAGTTTTCAGCGAAGATATTTCCTTTTTCACCATAGCCCACTATGGGATTCCAAATATCCCTTTGCCAATTCCACAAGAACAGCCTTAGCGAAAGGCTTCTTGAAGGGAAAGATGTAACTCTGTGAGATGAATTCACAGAGCACAGAGCAGTTTCTCAGAAAGCTTCTTTCCAGTTTTGAACAGAAGATATTTCCTTTTTCCCCATAGCCCTCTATGGGCTTCCATATATCCCTTTGCCAATTCCACAAGAACAGCCTTAGCGAAAGGCTTCTTGAAGGGGAAGATGTAACTCTCTGAGATGAATTCACAGAACACAGAGCAGTTTCTCTGAAAGCTTCTTTCCAGTTTTGAACAGAAGATATTTCCTTTTTCACCATAGCCCTCTATGGGCTTCCAAATATCCGTTTGTCAATTCCACAAGAACAGCGTTAGCGAAAGGCTTCTTGAAGGGAAAGATGTAACTCTGTGAGATAAATTCACAGAACACAGAGCTGTTTCTCAGAAAGCTTCGTTCCAGTTTTGAACGGAAGATATTTCCTTTTTCACTGTAGCCCTCTATGGGCTTCCAAATATCCCTTTGCCAATTCCACAAGAACAGCCTTAGCGAAAAGCTTCTTGAAGGGAAACATATAACTCTGTGAGATGAATTCACAGAACACAGAGCAGTTTCTCAGAAAGCTTCTTTCCAGTTTTGAACGGAAGATATTTCCTTTTTCCCCATAGCCCTCTATGGGCTTCCAAATATCCCTTTGCCAATTCCACAAGAACAGCCTTAGCGAATGGCTTCTTGAAGGGAAAGATGTAATTCTGTGAGATGAATTCACAGAACACAGAGCAGTTTCTCAGAAAGCTTCTTTCCAATTTTGAACGGAAAATATTTCCGTTTTCACCATAGCCCTCTATGGGCTTCCAAATAACCCTCTGACAATTCCACAAGAACAGCCTTAGCGAAAGGCTTCTTGAAGGGAAAGATGTAACTCTGTGAAATGAATTCACAGAACACAGAGCAGTTTCTCAGAAAGCTTCTTTCCAGTTTTGAACGGAAGATATTTCCTTTTTCACTGTAGCCCTCTATGGGCTTCCAAATATCCGTTTGCCAATTCCACAAGAACAGCCTTAGCGAAAGCCTTCTTGAAGGGAAAGATGTAACTCTGTGAGATGAATTCACAGAACACAGAGCACTTTCTCAGAAAGCTTCTTTCCAGTTTTGAACGGAAGATATTTCCTTTTCCACTGTAGCCCTCTATGGGCTTCCAAATATCCCTTTGCCAATTCCACAAGAACAGCCTTAGCGAAAGGCTTCTTGAAGGGAAAGATGTAACTCTGTGAGAGGAATTAACAGAACAGAGAGCAGTTTCTCAGAAAGCTTCTTTCCAGTTTTGAACGGAAGATATTTCCTTTTTCACCATAGCCCTCTATGGGCTTCCAAATATCCCTTTGCCAATTCCACAAGAACAGCCTTAGCGAAAGGCTTCTTGAAGGGAAAGATGTAACTCTGTGAGATGAATTCACAGAACACAGAGCAGTTTCTCAGAAAGCTTCTTTCCAGTTTTGAACGGAAGATATTTCCTTTTTCCCCATAGCCCTCTATGGGTTTCCAAATATCCCTTTGCCAATTCCACAAGAACAGCCTTAGCGAAAGGCTGCTTGAAGGGAAAGATGTAACTCTGTGAGCTGAATTCACAGAACACAGAGCAGTTTCTCAGAAAGCTTCTTTCCAGTTTTGAACGGAAGATATTTCCTTTTTCACCATAGCCCTCTATGGGCTTCCAAATATCCCTTTGCCAATTCCACAAGAACAGCCTTAGCGAAAGGCTTTTTGAAGGGAAAATTGTAACTCTGTGAGATGAATTCACAGAACAGAGAGCAGTTTCTCAGAAAGCTTCTTTCCAGTTTTTAACGGAAGATATTTCCTTTTTCACTGTAGCCCTCTATGGGCTTCCAAATATCCCTTTGCCAATTCCACAAGAACAGCCTTAGCGAAAGGCTTCTTGAAGGGAAAGATGTAACTCTGTGAGATGAATTCACAGAACACAGAGCAGTTTCTCAGAAAGCTTCTTTCCAGTTTTGAACGGAAGATATTTCCTTTTTCCCCATAGCCCTCTATGGGTTTCCAAATATCCCTTTGCCAATTCCACAAGAACAGCCTTAGCGAAAGGCTGCTTGAAGGGAAAGATGTAACTCTGTGAGCTGAATTCACAGAACACAGAGCAGTTTCTCAGAAAGCTTCTTTCCAGTTTTGAACGGAAGATATTTCCTTTTTCACCATAGCCCTCTATGGGCTTCCAAATATCCCTTTGCCAATTCCACAAGAACAGCCTTAGCGAAAGGCTTTTTGAAGGGAAAGATGTAACTCTGTGAGATGAATTCACAGAACAGAGAGCAGTTTCTCAGAAAGCTTCTTTCCAGTTTTTAACGGAAGATATTTCCTTTTTCACTGTAGCCCTCTATGGTCTTCCAAATATCCCTTTGCCAATTCCACAAGAACAGCCTTAGCGAAAGGCTGCTTGAAGGGAAAGATGTAACTCTGTGAGATGAATTCACAGAACACAGAGCAGTTTCTCAGAAAGCTTCTTTCCAGTTTTGAACGGAAGATATTTCCTTATTCACTGTAGCCCTCTATGGGCTTCCAAATATCCCTGTCCCAATTCCACAAGAACAGCCTTAGCGAAAGGCTTCTTGAAGGGAACGATGTAACTCTGTGAGATGAATTCACAGAACACAGAGCACTTTCTCAGAAAGCTTCTTTCCAGTTTTGAACGGAAGATATTTCCTTTTTCCCCATAGCCCTCTATGGGCTTCCAAATATCCTTTTGCCAATTCCTCAAGAACAGCCTTTGCGAAAGGCTTCTTGAAGGGAAAGATGTAACTCTGTGAGATGAATTAAGAGAACACAGAGCAGTTTCTCAGAAAGCTTCTTTCCAGTTTTCAGCGGAAGACCTTTCCTTTTTCACCATAGCCCACTATGGGCTTCCAAAAATCCCTTTGCCAATTCCACAAGAACAGCCTTAGCGAAAGGCTGCTTGAAGGGAAACATGTAACTCTGTGAGATGAATTCACAGAACACAGAGCAGTTTCTCAGAAAGCTTCTTTCCAGTTTTGAACGGAAGATATTTCCGTTTTCACCATAGCCCTCTATGGGCTTCCAAATATCCCTTTGCCAATTCCACAAGAACAGCCTTAGCGAAAGGCTGCTTGAAGGGAAACATGTAACTCTGAGAGATGAATTCACAGAACACAGAGCAGTTTCTCAGAAAGCTTCTTTCCAATTTTGAACGGAAGATATTTCCTTTTTCACCATAGCCCTCTATGGGCTTCCAAATATCCCTTTGCCAATTCCACAAGAACAGCCTTAGCGAAAGGCTTCTTGAAGGGAAAGATGTAACTCTGTGAGATGAACTAACAGAACACAGAGCAGTTTCTCAGAAAGCTTCTTTCCAGTTTTGAACGGAAGATATTTCCTTTTTCAGCATAGCCCTCTACGGGCTTCCAAATATGCCTTTGCCAATTCCACAAGAACAGGCTTAGCGAAAGGCTTCTTGAAGGGAAAGATGTAACTCTGTGAGACGAATTAACAGAACACAGAGCAGTTTCTCAGAAAGCTTCTTTCCAGTTTTGAACGGAAGATATTTCCTTTTTCCTCATAGCCCTCTTTGGGCGTCCAAATATCCCTTTGCCAATTCCACAAGAACAGCCTTAGCGAAAAGCTTCTTGAAGGGAAAGCTGTAACTCTGTGAGATGAATTCACAGAACACAGAGCAGTTTCTCAGAAAGCTTCTTTCCAGTTTTGAACGGAAGATATTTCCTTTTTCCCCATAGCCCTCTATGGGCTTTCAAATATCCCTTTGCCAATTCCACAAGAACAGCCTTAGCGAAAGGCTGCTTGAAGGAAAAGATGTAACACTGTGAGATGAATTCACAGAACACAGAGCAGTTTCTCAGAAAGCTTCTTTCCAGTTTTCAGCGAAGATATTTCCTTTTTCACCATAGCCCACTATGGGATTCCAAATATCCCTTTGCCAATTCCACAAGAACAGCCTTAGCGAAAGGCTTCTTGAAGGGAAAGATGTAACTCTGTGAGATGAATTCACAGAGCACAGAGCAGTTTCTCAGAAAGCTTCTTTCCAGTTTTGAACAGAAGATATTTCCTTTTTCCCCATAGCCCTCTATGGGCTTCCATATACCCCTTTGCCAATTCCACAAGAACAGCCTTAGCGAAAGGCTTCTTGAAGGGGAAGATGTAACTCTCTGAGATGAATTCACAGAACACAGAGCAGTTTCTCTGAAAGCTTCTTTCCAGTTTTGAACGGAAGATATTTCCTTTTTCACCATAGCCCTCTATGGGCTTCCAAATATCCGTTTGTCAATTCCACAAGAACAGCGTTAGCGAAAGGCTTCTTGAAGGGAAAGATGTAACTCTGTGAGATAAATTCACAGAACACAGAGCTGTTTCTCAGAAAGCTTCGTTCCAGTTTTGAACGGAAGATATTTCCTTTTTCACTGTAGCCCTCTATGGGCTTCCAAATATCCCTTTGCCAATTCCACAAGAACAGCCTTAGCGAAAAGCTTCTTGAAGGGAAACATATAACTCTGTGAGATGAATTCACAGAACACAGAGCAGTTTCTCAGAAAGCTTCTTTCCAGTTTTGAACGGAAGATATTTCCTTTTTCCCCATAGCCCTCTATGGGCTTCCAAATATCCCTTTGCCAATTCCACAAGAACAGCCTTAGCGAATGGCTTCTTGAAGGGAAAGATGTAATTCTGTGAGATGAATTCACAGAACACAGAGCAGTTTCTCAGAAAGCTTCTTTCCAATTTTGAACGGAAAATATTTCCGTTTTCACCATAGCCCTCTATGGGCTTCCAAATAACCCTCTGACAATTCCACAAGAACAGCCTTAGCGAAAGGCTTCTTGAAGGGAAAGATGTAACTCTGTGAAATGAATTCACAGAACACAGAGCAGTTTCTCAGAAAGCTTCTTTCCAGTTTTGAACGGAAGATATTTCCTTTTTCACTGTAGCCCTCTATGGGCTTCCAAATATCCGTTTGCCAATTCCACAAGAACAGCCTTAGCGAAAGCCTTCTTGAAGGGAAAGATGTAACTCTGTGAGATGAATTCACAGAACACAGAGCACTTTCTCAGAAAGCTTCTTTCCAGTTTTGAACGGAAGATATTTCCTTTTCCACTGTAGCCCTCTATGGGCTTCCAAATATCCCTTTGCCAATTCCACAAGAACAGCCTTAGCGAAAGGCTTCTTGAAGGGAAAGATGTAACTCTGTGAGAGGAATTAACAGAACAGAGAGCAGTTTCTCAGAAAGCTTCTTTCCAGTTTTGAACGGAAGATATTTCCTTTTTCACCATAGCCCTCTATGGGCTTCCAAATATCCCTTTGCCAATTCCACAAGAACAGCCTTAGCGAAAGGCTTCTTGAAGGGAAAGATGTAACTCCGTGAGATGAATTAACAGAACACAGAGCAGTTTCTCCGAAAGCTTCTTTCCAGTTTTGAACGGAAGATATTTCCTTTTTCCCCATAGCCCTCTATGGGTTTCCAAATATCCCTTTGCCAATTCCACAAGAACAGCCTTAGCGAAAGGCTGCTTGAAGGGAAAGATGTAACTCTGTGAGCTGAATTCACAGAACACAGAGCAGTTTCTCAGAAAGCTTCTTTCCAGTTTTGAACGGAAGATATTTCCTTTTTCACCATAGCCCTCTATGGGCTTCCAAATATCCCTTTGCCAATTCCACAAGAACAGCCTTAGCGAAAGGCTTTTTGAAGGGAAAATTGTAACTCTGTGAGATGAATTCACAGAACAGAGAGCAGTTTCTCAGAAAGCTTCTTTCCAGTTTTTAACGGAAGATATTTCCTTTTTCACTGTAGCCCTCTATGGGCTTCCAAATATCCCTTTGCCAATTCCACAAGAACAGCCTTAGCGAAAGGCTTCTTGAAGGGAAAGATGTAACTCTGTGAGATGAATTCACAGAACACAGAGCAGTTTCTCAGAAAGCTTCTTTCCAGTTTTGAACGGAAGATATTTCATTTTTCCCTATAGCCCTCTATGGGCTTCCAAATATCCCTTTGCCAATTCCACAAGAACAGCCTTAGCGAAAGGCTTCTTTTAGGGAACGATGTAACTCTGTGAGATGAATTAAGAGTACACAGAGCAGTTTCTCAGAAAGCTTCTTTCCAGTTTTCAGCGGAAGATATTTCCTTTTTCACCATAGACCACTAAGGAATTCCAAATATCCCTTTGCCAATTGCACAAGAACAGCCTTAGCGAAAGGCTTCTTGAAGGGAAAGATGTAACTCTGTGAGGTGAATTCACAGAACACAGAGCAGTTTCTCAGTAAACTTCTTTCCAGTTTTGAACGGAAGATATTTCCTTTTTCCCCATAGCCCTCTATGGGCTTGCAAATATCCCTTTGCCAATTCCACAAGAACAGCCTTAGCGAAAGGCTGCTTGAAGGGAAAGATGTAACTCTGTGAGATGAATTCACAGAACACAGAGCAGTTTCTCAGAAAGCTTCTTTCCAGTTTTGAACGGAAGATATTTCCTTTTTCACCATAGCCCTCCTGGGCTTCCAAATATCCCTTTGCCAATTCCACAAGAACAGCCTTAGCGAAAGGCTTCTTGAAGGGAAAGATGTAACTCTGTGAGATGAATTCACAGAACACAGAGCAGTTTCACAGAAAGATTCTTTCCAGTTTTGAACGGAAGATATTTCCTTTTTCCCCATAGCCCTCTATGGGCTTCCAAATATCCCATTGCCAATTCCACCAGAACAGCCTTAGCGAAAGGCTTCTCGAAGGGAAAGATGTAACTCTGTGAGATGAATTAACAGAACACAGAGCAGTTTCTCAGAAAGCTTCTTTCCAGTTTTGAACGGAAGATATTTGATTTTTCACCATAGACCTCTATGGGCTTCCAAATATCCCTTTGCCAATTTTACAAGAACAGCCTTAGCGAAAGGCCTCTTGAAAGGAAAGATGTAACTCTGTGAGATGAATTCACAGAACACAGAGCAGTTTCTCAGAAAGCTTCTTTCCAGTTTTGAACGGAAGATATTTCGTTTTTCACAGTAGCCCTCTATGTGCTTCCAAATATCCCTTTGCCAATTCCACAAGAACAGTCTTAGCGAAATGCTTCTTGAAGGGAAAGATGTAACTCTGTGAGAGGAATTAACAGAACACAGAGCAGTTTCTCAGAAAGCTTCTTTCCAGTTTTGAACGGAAGATATTTACTTTTTCAGCATAGCCCTCTACGGGCTTCCAAATATGCCTTTGCCAATTCCACAAGAACAGGCTTAGCGAAAGGCTTCTTGAAGGGAAAGATGTAACTCTGTGAGACGAATTAACAGAACACAGAGCAGTTTCTCAGAAAGCTTCTTTCCAGTTTTGAACGGAAGATATTTCCTTTTTCCTCATAGCCCTCTTTGGGCGTCCAAATATCCCTTTGCCAACTCCACAAGAACAGCCTTAGCGAATGGCTTCTTGAAGGGAAAGATGTAATTCTGTGAGATGAATTCACAGAACACAGAGCAGTTTCTCAGAAAGCTTCTTTCCAGTTTTGAACGGAAAACATTTCCGTTTTCACCATAGCCCTCTATGGGCTTCCAAATATCCCTTTGCCAATTCCACAAGAACAGCCTTACCGAAAGGCTTTTTGAAGGGAAAGATGTAACTCTGTGAGATGAATTCACAGAACAGAGAGCAGTTTCTCAGAAAGCTTCTTTCCAGTTTTTAACGGAAGATATTTCCTTTTTCACTGTAGCCCTCTATGGGCTTCCAAATATCCCTTTGCCAATTAAACAAGAACAGCCTTAGCGAAAGGCTTCTTGAAGGGAAAGATGTAACTCTGTGAGATGAATTCACAGAACACAGAGCAGTTTCTCAGAAAGCTTCTTTCCAGTTTTGAACGGAAGATATTTCATTTTTCCCCATAGCCCTCTATGGGCTTCCAAATATCCCTTTGCCAATTCCACAAGAACAGCCTTAGCGAAAGGCTTCTTTTAGGGAACGATGTAACTCTGTGAGATGAATTAAGAGTACACAGAGCAGTTTCTCAGAAAGCTTCTTTCCAGTTTTCAGCGGAAGACCTTTCCTTTTTCACCATAGCCCACTATGGGCTTGCAAAAATCCCTTTGCCAATTCCACAAGAACAGCCTTAGCGAAAGGCTGCTTGAAGGGAAACATGTAACTCTGTGAGATGAATTCACAGAACACAGAGCAGTTTCTCAGAAAGCTTCTTTCCAGTTTTGAACGGAAGATATTTCCGTTTTCAAAATAGCCCTCTATGGGCTTCCAAATATCCCTTTGCCAATTCCACAAGAACAGCCTTAGCGAAAGGCTGCTTGAAGGGAAACATGTAACTCTGAGAGATGAATTCACAGAACACAGAGCAGTTTCTCAGAAAGCTTCTTTCCAGTTTTGAACGGAAGATATTTCCTTTTTCACCATAGCCCTCTATGGGCTTCCAAATATCCCTTTTCCAATTCCACAAGAACAGCCTTAGCGAAAGGCTTCTTGAAGGGAAAGATGTAACTCTGTGAGATGAACTAACAGAACACAGAGCAGTTTCTCAGAAAGCTTCTTTCAAGTTTTGAACGGAAGATATTTCCTTTTTCAGCATAGCCCTCTACGGGCTTCCAAATATGCCTTTGCCAATTCCACAAGAACAGGCTTAGCGAAAGGCTTCTTGAAGGGAAAGATGTAACTCTGTGAGACGAATTAACAGAAAACAGAGCAGTTTCTCAGAAAGCTTCTTTCCAGTTTTGAACGGAAGATATTTCCTTTTTCCTCATAGCCCTCTTTGGGCGTCCAAATATCCCTTTGCCAATTCCACAAGAACAGCCTTAGCGAAAAGCTTCTTGAAGGGAAAGATGTAACTCTGTCAGATGAATTCACAGAACACAGAGCAGTTTCTCAGAAAGCTTCTTTCCAGTTTTGAACGGAAGATATTTCCTTTTTCCCCATAGCCCTCTATGGGCTTTCAAATATCCCTTTGCCAATTCCACAAGAACAGCCTTAGCGAAAGGCTACTTGAAGGAAAAGATGTAACTCTCTGAGATGAATTCACAGAACACAGAGCAGTTTCTCTGAAAGCTTCTTTCCAGTTTTGAACGGAAGATATTTCCTTTTTCACCATAGCCCTCTATGGGCTTCCAAATATCCGTTTGCCAATTCCACAAGAACAGCGTTAGCGAAAGGCTTCTTGAAGGGAAAGATGTAACTCTGTGAGATAAATTCACAGAACACAGAGCGGTTTCTCAGAAAGCTTCGTTCCAGTTTTGAACGGAAGATATTTCATTTTTCACTGTAGCCCTCTATGGGCTTCCAAATATCCCTTTGCCAATTCCACAAGAACAGCCTTAGCGAAAAGCTTCTTGAAGGGAAACATATAACTCTGTGAGATAAATTCACAGAACACAGAGCAGTTTCTCAGAAAGCTTCTTTCCAGTTTTGAACGGAAGATATTTCCTTTTTCCCCATAGCCCTCTATGGGCTTCCAAATATCCCTTTGCCAATTCCACAAGAACAGCCTTAGCGAATGGCTTCTTGAAGGGAAAGATGTAATTCTGTGAGATGAATTCACAGAACACAGAGCAGTTTCTCAGAAAGCTTCTTTCCAATTTTGAACGGAAAATATTTCCGTTTTCACCATAGCCCTCTATGGGCTTCCAAATAACCCTCTGACAATTCCACAAGAACAGCCTTAGCGAAAGGCTTCTTGAAGGGAAAGATGTAACTCTGTGAAATGAATTCACAGAACACAGAGCAGTTTCTCAGAAAGCTTCTTTCCAGTTTTGAACGGAAGATATTTCCTTTTTCACTGTAGCCCTCTAAGGGCTTCCAAATATCCGTTTGCCAATTCCACAAGAACAGCCTTAGCGAAAGGCTTCTTGAAGGGAAAGATGTAACTCTGTGAGATGAATTCACAGAACACAGAGCACTTTCTCAGAAAGCTTCCTTCCAGTTTTGAACGGAAGATATTTCCTTTTCCACTGTAGCCCTCTATGGGCTTCCAAATATCCCTTTGCCAATTCCACAAGAACAGCCTTAGCGAAAGGCTTCTTGAAGGGAAAGATGTAACTCTGTGAGAGGAATTAACAGAACACAGAGCAGTTTCTCAGAAAGCTTCTTTCCAGTTTTGAACGGAAGATATTTCCTTTTTCACCATAGCCCTCTATGGGCTTCCAAATATCCCTTTGCCAATTCCACAAGAACAGCCTTAGCGAAAGGCTTCTTGAAGGGAAAGATGTAACTCTGTGAGATGAATTCACAGAACACAGAGCAGTTTCTCAGAAAGCTTCTTTCCAGTTTTGAACGGAAGATATTTCCTTATTCACCTTAGCCCTCTATGGGCTTCCAAATATATGTTTGCCAATTCCACAAGAACAGCCTTACCGAAAGGTTTTTTGAAGGGAAAGATGTAACTCTGTGAGATGAATTCACAGAACAGAGAGCAGTTTCTCAGAAAGCTTCTTTCCAGTTTTTAACGGAAGATATTTCCTTTTTCACTGTAGCCCTCTATGGGCTTCCAAATATCCCTTTGCCAATTCCACAAGAACAGCCTTAGCGAAAGGCTTCTTGAAGGGAAAGATGTAACTCTGTGAGATGAATTCACAGAACACAGAGCAGTTTCTCAGAAAGCTTCTTTCCAGTTTTGAACGGAAGATATTTCATTTTTCCCCATAGCCCTCTATGGGCTTCCAAATATCCCTTTGCCAATTCCACAAGAACAGCCTTAGCGAAAGGCTTCTTTTAGGGAACGATGTAACTCTGTGAGATGAATTAAGAGTACACAGAGCAGTTTCTCAGAAAGCTTCTTTCCAGTTTTCAGCGGAAGATATTTCCTTTCTCACCATAGACCACTATGGACTTCCAAATATCCCTTTGCCAATTCCACAAGAACAGCCTTAGCGAAAGGCTTCTTGAAGGGAAAGATGTAACTCTGTGAGGTGAATTCACAGAACACAGAGCAGTTTCTCAGTAAACTTCTTTCCAGTTTTGAACGGAAGATATTTCCTTTTTCCCCATAGCCCTCTATGGGCTTCCAAATATCCCTTTGCCAATTCCACAAGAACAGCCTTAGCGAAAGGCTGCTTGAAGGGAAAGATGTAACTCTGTGTGATGAATTCACAGAACACAGAGCTGTTTCTCAGAAAGCTTCTTTCCAGTTTTGAACGGAAGATATTTCCTTTTTCACCATAGCCCCCTATGGGATTCCAAATATCCCTTTGCCAATTCCAAAAGAACAGCCTTAGACAAAGGCTTCTTGAAGGGAAAGATGTAACTCTGTGAGATGAATTCACAGAACACAGAGCAGTTTCCCAGAAAGCTTCTTTCCAGTTTTGAACGGAAGATATTTCCGTTTTCACCATAGCCCTCTATTGGCTTCCAAATATCCCTCTGACAATTCCACAAGAACAGCCTTAGCGAAAGGCTTCTTGAAGGGAAAGATGTAACTCTGTGAGATGAATTCACAGAACACAGAGCAGTTTCTCAGAAAGCTTCTTTCCAGTTTTGAACGGAAGATATTTGATTTTTCACCATAGACCTCTATGGGCTTCCAAATATCCCTTTGCCAATTTTACAAGAACAGCCTTAGCGAAAGACCTCTTGAAAGGAAAGATGTAACTCTGTGAGATGAATTCAAAGAACACAGAGCAGTTTCTCAGAAAGCTTCTTTCCAGTTTTGAAGGGAAGATATTTCGTTTTTCACAGTAGCCCTCTATGTGCTTCCAAATATCCCTTTGCCAATTCCACAAGAACAGCCTTAGCGAAATGCTTCTTGAAGGGAAAGATGTAACTCTGTGAGAGGAATTAACAGAACACAGAGCAGTTTCTCAGAAAGCTTCTTTCCAGTTTTGAACGGAAGATATTTCCTTTTTCAGCATAGCCCTCTACGGGCTTCCAAATATGCCTTTGCCAATTCCACAAGAACAGGCTTAGCGAAAGGCTTCTTGAAGGGAAAGATGTAACTCTGTGAGACGAATTAACAGAACACAGAGCAGTTTCTCAGAAAGCTTCTTTCCAGTTTTGAACGGAAGATATTTCCTTTTTCCTCATAGCCCTCTTTGGGCGTCCAAATATCCCTTTGCCAATTCCACAAGAACAGCCTTAGCGAAAAGCTTCTTGAAGGGAAAGATGTAACTCTGTGAGATGAATTCACAGAACACAGAGCAGTTTCTCAGAAAGCTTCTTTCCAGTTTTGAACGGAAGATATTTCCTTTTTCCCCATAGCCCTCTATGGGTTTCCAAATATCCCTTTGCCAATTCCACAAGAACAGCCTTAGCGAAAGGCTGCTTGAAGGGAAAGATGTAACTCTGTGAGATGAATTCACAGAACACAGAGCAGTTTCTCAGAAAGCTTCTTTCAAGTTTTGAACGGAAGATATTTCCTTTTTCCCCATAGCCCTCTATGGGCTTCCAAATATCCCTTTGCCAACTCCACAAGAACAGCCTTAGCGAATGGCTTCTTGAAGGGAAAGATGTAATTCTGTGAGATGAATTCACAGAACACAGAGCAGTTTCTCTGAAAGCTTCTTTCCAGTTTTGAACGGAAGATATTTCCTTTTTCACCATAGCCCTCTATGGGCTTCCAAATAAACGTTTGCCAATTCCACAAGAACAGCGTTAGCGAAAGGCTTCTTGAAGGGAAAGATGTAACTCTGTGAGATAAATTCACAGAACACAGAGCGGTTTCTCAGAAAGCTTCGTTCCAGTTTTGAACGGAAGATATTTCCTTTTTCACTGTAGCCCTCTATGGGCTTCCAAATATCCCTTTGCCAATTCCACAAGAACAGCCTTAGCGAAAAGCTTCTTGAAGGGAAACATATAACTCTGTGAGATAAATTCACAGAACACAGAGCAGTTTCTCAGAAAGCTTCTTTCCAGTTTTGAACGGAAGATAATTCCTTTTTCCCCATAGCCCTCTATGGGCTTCCAAATATCCCTTTGCCAACTCCACAAGAACAGCCTTAGCGAATAACTTCTTGAAGGGAAAGATGTAATTCTGTGAGATGAATTCACAGAACACAGAGCAGTTTCTCAGAAAGCTTCTTTCCAATTTTGAACGGAAAATATTTCCGTTTTCACCATAGCCCTCTATGGGCTTCCAAATAACCCTCTGACAATTCCACAAGAACAGCCTTAGCGAAAGGCTTCTTGAGGGGAAAGATGTAACTCTGTGAAATGAATTCACAGAACACAGAGCCGTTTCTCAGAAAGCTTCTTTCCAGTTTTGAACGGAAGATATTTCCTTTTTCACTGTAGCCCTCTATGGGCTTCCAAATATCCGTTTGCCAATTCCACAAGAACAGCCTTAGCGAAAGGCTTCTTGAAGGGAAAGATGTAACTCTGTGAGATGAATTCACAGAACACAGAGCACTTTCTCAGAAAGCTTCCTTCCAGTTTTGAACGGAAGATATTTCCTTTTCCACTGTAGCCCTCTATGGGCTTCCAAATATCCCTTTGCCAATTCCACAAGAACAGCCTTAGCGAAAGGCTTCTTGAAGGGAAAGATGTAACTCTTTGAGAGGGATTAACAGAACACAGAGCAGTTTCTCAGAAAGCTTCTTTCCAGTTTTGAACGGAAGATATTTCCTTTTTCACCATAGCCCTCTATGGGCTTCCAAATATCCCTTTGCCAATTCCACAAGAACAGCCTTAGCGAAAGGCTTCTTGAAGGGAAAGATGTAACTCTGTGAGATGAATTCACAGAACACAGAGCTGTTTCTCAGAAAGCTTCTTTCCAGTTTTGAACGGAAGATATTTCCTTATTCACCATAGCCCTCTATGAGCTTCCAAATATATGTTTGCCAATTCCACAAGAACAGACTTAGCGAAAGGCTTCTTGAAGGGAAAGATGTAACTCTGTGAGCTGAATTCACAGAACACAGAGCAGTTTCTCAGAAAGCTTCTTTCCAATTTTGAACGGAAGATATTTCCTTTTTCCCCATAGCCCTCTATGGGTTTCCAAATATCCCTTTGCCAATTCCACAAGAACAGCCTTAGCGAAAGGCTGCTTGAAGGGAAAGATGTAACTCTGTGAGCTGAATTCACAGAACACAGAGCAGTTTCTCAGAAAGCTTCTTTCCAGTTTTGAACGGAAGATATTTCCTTTTTCACCATAGCCCTCTATGGGCTTCCAAATATCCCTTTGCCAATTCCACAAGAACAGCCTTAGCGAAAGGCTTCTTGAAGGGAAAGATGTAACTCTGTGAGATGAATTCACAGAACAGAGAGCAGTTTCTCAGAAAGCTTCTTTCCAGTTTTTAACGGAAGATATTTCCTTTTTCACTGTAGCCCTCTATGGGCTTCCAAATATCCCTTTGCCAATTCCACAAGAACAGCCTTAGCGAAAGGCTTCTTGAAGGGAAAGATGTAACTCTGTGAGATGAATTCACAGAACACAGAGCAGTTTCTCAGAAAGCTTCTTTCCAGTTTTGAACGGAAGATATTTCATTTTTCCCCATAGCCCTCTATGGGCTTCCAAATATCCCTTTGCCAATTCCACAAGAACAGCCTTAGCGAAAGGCTTCTTTTAGGGAACGATGTAACTCTGTGAGATGAATTAAGAGTACACAGAGCAGTTTCTCAGAAAGCTTCTTTCCAGTTTTCAGCGGAAGATATTTCCTTTTTCACCATAGACCACTAAGGACTTCCAAATATCCCTTTGCCAATTGCACAAGAACAGCCTTAGCGAAAGGCTTCTTGAAGGGAAAGATGTAACTCTGTGAGGTGAATTCACAAAACACAGAGCAGTTTCTCAGTAAACTTCTTTCCAGTTTTGAACGGAAGATATTTCCTTTTTCCCCATAGCCCTCTATGGGCTTGCAAATATCCCTTTGCCAATTCCACAAGAACAGCCTTAGCGAAAGGCTGCTTGAAGGGAAAGATGTAACTCTGTGAGATGAATTCACAGAACACAGAGCAGTTTCTCAGAAAGCTTCTTTCCAGTTTTGAACGGAAGATATTTCCTTTTTCACCATAGCCCTCCTGGGCTTCCAAATATCCCTTTGCCAATTCCACAAGAACAGCCTTAGCGAAAGGCTTCTTGAAGGGAAAGATGTAACTCTGTGAGATGAATTCACAGAACACACAGCAGTTTCACAGAAAGATTCTTTCCAGTTTTGAACGGAAGATATTTCCTTTTTCCCCATAGCCCTCTATGGGCTTCCAAATATCCCATTGCCAATTCCACCAGAACAGCCTTAGCGAAAGGCTTCTCGAAGGGAAAGATGTAACTCTGTGAGATGAATTAACAGAACACAGAGCAGTTTCTCAGAAAGCTTCTTTCCAGTTTTGAACGGAAGATATTTGATTTTTCACCATAGACCTCTATGGGCTTCCAAATATCCCTTTGCCAATTTTACAAGAACAGCCTTAGCGAAAGACCTCTTGAAAGGAAAGATGTAACTCTGTGAGATGAATTCACAGAACACAGAGCAGTTTCTCAGAAAGCTTCTTTCCAGTTTTGAACGGAAGATATTTCGTTTTTCACAGTAGCCCTCTATGTGCTTCCAAATATCCCTTTGCCAATTCCACAAGAACAGCCTTAGCGAAATGCTTCTTGAAGGGAAAGATGTAACTCTGTGAGAGGAATTAACAGAACACAGAGCAGTTTCTCAGAAAGCTTCTTTCCAGTTTTGAACGGAAGATATTTCCTTTTTCAGCATAGCCCTCTACGGGCTTCCAAATATGCCTTTGCCAATTCCACAAGAACAGGCTTAGCGAAAGGCTTCTTGAAGGGAAAGATGTAACTCTGTGAGACGAATTAACAGAACACAGAGCAGTTTCTCAGAAAGCTTCTTTCCGGTTTTGAACGGAAGATATTTCCTTTTTCCTCATAGCCCTCTTTGGGCGTCCAAATATCCCTTTGCCAATTCCACAAGAACAGCCTTAGCGAAAAGCTTCTTGAAGGGAAAGATGTAACTCTGTGAGATGAATTCACAGAACACAGAGCAGTTTCTCAGAAAGCTTCTTTCCAGTTTTGAACGGAATATATTTCCTTTTTCCCCATAGCCCTCTATGGGTTTCCAAATATCCCTTTGCCAATTCCACAAGAACAGCCTTAGCGAAAGGCTGCTTGAAGGGAAAGATGTAACTCTGTGAGCTGAATTCACAGAACACAGAGCAGTTTCTCAGAAAGGTTCTTTCAAGTTTTGAACGGAAGATATTTCCTTTTTCCCCATAGCCCTCTGTGGGCTTCCAAATATCCCTTTGCCAACTCCACAAGAACAGCCTTAGCGAATGGCTTCTTGAAGGGAAAGATGTAATTCTGTGAGATGAATTCACAGAACACAGAGCAGTTTCTCAGAAAGCTTCTTTCCAGTTTTGAACGGAAAACATTTCCGTTTTCACCATAGCCCTCTATGGGCTTCCAAATATCCCTCTGACAATTCCACAAGAACAGCCTTAGCGAAAGGCTTCTTGAAGGGAAAGATGTAACTCTGTGAAATGAATTCACAGAACACAGAGCAGTTTCTCAGAAAGCTTCTTTCCAGTTTTGAACGGAAGATATTTCCTTTTTCACTGTAGCCCTCTAAGGGCTTCCAAATATCCGTTTGCCAATTCCACAAGAACAGCCTTAGCGAAAGGCTTCTTGAAGGGAAAGATGTAACTCTGTGAGATGAATTCACAGAACACAGAGCACTTTCTCAGAAAGCTTCCTTCCAGTTTTGAACGGAAGATATTTCCTTTTCCACTGTAGCCCTCTATGGGCTTCCAAATATCCCTTTGCCAATTCCACAAGAACAGCCTTAGTGAAAGGCTTCTTGAAGGGAAAGATGTAACTCTGTGAGAGGAATTAACAGAACACAGAGCAGTTTCTCAGAAAGCTTCTTTCCAGTTTTGAACGGAAGATATTTCCTTTTTCACCATAGCCCTCTATGGGCTTCCAAATATCCCTTTGCCAATTCCACAAGAACAGCCTTAGCGAAAGGCTTCTTGAAGGGAAAGATGTAACTCTGTGAGATGAATTCACAGAACACAGAGCAGTTTCTCAGAAAGCTTCTTTCCAGTTTTGAACGGAAGATATTTCCTTATTCACCTTAGCCCTCTATGGGCTTCCAAATATATGTTTGCCAATTCCACAAGAACAGCCTTAGCGAAAGGCTTCTTGAAGGGAAAGATGTAACTCTGTGAGATGAATTCACAGAACACAGAGCAGTTTCTCAGAAAGCTTCTTTCCAGTTTTGAACGGAAGATATTTCCTTTTTCCCCATAGCCCTCTATGGGTTTCCAAATATCCCTTTGCCAATTCCACAAGAACAGCCTTAGCGAAAGGCTGCTTGAAGGGAAATATGTAACTCTGTGAGCTGAATTCACAGAACACAGAGCAGTTTCTCAGAAAGCTTCTTTCCAGTTTTGAACGGAAGATATTTCCTTTTTCACCATAGCCCTCTATGGGCTTCCAAATATCCCTTTGCCAATTCCACAAGAACAGCCTTACCGAAAGGCTTTTTGAAGGGAAAGATGTAACTCTGTGAGATGAATTCACAGAACACAGAGCAGTTTCACAGAAAGATTCTTTCCAGTTTTGAACGGAAGATATTTCCTTTTTCCCCATAGCCCTCTATGGGCTTCCAAATATCCCATTGCCAATTCCACCAGAACAGCCTTAGCGAAAGGCTTCTCGAAGGGAAAGATGTAACTCTGTGAGATGAATTAACAGAACACAGAGCAGTTTCTCAGAAAGCTTCTTTCCAGTTTTGAACGGAAGATATTTGATTTTTCACCATAGACCTCTATGGGCTTCCAAATATCCCTTTGCCAATTTTACAAGAACAGCCTTAGCGAAAGGCCTCTTGAAAGGAAAGACGTAACTCTGTGAGATGAATTCACAGAACACAGAGCAGTTTCTCCGAAAGCTTCTTTCCAGTTTTGAACGGAAGATATTTCGTTTTTCACAGTAGCCCTCTATGTGCTTCCAAATATCCCTTTGCCAATTCCACAAGAACAGCCTTAGCGAAATGCTTCTTGAAGGGAAAGATGTAACTCTGTGAGAGGAATTAACAGAACACAGAGCAGTTTCTCAGAAAGCTTCTTTCCAGTTTTGAACGGAAGATATTTCCTTTTTCAGCATAGCCCTCTGCGGGCTTCCAAATATGCCTTTGCCAATTCCACAAGAACAGGCTTAGCGAAAGGCTTCTTGAAGGGAAAGATGTAACTCTGTGAGACGAATTAACAGAACACAGAGCAGTTTCTCAGAAAGCTTCTTTCCGGTTTTGAACGGAAGATATTTCCTTTTTCCTCATAGCCCTCTTTGGGCGTCCAAATATCCCTTTGCCAATTCCACAAGAACAGCCTTAGCGAAAAGCTTCTTAAAGGGAAAGATGTAACTCTGTGAGATGAATTCACAGAAAACAGAGCAGTTTCTCAGAAAGCTTCTTTCCAGTTTTGAACGGAAGATATTTCCTTTTTCCCCATAGCCCTCTATGGGTTTCCAAATATCCCTTTGCCAATTCCACAAGAACAGCCTTAGCGAAAGGCTGCTTGAAGGGAAAGATGTAACTCTGTGAGCTGAATTCACAGAACACAGAGCAGTTTCTCAGAAAGCTTCTTTCAAGTTTTGAACGGAAGATATTTCCTTTTTCCCCATAGCCCTCTGTGGGCTTCCAAATATCCCTTTGCCAACTCCACAAGAACAGCCTTAGCGAATGGCTTCTTGAAGGGAAAGATGTAATTCTGTGAGATGAATTCACAGAACACAGAGCAGTTTCTCAGAAAGCTTCTTTCCAGTTTTGAACGGAAAACATTTCCGTTTTCACCATAGCCCTCTATGGGCTTCCAAATATCCCTCTGACAATTCCACAAGAACAGCCTTAGCGAAAGGCTTCTTGAAGGGAAAGATGTAACTCTGTGAAATGAATTCACAGAACACAGAGCAGTTTCTCAGAAAGCTTCTTTCCAGTTTTGAACGGAAGATATTTCCTTTTTCACTGTAGCCCTCTAAGGGCTTCCAAATATCCGTTTGCCAATTCCACAAGAACAGCCTTAGCGAAAGGTTTCTTGAAGGGAAAGATGTAACTCTGTGAGATGAATTCACAGAACACAGAGCACTTTCTCAGAAAGCTTCCTTCCAGTTTTGAACGGAAGATATTTCCTTTTCCACTGTAGCCCTCTATGGGCTTCCAAATATCCCTTTGCCAATTCCACAAGAACAGCCTTAGCGAAAGGCTTCTTGAAGGGAAAGATGTAACTCTGTGAGAGGAATTAACAGAACACAGAGCAGTTTCTCAGAAAGCTTCTTTCCAGTTTTGAACGGAAGATATTTCCTTTTTCACCATAGCCCTCTATGGGCTTCCAAATATCCCTTTGCCAATTCCACAAGAACAGCCTTAGCGAAAGGCTTCTTGAAGGGAAAGATGTAACTCTGTGAGATGAATTCACAGAACACAGAGCAGTTTCTCAGAAAGCTTCTTTCCAGTTTTGAATGGAAGATATTTCCTTATTCACCTTAGCCCTCTATGGGCTTCCAAATATCCCTTTGCCAATTCCACAAGAACAGCCTTAGCGAAAGGCTGCTTGAAGGGAAATATGTAACTCTGTGAGATGAATTCACAGAACACAGAGCAGTTTCTCAGAAAGCTTCTTTCCAGTTTTGAACGGAAGATATTTCCTTTTTCACCATAGCCCTCTATGGGCTTCCAAATATCCCTTTGCCAATTCCACAAGAACAGCCTTACCGAAAGGCTTTTTGAAGGGAAAGATGTAACTCTGTGAGATGAATTCACAGAACACAGAGCAGTTTCTCAGAAAGCTTCTTTCCAGTTTTGAACGGAAGATATTTCCTTTTTCCCCATAGCCCTCTATGGGTTTCCAAATATCCCTTTGCCAATTCCACAAGAACAGCCTTAGCGAAAGGCTGCTTGAAGGGAAAGATGTAACTCTGTGAGCTGAATTCACAGAACACAGAGCAGTTTCTCAGAAAGCTTCTTTCAAGTTTTGAACGGAAGATATTTCCTTTTTCCCCATAGCCCTCTATGGGCTTCCAAATATCCCTTTGCCAACTCCACAAGAACAGCCTTAGCAAATGGCTTCTTGAAGGGAAAGATGTAATTCTGTGAGATGAATTCACAGAACACAGAGCAGTTTCTCAGAAAGCTTCTTTCCAGTTTTGAACCGAAAACATTTCCGTTTTCACCATAGCCCTCTATGGGCTTCCAAATATCCCTCTGACAATTCCACAAGAACAGCCTTAGCGAAAGGCTTCTTGAAGTGAAAGATGTAACTCTGTGAGATGAATTCACAGAACACAGAGCAGTTTCTCAGAAAGCTTCTTTCCAGTTTTTAACGGAAGATATTTCCTTTTTCACTGTAGCCCTCTATGGGCTTCCAAATATCCCTTTGCCAATTCCACAAGAACAGCCTTAGCGAAAGGCTTCTTGAAGGGAAAGATGTAACTCTGTGAGATGAATTCACAGATCACAGAGCAGTTTCTCAGAAAGCTTCTTTCCAGTTTTGAACGGAAGATATTTCATTTTTCCCCATAGCCCTCTATGGGCTTCCAAATATCCCTTTGCCAATTCCACAAGAACAGCCTTAGCGAAAGGCTTCTTTTAGGGAACGATGTAACTCTGTGAGATGAATTAAGAGTACACAGAGCAGTTTCTCAGAAAGCTTCTTTCCAGTTTTCAGCGGAAGACCTTTCCTTTTTCACCATAGCCCACTATCGGCTTCCAAAAATCCCTTTGCCAATTCCACAAGAACAGCCTTAGCGAAAGGCTGCTTGAAGGGAAACATGTAACTCTGTGAGATGAATTCACAGAACACAGAGCAGTTTCTCAGAAAGCTTCTTTCCAGTTTTGAACGGAAGATATTTCCGTTTTCACCATAGCCCTCTATGGGCTTCCAAATATCCCTTTGCCAATTCCACAAGAACAGCCTTAGCGAAAGGCTGCATGAAGGGAAACATGTAACTCTGAGAGATGAATTCACAGAACACAGAGCAGTTTCTCAGAAAGCTTCTTTCCAGTTTTGAACGGAAGATATTTCCTTTTTCACCATAGCCCTCTATGGGCTTCCAAATATCCCTTTGCCAATTCCACAAGAACAGCCTTAGCGAAAGGCTTCTTGAAGGGAAAGATGTAACTCTGTGAGATGAACTAACAGAACACAGAGCAGTTTCTCAGAAAGCTTCTTTCCAGTTTTGAACGGAAGATATTTCCTTTTTCAGCATAGCCCTCTACGGGCTTCCAAATATGCCTTTGCCAATTCCACAAGAACAGGCTTAGCGAAAGGCTTCTTGAAGGGAAAGATGTAACTCTCTGAGACGAATTAACAGAACACAGAGCAGTTTCTCAGAAAGCTTCTTTCCAGTTTTGAACGGAAGATATTTCCTTTTTCCTCATAGCCCTCTTTGGGCGTCCAAATATCCCTTTGCCAATTCCACAAGAACAGCCTTAGCGAAAAGCTTCTTGAAGGGAAAGATGTAACTCTGTGAGATGAATTCACAGAACACAGAGCAGTTTCTCAGAAAGCTTCTTTCCAGTTTTGAACGGAAGATATTTCCTTTTTCCCCATAGCCCTCTATGGGCTTTCAAATATCCCTTTGCCAATTCCACAAGAACAGCCTTAGCGAAAGGCTGCTTGAAGGAAAAGATGTAACTCTGTGAGATGAATTCACAGAACACAGAGCAGTTTCTCAGAAAGCTTCTTTCCAGTTTTCAGCGAAGATATTTCCTTTTTCACCATAGCCCACTATGGGATTCCAAATATCCCTTTGCCAATTCCACAAGAACAGCCTTAGCGAAAGGCTTCTTGAAGGGAAAGATGTAACTCTGTGAGATGAATTCACAGAGCACAGAGCAGTTTCTCAGAAAGCTTCTTTCCAGTTTTGAACAGAAGATATTTCCTTTTTCCCCATAGCCCTCTATGGGCTTCCATATATCCCTTTGCCAATTCCACAAGAACAGCCTTAGCGAAAGGCTTCTTGAAGGGAAAGATGTAACTCTCTGAGATGAATTCACAGAACACAGAGCAGTTTCTCTGAAAGCTTCTTTCCAGTTTTGAACGGAAGATATTTCCTTTTTCACCATAGCCCTCTATGGGCTTCCAAATATCCGTTTGCCAATTCCACAAGAACAGCGTTAGCGAAAGGCTTCTTGAAGGGAAAGATGTAACTCTGTGAGATAAATTCACAGAACACAGAGCGGTTTCTCAGAAAGCTTCGTTCCAGTTTTGAACGGAAGATATTTCCTTTTTCACTGTAGCCCTCTATGGGCTTCCAAATATCCCTTTGCCAATTCCACAAGAACAGCCTTAGCGAAAAGCTTCTTGAAGGGAAACATATAACTCTGTGAGATAAATTCACAGAACACAGAGCAGTTTCTCAGAAAGCTTCTTTCCAGTTTTGAACGGAAGATATTTCCTTTTTCCTCATAGCCCTCTTTGGGCGTCCAAATATCCCTTTGCCAATTCCACAAGAACAGCCTTAGCGAAAAGCTTCTTGAAGGGAAAGATGTAACTCTGTGAGATGAATTCACAGAACACAGAGCAGTTTCTCAGAAAGCTTCTTTCCAGTTTTGAACGGAAAACATTTCCGTTTTCACCATAGCCCTCTATGGGCTTCCAAATATCCCTCTGACAATTCCACAAGAACAGCCTTAGCGAAAGGCTTCTTGAAGGGAAAGATGTAACTCTGTGAAATGAATTCACAGAACACAGAGCAGTTTCTCAGAAAGCTTCTTTCCAGTTTTGAACGGAAGATATTTCCTTTTTCACTGTAGCCCTCTAAGGGCTTCCAAATATCCGTTTGCCAATTCCACAAGAACAGCCTTAGCGAAAGGCTTCTTGAAGGGAAAGATGTAACTCTGTGAGATGAATTCACAGAACACAGAGCACTTTCTCAGAAAGCTTCCTTCCAGTTTTGAACGGAAGATATTTCCTTTTCCACTGTAGCCCTCTATGGGCTTCCAAATATCCCTTTGCCAATTCCACAAGAACAGCCTTAGCGAAAGGCTTCTTGAAGGGAAAGATGTAACTCTGTGAGAGGAATTAACAGAACACAGAGCAGTTTCTCAGAAAGCTTCTTTCCAGTTTTGAACGGAAGATATTTCCTTTTTCCCCATAGCCCTCTATGGGCTTCCAAATATCCCTTTGCCAATTCCACAAGAACAGCCTTAGCGAAAGGCTTCTTGAAGGGAAAGATGTAACTCTGTGAGATGAATTCACAGAACACAGAGCAGTTTCTCAGAAAGCTTCTTTCCAGTTTTGAACGGAAGATATTTCCTTATTCACCTTAGCCCACTATGGGCTTCCAAATATATGTTTGCCAATTCCACAAGAACAGCCTTAGCGAAAGGCTTCTTGAAGGGAAAGATGTAACTCTGTGAGATGAATTCACAGAACACAGAGCAGTTTCTCAGAAAGCTTCTTTCCAGTTTTGAACGGAAGATATTTCCTTTTTCCCCATAGCCCTCTATGGGTTTCCAAATATCCCTTTGCCAATTCCACAAGAACAGCCTTAGCGAAAGGCTGCTTGAAGGGAAATATGTAACTCTGTGAGCTGAATTCACAGAACACAGAGCAGTTTCTCAGAAAGCTTCTTTCCAGTTTTGAACGGAAGATATTTCCTTTTTCACCATAGCCCTCTATGGGCTTCCAAATATCCCTTTGCCAATTCCACAAGAACAGCCTTACCGAAAGGTTTTTTGAAGGGAAAGATGTAACTCTGTGAGATGAATTCACAGAACAGAGAGCAGTTTCTCAGAAAGCTTCTTTCCAGTTTTTAACGGAAGATATTTCCTTTTTCACTGTAGCCCTCTATGGGCTTCCAAATATCCCTTTGCCAATTCCACAAGAACAGCCTTAGCGAAAGGCTTCTTGAAGGGAAAGATGTAATTCTGTGAGATGAATTCACAGAACACAGAGCAGTTTCTCAGAAAGCTTCTTTCCAGTTTTGAACGGAAAACATTTCCGTTTTCACCATAGCCCTCTATGGGCTTCCAAATATCCCTCTGACAATTCCACAAGAACAGCCTTAGCGAAAGGCTTCTTGAAGTGAAAGATGTAACTCTGTGAGATGAATTCACAGAACACAGAGCAGTTTCTCAGAAAGCTTCTTTCCAGTTTTTAACGGAAGATATTTCCTTTTTCACTGTAGCCCTCTATGGGCTTCCAAATATCCCTTTGCCAATTCCACAAGAACAGCCTTAGCGAAAGGCTTCTTGAAGGGAAAGATGTAACTCTGTGAGATGAATTCACAGATCACAGAGCAGTTTCTCAGAAAGCTTCTTTCCAGTTTTGAACGGAAGATATTTCATTTTTCCCCATAGCCCTCTATGGGCTTCCAAATATCCCTTTGCCAATTCCACAAGAACAGCCTTAGCGAAAGGCTTCTTTTAGGGAACGATGTAACTCTGTGAGATGAATTAAGAGTACACAGAGCAGTTTCTCAGAAAGCTTCTTTCCAGTTTTCAGCGGAAGACCTTTCCTTTTTCACCATAGCCCACTATCGGCTTCCAAAAATCCCTTTGCCAATTCCACAAGAACAGCCTTAGCGAAAGGCTGCTTGAAGGGAAACATGTAACTCTGTGAGATGAATTCACAGAACACAGAGCAGTTTCTCAGAAAGCTTCTTTCCAGTTTTGAACGGAAGATATTTCCGTTTTCACCATAGCCCTCTATGGGCTTCCAAATATCCCTTTGCCAATTCCACAAGAACAGCCTTAGCGAAAGGCTGCTTGAAGGGAAACATGTAACTCTGAGAGATGAATTCACAGAACACAGAGCAGTTTCTCAGAAAGCTTCTTTCCAGTTTTGAACGGAAGATATTTCCTTTTTCACCATAGCCCTCTATGGGCTTCCAAATATCCCTTTGCCAATTCCACAAGAACAGCCTTAGCGAAAGGCTTCTTGAAGGGAAAGATGTAACTCTGTGAGATGAACTAACAGAACACAGAGCAGTTTCTCAGAAAGCTTCTTTCCAGTTTTGAACGGAAGATATTTCCTTTTTCAGCATAGCCCTCTACGGGCTTCCAAATATGCCTTTGCCAATTCCACAAGAACAGGCTTAGCGAAAGGCTTCTTGAAGGGAAAGATGTAACTCTGTGAGACGAATTAACAGAACACAGAGCAGTTTCTCAGAAAGCTTCTTTCCAGTTTTGAACGGAAGATATTTCCTTTTTCCTCATAGCCCTCTTTGGGCGTCCAAATAATCCTTTGCCAATTCCACAAGAACAGCCTTAGCGAAAAGCTTCTTGAAGGGAAAGATGTAACTCTGTGAGATGAATTCACAGAACACAGAGCAGTTTCTCAGAAAGCTTCTTTCCAGTTTTGAACGGAAGATATTTCCTTTTTCCCCATAGCCCTCTATGGGCTTTCAAATATCCCTTTGCCAATTCCACAAGAACAGCCTTAGCGAAAGGCTGCTTGAAGGAAAAGATGTAACTCTGTGAGATGAATTCACAGAACACAGAGCAGTTTCTCAGAAAGCTTCTTTCCAGTTTTCAGCGAAGATATTTCCTTTTTCACCATAGCCCACTATGGGATTCCAAATATCCCTTTGCCAATTCCACAAGAACAGCCTTAGCGAAAGGCTTCTTGAAGGGAAAGATGTAACTCTGTGAGATGAATTCACAGAGCACAGAGCAGTTTCTCAGAAAGCTTCTTTCCAGTTTTGAACAGAAGATATTTCCTTTTTCCCCATAGCCCTCTATGGGCTTCCATATATCCCTTTGCCAATTCCACAAGAACAGCCTTAGCGAAAGGCTTCTTGAAGGGAAAGATGTAACTCTCTGAGATGAATTCACAGAACACAGAGCAGTTTCTCTGAAAGCTTCTTTCCAGTTTTGAACGGAAGATATTTCCTTTTTCACCATAGCCCTCTATGGGCTTCCAAATATCCGTTTGCCAATTCCACAAGAACAGCGTTAGCGAAAGGCTTCTTGAAGGGAAAGATGTAACTCTGTGAGATAAATTCACAGAACACAGAGCGGTTTCTCAGAAAGCTTCGTTCCAGTTTTGAACGGAAGATATTTCCTTTTTCACTGTAGCCCTCTATGGGCTTCCAAATATCCCTTTGCCAATTCCACAAGAACAGCCTTAGCGAAAAGCTTCTTGAAGGGAAACATATAACTCTGTGAGATAAATTCACAGAACACAGAGCAGTTTCTCAGAAAGCTTCTTTCCAGTTTTGAACGGAAGATATTTCCTTTTTCCTCATAGCCCTCTTTGGGCGTCCAAATATCCCTTTGCCAATTCCACAAGAACAGCCTTAGCGAAAAGCTTCTTGAAGGGAAAGATGTAACTCTGTGAGATGAATTCACAGAACACAGAGCAGTTTCTCAGAAAGCTTCTTTCCAGTTTTGAACGGAAAACATTTCCGTTTTCACCATAGCCCTCTATGGGCTTCCAAATATCCCTCTGACAATTCCACAAGAACAGCCTTAGCGAAAGGCTTCTTGAAGGGAAAGATGTAACTCTGTGAAATGAATTCACAGAACACAGAGCAGTTTCTCAGAAAGCTTCTTTCCAGTTTTGAACGGAAGATATTTCCTTTTTCACTGTAGCCCTCTAAGGGCTTCCAAATATCCGTTTGCCAATTCCACAAGAACAGCCTTAGCGAAAGGCTTCTTGAAGGGAAAGATGTAACTCTGTGAGATGAATTCACAGAACACAGAGCACTTTCTCAGAAAGCTTCCTTCCAGTTTTGAACGGAAGATATTTCCTTTTCCACTGTAGCCCTCTATGGGCTTCCAAATATCCCTTTGCCAATTCCACAAGAACAGCCTTAGCGAAAGGCTTCTTGAAGGGAAAGATGTAACTCTGTGAGAGGAATTAACAGAACACAGAGCAGTTTCTCAGAAAGCTTCTTTCCAGTTTTGAACGGAAGATATTTCCTTTTTCCCCATAGCCCTCTATGGGCTTCCAAATATCCCTTTGCCAATTCCACAAGAACAGCCTTAGCGAAAGGCTTCTTGAAGGGAAAGATGTAACTCTGTGAGATGAATTCACAGAACACAGAGCAGTTTCTCAGAAAGCTTCTTTCCAGTTTTGAACGGAAGATATTTCCTTATTCACCTTAGCCCTCTATGGGCTTCCAAATATATGTTTGCCAATTCCACAAGAACAGCCTTAGCGAAAGGCTTCTTGAAGGGAAAGATGTAACTCTGTGAGATGAATTCACAGAACACAGAGCAGTTTCTCAGAAAGCTTCTTTCCAGTTTTGAACGGAAGATATTTCCTTTTTCCCCATAGCCCTCTATGGGTTTCCAAATATCCCTTTGCCAATTCCACAAGAACAGCCTTAGCGAAAGGCTGCTTGAAGGGAAATATGTAACTCTGTGAGCTGAATTCACAGAACACAGAGCAGTTTCTCAGAAAGCTTCTTTCCAGTTTTCAGCGAAGATATTTCCTTTTTCACCATAGCCCTCTATGGGCTTCCAAATATCCCTTTGCCAATTCCACAAGAACAGCCTTAGCGAAAGGTTTTTTGAAGGGAAAGATGTAACTCTGTGAGATGAATTCACAGAGCACAGAGCAGTTTCTCAGAAAGCTTCTTTCCAGTTTTGAACGGAAGATATTTCCTTTTTCCCCATAGCCCTCTATGGGCTTCCAAATATCCCTTTGCCAATTCCACAAGAACAGCCTTAGCGAAAGGCTTCTTGAAGGGAAAGATGTAACTCTGTGAGATGAATTCACAGAACACAGAGCAGTTTCTCAGAAAGCTTCTTTCCAGTTTTGAACGGAAGATATTTCCTTTTTCACCATAGCCCTCTATGGGCTTCCAAATATCCGTTTGCCAATTCCACAAGAACAGCGTTAGCGAAAGGCTTCTTGAAGGGAAAGATGTAACTCTGTGAGATGAATTCACAGAACACAGAGCAGTTTCTCAGAAAGCTTCGTTCCAGTTTTGAACGGAAGATATTTCATTTTTCACTGTAGCCCTCTATGGGCTTCCAAATATCCCTTTGCCAATTCCACAAGAACAGCCTTAGCGAAAAGCTTCTTGAAGGGAAACATATAACTCTGTGAGATAAATTCACAGAACACAGAGCAGTTTCTCAGAAAGCTTCTTTCCAGTTTTGAACGGAAGATATTTCCTTTTTCCCCATAGCCCTCTATGGGCTTCCAAATATCCCTTTGCCAATTCCACAAGAACAGCCTTAGCGAATGGCTTCTTGAAGGGAAAGATGTAATTCTGTGAGATGAATTCACAGAACACAGAGCAGTTTCTCAGAAAGCTTCTTTCCAATTTTGAACGGAAAATATTTCCGTTTTCACCATAGCCCTCTATGGGCTTCCAAATAACCCTCTGACAATTCCACAAGAACAGCCTTAGCGAAAGGCTTCTTGAAGGGAAAGATGTAACTCTGTGAAATGAATTCACAGAACACAGAGCAGTTTCTCAGAAAGCTTCTTTCCAGTTTTGAACGGAAGATATTTCCTTTTTCACTGTAGCCCTCTAAGGGCTTCCAAATATCCGTTTGCCAATTCCACAAGAACAGCCTTAGCGAAAGGCTTCTTGAAGGGAAAGATGTAACTCTGTGAGATGAATTCACAGAACACAGAGCACTTTCTCAGAAAGCTTCCTTCCAGTTTTGAACGGAAGATATTTCCTTTTCCACTGTAGCCCTCTATGGGCTTCCAAATATCCCTTTGCCAATTCCACAAGAACAGCCTTAGCGAAAGGCTTCTTGAAGGGAAAGATGTAACTCTGTGAGAGGAATTAACAGAACACAGAGCAGTTTCTCAGAAAGCTTCTTTCCAGTTTTGAACGGAAGATATTTCCTTTTTCACCATAGCCCTCTATGGGCTTCCAAATATCCCTTTGCCAATTCCACAAGAACAGCCTTAGCGAAAGGCTTCTTGAAGGGAAAGATGTAACTCTGTGAGATGAATTCACAGAACACAGAGCAGTTTCTCAGAAAGCTTCTTTCCAGTTTTGAACGGAAGATATTTCCTTATTCACCTTAGCCCTCTATGGGCTTCCAAATATATGTTTGCCAATTCCACAAGAACAGCCTTAGCGAAAGGCTTCTTGAAGGGAAAGATGTAACTCTGTGAGATGAATTCACAGAACACAGAGCAGTTTCTCAGAAAGCTTCTTTCCAGTTTTGAACGGAAGATATTTCCTTTTTCCCCCTAGCCCTCTATGGGTTTCCAAATATCCCTTTGCCAATTCCACAAGAACAGCCTTAGCGAAAGGCTGCTTGAAGGGAAATATGTAACTCTGTGAGCTGAATTCACAGAACACAGAGCAGTTTCTCAGAAAGCTTCTTTCCAGTTTTGAACGGAAGATATTTCCTTTTTCACCATAGCCCTCTATGGGCTTCCAAATATCCCTTTGCCAATTCCACAAGAACAGCCTTACCGAAAGGTTTTTTGAAGGGAAAGATGTAACTCTGTGAGATGAATTCACAGAACAGAGAGCAGTTTCTCAGAAAGCTTCTTTCCAGTTTTTAACGGAAGATATTTCCTTTTTCACTGTAGCCCTCTATGGGCTTCCAAATATCCCTTTGCCAATTCCACAAGAACAGCCTTAGCGAAAGGCTTCTTGAAGGGAAAGATGTAACTCTGTGAGATGAATTCACAGAACACAGAGCAGTTTCTCAGAAAGCTTCTTTCCTGTTTTGAACGGAAGATATTTCATTTTTCCCTATAGCCCTCTATGGGCTTCCAATTATCCCTTTGCCAATTCCACAAGAACAGCCTTAGCGAAAGGCTTCTTTTAGGGAACGATGTAACTCTGTGAGATGAATTAAGAGTACACAGAGCAGTTTCTCAGAAAGCTTCTTTCCAGTTTTCAGCGGAAGATATTTCCTTTCTCACCATAGACCACTATGGACTTCCAAATATCCCTTTGCCAATTCCACAAGAACAGCCTTAGCGAAAGGCTTCTTGAAGGGAAAGATGTAACTCTGTGAGGTGAATTCACAGAACACAGAGCAGTTTCTCAGTAAACTTCTTTCCAGTTTTGAACGGAAGATATTTCCTTTTTCCCCATAGCCCTCTATGGGCTTCCAAATATCCCTTTGCCAATTCCACAAGAACAGCCTTAGCGAAAGGCTGCTTGAAGGGAAAGATGTAACTCTGTGTGATGAATTCACAGAACACAGAGCTGTTTCTCAGAAAGCTTTTTTCCAGTTTTGAACGGAAGATATTTCCTTTTTCACCATAGCCCCCTATGGGATTCCAAATATCCCTTTGCCAATTCCAAAAGAACAGCCTTAGACAAAGGCTTCTTGAAGGGAAAGATGTAACTCTGTGAGATGAATTCACAGAACACAGAGCAGTTTCCCAGAAAGCTTCTTTCCAGTTTTGAACGGAAGATATTTCCGTTTTCACCATAGCCCTCTATTGGCTTCCAAATATCCCTCTGACAATTCCACAAGAACAGCCTTAGCGAAAGGCTTCTTGAAGGGAAAGATGTAACTCTGTGAGATGAATTCACAGAACACAGAGCAGTTTCTCAGAAAGCTTCTTTCCAGTTTTGAACGGAAGATATTTGATTTTTCACCATAGACCTCTATGGGCTTCCAAATATCCCTTTGCCAATTTTACAAGAACAGCCTTAGCGAAAGACCTCTTGAAAGGAAAGATGTAACTCTGTGAGATGAATTCAAAGAACACAGAGCAGTTTCTCAGAAAGCTTCTTTCCAGTTTTGAAGGGAAGATATTTCGTTTTTCACAGTAGCCCTCTATGTGCTTCCAAATATCCCTTTGCCAATTCCACAAGAACAGCCTTAGCGAAATGCTTCTTGAAGGGAAAGATGTAACTCTGTGAGAGGAATTAACAGAACACAGAGCAGTTTCTCAGAAAGCTTCTTTCCAGTTTTGAACGGAAGATATTTCCTTTTTCAGCATAGCCCTCTACGGGCTTCCAAATATGCCTTTGCCAATTCCACAAGAACAGGCTTAGCGAAAGGCTTCTTGAAGGGAAAGATGTAACTCTGTGAGACGAATTAACAGAACACAGAGCAGTTTCTCAGAAAGCTTCTTTCCAGTTTTGAACGGAAGATATTTCCTTTTTCCTCATAGCCCTCTTTGGGCGTCCAAATATCCCTTTGCCAATTCCACAAGAACAGCCTTAGCGAAAAGCTTCTTGAAGGGAAAGATGTAACTCTGTGAGATGAATTCACAGAACACAGAGCAGTTTCTCAGAAAGCTTCTTTCCAGTTTTGAACGGAAGATATTTCCTTTTTCCCCATAGCCCTCTATGGGTTTCCAAATATCCCTTTGCCAATTCCACAAGAACAGCCTTAGCGAAAGGCTGCTTGAAGGGAAAGATGTAACTCTGTGAGATGAATTCACAGAACACAGAGCAGTTTCTCAGAAAGCTTCTTTCAAGTTTTGAACGGAAGATATTTCCTTTTTCCCCATAGCCCTCTATGGGCTTCCAAATATCCCTTTGCCAACTCCACAAGAACAGCCTTAGCGAATGGCTTCTTGAAGGGAAAGATGTAATTCTGTGAGATGAATTCACAGAACACAGAGCAGTTTCTCTGAAAGCTTCTTTCCAGTTTTGAACGGAAGATATTTCCTTTTTCACCATAGCCCTCTATGGGCTTCCAAATAAACGTTTGCCAATTCCACAAGAACAGCGTTAGCGAAAGGCTTCTTGAAGGGAAAGATGTAACTCTGTGAGATAAATTCACAGAACACAGAGCGGTTTCTCAGAAAGCTTCGTTCCAGTTTTGAACGGAAGATATTTCCTTTTTCACTGTAGCCCTCTATGGGCTTCCAAATATCCCTTTGCCAATTCCACAAGAACAGCCTTAGCGAAAAGCTTCTTGAAGGGAAACATATAACTCTGTGAGATAAATTCACAGAACACAGAGCAGTTTCTCAGAAAGCTTCTTTCCAGTTTTGAACGGAAGATAATTCCTTTTTCCCCATAGCCCTCTATGGGCTTCCAAATATCCCTTTGCCAACTCCACAAGAACAGCCTTAGCGAATAACTTCTTGAAGGGAAAGATGTAATTCTGTGAGATGAATTCACAGAACACAGAGCAGTTTCTCAGAAAGCTTCTTTCCAATTTTGAACGGAAAATATTTCCGTTTTCACCATAGCCCTCTATGGGCTTCCAAATAACCCTCTGACAATTCCACAAGAACAGCCTTAGCGAAAGGCTTCTTGAGGGGAAAGATGTAACTCTGTGAAATGAATTCACAGAACACAGAGCCGTTTCTCAGAAAGCTTCTTTCCAGTTTTGAACGGAAGATATTTCCTTTTTCACTGTAGCCCTCTATGGGCTTCCAAATATCCGTTTGCCAATTCCACAAGAACAGCCTTAGCGAAAGGCTTCTTGAAGGGAAAGATGTAACTCTGTGAGATGAATTCACAGAACACAGAGCACTTTCTCAGAAAGCTTCCTTCCAGTTTTGAACGGAAGATATTTCCTTTTCCACTGTAGCCCTCTATGGGCTTCCAAATATCCCTTTGCCAATTCCACAAGAACAGCCTTAGCGAAAGGCTTCTTGAAGGGAAAGATGTAACTCTTTGAGAGGGATTAACAGAACACAGAGCAGTTTCTCAGAAAGCTTCTTTCCAGTTTTGAACGGAAGATATTTCCTTTTTCACCATAGCCCTCTATGGGCTTCCAAATATCCCTTTGCCAATTCCACAAGAACAGCCTTAGCGAAAGGCTTCTTGAAGGGAAAGATGTAACACTGTGAGATGAATTAAGAGAACACAGAGCAGTTTCTCAGAAAGCTTCTTTCCAGTTTTCAGCCGAAGTTATTTCCTTTTTCACCATAGCCCACTATGGGCTTCCAAATATCCCTTTGCCAATTCCACAAGAATAGCCTTAGCGAAAATCTTCCTGAAGGGAAAGATGTAACTCGGTAAGAGGAATTAACAAAACACAGAGCAGTTTCTCAGAAATCTTCTTTCCAGTTTTGAACGGAAGATATTTCCTTTTACACCATAGCCCTCTATGGGCTTCCAAATATCCCTTTGCCAATTCCACAAGAAGAGCATTAGCGAAAGGCTTCTTGAAGGGAAAGATGTAAATCTGTGAGATGAATTCACAGAACACAGAGGAGTTTCTCAGAAAGCTTCTTTCCAGTTTTGAACGGAAGTTATTTCCTTTTTCACCATAGCCCTGTATGGGCTTCCAAATATCCCTTTGCCAATTCCACAAGAACAGCCTTAGCGAAAGACTTCTTGAAGGGAAAGATATAACTCTGTGAGATGAATTAACAGAACACAGAGCAGTTTCTCAGAAAGCTTCTTTCCAGTTTTGAACGGAAGATATTTCCTTTTTCCCCATAGCCCTCTATGGGCTTCCAAATATCCCTTTACCAATTCCACAAGAACAGCCTTAGCAAAACGCTTCTCGCAGAGAAAGATGTAACTCTGTGAGATGAATTCACAGAACACAGAGCAGTTTCTCCGAAAGCTTCTTTCCAGTTTTGAACAGAAGATATTTCCTTTTTCACCATAGCCTTCAATGGGCTTCCAAATATCCCCTTGCGAATTCCGCAAGAACAGCCTTAGCGAAAAGCTTCTTGAAGGGAAAGATGTAGCTCTGTGAGATGAATTCACAGAACACAGAGCAGTTTCTCAGAAAGCTTCTTTCCAGTTTTGAACGGAAAATATTTCCTTTTTCCCCATAGCCCTCTATGGGCTTCCAAATATCCCTTTGCCAATTCCACAAGAACAGCCTTAGCGAAAGGCTTCTTGAAGGGAAAGATGTAACTCTGTGAGATGAATTCACAGAACACAGAGCAGTTTCTCAGAAAGCTTCTTTCCAGTTTTGAACGGAAGATATTTCCTATTTCCCCATAGCCCTCTAAGGGCTTCCAAATATCCCTTTGCCAATTCCACAAGAGCTGTCTTAGCGAAAGGATGCTTGAAGGGAAACATGTAACTCTGTGAGATGAATTAAGAGAACACAGAGCAGTTTCTCAGAAAGCTTCTTTCCTGTTTTGAACGGAAGATATTTCCTTTTTCACCATAGCCCTCTATGGGCTTCCAAATATCCCTTTGCCAATTCCACAAGAACAGCCTTAGCTAAAGGCTTCTTGAAGGGAAAGATGTAACTCTGTGAGATGAATTCACAGAACACAGAGCAGTTTCTCAGAAAGCTTCTTTCCAGTTTTGAACGGAAGATATTTCCTTTTACACTGCAGCCCTCTATGGGCTTCCAAATATCCCTTTGCCAATTCCACAAGAACAGCCTTAGCGAAAGGCTTCTGGAAGGGAAAGATGTAACTCTGTGAGATGAATTCACAGAACACAGAGCAGTTTCTCAGAAGGCTTCTTTCCAGTTTTGAACGGAAGATATTTCCTTTTTCCCATAGCCCTCTAAGGGCTTCCAAATATCCCTTTGCCAATTCCACAAGAATAGCCTTAGCGAAAATCTTCCTGAAGGGAAAGATGTAACTCTGTAAGAGGAATTAACAAAACACAGAGCAGTTTCTCAGAAATCTTCTTTCCAGTTTTGAACGGAAGATATTTCCTTTTACACCATAGCCCTCTATGGGCTTCCAAATATCCCTTTGCCAATTCCACAAGAAGAGCATTAGCGAAAGGCTTCTTGAAGGGAAAGATGTAAATCTGTGAGATGAATTCACAGAACACAGAGGAGTTTCTCAGAAAGCTTCTTTCCAGTTTTGAACGGAAGTTATTTCCTTTTTCACCATAGCCCTGTATGGGCTTCCAAATATCCCTTTGCCAATTCCACAAGAACAGCCTTAGCGAAAGACTTCTTGAAGGGTAAGATGTAACTCTGTGAGATGAATTCACAGAACACAGATCAGTTTCTCAGAAAGCTTCTTTCCAGTTTTGAACGGAAGATATTTCCTTTTTCCCCATAGCCCTCTATGGGCTTCCAAATATCCCTTTGCCAATTCCACAAGAACAGCCTTAGCGAAAGGCTTCTTGAAGGGAAAGATGTAACTCTGTGAGATGAATTCACAGAACACAGAGCAGTTTCTCAGAAAGCTTCCTTCCAGTTTTGAACGGAAGATATTTCCTATTTCCCCATAGCCCTCTAAGGGCTTCCAAATATCCCTTTGCCAATTCCACAAGAGCTGCCTTAGCGAAAGGATGCTTGAAGGGAAACATGTAACTCTGTGAGATGAATTAAGAGAACACAGAGCAGTTTCTCAGAAAGCTTCTTTCCTGTTTTGAACGGAAGATATTTCCTTTTTCACCATAGCCCTCTATGGGCTTCCAAATATCCCTTTGCCAATTCCACAGGAACAGCCTTAGCGAAAGGCTTCTTGAAGGGAAAGATCTAACTCTGTGAGATGAATTCACAGAACACAGAGCAGTTTCTCAGAAAGCTTCTTACCAGTTTTGAACGGAAGATATTTCTTTTTTCACTGTAGCCCTCTATCGTCTTCCAAATATCCCTTTGCCAATTCCACAAGAACAGCCTTAGCGAAAGGCTTCTTGAAGGGAAAGATGTAACTCTGTGAGATGAATTCACAGAACACAGAGCAGTTTCTCAGAAAGCTTCTTTCCAGTTTTGAACGGAAGATATTTCCTTTTTCACCATAGCCCTCTATGGGCTTCCAAATATCCCTTTGCGAATTCCACAAGAACAGCCTTAGCGAAAAGCTTCTTGAAGGGAAAGATGTAACTCTGTGAGATGAATTCACAGAACACAGAGCAGTTTCTCAAAAAGCTTGTTTCCAGTTTTGAACGGAAAATATTTCCTTTTTCCCCATAGCCCTCTATGGGCTCCCAAATATCCCTTTGCCAATTCCACAAGAACAGCCTTAGCGAAAGGCTGCTTGAAGTGAAACATGTAACTCTCTGAGATGAATTCACAGAGCAAAGAGCAGTTTCTCAGAAATCTTCTTTCCAGTTTTGAGCGGAAGATATTTCCTTTTTCACCATAGACCTCCATCGTCTTCCAAATATCCCTTTGCCAATTCCACAAGGACTGCCTTAGCGAAAGGCTTCTTGAAGGGAAAGATGTAACTCTGTGAGATGAATTAACAGAACACAGAGCAGTTTCTCAATAAGCTTCTTTCCAGTTTTCAGCCGAAGTTATTTCCTTTTTCCCCATAGCTCACTATGGGCTTCCAAATATCCCTTTGCCAATTCCACAAGAACAGCCTTAGCGAAAGGCTTCTTGAAGGGAAAGATGTAACACGGTGAGATGAATTAAGAGAACACAGAGCAGTTTCTCAGAAAGCTTCTTTCCAGTTTTCAGCCGAAGTTATTTCCTTTTTCACCATAGCCCACTATGGGCTTCCAAATATCCCTTTGCCAATTCCAAAAGAATAGCCTTAGCGAAAGGCTTCCTGAAGGGCAAGATGTAACTCTGTAAGAGGAATTAACAGAACACAGAGCAGTTTCTCAGAAAGCTTCTTTCCAGGTTTGAACGGAAGATATTTCCTTTTTCTCCATAGCCCTCTATGGGCTTCCAAATATCCCTTTGCCAATTCCACAAGAAGAGACTTAGCGTAAGGCTTCTTGAAGGGAAAGATGTAAATCTGTGAGATGAATTCACAGAACACAGAGGAGTTTCTCAGAAAGCTTCTTTCCAGTTTTGAACGGAAGTTATTTCCTTTTTCACCATAGCCCTGTATGGACTTCCAAATATCCCTTTGCCAATTCCACAAGAACAGCCTTAGCGAAAGACTTCTTGAAGGGAAAGATGTAACTCTGTGAGATGAATTAACAGAACACAGAGCAGTTTCTCAGAAAGCTACTTTAAAGTTTTGAACCGAAGATATTTCCTTTTTCCCCTTAGCCCTCTATGGGCTTCCAAATATCCCTTTACCAATTCCACAAGAACAGTCTTAGCAAAACGCTTCTTGCAGGGAAAGATGTAACTCTGTGAGATGAATTCACAGAACACAGAGCAGTTTCTCAGAAAGCTTCTTTCCAGTTCTGAACGGAAGATATTTCCTTTTTCACCATAGCCCACTATGGGCTTCCAAATATCCCTTTGCCAATTCCACAAGAACAGCCTTAGCGAAAGGCTTCTTGAAGGGAAAGATGTAACTCTGTGAGATGAATTCACAGAACACAGAGCAGTTTCTCAGAAAGCTTCTTTCCAGTTTTGAACGGAAGATATTTCCTTTTACACTGCAGCCCTCTATGGGCTTCCAAATATCCCTTTGCCAATTCCACAAGAACAGCCTTAGCGAAAGGCTTCTGGAAGGGAAAGATGTAACTCTGTGAGATGAATTCACAGAACACAGAGCAGTTTCTCAGAAGGCTTCTTTCCAGTTTTGAACGGAAGATATTTCCTTTTTCCCATAGCCCTCTAAGGGCTTCCAAATATCCCTTTGCCAATTCCACAAGAATAGCCTTAGCGAAAATCTTCCTGAAGGGAAAGATGTAACTCTGTAAGAGGAATTAACAAAACACAGAGCAGTTTCTCAGAAATCTTCTTTCCAGTTTTGAACGGAAGATATTTCCTTTTACACCATAGCCCTCTATGGGCTTCCAAATATCCCTTTGCCAATTCCACAAGAAGAGCATTAGCGAAAGGCTTCTTGAAGGGAAAGATGTAAATCTGTGAGATGAATTCACAGAACACAGAGGAGTTTCTCAGAAAGCTTCTTTCCAGTTTTGAACGGAAGTTATTTCCTTTTTCACCATAGCCCTGTATGGGATTCCAAATATCCCTTTGCCAATTCCACAAGAACAGCCTTAGCGAAAGACTTCTTGAAGGGAAAGATGTAACTCTGTGAGATGAATTCACAGAACACAGAGCAGTTTCTCAGAAAGCTTCTTTCCAGTTTTGAACGGAAGATATTTCCTTTTTCCCCATAGCCCTCTATGGGCTTCCAAATATCCCTTTACCAATTCCACAAGAACAGCCTTAGCAAAACGCTTCTCGCAGGGAAAGATGTAACTCTGTGAGATGAATTCACAGAACACAGAGCAGTTTCTCAGAAAGCTTCTTTCCAGTTTTGAACAGAAGATATTTCCTTTTTCACCATAGCCTTCAATGGGCTTCCAAATATCCCCTTGCGAATTCCGCAAGAACAGCCTTAGCGAAAAGCTTCTTGAAGGGAAAGATGTAGCTCTGTGAGATGAATTCACAGAACACAGAGCAGTTTCTCAGAAAGCTTCTTTCCAGTTTTGAACGGAAAATATTTCCTTTTTCCCCATAGCCCTCTATGGGCTTCCAAATATCCCTTTGCCAATTCCACAAGAACAGCCTTAGCGAAAGGCTTCTTGAAGGGAAAGATGTAACTCTGTGAGATGAATTCACAGAACACAGAGCAGTTTCTCAGAAAGCTTCTTTCCAGTTTTGAACGGAAGATATTTCCTATTTCCCCATAGCCCTCTAAGGGCTTCCAAATATCCCTTTGCCAATTCCACAAGAGCTGCCTTAGCGAAAGGATGCTTGAAGGGAAACATGTAACTCTGTGAGATGAATTAAGAGAACACAGAGCAGTTTCTCAGAAAGCTTCTTTCCTGTTTTGAACGGAAGATTTTCCTTTTTCACCATAGCCCTCTATGGGCTTCCAAATATCCCTTTGCCAATTCCACAGGAACAGCCTTAGCGAAAGGCTTCTTGAAGGGAAAGATCTAACTCTGTGAGATGAATTCACAGAACACAGAGCAGTTTCTCAGAAAGCTTCTTTCCAGTTTTGAACGGAAGATATTTCCTTTTACACTGTAGCCCTCTATGGGCTTCCAAATATCCCTTTGCCAATTCCAGAAGAACAGCCTTAGCGAAAGGCTTCTTGAAGGGAAAGATGTAACTCTGTGAGATGAATTCACAGAACACAGAGCAGTTTCTCAGAAAGCTTCTTTCCAGTTTTGAACGGAAGATATTTCCTTTTTCACTGTAGCCCTGTATGGGCTTCCAAATATCCCTTTGCCAAATCCACAAGAACAGCCTTAGCGAAAGGCTTCTTGAAGGGAAAGATGTAACTCTGTGAGTTGAATTCACAGAACACAGAGCAGTTTCTCAGAAAGCTTCTTTCCAGTTTTGAACGGAAGATATTTCCTTTTTCACCATAGCGCTCTATGGGCTTCCAAATATCCCTTTGCCAATCCCAGAAGAACAGACTTAGCGAAAGGCTTCTTGAAGGGAAAGATGTAACTCTGTGAGATGAATTCACAGAACACAGAGCAGTTTCTCAGAAAGATTCTTTCCAGTTTTGAACGGAAGATATTTCCTTTTTCACCATAGCCCTCTATGGGCTTCCAAATATCCCTTTGCCAATTCCACAGGAACAGCCTTAGCGAAAGGCTTCTTGAAGGGAAAGATGTAACTCTGTGAGATGAATTCACAGAACACAGAGCAGTTTCTCAGAAAGCTTCTTTCCAGTTTTGAACGGAAGATATTTCCTTTTTCACCATAGCCCTCTATGGGCTTCCAAATATCCCTTTTCCAATTCCACAAGAACAGCCTTAGCGAAAGCCTTCTTGAAGGGAAACATGTAACTCTGTGAGATGAATTAACAGAACACAGAGCAGTTTCTCAGAAAGCTTCTTTCCAATTTTGAACGGAAGATATTTCCTTTTTTAACCATAGCCCTCTATTGGCTTCCAAATGTCCCTTTGCCAATTCCACAAGAATAGCCTTTAGCGAAAGGCTGCTTGAAGGGAAAGTTGTAACTCTGTGAGATGAATTAAGAGAACACAGAGCAGTTTCTCAGAAAGCTTCTTTCCAGTTTTCAGCCGAAGTTATTTCCTTTTTCACCATAGCCCACTATGGGCTTCCAAATATCCCTTTGCCAATTCCACAAGAACAGCCTTAGCGAAAGGCTTATTGAAGGGAAATATGTAACTCTGTGAGATGAATTCACAGAACACAGAGCAGTTTCTCAGAAAGCTTCTTTCCGGTTTTGAACGGAAGATATTTCCCATTTTCACCATAGCCCTCTATGGGCTTCCAAATATCCCTTTGCCAATTCCACAAGAAAAGCCTTAGCGAAAGGCTTCTGGAAGGGAAAGATGTAACTCTGTGGGACGAATTAACAGAACACAGAGCAGTTTCTCAGAAAGCTTCTTTCCAGTTTTGAACGGAAGATATTTCCTTTTTCACCGTAGCCCTCTATGGGCTTCCAAATATCCCTTTGCCAATTCCACAAGAACAGCCGTAGCGAAAGGCTTATTGAAGGGAAAGATGTAACTCTGTGAGGTGAATTCAGAGAACACAGAGCAGTTTCTCAGAAAGTTTCTTTCCGGTTTTGAACGGAAGGTATTTCCCATTTTTACCATAGCCCTCTATGGGCTTCCAAATATCCCTTTGCCAATTCCACAAGAACAGCCTTAGCGAAAGTCTGCTTGAAGGGAAAAATGTAACTCTGTGAGATGAATTAACAGAACACAGAGCAGTTTCTCAGAAAGCTTATTTCCAGTTTTGAACGGAAGATATTTCCTTTTTCACCATAGCCCTCTATGGGCTTCCAAATATCCCTTTGACAATTCCACAAGAACAGCCTTAGCGAAAGGCTTCTTGAAGGGAAAGATATACTCTCTGAGATGAATTCACAGAACACAGAGCAGTTTCTCAGAAAGCTTCTTTCCAGTTTTGAACGGAAGATATTTCCTTTTTCACTGTAGCCCTCTATGGGCTTCCAAATATCCCCTTGCCAATTCCACAAGAACAGCCTTAGCGAAAGGCTTCTTGAAGGGGAACATGTAACTCTGTGAGAAGAATTAACAGAACACAGAGCAGTTTCTCAGAAAGCTTCTTTCCAGTTTTGAACGGAAGATATTTCCTTTTTCAAGATAGCCCTCTAAGCGCTTCCAAATATCCCTTTGCCAATTCCTCAAGAACAGCCTTAGCGAAAGGATGCTTGAAGGGAAACATGTAACTCTGTGAGATGAATTAAGAGAACACAGAGCAGTTTCTCAGAAAGCTTCTTTCCAGTTTTGAACGGAAGATATTTACTTTTTCACCATAGCCCTCTATGGGCTTCCAAATATCCCTTTGCCAATTCCACAGGAACAGCCTTAGCGAAAGGCTTCTTGAAGGGAAAGATGTAACTCTGTGAGATGAATTAACAGAACACAGAGCAGTTTCTCAGAAAGCTTCTTTCCAGTTTTGAACGGAAGATTATTTCCTTTTTCACCATAGCCCTCTATGGGCTTCCAAATATCCCTTTGCCAATTCCACAAGAACAGCCTTAGCGAAAGGCTGCTTGAAGGGAAAGATGTAACTCTGTGAGATGAATTCACAGAACACAGAGCAGTTTCTCAGAAAGCTTCTTTCCAGTTTTGAACGGAAGATATTTCCTTTTTCACCATAGCCCTCTATGGGCTTCCAAATATCCCTTTGCCAATTACACAAGAACAGCCTTAGTGAAAGGCTTCTTAAAGGGAAACATGTAACTCTGTGAGATGAATTCACAGAACACAGAGCAGTTTCTCAGAAAGCTTCTTTCCAGTTTTGAACGGAAGATATTTCGTTTTTCCCCAAAGCCCTCTATGGGCTCCCAAATATTCCGTTGCCAATTCCACAAGAACAGCCTTAGCGAAAGGCTGCTTGAAGTGAAGCATGTAACTGTGTGAGATGAATTCACAGAACACAGAGCAGTTTCTCAGAAAGCTTCTTACCAGTTTTGAACGGAAGATATTTCCTTTTTCACTGTAGCCCTCTATGGTCTTCCAAATATCCGATTGCCAATTCCACAAGAACAGCCTTAGCGAAAGGCTTCTTGAAGGGAAAGATGTAACTCTGTGAGATGAATTCACAGAACACAGAGCAGTTTCTCAGAAAGCTTCTTTCCAGTTTTGAACGGAAGATATTTCCTTTTTCCCCATAGCCCTCTATGGGCTTCCAAATATCCCTTTGCGAATTCCACAAGAACAGCCTTAGCGAAAAGCTTCTTGAAGGGAAAGATGTAACTCTGTGAGATGAATTCACAGAACACAGAGCAGTTTCTCAAAAAGCTTCTTTCCAGTTTTGAACGGAAAATATTTCCTTTTTCCCCATAGCCCTCTATGGGCTCCCAAATATCCCTTTGCCAATTCCACAAGAACAGCCTTAGCGAAAGGCTGCTTGAAGTGAAACATGTAACTCTGTGAGATGAATTCACAGAACAAAGAGCAGTTTCTCAGAAATCTTCTTTCCAGTTTTGAGCGGAAGATATTTCCTTTTTCACCATAGACCTCCATCGTCTTCCAAATATCCCTTTGCCAATTCCACAAGAACAGCCTTAGCGAAAGGCTTCTTGAAGGGAAAGATGTAACTCTGTGAGATGAATTCACAGAACACAGAGCAGTTTCTCAGAAAGCTTCTTTCCAGTTTTGAACGGAAGATATTTCCTTTTTCCCATAGCCCTCTAAGGGCTTCCAAATATCCCTTTGGCAATTCCACAAGAATAGCCTTAGCGAAAATCTTCCTGAAGGGAAAGATGTAACTCTGTAAGAGGAATTAACAGAACACAGAGCAGTTTCTCAGAAATCTTCTTTCCAGTTTTGAACGGAAGATATTTCCTTTTTCACCATAGCCCTGTGTGGGCTTCCAAATATCCCTTTGCCAATTCCACAAGAACAGCCTTAGCGAAAGACTTCTTGAAGGTAAAGATGTAACTCTGTGAGATGAATTAACAGAACACAGAGCAGTTTCTCAGAAAGCTTCTTTCCAGTTTTGAACGGAAGATATTTCCTTTTTCCCCATAGCCCTCTATGGGCTTCCAAATATCCCTTTACCAATTCCACAAGAACAGCCTTAGCAAAACGCTTCTTGAAGGGAAAGATGTAACTCTGTGAGATGAATTCACAGAACACAGAGCAGTTTCTCAGAAAGCTTCTTTCCAGTTTTGAACGGAAGATATTTCCTTTTTCACCATAGCCTTCTATGGGCTTCCAAATATCCCTTTGCGAATTCCGCAAGAAGAGCCTTAGCGAAAAGCTTCTTGAAGGGAAAGATGTAGCTCTGTGAGATGAATTCACAGAACACAGAGCAGTTTCTCAGAAAGCTTCTTTCCAGTTTTGAACGGAAAATATTTCCGTTTTCCCCATAGCCCTCTATGGGCTTCCAAATATCCCTTTGCCAATTCCACAAGAACAGCCTTAGCGAAAGGCTTCTTGAAGGGAAAGCTGTAACTCTGTGAGATGAATTCACAGAAAACAGAGCAGTTTCTCAGAAAGCTTCTTTCCAGTTTTGAACGGAAGATATTTACTTTTTCACCATAGCCCTCTATGGGCTTCCAAATATCCCTTTGCCAATTCCACAGGAACAGCCTTAGCGAAAGGCTTCTTGAAGGGAAAGATGTAACTCTGTGAGATGAATTAACAGAACACAGAGCAGTTTCTCAGAAAGCTTCTTTCCAGTTTTGAACGGAAGATATTTCCTTTTTCACCATAGCCCTCTATGGGCTTCCAAATATCCCTTTGGCAATTCCACAAGAACAGCCTTAGCGAAAGGCTGCTTGAAGGGAAAGATGTAACTCTGTGAGATGAATTCACAGAACACAGAGCAGTTTCTCAGAAAGCTTCTTTCCAGTTTTGAACGGAAGATATTTCCTTTTTCACCATAGCCCTCTATGGGCTTCCAAATATCCCTTTACCAATTACACAAGAACAGCCTTAGTGAAAGGCTTCTTGAAGGGAAAGATGTAACTCTGTGAGATGAATTCACAGAACACAGAGCAGTTTCTCAGAAAGCTTCTTTCCAGTTTTGAACGGAAGATATTTCGTTTTTCCCCAAAGCCCTCTATGGGCTCCCAAATATCCCGTTGCCAATTCCACAAGAACAGCCTTAGCGAAAGGCTGCTTGAAGTGAAGCATGTAACTGTGTGAGATGAATTCACAGAACACAGAGCAGTTTCTCAGAAATCTTCTTTCCAGTTTTGAGCGGAAGATATTTCCTTTTTCACCATAGCCCTCTATGGGCTTCCAAATATCCCTTTGCCAATTCCTCAAGAACAGCCTTGGCGAAAGGAATCTTGAAAGGAAAGATGTAACTCTGTGAGATGAATTCACAGAACACAGAGCAGTTTCTCAGAAAGCTTCTTTGCAGTTCTGAACGGAAGATATTTCCTTTTTCACCATAGCCCTCTATGGGCTTCCAAATATCCCTTTGCCAATTCCACAAGAACAGCCTTAGCGAAAGGCTTCTTGAAGGGAAAGATGTAACTCTGTGAGATGAATTCACAGAACACAGAGCAGTTTCTCAGAAAGCTTCTTTCCAGTTTTGAACGGAAGATATTTCCTTTTTCCCCATAGCCGTCTATGGGCTCCCAAATATCCCGTTGCCAATTCCACAAGAACAGCCTTAGCGAAAGGCTGCTTGAAGTGAAACATGTAACTCTGTGAGATGAATTCACAGAACAAAGAGCAGTTTCTCAGAAATCTTCTTTCCAGTTTTGAACGGAAGATATTTCCTTTTTCCCGATAGCCCTCTATGGGCTTCCAAATATCCCTTTGCCAATTCCACAAGAACAGCCTTAGCGAAAGGATGCTTGAAGGGAAACATGTAACTCTGTGAGATGAATTAAGAGAACACAGAGCAGTTTCTCAGAAAGCTTCTTTCCAGTTTTGAACGGAAGATATTTCCTTTTTCACCATAGCCCTCTATGGGCTTCCAAATATCCCTTTGCCAATTCCACAGGAACAACCTTAGCGAAAGGCTTCTTGAAGGGAAAGATGTAACTCTGTGAGATGAATTAACAGAACACAGAGCAGTTTCTCAGAAAGCTTCTTTCCAGTTTTGAACGGAAGATATTTCCTTTTTCACCATAGCCCTCTATGGGCTTCCAAATATCCCTTTGGCCATTCCACAAGAACAGCCTTAGCGAAAGGCTGCTCGAAGGGAAACATGTAACTCTGTGAGATGAATTCACAGAACACAGAGCAGTTTCACAGAAAGCTTCTTTCCAGTTTTGAACGGAAGATATTTCCTTTTTCACCATAGCCCTCTATGGGCTTCCAAATATCCCTTTGCCAATTACACAAGAACAGCATTAGCGAAAGGCTTCTTGAAGGGAAAGATGTAACTCTGTGAGATGAATTCACAGAACACAGAGCAGTTTCTCAGATAGCTTCTTTCCAGTTTTGAACGGAAGATATTTCGTTTTTCCCCAAAGCCCTCTATGGGCTCCCAAATATCCCGTTGCCAATTCCACAAGAACAGCCTTAGCGAAAGGCTGCTTGAAGTGAAGCATGTACCTGTGTGAGATGAATTGACAGAACACAGAGCAGTTTCTCAGAAATCTTCTTTCCAGTTTGGATCAGAAGATATTTCCTTTTTCACCATAGCCCTCTATGGGCTTCCAAATATCCCTTTGCCAATTCCACAAGAACAGCCTTAGCGAAAGGATTCTTGAAGGGAAAGATGTAACTCTGTGAGATGAATTCACAGAACACAGAGCAGTTTCTCAGAAAGCTTCTTTCCAGTTTTGAACGGAAGATATTTCCTTATTCACCTTAGCCCTCTATGGGCTTCCAAATATATGTTTGCCAATTCCACAAGAACAGCCTTAGCGAAAGGCTTCTTGAAGGGAAAGATGTAACTCTGTGAGATGAATTCACAGAACACAGAGCAGTTTCTCAGAAAGCTTCTTTCCAGTTTTGAACGGAAGATATTTCCTTTTTCCCCATAGCCCTCTATGGGTTTCCAAATATCCCTTTGCCAATTCCACAAGAACAGCCTTAGCGAAAGGCTGCTTGAAGGGAAATATGTAACTCTGTGAGCTGAATTCACAGAACACAGAGCAGTTTCTCAGAAAGCTTCTTTCCAGATTTGAACGGAAGATATTTCCTTTTTCACCATAGCCCTCTATGGGCTTCCAAATATCCCTTTGCCAATTCCACAAGAACAGCCTTACCGAAAGGTTTTTTGAAGGGAAAGATGTAACTCTGTGAGATGAATTCACAGAACAGAGAGCAGTTTCTCAGAAAGCTTCTTTCCAGTTTTTAACGGAAGATATTTCCTTTTTCACTGTAGCCCTCTATGGGCTTCCAAATATCCCTTTGCCAATTCCACAAGAACAGCCTTAGCGAAAGGCTTCTTGAAGGGAAAGATGTAACTCTGTGAGATGAATTCACAGAACACAGAGCAGTTTCTCAGAAAGCTTCTTTCCTGTTTTGAACGGAAGATATTTCATTTTTCCCTATAGCCCTCTATGGGCTTCCAATTATCCCTTTGCCAATTCCACAAGAACAGCCTTAGCGAAAGGCTTCTTTTAGGGAACGATGTAACTCTGTGAGATGAATTAAGAGTACACAGAGCAGTTTCTCAGAAAGCTTCTTTCCAGTTTTCAGCGGAAGATATTTCCTTTCTCACCATAGACCACTATGGACTTCCAAATATCCCTTTGCCAATTCCACAAGAACAGCCTTAGCGAAAGGCTTCTTGAAGGGAAAGATGTAACTCTGTGAGGTGAATTCACAGAACACAGAGCAGTTTCTCAGTAAACTTCTTTCCAGTTTTGAACGGAAGATATTTCCTTTTTCCCCATAGCCCTCTATGGGCTTCCAAATATCCCTTTGCCAATTCCACAAGAACAGCCTTAGCGAAAGGCTGCTTGAAGGGAAAGATGTAACTCTGTGTGATGAATTCACAGAACACAGAGCTGTTTCTCAGAAAGCTTCTTTCCAGTTTTGAACGGAAGATATTTCCTTTTTCACCATAGCCCCCTATGGGATTCCAAATATCCCTTTGCCAATTCCAAAAGAACAGCCTTAGACAAAGGCTTCTTGAAGGGAAAGATGTAACTCTGTGAGATGAATTCACAGAACACAGAGCAGTTTCCCAGAAAGCTTCTTTCCAGTTTTGAACGGAAGATATTTCCGTTTTCACCATAGCCCTCTATTGGCTTCCAAATATCCCTCTGACAATTCCACAAGAACAGCCTTAGCGAAAGGCTTCTTGAAGGGAAAGATGTAACTCTGTGAGATGAATTCACAGAACACAGAGCAGTTTCTCAGAAAGCTTCTTTCCAGTTTTGAACGGAAGATATTTGATTTTTCACCATAGACCTCTATGGGCTTCCAAATATCCCTTTGCCAATTTTACAAGAACAGCCTTAGCGAAAGACCTCTTGAAAGGAAAGATGTAACTCTGTGAGATGAATTCAAAGAACACAGAGCAGTTTCTCAGAAAGCTTCTTTCCAGTTTTGAAGGGAAGATATTTCGTTTTTCACAGTAGCCCTCTATGTGCTTCCAAATATCCCTTTGCCAATTCCACAAGAACAGCCTTAGCGAAATGCTTCTTGAAGGGAAAGATGTAACTCTGTGAGAGGAATTAACAGAACACAGAGCAGTTTCTCAGAAAGCTTCTTTCCAGTTTTGAACGGAAGATATTTCCTTTTTCAGCATAGCCCTCTACGGGCTTCCAAATATGCCTTTGCCAATTCCACAAGAACAGGCTTAGCGAAAGGCTTCTTGAAGGGAAAGATGTAACTCTGTGAGACGAATTAACAGAACACAGAGCAGTTTCTCAGAAAGCTTCTTTCCAGTTTTGAACGGAAGATATTTCCTTTTTCCTCATAGCCCTCTTTGGGCGTCCAAATATCCCTTTGCCAATTCCACAAGAACAGCCTTAGCGAAAAGCTTCTTGAAGGGAAAGATGTAACTCTGTGAGATGAATTCACAGAACACAGAGCAGTTTCTCAGAAAGCTTCTTTCCAGTTTTGAACGGAAGATATTTCCTTTTTCCCCATAGCCCTCTATGGGTTTCCAAATATCCCTTTGCCAATTCCACAAGAACAGCCTTAGCGAAAGGCTGCTTGAAGGGAAAGATGTAACTCTGTGAGATGAATTCACAGAACACAGAGCAGTTTCTCAGAAAGCTTCTTTCAAGTTTTGAACGGAAGATATTTCCTTTTTCCCCATAGCCCTCTATGGGCTTCCAAATATCCCTTTGCCAACTCCACAAGAACAGCCTTAGCGAATGGCTTCTTGAAGGGAAAGATGTAATTCTGTGAGATGAATTCACAGAACACAGAGCAGTTTCTCTGAAAGCTTCTTTCCAGTTTTGAACGGAAGATATTTCCTTTTTCACCATAGCCCTCTATGGGCTTCCAAATAAACGTTTGCCAATTCCACAAGAACAGCGTTAGCGAAAGGCTTCTTGAAGGGAAAGATGTAACTCTGTGAGATAAATTCACAGAACACAGAGCGGTTTCTCAGAAAGCTTCGTTCCAGTTTTGAACGGAAGATATTTCCTTTTTCACTGTAGCCCTCTATGGGCTTCCAAATATCCCTTTGCCAATTCCACAAGAACAGCCTTAGCGAAAAGCTTCTTGAAGGGAAACATATAACTCTGTGAGATAAATTCACAGAACACAGAGCAGTTTCTCAGAAAGCTTCTTTCCAGTTTTGAACGGAAGATAATTCCTTTTTCCCCATAGCCCTCTATGGGCTTCCAAATATCCCTTTGCCAACTCCACAAGAACAGCCTTAGCGAATAACTTCTTGAAGGGAAAGATGTAATTCTGTGAGATGAATTCACAGAACACAGTGCAGTTTCTCAGAAAGCTTCTTTCCAATTTTGAACGGAAAATATTTCCGTTTTCACCATAGCCCTCTATGGGCTTCCAAATAACCCTCTGACAATTCCACAAGAACAGCCTTAGCGAAAGGCTTCTTGAGGGGAAAGATGTAACTCTGTGAAATGAATTCACAGAACACAGAGCCGTTTCTCAGAAAGCTTCTTTCCAGTTTTGAACGGAAGATATTTCCTTTTTCACTGTAGCCCTCTATGGGCTTCCAAATATCCGTTTGCCAATTCCACAAGAACAGCCTTAGCGAAAGGCTTCTTGAAGGGAAAGATGTAACTCTGTGAGATGAATTCACAGAACACAGAGCACTTTCTCAGAAAGCTTCCTTCCAGTTTTGAACGGAAGATATTTCCTTTTCCACTGTAGCCCTCTATGGGCTTCCAAATATCCCTTTGCCAATTCCACAAGAACAGCCTTAGCGAAAGGCTTCTTGAAGGGAAAGATGTAACTCTTTGAGAGGGATTAACAGAACACAGAGCAGTTTCTCAGAAAGCTTCTTTCCAGTTTTGAACGGAAGATATTTCCTTTTTCACCATAGCCCTCTATGGGCTTCCAAATATCCCTTTGCCAATTCCACAAGAACAGCCTTAGCGAAAGGCTTCTTGAAGGGAAAGATGTAACTCTGTGAGATGAATTCACAGAACACAGAGCTGTTTCTCAGAAAGCTTCTTTCCAGTTTTGAACGGAAGATATTTCCTTATTCACCATAGCCCTCTATGAGCTTCCAAATATATGTTTGCCAATTCCACAAGAACAGACTTAGCGAAAGGCTTCTTGAAGGGAAAGATGTAACTCTGTGAGCTGAATTCACAGAACACAGAGCAGTTTCTCAGAAAGCTTCTTTCCAATTTTGAACGGAAGATATTTCCTTTTTCCCCATAGCCCTCTATGGGTTTCCAAATATCCCTTTGCCAATTCCACAAGAACAGCCTTAGCGAAAGGCTGCTTGAAGGGAAAGATGTAACTCTGTGAGCTGAATTCACAGAACACAGAGCAGTTTCTCAGAAAGCTTCTTTCCAGTTTTGAACGGAAGATATTTCCTTTTTCACCATAGCCCTCTATGGGCTTCCAAATATCCCTTTGCCAATTCCACAAGAACAGCCTTAGCGAAAGGCTTCTTGAAGGGAAAGATGTAACTCTGTGAGATGAATTCACAGAACAGAGAGCAGTTTCTCAGAAAGCTTCTTTCCAGTTTTTAACGGAAGATATTTCCTTTTTCACTGTAGCCCTCTATGGGCTTCCAAATATCCCTTTGCCAATTCCACAAGAACAGCCTTAGCGAAAGGCTTCTTGAAGGGAAAGATGTAACTCTGTGAGATGAATTCACAGAACACAGAGCAGTTTCTCAGAAAGCTTCTTTCCAGTTTTGAACGGAAGATATTTCATTTTTCCCCATAGCCCTCTATGGGCTTCCAAATATCCCTTTGCCAATTCCACAAGAACAGCCTTAGCGAAAGGCTTCTTTTAGGGAACGATGTAACTCTGTGAGATGAATTAAGAGTACACAGAGCAGTTTCTCAGAAAGCTTCTTTCCAGTTTTCAGCGGAAGATATTTCCTTTTTCACCATAGACCACTAAGGACTTCCAAATATCCCTTTGCCAATTGCACAAGAACAGCCTTAGCGAAAGGCTTCTTGAAGGGAAAGATGTAACTCTGTGAGGTGAATTCACAAAACACAGAGCAGTTTCTCAGTAAACTTCTTTCCAGTTTTGAACGGAAGATATTTCCTTTTTCCCCATAGCCCTCTATGGGCTTGCAAATATCCCTTTGCCAATTCCACAAGAACAGCCTTAGCGAAAGGCTGCTTGAAGGGAAAGATGTAACTCTGTGAGATGAATTCACAGAACACAGAGCAGTTTCTCAGAAAGCTTCTTTCCAGTTTTGAACGGAAGATATTTCCTTTTTCACCATAGCCCTCCTGGGCTTCCAAATATCCCTTTGCCAATTCCACAAGAACAGCCTTAGCGAAAGGCTTCTTGAAGGGAAAGATGTAACTCTGTGAGATGAATTCACAGAACACACAGCAGTTTCACAGAAAGATTCTTTCCAGTTTTGAACGGAAGATATTTCCTTTTTCCCCATAGCCCTCTATGGGCTTCCAAATATCCCATTGCCAATTCCACCAGAACAGCCTTAGCGAAAGGCTTCTCGAAGGGAAAGATGTAACTCTGTGAGATGAATTAACAGAACACAGAGCAGTTTCTCAGAAAGCTTCTTTCCAGTTTTGAACGGAAGATATTTGATTTTTCACCATAGACCTCTATGGGCTTCCAAATATCCCTTTGCCAATTTTACAAGAACAGCCTTAGCGAAAGACCTCTTGAAAGGAAAGATGTAACTCTGTGAGATGAATTCACAGAACACAGAGCAGTTTCTCAGAAAGCTTCTTTCCAGTTTTGAACGGAAGATATTTCGTTTTTCACAGTAGCCCTCTATGTGCTTCCAAATATCCCTTTGCCAATTCCACAAGAACAGCCTTAGCGAAATGCTTCTTGAAGGGAAAGATGTAACTCTGTGAGAGGAATTAACAGAACACAGAGCAGTTTCTCAGAAAGCTTCTTTCCAGTTTTGAACGGAAGATATTTCCTTTTTCAGCATAGCCCTCTACGGGCTTCCAAATATGCCTTTGCCAATTCCACAAGAACAGGCTTAGCGAAAGGCTTCTTGAAGGGAAAGATGTAACTCTGTGAGACGAATTAACAGAACACAGAGCAGTTTCTCAGAAAGCTTCTTTCCGGTTTTGAACGGAAGATATTTCCTTTTTCCTCATAGCCCTCTTTGGGCGTCCAAATATCCCTTTGCCAATTCCACAAGAACAGCCTTAGCGAAAAGCTTCTTGAAGGGAAAGATGTAACTCTGTGAGATGAATTCACAGAACACAGAGCAGTTTCTCAGAAAGCTTCTTTCCAGTTTTGAACGGAATATATTTCCTTTTTCCCCATAGCCCTCTATGGGTTTCCAAATATCCCTTTGCCAATTCCACAAGAACAGCCTTAGCGAAAGGCTGCTTGAAGGGAAAGATGTAACTCTGTGAGCTGAATTCACAGAACACAGAGCAGTTTCTCAGAAAGGTTCTTTCAAGTTTTGAACGGAAGATATTTCCTTTTTCCCCATAGCCCTCTGTGGGCTTCCAAATATCCCTTTGCCAACTCCACAAGAACAGCCTTAGCGAATGGCTTCTTGAAGGGAAAGATGTAATTCTGTGAGATGAATTCACAGAACACAGAGCAGTTTCTCAGAAAGCTTCTTTCCAGTTTTGAACGGAAAACATTTCCGTTTTCACCATAGCCCTCTATGGGCTTCCAAATATCCCTCTGACAATTCCACAAGAACAGCCTTAGCGAAAGGCTTCTTGAAGGGAAAGATGTAACTCTGTGAAATGAATTCACAGAACACAGAGCAGTTTCTCAGAAAGCTTCTTTCCAGTTTTGAACGGAAGATATTTCCTTTTTCACTGTAGCCCTCTAAGGGCTTCCAAATATCCGTTTGCCAATTCCACAAGAACAGCCTTAGCGAAAGGCTTCTTGAAGGGAAAGATGTAACTCTGTGAGATGAATTCACAGAACACAGAGCACTTTCTCAGAAAGCTTCCTTCCAGTTTTGAACGGAAGATATTTCCTTTTCCACTGTAGCCCTCTATGGGCTTCCAAATATCCCTTTGCCAATTCCACAAGAACAGCCTTAGTGAAAGGCTTCTTGAAGGGAAAGATGTAACTCTGTGAGAGGAATTAACAGAACACAGAGCAGTTTCTCAGAAAGCTTCTTTCCAGTTTTGAACGGAAGATATTTCCTTTTTCACCATAGCCCTCTATGGGCTTCCAAATATCCCTTTGCCAATTCCACAAGAACAGCCTTAGCGAAAGGCTTCTTGAAGGGAAAGATGTAACTCTGTGAGATGAATTCACAGAACACAGAGCAGTTTCTCAGAAAGCTTCTTTCCAGTTTTGAACGGAAGATATTTCCTTATTCACCTTAGCCCTCTATGGGCTTCCAAATATATGTTTGCCAATTCCACAAGAACAGCCTTAGCGAAAGGCTTCTTGAAGGGAAAGATGTAACTCTGTGAGATGAATTCACAGAACACAGAGCAGTTTCTCAGAAAGCTTCTTTCCAGTTTTGAACGGAAGATATTTCCTTTTTCCCCATAGCCCTCTATGGGTTTCCAAATATCCCTTTGCCAATTCCACAAGAACAGCCTTAGCGAAAGGCTGCTTGAAGGGAAATATGTAACTCTGTGAGCTGAATTCACAGAACACAGAGCAGTTTCTCAGAAAGCTTCTTTCCAGTTTTGAACGGAAGATATTTCCTTTTTCACCATAGCCCTCTATGGGCTTCCAAATATCCCTTTGCCAATTCCACAAGAACAGCCTTACCGAAAGGCTTTTTGAAGGGAAAGATGTAACTCTGTGAGATGAATTCACAGAACACAGAGCAGTTTCACAGAAAGATTCTTTCCAGTTTTGAACGGAAGATATTTCCTTTTTCCCCATAGCCCTCTATGGGCTTCCAAATATCCCATTGCCAATTCCACCAGAACAGCCTTAGCGAAAGGCTTCTCGAAGGGAAAGATGTAACTCTGTGAGATGAATTAACAGAACACAGAGCAGTTTCTCAGAAAGCTTCTTTCCAGTTTTGAACGGAAGATATTTGATTTTTCACCATAGACCTCTATGGGCTTCCAAATATCCCTTTGCCAATTTTACAAGAACAGCCTTAGCGAAAGGCCTCTTGAAAGGAAAGACGTAACTCTGTGAGATGAATTCACAGAACACAGAGCAGTTTCTCCGAAAGCTTCTTTCCAGTTTTGAACGGAAGATATTTCGTTTTTCACAGTAGCCCTCTATGTGCTTCCAAATATCCCTTTGCCAATTCCACAAGAACAGCCTTAGCGAAATGCTTCTTGAAGGGAAAGATGTAACTCTGTGAGAGGAATTAACAGAACACAGAGCAGTTTCTCAGAAAGCTTCTTTCCAGTTTTGAACGGAAGATATTTCCTTTTTCAGCATAGCCCTCTGCGGGCTTCCAAATATGCCTTTGCCAATTCCACAAGAACAGGCTTAGCGAAAGGCTTCTTGAAGGGAAAGATGTAACTCTGTGAGACGAATTAACAGAACACAGAGCAGTTTCTCAGAAAGCTTCTTTCCGGTTTTGAACGGAAGATATTTCCTTTTTCCTCATAGCCCTCTTTGGGCGTCCAAATATCCCTTTGCCAATTCCACAAGAACAGCCTTAGCGAAAAGCTTCTTAAAGGGAAAGATGTAACTCTGTGAGATGAATTCACAGAAAACAGAGCAGTTTCTCAGAAAGCTTCTTTCCAGTTTTGAACGGAAGATATTTCCTTTTTCCCCATAGCCCTCTATGGGTTTCCAAATATCCCTTTGCCAATTCCACAAGAACAGCCTTAGCGAAAGGCTGCTTGAATGGAAAGATGTAACTCTGTGAGCTGAATTCACAGAACACAGAGCAGTTTCTCAGAAAGCTTCTTTCAAGTTTTGAACGGAAGATATTTCCTTTTTCCCCATAGCCCTCTGTGGGCTTCCAAATATCCCTTTGCCAACTCCACAAGAACAGCCTTAGCGAATGGCTTCTTGAAGGGAAAGATGTAATTCTGTGAGATGAATTCACAGAACACAGAGCAGTTTCTCAGAAAGCTTCTTTCCAGTTTTGAACGGAAAACATTTCCGTTTTCACCATAGCCCTCTATGGGCTTCCAAATATCCCTCTGACAATTCCACAAGAACAGCCTTAGCGAAAGGCTTCTTGAAGGGAAAGATGTAACTCTGTGAAATGAATTCACAGAACACAGAGCAGTTTCTCAGAAAGCTTCTTTCCAGTTTTGAACGGAAGATATTTCCTTTTTCACTGTAGCCCTCTAAGGGCTTCCAAATATCCGTTTGCCAATTCCACAAGAACAGCCTTAGCGAAAGGCTTCTTGAAGGGAAAGATGTAACTCTGTGAGATGAATTCACAGAACACAGAGCACTTTCTCAGAAAGCTTCCTTCCAGTTTTGAACGGAAGATATTTCCTTTTCCACTGTAGCCCTCTATGGGCTTCCAAATATCCCTTTGCCAATTCCACAAGAACAGCCTTAGCGAAAGGCTTCTTGAAGGGAAAGATGTAACTCTGTGAGAGGAATTAACAGAACACAGAGCAGTTTCTCAGAAAGCTTCTTTCCAGTTTTGAACGGAAGATATTTCCTTTTTCACCATAGCCCTCTATGGGCTTCCAAATATCCCTTTGCCAATTCCACAAGAACAGCCTTAGCGAAAGGCTTCTTGAAGGGAAAGATGTAACTCTGTGAGATGAATTCACAGAACACAGAGCAGTTTCTCAGAAAGCTTCTTTCCAGTTTTGAATGGAAGATATTTCCTTATTCACCTTAGCCCTCTATGGGCTTCCAAATATCCCTTTGCCAATTCCACAAGAACAGCCTTAGCGAAAGGCTGCTTGAAGGGAAATATGTAACTCTGTGAGATGAATTCACAGAACACAGAGCAGTTTCTCAGAAAGCTTCTTTCCAGTTTTGAACGGAAGATATTTCCTTTTTCCCCATAGCCCTCTATGGGTTTCCAAATATCCCTTTGCCAATTCCACAAGAACAGCCTTAGCGAAAGGCTGCTTGAAGGGAAATATGTAACTCTGTGAGATGAATTCACAGATCACAGAGCAGTTTCTCAGAAAGCTTCTTTCCAGTTTTGAACGGAAGATATTTCATTTTTCCCCATAGCCCTCTATGGGCTTCCAAATATCCCTTTGCCAATTCCACAAGAACAGCCTTAGCGAAAGGCTTCTTTTAGGGAACGATGTAACTCTGTGAGATGAATTAAGAGTACACAGAGCAGTTTCTCAGAAAGCTTCTTTCCAGTTTTCAGCGGAAGACCTTTCCTTTTTCACCATAGCCCACTATCGGCTTCCAAAAATCCCTTTGCCAATTCCACAAGAACAGCCTTAGCGAAAGGCTGCTTGAAGGGAAACATGTAACTCTGTGAGATGAATTCACAGAACACAGAGCAGTTTCTCAGAAAGCTTCTTTCCAGTTTTGAACGGAAGATATTTCCGTTTTCACCATAGCCCTCTATGGGCTTCCAAATATCCCTTTGCCAATTCCACAAGAACAGCCTTAGCGAAAGGCTGCTTGAAGGGAAACATGTAACTCTGAGAGATGAATTCACAGAACACAGAGCAGTTTCTCAGAAAGCTTCTTTCCAGTTTTGAACGGAAGATATTTCCTTTTTCACCATAGCCCTCTATGGGCTTCCAAATATCCCTTTGCCAATTCCACAAGAACAGCCTTAGCGAAAGGCTTCTTGAAGGGAAAGATGTAACTCTGTGAGATGAACTAACAGAACACAGAGCAGTTTCTCAGAAAGCTTCTTTCCAGTTTTGAACGGAAGATATTTCCTTTTTCAGCATAGCCCTCTACGGGCTTCCAAATATGCCTTTGCCAATTCCACAAGAACAGGCTTAGCGAAAGGCTTCTTGAAGGGAAAGATGTAACTCTCTGAGACGAATTAACAGAACACAGAGCAGTTTCTCAGAAAGCTTCTTTCCAGTTTTGAACGGAAGATATTTCCTTTTTCCTCATAGCCCTCTTTGGGCGTCCAAATATCCCTTTGCCAATTCCACAAGAACAGCCTTAGCGAAAAGCTTCTTGAAGGGAAAGATGTAACTCTGTGAGATGAATTCACAGAACACAGAGCAGTTTCTCAGAAAGCTTCTTTCCAGTTTTGAACGGAAGATATTTCCTTTTTCCCCATAGCCCTCTATGGGCTTTCAAATATCCCTTTGCCAATTCCACAAGAACAGCCTTAGCGAAAGGCTGCTTGAAGGAAAAGATGTAACTCTGTGAGATGAATTCACAGAACACAGAGCAGTTTCTCAGAAAGCTTCTTTCCAGTTTTCAGCGAAGATATTTCCTTTTTCACCATAGCCCACTATGGGATTCCAAATATCCCTTTGCCAATTCCACAAGAACAGCCTTAGCGAAAGGCTTCTTGAAGGGAAAGATGTAACTCTGTGAGATGAATTCACAGAGCACAGAGCAGTTTCTCAGAAAGCTTCTTTCCAGTTTTGAACAGAAGATATTTCCTTTTTCCCCATAGCCCTCTATGGGCTTCCATATATCCCTTTGCCAATTCCACAAGAACAGCCTTAGCGAAAGGCTTCTTGAAGGGAAAGATGTAACTCTCTGAGATGAATTCACAGAACACAGAGCAGTTTCTCTGAAAGCTTCTTTCCAGTTTTGAACGGAAGATATTTCCTTTTTCACCATAGCCCTCTATGGGCTTCCAAATATCCGTTTGCCAATTCCACAAGAACAGCGTTAGCGAAAGGCTTCTTGAAGGGAAAGATGTAACTCTGTGAGATAAATTCACAGAACACAGAGCGGTTTCTCAGAAAGCTTCGTTCCAGTTTTGAACGGAAGATATTTCCTTTTTCACTGTAGCCCTCTATGGGCTTCCAAATATCCCTTTGCCAATTCCACAAGAACAGCCTTAGCGAAAAGCTTCTTGAAGGGAAACATATAACTCTGTGAGATAAATTCACAGAACACAGAGCAGTTTCTCAGAAAGCTTCTTTCCAGTTTTGAACGGAAGATATTTCCTTTTTCCTCATAGCCCTCTTTGGGCGTCCAAATATCCCTTTGCCAATTCCACAAGAACAGCCTTAGCGAAAAGCTTCTTGAAGGGAAAGATGTAACTCTGTGAGATGAATTCACAGAACACAGAGCAGTTTCTCAGAAAGCTTCTTTCCAGTTTTGAACGGAAAACATTTCCGTTTTCACCATAGCCCTCTATGGGCTTCCAAATATCCCTCTGACAATTCCACAAGAACAGCCTTAGCGAAAGGCTTCTTGAAGGGAAAGATGTAACTCTGTGAAATGAATTCACAGAACACAGAGCAGTTTCTCAGAAAGCTTCTTTCCAGTTTTGAACGGAAGATATTTCCTTTTTCACTGTAGCCCTCTAAGGGCTTCCAAATATCCGTTTGCCAATTCCACAAGAACAGCCTTAGCGAAAGGCTTCTTGAAGGGAAAGATGTAACTCTGTGAGATGAATTCACAGAACACAGAGCACTTTCTCAGAAAGCTTCCTTCCAGTTTTGAACGGAAGATATTTCCTTTTCCACTGTAGCCCTCTATGGGCTTCCAAATATCCCTTTGCCAATTCCACAAGAACAGCCTTAGCGAAAGGCTTCTTGAAGGGAAAGATGTAACTCTGTGAGAGGAATTAACAGAACACAGAGCAGTTTCTCAGAAAGCTTCTTTCCAGTTTTGAACGGAAGATATTTCCTTTTTCCCCATAGCCCTCTATGGGCTTCCAAATATCCCTTTGCCAATTCCACAAGAACAGCCTTAGCGAAAGGCTTCTTGAAGGGAAAGATGTAACTCTGTGAGATGAATTCACAGAACACAGAGCAGTTTCTCAGAAAGCTTCTTTCCAGTTTTGAACGGAAGATATTTCCTTATTCACCTTAGCCCTCTATGGGCTTCCAAATATATGTTTGCCAATTCCACAAGAACAGCCTTAGCGAAAGGCTTCTTGAAGGGAAAGATGTAACTCTGTGAGATGAATTCACAGAACACAGAGCAGTTTCTCAGAAAGCTTCTTTCCAGTTTTGAACGGAAGATATTTCCTTTTTCCCCATAGCCCTCTATGGGTTTCCAAATATCCCTTTGCCAATTCCACAAGAACAGCCTTAGCGAAAGGCTGCTTGAAGGGAAATATGTAACTCTGTGAGCTGAATTCACAGAACACAGAGCAGTTTCTCAGAAAGCTTCTTTCCAGTTTTGAACGGAAGATATTTCCTTTTTCACCATAGCCCTCTATGGGCTTCCAAATATCCCTTTGCCAATTCCACAAGAACAGCCTTACCGAAAGGTTTTTTGAAGGGAAAGATGTAACTCTGTGAGATGAATTCACAGAACAGAGAGCAGTTTCTCAGAAAGCTTCTTTCCAGTTTTTAACGGAAGATATTTCCTTTTTCACTGTAGCCCTCTATGGGCTTCCAAATATCCCTTTGCCAATTCCACAAGAACAGCCTTAGCGAAAGGCTTCTTGAAGGGAAAGATGTAATTCTGTGAGATGAATTCACAGAACACAGAGCAGTTTCTCAGAAAGCTTCTTTCCAGTTTTGAACGGAAAACATTTCCGTTTTCACCATAGCCCTCTATGGGCTTCCAAATATCCCTCTGACAATTCCACAAGAACAGCCTTAGCGAAAGGCTTCTTGAAGTGAAAGATGTAACTCTGTGAGATGAATTCACAGAACACAGAGCAGTTTCTCAGAAAGCTTCTTTCCAGTTTTTAACGGAAGATATTTCCTTTTTCACTGTAGCCCTCTATGGGCTTCCAAATATCCCTTTGCCAATTCCACAAGAACAGCCTTAGCGAAAGGCTTCTTGAAGGGAAAGATGTAACTCTGTGAGATGAATTCACAGATCACAGAGCAGTTTCTCAGAAAGCTTCTTTCCAGTTTTGAACGGAAGATATTTCATTTTTCCCCATAGCCCTCTATGGGCTTCCAAATATCCCTTTGCCAATTCCACAAGAACAGCCTTAGCGAAAGGCTTCTTTTAGGGAACGATGTAACTCTGTGAGATGAATTAAGAGTACACAGAGCAGTTTCTCAGAAAGCTTCTTTCCAGTTTTCAGCGGAAGACCTTTCCTTTTTCACCATAGCCCACTATCGGCTTCCAAAAATCCCTTTGCCAATTCCACAAGAACAGCCTTAGCGAAAGGCTGCTTGAAGGGAAACATGTAACTCTGTGAGATGAATTCACAGAACACAGAGCAGTTTCTCAGAAAGCTTCTTTCCAGTTTTGAACGGAAGATATTTCCGTTTTCACCATAGCCCTCTATGGGCTTCCAAATATCCCTTTGCCAATTCCACAAGAACAGCCTTAGCGAAAGGCTGCTTGAAGGGAAACATGTAACTCTGAGAGATGAATTCACAGAACACAGAGCAGTTTCTCAGAAAGCTTCTTTCCAGTTTTGAACGGAAGATATTTCCTTTTTCACCATAGCCCTCTATGGGCTTCCAAATATCCCTTTGCCAATTCCACAAGAACAGCCTTAGCGAAAGGCTTCTTGAAGGGAAAGATGTAACTCTGTGAGATGAACTAACAGAACACAGAGCAGTTTCTCAGAAAGCTTCTTTCCAGTTTTGAACGGAAGATATTTCCTTTTTCAGCATAGCCCTCTACGGGCTTCCAAATATGCCTTTGCCAATTCCACAAGAACAGGCTTAGCGAAAGGCTTCTTGAAGGGAAAGATGTAACTCTGTGAGACGAATTAACAGAACACAGAGCAGTTTCTCAGAAAGCTTCTTTCCAGTTTTGAACGGAAGATATTTCCTTTTTCCTCATAGCCCTCTTTGGGCGTCCAAATAATCCTTTGCCAATTCCACAAGAACAGCCTTAGCGAAAAGCTTCTTGAAGGGAAAGATGTAACTCTGTGAGATGAATTCACAGAACACAGAGCAGTTTCTCAGAAAGCTTCTTTCCAGTTTTGAACGGAAGATATTTCCTTTTTCCCCATAGCCCTCTATGGGCTTTCAAATATCCCTTTGCCAATTCCACAAGAACAGCCTTAGCGAAAGGCTGCTTGAAGGAAAAGATGTAACTCTGTGAGATGAATTCACAGAACACAGAGCAGTTTCTCAGAAAGCTTCTTTCCAGTTTTCAGCGAAGATATTTCCTTTTTCACCATAGCCCACTATGGGATTCCAAATATCCCTTTGCCAATTCCACAAGAACAGCCTTAGCGAAAGGCTTCTTGAAGGGAAAGATGTAACTCTGTGAGATGAATTCACAGAGCACAGAGCAGTTTCTCAGAAAGCTTCTTTCCAGTTTTGAACAGAAGATATTTCCTTTTTCCCCATAGCCCTCTATGGGCTTCCATATATCCCTTTGCCAATTCCACAAGAACAGCCTTAGCGAAAGGCTTCTTGAAGGGAAAGATGTAACTCTCTGAGATGAATTCACAGAACACAGAGCAGTTTCTCTGAAAGCTTCTTTCCAGTTTTGAACGGAAGATATTTCCTTTTTCACCATAGCCCTCTATGGGCTTCCAAATATCCGTTTGCCAATTCCACAAGAACAGCGTTAGCGAAAGGCTTCTTGAAGGGAAAGATGTAACTCTGTGAGATAAATTCACAGAACACAGAGCGGTTTCTCAGAAAGCTTCGTTCCAGTTTTGAACGGAAGATATTTCCTTTTTCACTGTAGCCCTCTATGGGCTTCCAAATATCCCTTTGCCAATTCCACAAGAACAGCCTTAGCGAAAAGCTTCTTGAAGGGAAACATATAACTCTGTGAGATAAATTCACAGAACACAGAGCAGTTTCTCAGAAAGCTTCTTTCCAGTTTTGAACGGAAGATATTTCCTTTTTCCTCATAGCCCTCTTTGGGCGTCCAAATATCCCTTTGCCAATTCCACAAGAACAGCCTTAGCGAAAAGCTTCTTGAAGGGAAAGATGTAACTCTGTGAGATGAATTCACAGAACACAGAGCAGTTTCTCAGAAAGCTTCTTTCCAGTTTTGAACGGAAAACATTTCCGTTTTCACCATAGCCCTCTATGGGCTTCCAAATATCCCTCTGACAATTCCACAAGAACAGCCTTAGCGAAAGGCTTCTTGAAGGGAAAGATGTAACTCTGTGAAATGAATTCACAGAACACAGAGCAGTTTCTCAGAAAGCTTCTTTCCAGTTTTGAACGGAAGATATTTCCTTTTTCACTGTAGCCCTCTAAGGGCTTCCAAATATCCGTTTGCCAATTCCACAAGAACAGCCTTAGCGAAAGGCTTCTTGAAGGGAAAGATGTAACTCTGTGAGATGAATTCACAGAACACAGAGCACTTTCTAAGAAAGCTTCCTTCCAGTTTTGAACGGAAGATATTTCCTTTTCCACTGTAGCCCTCTATGGGCTTCCAAATATCCCTTTGCCAATTCCACAAGAACAGCCTTAGCGAAAGGCTTCTTGAAGGGAAAGATGTAACTCTGTGAGAGGAATTAACAGAACACAGAGCAGTTTCTCAGAAAGCTTCTTTCCAGTTTTGAACGGAAGATATTTCCTTTTTCCCCATAGCCCTCTATGGGCTTCCAAATATCCCTTTGCCAATTCCACAAGAACAGCCTTAGCGAAAGGCTTCTTGAAGGGAAAGATGTAACTCTGTGAGATGAATTCACAGAACACAGAGCAGTTTCTCAGAAAGCTTCTTTCCAGTTTTGAACGGAAGATATTTCCTTATTCACCTTAGCCCTCTATGGGCTTCCAAATATATGTTTGCCAATTCCACAAGAACAGCCTTAGCGAAAGGCTTCTTGAAGGGAAAGATGTAACTCTGTGAGATGAATTCACAGAACACAGAGCAGTTTCTCAGAAAGCTTCTTTCCAGTTTTGAACGGAAGATATTTCCTTTTTCCCCATAGCCCTCTATGGGTTTCCAAATATCCCTTTGCCAATTCCACAAGAACAGCCTTAGCGAAAGGCTGCTTGAAGGGAAATATGTAACTCTGTGAGCTGAATTCACAGAACACAGAGCAGTTTCTCAGAAAGCTTCTTTCCAGTTTTGAACGGAAGATATTTCCTTTTTCACCATAGCCCTCTATGGGCTTCCAAATATCCCTTTGCCAATTCCACAAGAACAGCCTTACCGAAAGGTTTTTTGAAGGGAAAGATGTAACTCTGTGAGATGAATTCACAGAACAGAGAGCAGTTTCTCAGAAAGCTTCTTTCCAGTTTTGAACGGAAGATATTTCCTTTTTCACTGTAGCCCTCTATGGGCTTCCAAATATCCCTTTGTCAATTCCACAAGAACAGCCTTAGCGAAAGGCTTCTTGAAGGGAAAGATGTAACTCTGTGAGATGAATTCACAGAACACAGAGCAGTTTCTCAGAAAGCTTCTTTCCAGTTTTGAACGGAAGATATTTCATTTTTCCCTATAGCCCTCTATGGGCTTCCAATTATCCCTTTGCCAATTCCACAAGAACAGCCTTAGCGAAAGGCTTCTTTTAGGGAACGATGTAACTCTGTGAGATGAATTAAGAGTACACAGAGCAGTTTCTCAGAAAGCTTCTTTCCAGTTTTCAGCGGAAGATATTTCCTTTTTCACCATAGACCACTATAGACTTCCAAATATCCCTTTGCCAATTCCACAAGAACAGCCTTAGCGAAAGGCTTCTTGAAGGGAAAGATGTAACTCTGTGAGGTGAATTCACAGAACACAGAGCAGTTTCTCAGTAAACTTCTTTCCAGTTTTGAACGGAAGATATTTCCTTTTTCCCCATAGCCCTCTATGGGCTTCCAAATATCCCTTTGCCAATTCCACAAGAACAGCCTTAGCGAAAGGCTGCTTGAAGGGAAAGATGTAACTCTGTGTGATGAATTCACAGAACACAGAGCTGTTTCTCAGAAAGCTTCTTTCCAGTTTTGAACGGAAGATATTTCCTTTTTCACCATAGCCCCCTATGGGATTCCAAATATCCCTTTGCCAATTCCAAAAGAACAGCCTTAGACAAAGGCTTCTTGAAGGGAAAGATGTAACTCTGTGAGATGAATTCACAGAACACAGAGCAGTTTCCCAGAAAGCTTCTTTCCAGTTTTGAACGGAAGATATTTCCGTTTTCACCATAGCCCTCTATGGGCTTCCAAATATCCCTCTGACAATTCCACAAGAACAGCCTTAGCGAAAGGCTTCTTGAAGGGAAAGATGTAACTCTGTGAGATGAATTCACAGAACACAGAGCAGTTTCTCAGAAAGCTTCTTTCCAGTTTTGAACGGAAGATATTTGATTTTTCACCATAGACCTCTATGGGCTTCCAAATATCCCTTTGCCAATTTTACAAGAACAGCCTTAGCGAAAGACCTCTTGAAAGGAAAGATGTAACTCTGTGAGATGAATTCACAGAACACAGAGCAGTTTCTCAGAAAGCTTCTTTCCAGTTTTGAAGGGAAGATATTTCGTTTTTCACAGTAGCCCTCTATGTGCTTCCAAATATCCCTTTGCCAATTCCACAAGAACAGCCTTAGCGAAATGCTTCTTGAAGGGAAAGTTGTAACTCTGTGAGAGGAATTAACAGAACACAGAGCAGTTTCTCAGAAAGCTTCTTTCCAGTTTTGAACGGAAGATATTTCCTTTTTCAGCATAGCCCTCTACGGGCTTCCAAATATGCCTTTGCCAATTCCACAAGAACAGGCTTAGCGAAAGGCTTCTTGAAGGGAAAGATGTAACTCTGTGAGACGAATTCACAGAACACAGAGCAGTTTCTCAGAAAGCTTCTTTCCAGTTTTGAACGGAAGATATTTCCATTTTCCTCATAGCCCTCTTTGGGCGTCCAAATATCCCTTTGCCAATTCCACAAGAACAGCCTTAGCGAAAAGCTTCTTGAAGGGAAAGATGTAACTCTGTGAGATGAATTCACAGAACACAGAGCAGTTTCTCAGAAAGCTTCTTTCCAGTTTTGAACGGAAGATATTTCCTTTTTCCCCATAGCCCTCTATGGGTTTCCAAATATCCCTTTGCCAATTCCACAAGAACAGCCTTAGCGAAAGGCTGCTTGAAGGGAAAGATGTAACTCTGTGAGATGAATTCACAGAACACAGAGCAGTTTCTCAGAAAGCTTCTTTCAAGTTTTGAACGGAAGATATTTCCTTTTTCCCCATAGCCCTCTATGGGCTTCCAAATATCCCTTTGCCAACTCCACAAGAACAGCCTTAGCGAATGGCTTCTTGAAGGGAAAGATGTAATTCTGTGAGATGAATTCACAGAACACAGAGCAGTTTCTCTGAAAGCTTCTTTCCAGTTTTGAACGGAAGATATTTCCTTTTTCACCATAGCCCTCTATGGGCTTCCAAATAAACGTTTGCCAATTCCACAAGAACAGCGTTAGCGAAAGGCTTCTTGAAGGGAAAGATGTAACTCTGTGAGATAAATTCACAGAACACAGAGCGGTTTCTCAGAAAGCTTCGTTCCAGTTTTGAACGGAAGATATTTCCTTTTTCACTGTAGCCCTCTATGGGCTTCCAAATATCCCTTTGCCAATTCCACAAGAACAGCCTTAGCGAAAAGCTTCTTGAAGGGAACCATATAACTCTGTGAGATAAATTCACAGAACACAGAGCAGTTTCTCAGAAAGCTTCTTTCCAGTTTTGAACGGAAGATAATTCCTTTTTCCCCATAGCCCTCTATGGGCTTCCAAATATCCCTTTGCCAACTCCACAAGAACAGCCTTAGCGAATAACTTCTTGAAGGGAAAGATGTAATTCTGTGAGATGAATTCACAGAACACAGAGCAGTTTCTCAGAAAGCTTCTTTCCAATTTTGAACGGAAAATATTTCCGTTTTCACCATAGCCCTCTATGGGCTTCCAAATAACCCTCTGACAATTCCACAAGAACAGCCTTAGCGAAAGGCTTCTTGAAGGGAAAGATGTAACTCTGTGAAATGAATTCACAGAACACAGAGCCGTTTCTCAGAAAGCTTCTTTCCAGTTTTGAACGGAAGATATTTCCTTTTTCACTGTAGCCCTCTATGGGCTTCCAAATATCCGTTTGCCAATTCCACAAGAACAGCCTTAGCGAAAGGCTTCTTGAAGGGAAAGATGTAACTCTGTGAGATGAATTCACAGAACACAGAGCACTTTCTCAGAAAGCTTCCTTCCAGTTTTGAACGGAAGATATTTCCTTTTCCACTGTAGCCCTCTATGGGCTTCCAAATATCCCTTTGCCAATTCCACAAGAACAGCCTTAGCGAAAGGCTTCTTGAAGGGAAAGATGTAACTCTTTGAGAGGGATTAACAGAACACAGAGCAGTTTCTCAGAAAGCTTCTTTCCAGTTTTGAACGGAAGATATTTCCTTTTTCACCATAGCCCTCTATGGGCTTCCAAATATCCCTTTGCCAATTCCACAAGAACAGCCTTAGCGAAAGGCTTCTTGAAGGGAAAGATGTAACTCTGTGAGATGAATTCACAGAACACAGAGCTGTTTCTCAGAAAGCTTCTTTCCAGTTTTGAACGGAAGATATTTCCTTATTCACCATAGCCCTCTATGAGCTTCCAAATATATGTTTGCCAATTCCACAAGAACAGACTTAGCGAAAGGCTTCTTGAAGGGAAAGATGTAACTCTGTGAGCTGAATTCACAGAACACAGAGCAGTTTCTCAGAAAGCTTCTTTCCAATTTTGAACGGAAGATATTTCCTTTTTCCCCATAGCCCTCTATGGGTTTCCAAATATCCCTTTGCCAATTCCACAAGAACAGCCTTAGCGAAAGGCTGCTTGAAGGGAAAGATGTAACTCTGTGAGCTGAATTCACAGAACACAGAGCAGTTTCTCAGAAAGCTTCTTTCCAGTTTTGAACGGAAGATATTTCCTTTTTCACCATAGCCCTCTATGGGCTTCCAAATATCCCTTTGCCAATTCCACAAGAACAGCCTTAGCGAAAGGCTTCTTGAAGGGAAAGATGTAACTCTGTGAGATGAATTCACAGAACAGAGAGCAGTTTCTCAGAAAGCTTCTTTCCAGTTTTTAACGGAAGATATTTCCTTTTTCACTGTAGCCCTCTATGGGCTTCCAAATATCCCTTTGCCAATTCCACAAGAACAGCCTTAGCGAAAGGCTTCTTGAAGGGAAAGATGTAACTCTGTGAGATGAATTCACAGAACACAGAGCAGTTTCTCAGAAAGCTTCTTTCCAGTTTTGAACGGAAGATATTTCATTTTTCCCCATAGCCCTCTATGGGCTTCCAAATATCCCTTTGCCAATTCCACAAGAACAGCCTTAGCGAAAGGCTTCTTTTAGGGAACGATGTAACTCTGTGAGATGAATTAAGAGTACACAGAGCAGTTTCTCAGAAAGCTTCTTTCCAGTTTTCAGCGGGAGATATTTCCTTTTTCACCATAGACCACTAAGGACTTCCAAATATCCCTTTGCCAATTGCACAAGAACAGCCTTAGCGAAAGGCTTCTTGAAGGGAAAGATGTAACTCTGTGAGGTGAATTCACAAAACACAGAGCAGTTTCTCAGTAAACTTCTTTCCAGTTTTGAACGGAAGATATTTCCTTTTTCCCCATAGCCCTCTATGGGCTTGCAAATATCCCTTTGCCAATTCCACAAGAACAGCCTTAGCGAAAGGCTGCTTGAAGGGAAAGATGTAACTCTGTGAGATGAATTCACAGAACACAGAGCAGTTTCTCAGAAAGCTTCTTTCCAGTTTTGAACGGAAGATATTTCCTTTTTCACCATAGCCCTCCTGGGCTTCCAAATATCCCTTTGCCAATTCCACAAGAACAGCCATAGCGAAAGGCTTCTTGAAGGGAAAGATGTAACTCTGTGAGATGAATTCACAGAACACAGAGCAGTTTCACAGAAAGATTCTTTCCAGTTTTGAACGGAAGATATTTCCTTTTTCCCCATAGCCCTCTATGGGCTTCCAAATATCCCATTGCCAATTCCACCAGAACAGCCTTAGCGAAAGGCTTCTCGAAGGGAAAGATGTAACTCTGTGAGATGAATTCACAGAACACAGAGCAGTTTCTCAGAAAGCTTCTTTCCAGTTTTGAACGGAAGATATTTGATTTTTCACCATAGACCTCTATGGGCTTCCAAATATCCCTTTGCCAATTTTACAAGAACAGCCTTAGCGAAAGACCTCTTGAAAGGAAAGATGTAACTCTGTGAGATGAATTCACAGAACACAGAGCAGTTTCTCAGAAAGCTTCTTTCCAGTTTTGAACGGAAGATATTTCGTTTTTCACAGTAGCCCTCTATGTGCTTCCAAATATCCCTTTGCCAATTCCACAAGAACAGCCTTAGCGAAATGCTTCTTGAAGGGAAAGATGTAACTCTGTGAGAGGAATTAACAGAACACAGAGCAGTTTCTCAGAAAGCTTCTTTCCAGTTTTGAACGGAAGATATTTCCTTTTTCAGCATAGCCCTCTACGGGCTTCCAAATATGCCTTTGCCAATTCCACAAGAACAGGCTTAGCGAAAGGCTTCTTGAAGGGAAAGATGTAACTCTGTGAGACGAATTAACAGAACACAGAGCAGTTTCTCAGAAAGCTTCTTTCCGGTTTTGAACGGAAGATATTTCCTTTTTCCTCATAGCCCTCTTTGGGCGTCCAAATATCCCTTTGCCAATTCCACAAGAACAGCCTTAGCGAAAAGATTCTTGAAGGGAAAGATGTAACTCTGTGAGATGAATTCACAGAACACAGAGCAGTTTCTCAGAAAGCTTCTTTCCAGTTTTGAACGGAAGATATTTCCTTTTTCCCCATAGCCCTCTATGGGTTTCCAAATATCCCTTTGCCAATTCCACAAGAACAGCCTTAGCGAAAGGCTGCTTGAAGGGAAAGATGTAACTCTGTGAGCTGAATTCACAGAACACAGAGCAGTTTCTCAGAAAGCTTCTTTCAAGTTTTGAACGGAAGATATTTCCTTTTTCCCCATAGCCCTCTGTGGGCTTCCAAATATCCCTTTGCCAACTCCACAAGAACAGCCTTAGCGAATGGCTTCTTGAAGGGAAAGATGTAATTCTGTGAGATGAATTCACAGAACACAGAGCAGTTTCTCAGAAAGCTTCTTTCCAGTTTTGAACGGAAAACATTTCCGTTTTCACCATAGCCCTCTATGGGCTTCCAAATATCCCTCTGACAATTCCACAAGAACAGCCTTAGCGAAAGGCTTCTTGAAGGGAAAGATGTAACTCTGTGAAATGAATTCACAGAACACAGAGCAGTTTCTCAGAAAGCTTCTTTCCAGTTTTGAACGGAAGATATTTCCTTTTTCACTGTAGCCCTCTAAGGGCTTCCAAATATCCGTTTGCCAATTCCACAAGAACAGCCTTAGCGAAAGGCTTCTTGAAGGGAAAGATGTAACTCTGTGAGATGAATTCACAGAACACAGAGCACTTTCTCAGAAAGCTTCCTTCCAGTTTTGAACGGAAGATATTTCCTTTTCCACTGTAGCCCTCTATGGGCTTCCAAATATCCCTTTGCCAATTCCACAAGAACAGCCTTAGCGAAAGGCTTCTTGAAGGGAAAGATGTAACTCTGTGAGATGAATTCACAGAACACAGAGCAGTTTCTCAGAAAGCTTCTTTCCAGTTTTGAACGGAAGATATTTCCTTTTTCCCCATAGCCCTCTATGGGTTTCCAAATATCCCTTTGCCAATTCCACAAGAACAGCCTTAGCGAAAGGCTTCTCGAAGGGAAAGATGTAACTCTGTGAGATGAATTCACAGAACACAGAGCAGTTTCTCAGAAAGCTTCTTTCCAGTTTTGAACGGAAGATATTTCCTTTTTCCCCATAGCCCTCTATGGGTTTCCAAATATCCCTTTGCCAATTCCACAAGAACAGCCTTAGCGAAAGGCTGCTTGAAGGGAAATATGTAACTCTGTGAGCTGAATTCACAGAACACAGAGCAGTTTCTCAGAAAGCTTCTTTCCAGTTTTGAACGGAAGATATTTCCTTTTTCACCATAGCCCTCTATGGGCTTCCAAATATCCCTTTGCCAATTCCACAAGAACAGCCTTACCGAAAGGTTTTTTGAAGGGAAAGATGTAACTCTGTGAGATGAATTCACAGAACAGAGAGCAGTTTCTCAGAAAGCTTCTTTCCAGTTTTTAACGGAAGATATTTCCTTTTTCACTGTAGCCCTCTATGGGCTTCCAAATATCCCTTTGCCAATTCCACAAGAACAGCCTTAGCGAAAGGCTTCTTGAAGGGAAAGATGTAACTCTGTGAGATGAATTCACAGAACACAGAGCAGTTTCTCAGAAAGCTTCTTTCCAGTTTTGAACGGAAGATATTTCATTTTTCCCTATAGCCCTCTATGGGCTTCCAATTATCCCTTTGCCAATTCCACAAGAACAGCCTTAGCGAAAGGCTTCTTTTAGGGAACGATGTAACTCTGTGAGATGAATTAAGAGTACACAGAGCAGTTTCTCAGAAAGCTTCTTTCCAGTTTTCAGCGGAAGATATTTCCTTTTTCACCATAGACCACTATGGACTTCCAAATATCCCTTTGCCAATTCCACAAGAACAGCCTTAGCGAAAGGCTTCTTGAAGGGAAAGATGTAACTCTGTGAGGTGAATTCACAGAACACAGAGCAGTTTCTCAGTAAACTTCTTTCCAGTTTTGAACGGAAGATATTTCCTTTTTCCCCATAGCCCTCTATGGGCTTCCAAATATCCCTTTGCCAATTCCACAAGAACAGCCTTAGCGAAAGGCTGCTTGAAGGGAAAGATGTAACTCTGTGTGATGAATTCACAGAACACAGAGCTGTTTCTCAGAAAGCTTCTTTCCAGTTTTGAACGGAAGATATTTCCTTTTTCACCATAGCCCCCTATGGGATTCCAAATATCCCTTTGCCAATTCCAAAAGAACAGCCTTAGACAAAGGCTTCTTGAAGGGAAAGATGTAACTCTGTGAGATGAATTCACAGAACACAGAGCAGTTTCCCAGAAAGCTTCTTTCCAGTTTTGAACGGAAGATATTTCCGTTTTCACCATAGCCCTCTATGGGCTTCCAAATATCCCTCTGACAATTCCACAAGAACAGCCTTAGCGAAAGGCTTCTTGAAGGGAAAGATGTAACTCTGTGAGATGAATTCACAGAACACAGAGCAGTTTCTCAGAAAGCTTCTTTCCAGTTTTGAACGGAAGATATTTGATTTTTCACCATAGACCTCTATGGGCTTCCAAATATCCCTTTGCCAATTTTACAAGAACAGCCTTAGCGAAAGACCTCTTGAAAGGAAAGATGTAACTCTGTGAGATGAATTCACAGAACACAGAGCAGTTTCTCAGAAAGCTTCTTTCCAGTTTTGAAGGGAAGATATTTCGTTTTTCACAGTAGCCCTCTATGTGCTTCCAAATATCCCTTTGCCAATTCCACAAGAACAGCCTTAGCGAAATGCTTCTTGAAGGGAAAGTTGTAACTCTGTGAGAGGAATTAACAGAACACAGAGCAGTTTCTCAGAAAGCTTCTTTCCAGTTTTGAACGGAAGATATTTCCTTTTTCAGCATAGCCCTCTACGGGCTTCCAAATATGCCTTTGCCAATTCCACAAGAACAGGCTTAGCGAAAGGCTTCTTGAAGGGAAAGATGTAACTCTGTGAGACGAATTCACAGAACACAGAGCAGTTTCTCAGAAAGCTTCTTTCCAGTTTTGAACGGAAGATATTTCCATTTTCCTCATAGCCCTCTTTGGGCGTCCAAATATCCCTTTGCCAATTCCACAAGAACAGCCTTAGCGAAAAGCTTCTTGAAGGGAAAGATGTAACTCTGTGAGATGAATTCACAGAACACAGAGCAGTTTCTCAGAAAGCTTCTTTCCAGTTTTGAACGGAAGATATTTCCTTTTTCCCCATAGCCCTCTATGGGTTTCCAAATATCCCTTTGCCAATTCCACAAGAACAGCCTTAGCGAAAGGCTGCTTGAAGGGAAAGATGTAACTCTGTGAGATGAATTCACAGAACACAGAGCAGTTTCTCAGAAAGCTTCTTTCAAGTTTTGAACGGAAGATATTTCCTTTTTCCCCATAGCCCTCTATGGGCTTCCAAATATCCCTTTGCCAACTCCACAAGAACAGCCTTAGCGAATGGCTTCTTGAAGGGAAAGATGTAATTCTGTGAGATGAATTCACAGAACACAGAGCAGTTTCTCTGAAAGCTTCTTTCCAGTTTTGAACGGAAGATATTTCCTTTTTCACCATAGCCCTCTATGGGCTTCCAAATAAACGTTTGCCAATTCCACAAGAACAGCGTTAGCGAAAGGCTTCTTGAAGGGAAAGATGTAACTCTGTGAGATAAATTCACAGAACACAGAGCGGTTTCTCAGAAAGCTTCGTTCCAGTTTTGAACGGAAGATATTTCCTTTTTCACTGTAGCCCTCTATGGGCTTCCAAATATCCCTTTGCCAATTCCACAAGAACAGCCTTAGCGAAAAGCTTCTTGAAGGGAACCATATAACTCTGTGAGATAAATTCACAGAACACAGAGCAGTTTCTCAGAAAGCTTCTTTCCAGTTTTGAACGGAAGATAATTCCTTTTTCCCCATAGCCCTCTATGGGCTTCCAAATATCCCTTTGCCAACTCCACAAGAACAGCCTTAGCGAATAACTTCTTGAAGGGAAAGATGTAATTCTGTGAGATGAATTCACAGAACACAGAGCAGTTTCTCAGAAAGCTTCTTTCCAATTTTGAACGGAAAATATTTCCGTTTTCACCATAGCCCTCTATGGGCTTCCAAATAACCCTCTGACAATTCCACAAGAACAGCCTTAGCGAAAGGCTTCTTGAAGGGAAAGATGTAACTCTGTGAAATGAATTCACAGAACACAGAGCCGTTTCTCAGAAAGCTTCTTTCCAGTTTTGAACGGAAGATATTTCCTTTTTCACTGTAGCCCTCTATGGGCTTCCAAATATCCGTTTGCCAATTCCACAAGAACAGCCTTAGCGAAAGGCTTCTTGAAGGGAAAGATGTAACTCTGTGAGATGAATTCACAGAACACAGAGCACTTTCTCAGAAAGCTTCCTTCCAGTTTTGAACGGAAGATATTTCCTTTTCCACTGTAGCCCTCTATGGGCTTCCAAATATCCCTTTGCCAATTCCACAAGAACAGCCTTAGCGAAAGGCTTCTTGAAGGGAAAGATGTAACTCTTTGAGAGGGATTAACAGAACACAGAGCAGTTTCTCAGAAAGCTTCTTTCCAGTTTTGAACGGAAGATATTTCCTTTTTCACCATAGCCCTCTATGGGCTTCCAAATATCCCTTTGCCAATTCCACAAGAACAGCCTTAGCGAAAGGCTTCTTGAAGGGAAAGATGTAACTCTGTGAGATGAATTCACAGAACACAGAGCTGTTTCTCAGAAAGCTTCTTTCCAGTTTTGAACGGAAGATATTTCCTTATTCACCATAGCCCTCTATGAGCTTCCAAATATATGTTTGCCAATTCCACAAGAACAGACTTAGCGAAAGGCTTCTTGAAGGGAAAGATGTAACTCTGTGAGCTGAATTCACAGAACACAGAGCAGTTTCTCAGAAAGCTTCTTTCCAATTTTGAACGGAAGATATTTCCTTTTTCCCCATAGCCCTCTATGGGTTTCCAAATATCCCTTTGCCAATTCCACAAGAACAGCCTTAGCGAAAGGCTGCTTGAAGGGAAAGATGTAACTCTCTGAGATGAATTCACAGAACACAGAGCAGTTTCTCAGAAAGCTTCTTTCCAGTTTTGAACGGAAGATATTTCCTTTTTCACCATAGCCCTCTATGGGCTTCCAAATATCCCTTTGCCAATTCCACAAGAACAGCCTTAGCGAAAGGCTTCTTGAAGGGAAAGATGTAACTCTGTGAGATGAATTCACAGAACAGAGAGCAGTTTCTCAGAAAGCTTCTTTCCAGTTTTTAACGGAAGATATTTCCTTTTTCACTGTAGCCCTCTATGGGCTTCCAAATATCCCTTTGCCAATTCCACAAGAACAGCCTTAGCGAAAGGCTTCTTGAAGGGAAAGATGTAACTCTGTGAGATGAATTCACAGAACACAGAGCAGTTTCTCAGAAAGCTTCTTTCCAGTTTTGAACGGAAGATATTTCATTTTTCCCCATAGCCCTCTATGGGCTTCCAAATATCCCTTTGCCAATTCCACAAGAACAGCCTTAGCGAAAGGCTTCTTTTAGGGAACGATGTAACTCTGTGAGATGAATTAAGAGTACACAGAGCAGTTTCTCAGAAAGCTTCTTTCCAGTTTTCAGCGGGAGATATTTCCTTTTTCACCATAGACCACTAAGGACTTCCAAATATCCCTTTGCCAATTGCACAAGAACAGCCTTAGCGAAAGGCTTCTTGAAGGGAAAGATGTAACTCTGTGAGGTGAATTCACAAAACACAGAGCAGTTTCTCAGTAAACTTCTTTCCAGTTTTGAACGGAAGATATTTCCTTTTTCCCCATAGCCCTCTATGGGCTTGCAAATATCCCTTTGCCAATTCCACAAGAACAGCCTTAGCGAAAGGCTGCTTGAAGGGAAAGATGTAACTCTGTGAGATGAATTCACAGAACACAGAGCAGTTTCTCAGAAAGCTTCTTTCCAGTTTTGAACGGAAGATATTTCCTTTTTCACCATAGCCCTCCTGGGCTTCCAAATATCCCTTTGCCAATTCCACAAGAACAGCCTTAGCGAAAGGCTTCTTGAAGGGAAAGATGTAACTCTGTGAGATGAATTCACAGAACACAGAGCAGTTTCACAGAAAGATTCTTTCCAGTTTTGAACGGAAGATATTTCCTTTTTCCCCATAGCCCTCTATGGGCTTCCAAATATCCCATTGCCAATTCCACCAGAACAGCCTTAGCGAAAGGCTTCTCGAAGGGAAAGATGTAACTCTGTGAGATGAATTAACAGAACACAGAGCAGTTTCTCAGAAAGCTTCTTTCCAGTTTTGAACGGAAGATATTTGATTTTTCACCATAGACCTCTATGGGCTTCCAAATATCCCTTTGCCAATTTTACAAGAACAGCCTTAGCGAAAGACCTCTTGAAAGGAAAGATGTAACTCTGTGAGATGAATTCACAGAACACAGAGCAGTTTCTCAGAAAGCTTCTTTGCAGTTTTGAACGGAAGATATTTCGTTTTTCACAGTAGCCCTCTATGTGCTTCCAAATATCCCTTTGCCAATTCCACAAGAACAGCCTTAGCGAAATGCTTCTTGAAGGGAAAGATGTAACTCTGTGAGAGGAATTAACAGAACACAGAGCAGTTTCTCAGAAAGCTTCTTTCCAGTTTTGAACGGAAGATATTTCCTTTTTCAGCATAGCCCTCTACGGGCTTCCAAATATGCCTTTGCCAATTCCACAAGAACAGGCTTAGCGAAAGGCTTCTTGAAGGGAAAGATGTAACTCTGTGAGACGAATTAACAGAACACAGAGCAGTTTCTCAGAAAGCTTCTTTCCGGTTTTGAACGGAAGATATTTCCTTTTTCCTCATAGCCCTCTTTGGGCGTCCAAATATCCCTTTGCCAATTCCACAAGAACAGCCTTAGCGAAAAGATTCTTGAAGGGAAAGATGTAACTCTGTGAGATGAATTCACAGAACACAGAGCAGTTTCTCAGAAAGCTTCTTTCCAGTTTTGAACGGAAGATATTTCCTTTTTCCCCATAGCCCTCTATGGGTTTCCAAATATCCCTTTGCCAATTCCACAAGAACAGCCTTAGCGAAAGGCTGCTTGAAGGGAAAGATGTAACTCTGTGAGCTGAATTCACAGAACACAGAGCAGTTTCTCAGAAAGCTTCTTTCAAGTTTTGAACGGAAGATATTTCCTTTTTCCCCATAGCCCTCTGTGGGCTTCCAAATATCCCTTTGCCAACTCCACAAGAACAGCCTTAGCGAATGGCTTCTTGAAGGGAAAGATGTAATTCTGTGAGATGAATTCACAGAACACAGAGCAGTTTCTCAGAAAGCTTCTTTCCAGTTTTGAACGGAAAACATTTCCGTTTTCACCATAGCCCTCTATGGGCTTCCAAATATCCCTCTGACAATTCCACAAGAACAGCCTTAGCGAAAGGCTTCTTGAAGGGAAAGATGTAACTCTGTGAAATGAATTCACAGAACACAGAGCAGTTTCTCAGAAAGCTTCTTTCCAGTTTTGAACGGAAGATATTTCCTTTTTCACTGTAGCCCTCTAAGGGCTTCCAAATATCCGTTTGCCAATTCCACAAGAACAGCCTTAGCGAAAGGCTTCTTGAAGGGAAAGATGTAACTCTGTGAGATGAATTCACAGAACACAGAGCACTTTCTCAGAAAGCTTCCTTCCAGTTTTGAACGGAAGATATTTCCTTTTCCACTGTAGCCCTCTATGGGCTTCCAAATATCCCTTTGCCAATTCCACAAGAACAGCCTTAGCGAAAGGCTTCTTGAAGGGAAAGATGTAACTCTGTGAGATGAATTCACAGAACACAGAGCAGTTTCTCAGAAAGCTTCTTTCCAGTTTTGAACGGAAGATATTTCCTTTTTCCCCATAGCCCTCTATGGGTTTCCAAATATCCCTTTGCCAATTCCACAAGAACAGCCTTAGCGAAAGGCTGCTTGAAGGGAAATATGTAACTCTGTGAGCTGAATTCACAGAACACAGAGCAGTTTCTCAGAAAGCTTCTTTCCAGTTTTGAACGGAAGATATTTCCTTTTTCACCATAGCCCTCTATGGGCTTCCAAATATCCCTTTGCCAATTCCACAAGAACAGCCTTACCGAAAGGCTTTTTGAAGGGAAAGATGTAACTCTGTGAGATGAATTCACAGAACAGAGAGCAGTTTCTCAGAAAGCTTCTTTCCAGTTTTTAACGGAAGATATTTCCTTTTTCACTGTAGCCCTCTATGGGCTTCCAAATATCCCTTTGCCAATTCCACAAGAACAGCCTTAGCGAAAGGCTTCTTGAAGGGAAAGATGTAACTCTGTGAGATGAATTCACAGAACACAGAGCAGTTTCTCAGAAAGCTTCTTTCCAGTTTTGAACGGAAGATATTTCATTTTTCCCCATAGCCCTCTATGGGCTTCCAAATATCCCTTTGCCAATTCCACAAGAACAGCCTTAGCGAACGGCTTCTTTTAGGGAACGATGTAACTCTGTGAGATGAATTAAGAGTACACAGAGCAGTTTCTCAGAAAGCTTCTTTCCAGTTTTCAGCGGAAGATATTTCCTTTTTCACCATAGACCACTATGGACTTCCAAATATCCCTTTGCCAATTCCACAAGAACAGCCTTAGCGAAAGGCTTCTTGAAGGGAAAGATGTAACTCTGTGACGTGAATTCACAGAACACAGAGCAGTTTCTCAGTAAACTTCTTTCCAGTTTTGAACGGAAGATATTTCCTTTTTCCCCATAGCCCTCTATGGGCTTCCAAATATCCCTTTGCCAATTCCACAAGAACAGCCTTAGCGAAAGGCTGCTTGAAGGGAAAGATGTAACTCTGTGTGATGAATTCACAGAACACAGAGCTGTTTCTCAGAAAGCTTCTTTCCAGTTTTGAACGGAAGATATTTCCTTTTTCACCATAGCCCCCTATGGGATTCCAAATATCCCTTTGCCAATTCCAAAAGAACAGCCTTAGACAAAGGCTTCTTGAAGGGAAAGATGTAACTCTGTGAGATGAATTCACAGAACACAGAGCAGTTTCTCAGAAAGCTTCTTTCCAGTTTTGAACGGAAGATATTTCCGTTTTCACCATAGCCCTCTATGGGCTTCCAAATATCCCTCTGACAATTCCACAAGAACAGCCTTAGCGAAAGGCTTCTTGAAGGGAAAGATGTAACTCTGTGAGATGAATTCACAGAACACAGAGCAGTTTCTCAGAAAGCTTCTTTCCAGTTTTGAACGGAAGATATTTGATTTTTCACCATAGACCTCTATGGGCTTCCAAATATCCCTTTGCCAATTTTACAAGAACAGCCTCAGCGAAAGACCTCTTGAAAGGAAAGATGTAACTCTGTGAGATGAATTCACAGAACACAGAGCAGTTTCTCAGAAAGCTTCTTTCCAGTTTTGAACGGAAGATATTTCGTTTTTCACAGTAGCCCTCTATGTGCTTCCAAATGTCCCTTTGCCAATTCCACAAGAACAGCCTTAGCGAAATGCTTCTTGAAGGGAAAGATGTAACTCTGTGAGAGGAATTAACAGAACACAGAGCAGTTTCTCAGAAAGCTTCTTTCCAGTTTTGAACGGAAGATATTTCCTTTTTCAGCATAGCCCTCTACGGGCTTCCAAATATGCCTTTGCCAATTCCACAAGAACAGGCTTAGCGAAAGGCTTCTTGAAGGGAAAGATGTAACTCTGTGAGACGAATTAACAGAACACAGAGCAGTTTCTCAGAAAGCTTCTTTCCACTTTTGAACGGAAGATATTTCCTTTTTCCTCATAGCCCTCTTTGGGCGTCCAAATATCCCTTTGCCAATTCCACAAGAACAGCCTTAGCGAAAAGCTTCTTGAAGGGAAAGATGTAACTCTGTGAGATGAATTCACAGAACACAGAGCAGTTTCTCAGAAAGCTTCTTTCCAGTTTTGAACGGAAGATATTTCCTTTTTCCCCATAGCCCTCTAAGGGTTTCCAAATATCCCTTTGCCAATTCCACAAGAACAGCCTTAGTGAAAGGCTGCTTGAAGGGAAAGATGTAACTCTGTGAGCTGAATTCACAGAACACAGAGCAGTTTCTCAGAAAGCTTCTTTCAAGTTTTGAACGGAAGATATTTCCTTTTTCCCCATAGCCCTCTATGGGTTTCCAAATATCCCTTTGCCAATTCCACAAGAACAGCCTTAGCGAAAAGCTTCTTGAAGGGAAAGATGTAACTCTGTGAGATGAATTCACAGAACACAGAGCAGTTTCTCAGAAAGCTTCTTTCCAGTTTTGAACGGAAGATATTTCCTTTTTCCCCATAGCCCTCTATGGGCTTCCAAATATCCCTTTGCCAATTCCACAAGAACAGCCTTAGCGAAAGGCTGCTTGAAGGGAAAGATGTAACTCTGTGAGATGAATTCACAGAACACAGAGCAGTTTCTCAGAAAGCTTCTTTCCAGTTTTGAACAGAAGATATTTCCTTTTTCCCCATAGCCATCTATGGGCTTCCAAATATCCCTTTGCCAATTCCACAAGAACAGCCTTAGCGAAAGGCTTCTTGAAGGGAATGATGTAACTCTCTGAGATGAATTCACAGAACACAGAGCAGTTTCTCTGAAAGCTTCTTTCCAGTTTTGAACGGAAGATATTTCCTTTTTCACGATAGCCCTCTATGGGCTTCCAAATATCCGTTTGCCAATTCCACAAGAACAGCCTTAGCGAAAGGCTTCTTGAAGGGAAAGATGTAACTCTGTGAGATAAATTCACAGAACACAGAGCAGTTTCTCAGAAAGCTTCGTTCCAGTTTTGAACGGAAGATATTTCCTTTTTCACTGTAGCCCTCTATGGGCTTCCAAATATCCCTTTGCCAATTCCACAAGAACAGCCTTAGCGAAAAGCTTCTTGAAGGGAAACATGTAACTCTCTGAGATGAATTCACAGAACACAGAGCAGTTTCTCAGAAAGCTTCTTTCCAGTTTTGAACGGAAGATATTTCCTTTTTCCCCATAGCCCTCTATGGGCTTCCAAATATCCCTTTGCCAATTCCACAAGAACAGCCTTAGCGAATGGCTGCTTGAAGGGAAAGATGTAACTCTGTGAGATGAATTCACAGAACACAGAGCAGTTTCTCAGAAAGCTTCTTTCCAGTTTTGAATGGAAGATATTTCCTTATTCACCTTAGCCCTCTATGGGCTTCCAAATATATGTTTGCCAATTCCACAAGAACAGCCTTAGCGAAAGGCTTCTTGAAGGGAAAGATGTAACTCTGTGAGATGAATTCACAGAACACAGAGCAGTTTCTCAGAAAGCTTCTTTCCAGTTTTGAACGGAAGATATTTCCTTTTTCCCCATAGCCCTCTATGGGTTTCCAAATATCCCTTTGCCAATTCCACAAGAACAGCCTTAGCGAAAGGCTGCTTGAAGGGAAATATGTAACTCTGTGAGCTGAATTCACAGAACACAGAGCAGTTTCTCAGAAAGCTTCTTTCCAGTTTTGAACGGAAGATATTTCCTTTTTCACCATAGCCCTCTATGGGCTTCCAAATATCCCTTTGCCAATTCCACAAGAACAGCCTTACCGAAAGGCTTTTTGAAGGGAAAGATGTAACTCTGTGAGATGAATTCACAGAACAGAGAGCAGTTTCTCAGAAAGCTTCTTTCCAGTTTTTAACGGAAGATATTTCCTTTTTCACTGTAGCCCTCTATGGGCTTCCAAATATCCCTTTGCCAATTCCACAAGAACAGCCTTAGCGAAAGGCTTCTTGAAGGGAAAGATGTAACTCTGTGAGATGAATTCACAGAACACAGAGCAGTTTCTCAGAAAGCTTCTTTCCAGTTTTGAACGGAAGATATTTCATTTTTCCCCATAGCCCTCTATGGGCTTCCAAATATCCCTTTGCCAATTCCACAAGAACAGCCTTAGTGAACGGCTTCTTTTAGGGAACGATGTAACTCTGTGAGATGAATTAAGAGTACACAGAGCAGTTTCTCAGAAAGCTTCTTTCCAGTTTTCAGCGGAAGATATTTCCTTTTTCACCATAGACCACTATGGACTTCCAAATATCCCTTTGCCAATTCCACAAGAACAGCCTTAGCGAAAGGCTTCTTGAAGGGAAAGATGTAACTCTGTGACGTGAATTCACAGAACACAGAGCAGTTTCTCAGTAAACTTCTTTCCAGTTTTGAACGGAAGATATTTCCTTTTTCCCCATAGCCCTCTATGGGCTTCCAAATATCCCTTTGCCAATTCCACAAGAACAGCCTTAGCGAAAGGCTGCTTGAAGGGAAAGATGTAACTCTGTGTGATGAATTCACAGAACACAGAGCTGTTTCTCAGAAAGCTTCTTTCCAGTTTTGAACGGAAGATATTTCCTTTTTCACCATAGCCCCCTATGGGATTCCAAATATCCCTTTGCCAATTCCAAAAGAACAGCCTTAGACAAAGGCTTCTTGAAGGGAAAGATGTAACTCTGTGAGATGAATTCACAGAACACAGAGCAGTTTCTCAGAAAGCTTCTTTCCAGTTTTGAACGGAAGATATTTCCGTTTTCACCATAGCCCTCTATGGGCTTCCAAATATCCCTCTGACAATTCCACAAGAACAGCCTTAGCGAAAGGCTTCTTGAAGGGAAAGATGTAACTCTGTGAGATGAATTCACAGAACACAGAGCAGTTTCTCAGAAAGCTTCTTTCCAGTTTTGAATGGAAGATATTTGATTTTTCACCATAGACCTCTATGGGCTTCCAAATATCCCTTTGCCAATTTTACAAGAACAGCCTTAGCGAAAGACCACTTGAAAGGAAAGATGTAACTCTGTGAGATGAATTCACAGAACACAGAGCAGTTTCTCAGAAAGCTTCTTTCCAGTTTTGAACGGAAGATATTTCGTTTTTCACAGTAGCCCTCTATGTGCTTCCAAATGTCCCTTTGCCAATTCCACAAGAACAGCCTTAGCGAAATGCTTCTTGAAGGGAAAGATGTAACTCTGTGAGAGGAATTAACAGAACACAGAGCAGTTTCTCAGAAAGCTTCTTTCCAGTTTTGAACGGAAGATATTTCCTTTTTCAGCATAGCCCTCTACGGGCTTCCAAATATGCCTTTGCCAATTCCACAAGAACAGGCTTAGCGAAAGGCTTCTTGAAGGGAAAGATGTAACTCTGTGAGACGAATTAACAGAACACAGAGCAGTTTCTCAGAAAGCTTCTTTCCACTTTTGAACGGAAGATATTTCCTTTTTCCTCATAGCCCTCTTTGGGCGTCCAAATATCCCTTTGCCAATTCCACAAGAACAGCCTTAGCGAAAAGCTTCTTGAAGGGAAAGATGTAACTCTGTGAGATGAATTCACAGAACACAGAGCAGTTTCTCAGAAAGCTTCTTTCCAGTTTTGAACGGAAGATATTTCCTTTTTCCCCATAGCCCTCTATGGGTTTCCAAATATCCCTTTGCCAATTCCACAAGAACAGCCTTAGTGAAAGGCTGCTTGAAGGGAAAGATGTAACTCTGTGAGCTGAATTCACAGAACACAGAGCAGTTTCTCAGAAAGCTTCTTTCAAGTTTTGAACGGAAGATATTTCCTTTTTCCCCATAGCCCTCTATGGGCTTCCAAATATCCCTTTGCCAACTCCACAAGAACAGCCTTAGCGAATGGCTTCTTGAAGGGAAAGATGTAATTCTGTGAGATGAATTCACAGAACACAGAGCAGTTTCTCAGAAAGCTTCTTTCCAGTTTTGAACGGAAAACATTTCCGTTTTCACCATAGCCCTCTATGGGCTTCCAAATATCCCTCTGACAATTCCACAAGAACAGCCTTAGCGAAAGGCTTCTTGAAGGGAAAGATGTAACTCTGTGAAATGAATTCACAGAACACAGAGCAGTTTCTCAGAAAGCTTCTTTCCAGTTTTGAACGGAAGATATTTCCTTTTTCACTGTAGCCCTCTAAGGGCTTTCAAATATCCGTTTGCCAATTCCACAAGAACAGCCTTAGCGAAAGGCTTCTTGAAGGGAAAGATGTAACTCTGTGAGATGAATTCACAGAACACAGAGCACTTTCTCAGAAAGCTTCCTTCCAGTTTTGAACGGAAGATATTTCCTTTTCCACTGTAGCCCTCTATGGGCTTCCAAATATCCCTTTGCCAATTCCACAAGAACAGCCTTAGCGAAAGGCTTCTTGAAGGGAAAGATGTAACTCTGTGAGAGGAATTAACAGAACACAGAGCAGTTTCTCAGAAAGCTTCTTTCCAGTTTTGAACGGAAGATATTTCCTTTTTCACCATAGCCCTCTATGGGCTTCCAAATATCCCTTTGCCAATTCCACAAGAACAGCCTTAGCGAAAGGCTTCTTGAAGGGAAAGATGTAACTCTGTGAGATGAATTCACAGAACACAGAGCAGTTTCTCAGAAAGCTTCTTTCCAGTTTTGAACGGAAGATATTTCCTTTTTCCCCATAGCCCTCTATGGGCTTCCAAATATCCCTTTGCCAATTCCACAAGAACAGCCTTAGCGAAAGGCTGCTTGAAGGGAAAGATGTAACTCTGTGAGATGAATTCACAGAACACAGAGCAGTTTCTCAGAAAGCTTCTTTCCAGTTTTGAACAGAAGATATTTCCTTTTTCCCCATAGCCATCTATGGGCTTCCAAATATCCCTTTGCCAATTCCACAAGAACAGCCTTAGCGAAAGGCTTCTTGAAGGGAATGATGTAACTCTCTGAGATGAATTCACAGAACACAGAGCAGTTTCTCTGAAAGCTTCTTTCCAGTTTTGAACGGAAGATATTTCCTTTTTCACGATAGCCCTCTATGGGCTTCCAAATATCCGTTTGCCAATTCCACAAGAACAGCCTTAGCGAAAGGCTTCTTGAAGGGAAAGATGTAACTCTGTGAGATAAATTCACAGAACACAGAGCAGTTTCTCAGAAAGCTTCGTTCCAGTTTTGAACGGAAGATATTTCCTTTTTCACTGTAGCCCTCTATGGGCTTCCAAATATCCCTTTGCCAATTCCACAAGAACAGCCTTAGCGAAAAGCTTCTTGAAGGGAAACATGTAACTCTCTGAGATGAATTCACAGAACACAGAGCAGTTTCTCAGAAAGCTTCTTTCCAGTTTTGAACGGAAGATATTTCCTTTTTCCCCATAGCCCTCTATGGGCTTCCAAATATCCCTTTGCCAATTCCACAAGAACAGCCTTAGCGAATGGCTGCTTGAAGGGAAAGATGTAACTCTGTGAGATGAATTCACAGAACACAGAGCAGTTTCTCAGAAAGCTTCTTTCCAGTTTTGAATGGAAGATATTTCCTTATTCACCTTAGCCCTCTATGGGCTTCCAAATATATGTTTGCCAATTCCACAAGAACAGCCTTAGCGAAAGGCTTCTTGAAGGGAAAGATGTAACTCTGTGAGATGAATTCACAGAACACAGAGCAGTTTCTCAGAAAGCTTCTTTCCAGTTTTGAACGGAAGATATTTCCTTTTTCCCCATAGCCCTCTATGGGTTTCCAAATATCCCTTTGCCAATTCCACAAGAACAGCCTTAGCGAAAGGCTGCTTGAAGGGAAATATGTAACTCTGTGAGCTGAATTCACAGAACACAGAGCAGTTTCTCAGAAAGCTTCTTTCCAGTTTTGAACGGAAGATATTTCCTTTTTCACCATAGCCCTCTATGGGCTTCCAAATATCCCTTTGCCAATTCCACAAGAACAGCCTTACCGAAAGGCTTTTTGAAGGGAAAGATGTAACTCTGTGAGATGAATTCACAGAACAGAGAGCAGTTTCTCAGAAAGCTTCTTTCCAGTTTTTAACGGAAGATATTTCCTTTTTCACTGTAGCCCTCTATGGGCTTCCAAATATCCCTTTGCCAATTCCACAAGAACAGCCTTAGCGAAAGGCTTCTTGAAGGGAAAGATGTAACTCTGTGAGATGAATTCACAGAACACAGAGCAGTTTCTCAGAAAGCTTCTTTCCAGTTTTGAACGGAAGATATTTCATTTTTCCCCATAGCCCTCTATGGGCTTCCAAATATCCCTTTGCCAATTCCACAAGAACAGCCTTAGTGAACGGCTTCTTTTAGGGAACGATGTAACTCTGTGAGATGAATTAAGAGTACACAGAGCAGTTTCTCAGAAAGCTTCTTTCCAGTTTTCAGCGGAAGATATTTCCTTTTTCACCATAGACCACTATGGACTTCCAAATATCCCTTTGCCAATTCCACAAGAACAGCCTTAGCGAAAGGCTTCTTGAAGGGAAAGATGTAACTCTGTGACGTGAATTCACAGAACACAGAGCAGTTTCTCAGTAAACTTCTTTCCAGTTTTGAACGGAAGATATTTCCTTTTTCCCCATAGCCCTCTATGGGCTTCCAAATATCCCTTTGCCAATTCCACAAGAACAGCCTTAGCGAAAGGCTGCTTGAAGGGAAAGATGTAACTCTGTGTGATGAATTCACAGAACACAGAGCTGTTTCTCAGAAAGCTTCTTTCCAGTTTTGAACGGAAGATATTTCCTTTTTCACCATAGCCCCCTATGGGATTCCAAATATCCCTTTGCCAATTCCAAAAGAACAGCCTTAGACAAAGGCTTCTTGAAGGGAAAGATGTAACTCTGTGAGATGAATTCACAGAACACAGAGCAGTTTCTCAGAAAGCTTCTTTCCAGTTTTGAACGGAAGATATTTCCGTTTTCACCATAGCCCTCTATGGGCTTCCAAATATCCCTCTGACAATTCCACAAGAACAGCCTTAGCGAAAGGCTTCTTGAAGGGAAAGATGTAACTCTGTGAGATGAATTCACAGAACACAGAGCAGTTTCTCAGAAAGCTTCTTTCCAGTTTTGAATGGAAGATATTTGATTTTTCACCATAGACCTCTATGGGCTTCCAAATATCCCTTTGCCAATTTTACAAGAACAGCCTTAGCGAAAGACCACTTGAAAGGAAAGATGTAACTCTGTGAGATGAATTCACAGAACACAGAGCAGTTTCTCAGAAAGCTTCTTTCCAGTTTTGAACGGAAGATATTTCGTTTTTCACAGTAGCCCTCTATGTGCTTCCAAATGTCCCTTTGCCAATTCCACAAGAACAGCCTTAGCGAAATGCTTCTTGAAGGGAAAGATGTAACTCTGTGAGAGGAATTAACAGAACACAGAGCAGTTTCTCAGAAAGCTTCTTTCCAGTTTTGAACGGAAGATATTTCCTTTTTCAGCATAGCCCTCTACGGGCTTCCAAATATGCCTTTGCCAATTCCACAAGAACAGGCTTAGCGAAAGGCTTCTTGAAGGGAAAGATGTAACTCTGTGAGACGAATTAACAGAACACAGAGCAGTTTCTCAGAAAGCTTCTTTCCACTTTTGAACGGAAGATATTTCCTTTTTCCTCATAGCCCTCTTTGGGCGTCCAAATATCCCTTTGCCAATTCCACAAGAACAGCCTTAGCGAAAAGCTTCTTGAAGGGAAAGATGTAACTCTGTGAGATGAATTCACAGAACACAGAGCAGTTTCTCAGAAAGCTTCTTTCCAGTTTTGAACGGAAGATATTTCCTTTTTCCCCATAGCCCTCTATGGGTTTCCAAATATCCCTTTGCCAATTCCACAAGAACAGCCTTAGTGAAAGGCTGCTTGAAGGGAAAGATGTAACTCTGTGAGCTGAATTCACAGAACACAGAGCAGTTTCTCAGAAAGCTTCTTTCAAGTTTTGAACGGAAGATATTTCCTTTTTCCCCATAGCCCTCTATGGGCTTCCAAATATCCCTTTGCCAACTCCACAAGAACAGCCTTAGCGAATGGCTTCTTGAAGGGAAAGATGTAATTCTGTGAGATGAATTCACAGAACACAGAGCAGTTTCTCAGAAAGCTTCTTTCCAGTTTTGAACGGAAAACATTTCCGTTTTCACCATAGCCCTCTATGGGCTTCCAAATATCCCTCTGACAATTCCACAAGAACAGCCTTAGCGAAAGGCTTCTTGAAGGGAAAGATGTAACTCTGTGAAATGAATTCACAGAACACAGAGCAGTTTCTCAGAAAGCTTCTTTCCAGTTTTGAACGGAAGATATTTCCTTTTTCACTGTAGCCCTCTAAGGGCTTTCAAATATCCGTTTGCCAATTCCACAAGAACAGCCTTAGCGAAAGGCTTCTTGAAGGGAAAGATGTAACTCTGTGAGATGAATTCACAGAACACAGAGCACTTTCTCAGAAAGCTTCCTTCCAGTTTTGAACGGAAGATATTTCCTTTTCCACTGTAGCCCTCTATGGGCTTCCAAATATCCCTTTGCCAATTCCACAAGAACAGCCTTAGCGAAAGGCTTCTTGAAGGGAAAGATGTAACTCTGTGAGAGGAATTAACAGAACACAGAGCAGTTTCTCAGAAAGCTTCTTTCCAGTTTTGAACGGAAGATATTTCCTTTTTCACCATAGCCCTCTATGGGCTTCCAAATATCCCTTTGCCAATTCCACAAGAACAGCCTTAGCGAAAGGCTTCTTGAAGGGAAAGATGTAACTCTGTTAGATGAATTCACAGAACACAGAGCAGTTTCTCAGAAAGCTTCTTTCCAGTTTTGAACGGAAGATATTTCCTTATTCACCATAGCCCTCTATGGGCTTCCAAATATATGTTTGCCAATTCCACAAGAACAGCCTTAGCGAAAGGCTTCTTGAAGGGAAAGATGTAACTCTGTGAGATGAATTCACAGAACACAGAGCAGTTTCTCAGAAAGCTTCTTTCAAGTTTTGAACGGAAGATATTTCCTTTTTCCCCATAGCCCTCTATGGGTTTCCAAATATCCCTTTGCCAATTCCACAAGAACAGCATTAGCGAAAGGCTGCTTGAAGGGAAATATGTAACTCTGTGAGCTGAATTCACAGAACACAGAGCAGTTTCTCAGAAAGCTTCTTTCCAGTTTTGAACGGAAGATATTTCCTTTTTCACCATAGCCCTCTATGGGCTTCCAAATATCCCTTTGCCAATTCCACAAGAACAGCCTTACCGAAAGGCTTTTTGAAGGGAAAGATGTAACTCTGTGAGATGAATTCACAGAACAGAGAGCAGTTTCTCAGAAAGCTTCTTTCCAGTTTTTAACGGAAGATATTTCCTTTTTCACTGTAGCCCTCTATGGGCTTCCAAATATCCCTTTGCCAAATCCACAAGAACAGCCTTAGCGAAAGGCTTCTTGAAGGGAAAGATGTAACTTTGTGAGATGAATTCACAGAACACAGAGCAGTTTCTCAGAAAGCTTCTTTCCAGTTTTGAACGGAAGATATTTCATTTTTCCCCATAGCCCTCTATGGGCTTCCAAATATCCCTTTGCCAATTCCACAAGAACAGCCTTAGCGAACGGCTTCTTTTAGGGAACGATGTAACTCTGTGAGATGAATTAAGAGTACACAGAGCAGTTTCTCAGAAAGCTTCTTTCCAGTTTTCAGCGGAAGATATTTCCTTTTTCACCATAGACCACTAAGGACTTCCAAATATCCCTTTGCCAATTCCACAAGAACAGCCTTAGCGAAAGGCTTCTTGAAGGGAAAGATGTAACTCTGTGAGGTGAATTCACGGAACACAGAGCAGTTTCTCAGTAAACTTCTTTCCAGTTTTGAACGGAAGATATTTCCTTTTTCCCCATAGCCCTCTATGGGCTTCCAAATATCCCTTTGCCAATTCCACAAGAACAGCCTTAGCGAAAGGCTGCTTGAAGGGAAAGATGTAACTCTGTGTGATGAATTCACAGAACACAGAGCTGTTTCTCAGAAAGCTTCTTTCCAGTTTTGAACGGAAGATATTTCCTTTTTCACCATAGCCCCCTATGGGATTCCAAATATCCCTTTGCCAATTCCAAAAGAACAGCCTTAGACAAAGGCTTCTTGAAGGGAAAGATGTAACTCTGTGAGATGAATTCACAGAACACAGAGCAGTTTCTCAGAAAGCTTCTTTCCAGTTTTGAACGGAAGATATTTCCGTTTTCACCATAGCCCTCTAATGGCTTCCAAATATCCCTCTGACAATTCCACAAGAACAGCCTTAGCGAAAGGCTGCTTGAAGGGAAAGATGTAACTCTCTGAGATGAATTCACAGAACACAGAGCAGTTTCTCAGAAAGCTTCTTTCCAGTTTTGAACGGAAGATATTTCCTTATTCACTGTAGCCCTCTATGGGCTTCCAAATATCCCTTTCCCAATTCCACAAGAACAGCCTTAGCGAAAGGCTTCTTGAAGGGAAAGATGTAACTCTGTGAGATGAATTAACAGAACACAGAGCAGTTTCTCAGAAAGCTTCTTTCCAGTTTTGAACGGAAGATATTTCCTTTTTCCCCATAGCCCTCTATGGGCTTCCAAATATCCTTTTGCCAATTCCTCAAGAACAGCCTTTGCGAAAGGCTTCTTGAAGGGAAAGATGTAACTCTGTGAGATGAATTAAGAGAACACAGAGCAGTTTCTCAGAAAGCTTCTTGCCAGTTTTCAGCGGAAGACATTTCCTTTTTCACCATAGCCCACTATAGGCTTCCAAAAATCCCTTTGCCAATTCAACAAGAACAGCCTTAGCGAAAGGCTTCTTGAAGGGGAAAGATGTAACTCTGTGAGGTGAATTCACAGAACACAGAGCAGTTTCTCAGAAAGCTTCTTTCCAGTTTTGAACGGAAGATATTTCCTTTTTCCCCGTAGCCCTCTAAGGGCATCCAAATATCCCTTTGCCAATTCCACAAGAACAGCCTTAGCGAAAGGCTTCTTGAAGGGAAAGATGTAACTCCGTGAGATGAATTCACAGAACACAGAGCAGTTTCTCAGAAAGCTTCTTTCCAGTTTTGAACGGAAGATATTTCCTTTTTCACTGTAGCCCTCTATGGGCTTCCAAATATCCCTTTGCCAATTCCACAAGAACAGCCTTAGCGAAAAGCTTCTTGAAGGGAAACATGTAACTCTGTGAGATGAATTCACAGAACACAGAGCAGTTTCTCAGAAAGCTTCTTTCCAGTTTTGAACGGAAGATATTTCCTTTTTCCCCATAGCCCTCTATTGGCTTCCAAATATCCCTTTGCCAATTCCACAAGAACAGCCTTAGCGAAAGGCTTCTGGAAGGGAAAGATGTAACTCTGTGAGACGAATTAACAGAACACAGAGCAGTTTCTCAGAAAGCATCTTTCCAGTTTTGAACGGAAGATATTTCCTTTTTCCTCAGAGCCCTCTATGGGCTTCCAAATATCCCTCTGACAATTCCACAAGAATAGCCTTAGCGAAAGGCTTCTTGAAGGGAAAGATGTAACTCTGTGAAATGAATTCACAGAACACAAAGCAGTTTCTTAGAAAGCTTCTTTCCAGTTTTGAACGGAAGATATTTCCTTTTTCACTGTAGCCCTCTATGGGCTTCCAAATATCCGTTTGCAAATTACACAAGAACAGCCTTAGCGAAAGGCTTCTTGAAGGGAAAGATGTAACTCTGTGAGATGAATTCACAGAACACAGAGCACTTTCTCAGAAAGCTTCCTTACAGTTTTGAACGGAAGATATTTCCTTTTCCACTGTAGCCCTCTATGGGCTTGCAAATATCCCTTTGCCAATTCCACAAGAACAGCCTTAGCGAAAGGCTTCTTGAAGGAAAGATGTAACTCTGTGACAGGAATTAACAGAACACAGAGCAGTTTCTCAGAAAGCTTCTTTCCAGTTTTGAACGGAAGATATTTCCTTTTTCACCATAGCCCTCTATGGGCTTCCAAATATCCCTTTGCCAATTCCACAAGAACAGCCTTAGCGAAAGTCTTCTTGAAGGGAAAGATGTAACTCTGTGAGATGAATTCACAGAACACATAGCAGTTTCTCAGAAAGCTTCTTTCCAGTTTTGAACAGAAGATATTTCGTTTTTCACCATAGCCCTCTATGGGCTTCCAAATATCCCTTTGCCAATTCCACAAGAACAGTCTTAGCGAAAGGCCTCTTGAAGGGAAAGATGTAACTCTGTGAGATGAATTCACAGAACACAGAGCACTTTCTCAGAAAGCTTTTTTCCAGTTTTGAACGGAAGATATTTCCTTTTTCACTGTAGCCCTCTATTGGCTTCCAAATATCCCTTTGCCAATTCCACAAGAACAGCCTTAGCGAAAGGCTTCTTGAACGGAAAGATGTAACTCCGTGAGATGAATTCACAGAACACAGAGCAGTTTCTCAGAAACCTTCTTTCCAGTTTTGAACGGAAGATATTTCCTTTTTCAGCATAGCCCTCTATGGGCTTCCAAATATGCCTTTGCCAATTCCTCAAGAACAGGCTTAGCGAAAGGCTTCCTGAAGGGAAAGATGTAACTCTGTGAGACGAATTAACAGAACACAGAGCAGTTTCTCAGAAAGCTTCTTTCCAGTTTTGAACGGAAGATATTTCCTTTTTCCCCATAGCCCTCTATGGGCTTCCAAATATCCCTTTCCCAATTCCACAAAAACAGCCTTAGCGAAAGGCGTCTTGAAGGGAAAGATGTAACTCTGTGAGATGAATTCACAGAACACAGAGCAGTTTCTCAGAAAGCTTCTTTCCAGTTTTCAACGGAAGATGTTTCCTTTTTCACTATAGCCCTCTATGTTCTTCCAAATATCCCTTTGCCAATTACACAAGAACAGCCTTAGCGAAAGGCTTCTTGAAGGGAAAGATGTAACTCTGTGAGATGAATTAACAGAACACAGAGCAGTTTCTCAGAAAGCTTCTTTCCAGTTTTGAACGGAAGATATTTCCTTTTTCACATAGCCCTCTACGGGCTTTCAAATATGCCTTTGCCAATTCCACAAGAACAGGCTTAGCGAAAGGCTTCTTGAAGGGAAAGATGTAACTCTGTGAGACGAATTAACAGAACACAGAGCAGTTTCTCAGAAAGCTTCTTTCCAGTTTTCAGCGAAGATATTTCCTTTTCACCATAGCCCACTATGGGATTCCAAATATCCCTTTGCCAATTCCACAAGAACAGCCTTAGCGAAAGGCTTCTTGAAGGGAAAGATGTAACTCTGTGAGATGAATTCACAGAGCACAGAGCAGTTTCTCAGAAAGCTTCTTTCCAGTTTTGAACGGAAGATATTTCCTTTTTCCCCATAGCCCTCTATGGGCTTCCAAATATCCCTTTGCCAATTCCACAAGAACAGCCTTAGCGAAAAGCTTCTTGAAGGGAAAGATGTAACTCTGTGAGATGAATTCACAGAACACAGAGCAGTTTCTCAGAAAGCTTCTTTCCAGTTTTGAACGGAAGATATTTCCTTTTTCCCCATAGCCCTCTATGGGCTTCCAAATATCCCTTTGCCAATTCCACAAGAACAGCCTTAGCGAAAGGCTGCTTGAAGGGAAAGATGTAACTCTGTGAGATGAATTCACAGAACACAGAGCAGTTTCTCAGAAAGCTTCTTTCCAGTTTTGAACAGAAGATATTTCCTTTTTCCCCATAGCCATCTATGGGCTTCCAAATATCCCTTTGCCAATTCCACAAGAACAGCCTTAGCGAAAGGCTTCTTGAAGGGAATGATGTAACTCTCTGAGATGAATTCACAGAACACAGAGCAGTTTCTCTGAAAGCTTCTTTCCAGTTTTGAACGGAAGATATTTCCTTTTTCACCATAGCCCTCTATGGGCTTCCAAATATCCGTTTGCCAATTCCACAAGAACAGCCTTAGCGAAAGGCTTCTTGAAGGGAAAGATGTAACTCTGTGAGATAAATTCACAGAACACAGAGCAGTTTCTCAGAAAGCTTCGTTCCGGTTTTGAACGGAAGATATTTCCTTTTTCACTGTAGCCCTCTATGGGCTTCCAAATATCCCTTTGCCAATTCCACAAGAACAGCCTTAGCGAAAAGCTTCTTGAAGGGAAACATGTAACTCTCTGAGATGAATTCACAGAACACAGAGCAGTTTCTCAGAAAGCTTCTTTCCAGTTTTGAACGGAAGATATTTCCTTTTTCCCCATAGCCCTCTATGGGCTTCCAAATATCCCTTTGCCAATTCCACAAGAACAGCCTTAGCGAATGGCTGCTTGAAGGGAAAGATGTAACTCTGTGAGATGAATTCACAGAACACAGAGCAGTTTCTCAGAAAGCTTCTTTCCAGTTTTGAACGGAAGATATTTCATTTTTCCCCATAGCCCTCTATGGGCTTCCAAATATCCCTTTGCCAATTCCACAAGAACAGCCTTAGCGAACGGCTTCTTTTAGGGAACGATGTAACTCTGTGAGATGAATTAAGAGTACACAGAGCAGTTTCTCAGAAAGCTTCTTTCCAGTTTTCAGCGGAAGATATTTCCTTTTTCACCATAGACCACTATGGACTTCCAAATATCCCTTTGCCAATTCCACAAGAACAGCCTTAGCGAAAGGCTTCTTGAAGGGAAAGATGTAACTCTGTGACGTGAATTCACAGAACACAGAGCAGTTTCTCAGTAAACTTCTTTCCAGTTTTGAACGGAAGATATTTCCTTTTTCCCCATAGCCCTCTATGGGCTTCCAAATATCCCTTTGCCAATTCCACAAGAACAGCCTTAGCGAAAGGCTGCTTGAAGGGAAAGATGTAACTCTGTGTGATGAATTCACAGAACACAGAGCTGTTTCTCAGAAAGCTTCTTTCCAGTTTTGAACGGAAGATATTTCCTTTTTCACCATAGCCCCCTATGGGATTCCAAATATCCCTTTGCCAATTCCAAAAGAACAGCCTTAGACAAAGGCTTCTTGAAGGGAAAGATGTAACTCTGTGAGATGAATTCACAGAACACAGAGCAGTTTCTCAGAAAGCTTCTTTCCAGTTTTGAACGGAAGATATTTCCGTTTTCACCATAGCCCTCTATGGGCTTCCAAATATCCCTCTGACAATTCCACAAGAACAGCCTTAGCGAAAGGCTTCTTGAAGGGAAAGATGTAACTCTGTGAGATGAATTCACAGAACACAGAGCAGTTTCTCAGAAAGCTTCTTTCCAGTTTTGAACGGAAGATATTTGATTTTTCACCATAGACCTCTATGGGCTTCCAAATATCCCTTTGCCAATTTTACAAGAACAGCCTTAGCGAAAGACCTCTTGAAAGGAAAGATGTAACTCTGTGAGATGAATTCACAGAACACAGAGCAGTTTCTCAGAAAGCTTCTTTCCAGTTTTGAACGGAAGATATTTCGTTTTTCACAGTAGCCCTCTATGTGCTTCCAAATATCCCTTTGCCAATTCCACAAGAACAGCCTTAGCGAAATGCTTCTTGAAGGGAAAGATGTAACTCTGTGAGAGGAATTAACAGAACACAGAGCAGTTTCTCAGAAAGCTTCTTTCCAGTTTTGAACGGAAGATATTTCCTTTTTCAGCATAGCCCTCTACGGGCTTCCAAATATGCCTTTGCCAATTCCACAAGAACAGGCTTAGCGAAAGGCTTCTTGAAGGGAAAGATGTAACTCTGTGAGACGAATTAACAGAACACAGAGCAGTTTCTCAGAAAGCTTCTTTCCAGTTTTGAACGGAAGATATTTCCTTTTTCCTCATAGCCCTCTTTGGGCGTCCAAATATCCCTTTGCCAATTCCACAAGAACAGCCTTAGCGAAAAGCTTCTTGAAGGGAAAGATGTAACTCTGTGAGATGAATTCACAGAACACAGAGCAGTTTCTCAGAAAGCTTCTTTCCAGTTTTGAACGGAAGATATTTCCTTTTTCCCCATAGCCCTCTATGGGTTTCCAAATATCCCTTTGCCAATTCCACAAGAACAGCCTTAGTGAAAGGCTGCTTGAAGGGAAAGATGTAACTCTGTGAGCTGAATTCACAGAACACAGAGCAGTTTCTCAGAAAGCTTCTTTCAAGTTTTGAACGGAAGATATTTCCTTTTTCCCCATAGCCCTCTATGGGCCTCCAAATATCCCTTTGCCAACTCCACAAGAACAGCCTTAGCGAATGGCTTCTTGAAGGGAAAGATGTAATTCTGTGAGATGAATTCACAGAACACAGAGCAGTTTCTCAGAAAGCTTCTTTCCAGTTTTGAACGGAAAACATTTCCGTTTTCACCATAGCCCTCTATGGGCTTCCAAATATCCCTCTGACAATTCCACAAGAACAGCCTTAGCGAAAGGCTTCTTGAAGGGAAAGATGTAACTCTGTGAAATGAATTCACAGAACACAGAGCAGTTTCTCAGAAAGCTTCTTTCCAGTTTTGAACGGAAGATATTTCCTTTTTCACCATAGCCCTCTATGGGCTTCCAAATATCCCTTTGCCAATTCCACAAGAACAGCCTTAGCGAAAGGCTTCTTGAAGGGAAAGATGTAACTCTGTTAGATGAATTCACAGAACACAGAGCAGTTTCTCAGAAAGCTTCTTTCCAGTTTTGAACGGAAGATATTTCCTTATTCACCATAGCCCTCTATGGGCTTCCAAATATATGTTTGCCAATTCCACAAGAACAGCCTTAGCGAAAGGCTTCTTGAAGGGAAAGATGTAACTCTGTGAGATGAATTCACAGAACACAGAGCAGTTTCTCAGAAAGCTTCTTTCAAGTTTTGAACGGAAGATATTTCCTTTTTCCCCATAGCCCTCTATGGGTTTCCAAATATCCCTTTGCCAATTCCACAAGAACAGCATTAGCGAAAGGCTGCTTGAAGGGAAATATGTAACTCTGTGAGCTGAATTCACAGAACACAGAGCAGTTTCTCAGAAAGCTTCTTTCCAGTTTTGAACGGAAGATATTTCCTTTTTCACCATAGCCCTCTATGGGCTTCCAAATATCCCTTTGCCAATTCCACAAGAACAGCCTTACCGAAAGGCTTTTTGAAGGGAAAGATGTAACTCTGTGAGATGAATTCACAGAACAGAGAGCAGTTTCTCAGAAAGCTTCTTTCCAGTTTTTAACGGAAGATATTTCCTTTTTCACTGTAGCCCTCTATGGGCTTCCAAATATCCCTTTGCCAAATCCACAAGAACAGCCTTAGCGAAAGGCTTCTTGAAGGGAAAGATGTAACTTTGTGAGATGAATTCACAGAACACAGAGCAGTTTCTCAGAAAGCTTCTTTCCAGTTTTGAACGGAAGATATTTCCTTTTTCCCCATAGCCCTCTATGGGCTTCCAAATATCCCTTTGCCAATTCCACAAGAACAGCCTTAGCGAAAGGCTGCTTGAAGGGAAAGATGTAACTCTGTGTGATGAATTCACAGAACACAGAGCTGTTTCTCAGAAAGCTTCTTTCCAGTTTTGAACGGAAGATATTTCCTTTTTCACCATAGCCCCCTATGGGATTCCAAATATCCCTTTGCCAATTCCAAAAGAACAGCCTTAGACAAAGGCTTCTTGAAGGGAAAGATGTAACTCTGTGAGATGAATTCACAGAACACAGAGCAGTTTCTCAGAAAGCTTCTTTCCAGTTTTGAACGGAAGATATTTCCGTTTTCACCATAGCCCTCTATGGGCTTCCAAATATCCCTCTGACAATTCCACAAGAACAGCCTTAGCGAAAGGCTTCTTGAAGGGAAAGATGTAACTCTGTGAGATGAATTCACAGAACACAGAGCAGTTTCTCAGAAAGCTTCTTTCCAGTTTTGAACGGAAGATATTTCCTTATTCACTGTAGCCCTCTATGGGCTTCCAAATATCCCTTTCCCAATTCCACAAGAACAGCCTTAGCGAAAGGCTTCTTGAAGGGAAAGATGTAACTCTGTGAGATGAATTCACAGAACACAGAGCAGTTTCTCAGAAAGCTTCTTTCCAGTTTTGAACGGAAGATATTTCCTTTTTCCCCATAGCCCTCTATGGGCTTCCAAATATCCTTTTGCCAATTCCTCAAGAACAGCCTTTGCGAAAGGCTTCTTGAAGGGAAAGATGTAACTCTGTGAGATGAATTAAGAGAACACAGAGCAGTTTCTCAGAAAGCTTCTTGCCAGTTTTCAGCGGAAGACATTTCCTTTTTCACCATAGCCCACTATAGGCTTCCAAAAATCCCTTTGCCAATTCAACAAGAACAGCCTTAGCGAAAGGCTTCTTGAAGGGGAAAGATGTAACTCTGTGAGGTGAATTCACAGAACACAGAGCAGTTTCTCAGAAAGCTTCTTTCCAGTTTTGAACGGAAGATATTTCCTTTTTCCCCATAGCCCTCTAAGGGCATCCAAATATCCCTTTGCCAATTCCACAAGAACAGCCTTAGCGAAAGGCTTCTTGAAGGGAAAGATGTAACTCTGTGAGATGAATTCACAGAACACAGAGCAGTTTCTCAGAAAGCTTCTTTCCAGTTTTGAACGGAAGATATTTCCTTTTTCACTGTAGCCCTCTATGGGCTTCCAAATATCCCTTTGCCAATTCCACAAGAACAGCCTTAGCGAAAAGCTTCTTGAAGGGAAACATGTAACTCTGTGAGATGAATTCACAGAACACAGAGCAGTTTCTCAGAAAGCTTCTTTCCAGTTTTGAACGGAAGATATTTCCTTTTTCCCCATAGCCCTCTATTGGCTTCCAAATATCCCTTTGCCAATTCCACAAGAACAGCCTTAGCGAAAGGCTTCTGGAAGGGAAAGATGTAACTCTGTGAGACGAATTAACAGAACACAGAGCAGTTTCTCAGAAAGCATCTTTCCAGTTTTGAACGGAAGATATTTCCTTTTTCCTCAGAGCCCTCTATGGGCTTCCAAATATCCCTCTGACAATTCCACAAGAATAGCCTTAGCGAAAGGCTTCTTGAAGGGAAAGATGTAACTCTGTGAAATGAATTCACAGAACACAAAGCAGTTTCTTAGAAAGCTTCATTCCAGTTTTGAACGGAAGATATTTCCTTTTTCACTGTAGCCCTCTATGGGCTTCCAAATATCCGTTTGCAAATTACACAAGAACAGCCTTAGCGAAAGGCTTCTTGAAGGGAAAGATGTAACTCTGTGAGATGAATTCACAGAACACAGAGCACTTTCTCAGAAAGCTTCCTTACAGTTTTGAACGGAAGATATTTCCTTTTCCACTGTAGCCCTCTATGGGCTTGCAAATATCCCTTTGCCAATTCCACAAGAACAGCCTTAGCGAAAGGCTTCTTGAAGGAAAGATGTAACTCTGTGACAGGAATTAACAGAACACAGAGCAGTTTCTCAGAAAGCTTCTTTCCAGTTTTGAACGGAAGATATTTCCTTTTTCACCATAGCCCTCTTTGGGCTTCCAAATATCCCTTTGCCAATTCCACAAGAACAGCCTTAGCGAAAGTCTTCTTGAAGGGAAAGATGTAACTCTGTGAGATGAATTCACAGAACACATAGCAGTTTCTCAGAAAGCTTCTTTCCAGTTTTGAACAGAAGATATTTCGTTTTTCACCATAGCCCTCTATGGGCTTCCAAATATCCCTTTGCCAATTCCACAAGAACAGTCTTAGCGAAAGGCCTCTTGAAGGGAAAGATGTAACTCTGTGAGATGAATTCACAGAACACAGAGCAGTTTCTCAGAAAGCTTCTTTCCAGTTTTCAGCGGAAGATATTTCCTTTTTCACCATAGCCCTCTATGGGCTTCCAAATATCCCTTTGCCAATTCCACAAGAACAGCCTTAGCGAAAGGCTTCCTGAAGGGAAAGATGTAACTCTGTGAGATGAATTCACAGAACACAGAGCACTTTCTCAGAAAGCTTTTTTCCAGTTTTGAACGGAAGATATTTCCTTTTTCACTGTAGCCCTCTATTGGCTTCCAAATATCCCTTTGCCAATTCCACAAGAACAGCCTTAGCGAAAGGCTTCTTGAACGGAAAGATGTAACTCCGTGAGATGAATTCACAGAACACAGAGCAGTTTCTCAGAAACCTTCTTTCCAGTTTTGAACGGAAGATATTTCCTTTTTCAGCATAGCCCTCTATGGGCTTCCAAATATGCCTTTGCCAATTCCACAAGAACAGGCTTAGCGAAAGGCTTCCTGAAGGGAAAGATGTAACTCTGTGAGACGAATTAACAGAACACAGAGCAGTTTCTCAGAAAGCTTCTTTCCAGTTTTGAACGGAAGATATTTCCTTTTTCCCCATAGCCCTCTATGGGCTTCCAAATATCCCTTTCCCAATTCCACAAAAACAGCCTTAGCGAAAGGCGTCTTGAAGGGAAAGATGTAACTCTGTGAGATGAATTCACAGAACACAGAGCAGTTTCTCAGAAAGCTTCTTTCCAGTTTTCAACGGAAGATGTTTCCTTTTTCACTATAGCCCTCTATGTTCTTCCAAATATCCCTTTGCCAATTACACAAGAACAGCCTTTGCGAAAGGCTTCTTGAAGGGAAAGATGTAACTCTGTGAGATGAATTAACAGAACACAGAGCAGTTTCTCAGAAAGCTTCTTTCCAGTTTTGAACGGAAGATATTTCCTTTTTCACATAGCCCTCTACGGGCTTCCAAATATGCCTTTGCCAATTCCACAAGAACAGGCTTAGCGAAAGGCTTCTTGAAGGGAAAGATGTAACTCTGTGAGACGAATTAACAGAACACAGAGCAGTTTCTCAGAAAGCTTCTTTCCAGTTTTCAGCGAAGATATTTCCTTTTCACCATAGCCCACTATGGGATTCCAAATATCCCTTTGCCAATTCCACAAGAACAGCCTTAGCGAAAGGCTTCTTGAAGGGAAAGATGTAACTCTGTGAGATGAATTCACAGAGCACAGAGCAGTTTCTCAGAAAGCTTCTTTCCAGTTTTGAACGGAAGATATTTCCTTTTTCCCCATAGCCCTCTATGGGCTTCCAAATATCCCTTTGCCAATTCCACAAGAACAGCCTTAGCGAAAAGCTTCTTGAAGGGAAAGATGTAACTCTGTGAGATGAATTCACAGAACACAGAGCAGTTTCTCAGAAAGCTTCTTTCCAGTTTTGAACGGAAGATATTTCCTTTTTCCCCATAGCCCTCTATGGGCTTCCAAATATCCCTTTGCCAATTCCACAAGAACAGCCTTAGCGAAAGGCTGCTTGAAGGGAAAGATGTAACTCTGTGAGATGAATTCACAGAACACAGAGCAGTTTCTCAGAAAGCTTCTTTCCAGTTTTGAACAGAAGATATTTCCTTTTTCCCCATAGCCATCTATGGGCTTCCAAATATCCCTTTGCCAATTCCACAAGAACAGCCTTAGCGAAAGGCTTCTTGAAGGGAATGATGTAACTCTCTGAGATGAATTCACAGAACACAGAGCAGTTTCTCTGAAAGCTTCTTTCCAGTTTTGAACGGAAGATATTTCCTTTTTCACCATAGCCCTCTATGGGCTTCCAAATATCCGTTTGCCAATTCCACAAGAACAGCCTTAGCGAAAGGCTTCTTGAAGGGAAAGATGTAACTCTGTGAGATAAATTCACAGAACACAGAGCAGTTTCTCAGAAAGCTTCGTTCCAGTTTTGAACGGAAGATATTTCCTTTTTCACTGTAGCCCTCTATGGGCTTCCAAATATCCCTTTGCCAATTCCACAAGAACAGCCTTAGCGAAAAGCTTCTTGAAGGGAAACATGTAACTCTCTGAGATGAATTCACAGAACACAGAGCAGTTTCTCAGAAAGCTTCTTTCCAGTTTTGAACGGAAGATATTTCCTTTTTCCCCATAGCCCTCTATGGGCTTCCAAATATCCCTTTGCCAATTCCACAAGAACAGCCTTAGCGAATGGCTGCTTGAAGGGAAAGATGTAACTCTGTGAGATGAATTCACAGAACACAGAGCAGTTTCTCAGAAAGCTTCTTTCCAGTTTTGAACGGAAAATATTTCCGTTTTCACCATAGCCCTCTATGGGCTTCCAAATATCCCTCTGACAATTCCACAAGAACAGCCTTAGCGAAAGGCTTCTTGAAGGGAAAGATGTAACTCTGTGAGATGAATTCACAGAACACAGAGCACTTTCTCAGAAAGCTTCTTTCCAGTTTTGAACGGAAGATATTTCCTTTTCCACTGTAGACCTCTATGGGCTTCCAAATATCCCTTTGCCAATTCCACAAGAACAGCCTTAGCGAAAGGCTTCTTGAAGGGAAAGATGTAACTCTGTGAGAGGAATTAACAGAACACAGAGCAGTTTCTCAGAAAGCTTCTTTCCAGTTTTGAACGGAAGATATTTCCTTTTTCACCATAGCCCTCTATGGGCTTCCAAATATCCCTTTGCCAATTCCACAAGAACAGCCTTAGCGAAAGGCTTCTTGAAGGGATAGATGTAACTCTGTGAAATGAATTCACAGAACACAGAGCAGTTTCTCAGAAAGCTTCTTTCCAGTTTTGAACGGAAGATATTTCCTTTTTCACCATAGCCCTCTATGGGCTTCCAAATATATGTTTGCCAATTCCACAAGAACAGCCTTAGCGAAAGGCTTCTTGAAGGGAAAGATGTAACTCTGTGAGATGAATTCACAGAACACACAGCAGTTTCTCAGAAAGCTTCTTTCCAGTTTTGATCGGAAGATATTTCCTTTTTCACTCTAGCCCTCTATGGGCTTCCAAATATCCCTTTGCCAATTCCACAAGAACAGCCTTAGAGAAAAGCTTCTTGAAGGGATACATGTAACTCTGTGAGATGAATTCACGGAACACAGAGCAGTTTCTCAGAAAGCTTCTTTCCAGTTTTGAACGGAAGATATTTCCTTTTTTCCCATAGCCCTCTATTGGCTTCCAAATATCCCTTTGCCAATTCCACAAGAACAGCCTTAGAGAAAGGCTGCTTGAAGTCAAAGATGTAACTCTGTGAGATGAATTCACAGAACACAGAGCAGTTTCTCAGAAAGCTTCTTTCCAGTTTTGAACGGAAGATATTTCCTTTTTCACCATAGCCCTCTTGGGGCTTCCAAATATCACTTTGCCAATTCCAGAAGAACAGCCTTAGCGAAAGGCAGCTGGAAGGGAAACATGTAACTCTGTGAGATGAATTCACAGAACACAGAGCAGTTTCTCAGAAAGCTTCTTTCCAGTTTTGAACGGAAGATATTTCCATTTTCACCACAGCCCTCTATGGGCCTCCAAATATCCCTCTGACAATTCCACAAGAACAGCCTTAGCGAAAGGCTTCCTGAAGGGAAAGATGTAACTCTGTGAGATGAATTCACAGAACACAGAGCAGTTTCTCAGAAAGCTTCTTTCCAGTTTTGAACGGAAGATATTTCCTTATTCACTGTAGCCCTCTATGGGCTTCCAAATATCCCTTTCCCAATTCCACAAGAACAGCCTTAGCGAAAGGCTTCTTGAAGGGAAAGATGTAACTCTGTGAGATGAATTAACAGAACACCGAGCAGTTTCTCAGAGAGCTTCTTTCCAGTTTTGAACGGAAGATATTTCCTTTTTCCCCATAGCCCTCTATGGGCTTCCAAATATCCTTTTGCCAATTCCTCAAGAACAGCCTTTGCGAAAGGCTTCTTGAAGGGAAAGATGTAACTCTGTGAGATGAATTAAGAGAACACAGAGCAGTTTCTCAGAAAGCTTCTTTCCAGTTTTCAGCGGAAGACATTTCCTTTTTCACCATAGCCCACTATGGGCTTCCAAAAATCCCTTTGCCAATTCCACAAGAACAGCCTTAGCGAAAGGCTTCTTGAAGGGAAAGATGTAACTCTGTGAGATGAATTCACAGAACACAGAGCATTTTCTCCGAAAGCTTCTTTCCAGTTTTGAACGGAAGATATTTCCTTTTTCACTGTAGCCCTCTATGGGCTTCCAAATATCCCTTTGCCAATTCCACAAGAACAGCCTTAGCGAAAAGCTTCTTGAAGGGAAACATGTAACTCTGTGAGATGAATTCACAGAACACAGAGCAGTTTCTCAGAAAGCTTCTTTCCAGTTTTGAACGGAAGATATTTCCTTTTTCCCCATAGCCCCCTATGGGATTCCAAATATCCCTTTGCCAATTCCACAAGAACAGCCTTAGCGAAAGGCTGCTTGAAGGGAAAGATGTACCTCTGTGAGATGAATTCACAGAACACAGAGCAGTTTCTCAGAAAGCTTCTTTCCGGTTTTGAACGGAAAATATTTCCGTTTTCACCATAGCCCTCTATGGGCTTCCAAATATCCCTCTGACAATTCCACAAGAACAGCCTTAGCGAAAGGCTTCTTGAAGGGAATGATGTAACTCTCTGAGATGAATTCACAGAACACAGAGCAGTTTCTCTGAAAGCTTCTTTCCAGTTTTGAACGGAAGATATTTCCTTTTTCACCATAGCCCTCTATGGGCTTCCAAATATCCGTTTGCCAATTCCACAAGAACAGCCTTAGCGAAAGGCTTCTTGAAGGGAAAGATGTAACTCTGTGAGATAAATTCACAGAACACAGAGCAGTTTCTCAGAAAGCTTCGTTCCAGTTTTGAACGGAAGATATTTCCTTTTTCACTGTAGCCCTCTATGGGCTTCCAAATATCCCTTTGCCAATTCCACAAGAACAGCCTTAGCGAAAAGCTTCTTGAAGGGAAACATGTAACTCTCTGAGATGAATTCACAGAACACAGAGCAGTTTCTCAGAAAGCTTCTTTCCAGTTTTGAACGGAAGATATTTCCTTTTTCCCCATAGCCCTCTATGGGCTTCCAAATATCCCTTTGCCAATTCCACAAGAACAGCCTTAGCGAATGGCTGCTTGAAGGGAAAGATGTAACTCTGTGAGATGAATTCACAGAACACAGAGCAGTTTCTCAGAAAGCTTCTTTCCAGTTTTGAACGGAAAATATTTCCGTTTTCACCATAGCCCTCTATGGGCTTCCAAATATCCCTCTGACAATTCCACAAGAACAGCCTTAGCGAAAGGCTTCTTGAAGGGAAAGATGTAACTCTGTGAGATGAATTCACAGAACACAGAGCACTTTCTCAGAAAGCTTCTTTCCAGTTTTGAACGGAAGATATTTCCTTTTCCACTGTAGACCTCTATGGGCTTCCAAATATCCCTTTGCCAATTCCACAAGAACAGCCTTAGCGAAAGGCTTCTTGAAGGGAAAGATGTAACTCTGTGAGAGGAATTAACAGAACACAGAGCAGTTTCTCAGAAAGCTTCTTTCCAGTTTTGAACGGAAGATATTTCCTTTTTCACCATAGCCCTCTATGGGCTTCCAAATATCCCTTTGCCAATTCCACAAGAACAGCCTTAGCGAAAGGCTTCTTGAAGGGATAGATGTAACTCTGTGAAATGAATTCACAGAACACAGAGCAGTTTCTCAGAAAGCTTCTTTCCAGTTTTGAACGGAAGATATTTCCTTTTTCACCATAGCCCTCTATGGGCTTCCAAATATATGTTTGCCAATTCCACAAGAACAGCCTTAGCGAAAGGCTTCTTGAAGGGAAAGATGTAACTCTGTGAGATGAATTCACAGAACACACAGCAGTTTCTCAGAAAGCTTCTTTCCAGTTTTGATCGGAAGATATTTCCTTTTTCACTCTAGCCCTCTATGGGCTTCCAAATATCCCTTTGCCAATTCCACAAGAACAGCCTTAGAGAAAAGCTTCTTGAAGGGATACATGTAACTCTGTGAGATGAATTCACGGAACACAGAGCAGTTTCTCAGAAAGCTTCTTTCCAGTTTTGAACGGAAGATATTTCCTTTTTTCCCATAGCCCTCTATTGGCTTCCAAATATCCCTTTGCCAATTCCACAAGAACAGCCTTAGAGAAAGGCTGCTTGAAGTCAAAGATGTAACTCTGTGAGATGAATTCACAGAACACAGAGCAGTTTCTCAGAAAGCTTCTTTCCAGTTTTGAACGGAAGATATTTCCTTTTTCACCATAGCCCTCTTGGGGCTTCCAAATATCACTTTGCCAATTCCAGAAGAACAGCCTTAGCGAAAGGCAGCTGGAAGGGAAACATGTAACTCTGTGAGATGAATTCACAGAACACAGAGCAGTTTCTCAGAAAGCTTCTTTCCAGTTTTGAACGGAAGATATTTCCATTTTCACCACAGCCCTCTATGGGCCTCCAAATATCCCTCTGACAATTCCACAAGAACAGCCTTAGCGAAAGGCTTCCTGAAGGGAAAGATGTAACTCTGTGAGATGAATTCACAGAACACAGAGCAGTTTCTCAGAAAGCTTCTTTCCAGTTTTGAACGGAAGATATTTCCTTATTCACTGTAGCCCTCTATGGGCTTCCAAATATCCCTTTCCCAATTCCACAAGAACAGCCTTAGCGAAAGGCTTCTTGAAGGGAAAGATGTAACTCTGTGAGATGAATTAACAGAACACCGAGCAGTTTCTCAGAGAGCTTCTTTCCAGTTTTGAACGGAAGATATTTCCTTTTTCCCCATAGCCCTCTATGGGCTTCCAAATATCCTTTTGCCAATTCCTCAAGAACAGCCTTTGCGAAAGGCTTCTTGAAGGGAAAGATGTAACTCTGTGAGATGAATTAAGAGAACACAGAGCAGTTTCTCAGAAAGCTTCTTTCCAGTTTTCAGCGGAAGACATTTCCTTTTTCACCATAGCCCACTATGGGCTTCCAAAAATCCCTTTGCCAATTCCACAAGAACAGCCTTAGCGAAAGGCTTCTTGAAGGGAAAGATGTAACTCTGTGAGATGAATTCACAGAACACAGAGCATTTTCTCCGAAAGCTTCTTTCCAGTTTTGAACGGAAGATATTTCCTTTTTCACTGTAGCCCTCTATGGGCTTCCAAATATCCCTTTGCCAATTCCACAAGAACAGCCTTAGCGAAAAGCTTCTTGAAGGGAAACATGTAACTCTGTGAGATGAATTCACAGAACACAGAGCAGTTTCTCAGAAAGCTTCTTTCCAGTTTTGAACGGAAGATATTTCCTTTTTCCCCATAGCCCCCTATGGGATTCCAAATATCCCTTTGCCAATTCCACAAGAACAGCCTTAGCGAAAGGCTGCTTGAAGGGAAAGATGTACCTCTGTGAGATGAATTCACAGAACACAGAGCAGTTTCTCAGAAAGCTTCTTTCCGGTTTTGAACGGAAAATATTTCCGTTTTCACCATAGCCCTCTATGGGCTTCCAAATATCCCTCTGACAATTCCACAAGAACAGCCTTAGCGAAAGGCTTCTTGAAGGGAAAGATGTAACTCTGTGAAATGAATTCACAGAACACAGAGCAGTTTCTCAGAAAGCTTCTTTCCAGTTTTGAACGGAAGATATTTCCTTTTTCACTGTAGCCCTCTATGGGCTTCCAAATATCCGTTTGCCAATTCCACAAGAACAGCCTTAGCGAAAGGCTTCTTGAAGGGAAAGATGTAACTCTGTGAGATGAATTAACAGAACACAGAGCAGTTTCTCAGAAAGGTTCTTTCCAGTTTTGAACGGAAGATATTTCCTTTTTCCCCATAGCCCTCTATGGGCTTCCAAATATCCTTTTGCCAATTCCTCAAGAACAGCCTTTGCGAAAGGCTTCTTGAAGGGAAAGATGTAACTCTGTGAGATGAATTAAGAGAACACAGAGCAGTTTCTCAGAAAGCTTCTTTCCAGTTTTCAGGGGAAGACATTTCCTTTTTCACCATAGCCCACTATAGGCTTCCAAAAATCCCTTTGCCAATTCAACAAGAACAGCCTTAGCGAAAGGCTTCTTGAAGGGAAAGATGTAACTCTGTGAGGTGAATTCACAGAACACAGAGCAGTTTCTCAGAAAGCTTCTTTCCAGGTTTGAACGGAAGATATTTCCTTTTTCCCCATAGCCCTCTAAGGGCATCCAAATATCCCTTTGCCAATTCCACAAGAACAGCCTTAGCGAAAGGCTTCTTGAAGGGAAAGATGTAACTCTGTGAGATGAATTCACAGAACACAGAGCAGTTTCTCAGAAAGCTTTTTTCCAGTTTTGAACGGAAGATATTTCCTTTTTCACTGTAGCCCTCTATGGGCTTCCAAATATCCCTTTTCCAATTCCACAAGAACAGCCTTAGCGAAAAGCTTCTTGAAGGGAAACATGTAACTCTGTGAGATGAATTCAGAGAACACAGAGCAGTTTCTCAGAAAGCTTCTTTCCAGTTTTGAACGGAAGATATTTCCTTTTTCCCCATAGCCCTCTATTGGCTTCCAAATATCCCTTTGCCAATTCCACAAGAACAGCCTTAGCGAAAGGCTTCTGGAAGGGAAAGATGTAACTCTGTGAGACGAATTAACAGAACACAGAGCAGTTTCTCAGAAAGCATCTTTCCAGTTTTGAACGGAAGATATTTCCTTTTTCCTCATAGCCCTCTATGGGCTTCCAAATATCCCTCTGACAATTCCACAAGAATAGCCTTAGCGAAAGGCTTCTTGAAGGGAAAGATGTAACTCTGTGAAATGAATTCACAGAACACAAAGCAGTTTCTCAGAAAGCTTCCTTACAGTTTTGAACGGAAGATATTTCCTTTTCCAATGTAGCCCTCTATGGGCTTGCAAATATCCCTTTGCCAATTCCACAAGAACAGCCTTAGCGAAAGGCTTCTTGAAGGGAAAGATGTAACTCTGTGAGAGGAATTAACAGAACACAGAGCAGTTTCTCAGAAAGCTTCTTTCCAGTTTTGAACGGAAGATATTTCCTTTTTCACCATAGCCCTCTATGGGCTTCCAAATATCCCTTTGCCAATTCCACAAGAACAGCCTTAGCGAAAGTCTTCTTGAAGGGAAAGATGTAACTCTGAGAGATGAATTCACAGAACACATAGCAGTTTCTCAGAAAGCTTCTTTCCAGTTTTGAACAGAAGATATTTCGTTTTTCACCATAGCCCTCTATGGGCTTCCAAATATCCCTTTGCCAATTCCACAAGAACAGCCTTAGCGAAAGGCCTCTTGAAGGGAAAGATGTAACTCTGTGAGATGAATTCACAGAACACAGAGCAGTTTCTCAGAAAGCTTCTTTCCAGTTTTCAGCGGAAGATATTTCCTTTTTCACCATAGCCCTCTATGGGCTTCCAAATATCCCTTTGCCAATTCCACAAGAACAGCCTTAGCGAAAGGCTTCCTGAAGGGAAAGATGTAACTCTGTGAGATGAATTCACAGAACACAGAGCAGTTTCTCAGAAAGCTTCTTTCCAGTTTTGAACGGAAGATATTTCCTTTTTCACCATAGCCCTCTATGGGCTTCCAAATATCCCTTTGCCAATTCCACAAGAACAGCCTTAGCGAAAGGCTTCTTGAAGGGAAAGATGTAACTCTGTGAGATGAAATAAGAGAACGCAGAACAGTTTCTCAGAAAGCTTCTTTCCAGTTTTGAACGGAAGATATTTCCTTTTCCAATGTAGCCCTCTATGGGCTTGCAAATATCCCTTTGCCAATTCCACAAGAACAGCCTTAGCGAAAGGCTTCTTGAAGGGAAAGATGTAACTCTGTGAGAGGAATTAACAGAACACAGAGCAGTTTCTCAGAAAGCTTCTTTCCAGTTTTGAACGGAAGATATTTCCTTTTTCACCATAGCCCTCTATGGGCTTCCAAATATCCCTTTGCCAATTCCACAAGAACAGCCTTAGCGAAAGTCTTCTTGAAGGGAAAGATGTAACTCTGAGAGATGAATTCACAGAACACATAGCAGTTTCTCAGAAAGCTTCTTTCCAGTTTTGAACAGAAGATATTTCGTTTTTCACCATAGCCCTCTATGGGCTTCCAAATATCCCTTTGCCAATTCCACAAGAACAGCCTTAGCGAAAGGCCTCTTGAAGGGAAAGATGTAACTCTGTGAGATGAATTCACAGAACACAGAGCAGTTTCTCAGAAAGCTTCTTTCCAGTTTTCAGCGGAAGATATTTCCTTTTTCACCATAGCCCTCTATGGGCTTCCAAATATCCCTTTGCCAATTCCACAAGAACAGCCTTAGCGAAAGGCTTCCTGAAGGGAAAGATGTAACTCTGTGAGATGAATTCACAGAACACAGAGCAGTTTCTCAGAAAGCTTCTTTCCAGTTTTGAACGGAAGATATTTCCTTTTTCACCATAGCCCTCTATGGGCTTCCAAATATCCCTTTGCCAATTCCACAAGAACAGCCTTAGCGAAAGGCTTCTTGAAGGGAAAGATGTAACTCTGTGAGATGAAATAAGAGAACGCAGAACAGTTTCTCAGAAAGCTTCTTTCCAGTTTTGAACGGATGATATTTCCTTTTTCCCCATAGCCCTCTATGGGCTTCCAAATATCCCTTTGCCAATTCCACAAGAACAGCCTTAGCGAAAGGCTTCTTGAAGGGAAAGATGTAACTCTGTGAGATGAATTAAGAGAACACAGAGCAGTTTCTCAGAAAGCTTCTCTCCAGTTTTGAACGGAAGGTATTTCCTTTTTCCCCGTAACCCTCTATGGGCTTCCAAATATCCCTTTGCCAATTCCACAAGAACAGGCTTAGCGAAAGGCTTCCTGAAGGGAAAGATGTAACTCTGTGAGACGAATTCAGAGAACACAGAGCAGTTTCTCAGAAAGCTTCTTTCCAGTTTTGAACGGAAGATATTTCCTTTTTCCCCATAGCCCTCTATGGGCTTCCAAATATCCCTTTCCGAATTCCACAAAAACAGCCTTAGCGAAAGTCGTCTTGAAGGGAAAGATGTAACTCTGTGATATGAATTCACAGAACACAGAGCAGTTTCTCAGAAAGCTTCTTTCCAGTTTTCAACGGAAGATATTTCCTTTTTCACTATAGCCCTCTATGGGCTTCCAAATATCCCTTTGCCAATTACACAAGAACAGCCTTAGCGAAAGGCTTCTTGAAGGGAAAGATGTAACTCTGTGAGATGAATTAACAGAACACAGAGCAGTTTCTCAGAAAGCTTCTTTCCAGTTTTGAACGGAAGATATTTCCTTTTTCACATAGCCCTCTACGGGCTTCCAAATATGCCTTTGCCAATTCCACAAGAACAGGCTTAGCGAAAGGCTTCTTGAAGGGAAAGATGTAACTCTGTGAGACGAATTAACAGAACACAGAGCAGTTTCTCAGAAAGCTTCTTTCCAGTTTTCAGCGAAGATATTTCCTTTTTCACCATAGCCCTCTATGGGCTTCCAAATATCCCTTTCCCAATTCCACAAGAACAGCCTTAGCGAAAGGCGTCTTGAAGGGAAAGACGTAACTCTGTGAGATGAATTCACAGAACACAGAGCAGTTTCTCAGAAAGCTTCTTTCCAGTTTTGAACGGAAGATATTTCCTTTTTCCCCATAGCCCTCTATGGGCTTCCAAATATCCCTTTGCCAATTCCACAAGAACAGCCTTAGCGAAAAGCTTCTTGAAGGGAAAGATGTAACTCTGTGAGATGAATTCACAGAACACAGAGCAGTTTCTCAGAAAGCTTCTTTCCAGTTTTGAACGGAAGATATTTCCTTTTTCCCCATAGCCCTCTAGGGGCTTCCAAATATCCCTTTGCCAATTCCACAAGAACAGCCTTAGCGAAAGGCTGCTTGAAGGGAAAGATGTAACTCTGTGAGATGAATTCACAGAACACAGAGCAGTTTCTCAGAAAGCTTCTTTCCAGTTTTGAACAGAAGATATTTCCTTTTTCCCCATAGCCATCTATGGGCTTCCAAATATCCCTTTGCCAATTCCACAAGAACAGCCTTAGCGAAAGGCTTCTTGAAGGGAATGATGTAACTCTCTGAGATGAATTCACAGAACACAGAGCAGTTTCTCTGAAAGCTTCTTTCCAGTTTTGAACGGAAGATATTTCCTTTTTCACCATAGCCCTCTATGGACTTCCAAATATCCCTTTGCCAATTCCACAAGAACAGCCTTAGCGAAAGTCTTCTTGAAGGGAAAGATGTAACTCTGTGAGATGAATTCACAGAACACATAGCAGTTTCTCAGAAAGCTTCTTTCCAGTTTTGAACAGAAGATATTTCGTTTTTCACCATAGCCCTCTATGGGCTTCCAAATATCCCTTTGCCAATTCCACAAGAACAGCCTTAGCGAAAGGCCTCTTGAAGGGAAAGATGTAACTCTGTGAGATGAATTCACAGAACACAGAGCAGTTTCTCAGAAAGCTTCTTTCCAGTTTTCAGCGGAAGATATTTCCTTTTTCACCTTAGCCCTCTATGGGCTTCCAAATATCCCTTTGCCAATTCCACAAGAACAGCCTTAGCGAAAGGCTCCTGAAGGGAAAGATGTAACTCTGTGAGATGAATTCACAGAACACAGAGCAGTTTCTCAGAAAGCTTCTTTCCAGTTTTGAACGGAAGATATTTCCTTTTTCACCATAGCCCTCTATGGGCTTCCAAATATCCCTTTGCCAATTCCACAAGAACAGCCTTAGCGAAAGGCTTTTGAAGGGAAAGATGTAACTCTGTGAGATGAAATAAGAGAACGCAGAACAGTTTCTCAGAAAGCTTCTTTCCAGTTTTGAACGGATGATATTTCCTTTTTCCCCATAGCCCTCTATGGGCTTCCAAATATCCCTTTGCCAATTCCACAAGAACAGCCTTAGCGAAAGGCTTCTTGAAGGGAAAGATGTAACTCTGTGAGATGAATTAAGAGAACACAGAGCAGTTTCTCAGAAAGCTTCTCTCCAGTTTTGAACGGAAGGTATTTCCTTTTTCCCCGTAACCCTCTATGGGCTTCCAAATATCCCTTTGCCAATTCCACAAGAACAGCCTTAGCGAAAGGCTTCTTGAAGGGAAAGATGTAACTCTGTGAGATGAATTCACAGAACACAGAGCTGTTTCTCAGAAAGCTTCTTTCCAGTTTTGAACGGAAGATATTTCCTTTTTCACCATAGCCCCCTATGGGCTTCCAAATATCCCTTTGCCAATTCCACAAGAACAGCCTTAGACAAAGGCTTCTTGAAGGGAAAGATGTAACTCTGTGAGATGAATTCACAGAACACAGAGCACTTTCTCAGAAAGCTTTTTTCCAGTTTTGAACGGAAGATATTTCCTTTTTCACTGTAGCTCTCTATTGGCTTCCAAATATCCCTTTGCCAATTCCACAAGAACAGCCTTAGCGAAAGGCTTATTGAACGGAAAGATGTAACTCTGTGAGATGAATTCACAGAACACAGAGCAGTTTCTCAGAAAGCTTCTTTCCAGTTTTGAACGGAAGATATTTCCTTTTTCAGCATAGCCCTCTATGGGCTTCCAAATATGCCTTTGCCAATTCCACAAGAACAGGCTTAGCGAAAGGCTTCCTGAAGGGAAAGATGTAACTCTGTGAGACGAATTAACAGAACACAGAGCAGTTTCTCAGAAAGCTTCTTTCCAGTTTTGAACGGAAGATATTTCCTTTTTCCCCATAGCCCTCTATGGGCTTCCAAATATCCCTTTGCCAATTCCACAAGAACAGCCTTAGCGAATGGCTGCTTGAAGGGAAAGATGTAACTCTGTGAGATGAATTCACAGAACACAGAGCAGTTTCTCAGAAAGCTTCTTTCCAGTTTTGAACGGAAAATATTTCCGTTTTCACCATAGCCCTCTATGGGCTTCCAAATATCCCTCTGACAATTCCACAAGAACAGCCTTAGCGAAAGGCTTCTTGAAGGGAAAGATGTAACTCTGTGAGATGAATTCACAGAACACAGAGCACTTTCCAGAAAGCTTCTTTCCAGTTTTGAACGGAAGATATTTCCTTTTCCACTGTAGCCCTCTATGGGCTTCCAAATATCCCTTTGCCAATTCCACAAGAACAGCCTTAGCGAAAGGCTTCTTGAAGGGAAAGATGTAACTCTGTGAGAGGAATTAACAGAACACAGAGCAGTTTCTCAGAAAGCTTCTTTCCAGGTTTGAACGGAAGATATTTCCTTTTTCACCATAGCCCTCTATGGGCTTCCAAATATCCCTTTGCCAATTCCACAAGAACAGCCTTAGCGAAAGGCTTCTTGAAGGGAAAGATGTAACTCTGTGAAATGAATTCACAGAACAAAGAGCAGTTTCTCAGAAAGCTTCTTTCCAGTTTTGAACGGAAGATATTTCCTTTTTCACCATAGCCCTCTATGGGCTTCCAAATATATGTTTGCCAATTCCACAAGAACAGCCTTAGCGAAAGGCTTCTTGAAGGGAAAGATGTAACTCTGTGAGATGAATTCACAGAACACAGAGCAGTTTCTCAGAAAGCTTCTTTCCAGTTTTGATCGGAAGATATTTCCTTTTTCACTCTAGCCCTCTATGGGCTTCCAAATATCCCTTTGCCAATTCCACAAGAACAGCCTTAGCGAAAAGCTTCTTGAAGGGATACATGTAACTCTGTGAGATGAATTCACGGAACACAGAGCAGTTTCTCAGAAAGCTTCTTTCCAGTTTTGAACGGAAGATATTTCCTTTTTCCCCATAGCCCTCTATTGGCTTCCAAATATCCCTTTGCCAATTCCACAAGAACAGCCTTAGAGAAAGGCTGCTTGAAGGGAAAGATGTAACTCTGTGAGATGAATTCACAGAACACAGAGCAGTTTCTCAGAAAGCTTCTTTCCAGTTTTGAACGGAAGATATTTCCTTTTTCACCATAGCCCTCTAGGGGCTTCCAAATATCACTTTGCCAATTCCACAAGAACAGCCTTAGCGAAAGGCTGCTGGAAGGGAAACATGTAACTCTGTGAGATGAATTCACAGAACACAGAGCAGTTTCTCAGAAAGCTTCTTTCCAGTTTTGAACGGAAGATATTTCCATTTTCACCATAGCCCTCTATGGGCTTCCAAATATCCCTCTGACAATTCCACAAGAACAGCCTTAGCGAAAGGCTTCTTGAAGGGAAAGATGTAACTCTGTGAGATGAATTCACAGAACACAGAGCAGTTTCTCAGAAAGCTTCTTTCCAGTTTTGAACGGAAGATATTTCCTTATTCACTGTAGCCCTCTATGGGCTTCCAAATATCCCTTTCCCAATTCCACAAGAACAGCCTTAGCGAAAGGCTTCTTGAAGGGAAAGATGTAACTCTGTGAGATGAATTAACAGAACACAGAGCAGTTTCTCAGAAAGCTTCTTTCCAGTTTTGAACGGAAGATATTTCCTTTTTCCCCATAGCCCTCTATGGGCTTCCAAATATCCTTTTGCCAATTCCTCAAGAACAGCCTTTGCGAAAGGCTTCTTGAAGGGAAAGATGTAACTCTGTGAGATGAATTAAGAGAACACAGAGCAGTTTCTCAGAAAGCTTCTTTCCAGTTTTCAGCGGAAGACATTTCCTTTTTCACCATAGCCCACTATGGGCTTCCAAAAATCCCTTTGCCAATTCCACAAGAACAGCCTTAGCGAAAGGCTTCTTGAAGGGAAAGATGTAACTCTGTGAGATGAATTCACAGAACACAGAGCAGTTTCTCCGAAAGCTTCTTTCCAGTTTTGAACGGAAGATATTTCCTTTTTCACTGTAGCCCTCTATGGGCTTCCAAATATCCCTTTGCCAATTCCACAAGAACAGCCTTAGCGAAAAGCTTCTTGAAGGGAAACATGTAACTCTGTGAGATGAATTCACAGAACACAGAGCAGTTTCTCAGAAAGCTTCTTTCCAGTTTTGAACGGAAGATATTTCCTTTTTCCCCATAGCCCCCTATGGGATTCCAAATATCCCTTTGCCAATTCCACAAGAACAGCCTTAGCGAATGGCTGCTTGAAGGGAAAGATGTAACTCTGTGAGATGAATTCACAGAACACAGAGCAGTTTCTCAGAAAGCTTCTTTCCGGTTTTGAACGGAAAATGTTTCCGTTTTCACCACAGCCCTCTATGGGCTTCCAAATATCCCTCTGACAATTCCACAAGAACAGCCTTAGCGAAAGGCTTCTTGAAGGGAAAGATGTAACTCTGTGAAATGAATTCACAGAACACAGAGCAGTTTCTCAGAAAGCTTCTTTCCAGTTTTGAACGGAAGATATTTCCTTTTTCACTGTAGCCCTCTATGGGCTTCCAAATATCCTTTTGCCAATTCCACAAGAACAGCCTTAGCGAAAGGCTTCTTGAAGGGAAAGATGTAACTCTGTGAGATGAATTCACAGAACACAGAGCACTTTCTCAGAAAGCTTCTTTCCAGTTTTGAACGGAAGATATTTCCTTTTCCACTGTAGCCCTCTATGGGATTGCAAATATCCCTTTGCCAATTCCACAAGAACAGCCTTAGCGAAAGGCTTCTTGAAGGGAAAGATGTAACTCTGTGAGAGGAATTAACAGAACACAGAGCAGTTTCTCAGAAAGATTCTTTCCAGTTTTGAACGGAAGATATTTCCTTTTTCACCATAGCCCTCTATGGGCTTCGAAATATCCCTTTGCCAATTCCACAAGAACAGCCTTAGCGAAAGGCTTCTTGAAGGGAAAGATGTAACTCTGTGAGATGAATTCACAGAACACATAGCAGTTTCTCAGAAAGATTCTTTCCAGTTTTGAACGGAAGATATTTCCTTTTTCCCCATAGCCCTCTATGGGTTTCCAAATATCCCTTTGCCAATTCCACAAGAACAGCCTTAGCGAAAGGCCTCTTGAAGGGAAAGATGTAACTCTGTGAGATGAATTCACAGAACACAGAGCAGTTTCTCAGAAAGCTTCTTTCCAGTTTTCAGCGGAAGATATTTCCTTTTTCACCATAGCCCTCTATGGGCTTCCAAATATCCCTTTGCCAATTCCACAAGAACAGCCTTAGCGAAAGGCTTCTTGAAGGGAAAGATGTAACTCTGTGAGATGAATTCACAGAACACAGAGCAGTTTCTCAGAAAGCTTCTTTCCAGTTTTGAACGGAAGATATTTCCTTTTTCCCCATAGCCCTCTATGGGTTTCCAAATATCCCTTTGCCAATTCCACAAGAACAGCCTTAGCGAAAGGCTTCTTGAAGTGAAAGATGTAACTCTGTGAGATGAATTAAGAGAACACAGAGAAGTTTCTCAGAAAGCTTCTTTCCAGTTTTCAGCGGAAGTTATTTCCTTTTTCACCATAGCCCACTATGGGCTTCCAAATATCCCTTTGCCAATTCCACAAGAACAGCCTTAGCGAAAGGCTTCCCGAAGGGAAAGATGTAACTCTGTGAGATGAATTCACAGAACACAGAGCAGTTTCTCAGTAAGCTTCTTTCCAGTTTTGAACAGAAGATATTTCCTTTTTCACTGTAGCCCTCTATGGGCTTCCAAATATCCCTTTGCCAATTCCACAAGAACAGCCTTAGCGAAAGGCGGCTTGAAGGGAAACATGAAACTCGGTGAGATGAATTCACAGAACACAGAGCAGTTTCTCAGAAAGCTTCTTTCCAGTTTTGAACGGAAGATATTTCCTTTTTCCCCATAGCCCTCTATGGGCTTCCAAATATCCCTTTGCCAATTCCACAAGAACAGCCTTAGCGAAAGGCTTCTTGAAGGGAAAGATGTAACTCTGTGAGATGAATTAAGAGAACACAGAGCAGTTTCTCAAAAAGCTTCTTTCCAGTTTTGAACGGAAGATATTTCCTTTTTCCCTATAGCCCTCTATTGGCTTCCAAATATCCCTTTGCCAATTCCACAAGAACAGCCTTAGTGAAAGGCTTCTTGAAGGGAAAGATGTAACGATGTAACTCTGTGAGATGAATTCACAGAACACAGAGCAGCTTCTCAGAAAGCTTCTTTCCAGTTTTGAACGGAAGATATTTCCTTTTTCCCCATAGCCTTCTATGGGCTTCCAAATATCCCTTTGCCAATTCCACAAGAACAGCCTTAGCGAAAGGCTTCTTGAAGGGAAAGATGTAACTCTGTGAGATGAATTCACAGAACACAGAGCAGTTTCTCAGAAAGCTTCCTTACAGTTTTGAACGGAAGATATTTCCTTTTCCAATGTAGCCCTCTATGGGCTTGCAAATATCCCTTTGCCAATTCCACAAGAACAGCCTTAGCGAAAGGCTTCTTGAAGGGAAAGATGTAACTCTGTGAGAGGAATTAACAGAACACAGAGCAGTTTCTCAGAAAGCTTCTTTCCAGTTTTGAACGGAAGATATTTCCTTTTTCACCATAGCCCTCTATGGGCTTCCAAATATCCCTTTGCCAATTCCACAAGAACAGCCTTAGCGAAAGTCTTCTTGAAGGGAAAGATGTAACTCTGTGAGATGAATTCACAGAACACATAGCAGTTTCTCAGAAAGCTTCTTTCCAGTTTTGAACAGAAGATATTTCGTTTTTCACCATAGCCCTCTATGGGCTTCCAAATATCCCTTTGCCAATTCCACAAGAACAGCCTTAGCGAAAGGCCTCTTGAAGGGAAAGATGTAACTCTGTGAGATGAATTCACAGAACACAGAGCAGTTTCTCAGAAAGCTTCTTTCCAGTTTTCAGCGGAAGATATTTCCTTTTTCACCATAGCCCTCTATGGGCTTCCAAATATCCCTTTGCCAATTCCACAAGAACAGCCTTAGCGAAAGGCTTCCTGAAGGGAAAGATGTAACTCTGTGAGATGAATTCACAGAACACAGAGCAGTTTCTCAGAAAGCTTCTTTCCAGTTTTGAACGGAAGATATTTCCTTTTTCACCATAGCCCTCTATGGGCTTCCAAATATCCCTTTGCCAATTCCACAAGAACAGCCTTAGCGAAAGGCTTCTTGAAGGGAAAGATGTAACTCTGTGAGATGAAATAAGAGAACGCAGAACAGTTTCTCAGAAAGCTTCTTTCCAGTTTTGAACGGATGATATTTCCTTTTTCCCCATAGCCCTCTATGGGCTTCCAAATATCCCTTTGCCAATTCCACAAGAACAGCCTTAGCGAAAGGCTTCTTGAAGGGAAAGATGTAACTCTGTGAGATGAATTAAGAGAACACAGAGCAGTTTCTCAGAAAGCTTCTCTCCAGTTTTGAACGGAAGGTATTTCCTTTTTCCCCGTAACCCTCTATGGGCTTCCAAATATCCCTTTGCCAATTCCACAAGAACAGGCTTAGCGAAAGGCTTCCTGAAGGGAAAGATGTAACTCTGTGAGACGAATTCACAGAACACAGAGCAGTTTCTCAGAAAGCTTCTTTCCAGTTTTGAACGGAAGATATTTCCTTTTTCCCCATAGCCCTCTATGGGCTTCCAAATATCCCTTTCCCAATTCCACAAAAACAGCCTTAGCGAAAGGCGTCTTGAAGGGAAAGATGTAACTCTGTGATATGAATTCACAGAACACAGAGCAGTTTCTCAGAAAGCTTCTTTCCAGTTTTCAACGGAAGATATTTCCTTTTTCACTATAGCCCTCTATGGGCTTCCAAATATCCCTTTGCCAATTACACAAGAACAGCCTTAGCGAAAGGCTTCTTGAAGGGAAAGATGTAACTCTGTGAGATGAATTAACAGAACACAGAGCAGTTTCTCAGAAAGCTTCTTTCCAGTTTTGAACGGAAGATATTTCCTTTTTCACATAGCCCTCTACGGGCTTCCAAATATGCCTTTGCCAATTCCACAAGAACAGGCTTAGCGAAAGGCTTCTTGAAGGGAAAGATGTAACGATGTAACTCTGTGAGATGAATTCACAGAACACAGAGCAGCTTCTCAGAAAGCTTCTTTCCAGTTTTGAACGGAAGATATTTCCTTTTTCCCCATAGCCTTCTATGGGCTTCCAAATATCCCTTTGCCAATTCCACAAGAACAGCCTTAGCGAAAGGCTTCTTGAAGGGAAAGATGTAACTCTGTGAGATGAATTCACAGAACACAGAGCAGTTTCTCAGAAAGCTTCCTTACAGTTTTGAACGGAAGATATTTCCTTTTCCAATGTAGCCCTCTATGGGCTTGCAAATATCCCTTTGCCAATTCCACAAGAACAGCCTTAGCGAAAGGCTTCTTGAAGGGAAAGATGTAACTCTGTGAGAGGAATTAACAGAACACAGAGCAGTTTCTCAGAAAGCTTCTTTCCAGTTTTGAACGGAAGATATTTCCTTTTTCACCATAGCCCTCTATGGGCTTCCAAATATCCCTTTGCCAATTCCACAAGAACAGCCTTAGCGAAAGTCTTCTTGAAGGGAAAGATGTAACTCTGTGAGATGAATTCACAGAACACATAGCAGTTTCTCAGAAAGCGTCTTTCCAGTTTTGAACAGAAGATATTTCGTTTTTCACCATAGCCCTCTATGGGCTTCCAAATATCCCTTTGCCAATTCCACAAGAACAGCCTTAGCGAAAGGCCTCTTGAAGGGAAAGATGTAACTCTGTGAGATGAATTCACAGAACACAGAGCAGTTTCTCAGAAAGCTTCTTTCCAGTTTTCAGCGGAAGATATTTCCTTTTTCACTGTAGCCCTCTATGGGCTTCCAAATATCCGTTTGCCAATTCCACAAGAACAGCCTTAGCGAAAGGCTTCTTGAAGGGAAAGATGTAACTCTGTGAGATGAATTCACAGAACACAGAGCACTTTCTCAGAAAGCTTCTTTCCAGTTTTGAACGGAAGATATTTCCTTTTCCACTGTAGCCCTCTATGGGATTGCAAATATCCCTTTGCCAATTCCACAAGAACAGCCTTAGCGAAAGGCTTCTTGAAGGGAAAGATGTAACTCTGTGAGAGGAATTAACAGAACACAGAGCAGTTTCTCAGAAAGCTTCTTTCCAGTTTTGAACGGAAGATATTTCCTTTTTCACCATAGCCCTCTATGGGCTTCGAAATATCCCTTTGCCAATTCCACAAGAACAGCCTTAGCGAAAGGCTTCTTGAAGGGAAAGATGTAACTCTGTGAGATGAATTCACAGAACACATAGCAGGTTCTCAGAAAGATTCTTTCCAGTTTTGAACAGAAGTTATTTCGTTTTTCACCATAGCCCTCTATGGGCTTCCAAATATCCCTTTGCCAATTCCACAAGAACAGCCTTAGCGAAAGGCCTCTTGAAGGGAAAGATGTAACTCTGTGAGATGAATTCACAGAACACAGAGCAGTTTCTCAGAAAGCTTCTTTCCAGTTTTCAGCGGAAGATATTTCCTTTTTCACCATAGCCCTCTATGGGCTTCCAAATATCCCTTTGCCAATTCCACAAGAACAGCCTTAGCGAAAGGCTTCTTGAAGGGAAAGATGTAACTCTGTGAGATGAATTCACAGAACACAGAGCAGTTTCTCAGAAAGCTTCTTTCCAGTTTTGAACGGAAGATATTTCCTTTTTCCCCATAGCCCTCTATGGGTTTCCAAATATCCCTTTGCCAATTCCACAAGAACAGCCTTAGCGAAAGGCTTCTTGAAGTGAAAGATGTAACTCTGTGAGATGAATTAAGAGAACACAGAGAAGTTTCTCAGAAAGCTTCTTTCCAGTTTTCAGCGGAAGTTATTTCCTTTTTCACCATAGCCCACTATGGGCTTCCAAATATCCCTTTGCCAATTCCACAAGAACAGCCTTAGCGAAAGGCTTCCCGAAGGGAAAGATGTAACTCTGTGAGATGAATTCACAGAACACAGAGCAGTTTCTCAGTAAGCTTCTTTCCAGTTTTGAACAGAAGATATTTCCTTTTTCACTGTAGCCCTCTATGGGCTTCCAAATATCCCTTTGCCAATTCCACAAGAACAGCCTTAGCGAAAGGCGGCTTGAAGGGAAACATGAAACTCGGTGAGATGAATTCACAGAACACAGAGCAGTTTCTCAGAAAGCTTCTTTCCAGATTTGAACGGAAGATATTTCCTTTTTCCCCATAGCCCTCTATGGGCTTCCAAATATCCCTTTGCCAATTCCACAAGAACAGCCTTAGCGAAAGGCTTCTTGAAGGGAAAGATGTAACTCTGTGAGATGAATTAAGAGAACACAGAGCAGTTTCTCAAAAAGCTTCTTTCCAGTTTTGAACGGAAGATATTTCCTTTTTCCCTATAGCCCTCTATTGGCTTCCAAATATCCCTTTGCCAATTCCACAAGAACAGCCTTAGTGAAAGGCTTCTTGAAGGGAAAGATGTAACGATGTAACTCTGTGAGATGAATTCACAGAACACAGAGCAGCTTCTCAGAAAGCTTCTTTCCAGTTTTGAACGGAAGATATTTCCTTTTTCCCCATAGCCTTCTATGGGCTTCCAAATATCCCTTTGCCAATTCCACAAGAACAGCCTTAGCGAAAGGCTTCTTGAAGGGAAAGATGTAACTCTGTGAGATGAATTCACAGAACACAGAGCAGTTTCTCAGAAAGCTTCCTTACAGTTTTGAACGGAAGATATTTCCTTTTCCAATGTAGCCCTCTATGGGCTTGCAAATATCCCTTTGCCAATTCCACAAGAACAGCCTTAGCGAAAGGCTTCTTGAAGGGAAAGTTGTAACTCTGTGAGAGGAATTAACAGAACACAGAGCAGTTTCTCAGAAAGCTTCTTTCCAGTTTTGAACGGAAGATATTTCCTTTTTCACCATAGCCCTCTATGGGCTTCCAAATATCCCTTTGCCAATTCCACAAGAACAGCCTTAGCGAAAGTCTTCTTGAAGGGAAAGATGTAACTCTGTGAGATGAATTCACAGAACACATAGCAGTTTCTCAGAAAGCGTCTTTCCAGTTTTGAACAGAAGATATTTCGTTTTTCACCATAGCCCTCTATGGGCTTCCAAATATCCCTTTGCCAATTCCACAAGAACAGCCTTAGCGAAAGGCCTCTTGAAGGGAAAGATGTAACTCTGTGAGATGAATTCACAGAACACAGAGCAGTTTCTCAGAAAGCTTCTTTCCAGTTTTCAGCGGAAGATATTTCCTTTTTCACCATAGCCCTCTATGGGCTTCCAAATATCCCTTTGCCAATTCCACAAGAACAGCCTTAGCGAAAGGCTTCCTGAAGGGAAAGATGTAACTCTGTGAGATGAATTCACAGAACACAGAGCAGTTTCTCAGAAAGCTTCTTTCCAGTTTTGAACGGAAGATATTTCCTTTTTCACCATAGCCCTCTATGGGCTTCCAAATATCCCTTTGCCAATTCCACAAGAACAGCCTTAGCGAAAGGCTTCTTGAAGGGAAAGATGTAACTCTGTGAGATGAAATAAGAGAACGCAGAACAGTTTCTCAGAAAGCTTCTCTCCAGTTTTGAACGGAAGGTATTTCCTTTTTCCCCGTAACCCTCTATGGGCTTCCAAATATCCCTTTGCCAATTCCACAAGAACAGGCTTAGCGAAAGGCTTCCTGAAGGGAAAGATGTAACTCTGTGAGACGAATTCACAGAACACAGAGCAGTTTCTCAGAAAGCTTCTTTCCAGTTTTGAACGGAAGATATTTCCTTTTTCCCCATAGCCCTCTATGGGCTTCCAAATATCCCTTTCCCAATTCCACAAAAACAGCCTTAGCGAAAGGCGTCTTGAAGGGAAAGATGTAACTCTGTGATATGAATTCACAGAACACAGAGCAGTTTCTCAGAAAGCTTCTTTCCAGTTTTCAACGGAAGATATTTCCTTTTTCACTATAGCCCTCTATGGGCTTCCAAATATCCCTTTGCCAATTACACAAGAACAGCCTTAGCGAAAGGCTTCTTGAAGGGAAAGATGTAACTCTGTGAGATGAATTAACAGAACACAGAGCAGTTTCTCAGAAAGCTTCTTTCCAGTTTTGAACGGAAGATATTTCCTTTTTCACATAGCCCTCTACGGGCTTCCAAATATGCCTTTGCCAATTCCACAAGAACAGGCTTAGCGAAAGGCTTCTTGAAGGGAAAGATGTAACTCTGTGAGACGAATTAACAGAACACAGAGCAGTTTCTCAGAAAGCTTCTTTCCAGTTTTCAGCGAAGATATTTCCTTTTTCACCATAGCCCACTATGGGATTCCAAATATCCCTTTGCCAATTCCACAAGAACAGCCTTAGCGAAAGGCTTCTTGAAGGGAAAGATGTAACTCTGTGAGATGAATTCACAGAGCACAGAGCAGTTTCTCAGAAAGCTTCTTTCCAGTTTTGAACGGAAGATATTTCCTTTTTCCCCATAGCCCTCTATGGGCTTCCAAATATCCCTTTGCCAATTCCACAAGAACAGCCTTAGCGAAAAGCTTCTTGAAGGGAAAGATGTAACTCTGTGAGATGAATTCACAGAACACAGAGCAGTTTCTCAGAAAGCTTCTTTCCAGTTTTGAACGGAAGATATTTCCTTTTTCCCCATAGCCCTCTAGGGGCTTCCAAATATCCCTTTGCCAATTCCACAAGAACAGCCTTAGCGAAAGGCTGCTTGAAGGGAAAGATGTAACTCTGTGAGATGAATTCACAGAACACAGAGCAGTTTCTCAGAAAGCTTCTTTCCAGTTTTGAACGGAAGATATTTCCTTTTTCCCCATAGCCATCTATGGGCTTCCAAATATCCCTTTGCCAATTCCACAAGAACAGCCTTAGCGAAAGGCTTCTTGAAGGGAATGATGTAACTCTCTGAGATGAATTCACAGAACACAGAGCAGTTTCTCTGAAAGCTTCTTTCCAGTTTTGAACGGAAGATATTTCCTTTTTCACCATAGCCCTCTATGGGCTTCCAAATATCCCTTTGCCAATTCCACAAGAACAGCCTTAGCGAAAGGCCTCTTGAAGGGAAAGATGTAACTCTGTGAGATGAATTCACAGAACACAGAGCAGTTTCTCAGAAAGCTTCTTTCCAGTTTTCAGCGGAAGATATTTCCTTTTTCACCATAGCCCTCTATGGGCTTCCAAATATCCCTTTGCCAATTCCACAAGAACAGCCTTAGCGAAAGGCTTCTTGAAGGGAAAGATGTAACTCTGTGAGATGAATTCACAGAACACAGAGCAGTTTCTCAGAAAGCTTCTTTCCAGTTTTGAACGGAAGATATTTCCTTTTTCCCCATAGCCCTCTATGGGTTTCCAAATATCCCTTTGCCAATTCCACAAGAACAGCCTTAGCGAAAGGCTTCTTGAAGTGAAAGATGTAACTCTGTGAGATGAATTAAGAGAACACAGAGAAGTTTCTCAGAAAGCTTCTTTCCAGTTTTCAGCGGAAGTTATTTCCTTTTTCACCATAGCCCACTATGGGCTTCCAAATATCCCTTTGCCAATTCCACAAGAACAGCCTTAGCGAAAGGCTTCCCGAAGGGAAAGATGTAACTCTGTGAGATGAATTCACAGAACACAGAGCAGTTTCTCAGTAAGCTTCTTTCCAGTTTTGAACAGAAGATATTTCCTTTTTCACTGTAGCCCTCTATGGGCTTCCAAATATCCCTTTGCCAATTCCACAAGAACAGCCTTAGCGAAAGGCGGCTTGAAGGGAAACATGAAACTCGGTGAGATGAATTCACAGAACACAGAGCAGTTTCTCAGAAAGCTTCTTTCCAGATTTGAACGGAAGATATTTCCTTTTTCCCCATAGCCCTCTATGGGCTTCCAAATATCCCTTTGCCAATTCCACAAGAACAGCCTTAGCGAAAGGCTTCTTGAAGGGAAAGATGTAACTCTGTGAGATGAATTAAGAGAACACAGAGCAGTTTCTCAAAAAGCTTCTTTCCAGTTTTGAACGGAAGATATTTCCTTTTTCCCTATAGCCCTCTATTGGCTTCCAAATATCCCTTTGCCAATTCCACAAGAACAGCCTTAGTGAAAAGCTTCTTGAAGGGAAAGATGTAACGATGTAACTCTGTGAGATGAATTCACAGAACACAGAGCAGCTTCTCAGAAAGCTTCTTTCCAGTTTTGAACGGAAGATATTTCCTTTTTCCCCATAGCCTTCTATGGGCTTCCAAATATCCCTTTGCCAATTCCACAAGAACAGCCTTAGCGAAAGGCTTCTTGAAGGGAAAGATGTAACTCTGTGAGATGAATTCACAGAACACAGAGCAGTTTCTCAGAAAGCTTCCTTACAGTTTTGAACGGAAGATATTTCCTTTTCCAATGTAGCCCTCTATGGGCTTGCAAATATCCCTTTGCCAATTCCACAAGAACAGCCTTAGCGAAAGGCTTCTTGAAGGGAAAGATGTAACTCTGTGAGAGGAATTAACAGAACACAGAGCAGTTTCTCAGAAAGCTTCTTTCCAGTTTTGAACGGAAGATATTTCCTTTTTCACCATAGCCCTCTATGGGCTTCCAAATATCCCTTTGCCAATTCCACAAGAACAGCCTTAGCGAAAGTCTTCTTGAAGGGAAAGATGTAACTCTGTGAGATGAATTCACAGAACACATAGCAGTTTCTCAGAAAGCGTCTTTCCAGTTTTGAACAGAAGATATTTCGTTTTTCACCATAGCCCTCTATGGGCTTCCAAATATCCCTTTGCCAATTTCACAAGAACAGCCTTAGCGAAAGGCCTCTTGAAGGGAAAGATGTAACTCTGTGAGATGAATTCACAGAACACAGAGCAGTTTCTCAGAAAGCTTCTTTCCAGTTTTCAGCGGAAGATATTTCCTTTTTCACCATAGCCCTCTATGGGCTTCCAAATATCCCTTTGCCAATTCCACAAGAACAGCCTTAGCGAAAGGCTTCCTGAAGGGAAAGATGTAACTCTGTGAGATGAATTCACAGAACACAGAGCAGTTTCTCAGAAAGCTTCTTTCCAGTTTTGAACGGAAGATATTTCCTTTTTCACCATAGCCCTCTATGGGCTTCCAAATATCCCTTTGCCAATTCCACAAGAACAGCCTTAGCGAAAGGCTTCTTGAAGGGAAAGATGTAACTCTGTGAGATGAAATAAGAGAACGCAGAACAGTTTCTCAGAAAGCTTCTCTCCAGTTTTGAACGGAAGGTATTTCCTTTTTCCCCGTAACCCTCTATGGGCTTCCAAATATCCCTTTGCCAATTCCACAAGAACAGGCTTAGCGAAAGGCTTCCTGAAGGGAAAGATGTAACTCTGTGAGACGAATTCACAGAACACAGAGCAGTTTCTCAGAAAGCTTCTTTCCAGTTTTGAACGGAAGATATTTCCTTTTTCCCCATAGCCCTCTATGGGCTTCCAAATATCCCTTTCCCAATTCCACAAAAACAGCCTTAGCGAAAGGCGTCTTGAAGGGAAAGATGTAACTCTGTGATATGAATTCACAGAACACAGAGCAGTTTCTCAGAAAGCTTCTTTCCAGTTTTCAACGGAAGATATTTCCTTTTTCACTATAGCCCTCTATGGGCTTCCAAATATCCCTTTGCCAATTACACAAGAACAGCCTTAGCGAAAGGCTTCTTGAAGGGAAAGATGTAACTCTGTGAGATGAATTAACAGAACACAGAGCAGTTTCTCAGAAAGCTTCTTTCCAGTTTTGAACGGAAGATATTTCCTTTTTCACATAGCCCTCTACGGGCTTCCAAATATGCCTTTGCCAATTCCACAAGAACAGGCTTAGCGAAAGGCTTCTTGAAGGGAAAGATGTAACTCTGTGAGACGAATTAACAGAACACAGAGCAGTTTCTCAGAAAGCTTCTTTCCAGTTTTCAGCGAAGATATTTCCTTTTTCACCATAGCCCACTATGGGATTCCAAATATCCCTTTGCCAATTCCACAAGAACAGCCTTAGCGAAAGGCTTCTTGAAGGGAAAGATGTAACTCTGTGAGATGAATTCACAGAGCACAGAGCAGTTTCTCAGAAAGCTTCTTTCCAGTTTTGAACGGAAGATATTTCCTTTTTCCCCATAGCCCTCTATGGGCTTCCAAATATCCCTTTGCCAATTCCACAAGAACAGCCTTAGCGAAAAGCTTCTTGAAGGGAAAGATGTAACTCTGTGAGATGAATTCACAGAACACAGAGCAGTTTCTCAGAAAGCTTCTTTCCAGTTTTGAACGGAAGATATTTCCTTTTTCCCCATAGCCCTCTAGGGGCTTCCAAATATCCCTTTGCCAATTCCACAAGAACAGCCTTAGCGAAAGGCTGCTTGAAGGGAAAGATGTAACTCTGTGAGATGAATTCACAGAACACAGAGCAGTTTCTCAGAAAGCTTCTTTCCAGTTTTGAACAGAAGATATTTCCTTTTTCCCCATAGCCATCTATGGGCTTCCAAATATCCCTTTGCCAATTCCACAAGAACAGCCTTAGCGAAAGGCTTCTTGAAGGGAATGATGTAACTCTCTGAGATGAATTCACAGAACACAGAGCAGTTTCTCTGAAAGCTTCTTTCCAGTTTTGAACGGAAGATATTTCCTTTTTCACCATAGCCCTCTATGGGCTTCCAAATATCCCTTTGCCAATTCCACAAGAACAGCCTTAGCGAAAGTCTTCTTGAAGGGAAAGATGTAACTCTGTGAGATGAATTCACAGAACACATAGCAGTTTCTCAGAAAGCTTCTTTCCAGTTTTGAACAGAAGATATTTCGTTTTTCACCATAGCCCTCTATGGGCTTCCAAATATCCCTTTGCCAATTCCACAAGAACAGCCTTAGCGAAAGGCCTCTTGAAGGGAAAGATGTAACTCTGTGAGATGAATTCACAGAACACAGAGCAGTTTCTCAGAAAGCTTCTTTCCAGTTTTCAGCGGAAGATATTTCCTTTTTCACCTTAGCCCTCTATGGGCTTCCAAATATCCCTTTGCCAATTCCACAAGAACAGCCTTAGCGGAAGGCTCCTGAAGGGAAAGATGTAACTCTGTGAGATGAATTCACAGAACACAGAGCAGTTTCTCAGAAAGCTTCTTTCCAGTTTTGAACGGAAGATATTTCCTTTTTCACCATAGCCCTCTATGGGCTTCCAAATATCCCTTTGCCAATTCCACAAGAACAGCCTTAGCGAAAGGCTTTTGAAGGGAAAGATGTAACTCTGTGAGATGAAATAAGAGAACGCAGAACAGTTTCTCAGAAAGCTTCTTTCCAGTTTTGAACGGATGATATTTCCTTTTTCCCCATAGCCCTCTATGGGCTTCCAAATATCCCTTTGCCAATTCCACAAGAACAGCCTTAGCGAAAGGCTTCTTGAAGGGAAAGATGTAACTCTGTGAGATGAATTAAGAGAACACAGAGCAGTTTCTCAGAAAGCTTCTCTCCAGTTTTGAACGGAAGGTATTTCCTTTTTCCCCGTAACCCTCTATGGGCTTCCAAATATCCCTTTGCCAATTCCACAAGAACAGCCTTAGCGAAAGGCTTCTTGAAGGGAAAGATGTAACTCTGTGAGATGAATTCACAGAACACAGAGCTGTTTCTCAGAAAGCTTCTTTCCAGTTTTGAACGGAAGATATTTCCTTTTTCACCATAGCCCCCTATGGGCTTCCAAATATCCCTTTGCCAATTCCACAAGAACAGCCTTAGACAAAGGCTTCTTGAAGGGAAAGATGTAACTCTGTGAGATGAATTCACAGAACACAGAGCACTTTCTCAGAAAGCTTTTTTCCAGTTTTGAACGGAAGATATTTCCTTTTTCACTGTAGCTCTCTATTGGCTTCCAAATATCCCTTTGCCAATTCCACAAGAACAGCCTTAGCGAAAGGCTTCTTGAACGGAAAGATGTAACTCTGTGAGATGAATTCACAGAACACAGAGCAGTTTCTCAGAAAGCTTCTTTCCAGTTTTGAACGGAAGATATTTCCTTTTTCAGCATAGCCCTCTATGGGCTTCCAAATATGCCTTTGCCAATTCCACAAGAACAGGCTTAGCGAAAGGCTTCCTGAAGGGAAAGATGTAACTCTGTGAGACGAATTAACAGAACACAGAGCAGTTTCTCAGAAAGCTTCTTTCCAGTTTTGAACGGAAGATATTTCCTTTTTCCCCATAGCCCTCTATGGGCTTCCAAATATCCCTTTGCCAATTCCACAAGAACAGCCTTAGCGAATGGCTGCTTGAAGGGAAAGATGTAACTCTGTGAGATGAATTCACAGAACACAGAGCAGTTTCTCAGAAAGCTTCTTTCCAGTTTTGAACGGAAAATATTTCCGTTTTCACCATAGCCCTCTATGGGCTTCCAAATATCCCTCTGACAATTCCACAAGAACAGCCTTAGCGAAAGGCTTCTTGAAGGGAAAGATGTAACTCTGTGAGATGAATTCACAGAACACAGAGCACTTTCTCAGAAAGCTTCTTTCCAGTTTTGAACGGAAGATATTTCCTTTTCCACTGTAGCCCTCTATGGGCTTCCAAATATCCCTTTGCCAATTCCACAAGAACAGCCTTAGCGAAAGGCTTCTTGAAGGGAAAGATGTAACTCTGTGAGAGGAATTAACAGAACACAGAGCAGTTTCTCAGAAAGCTTCTTTCCAGGTTTGAACGGAAGATATTTCCTTTTTCACCATAGCCCTCTATGGGCTTCCAAATATCCCTTTGCCAATTCCACAAGAACAGCCTTAGCGAAAGGCTTCTTGAAGGTAAAGATGTAACTCTGTGAAATGAATTCACAGAACAAAGAGCAGTTTCTCAGAAAGCTTCTTTCCAGTTTTGAACGGAAGATATTTCCTTTTTCACCATAGCCCTCTATGGGCTTCCAAATATATGTTTGCCAATTCCACAAGAACAGCCTTAGCGAAAGGCTTCTTGAAGGGAAAGATGTAACTCTGTGAGATGAATTCACAGAACACAGAGCAGTTTCTCAGAAAGCTTCTTTCCAGTTTTGATCGGAAGATATTTCCTTTTTCACTCTAGCCCTCTATGGGCTTCCAAATATCCCTTTGCCAATTCCACAAGAACAGCCTTAGCGAAAAGCTTCTTGAAGGGATACATGTAACTCTGTGAGATGAATTCACGGAACACAGAGCAGTTTCTCAGAAAGCTTCTTTCCAGTTTTGAACGGAAGATATTTCCTTTTTCCCCATAGCCCTCTATTGGCTTCCAAATATCCCTTTGCCAATTACACAAGAACAGCCTTAGAGAAAGGCTGCTTGAAGGGAAAGATGTAACTCTGTGAGATGAATTCACAGAACACAGAGCAGTTTCTCAGAAAGCTTCTTTCCAGTTTTGAACGGAAGATATTTCCTTTTTCACCATAGCCCTCTAGGGGCTTCCAAATATCACTTTGCCAATTCCACAAGAACAGCCTTAGCGAAAGGCTGCTGGAAGGGAAACATGTAACTCTGTGAGATGAATTCACAGAACACAGAGCAGTTTCTCAGAAAGCTTCTTTCCAGTTTTGAACGGAAGATATTTCCATTTTCACCATAGCCCTCTATGGGCTTCCAAATATCCCTCTGACAATTCCACAAGAACAGCCTTAGCGAAAGGCTTCTTGAAGGGAAAGATGTAACTCTGTGAGATGAATTCACAGAACACAGAGCAGTTTCTCAGAAAGCTTCTTTCCAGTTTTGAACGGAAGATATTTCCTTATTCACTGTAGCCCTCTATGGGCTTCCAAATATCCCTTTCCCAATTCCACAAGAACAGCCTTAGCGAAAGGCTTCTTGAAGGGAAAGATGTAACTCTGTGAGATGAATTAACAGAACACAGAGCAGTTTCTCAGAAAGCTTCTTTCCAGTTTTGAACGGAAGATATTTCCTTTTTCCCCATAGCCCTCTATGGGCTTCCAAATATCCTTTTGCCAATTCCTCAAGAACAGTCTTTGCGAAAGGCTTCTTGAAGGGAAAGATGTAACTCTGTGAGATGAATTAAGAGAACACAGAGCAGTTTCTCAGAAAGCTTCTTTCCAGTTTTCAGCGGAAGACATTTCCTTTTTCACCATAGCCCACTATGGGCTTCCAAAAATCCCTTTGCCAATTCCACAAGAACAGCCTTAGCGAAAGGCTTTTGAAGGGAAAGATGTAACTCTGTGAGATGAAATAAGAGAACGCAGAACAGTTTCTCAGAAAGCTTCTTTCCAGTTTTGAACGGATGATATTTCCTTTTTCCCCATAGCCCTCTATGGGCTTCCAAATATCCCTTTGCCAATTCCACAAGAACAGCCTTAGCGAAAGGCTTCTTGAAGGGAAAGATGTAACTCTGTGAGATGAATTAAGAGAACACAGAGCAGTTTCTCAGAAAGCTTCTCTCCAGTTTTGAACGGAAGGTATTTCCTTTTTCCCCGTAACCCTCTATGGGCTTCCAAATATCCCTTTGCCAATTCCACAAGAACAGCCTTAGCGAAAGGCTTCTTGAAGGGAAAGATGTAACTCTGTGAGATGAATTCACAGAACACAGAGCTGTTTCTCAGAAAGCTTCTTTCCAGTTTTGAACGGAAGATATTTCCTTTTTCACCATAGCCCCCTATGGGCTTCCAAATATCCCTTTGCCAATTCCACAAGAACAGCCTTAGACAAAGGCTTCTTGAAGGGAAAGATGTAACTCTGTGAGATGAATTCACAGAACACAGAGCACTTTCTCAGAAAGCTTTTTTCCAGTTTTGAACGGAAGATATTTCCTTTTTCACTGTAGCTCTCTATTGGCTTCCAAATATCCCTTTGCCAATTCCACAAGAACAGCCTTAGCGAAAGGCTTCTTGAACGGAAAGATGTAACTCTGTGAGATGAATTCACAGAACACAGAGCAGTTTCTCAGAAAGCTTCTTTCCAGTTTTGAACGGAAGATATTTCCTTTTTCAGCATAGCCCTCTATGGGCTTCCAAATATGCCTTTGCCAATTCCACAAGAACAGGCTTAGCGAAAGGCTTCCTGAAGGGAAAGATGTAACTCTGTGAGACGAATTAACAGAACACAGAGCAGTTTCTCAGAAAGCTTCTTTCCAGTTTTGAACGGAAAATATTTCCGTTTTCACCATAGCCCTCTATGGGCTTCCAAATATCCCTCTGACAATTCCACAAGAACAGCCTTAGCGAAAGGCTTCTTGAAGGGAAAGATGTAACTCTGTGAGATGAATTCACAGAACACAGAGCAGTTTCTCAGAAAGCTTCTTTCCAGTTTTGAACGGAAGATATTTCCTTATTCACTGTAGCCCTCTATGGGCTTCCAAATATCCCTTTCCCAATTCCACAAGAACAGCCTTAGCGAAAGGCTTCTTGAAGGGAAAGATGTAACTCTGTGAGATGAATTCACAGAACACAGAGCAGTTTCTCAGAAAGCTTCTTTCCAGTTTTGATCGGAAGATATTTCCTTTTTCACTCTAGCCCTCTATGGGCTTCCAAATATCCCTTTGCCAATTCCACAAGAACAGCCTTAGCGAAAAGCTTCTTGAAGGGATACATGTAACTCTGTGAGATGAATTCACGGAACACAGAGCAGTTTCTCAGAAAGCTTCTTTCCAGTTTTGAACGGAAGATATTTCCTTTTTCCCCATAGCCCTCTATTGGCTTCCAAATATCCCTTTGCCAATTCCACAAGAACAGCCTTAGAGAAAGGCTGCTTGAAGGGAAAGATGTAACTCTGTGAGATGAATTCACAGAACACAGAGCAGTTTCTCAGAAAGCTTCTTTCCAGTTTTGAACGGAAGATATTTCCTTTTTCACCATAGCCCTCTAGGGGCTTCCAAATATCACTTTGCCAATTCCACAAGAACAGCCTTAGCGAAAGGCTGCTGGAAGGGAAACATGTAACTCTGTGAGATGAATTCACAGAACACAGAGCAGTTTCTCAGAAAGCTTCTTTCCAGTTTTGAACGGAAGATATTTCCATTTTCACCATAGCCCTCTATGGGCTTCCAAATATCCCTCTGACAATTCCACAAGAACAGCCTTAGCGAAAGGCTTCTTGAAGGGAAAGATGTAACTCTGTGAGATGAATTCACAGAACACAGAGCAGTTTCTCAGAAAGCTTCTTTCCAGTTTTGAACGGAAGATATTTCCTTATTCACTGTAGCCCTCTATGGGCTTCCAAATATCCCTTTCCCAATTCCACAAGAACAGCCTTAGCGAAAGGCTTCTTGAAGGGAAAGATGTAACTCTGTGAGATGAATTAACAGAACACAGAGCAGTTTCTCAGAAAGCTTCTTTCCAGTTTTGAACGGAAGATATTTCCTTTTTCCCCATAGCCCTCTATGGGCTTCCAAATATCCTTTTGCCAATTCCTCAAGAACAGCCTTTGCGAAAGGCTTCTTGAAGGGAAAGATGTACCTCTGTGAGATGAATTCACAGAACACAGAGCAGTTTCTCAGAAAGCTTCTTTCCGGTTTTGAACGGAAAATATTTCCGTTTTCACCATAGCCCTCTATGGGCTTCCAAATATCCCTCTGACAATTCCACAAGAACAGCCTTAGCGAAAGGCTTCTTGAAGGGAAAGATGTAACTCTGTGAAATGAATTCACAGAACACAGAGCAGTTTCTCAGAAAGCTTCTTTCCAGTTTTGAACGGAAGATATTTCCTTTTTCACTGTAGCCCTCTATGGGCTTCCAAATATCCGTTTGCCAATTCCACAAGAACAGCCTTAGCGAAAGGCTTCTTGAAGGGAAAGATGTAACTCTGTGAGATGAATTAACAGAACACAGAGCAGTTTCTCAGAAAGGTTCTTTCCAGTTTTGAACGGAAGATATTTCCTTTTTCCCCATAGCCCTCTATGGGCTTCCAAATATCCTTTTGCCAATTCCTCAAGAACAGCCTTTGCGAAAGGCTTCTTGAAGGGAAAGATGTAACTCTGTGAGATGAATTAAGAGAACACAGAGCAGTTTCTCAGAAAGCTTCTTTCCAGTTTTCAGGGGAAGACATTTCCTTTTTCACCATAGCCCACTATAGGCTTCCAAAAATCCCTTTGCCAATTCAACAAGAACAGCCTTAGCGAAAGGCTTCTTGAAGGGAAAGATGTAACTCTGTGAGGTGAATTCACAGAACACAGAGCAGTTTCTCAGAAAGCTTCTTTCCAGGTTTGAACGGAAGATATTTCCTTTTTCCCCATAGCCCTCTAAGGGCATCCAAATATCCCTTTGCCAATTCCACAAGAACAGCCTTAGCGAAAGGCTTCTTGAAGGGAAAGATGTAACTCTGTGAGATGAATTCACAGAACACAGAGCAGTTTCTCAGAAAGCTTCTTTCCAGTTTTGAACGGAAGATATTTCCTTTTTCACTGTAGCCCTCTATGGGCTTCCAAATATCCCTTTGCCAATTCCACAAGAACAGCCTTAGCGAAAAGCTTCTTGAAGGGAAACATGTAACTCTGTGAGATGAATTCAGAGAACACAGAGCAGTTTCTCAGAAAGCTTCTTTCCAGTTTTGAACGGAAGATATTTCCTTTTTCCCCATAGCCCTCTATTGGCTTCCAAATATCCCTTTGCCAATTCCACAAGAACAGCCTTAGCGAAAGGCTTCTGGAAGGGAAAGATGTAACTCTGTGAGACGAATTAACAGAACACAGAGCAGTTTCTCAGAAAGCATCTTTCCAGTTTTGAACGGAAGATATTTCCTTTTTCCTCATAGCCCTCTATGGGCTTCCAAATATCCCTCTGACAATTCCACAAGAATAGCCTTAGCGAAAGGCTTCTTGAAGGGAAAGATGTAACTCTGTGAAATGAATTCACAGAACACAAAGCAGTTTCTCAGAAAGCTTCCTTACAGTTTTGAACGGAAGATATTTCCTTTTCCAATGTAGCCCTCTATGGGCTTGCAAATATCCCTTTGCCAATTCCACAAGAACAGCCTTAGCGAAAGGCTTCTTGAAGGGAAAGATGTAACTCTGTGAGAGGAATTAACAGAACACAGAGCAGTTTCTCAGAAAGCTTCTTTCCAGTTTTGAACGGAAGATATTTCCTTTTTCACCATAGCCCTCTATGGGCTTCCAAATATCCCTTTGCCAATTCCACAAGAACAGCCTTAGCGAAAGTCTTCTTGAAGGGAAAGATGTAACTCTGTGAGATGAATTCACAGAACACATAGCAGTTTCTCAGAAAGCTTCTTTCCAGTTTTGAACAGAAGATATTTCGTTTTTCACCATAGCCCTCTATGGGCTTCCAAATATCCCTTTGCCAATTCCACAAGAACAGCCTTAGCGAAAGGCCTCTTGAAGGGAAAGATGTAACTCTGTGAGATGAATTCACAGAACACAGAGCAGTTTCTCCGAAAGATTCTTTCCAGTTTTCAGCGGAAGATATTTCCTTTTTCACCATAGCCCTCTATGGGCTTCCAAATATCCCTTTGCCAATTCCACAAGAACAGCCTTAGCGAAAGGCTTCCTGAAGGGAAAGATGTAACTCTGTGAGATGAATTCACAGAACACAGAGCAGTTTCTCAGAAAGCTTCTTTCCAGTTTTGAACGGAAGATATTTCCTTTTTCACCATAGCCCTCTATGGGCTTCCAAATATCCCTTTGCCAATTCCACAAGAACAGCCTTAGCGAAAGGCTTCTTGAAGGGAAAGATGTAACTCTGTGAGATGAAATAAGAGAACGCAGAACAGTTTCTCAGAAAGCTTCTTTCCAGTTTTGAACGGATGATATTTCCTTTTTCCCCATAGTCCTCTATGGGCTTCCAAATATCCCTTTGCCAATTCCACAAGAACAGCCTTAGCGAAAGGCTTCTTGAAGGGAAAGATGTAAATCTGTGAGATGAATTCACAGAACACAGAGCAGTTTCTCAGAAAGCTTCTTTCCAGTTTTGAACGGAAGATATTTCCTTTTTCACTGTAGCCCTCTATGGGCTTCCAAATATCCCTTTGCCAATCCCACAAGAACAGCCTTAGCGAAGGGCTTCTTGAAGGGAAAGATGTAACTCTGTGAGAGGAATTAACAGAACACAGAGCAGTTTCTCAGAAAGCTTTTTTCCAATTTTGAACGGAAGATATTTCCTTTTTCACTGTAGCCCTCTATGGGCTTCCAATTATCCCTTTGCCAATTCCACAAGAACAGCCTTAGCCAAAGGCTTCTTGAAGGGAAAGATGTAACTCTGTGAGATGAATTCACAGAACACAGAGCAGTTTCTCAGAAAGCTTCTTTCCAGTTATGAACGGAAGATATTTCCTTTTTCACCATAGCCCTCTATGGGCTTCCAAATATCCCTTTGCCAATTCCACAAGAACAGCCTTAGCGAAAAGCTTCTTGAAGGGAAAGATGTACCTCTGTGAGATGAATTCGCAGAACACAGAGCAGTTTCTCAGAAAGCTTCTTTCCAGTTTTCAACGGAAGATATTTCCTTTTTCCCCATAGCCCTCTCTGGGTTTCCAAATATCCCTTTGCCAATTCCACAAGAACAGCCTTAGCGAAAGGCTTCTTGAAGTGAAAGATGTAACTCTGTGAGATGAATTAAGAGAACACAGAGAAGTTTCTCAGAAAGCTTCTTTCCAGTTTTCAGCGGAAGTTATTTCCTTTTTCACCATAGCCCACTATGGGCTTCCAAATATCCCTTTGCCAATTCCACAAGAACAGCCTTAGCGAAAGGCTTCCCGAAGGGAAAGATGTAACTCTGTGAGATGAATTCACAGAACACAGAGCAGTTTCTCAGTAAGCTTCTTTCCAGTTTTGAACAGAAGATATTTCCTTTTTCACTGTAGCCCTCTATGGGCTTCCAAATATCCCTTTGCCAATTCCACAAGAACAGCCTTAGCGAAAGGCGGCTTGAAGGGAAACATGAAACTCGGTGAGATGAATTCACAGAACACAGAGCAGTTTCTCAGAAAGCTTCTTTCCAGATTTGAACGGAAGATATTTCCTTTTTCCCCATAGCCCTCTAGGGGCTTCCAAATATCCCTTTGCCAATTCCACAAGAACAGCCTTAGCGAAAGGCTTCTTGAAGGGAAAGATGTAACTCTGTGAGATGAATTAAGAGAACACAGAGCAGTTTCTCAAAAAGCTTCTTTCCAGTTTTGAACGGAAGATATTTCCTTTTTCCCTATAGCCCTCTATTGGCTTCCAAATATCCCTTTGCCAATTCCACAAGAACAGCCTTAGTGAAAGGCTTCTTGAAGGGAAAGATGTAACGATGTAACTCTGTGAGATGAATTCACAGAACACAGAGCAGCTTCTCAGAAAGCTTCTTTCCAGTTTTGAACGGAAGATATTTCCTTTTTCCCCATAGCCTTCTATGGGCTTCCAAATATCCCTTTGCCAATTCCACAAGAACAGCCTTAGCGAAAGGCTTCTTGAAGGGAAAGATGTAACTCTGTGAGATGAATTCACAGAACACAGAGCAGTTTCTCAGAAAGCTTCTTTCCAGTTTTGAACGGAAGATATTTCCTTTTTCACCATAGCCCTCTATGGGCTTCCAAATATCCCTTTGCCAATTCCACAAGAACAGCCTTAGCGAAAGGCTTCTTGAAGGGAAAGATGTACCTCTGTGAGATGAATTCACAGAACACAGAGCAGTTTCTCAGAAAGCTTCTTTCCAGTATAGAACGGAAGATATTTCCTTTTTCCCCATAGCCCTCTATGGGCTTCCAAATATCCCTTTGCCAATTCCACAAGAACAGCCGTAGCGAAAGGCTTCTTGAAGGGAAAGATGTAACTCTGTGAGATGAATTCACAGAACACAGAGCAGTTTCTCAGAAAGCTTCTTTCCAGTTTTGAAAGGAAGATATTTCCTTTTTCCCCATAACCCTCTATGGGCTTCCAAATATCCCTTTGCCAATTCCACAAGAACAGCCTTAGCGAAAGGCTTCTTGAAGGGAAAGATGTAACTCCGTGAGATGAATTCACAGAACACAGAGCACTTTCTCAGAAAGCTTCTTTCCAGTTTTGAACGGAAGATATTTCCTTTTTCACTGTAGCCCTCTATGGGCTTCCAAATATCCATTTGCCAATTGCACAAGAACAGCCTTAGCGAAAGGCTTCTTCGAGGGAAAGATGTAACTCTGTGAGAGGAATTAACAGAACACAGAGCAGTTTCTCAGAAAGCTTCTCTCCAGTTTTGAACGGAAGATATTTCCTTTTTCACCATAGCCCTCTAAGGGCTTCCAAATATCCCTTTGCCAATTCCACAAGAACAGCCTTAGCGAAAGGCTTCTTGAAGGAAAGATGTAACTCTGTGAGATGAATTCACAGAACACAGAGCAGTGTCTGAGAAAGCTTCTTTCCAGTTTTGAACGGAAGATATTTCCTTTTTCACCATAGCCCTCTATGGGCTTCCAAATATCCCTTTGCCAATTCCACAAGAACAGCCTTAGCGAAAGGCTTCTTGAAGGGAAAGATGTACCTCTGAGAGATGAATTCACAGAACACAGAGCTGTTACTCAGAAAGCTTCTTTCCAGTTTTGAACGGAAGATATTTCCTTTTTCCCCATAGCCCTCTATTTGCTTCCAAATATCCCTTTGCCAATTCCACAAGAACAGCCTTAGCGAAAGGCTTCTAGAAGTGAAAGATGTAACTCTGTGAGATGAATTAAGAGAACACAGAGCAGTTTCTCAGAAAGCTTCTTTCCAGTTTTCAGCGGAAGATATTTCCTTTTTCACCCTAGCCCTCTAAGGGCTTCCAAATATCCCTTTGCCAATTCCACAAGAACAGCCTTAGCGAAAGGCTTCTTGAAGGGAAAAAGGTAACTCGGTGAGACGAATTCATAGAACACAGAGCAGTTTCTCAGAAAGCATCTTTCCAGTTTTGAACGGAAGATATTTCCTTTTTCCCCATAGACTTCTATGGGCTTCCAAATATCCCTTTGCCAATTCCACAAGAACAGCCTTAGCGATAGGCTTCTTGAAGGGAAAGATGGAACTCTGTGAGATGAATTCACAGAACACAGAGCAGTTTCTCAGAAAGCTTCTTTCCAGTTTTGAACGGAAGATTTTTCCTTTTTCCCCACAGCCCTCTATGGGCTTCCTAATATCCCTTTGCCAATTCCACAAGAACAGCCTTAGCGAAAGGCTTCTTGAAGGGAAAGATGTAACTCCGTGAGATGAATTCACAGAACACAGAGCAGTTTCTCAGAAAGCTTCTTTCCAGTTTTGAACGGAAGATATTTCCTTTTTCCCCATAGCCCTGTATGGGCTTCCAAATATCCCTTTGCCAATTCCACAAGAACAGCCTTAGCGAAAGGCTTCTTGAAGGGAAAGATGTAACTCTGTGAGATGAATTCACAGAACACAGAGCAGTTTCTCAGAAAGCTTCTTTGCAGTTTTGAACGGAAGATATTTCCTTTTTCCCCTTAGCCCTCAATGGGCTTCCAAATATCCCTTTGCCAATTCCACAAGAACAGCCTTAGCGAAAGGCTTCTTGAAGGGAAAGATGTAACTCTGTGAGATGAATTGACAGAACACAGAGCACTTTCTCAGAAAGCTTCTTTCCAGTTTTGAACGGAAGTTATTTCCTTTTTCACTGTAGCCCTCTATGGGCTTCCAAATATCCCTTTGCCAATTCCACAAGAACAGCCTCAGCGAAAGGCTTCTTGAAAGGAAAGATGTAACTCTGTGAGATGAATTCACAGAACACAGAGCAGTTTCTCAGAAAGCTTCTTTCCAGTTTTGAACGGAAGATATTTCCTTTTTCACCATAGCCCTCTATGGGCTTCCAATTATCCCTTTGCCAATTCCACAAGAACAGCCTTAGCCAAAGGCTTCTTGAAGGGAAAGATGTAACTCTGTGAGATGAATTCACAGAACACAGAGCAGTTTCTCAGAAAGATTCTTTCCAGTTTTGAACGGCAGATATTTCCTTTTTCACCATAGCCCTCTATAGGCTTCCAAATATTCCTTTGCCAATTCCACAAGAACAGCCTTAGCGAAAGGCTTCTTGAAGGGAAAGATGTAAATCTGTGCGATTAATTCACAGAACACAGGGCAGTTTCTCAGAAAGCTTCTTTCCAGTTTTGAACGGAAGATATTTCCTTTTTCACCATTGCCCTCTATGGGCTTCCAAATATCCCTTTGCCAATTCCACAAGAACAGCCTTAGCGAAAGGCTTCTTGAAGGGAAAGATGTAACTCTGTGAGATGAATTCACAGAACACAGAGCAGTCTCTCAGACAGCTTCTTAACAGTTTTGACCGGAAGATATTTCCTTTTTCCCCATAACCCTCTATGGGCTTCCAAATATCCCTTTGCCAATTCCACAAGGACAGCCTTAGGGAAAGGCTTCTTGAAGGGAAAGATGTAACTCTGTGAGATGAATTCACAGAACACAGAGCAGTTTCTCAGAAAGTTTCTTTCCAGTTTTGAACGGAAGATATTTCCTTTTTCACCATAGCCCTCTATGGGCTTCCAATTATCCCTTTGCCAATTCCACAAGAACAGCCTTAGCCAAAGGCTTCTTCAAGGGAAAGATGTAACTCTGTGAGATGAATTCACAGAACACAGAGCACTTTCTCAGAAAGCTTCTTTCCAGTTTTGAACGGAAGATATTTCCTTTTTCACTGTAGCCCTCTATGGGCTTCCAAATATCCCTTTGCCAATTCCACAAGAACAGCCTTAGCGAAAGGCTTCTTGAAGGGAAAGATGTAACTCTGTGAGAGGAATTAACAGAACACAGAGCAGTTTCTCAGAAAGCTTCTTTCCAGTTTTGAACGGAAGATATTTCCTTTTTCACCATAGCCCTCTATGGGCTTCCAATTATCCCTTTGCCAATTCCACAAGAACAGCCTTAGCCAAAGGCTTCTTGAAGGGAAAGATGTAACTCTGTGAGATGAATTCACAGAACAGAGAGCACTTTCTCAGAAAGCTTCTTTCCAGTTTTGAACGGAAGATATTTCCTTTTTCACTGTAGCCCTCTATGGGCTTCCAAATATCCATTTTCCAATTCCACAAGAACAGCCTTAGCGAAAGGCTTCTTGGAGGGAAAGATGTAACTCTGTGAGAGGAATTAACAGAACACTGAGCAGTTTCTCAGAAAGCTTCTCTCCAGTTTTGAACGGAAGATATTTCCTTTTTCCCCATAGCCCTCTATTTGCTTCCAAATATCCCTTTGCCAATTCCACAAGAACAGCCTTAGCGAAAGGCTTCTAGAAGTGAAAGATGAAACTCTGTGAGATGAATTAAGAGAACACAGAGCAGTTTCTCAGAAAGCTTCTTTCCAGTTTTCAGCGGAAGATATTTCCTTTTTCACCATAGCCCTCTAAGGGCTTCCAAATATCCCTTTGCCAATTCCACAAGAACAGCCTTAGCGAAAGGCTTCTTGAAGGGAAAAAGGTAACTCTGTGAGACGAATTCATAGAACACAGAGCAGTTTCTCAGAAACCATCTTTCCAGTTTTGAACGGAAGATATTTCCTTTTTCCCCATAGCCTTCTATGGGCTTCCAAATATTCCTTTGCCAATTCCACAAGAACAGCCTTAGTGATAGGCTTCTGGAAGGGAAAGATGGAACTCTGTGAGATGAATTCACAGAACACAGAGCAGCTTCTCAGAAAGCTTCTTTCCAGTTTTGAACGGAAGATTTTTCCTTTTTCCCCATAGCCCTCTATGGGCTTCCTAATATCCCTTTGCGAATTCCACAAGAACAGCCTTAGCGAAAGTCTTCTTGAAGGGAAAGGTGTAACTCCGTGAGATGAATTCACAGAACACAGAGCAGTTTCTCAGAAAGCTTCTTTCCAGTTTTGAACGGAAGATATTTCCTTTTTCCCCATAGCCCTGTATGGGCTTCCAAATATCCCTTTGCCAATTCCACAAGAACAGCCTTAGCGAAAGGCTTCTTGAAGGGAAAGATGTAACTCTGTGAGATGAATTCACAGAACACAGAGCAGTTTCTCAGAAAGCTTCTTTGCAGTTTTGAACGGAACGTATTTCCTTTTTCCCCTTAGCCCTCTATGGGCTTCCAAATATCCGTTTGCCAATTCCACAAGAACAGCCTTAGCGAAAGGCTTCTTGAAGGGAAAGATGTAACTCTGTGAGATGAATTGACAGAACACAGAGCACTTTCTCAGAAAGCTTCTTTCCAGTTTTGAACGGAAGTTATTTCCTTTTTCACTGTAGCCCTCTATGGGCTTCCAAATATCCCTTTGCCAATTCCACAAGAACAGCCTCAGCGAAAGGCTTCTTGAAAGGAAAGATGTAACTCTGTGAGATGAATTCACAGAACACAGAGCAGTTTCTCAGAAAGCTTCTTTCCAGTTTTGAACGGAAGATATTTCCTTTTTCACCATAGCCCTCTATGGGCTTCCAATTATCCCTTTGCCAATTCCACAAGAACAGCCTTAGCCAAAGGCTTCTTGAAGGGAAACATGTAACTCTGTGAGGGGAATTAACAGAACACAGAGCAGTTTCTCAGAAAGCTTCTTTCCAGTTTTGAACGGAAGATATTTCCTTTTTCAACATAGCCCTCTATGGGCTTCCAAATATCCCTTTGTCAATTCCACAACAATAGCCTTAGCGAAAGGCTGCTTGAAGGGAAAGATGTAACTCTGTGAGGTGAATTAACAGAACACAGAGCAGTTTCTCAGAAAGCTTCTTTCCAGTTTTGAACGGAAGATATTTCCTTTTTCAACATAGCCCTCTATGGGCTTCCAAATATCCCTTTGCCAATTCCACAAGAACAGCCTTAGCGAAAGGCTGCTTGAAGGGAAAGATGTAACTCTGTGAGGTGAATTAACAGAACACAGAGCAGTTTCTCAGAAAGCTTCTTTCCAGTTGTGAACGGAAGATATTTCCTTTTTCACCATAGCCCTCTATGGGCTTCCAAATATCCCTTTGCCAATTCCACAAGAACAGGCTTAGCGAAAGGCTTCTTGAAGGGAAACATGTAACTCTGTGAGACGAATTAACAGAACACAGAGCAGTATCTCAGAAAACTTCTTTCCAGTTGTGAACGGAAGATATTTCCTTTTTCCCCATAGCCCTCTATTGGCTTCCAAATATCCCTTTGCCAATTCCACAAGAACAGCCTTAGTGAAAAGCTTCTTGAAGAGAAAGATGTAACTCTGTGAGATGAATTCACAGAACACAGAGCAGTTTCTCAGAAAGCTTCTTTCCAGTTTTGAACGGAAGATATTTCCTTTTTCACCATATCCCTCTATGGGCTTCCATATATCCCTTTGCCAATTCCACAAGAACAGCCTTAGCGAAAGGCTTCTTGAAGGGAAACATGTAACTCTGTGAGATGAATTCTCAGAACACAGAGTAGTTTCTCAGAAAGCTTCTTTCCAGTTTTGAACGGAAGATATTTCCTTTTTCACCATTGCCCTCTATAGGCTTCCAAATATCCCTTTGCCAATTCCACAAGAACAGCCTTAGCGAAAGGCTTCTTGAAGGGAAAGATGTAACTCTGTGAGATGAATTCACAGAACACAGAGCAGTTTCTCAGAAAGCTTCTTTCCAGTTTTGAACGGAAGATATTTCCTTTTTCACCATAGCCCTCTAAGGGCTTCCAAATATCCCTTTGCCAATTCCACAAGAACAGCCTTAGCGAAAGGATTCTTGCAGGGAAAGATGTAACTCTGTGAGATGAATTCGCAGAACACAGAGCAGTTTCTCGGAAAGTTTCTTTCCAGTTTTGAACGGAAGATATTTCCTTTTTCACTGTAGCCCTCTATGGGCTTCCAAATATCCCTTTGCCAATTCCACAAGAACAGCCTTAGCGAAAGGCTTCTTGAAGGGAAAGATGTAACTCTGTGAGATGAATTCACAGAACACAGAGCAGTTTCTCAGAAAGCTTCTTTCCAGTTTTGAACGGAAGATATTTCCTTTTTCACTGTAGCCCTCCATGGGCTTCCAAATATCCCTTTGCCAATTCCACAAGAACAGCCTTAGCGAAAGGCTTCTTGAAGGGAAAGATGTACCTCTGTGAGATGAATTCACAGTACACAGAGCAGTTTTTCAGAAAGCTTCTTTCCAGTTTTCAACGGAAGATATTTCCTTTTTCCCCTTAGCCCTCTATGGGCTTCCAAATATCCCTTTGCCAATTCCACAAGAACAGCCTTAGCGAAAGGCTTCTTGAAGGGAAAGATGAAACTCTGTGAGATGAATTAAGAGAACACAGAGAAGTTTCTCAGAAAGCTTCTTTCAAGTTTTCAGCGGAAGATATTTCCTTTTTCACCATAGCCCACTATGGGCTTCCAAATATCCCTTTGCCAATTCCACAAGAACAGCCTTAGCGAAAGGCTTCTTGAAGGGAAAGATGTAACTCTGTGAGATGAATTCACAGAACACAGAGCAGTTTCTCAGAAAGCTTCTTTCCAGTTTTGAACGGAAGATATTTCCTTTTTCCCCATAGCCCTCTATGTGCTTCCAAATATCCATTTGCCAATTCCACAAGAACAGCCTTAGCGAAAGGCTTCTTGAAGGGAAAGATGTAAATCTGTGAGATGAATTCACAGAACACAGAGCAGTTTCTCAGAAAGCTTCTTTCCAGTTTTTAACGGAAGATATTTCCTTTTTCACTGTAGCCCTCTATGGGCTTCCAAATATCCCTTTTCCAATCCCACAAGAACAGCCTTAGCGAAAGGCTTCTTGAAGGGAAAGATGTAACTCTGTGAGAGGAATTAACAGAACACAGAGCAGTTTCTCAGAAAGCTTCTTTCCAATTTTGAACGGAAGTTATTTCCTTTTTCACTGTAGCCCTCTATGGGCTTCCAATTATCCCATTGCCAATTCCACAAGAACAGCCTTAGCGAAAGGCTTCTTGAAGGGAAAGATGTAACTCTGTGAGATGAATTCACAGAACACAGAGCAGTTTCTCAGAAAGCTTCTTTCCAGTTTTCAACGGAAGATATTTCCTTTTTCCCCATAGCCCTCTCTGGGTTTCCAAATATCCCTTTGCCAATTCCACAAGAACAGCCTTAGCGAAAGGCTTCTTGAAGTGAAAGATGTAACTCTGTGAGATGAATTAAGAGAACACAGAGAAGTTTCTCAGAAAGCTTCTTTCCAGTTTTCAGCGGAAGTTATTTCCTTTTTCACCATAGCCCACTAAGGGCTTCCAAATATCCCTTTGCCAATTCCACAAGAACAGCCTTAGCGAAAGGCTTCCTGAAGGGAAAGATGTAACTCTGTGAGATGAATTTACAGAACACAGAGCAGTTTCTCAGTAAGCTTCTTTCCAGTTTTGAACAGAAGATATTTCCTTTTTCACTGTAGCCCTCTATGGGCTTCCAAATATCCCTTTGCCAATTCCACAAGAACAGCCTTAGCGAAAGTCGGCTTGAAGGGAAAGATGTAACTCTGTGAGATGAATTCACAGAACACAGAGCAGTTTCTCAGAAAGCTTCTTTCCAGATTTGAACGGAAGATATTTCCTTTTTCCCCATAGTCCTCTATGGGCTTCCAAATATCCCTTTGCCAATTCCACAAGAACAGCCTTAGCGAAAGGCTTCTTGAAGGGAAAGATGTAACTCTGTGAGATGAATTAAGAGAACACAGAGCAGTTTCTCAGAAAGCTTCTTTCCAGTTTTGAACGGAAGATATTTCCTTTTTCCCTATAGCACTCTATTGGCTTCCAAATATCCCTTTGCCAATTCCACAAGAACAGCCTTAGTGAAAGGCTTCTTGAAGGGAAAGATGTAACTCTGTGAGATGAATTCACAGAACACAGAGCAGCTTCTCAGAAAGCTTCTTTCCAGTTTTGAACGAAAGATATTTCCTTTTTCCCCATAGCCCTCTATGGGCTTCCAAATATCCCTTTGCCAATTCCACAAGAACAGCCTTAGCGAAAGGCTTCTTGAAGGGAAAAAGGTAACTCTGTGAGATGAATTCACAGAACACAGAGCAGTTTCTCAGAAAGCTTCTTTCCAGTTTTGAACGGAAGATATTTCCTTTTTCCCCATAGCCCTCTATGGGCTTCCAAATATCCCTTTGCCAATTCCACAAGAACAGCCTTAGCGAAAGGCTTCTTGAAGGGAAAGATGTAAATCTGTGAGATGAATTCACAGAACACAGAGCAGTTTCTCAGAAAGCTTCTTTCCAGTTTTTAACGGAAGATATTTCCTTTTTCACTGTAGCCCTCTATGGGCTTCCAAATATCCCTTTGCCAATCCCACAAGAACAGCCTTAGCGAAAGGCTTCTTGAAGGGAAAGATGTAACTCTGTGAGAGGAATTAACAGAACACAGAGCAGTTTCTCAGAAAGCTTTTTTCCAATTTTGAACGGAAGATATTTCCTTTTTCACTGTAGCCCTCTATGGGCTTCCAATTATCCCTTTGCCAATTCCACAAGAACAGCCTTAGCCAAAGGCTTCTTGAAGGGAAAGATGTAACTCTGTGAGATGAATTCACAGAACACAGAGCAGTTTCTCAGAAAGCTTCTTTCCAGTTATGAACGGAAGATATTTCCTTTTTCACCATAGCCCTCTATGGGCTTCCAAATATCCCTTTGCCAATTCCACAAGAACAGCCTTAGGGAAAGGCTTCTTGAAGTGAAAGATGTAACTCTGTGAGATGAATTCACAGAATACAGAGCACTTTCTCAGAAAGCTTCTTTCCAGTTTTGAACGGAATATATTTCCTTTTTCACTGTAGCCCTCTATGGGCTTCCAAATATCCCTTTGCCAATTCCACAAGAACAGCCTTAGCGAAAAGCTTCTTGAAGGGAAAGATGTACCTCTGTGAGATGAATTCGCAGAACACAGAGCAGTTTCTCAGAAAGCCTCTTTCCAGTTTTCAACGGAAGATATTTCCTTTTTCCCCATAGCCCCCTATGGGATTCCAAATATCCCTTTGCCAATTCCACAAGAACAGCCTTAGCGAAAGGCTGCTTGAAGGGAAAGATGTACCTCTGTGAGATGAATTCACAGAACACAGAGCAGTTTCTCAGAAAGCTTCTTTCCGGTTTTGAACGGAAAATATTTCCGTTTTCACCATAGCCCTCTATGGGCTTCCAAATATCCCTCTGACAATTCCACAAGAACAGCCTTAGCGAAAGGCTTCTTGAAGGGAAAGATGTAACTCTGTGAAATGAATTCACAGAACACAGAGCAGTTTCTCAGAAAGCTTCTTTCCAGTTTTGAACGGAAGATATTTCCTTTTTCACTGTAGCCCTCTATGGGCTTCCAAATATCCGTTTGCCAATTCCACAAGAACAGCCTTAGCGAAAGGCTTCTTGAAGGGAAAGATGTAACTCTGTGAGATGAATTAACAGAACACAGAGCAGTTTCTCAGAAAGGTTCTTTCCAGTTTTGAACGGAAGATATTTCCTTTTTCCCCATAGCCCTCTATGGGCTTCCAAATATCCTTTTGCCAATTCCTCAAGAACAGCCTTTGCGAAAGGCTTCTTGAAGGGAAAGATGTAACTCTGTGAGATGAATTAAGAGAACACAGAGCAGTTTCTCAGAAAGCTTCTTTCCAGTTTTCAGGGGAAGACATTTCCTTTTTCACCATAGCCCACTATAGGCTTCCAAAAATCCCTTTGCCAATTCAACAAGAACAGCCTTAGCGAAAGGCTTCTTGAAGGGAAAGATGTAACTCTGTGAGGTGAATTCACAGAACACAGAGCAGTTTCTCAGAAAGCTTCTTTCCAGGTTTGAACGGAAGATATTTCCTTTTTCCCCATAGCCCTCTAAGGGCATCCAAATATCCCTTTGCCAATTCCACAAGAACAGCCTTAGCGAAAGGCTTCTTGAAGGGAAAGATGTAACTCTGTGAGATGAATTCACAGAACACAGAGCAGTTTCTCAGAAAGCTTCTTTCCAGTTTTGAACGGAAGATATTTCCTTTTTCACTGTAGCCCTCTATGGGCTTCCAAATATCCCTTTGCCAATTCCACAAGAACAGCCTTAGCGAAAAGCTTCTTGAAGGGAAACATGTAACTCTGTGAGATGAATTCAGAGAACACAGAGCAGTTTCTCAGAAAGCTTCTTTCCAGTTTTGAACGGAAGATATTTCCTTTTTCCCCATAGCCCTCTATTGGCTTCCAAATATCCCTTTGCCAATTCCACAAGAACAGCCTTAGCGAAAGGCTTCTGGAAGGGAAAGATGTAACTCTGTGAGACGAATTAACAGAACACAGAGCAGTTTCTCAGAAAGCATCTTTCCAGTTTTGAACGGAAGATATTTCCTTTTTCCTCATAGCCCTCTATGGGCTTCCAAATATCCCTCTGACAATTCCACAAGAATAGCCTTAGCGAAAGGCTTCTTGAAGGGAAAGATGTAACTCTGTGAAATGAATTCACAGAACACAAAGCAGTTTCTCAGAAAGCTTCCTTACAGTTTTGAACGGAAGATATTTCCTTTTCCAATGTAGCCCTCTATGGGCTTGCAAATATCCCTTTGCCAATTCCACAAGAACAGCCTTAGCGAAAGGCTTCTTGAAGGGAAAGATGTAACTCTGTGAGAGGAATTGACAGAACACAGAGCAGTTTCTCAGAAAGCTTCTTTCCAGTTTTGAACGGAAGATATTTCCTTTTTCACCATAGCCCTCTATGGGCTTCCAAATATCCCTTTGCCAATTCCACAAGAACAGCCTTAGCGAAAGTCTTCTTGAAGGGAAAGATGTAACTCTGTGAGATGAATTCACAGAACACATAGCAGTTTCTCAGAAAGCTTCTTTCCAGTTTTGAACAGAAGATATTTCGTTTTTCACCATAGCCCTCTATGGGCTTCCAAATATCCCTTTGCCAATTCCACAAGAACAGCCTTAGCGAAAGGCCTCTTGAAGGGAAAGATGTAACTCTGTGAGATGAATTCACAGAACACAGAGCAGTTTCTCAGAAAGCTTCTTTCCAGTTTTCAGCGGAAGATATTTCCTTTTTCACCATAGCCCTCTATGGGCTTCCAAATATCCCTTTGCCAATTCCACAAGAACAGCCTTAGCGAAAGGCTTCCTGAAGGGAAAGATGTAACTCTGTGAGATGAATTCACAGAACACAGAGCAGTTTCTCAGAAAGCTTCTTTCCAGTTTTGAACGGAAGATATTTCCTTTTTCACCATAGCCCTCTATGGGCTTCCAAATATCCCTTTGCCAATTCCACAAGAACAGCCTTAGCGAAAGGCTTCTTGAAGGGAAAGATGTAACTCTGTGAGATGAAATAAGAGAACGCAGAACAGTTTCTCAGAAAGCTTCTTTCCAGTTTTGAACGGATGATATTTCCTTTTTCCCCATAGCCCTCTATGGGCTTACAAATATCCCTTTGCCAATTCCACAAGAACAGCCTTAGCGAAAGGCTTCTTGAAGGGAAAGATGTAACTCTGTGAGATGAATTAAGAGAACACAGAGCAGTTTCTCAGAAAGCTTCTCTCCAGTTTTGAACGGAAGGTATTTCCTTTTTCCCCGTAACCCTCTATGGGCTTCCAAATATCCCTTTGCCAATTCCACAAGAACAGCCTTAGCGAAAGGCTTCTTGAAGGGAAAGATGTAACTCTGTGAGATGAATTCACAGAACACAGAGCTGTTTCTCAGAAAGCTTCTTTCCAGTTTTGAACGGAAGATATTTCCTTTTTCACCATAGCCCCCTATGGGCTTCCAAATATCCCTTTGCCAATTCCACAAGAACAGCCTTAGACAAAGGCTTCTTGAAGGGAAAGATGTAACTCTGTGAGATGAATTCACAGAACACAGAGCACTTTCTCAGAAAGCTTTTTTCCAGTTTTGAACGGAAGATATTTCCTTTTTCACTGTAGCCCTCTATTGGCTTCCAAATATCCCTTTGCCAATTCCACAAGAACAGCCTTAGCGAAAGGCTTCTGGAAGGGAAAGATGTAACTCTGTGAGACGAATTAACAGAACACAGAGCAGTTTCTCAGAAAGCATCTTTCCAGTTTTGAACGGAAGATATTTCCTTTTTCCTCATAGCCCTCTATGGGCTTCCAAATATCCCTCTGACAATTCCACAAGAATAGCCTTAGCGAAAGGCTTCTTGAAGGGAAAGATGTAACTCTGTGAAATGAATTCACAGAACACAAAGCAGTTTCTCAGAAAGCTTCCTTACAGTTTTGAACGGAAGATATTTCCTTTTCCAATGTAGCCCTCTATGGGCTTGCAAATATCCCTTTGCCAATTCCACAAGAACAGCCTTAGCGAAAGGCTTCTTGAAGGGAAAGATGTAACTCTGTGAGAGGAATTAACAGAACACAGAGCAGTTTCTCAGAAAGCTTCTTTCCAGTTTTGAACGGAAGATATTTCCTTTTTCACCATAGCCCTCTATGGGCTTCCAAATATCCCTTTGCCAATTCCACAAGAACAGCCTTAGCGAAAGTCTTCTTGAAGGGAAAGATGTAACTCTGTGAGATGAATTCACAGAACACATAGCAGTTTCTCAGAAAGCTTCTTTCCAGTTTTGAACAGAAGATATTTCGTTTTTCACCATAGCCCTCTATGGGCTTCCAAATATCCCTTTGCCAATTCCACAAGAACAGCCTTAGCGAAAGGCCTCTTGAAGGGAAAGATGTAACTCTGTGAGATGAATTCACAGAACACAGAGCAGTTTCTCAGAAAGCTTCTTTCCAGTTTTCAGCGGAAGATATTTCCTTTTTCACCATAGCCCTCTATGGGCTTCCAAATATCCCTTTGCCAATTCCACAAGAACAGCCTTAGCGAAAGGCTTCCTGAAGGGAAAGATGTAACTCTGTGAGATGAATTCACAGAACACAGAGCAGTTTCTCAGAAAGCTTCTTTCCAGTTTTGAACGGAAGATATTTCCTTTTTCACCATAGCCCTCTATGGGCTTCCAAATATCCCTTTGCCAATTCCACAAGAACAGCCTTAGCGAAAGGCTTCTTGAAGGGAAAGATGTAACTCTGTGAGATGAAATAAGAGAACGCAGAACAGTTTCTCAGAAAGCTTCTTTCCAGTTTTGAACGGATGATATTTCCTTTTTCCCCATAGCCCTCTATGGGCTTCCAAATATCCCTTTGCCAATTCCACAAGAACAGCCTTAGCGAAAGGCTTCTTGAAGGGAAAGATGTAACTCTGTGAGATGAATTAAGAGAACACAGAGCAGTTTCTCAGAAAGCTTCTCTCCAGTTTTGAACGGAAGGTATTTCCTTTTTCCCCGTAACCCTCTATGGGCTTCCAAATATCCCTTTGCCAATTCCACAAGAACAGCCTTAGCGAAAGGCTTCTTGAAGGGAAAGATGTAACTCTGTGAGATGAATTCACAGAACACAGAGCTGTTTCTCAGAAAGCTTCTTTCCAGTTTTGAACGGAAGATATTTCCTTTTTCACCATAGCCCCCTATGGGCTTGCAAATATCCCTTTGCCAATTCCACAAGAACAGCCTTAGACAAAGGCTTCTTGAAGGGAAAGATGTAACTCTGTGAGATGAATTCACAGAACACAGAGCACTTTCTCAGAAAGCTTTTTTCCAGTTTTGAACGGAAGATATTTCCTTTTTCACTGTAGCCCTCTATTGGCTTCCAAATATCCCTTTGCCAATTCCACAAGAACAGCCTTAGCGAAAGGCTTCTTGAACGGAAAGATGTAACTCTGTGAGATGAATTCACAGAACACAGAGCAGTTTCTCAGAAAGCTTCTTTCCAGTTTTGAACGGAAGATATTTCCTTTTTCCCCATAGCCCTCTATGGGCTTCCAAATATCCCTTTGCCAATTCCACAAGAACAGCCTTAGCGAAAGGCTTCTTGAAGGGAAAGATGTAAATCTGTGAGATGAATTCACAGAACACAGAGCAGTTTCTCAGAAAGCTTCTTTCCAGTTTTTAACGGAAGATATTTCCTTTTTCACTGTAGCCCTCTATGGGCTTCCAAATATCCCTTTGCCAATCCCACAAGAACAGCCTTAGCGAAAGGCTTCTTGAAGGGAAAGATGTAACTCTGTGAGAGGAATTAACAGAACACAGAGCAGTTTCTCAGAAAGCTTTTTTCCAATTTTGAACGGAAGATATTTCCTTTTTCACTGTAGCCCTCTATGGGCTTCCAATTATCCCTTTGCCAATTCCACAAGAACAGCCTTAGCCAAAGGCTTCTTGAAGGGAAAGATGTAACTCTGTGAGATGAATTCACAGAACACAGAGCAGTTTCTCAGAAAGCTTCTTTCCAGTTATGAACGGAAGATATTTCCTTTTTCACCATAGCCCTCTATGGGCTTCCAAATATCCCTTTGCCAATTCCACAAGAACAGCCTTAGGGAAAGGCTTCTTGAAGTGAAAGATGTAACTCTGTGAGATGAATTCACAGAATACACAGCACTTTCTCAGAAAGCTTCTTTCCAGTTTTGAACGGAATATATTTCCTTTTTCACTGTAGCCCTCTATGGGCTTCCAAATATCCCTTTGCCAATTCCACAAGAACAGCCTTAGCGAAAAGCTTCTTGAAGGGAAAGATGTACCTCTGTGAGATGAATTCGCAGAACACAGAGCAGTTTCTCAGAAAGCTTCTTTCCAGTTTTCAACGGAAGATATTTCCTTTTTCCCCATAGCCCTCTCTGGGTTTCCAAATATCCCTTTGCCAATTCCACAAGAACAGCCTTAGCGAAAGGCTTCTTGAAGTGAAAGATGTAACTCTGTGAGATGAATTAAGAGAACACAGAGAAGTTTCTCAGAAAGCTTCTTTCCAGTTTTCAGCGGAAGTTATTTCCTTTTTCACCATAGCCCACTATGGGCTTCCAAATATCCCTTTGCCAATTCCACAAGAACAGCCTTAGCGAAAGGCTTCCCGAAGGGAAAGATGTAACTCTGTGAGATGAATTCACAGAACACAGAGCAGTTTCTCAGTAAGCTTCTTTCCAGTTTTGAACAGAAGATATTTCCTTTTTCACTGTAGCCCTCTATGGGCTTCCAAATATCCCTTTGCCAATTCCACAAGAACAGCCTTAGCGAAAGGCGGCTTGAAGGGAAACATGAAACTCGGTGAGATGAATTCACAGAACACAGAGCAGTTTCTCAGAAAGCTTCTTTCCAGATTTGAACGGAAGATATTTCCTTTTTCCCCATAGCCCTCTATGGGCTTCCAAATATCCCTTTGCCAATTCCACAAGAACAGCCTTAGCGAAAGGCTTCTTGAAGGGAAAGATGTAACTCTGTGAGATGAATTAAGAGAACACAGAGCAGTTTCTCAAAAAGCTTCTTTCCAGTTTTGAACGGAAGATATTTCCTTTTTCCCTATAGCCCTCTGTTGGCTTCCAAATATCCCTTTGCCAATTCCACAAGAACAGCCTTAGTGAAAGGCTTCTTGAAGGGAAAGATGTAACGATGTAACTCTGTGAGATGAATTCACAGAACACAGAGCAGCTTCTCAGAAAGCTTCTTTCCAGTTTTGAACGGAAGATATTTCCTTTTTCCCCATAGCCTTCTATGGGCTTCCAAATATCCCTTTGCCAATTCCACAAGAACAGCCTTAGCGAAAGGCTTCTTGAAGGGAAAGATGTAACTCTGTGAGATGAATTCACAGAACACAGAGCAGTTTCTCAGAAAGCTTCTTTCCAGTTTTGAACGGAAGATATTTCCTTTTTCACCATAGCCCTCTATGGGCTTCCAAATATCCCTTTGCCAATTCCACAAGAACAGCCTTAGCGAAAGGCTTCTTGAAGGGAAAGATGTACCTCTGTGAGATGAATTCACAGAACACAGAGCAGTTTCTCAGAAAGCTTCTTTCCAGTATTGAACGGAAGATATTTCCTTTTTCCCCATAGCCCTCTATGGGCTTCCAAATATCCCTTTGCCAATTCCACAAGAACAGCCGTAGCGAAAGGCTTCTTGAAGGGAAAGATGTAACTCTGTGAGATGAATTCACAGAACACAGAGCAGTTTCTCAGAAAGCTTCTTTCCAGTTTTGAAAGGAAGATATTTCCTTTTTCCCCATAACCCTCTATGGGCTTCCAAATATCCCTTTGCCAATTCCACAAGAACAGCCTTAGCGAAAGGCTTCTTGAAGGGAAAGATGTAACTCCGTGAGATGAATTCACAGAACACAGAGCACTTTCTCAGAAAGCTTCTTTCCAGTTTTGAACGGAAGATATTTCCTTTTTCACTGTAGCCCTCTATGGGCTTCCAAATATCCATTTGCCAATTCCACAAGAACAGCCTTAGCGAAAGGCTTCTTGGAGGGAAAGATGTAACTCTGTGAGAGGAATTAACAGAACACAGAGCAGTTTCTCAGAAAGCTTCTCTCCAGTTTTGAACGGAAGACATTTCCTTTTTCACCATAGCCCTCTATGGGCTTCCAAATATCCCTTTGCCAATTCCACAAGAACAGCCTTAGCGAAAGGCTTCTTGAAGGAAAGATGTAACTCTGTGAGATGAATTCACAGAACACAGAGCAGTTTCTGAGAAAGCTTCTTTCCAGTTTTGAACGGAAGATATTTCCTTTTTCACCATAGCCCTCTATGGGCTTCCAAATATCCCTTTGCCAATTCCACAAGAACAGCCTTAGCGAAAGGCTTCTTGAAGGGAAAGATGTACCTCTGAGAGATGAATTCACAGAACACAGAGCTGTTTCTCAGAAAGCTTCTTTCCAGTTTTGAACGGAAGATATTTCCTTTTTCCCCATAGCCCTCTATTTGCTTCCAAATATCCCTTTGCCAATTCCACAAGAACAGCCTTAGCGAAAGGCTTCTAGAAGTGAAAGATGTAACTCTGTGAGATGAATTAAGAGAACACAGAGCAGTTTCTCAGAAAGCTTCTTTCCAGTTTTCAGCGGAAGATATTTCCTTTTTCACCCTAGCCCTCTAAGGGCTTCCAAATATCCCTTTGCCAATTCCACAAGAACAGCCTTAGCGAAAGGCTTCTTGAAGGGAAAAAGGTAACTCGGTGAGACGAATTCATAGAACACAGAGCAGTTTCTCAGAAAGCATCTTTCCAGTTTTGAACGGAAGATATTTCCTTTTTCCCCATAGACTTCTATGGGCTTCCAAATATCCCTTTGCCAATTCCACAAGAACAGCCTTAGCGATAGGCTTCTTGAAGGGAAAGATGGAACTCTGTGAGATGAATTCACAGAACACAGAGCAGTTTCTCAGAAAGCTTCTTTCCAGTTTTGAACGGAAGATTTTTCCTTTTTCCCCACAGCCCTCTATGGGCTTCCTAATATCCCTTTGCCAATTCCACAAGAACAGCCTTAGCGAAAGGCTTCTTGAAGGGAAAGATGTAACTCCGTGAGATGAATTCACAGAACACAGAGCAGTTTCTCAGAAAGCTTCTTTCCAGTTTTGAACGGAAGATATTTCCTTTTTCCCCATAGCCCTGTATGGGCTTCCAAATATCCCTTTGCCAATTCCACAAGAACAGCCTTAGCGAAAGGCTTCTTGAAGGGAAAGATGTAACTCTGTGAGATGAATTCACAGAACACAGAGCAGTTTCTCAGAAAGCTTCTTTCCAGTTTTGAACGGAAGATATTTCCTTTTTCCCCTTAGCCCTCAATGGGCTTCCAAATATCCCTTTGCCAATTCCACAAGAACAGCCTTAGCGAAAGGCTTCTTGAAGGGAAAGATGTAACTCTGTGAGATGAATAGACAGAACACAGAGCACTTTCTCAGAAAGCTTCTTTCCAGTTTTGAACGGAAGTTATTTCCTTTTTCACTGTAGCCCTCTATGGGCTTCCAAATATCCCTTTGCCAATTCCACAAGAACAGCCTCAGCGAAAGGCTTCTTGAAAGGAAAGATGTAACTCTGTGAGATGAATTCACAGAACACAGAGCAGTTTCTCAGAAAGCTTCTTTCCAGTTTTGAACGGAAGATATTTCCTTTTTCACCATAGCCCTCTATGGGCTTCCAATTATCCCTTTGCCAATTCCACAAGAACAGCCTTAGCCAAAGGCTTCTTGAAGGGAAAGATGTAACTCTGTGAGATGAATTCACAGAACACAGAGCAGTTTCTCAGAAAGATTCTTTCCAGTTTTGAACGGCAGATATTTCCTTTTTCACCATAGCCCTCTATAGGCTTCCAAATATTCCTTTGCCAATTCCACAAGAACAGCCTTAGCGAAAGGCTTCTTGAAGGGAAAGATGTAACTCTGTGAGATTAATTCACAGAACACAGAGCAGTTTCTCAGAAAGCTTCTTTCCAGTTTTGAACGGAAGATATTTCCTTTTTCACCATTGCCCTCTATGGGCTTCCAAATATCCCTTTGCCAATTCCACAAGAACAGCCTTAGCGAAAGGCTTCTTGAAGGGAAAGATGTAACTCTGTGAGATGAATTCACAGAACACAGAGCAGTCTCTCAGACAGCTTCTTAACAGTTTTGACCGGAAGATATTTCCTTTTTCCCCATAACCCTCTATGGGCTTCCAAATATCCCTTTGCCAATTCCACAAGGACAGCCTTAGGGAAAGGCTTCTTGAAGGGAAAGATGTAACTCTGTGAGATGAATTCACAGAACACAGAGCAGTTTCTCAGAAAGTTTCTTTCCAGTTTTGAACGGAAGATATTTCCTTTTTCACCATAGCCCTCTATGGGCTTCCAATTATCCCTTTGCCAATTCCACAAGAACAGCCTTAGCCAAAGGCTTCTTCAAGGGAAAGATGTAACTCTGTGAGATGAATTCACAGAACACAGAGCACTTTCTCAGAAAGCTTCTTTCCAGTTTTGAACGGAAGATATTTCCTTTTTCACTGTAGCCCTCTATGGGCTTCCAAATATCCCTTTGCCAATTCCACAAGAACAGCCTTAGCGAAAGGCTTCTTGAAGGGAAAGATGTAACTCTGTGAGAGGAATTAACAGAACACAGAGCAGTTTCTCAGAAAGCTTCTTTCCAGTTTTGAACGGAAGATATTTCCTTTTTCACCATAGCCCTCTATGGGCTTCCAAATATCCCTTTGCCAATTCCACAAGAACAGCCTTAGCGAAAGGCCTCTTGAAAGGAAAGATGTAACTCGGTGAGATGAATTCACAGAACACAGAGCAGTTTCTCAGAAAACTTCTTTCCAGTTCTGAACGGAAGATATTTCCTTTTTCCCCATAGCCCTCTATGGGCTTCCAAATATCCCTTTGCCAATTCCACAAGAACAGCCTTAGCGAAAGGCTTCTTGAAGGGAAAGATGTAACTCTGTGAGATGAATTCACAGAACCCAGAGCAGTTTCTCAGAAAGCTTCTTTCCAGTTTTGAACGGAAGATATGTCCTTTTTCCCCATAGCAATCTATGGGCTTCCAAATATCCCTTTGCCAATTCCACAAGAACAGCCTTAGCGAAAGGCTTCTTGAAGGGAAAGATGTAACTCTGTGAGATGAATTCACAGAACACAGAGGACTTTCTCAGAAAACTTCTTTACAGTTTTCAGCGGAAGATATTTCCTTTTTGACTGTAGCCCTCTATGGGCTTCCAAATATCCCTTTGCCAATTCCAAAAGAACAGCCTTAGCGAAAGGCTTCTTGAAGGGAAACATGTAACTCTGTGAGATGAATTCACAGACCACAGAGCAGTTTCTCAGAAAGCTTATTTCCAGTTTTGAACGGAGGATATTTCCTTTTTCCCCATAGCCCTCTATGGGCTTCCAAATATCCCTTTGCCAATTCCACAAGAACAGCCTTAGCGAAAGGCTTCTTGAAGGGAAAGATGTAACACTGTGAGATGATTTAAGAGAACACAGAGTAGATTCTCAGAAAGCTTCTTTCCAGTTTTGAACGGAAGATATTTCCTTTTTCACCATAGCCCTCTATGGGCTTCCAAATATCCCTTTGCCAATTCCACAAGAACAGGCTTAGCGAAAGGCTTCTTGAAGGGAAAGATGTATCTCTGTGAGATGAATTCACAGAACACAGAGAACTTTCTCAGAAAGCTTCTTTCCAGTTTTGAACGGAAGATATTTCCTTTTTCCCCATAGCCGTCTAAGCGCTTCTAAATATCCCTTTGCCAATTCCACAAGAACAGCCTTAGCGAAAGGCTTCTTGAAGGGAAAGATGTAACTCTGTGAGATGAATTCACAGAACACAGAGCAGTTTCTCAGAAAGCTTCTTTCCAGTTTTGAACGGAAGATATTTCCTTTTTCACTGTAGCCCTCTATGGGCTTCCAAATATCCCTTTGCCAATTCCACAAGAAAAGCCTTAGCGAAAGGCTTCTTGAAGGGAAAGATGTAACTCTGTGAGATGAATTCACAGAACACAGAGCACTTTCTCAGAAAGCTTCTTTCCAGTTTTGAACGAAAGATATTTCCTTTTTCACCGTAGCCCTCTATGGGCTTCCAAATATCCCTTTGCCAATTCCACAAGAAAAGCCTTAGCGAAAGGCTTCTTGAAGGGAAAGATGTAACTCTGTGAGATGAATTAACAGAACACGGAGCAGTTTCTCAGAAAGCTTCTTTCCAGTTTTCAACGGAAGATATTTCCTTTTTCACCATAGCCCTCTATGGGCTTCCAAATATCCCTTTGCCAATTCCACAAGAACAGCCTTAGCGAAAGGCTGCTTGAAGGGAAAGATGTAACTCTGTGAGGTGAATTAACAGAACACAGAGCAGTTTCTCAGAAAGCTTCTTTCCAGTTGTGAAAGGAAGATATTTCCTTTTTCACTGTAGCCCTCTATGGGCTTCCAAATATCCCTTTGCCAATTCCACAAGAACAGCCTTAGCGAAAGGCTTCTTGAAGGGAAAGATGTAACTCTGTGAGATGAATTCACAGAACACAGAGCACTTTCTCAGAAAGCTTCTTTCCAGTTTTGAACGGAAGATATTTCCTTTTTCCCCATAGCCCTCTAATGGCTTCTAAATATCCCTTTGCCAATTCCACAAGAACAGGCTTAGCGAAAGGCTTCTTGAAGGGAAACATGTAACTCTGTGAGACGAATTAACAGAACACAGAGCAGTATCTCAGAAAACTTCTTTCCAGTTGTGAACGGAAGATATTTCCTTTTTCCCCATAGCCCTCTATTGGCTTCCAAATATCCCTTTGCCAATTCCACAAGAACAGCCTTAGTGAAAAGCTTCTTGAAGAGAAAGATGTAACTCTGTGAGATGAGTTAACAGAACACAGAGCAGTTTCTCAGAAAGCTTCTTTCCAGTTTTGAACGGAAGTTATTTCCTTTTTCACTGTAGCCTTCTATGGGCTTCCAAATATCCCTTTGCCAATTCCACAAGAACAGCCTTAGCGAAAGGCTTCTTGAAGGGAAACATGTAACTCTGTGAGGGGAATTAACAGAACACAGAGCAGTTTCTCAGAAAGCTTCTTTCCAGTTTTGAACGGAAGATATTTCCTTTTTCAACATAGCCCTCTATGGGCTTCCAAATATCCCTTTGTCAATTCCACAACAACAGCCTTAGCGAAAGGCCTCTTGAAAGGAAAGATGTAACTCTGTGAGATGAATTCACAGAACACAGAGCAGTTTCTCAGAAAGTTTCTTTCCAGTTTTGAACGGAAGATATTTCCTTTTTCACCATAGCCCTCTATGGGCTTCCAATTATCCCTTTGCCAATTCCACAACAACAGCCTTAGCCAAAGGCTTATTCAAGGGAAAGATGTAACTCTGTGAGATGAATTCACAGAACACAGAGCACTTTCTCAGAAAGCTTCTTTCCCGTTTTGAACGGAAGATATTTCCTTTTTCACTGTAGCCCTCTATGGGCTTCCAAATATCCATTTGCCAATTCCACAAGAACAGCCTTAGCGAAAGGCTTCTTGAAGGGAAAGATGTAACTCTGTGAGAGGAATTAACAGATCACAGAGCAGTTTCTCAGAAAGCTTCTTTCCAGTTTTGAACGGAAGATATTTCCTTTTTCACCATAGCCCTCTATGGGCTTCCAAATATCCCTTTGCCAATTCCACAAGAACAGCCTTAGCGAAAGGCCTCTTGAAAGGAAAGATGTAACTCTGTGAGATGATTTCACAGAACACAGAGCAGTTTCTCAGAAAGTTTCTTTCCAGTTTTGAACGGAAGATATTTCCTTTTTCACCATAGCCCTCTATGGGCTTCCAATTATCCCTTTGCCAATTCCACAAGAACAGCCTTAGCCAAAGGCTTCTTGAAGGGAAAGATGTAACTCTGTGAGATGAATTCACAGAACACAGAGCAGTTTCTCAGAAAGATTCTTTCCAGTTTTGAACGGAAGATATTTCCTTTTTCACCATTGCCCTCTATGGGCTTCCAAATATCCCTTTGCCAATTCCACAAGAACAGCCTTAGCGAAAGGCTTCTTGAAGGGAAAGATGTAACTCTGTGAGATGAATTCACAGAACACAGAGCAGTCTCTCAGAAAGCTTCTTAACAGTCTTGAACGGAAGATATTTCCTTTTTCCCCATAACCCTCTATGGGCTTCCAAATATCCCTTTGCCAATTCCACAAGGACAGCCTTAGGGAAAGGCTTCTTGAAGGGAAAGATGTAACTCTGTGAGATGAATTCACAGAACACAGAGCAGTTTCTCAGAAAGCTTCTTTCCAGTTTTGAACGGAAGATATTTCCTTTTTCACTGTAGCCCTCTATGGGCTTCCAAATATCCATTTGCCAATTCCACAAGAACAGCCTTAGCGAAAGGCTTCTTGAAGGGAAAGATGTAACTCTGTGAGAGGAATTAACAGAACACAGAGCAGTTTCTCAGAAAGTTTCTCTCCAGTTTTGAACGGAAGATATTTCCTTTTTCACCATAGCCCTCTATGGGCTTCCAAGTATCCCTTTGCCAATTCCACAAGAACAGCCTTAGCGAAAGGCATCTTGAAGGGAAAGATGTAACTCTGTGAGATGAATTAACACAACACAGAGCAGTTTCTCAGACAGCTTCTTTCCACTTTTGAACGGAAGATATTTCCTTTTTCACTGTAGCCCTCTATGGGCTTCCAAATATCCCTTTGCCAATTCCACAAGAACAGCCTTAGCGAAAGGCTTCTTGAAGGGAAAGATGTAACTCTGTGAAATGAATTCACAGAACACAGAGCAGTTTCTCAGAAAGCTTCTTTCCAGTTTTGAACGGTAGATATTTCCTTTTTCCCCATAGCCCTCTATGGGCTTCCAAATATCCCTTTGCCAATTCCACAAGAACAGGCTTAGCGAAAGGCTTCTTGAAGGGAAACATGTAACTCTGTGAGACGAATTGACAGAACACAGAGCAGTATCTCAGAAAACTTCTTTCCAGTTGTGAACGGAAGATATTTCCTTTTTCCCCATAGCCCTCTATTGGCTTCCAAATATCCCTTTGCCAATTCCACAAGAACAGCCTTAGTGAAAAGCTTCTTGAAGAGAAAGATGTAACTCTGTGAGATGAATTCACAGAACACAGAGCAGTTTCTCAGAAAGCTTCTTTCCAGTTTTGAACGGAAGATATTTAATTTTTCACCATATCCCTCTATGGGCTTCCATATATCCCTTTGCCAATTCCACAAGAACAGCCTTAGCGAAAGGCTTCTTGAAGGGAAACATGTAACTCTGTGAGATGAATTCTCAGAACACAGAGTAGTTTCTCAGAAAGCTTCTTTCCAGTTTTGAACGGAAGATATTTCCTTTTTCACCATTGCCCTCTATAGGCTTCCAAATATCCCTTTGCCAATTCCACAAGAACAGCCTTAGCGAAAGGCTTCTTGAAGGGAAAGATGTAACTCTGTGAGATGAATTCACAGAACACAGAGCAGTTTCTCAGAAAGCTTCTTTCCAGTTTTGAACGGAAGATATTTCCTTTTTCACCATAGCCCTCTAAGGGCTTCCAAATATCCCTTTGCCAATTCCACAAGAACAGCCTTAGCGAAAGGATTCTTGCAGGGAAAGATGTAACTCTGTGAGACGAATTCGCAGAACACAGAGCAGTTTCTCAGAAAGTTTCTTTCCAGTTTTGAACGGAAGATATTTCCTTTTTCACTGTAGCCCTCTATGGGCTTCCAAATATCCCTTTGCCAATTCCACAAGAACAGCCTTAGCGAAAGGCTTCTTGAAGGGAAAGATGTAACTCTGTGAGATGAATTCACAGAACACAGAGCAGTTTCTCAGAAAGCTTCTTTCCAGTTTTGAACGGAAGATATTTCCTTTTTCACTGTAGCCCTCCATGGGCTTCGAAATATCCCTTTGCCAATTCCACAAGAACAGCCTTAGCGAAAGGCTTCTTGAAGGGAAAGATGTACCTCTGTGGGATGAATTCACTGTACACAGAGCAGTTTTTCAGAAAGCTTCTTTCCAGTTTTCAACGGAAGATATTTCCTTTTTAACCTTAGCCCTCTATGGGCTTCCAAATATCCCTTTGCCAATTCCACAAGAACAGCCTTAGCGAAAGGCTTCTTGAAGGGAAAGATGAAACTCTGTGAGATGAATTAAGAGAACACAGAGAAGTTTCTCAGAAAGCTTCTTTCAAGTTTTGAACGGAAGATATTTCCTTTTTCACTGTAGCCCTCTATGGGCTTCCAAATATCCGTTTGCCAATTCCACAAGAACAGCCTTAGCGAAAGGCTTCTTGAAGGGAAAGATGTAACTCTGTGAGATGAATTAACAGAACACAGAGCAGTTTCTCAGAAAGGTTCTTTCCAGTTTTGAACGGAAGATATTTCCTTTTTCCCCATAGCCCTCTATGGGCTTCCAAATATCCTTTTGCCAATTCCTCAAGAACAGCCTTTGCGAAAGGCTTCTTGAAGGGAAAGATGTAACTCTGTGAGATGAATTAAGAGAACACAGAGCAGTTTCTCAGAAAGCTTCTTTCCAGTTTTCAGGGGAAGACATTTCCTTTTTCACCATAGCCCACTATAGGCTTCCAAAAATCCTTTTGCCAATTCAACAAGAACAGCCTTAGCGAAAGGCTTCTTGAAGGGAAAGATGTAACTCTGTGTGGTGAATTCACAGAACACAGAGCAGTTTCTCAGAAAGCTTCTTTCCAGGTTTGAACGGAAGATATTTCCTTTTTCCCCATAGCCCTCTAAGGGCATCCAAATATCCCTTTGCCAATTCCACAAGAACAGCCTTAGCGAAAGGCTTCTTGAAGGGAAAGATGTAACTCTGTGAGATGAATTCACAGAACACAGAGCAGTTTCTCAGAAAGCTTCTTTCCAGGTTTGAACGGAAGATATTTCCTTTTTCACTGTAGCCCTCTATGGGCTTCCAAATATCCCTTTGCCAATTCCACAAGAACAGCCTTAGCGAAAAGCTTCTTGAAGGGAAACATGTAACTCTGTGAGATGAATTCAGAGAACACAGAGCAGTTTCTCAGAAAGCTTCTTTCCAGTTTTGAACGGAAGATATTTCCTTTTTCCCCATAGCCCTCTATTGGCTTCCAAATATCCCTTTGCCAATTCCACAAGAACAGCCTTAGCGAAAGGCTTCTGGAAGGGAAAGATGTAACTCTGTGAGACGAATTTACAGAACACAGAGCAGTTTCTCAGAAAGCATCTTTCCAGTTTTGAACGGAAGATATTTCCTTTTTCCTCATAGCCCTCTATGGGCTTCCAAATATCCCTCTGACAATTCCACAAGAATAGCCTTAGCGAAAGGCTTCTTGAAGGGAAAGATGTAACTCTGTGAAATGAATTCACAGAACACAAAGCAGTTTCTCAGAAAGCTTCCTTACACTTTTGAACGGAAGATATTTCCTTTTCCAATGTAGCCCTCTATGGGCTTGCAAATATCCCTTTGCCAATTCCACAAGAACAGCCTTAGCGAAAGGCTTCTTGAAGGGAAAGATGTAACTCTGTGAGAGGAATTAACAGAACACAGAGCAGTTTCTCAGAAAGCTTCTTTCCAGTTTTGAACGGAAGATATTTCCTTTTTCCCCATAGCCCTCTATGGGCTTCCAAATATCCCTTTGCCAATTCCACAAGAACAGCCTTAGCGAAAGTCTTCTTGAAGGGAAAGATGTAATTCTGTGAGATGAATTCACAGAACACATAGCAGTTTCTCAGAAAGCTTCTTTCCAGTTTTGAACAGAAGATATTTCGTTTTTCACCATAGCCCTCTATGGGCTTCCAAATATCCCTTTGCCAATTCCACAAGAACAGCCTTAGCGAAAGGCCTCTTGAAGGGAAAGATGTAACTCTGTGAGATGAATTCACAGAACACAGAGCAGTTTCTCAGAAAGCTTCTTTCCAGTTTTCAGCGGAAGATATTTCCTTTTTCACCATAGCCCTCTATGGGCTTCCAAATATCCCTTTGCCAATTCCACAAGAACAGCCTTAGCGAAAGGCTTCCTGAAGGGAAAGATGTAACTCTGTGAGATGAATTCACAGAACACAGAGCAGTTTCTCAGAAAGCTTCTTTCCAGTTTGGAACGGAAGATATTTCCTTTTTCACCATAGCCCTCTATGGGCTTCCAAATATCCCTTTGCCAATTCCACAAGAACAGCCTTAGCGAAAGGCTTCTTGAAGGGAAAGATGTAACTCTGTGAGATGAAATAAGAGAACGCAGAACAGTTTCTCAGAAAGCTTCTTTCCAGTTTTGAACGGATGATATTTCCTTTTTCCCCATAGCCCTCTATGGGCTTCCAAATATCCCTTTGCCAATTCCACAAGAACAGCCTTAGCGAAAGGCTTCTTGAAGGGAAAGATGTAACTCTGTGAGATGAATTAAGAGAACACAGAGCAGTTTCTCAGAAAGCTTCTCTCCAGTTTTGAACGGAAGGTATTTCCTTTTTCCCCGTAACCCTCTATGGGCTTCCAAATATCCCTTTGCCAATTCCACAAGAACAGCCTTAGCGAAAGGCTTCTTGAAGGGAAAGATGTAACTCTGTGAGATGAATTCACAGAACACAGAGCTGTTTCTCAGAAAGCTTCTTTCCAGTTTTGAACGGAAGATATTTCCTTTTTCACCATAGCCCCCTATGGGCTTCCAAATATCCCTTTGCCAATTCCACAAGAACAGCCTTAGACAAAGGCTTCTTGAAGGGAAAGATGTAACTCTGTGAGATGAATTCACAGAACACAGAGCACTTTCTCAGAAAGCTTTTTTCCAGTTTTGAACGGAAGATATTTCCTTTTTCACTGTAGCCCTCTATTGGCTTCCAAATATCCCTTTGCCAATTCCACAAGAACAGCCTTAGCGAAAGGCTTCTTGAACGGAAAGATGTAACTCTGTGAGATGAATTCACAGAACACAGAGCAGTTTCTCAGAAAGCTTCTTTCCAGTTTTGAACGGAAGATATTTCCTTTTTCAGCATAGCCCTCTATGGGCTTCCAAATATGCCTTTGCCAATTCCACAAGAACAGGCTTAGCGAAAGGCTTCCTGAAGGGAAAGATGTAACTCTGTGAGACGAATTCACAGAACACAGAGCAGTTTCTCAGAAAGCTTCTTTCCAGTTTTGAACGGAAGATATTTCCTTTTTCCCCATAGCCCTCTATGGGCTTCCAAATATCCCTTTCCCAATTCCACAAAAACAGCCTTAGCGAAAGGCGTCTTGAAGGGAAAGATGTAACTCTGTGATATGAATTCACAGAACACAGAGCAGTTTCTCAGAAAGCTTCTTTCCAGTTTTCAACGGAAGATATTTCCTTTTTCACTATAGCCCTCTATGGGCTTCCAAATATCCCTTTGCCAATTACACAAGAACAGCCTTAGCGAAAGGCTTCTTGAAGGGAAAGATGTAACTCTGTGAGATGAATTAACAGAACACAGAGCAGTTTCTCAGAAAGCTTCTTTCCAGTTTTGAACGGAAGATATTTCCTTTTTCACATAGCCCTCTACGGGCTTCCAAATATGCCTTTGCCAATTCCACAAGAACAGGCTTAGCGAAAGGCTTCTTGAAGGGAAAGATGTAACTCTGTGAGACGAATTAACAGAACACAGAGCAGTTTCTTAGAAAGCTTCTTTCCAGTTTTCAGCGAAGATATTTCCTTTTTCACCATAGCCCACTATGGGATTCCAAATATCCCTTTGCCAATTCCACAAGAACAGCCTTAGCGAAAGGCTTCTTGAAGGGAAAGATGTAACTCTGTGAGATGAATTCACAGAGCACAGAGCAGTTTCTCAGAAAGCTTCTTTCCAGTTTTGAACGGAAGATATTTCCTTTTTCCCCATAGCCCTCTATGGGCTTCCAAATATCCCTTTGCCAATTCCACAAGAACAGCCTTAGCGAAAAGCTTCTTGAAGGGAAAGATGTAACTCTGTGAGATGAATTCACAGAACACAGAGCAGTTTCTCAGAAAGCTTCTTTCCAGTTTTGAACGGAAGATATTTCCTTTTTCCCCATAGCCCTCTATGGGCTTCCAAATATCCCTTTGCCAATTCCACAAGAACAGCCTTAGCGAAAGGCTTCTTGAAGGGAAAGATGTAACTCTGTGAGATGAATTCACAGAACACATAGCAGTTTCTCAGAAAGCTTCTTTCCAGTTTTGAACAGAAGATATTTCGTTTTTCACCATAGCCCTCTATGGGCTTCCAAATATCCCTTTGCCATTTCCACAAGAACAGCCTTAGCGAAAGGCCTCTTGAAGGGAAAGATGTAACTCTGTGAGATGAATTCACAGAACACAGAGCAGTTTCTCAGAAAGCTTCTTTCCAGTTTTCAGCGGAAGATATTTCCTTTTTCACCATAGCCCTCTATGGGCTTCCAAATATCCCTTTGCCAATTCCACAAGAACAGCCTTAGCGAAAGGCTCCTGAAGGGAAAGATGTAACTCTGTGAGATGAATTCACAGAACACAGAGCAGTTTCTCAGAAAGCTTCTTTCCAGTTTTGAACGGAAGATATTTCCTTTTTCACCATAGCCCTCTATGGGCTTCCAAATATCCCTTTGCCACTTCCACAAGAACAGCCTTAGCGAAAGGCTTCTTGAAGGGAAAGATGTAACTCTGTGAGATGAAATAAGAGAACGCAGAACAGTTTCTCAGAAAGCTTCTTTCCAGTTTTGAACGGATGATATTTCCTTTTTCCCCATAGCCCTCTATGGGCTTCCAAATATCCCTTTGCCAATTCCACAAGAACAGCCTTAGCGAAAGGCTTCTTGAAGGGAAAGATGTAACTCTGTGAGATGAATTAAGAGAACACAGAGCAGTTTCTCAGAAAGCTTCTCTCCAGTTTTGAACGGAAGGTATTTCCTTTTTCCCCGTAACCCTCTATGGGCTTCCAAATATCCCTTTGCCAATTCCACAAGAACAGCCTTAGCGAAAGGCTTCTTGAAGGGAAAGATGTAACTCTGTGAGATGAATTCACAGAACACAGAGCTGTTTCTCAGAAAGCTTCTTTCCAGTTTTGAACGGAAGATATTTCCTTTTTCACCATAGCCCCCTATGGGCTTCCAAATATCCCTTTGCCAATTCCACAAGAACAGCCTTAGACAAAGGCTTCTTGAAGGGAAAGATGTAACTCTGTGAGATGAATTCACAGAACACAGAGCACTTTCTCAGAAAGCTTTTTTCCAGTTTTGAACGGAAGATATTTCCTTTTTCACTGTAGCTCTCTATTGGCTTCCAAATATCCCTTTGCCAATTCCACAAGAACAGCCTTAGCGAAAGGCTTCTTGAACGGAAAGATGTAACTCTGTGAGATGAATTCACAGAACACAGAGCAGTTTCTCAGAAAGCTTCTTTCCAGTTTTGAACGGAAGATATTTCCTTTTTCAGCATAGCCCTCTATGGGCTTCCAAATATGCCTTTGCCAATTCCACAAGAACAGGCTTAGCGAAAGGCTTCCTGAAGGGAAAGATGTAACTCTGTGAGACGAATTAACAGAACACAGAGCAGTTTCTCAGAAAGCTTCTTTCCAGTTTTGAACGGAAGATATTTCCTTTTTCCCCATAGCCCTCTATGGGCTTCCAAATATCCCTTTGCCAATTCCACAAGAACAGCCTTAGCGAATGGCTGCTTGAAGGGAAAGATGTAACTCTGTGAGATGAATTCACAGAACACAGAGCAGTTTCTCAGAAAGCTTCTTTCCAGTTTTGAACGGAAAATATTTCCGTTTTCACCATAGCCCTCTATGGGCTTCCAAATATCCCTCTGACAATTCCACAAGAACAGCCTTAGCGAAAGGCTTCTTGAAGGGAAAGATGTAACTCTGTGAGATGAATTCACAGAACACAGAGCACTTTCTCAGAAAGCTTCTTTCCAGTTTTGAACGGAAGATATTTCCTTTTCCACTGTAGCCCTCTATGGGCTTCCAAATATCCCTTTGCCAATTCCACAAGAACAGCCTTAGCGAAAGGCTTCTTGAAGGGAAAGATGTAACTCTGTGAGAGGAATTAACAGAACACAGAGCAGTTTCTCAGAAAGCTTCTTTCCAGGTTTGAACGGAAGATATTTCCTTTTTCACCATAGCCCTCTATGGGCTTCCAAATATCCCTTTGCCAATTCCACAAGAACAGCCTTAGCGAAAGGCTTCTTGAAGGGAAAGATGTAACTCTGTGAAATGAATTCACAGAACACAGAGCAGTTTCTCAGAAAGCTTCTTTCCAGTTTTGAACGGAAGATATTTCCTTTTTCACCATAGCCCTCTATGGGCTTCCAAATATATGTTTGCCAATTCCACAAGAACAGCCTTAGCGAAAGGCTTCTTGAAAGGAAAGATGTAACTCTGTGAGATGAATTCACAGAACACAGAGCAGTTTCTCAGAAAGCTTCTTTCCAGTTTTGATCGGAAGATATTTCCTTTTTCACTCTAGCCCTCTATGGGCTTCCAAATATCCCTTTGCCAATTCCACAAGAACAGCCTTAGCGAAAAGCTTCTTGAAGGGATACATGTAACTCTGTGAGATGAATTCACGGAACACAGAGCAGTTTCTCAGAAAGCTTCTTTCCAGTTTTGAACGGAAGATATTTCCTTTTTCCCCATAGCCCTCTATTGGCTTCCAAATATCCCTTTGCCAATTCCACAAGAACAGCCTTAGAGAAAGGCTGCTTGAAGGGAAAGATGTAACTCTGTGAGATGAATTCACAGAACACAGAGCAGTTTCTCAGAAAGCTTCTTTCCAGTTTTGAACGGAAGATATTTCCTTTTTCACCATAGCCCTCTAGGGGCTTCCAAATATCACTTTGCCAATTCCACAAGAACAGCCTTAGCGAAAGGCTGCTGGAAGGGAAACATGTAACTCTGTGAGATGAATTCACAGAACACAGAGCAGTTTCTCAGAAAGCTTCTTTCCAGTTTTGAACGGAAGATATTTCCATTTTCACCATAGCCCTCTATGGGCTTCCAAATATCCCTCTGACAATTCCACAAGAACAGCCTTAGCGAAAGGCTTCTTGAAGGGAAAGATGTAACTCTGTGAGATGAATTCACAGAACACAGAGCAGTTTCTCAGAAAGCTTCTTTCCAGTTTTGAACGGAAGATATTTCCTTATTCACTGTAGCCCTCTATGGGCTTCCAAATATCCCTTTCCCAATTCCACAAGAACAGCCTTAGCGAAAGGCTTCTTGAAGGGAAAGATGTAACTCTGTGAGATGAATTAACAGAACACAGAGCAGTTTCTCAGAAAGCTTCTTTCCAGTTTTGAACGGAAGATATTTCCTTTTTCCCCATAGCCCTCTATGGGCTTTCAAATATCCTTTTGCCAATTCCTCAAGAACAGCCTTTGCGAAAGGCTTCTTGAAGGGAAAGATGTAACTCTGTGAGATGAATTAAGAGAACACAGAGCAGTTTCTCAGAAAGCTTCTTTCCAGTTTTCAGCGGAAGACATTTCCTTTTTCACCATAGCCCACTATGGGCTTCCAAAAATCCCTTTGCCAATTCCACAAGAACAGCCTTAGCGAAAGGCTTCTTGAAGGGAAAGATGAAACTCTGTGAGATGAATTCACAGAACACAGAGCAGTTTCTCCGAAAGCTTCTTTCCAGTTTTGAACGGAAGATATTTCCTTTTTCACTGTAGCCCTCTATGGGCTTCCAAATATCCCTTTGCCAATTCCACAAGAACAGCCTTAGCGAAAAGCTTCTTGAAGGGAAACATGTAACTCTGTGAGATGAATTCACAGAACACATAGCAGTTTCTCAGAAAGCTTCTTTCCAGTTTTGAACAGAAGTTATTTCGTTTTTCACCATAGCCCTCTAGGGGCTTCCAAATATCACTTTGCCAATTCCACAAGAACAGCCTTAGCGAAAGGCTGCTGGAAGGGAAACATGTAACTCTGTGAGATGAATTCACAGAACACAGAGCAGTTTCTCAGAAAGCTTCTTTCCAGTTTTGAACGGAAGATATTTCCATTTTCACCATAGCCCTCTATGGGCTTCCAAATATCCCTTTCCCAATTCCACAAGAACAGCCTTAGCGAAAGGCTTCTTGAAGGGAAAGATGTAACTCTGTGAGATGAATTAACAGAACACAGAGCAGTTTCTCAGAAAGCTTCTTTCCAGTTTTGAACGGAAGATATTTCCTTTTTCCCCATAGCCCTCTATGGGCTTCCAAATATCCTTTTGCCAATTCCTCAAGAACAGCCTTTGCGAAAGGCTTCTTGAAGGGAAAGATGTAACTCTGTGAGATGAATTAAGAGAACACAGAGCAGTTTCTCAGAAAGCTTCTTTCCAGTTTTCAGCGGAAGACATTTCCTTTTTCACCATAGCCCACTATGGGCTTCCAAAAATCCCTTTGCCAATTCCACAAGAACAGCCTTAGCGAAAGGCTTCTTGAAGGGAAAGATGTAACTCTGTGAGAGGAATTAACAGAACACAGAGCAGTTTCTCAGAAAGCTTCTTTCCAGTTTTGTACGGAAGATATTTCCTTTTTCACTGTAGCCCTCTATGGGCTTCCAAATATCCGTTTGCCAATTCCACAAGAACAGCCTTAGCGAAAGGCTTCTTGAAGGGAAAGATGTAACTCTGTGAGATGAATTCACAGAACACAGAGCACTTTCTCAGAAAGCTTCTTTCCAGTTTTGAACGGAAGATATTTCCTTTTCCACTGTAGCCCTCTATGGGATTGCAAATATCCCTTTGCCAATTCCACAAGAACAGCCTTAGCGAAAGGCTTCTTGAAGGGAAAGATGTAACTCTGTGAGAGGAATTAACAGAACACAGAGCAGTTTCTCAGAAAGCTTCTTTCCAGTTTTGAACGGAAGATATTTCCTTTTTCACCATAGCCCTCTATGGGCTTCGAAATATCCCTTTGCCAATTCCACAAGAACAGCCTTAGCGAAAGGCTTCTTGAAGGGAAAGATGTAACTCTGTGAGATGAATTCACAGAACACATAGCAGTTTCTCAGAAATCTTCTTTCCAGTTTTGAACAGAAGTTATTTCGTTTTTCACCATAGCCCTCTATGGGCTTCCAAATATCCCTTTGCCAATTCCACAAGAACAGCCTTAGCGAAAGGCCTCTTGAAGGGAAAGATGTAACTCTGTGAGATGAATTCACAGAACACAGAGCAGTTTCTCAGAAAGCTTCTTTCCAGTTTTCAGCGGAAGATATTTCCTTTTTCACCATAGCCCTCTATGGGCTTCCAAATATCCCTTTGCCAATTCCACAAGAACAGCCTTAGCGAAAGGCTTCTTGAAGGGAAAGATGTAACTCTGTGAGATGAATTCACAGAACACAGAGCAGTTTCTCAGAAAGCTTCTTTCCAGTTTTGAACGGAAGATATTTCCTTTTTCCCTATAGCCCTCTATGGGCTTCCCAATATCCCTTTGCCAATTCCACAAGAACAGCCTTAGCGAAAGGCTTCTTGAAGGGAAAGATGTAACTCTGTGAGATGAATTCACAGAACACAGAACAGTTTCTCAGAAAGCTTCTTTCCAGTTTTGAACGGATGATATTTCCTTTTTTCCCATAGCCCTCTAGGGGCTTCCAAATATCCCTTTGCCAATTCCACAAGAACAGCCTTAGCGAAAGGCTTCTTGAAGGGAAAGATGTAACTCTGTGAGATGAATTAAGAGAACACAGAGCAGTTTCTCAGAAAGCTTCTCTCCAGTTTTGAACGGAATGTATTTCCTTTTTCCCCATAACCCTCTATGGGCTTCCAAATATCCCTTTGCCAATTCCACAAGAACAGCCTTAGCGAAAGGCTTCTTGAAGGGAAAGATGAAACTCTGTGTGATGAATTCACAGAACACAGAGCTGTTTCTCAGAAAGCTTCTTTCCAGTTTTGAACGGAAGATATTTCCTTTTTCACCATAGCCCGCTATGGGATTTCAAATATCCCTTTGCCAATTCCACAAGAACAGCCTTAGACAAAGGCTTCTTGAAGGGAAAGATGTAACTCTGTGAGATGAATTCACAGAACACAGAGCAGTTTCTCAGAAAGCTTCTTTCCAGTTTTGAACGGAAGATATTTCCGTTTTCACCATAGCCCTCTATGGGCTTCCAAATATCCCTCTGACAATTCCACAAGAACAGCCTTAGCGAAAGGCTTCTTGAAGGGAAAGATGTAACTCTGTGAGATGAATTCACAGAACACAGAGCACTTTCTCAGAAAGCTTCCTTACAGTTTTGAACGGAAGATATTTCCTTTTCCACTGTAGCCCTCTATGGGCTTCCAAATATCCCTTTGCCAATTCCACAAGAACAGCCTTAGCGAAAGGCTTCTTGAAGGGAAAGATGTAACTCTGTGAGATGAATTCACAGAATACAGAGCACTTTCACAGAAAGCTTCCTTACAGTTTTGAACGGAAGATATTTCCTTTTCCACTGTAGCCCTCTATGGGCTTGCAAATATCCCTTTGCCAATTCCACAAGAACAGCCTTAGCGAAAGGCTTCTTGAAGGGAAAGATGTAACTCTGTGAGAGGAATTAACTGAACACAGAGCAGTTTCTCAGAATGCTTCTTTCCAGTTTTGAACGGAAGATATTTCCTTTTTCACCATAGCCCTCTATGGGCTTCCAAATATCCCTTTGCCAATTCCACAAGAACAGCCTTAGCGAAAGGCTTCTTGAAGTGAAAGATGTAACTCTGTGAGATGAATTCACAGAACACATAGCAGTTTCTCAGAAAGCTTCTTTCCAGTTTTGAACAGAAGTTATTTCGTTTTTCACCATAGCCCTCTATGGGCTTCCAAATATCCCTTTGCCAATTCCACAAGAACAGCCTTAGCGAAAGGCCTCTTGAAGGGAAAGATGTAACTCTGTGAGATGAATTCACAGAACACAGAGCAGTTTCTCAGAAAGCTTCTTTCCAGTTTTCAGCGGAAGATATTTCCTTTTCCACCATAGCCCTCTAAGGGCTTCCAAATATCCCTTTGCCAATTCCACAAGAACAGCCTTAGCGAAAGGCTTCTTGAAGGGAAAGATGTAACTCTGTGAGATGAATTCACAGAACACAGAGCAGTTTCTCAGAAAACTTCTTTCCAGTTTTGAACGGAAGATATTTCCTTTTTCACCATAGCCCTCTATGGGCTTCCAAATATCCCTTTGCCAATTCCACAAGAACAGCCTTAGCGAAAGGCTTCTTGAAGGGAAAGATGTAACTCTGTGTGATGAATTCACAGAACACAGAGCTGTTTCTCAGAAAGCTTCTTTCCAGTTTTGAACGGAAGATATTTCCTTTTTCACCATAGCCCCCTATGGGATTCCAAATATCCCTTTGCCAATTCCACAAGAACAGCCTTAGACAAAGGCTTCTTGAAGGGAAAGATGTAACTCTGTGAGATGAATTCACAGAACACAGAGCAGTTTCTCAGAAAGCTTCTTTCCAGTTTTGAACGGAAGATATTTCCGTTTTCACCATAGCCCTCTATGGGCTTCCAAATATCCCTCTGACAATTCCACAAGAACAGCCTTAGCGAAAGGCTTCTTGAAGGGAAAGATGTAACTCTGTGAGATGAATTCACAGAACACAGAGCAGTTTCTCAGAAAGCTTCTTTCCAGTTTTGAACGGAAGATATTTCCTTATTCACTGTAGCCCTCTATGGGCTTCCAAATATCCCTTTCCCAATTACACAAGAACAGCCTTAGCGAAAGGCTTCTTGAAGGGAAAGATGTAACTCTGTGAGATGAATTAACAGAACACAGAGCAGTTTCTCAGAAAGCTTCTTTCCAGTTTTGAACGGAAGATATTTCCTTTTTCCCCATAGCCCTCTATGCGCTTCCAAATATCCTTTTGCCAATTCCTCAAGAACAGCCTTTGCGAAAGGCTTCTTGAAGGGAAAGATGTAACTCTGTGAGATGAATTAAGAGAACACAGAGCAGTTTCTCAGAAAGCTTCTTTCCAGTTTTCAGCGGAAGACATTTCCTTTTTCACCATAGCCCACTATGGGCTTCCAAAAATCCCTTTGCCAATTCCACAAGAACAGCCTTAGCGAAAGGCTTCTTGAAGGGAAAGATGAAACTCTGTGAGGTGAATTCACAGAACACAGAGCAGTTTCTCAGAAAGCTTCTTTCCAGTTTTGAACGGAAGATATTTCCTTTTTCCCCATAGCCCTCTAAGGGCATCCAAATATCCCTTTGCCAATTCCACAAGAACAGCCTTAGCGAAAGGCTTCTTGAAGGGAAACATGTAACTCTGTGAGATGAATTCACAGAACACAGAGCTGTTTCTCAGAAAGCTTCTTTCCAGTTTTGAACGGAAGATATTTCCTTTTTCCCCATAGCCCTCTATTGGCTTCCAAATATCCCTTTGCCAATTCCACAAGAACAGCCTTAGCGAAAGGCTTCTTGAAGGGAAAGAAGTAACTCTGTGAGACGAATTAACAGAACACAGAGCAGTTTCTCAGAAAGCTTCTTTCCAGTTTTGAACCGAAGATATTTCCTTTTTCCTCATAGCCCTCTGTGGGCTTCCAAATATCCCTCTGACAATTCCACAAGAACAGCCTTAGCGAAAGGCTTCTTGAAGGGAAAGATGTAACTCTGTGAAATGAATTCACAGAACACAGAGCAGTTTCTCAGAAAGCTTCTTTCCAGTTTTGAACGGAAGATATTTCCTTTTTCACTCTAGCCCTCTATGGGCTTCCAAATATCCGTTTGCCAATTCCACAAGAACAGCCTTAGCGAAAGGCTTCTTGAAATGAAAGATGTAACTCTGTGAGATGAATTCACAGAACACAGAGCACTTTCTCAGAAAGCTTCCTTACAGTTTTGAACGGAAGATATTTCCTTTTCCACTGTAGCCCTCTATGGGCTTGCAAATATCCCTTTGCCAATTCCACAAGAACAGCCTTAGCGAAAGGCTTCTTGAAGGGAAAGATGTAACTATGTGAGATGAACTCACAGAACACATAGCAGTTTCTCAGAAAGCTTCTTTCCAGTTTTGAACAGAAGTTATTTCGTTTTTCACCATAGCCCTCTATGGGCTTCCAAATATCCCTTTGCCAATTCCACAAGAACAGCCTTAGCGAAAGGCCTCTTGAAGGGAAAGATGTAACTCTGTGAGATGAATTCACAGAACACAGAGCAGTTTCTCAGAAAGCTTCTTTCCAGTTTTCAGCGGAAGATATTTCCTTTTCCACCATAGCCCTCTAAGGGCTTCCAAATATCCCTTTGCCAATTCCACAAGAACAGCCTTAGCGAAAGGCTTCTTGAAGGGAAAGATGTAACTCTGTGAGATGAATTCACAGAACACAGAGCAGTTTCTCAGAAAACTTCTTTCCAGTTTTGAACGGAAGATATTTCCTTTTTCACCATAACCCTCTATGGGCTTCCCAATATCCCTTTGCCAATTCCACAATAACAGCCTTAGCGAAAGGCTTCTTGAAGGGAAAGATGTAACTCTGTGAGATGAATTAACAGAACACAGAACAGTTTCTCAGAAAGCTTCTTTCCAGTTTTGAACGGATGATATTTCCTTTTTCCCCATAGCCCTCTATGGGCTTCCAAATATCCCTTTGCCAATTCCACAAGACCAGCCTTAGCGAAAGGCTTCTTGAAGGGAAAGATGTAACTCTGTGAGATGAATTAAGAGAACACAGAGCAGTTTCTCAGAAAGCTTCCCTCCAGTTTTGAACGGAAAGTATTTCCTTTTACCCATAACCCTCTATGGGCTTCCAAATATCCCTTTGCCAATTCCACAAGAACAGCCTTAGCGAAAGGCTTCTTGAAGGGAAAGATGTAACTCTGTGTGATGAATTCACAGAACACAGAGCTGTTTCTCAGAAAGCTTCTTTCCAGTTTTGAACGGAAGATATTTCCTTTTTCACCATAGCCCCCTATGGGATTCCAAATATCCCTTTGCCAATTCCACAAGAACAGCCTTAGACAAAGGCTTCTTGAAGGGAAAGATGTAACTCTGTGAGATGAATTCACAGAACACAGAGCAGTTTCTCAGAAAGCTTCTTTCCAGTTTTGAACGGAAGATATTTCCGTTTTCACCATAGCCCTCTATGGGCTTCCAAATATCCCTCTGACAATTCCACAAGAACAGCCTTAGCGAAAGGCTTCTTGAAGGGAAAGATGTAACTCTGTGAGATGAATTCACAGAACACAGAGCAGTTTCTCAGAAAGCTTCTTTCCAGTTTTGAACGGAAGATATTTCCTTTTTCCCCATAGCCCTCTATTGGCTTCCAAATATCCCTTTGCCAATTCCACAAGAACAGCCTTAGCGAAAGGCTTCTTGAAGGGAAAGATGTAACTCTGTGAGACGAATTAACAGAACACAGAGCAGTTTCTCAGAAAGCTTCTTTCCAGTTTTGAACGGAAGATATTTCCTTTTTCCTCATAGCCCTCTATGGGCTTCCAAATATCCGTTTGCCAATTCCACAAGAACAGCCTTAGCGAAAGGCTTCTTGAAGGGAAAGATGTAACTCTGTGAGATGAATTCACAGAACACAGAGCACTTTCTCAGAAAGATTCCTTACAGTTTTGAACGGAAGATATTTCCTTTTCCACTGTAGCCCTCTATGGGCTTGCAAATATCCCTTTGCCAATTCCACAAGAACAGCCTTAGCGAAAGGCTTCTTGAAGGGAAAGATGTAACTCTGTGAGATGAATTCACAGAACACAGAGCAGTTTCTCAGAAAGCTTCTTTCCAGTTTTGAACGGAAGATATTTCCTTTTTCCCCATAGCCCTCTATGGGCTTCCAAATATCCCTTTCCCAATTCCACAAGAACAGCCTTAGCGAAAGGCGTCTTGAAGGGAAAGATGTAACTCTGTGAGATGAATTCACAGAACACAGAGCAGTTTCTCAGAAAACTTCTTTCCAGTTTTGAACGGAAGATATTTCCTTTTTCACCATAGCCCTCTATGGGCTTCCAAATATCCCTTTGCCAATTCCACAAGAACAGCCTTAGAGAAGGGCTTCTTGAAGGGAAAGATGTAACTCTGTGAGACGAATTCACAGAACACATAGCAGTTTCTCAGAAAGCTCCTTTCCAGTTTTGAACAGAAGATATTTCGTTTTTCACGATAGCCCTCTATGGGCTTCCAAATATCCCTTTGCCAATTCCACAAGAACAGCCTTAGCGAAAGGCCTCTTGAAGGGAAAGATGTAACTCTGTGAGATGAATTCACAGAACACAGAGCAGTTTCTCAGAAAGCTTCTTTCCAGTTTTCAGCGGAAGATATTTCCTTTTTCACCATAGCCCTCTACGGGCTTCCAAATATCCCTTTGCCAATTCCACAAGAACAGCCTTAGCGAAAGGCTTCTTGAAGGGAAAGATGTAACTCTGTGAGATGAATTAACAGAACACAGAACAGTTTCTCAGAAAGCTTCTTTCCAGTTTTGAACGGATGATATTTCCTTTTTCCCCATAGCCCTCTATGGGCTTCCAAATATCCCTTTACCAATTCCACAAGAACAGCCTTAGCGAAAGGCTTCTTGAAGGGAACGATGTAACTCTGTGAGATGAACTAAGAGAACACAGAGCAGTTTCTCAGAAAGCTTCTCTCCAGTTTTGAACGGAAGGTATTTCCTTTTTCCCCATAACCCTCTATGGGCTTCCAAATATCCCTTTGCCAATTCCACAAGAACAGCCTTAGCGAAAGGCTTCTGGAAGGGAAAGATGTAACTCTGTGTGATGAATTCACAGAACACAGAGCTGTTTCTCAGAAAGCTTCTTTCCAGTTTTGAACGGAAGATATTTCCTTTTTCACCATAGCCCCCTATGGGCTTCCAAATATCCCTTTGCCAATTCCACAAGAACAGCCTTTGCGAAAGGCTTCTTGAAGGGAAAGATGTAACTCTGTGAGATGAATTCACAAAACACAGAGCAGTTTCTCAGAAAGCTTCTTTCCAGTTTTGAACGGAAGATATTTCCTTTTTCAGCATAGCCCTCTATGGGCTTCCAAATATGCCTTTGCCAATTCCACAAGAACAGGCTTAGCGAAAGGCTTCCTGAAGGGAAAGATGTAACTCTGTGAGACGAATTAACAGAACACAGAGCAGTTTCTCAGAAAGCTTCTTTCCAGTTTTGAACGGAAGATATTTCCTTTTTCCCCATAGCCCTCTATGGGCTTCCAAATATCCTTTGCCAATTTCACAAGAACAGCCTTAGCGAAAAGCTTCTTGAAGGGAAAGTTGTAACTCTGTGACATGAATTCACAGAACACAGAGCAGTTTCTCAGAAAGCTTCTTTCCAGTTTTGAACGGAAGATATTTCCTTTTTCCCCATAGCCCTCTATGGGCTTCCAAATATCCCTTTGCCAATTCCACAAGAACAGCCTTAGCGAAAGGCTGCTTGAAGGTAAAGATGTAACTCTGTGAGATGAATTCACAGAACACAGAGCAGTTTCTCAGAAAGCTTCTTTACGGTTTTGAACGGAAGATATTTCCTTTTTCACCATAGCCCTCTATGGGCTTCCAAATATCCCTTTGCCAATTCCACAAGAACAGGCTTAGAGAAAGGCTTCTTGAAGGGAAAGATGTAACTCTGTGAGATGAATTCACAGAACACAGAGCAGTTTCTCAGAAAGCTTCTTTCCAGTTTTTGACGGAAGATATTTCCTTTTTCACTGTAGCCCTCTATGGGCTTCCAAATATCCCTTTGCCAATTCCACAAGAACAGCCTTTGCGAAAGGCTTCTTGAAGGGAAAGATGTAACTCTGTGAGATGAATTCACAAAACACAGAGCAGTTTCTCAGAAAGCTTCTTTCCAGTTTTGAACGGAAGATATTTCCTTTTTCAGCATAGCCCTCTATGGGCTTCCAAATATGCCTTTGCCAATTCCACAAGAACAGGCTTAGCGAAAGGCTTCCTGAAGGGAAAGATGTAACTCCGTGAGACGAATTAACAGAACACAGAGCAGTTTCTCAGAAAGCTTCTTTCCAGTTTTGAACGGAAGATATTTCCTTTTTCCCCATAGCCCTCTATGGGCTTCCAAATATCCTTTGCCAATTTCACAAGAACAGCCTTAGCGAAAAGCTTCTTGAAGGGAAAGTTGTAACTCTGTGAGATGAATTCACAGAACACAGAGCAGTTTCTCAGAAAGCTTCTTTCCAGTTTTGAACGGAAGATATTTCCTTTTTCCCCATAGCCCTCTATGGGCTTCCAAATATCCCTTTGCCAATTCCACAAGAACAGCCTTAGCGAAAGGCTGCTTGAAGGGAAAGATGTAACTCTGTGAGATGAATTAAGAGAACACAGAGCAGTTTCTCAGAAAGCTTCTTTCCGGTTTTGAACGGAAGATATTTCCTTTTTCACTGTAGCCCTCTATGGGCTTCCAAATATCCCTTTGCCAATTCCACAAGAACAGCCTTAGCGAAAGGCTTCTTGAAGGGAAAGATGTAACTCTGTGAGATGAATTCACAGAACACAGAGCAGTTTCTCAGAAAGCTTCTTTCCAGTTTTGAACGGAAGATATTTCCTTTTTCCCCATAGCCCTCTATGGGCTTCCAAATATCCCTTTCCCAATTCCACAAGAACAGCCTTAGCGAAAGGCGTCTTGAAGGGAAAGATGTAACTCTGTGAGATGAATTCACAGAACACAGAGCAGTTTCTCAGAAAGCTTCTTTCCACTTTTGAACGGAAGATATTTCCTTTTTCCCCATAGCCCTCTATGGGCTTCCAAATATCCCTTTGCCAATTCCACAAGAACAGCCTTAGCGAAGGGCTTCTTGAAGGGAAAGATGTAACTCTGTGAGACGAATTCACAGAACACATAGCAGTTTCTCAGAAAGCTTCTTTCCAGTTTTGAACAGAAGATATTTCGTTTTTCACGATAGCCCTCTATGGGCTTCCAAATATCCCTTTGCCAATTCCACAAGAACAGCCTTAGCGAAAGGCCTCTTGAAGGGAAAGATGTAACTCTGTGAGATGAATTCACAGAACACAGAGCAGTGTCTCAGAAAGCTTCTTTCCAGTTTTCAGCGGAAGATATTACCTTTTTCACCATAGCCCTCTATGGGCTTCCAAATATCCCTTTGCCAATTCCACAAGAACAGCCTTAGCGAAAGGCTTCTTGAAGGGAAAGATGTAACTCTGTGAGATGAATTAACAGAACACAGAACAGTTTCTCAGAAAGCTTCTTTCCAGTTTTGAACGGATGATATTTCCTTTTTCCCCATAGCCCTCTATGGGCTTCCAAATATCCCTTTACCAATTCCACAAGAACAGCCTTAGCGAAAGGCTTCTTGAAGGGAAAGATGTAACTCTGTGAGATGAACTAAGAGAACACAGAGCAGTTTCTCAGAAAGCTTCTCTCCAGTTTTGAACGGAAGGTATTTCCTTTTTCCCCATAACCCTCTATGGGCTTCCAAATATCCCTTTGCCAATTCCACAAGAACAGCCTTAGCGAAAGGCTTCTTGAAGGGAAAGATGTAACTCTGTGTGATGAATTCACAGAACACAGAGCTGTTTCTCAGAATGCTTCTTTCCAGTTTTGAACGGAAGGTATTTCCTTTTTCACCATAGCCCCCTATGGGCTTCCAAATATCCCTTTGCCAATTCCACAATAACAGGCTTAGAGAAAGGCTTCTTGAAGGGAAAGATGTAACTCTGTGAGATGAATTCACAGAACACAGAGCAGTTTCTCAGAAAGCTTCTTTCCAGTTTTTGACGGAAGATATTTCCTTTTTCACTGTAGCCCTCTATGGGCTTCCAAATATCCCTTTGCCAATTCCACAAGAACAGCCTTTGCGAAAGGCTTCTTGAAGGGAAAGATGTAACTCTGTGAGATGAATTCACAAAACACAGAGCAGTTTCTCAGAAAGCTTCTTTCCAGTTTTGAACGGAAGATATTTCCTTTTTCAGCATAGCCCTCTATGGGCTTCCAAATATGCCTTTGCCAATTCCACAAGAACAGGCTTAGCGAAAGGCTTCCTGAAGGGAAAGATGTAACTCTGTGAGACGAATTAACAGAACACAGAGCAGTTTCTCAGAAAGCTTCTTTCCAGTTTTGAACGGAAGATATTTCCTTTTTCACCATAGCCCTCTATGGGCTTCCAAATATCCTTTGCCAATTTCACAAGAACAGCCTTGGCGAAAAGCTTCTTGAAGGGAAAGTTGTAACTCTGTGACATGAATTCACAGAACACAGAGCAGTTTCTCAGAAAGCTTCTTTCCAGTTTTGAACGGAAGATATTTCCTTTTTCCCCATAGCCCTCTATGGGCTTCCAAATATCCCTTTGCCAATTCCACAAGAACAGCCTTAGCGAAAGGCTGCTTGAAGGGAAAGATGTAACTCTGTGAGATGAATTCACAGAACACAGAGCAGTTTCTCAGAAAGCTTCTTTACGGTTTTGAACGGAAGGTATTTCCTTTTTCACCATACCCCTCTATGGGCTTCCAAATATCCCTTTGCCAATTCCACAAGTACAGGCTTAGAGAAAGGCTTCTTGAAGGGAAAGATGTAACTCTGTGAGATGAATTCACAGAACACAGAGCAGTTTCTCAGAAAGCTTCTTTCCAGTTTTTGACGGAAGATATTTCCTTTTTCACTGTAGCCCTCTATGGGCTTCCAAATATCCCTTTGCCAATTCCACAAGAACAGCCTTTGCGAAAGGCTTCTTGAAGGGAAAGATGTAACTCTGTGAGATGAATTCACAAAACACAGAGCAGTTTCTCAGAAAGCTTCTTTCCAGTTTTGAACGGAAGATATTTCCTTTTTCAGCATAGCCCTCTATGGGCTTCCAAATATGCCTTTGCCAATTCCACAAGAACAGGCTTAGCGAAAGGCTTCCTGAAGGGAAAGATGTAACTCCGTGAGCCGAATTAACAGAACACAGAGCAGTTTCTCAGAAAGCTTCTTTCCAGTTTTGAACGGAAGATATTTCCTTTTTCCCCATAGCCCTCTATGGGCTTCCAAATATCCTTTGCCAATTTCACAAGAACAGCCTTAGCGAAAAGCTTCTTGAAGGGAAAGTTGTAACTCTGTGAGATGAATTCACAGAACACAGAGCAGTTTCTCAGAAAGCTTCTTTCCAGTTTTGAACGGAAGATATTTCCTTTTTCCCCATAGCCCTCTATGGGCTTCCAAATATCCCTTTGCCAATTCCACAAGAACAGCCTTAGCGAAAGGCTGCTTGAAGGGAAAGATGTAACTCTGTGAGATGAATTAAGAGAACACAGAGCAGTTTCTCAGAAAGCTTCTTTCCGGTTTTGAACGGAAGATATTTCCTTTTTCACTGTAGCCCTCTATGGGCTTCCAAATATCCCTTTGCCAATTCCACAAGAACAGCCTTAGCGAAAGGCTTCTTGAAGGGAAAGATGTAACTCTGTGAGATGAATTCACAGAACACAGAGCAGTTTCTCAGAAAGCTTCTTTCCAGTTTTGAACGGAAGATATTTCCTTTTTCCCCATAGCCCTCTATGGGCTTCCAAATATCCCTTTCCCAATTCCACAAGAACAGCCTTAGCGAAAGGCGTCTTGAAGGGAAAGATGTAACTCTGTGAGATGAATTCACAGAACACAGAGCAGTTTCTCAGAAAGCTTCTTTCCACTTTTGAACGGAAGATATTTCCTTTTTCACTATAGCCCTCTATGGGCTTCGAAATATCCCTTTGCCAATTCCACAAGAACAGCCTTAGCGAAAGGCTTCTTGAAGGGAAAGATGTAACTCTGTGAGATGAATTAACAGAACACAGAGCAGTTTCTCAGATAGCTTCTTTCCAGTTTTGAAGGGAAGATATTTCCTTTTTCACTATAGCCCTCTGTGGGCTTCCAAATATCCCTTTGCCAATTCCACAAGAACAGCCTTAGCGAAAGGCTTCATGAAGGGAAAGATGTAACTCTGTGAGATGAATTGACAGAACACAGAGCAGTTTCTCAGAAAGCTTCTTTCCAGTTTTGAACGGAAGATATTTCCTTTTTCCCCATAGAACTCTATGGGCTTCCAAATATCCTTTGCCAATTTCACAAGAACAGCCTTAGCGAAAAGCTTCTTGAAGGGAAAGATGTAACTCTGTGAGATGAATTCACAGAACACAGAGCAGTTTCTCAGAAAGCTTCTTTCCGGTTTTGAACGGAAGATATTTCCTTTTTCACCATAGCCCTCTAGGGGCTTCCAAATATCCCTTTGCCAATTCCACAAGAACAGCCTTAGAGAAAGGCTTCTTGAAGGGAGAGATGTAACTCTGTGAGATGAATTCACAGAACACAGAGCAGTTTCTCAGAAAGCTTCTTTCCAGTTTTTAACGGAAGATATTTCCTTTTTCACTGTAGCCCTCTATGGGCTTCCAAATATCCCTTTGCCAATTCCACAAGAACAGCCTTAGCCAAAGGCTTCTTGAAGGGAAAGATGTAACTCTGTGAGATGAATTAACAGAACACAGAGCAGTTTCTCAGAAAGCTTCTTTCCAGTTTTGAACGGAAGATATTTCATTTTTCCCCATAGCCCTCTATGGGCTTCCAAATATCCCTTGCCAATTCCACAAGAACAGCCTTAGCGAAAGGCTTCTTGAAGGGAAAGATGTAACTCTGTGAGATGAATTCACAGAACACAGAGCAGTTTCTCAGAAAGCTTCTTTCCAGTTTTGAACGGAAGATATTTCCTTTTTCCCCATAGCCCTCTATGGGCTTCCAAATATCCCTTTCCCAATTCCACAAGAACAGCCTTAGCGAAAGGCTTCTTGAAGGGAAAGATGTAACTCTGTGAGATGAATTAACAGAACACAGAGCAGTTTCTCAGATAGCTTCTTTCCAGTTTTGAACGGAAGATATTTCCTTTTTCACTATAGCCCTCTATGGGCTTCCAAATATCCCTTTGCCAATTCCACAAGAACTGCCTTAGCGAAAGGCTTCATGAAGGGAAAGATGTACCTCTGTGAGATGAATTGACAGAACACAGAGCAGTTTCTCAGAAAGCTTCTTTCCAGTTTTGAACGGAAGATATTTCCTTTTTCACCATAGCCCTCTATGGGCTTCCAAATATGCCTTTGCCAATTCCACAAGAACAGCCTTAGCGAAAGGCTGCTTGAAGGGAAAGATGTAACTCTGTGAGATGAATTCACAGAACACAGAGAGTTTCTCAGAAAGCTTCTTTCCGGTTTTGAACGGAAGATATTTCCTTTTTCACCATAGCCCTCTATGGGCTTCCAAATATGCCTTTGCCAATTCCACAAGAACAGGCTTAGCGAAAGGCTTCCTGAAGGGAAAGATGTAACTCTGTGAGACGAATTAACAGAACACAGAGCAGTTTCTCAGAAAGCTTCTTTCCAGTTTTGAACGGAAGATATTTCCTTTTTCCCCATAGCCCTCTATGGGCTTCCAAATATCCTTTGCCAATTTCACAAGAACAGCCTTAGCGAAAAGCTTCTTGAAGGGAAAGATGTAACTCTGTGAGATGAATTCACAGAACACAGAGCAGTTTCTCAGAAAGCTTCTTTCCAGTTTTGAACGGAAGATATTTCCTTTTTCCCCATAGCCCTCTATGGGCTTCCAAATATCCCTTTGCCAATTCCTCAAGAACAGCCTTAGCGAAAGGCTGCTTGAAGGGAAAGATGTAACTCTGTGAGATGAATTCACAGAACACAGAGCAGTTTCTCAGAAAGCTTCTTTCCGGTTTTGAACGGAAGATATTTACTTTTTCACCATAGCCCTCTAGGGGCTTCCAAATATCCCTTTGCCAATTCCACAAGAACAGCCTTAGAGATAGGCTTCTTGAAGGGAGAGATGTAACTCTGTGAGATGAATTCACAGAACACAGAGCAGTTTCTCAGAAAGCTTCTTTCCAGTTTTTAACGGAAGATATTTCCTTTTCACTGTAGCCCTCTATGGGCTTCCAAATATCCCTTTGCCAATTCCACAAGAACAGCCTTAGCGAAAGGCTTCTTGAAGGGAAAGATGTAACTCTGTGAAATGAATTAACAGAACACAGAGCAGTTTCTCAGAAAGCTTCTTTCCAGTTTTGAACGGAAGATATTTCATTTTTCCCCATAGCCCTCTATGGGCTTCCAAATATCCCTTTGCCAATTCCACAAGAACAGCCTTAGCGAAAGGCTTCTTGAAGGGAAAGATGTAACTCTGTGAGATGAATTAACAGAACACAGAGCAGTTTCTCAGAAAGCTTCTTTCCAGTTTTGAACGGAAGATATTTCATTTTTCCCCATAGCCTTCTATGGGCTTCCAAATATCCCTTTGCCAATTAAACAAGAACAGGCTTAGCGAAATGCTTCTTGAAGGGAAAGATGTAACTCTGAGAGAGGAATTTACAGAACACAGAGCAGTTTCTCAGAAAGCTTCTTTCCAGTTTTGAACGAAAGATATTTCCTTTTTCACCATAGCCCTCTATGGGCTTCCAAATATACCTTTCCCAATTCCACAAGAACAGCCTTAGCGAAAGGCGTCTTGAAGGGAAAGTTGTAACTCTGTGAGATGAATTCACAGAACACAGAGCAGTTTCTCAGAAAGCTTCTTTCCAGTTTTGAACGGAAGATATTTCCTTTTTCCCCATAGCCCTCTATGGGCTTCCAAATATCCCTTTGCCAATTCCACAAGAACAGCCTTAGCGAAAGGCTGCTTGAAGGGAAAGATGTAACTCTGTGAGATGAATTCACAGAACACAGAGCAGTTTCTCAGAAAGCTTCTTTCCGGTTTTGAACGGAAGATATTTCCTTTTTCACCATAGCCCTCTATGGGCTTCCAAATATCCCTTTGCCAATTCCACAAGAACAGGCTTAGAGAAAGGCTTCTTGAAGGGAAAGATGTAACTCTGTGAGATGAATTCACAGAACACAGAGCAGTTTCTCAGAAAGCTTCTTTCCAGTTTTTAACGGAAGATATTTCCTTTTTCACTGTAGCCCTCTATGGGCTTCCAAATATCCCTTTGCCAATTCCACAAGAACAGCCTTAGCGAAAGGCTTCTTGAAGGGAAAGATGTAACTCTGTGAGATGAATTCACAGAACACAGAGCAGTTTCTCAGAAAGCTTCTTTCCAGTTTTGAACGGAAGATAATTGCCTTTTCAGCATAGCCCTCTATGGGCTTCCAAATATGCGTTTGCCAATTCCACAAGAACAGGCTTAGCGAAAGGCTTCCTGAAGGGAAAGATGTAACTCTGTGAGAAGAATTAACAGAACACAGAGCAGTTTCTCAGAAAGCTTCTTTCCAGTTTTGAACGGAAGATATTTCCTTTTTCCCCATAGCCCTCTATGGGCTTCCAAATATCCCTTTCCCAATTCCACAAGAACAGCCTTAGCGAAAGGCGTCTTGAAGTGAAAGATGTAACTCTGTGAGATGAATTCACAGAACACAGAGCAGTTTCTCAGAAAGCTTCTTTCCAGTTTTGAACGGAAGATATTTCCTTTTTCACTATAGCCCTCTATGGGCTTCCAAATATCCCTTTGCCAATTCCACAAGAACAGCCTTAGCGAAAGGCTTCTTGAAGGGAAAGATGTAACTCTGTGAGATGAATTAAGAGAACACAGAGCAGTTTCTCAGAAAGCTTCTCTCCAGTTTTGAACGGAAGGTATTTCCTTTTTCCCCGTAACCCTCTATGGGCTTCCAAATATCCCTTTTCCAATTCCACAAGAACAGCCTTAGCGAAAGGCTTCTTGAAGGGAAAGATGTAACTCTGTGAGATGAATTCACAGAACACAGAGCTGTTTCTCAGAAAGCTTCTTTCCAGTTTTGAACGGAAGATATTTCCTTTTTCAGCATAGCCCCATATGGGCTTCCAAATATCCCTTTGCCAATTCCACAAGAACAGCCTTAGACAAAGGCTTCTTGAAGGGAAAGATGTAACTCTGTGAGATGAATTCACAGAACACAGAGCAATTTCTCAGAAAGCTTTTTTCCAGTTTTGAACGGAAGATATTTCCTTTTTCACTGTGGCCCTCTATGGGCTTCCAAATATCCCTTTGCCAATTCCACAAGAACAGGCTTAGCGAAAGGCTTCTTGAAGGGAAAGATGTAACTCTGAGAGAGGAATTTACAGAACACAGAGCAGTTTCTCAGAAAGCTTCTTTCCAGTTTTGAACGAAAGATATTTCCTTTTTCACCATAGCCCTCTATGGGCTTCCAAATATCCCTTTCCCAATTCCACAAGAACAGCCTTAGCGAAAGGCGTCTTGAAGGGAAAGACGTAACTCTGTGAGATGAATTCACAGAACACAGAGCAGTTTCTCAGAAAGCTTCTTTCCAGTTTTGAACGGAAGATATTTCCTTTTTCCCCATAGCCCTCTATGGGCTTCCAAATATCCCTTTCCCAATTCCACAAGAACAGCCTTAGCGAAAGGCGTCTTGAAGGGAAAGATGTAACTCTGTGAGATGAATTCACAGAACACAGAGCAGTTTCTCAGAAAGCTTCTTTCCAGTTTCGAACGGAAGATATTTCCTTTTTCACTATAGCCCTCTATGGGCTTCCAAATATCCCTTTGCCAATTCCACAAGAACAGCCTTAGCGAAAGGCTTCTTGAAGGGAAAGATGTAACTCTGTGAGATGAATTCACAGAACACAGAGCAGTTTCTCAGAAAGCTTCTTTCCAGTTTTGAACGGAAGATATTTCCTTTTTCCCCATAGCCCTCTATGGGCTTCCAAATATCCCTTTGCCAATTCCACAAGAACAGCCTTAGCGAAAGGCTTCTTGAAGGGAAAGATGTAACTCTGTGAGATGAATTCACAGAACACAGAGCAGTTTCTCAGATAGCTTCTTTCCAGTTTTGAACGGAAGATATTTCCTTTTTCACCATAGCCCTCTATGGGCTTCCAAATATGCCTTTGCCAATTCCACAAGAACAGCCTTAGCGAAAGGCTGCTTGAAGGGAAAGATGTAACTCTGTGAGATGAATTCACAGAACACAGAGAGTTTCTCAGAAAGCTTCTTTCCGGTTTTGAACGGAAGATATTTCCTTTTTCACCATAGCCCTCTATGGGCTTCCAAATATGCCTTTGCCAATTCCACAAGAACAGGCTTAGCGAAAGGCTTCATGAAGGGAAAGATGTAACTCTGTGAGACGAATTAACAGAACACAGAGCAGTTTCTCAGAAAGCTTCTTTCCAGTTTTGAACGGAAGATATTTCCTTTTTCACTGTAGCCCTCTATGGGCTTCCAAATATCCTTTGCCAATTTCACAAGAACAGCCTTAGCGAAAAGCTTCTTGAAGGGAAAGATGTAACTCTGTGAGATGAATTCACAGAACACAGAGCAGTTTCTCAGAAAGCTTCTTTCCAGTTTTGAACGGAAGATATTTCCTTTTTGCCCATAGCCCTCTATGGGCTTCAAAATATCCCTTTGCCAATTCCACAAGAACAGCCTTAGCGAAAGGCTGCTTGAAGGGAAAGATGTAACTCTGTGAGATGAATTCACAGAACACAGAGCAGTTTCTCAGAAAGCTTCTTTCCGGTTTTGAACGGAAGATATTTACTTTTTCACCATAGCCCTCTATGGGCTTCCAAATATCCCTTTGCCAATTCCACAAGAACAGCCTTAGAGATAGGCTTCTTGAAGGGAGAGATGTAACTCTGTGAGATGAATTCACAGAACACAGAGCAGTTTCTCAGAAAGCTTCTTTCCAGTTTTTAAAGGAAGATATTTCCTTTTTCACTGTAGCCCTCTATGGGCTTCCAAATATCCCTTTGCCAATTCCACAAGAACAGCCTTAGCGAAAGGCTGCTTGAAGGGAAAGATGTAACTCTGTGAGATGAATTAACAGAACACAGAGCAGTTTCTCAGAAAGCTTCTTTCCAGTTTTGAACGGAAGATATTTCATTTTTCCCCATAGCCCTCTATGGGCTTCCAAATATCCCTTTGCCAATTCCACAAGAACAGCCTTAGCGAAAGGCTTCTTGAAGGGAAAGATGTAACTCTGTGAAATGAATTAACAGAACACAGAGCAGTTTCTCAGAAAGCTTCTTTCCAGTTTTGAACGTAAGATATTTCATTTTTCCCCATAGCCCTCTATGGGCTTCCAAATATCCCTTTGCCAATTCCACAAGAACAGGCTTAGCGAAAGGCTTCTTGAAGGGAAAGATGTAACTCTGAGAGAGGAATTTACAGAACACAGAGCAGTTTCTCAGAAAGCTTCTTTCCAGTTTTCAACGAAAGATATTTCCTTTTTCACCATAGCCCTCTATGGGCTTCCAAATATACCTTTCCCAATTCCACAAGAACAGCCTTAGCGAAAGGCGTCTTGAAGGGAAAGTTGTAACTCTGTGAGATGAATTCACAGAACACAGAGCAGTTTCTCAGAAAGCTTCTTTCCAGTTTTGAACGGAAGATATTTCCTTTTTCCCCATAGCCCTCTATGGGCTTCCAAATATCCCTTTGCCAATTCCACAAGAACAGCCTTAGCGAAAGGCTGCTTGAAGGGAAAGATGTAACTCTGTGAGATGAATTCACAGAACACAGAGCAGTTTCTCAGAAAGCTTCTTTCCGGTTTTGAACGGAAGTTATTTCCTTTTTCACCATAGCCCTCTATGGGCTTCCAAATATCCCTTTGCCAATTCCACAAGAACAGGCTTAGAGAAAGGCTTCTTGAAGGGAAAGATGTAACTCTGTGAGATGAATTCACAGAACACAGAGCAGTTTCTCAGAAAGCTTCTTTCCAGTTTTGAACGGAAGATATTTCCTTTTTCCCCATAGCCCTCTATGGGCTTCCAAATATCCCTTTCCCAATTCCACAAGAACAGCCTTAGCGAAAGGCGTCTTGAAGCGAAAGATGTAACTCTGTGAGATGAATTCACAGAACACAGAGCAGTTTCTCAGAAAGCTTCTTTCCAGTTTTGAACGGAAGATATTTCCTTTTTCACTATAGCCCTCTATGGGCTTCCAAATATCCCTTTGCCAATTCCACAAGAACAGCCTTAGCGAAAGGCTTCTTGAAGGGAAAGATGTAACTCTGTGAGATGAATTCACAGAACACAGAGCAGTTTCTCAGAAAGCTTCTTTCCAGTTTTGAACGGAAGATATTTCCTTTTTCACTATAGCCCTCTATGGGCTTCCAAATATCCCTTTGCCAATTCCACAAGAACAGCCTTAGCGAAAGGCTTCTTGAAGGGAAAGATGTAACTCTGTGAGATGAATTCACAGAACACAGAGCAGTTTCTCAGAAAGCTTCTTTCCAGTTTTGAACGGAAGATATTTCCTTTTTCACTATAGCCCTCTATGGGCTTCCAAATATCCCTTTGCCAATTCCACAAGAACAGCCTTAGCGAAATTCTTCATGAAGGGAAAGATGTAACTCTGTGAGATGAATTGACAGAACACAGAGCAGTTTCTCAGAAAGCTTCTTTCCAGTTTTGAAGGGAAGATATTTCCTTTTTCACCATAGCCCTCTATGGGCTTCCAAATATGCCTTTGCCAATTCCACAAGAACAGCCTTAGCGAAAGGCTGCTTGAAGGGAAAGATGTAACTCTGTGAGATGAATTCACAGAACACAGAGCAGTTTCTCAGAAAGCTTCTTTCCGGTTTTGAACGGAAGATATTTCCTTTTTCACCATAGCCCTCTATGGGCTTCCAAATATCCCTTTGCCAATTCCACAAGAAGAGGCTTAGAGAAAGGCTTCTTGAAGGGAAAGATGTAACTCTGTGAGATGAATTCACAGAACACAGAGCAGTTTCTCCGAAAGCTTCTTTCCAGTTTTTAACGGAAGATATTTCCTTTTTCACTGTAGCCCTCTATGGGCTTCCAAATATCCCTTTGCCAATTCCACAAGAACAGCCTTAGCGAAAGGCTTCTTGAAGGGAAAGATGTAACTCTGTGAGATGAAATCACTGAACACAGAGCAGTTTCTCAGAAAGCTTCTTTCCAGTTTTGAACGGAAGATATTTCCTTTTTCAGCATAGCCCTCTATGGGCTTCCAAATATGCCTTTGCCAATTCCACAAGAACAGGCTTAGCGAAAGGCTTCCTGAAGGGAAAGATGTAACTCTGTGAGACGAATTAACAGAACACAGAGCAGTTTCTCAGAAAGCTTCTTTCCAGTTTTGAACGGAAGATATTTCCTTTTTCCCCATAGCCCTCTATGGGCTTCCAAATATCCCTTTCCCAATTCCACAAGAACAGCCTTAGCGAAAGGCGTCTTGAAGGGAAAGATGTAACACTGTGAGATGAATTCACAGAACACAGAGCAGTTTCTCAGAAAGCTTCTTTCCAGTTTTGAACGGAAGATATTTCCTTTTTCACTATAGCCCTCTATGGGCTTCCAAATATCCCTTTGCCAATTCCACAAGAACAGCCTTAGCGAAAGGCTTCTTGAAGGGAAAGATGTAACTCTGTGAGATGAATTCACAGAACACAGAGCAGTTTCTCAGAAAGCTTCTTTCCAGTTTTGAACGGAAGATATTTCCTTTTTCACTATAGCCCTCTATGGGCTTCCAAATATCCCTTTCCAATTCCACAAGAACAGCCTTAGCGAAAGGCTTCATGAAGGGAAAGATGTACCTCTATGAGATGAATTGACAGAACACAGAGCAGTTTCTCAGAAAGCTTCTTTCCAGTTTTGAAGGGAAGATATTTTCTTTTTCACCATAGCCCTCTATGGGCTTCCAAATATGCCTTTGCCAATTCCACAAGAACAGGCTTAGCGAAAGGCTTCCTGAAGGGAAAGATGTAACTCTGTGAGACGAATTAACAGAACACAGAGCAGTTTCTCAGAAAGCTTCTTTCCAGTTTTGAACGGAAGATATTTCCTTTTTCCCCATAGCCCTCTATGGGCTTCCAAATATCCTTTGCCAATTTCACAAGAACAGCCTTAGCGAAAAGCTTCTTGAAGGGAAAGATGTAACTCTGTGAAATGAATTCACAGAACACAGAGCAGTTTCTCAGAAAGCTTCTTTCCAGTTTTGAACGGAAGATATTTCCTTTTTCCCCATAGCCCTCTATGGGCTTCCAAATATCCCTTTGCCAATTCCACAAGAACAGCCTTAGCGAAAGGCTGCTTGAAAGGAAAGATGTAACTCTGTGAGATGAATTCACAGAACACAGAGCAGTTTCTCAGAAAGCTTCTTTCCGGTTTTGAACGGAAGATATTTCCTTTTTCACCATAGCCCTCTATGGGCTTCCAAATATGCCTTTGCCAATTCCACAAGAACAGGCTTAGCGAAAGGCTTCCTGAAGGGAAAGATGTAACTCTGTGAGACGAATTAACAGAACACAGAGCAGTTTCTCAGAAAGCTTCTTTCCAGTTTTGAACGGAAGATATTTCCTTTTACACTGTAGCCCTCTATGGGCTTCCAAATATCCCTTTGCCAATTCCACAAGAACAGCCTTAGCGAAAGGCTTCTTGAAGGTAAAGATGTAACTCTGTGAGATGAATTCACAGAACACAGAGCAGTTTCTCAGAAAGCTTTTTTCCAGTTTTGAACGGAACATATTTCCTTTTTCACCATAGCCCTCTATGGGCTTCCAAATATCCCTTTGCCAATTCCACAAGAACAGCCTTAGCGAAAGGCTTCTTGAAGGGAAAGATGTAACTCTGTGAGATGAATTAAGAGAACACAGAACAGTTTCTCAGAAAGCTTCTTTCCAGTTTTGAACGGATGATAATTCCTTTTTCCCCATAGCCCTCTATGGGCTTCCAAATATCCCTTTGCCAATTCCACAAGAACAGCCTTAGCGAAAGGCTTCTTGAAGGGAAAGATGTAACTCTGTGAGATGAATTAAGAGAACACAGAGCAGTTTCTCAGAAAGCTTCTCTCCAGTTTTGAACGGAAGGTATTTCCTTTTTCCCCGTAACCCTCTATGGGCTTCCAAATATCCCTTTGCCAATTCCACAAGAACAGCCTTAGCGAAAGGCTTCTTGAAGGGAAAGATGTAACTCTGTGAGATGAATTCACAGAACACAGAGCTGTTTCTCAGAAAGCTTCTTTCCAGTTTTGAACGGAAGATATTTCCTTTTTCACCATAGCCCCCTATGGGCTTCCAAATATCCCTTTGCCAATTCCACAAGAACAGCCTTAGACAAAGGCTTCTTGAAGGGAAAGATGTAACTCTGTGAGATGAATTCACAGAACACAGAGCACTTTCTCAGAAAGCTTTTTTCCAGTTTTGAACGGATGATATTTCCTTTTTCACTGTAGCCCTCTATGGGCTTCCAAATATCGCTTTGCCAATTCCACAAGAACAGGCTTAGCGAAAGGCTTCTTGAAGGGAAAGATGTAACTCTGACAGAGGAATTTACAGAACACAGAGCAGTTTCTCAGAAAGCTTCTTTCCAGTTTTGAACGAAAGATATTTCCTTTTTCACCATAGCCCACTATGGGCTTCCAAATATCCTTTGCCAATTTCACAAGAACAGCCTTAGCGAAAAGCTTCTTGAAGGGAAAGATGTAACTCTGTGAGATGAATTCACAGAACACAGAGCAGTTTCTCAGAAAGCTTCTTTCCAGTTTTGAACGGAAGATATTTCCTTTTTCCCCATAGCCCTCTATGGGCTTCCAAATATCCCTTTGCCAATTCCACAAGAACAGCCTTAGCGAAAGGCTGCTTGAAGGGAAAGATGTAACTCTGTGAGATGAATTCACAGAACACAGAGCAGTTTCTCAGAAAGCTTCTTTCCGGTTTTGAACGGAAGATATTTCCTTTTTCACCATAGCCCTCTAGGGGCTTCCAAATATCCCTTTGCCAATTCCACAAGAACAGCCTTAGAGAAAGGCTTCTTGAAGGGAAAGATGTAACTCTGTGAGATGAATTCACAGAACACAGAGCAGTTTCTCAGAAAGCTTCTTTCCAGTTTTTAACGGAAGATATTTCCTTTTTCACTGTTGCCCTCTATGGGCTTCCAAATATCCCTTTGCCAATTCCACAAGAACAGCCTTAGCGAAAGGCTTTTTTAGGGAACGATGTAACTCTGTGAGATGAATTCAGAGTACACAGAGCAGTTTCTCAGAATGCTTCTTTCCAGTTTTCAGCGGAAGATATTTCCTTCTTCACCATAGACCACTATGGACTTCCAAATATCCCTTTGCCAATTCCACAAGAACAGCCTTAGCGAAAGGCTTCTTGAAGGGAAAGATGTAACTCTGTGAGGTGAATTCACAGAACACAGAGCAGTTTCTCAGTAATCTTCTTTCCAGTTTTGAACGGAAGATATTTCCTTTTTCCCCGTAGCCCTCTATGGGCTTCCAAATATCCCTTTGCCAATTCCACAAGAACAGCCTTAGCGAAAGGCTTCTTGAAGGGAAAGGTGTAACTCTGTGAGATGAATTCACAGAACACAGAGCAGTTTCTCAGAAGGCTTCTTTCCAGTTTTGAACGGAAGATATTTCCTTTTTCACCCTAGCCCTCTATGGGCTTCCAAATATATGTTTGCCAATTCCACAAGAACAGCCTTAGCGAAAGGCTGTTGGAAGGGAAACATGTAACTCTGTGAGATGAACTCACAGAACACAGAGCAGTTTCTCAGAAAGCTTCTTTCCAGTTTTGAACGGAAGATATTTCCGTTTTCACCATAGCCCTCTATGGGCTTCCAAATATCCCTCTGACAATTCCACAAGAACAGCCTTAGCGAAAGGCTTCTTGAAGGGAAAGATGTAACTCTGTGAAATGAATTCACAGAACACAGAGCAGTTTCTCAGAAAGCTTCTTTCCAGTTTTGAACGGAAGATATTTCCTTTTTCACTCTAGCCCTCTATGGGCTTCCAAATATCCTTTTGCCAATTCCACAAGAACAGCCTTAGCGAAAGGCTTCTTGAAAGGAAAGATGTACCTCTGTGAGATGAATTCACAGAACACAGAGCACTTTCTCAGAAAGCTTCCTTACAGTTTTGAACGGAAGATATTTCCTTTTCCACTGTAGCCCTCTATGGGCTTCCAAATATCCCTTTGCCAATTCCACAAGAACAGCCTTAGCGAAAGGCTTCTTGAAGGGAAAGATGTAACACTGTGAGATGAATTCACAGAACACAGAGCAGTTTCTCAGAAAGCTTCTTTCCAGTTTTCAGCGGAAGATATTTCCTTTTTCACCGTAGCCCTCTATGGGCGTCCAAATATCCCTTTGCCAATTCCACAAGAACAGCCTTAGCGAAAGGCTTCTTGAAGGGAAAGATGTAACTCTGTGAGATGAATTCACAGAACACAGAGCAGTTTCTCAGAAAGCTTCTTTCCAGTTTTGAACGGAAGATATTTCCTTTTTCACTATAGCCCTCTATGGGCTTCCAAATATCCCTTTGCCAATTCCACAAGAACAGCCTTAGCGAAAGGCTTCTTGAAGGGAAAGATGTAACTCTGTGAGATGAATTAACAGAACACAGAAAAGTTTCTCAGAAAGCTTCTTTCCAGTTTTGAAAGGAAGATATTTCCTTTTTCCCCATAGCCCTCTATGGGCTTCCAAATATCCCTTTGCCAATTCCACAATAACAGCCTTAGCGAAAGGCTTCTTGAAGGGAAAGATGTAACTCTGTGAGATGAATTAAGAGAACACAGAGCAGTTTCTCAGAAAGCTTCTCTCCAGTTTTGAACGGAAGGTATTTCCTTTTTCCCCATAACCCTCTATGGGCTTCCAAATATCCCTTTGCCAATTCCACAAGAACAGCCTTAGCGAAAGGCTTCTTGAAGGGAAAGATGTAACTCTGTGTGATGAATTCACAGAACACAGAGCTGTTTCTCAGAAAGCTTCTTTCCAGTTTTGAACGGAAGATATTTCCTTTTTCACCATAGCCCCCTATGGGCTTCCAAATATCCCTTTGCCAATTCCACAAGAACAGCCTTAGACAAAGGCTTCTTGAAGGGAAAGATGTAACTCTGTGAGATGAATTCACAGAACACAGAGCAGTTTCTCAGAAAGCTTCTTTCCAGTTTTGAACGGAAGATATTTCCGTTTTCACCATAGCCCTCTATGGGCTTCCAAATATCCCTCTGACAATTCCACAAGAACAGCCTTAGCGAAAGGCTTCTTGAAGAGAAAGATGTAACTCTGTGAGATGAATTCACAGAACACAGAGCACTTTCTCAGAAAGCTTCTTTCCAGTTTTGAACGGAAGATATTTCCTTTTTCACTGTAGCCCCCTATGGGCTTCCAAATATCCCTTTGCCAATTCCACAAGAACAGCCTTAGCGAAAAGCTTCTTCAAGGGAAACATGTAACTCTGTGAGATGAATTAACAGAACACAGAGCAGTTTCTCAGAAAGCTTCTTTCCAGTTTTGAACGGAAGATATTTCCTTTTTCACCATAGCCCACTATGGGCTTCCAAATATCCCTTTGCCAATTCCACAAGAACAGCCTTAGCGAAAGGCTCCTGGAAGGGAAACATGTAACTCTGTGACATGAATTCACAGAACACGGAGCAGTTTCTCAGAAAGCTTCTTTCCAGTTTTGAACGGAAGATATTTCCGTTTTCACCATAGCCCTCTATGGGCTTCCAAATATCCCTCTGACAATTCCACAAGAACAGCCTTAGCGAAAGGCTTCTTGAAGGAAAAGATGTAACTCTGTGAAATGAATTCACAGAACACAGAGCAGTTTCTCAGAAAGCTTCTTTCCAGTTTTGAACGGAAGATATTTCCTTTTTCACTGTAGCCCTCTATGGGCTTCCAAATATCCGTTTGCCAATTCCACAAGAACAGCCTTAGCGAAAGGCTTCTTGAAGGGAAAGATGTAACTCTGTGAGATGAATTCACAGAACACAGAGCACTTTCTCAGAAAGCTTCTTTACAGTTTTGAACGAAAGATATTTCCTATTCCACTGTAGCCCTCTATGGGCTTCCAAATATCCCTTTGCCAATTCCACAAGAACAGCCTTAGCGAAAGGCTTCTTGAAGGGAAAGATGTAACTCTGTGAGAGGAATTATCAGAACACAGAGCAGTTTCTCAGAAAGCTTCTTTCCAGTTTTGAAAGGAAGATATTTCCTTTTACACCATAGCCCTCTATGGGCTTCCAAATATCTCTTTGCCAATTCCACAAGAACAGCCTTAGCGAAAGGCTTCTTGAAGGGAAAGATGTAACTCTGTGAGATGAATTCACAGAACACAGAGCAGTTTCTCAGAAAGCTTCTTTCCAGTTTTGAACAGAAGATATTTCGTTTTTCACCATAGCCCTCTATGGGCTTCCAACTATCCCTTTGCCAATTCCACAAGAACAGCCTTAGCGAAAGGCTGCTTGAATGGAAAGATGTAACACTGTGATATGAACTAAGAGAACACAGAGCAGTTTCTCAGAAAGCTTCTCTCCAGTTTTGAACGGAAGGTATTTCCTTTTTCCCCATAACCCTCTATGGGCTTCCAAATATCCCTTTGCCAATTCCACAAGAACAGCCTTAGCGAAAGGCTTCTTGAAGGGAAAGATGTAACTCTGTGTGATGAATTCACAGAACACAGAGCTGTTTCTCAGAAAGCTTCTTTCCAGTTTTGAACGGAAGATATTTCCTTTTTCACCATAGCCCCCTATGGGCTTCCAAATATCCCTTTGCCAATTCCACAAGAACAGGCTTAGAGAAAGGCTTCTTGAAGGGAAAGATGTAACTCTGTGAGATGAATTCACAGAACACAGAGCAGTTTCTCAGAAAGCTTCTTTCCAGTTTTTGACGGAAGATATTTCCTTATTCACTGTAGCCCTCTATGGGCTTCCAAATATCCCTTTGCCAATTCCACAAGAACAGCCTTTGCGAAAGGCTTCTTGAAGGGAAAGATGTAACTCTGTGAGATGAATTCACAAAACACAGAGCAGTTTCTCAGAAAGCTTCTTTCCAGTTTTGAACGGAAGATATTTCCTTTTTCAGCATAGCCCTCTATGGGCTTCCAAATATGCCTTTGCCAATTCCACAAGAACAGGCTTAGCGAAAGGCTTCCTGAAGGGAAAGATGTAACTCTGTGAGACGAATTAACAGAACACAGAGCAGTTTCTCAGAAAGCTTCTTTCCAGTTTTGAACGGAAGATATTTCCTTTTTCCCCATAGCCCTCTATGGGCTTCCAAATATCCTTTGCCAATTTCACAAGAACAGCCTTAGCGAAAAGCTTCTTGAAGGGAAAGTTGTAACTCTGTGACATGAATTCACAGAACACAGAGCAGTTTCTCAGAAAGCTTCTTTCCAGTTTTGAACGGAAGATATTTCCTTTTTCCCCATAGCCCTCTATGGGCTTCCAAATATCCCTTTGCCAATTCCACAAGAACAGCCTTAGCGAAAGGCTGCTTGAAGGGAAAGATGTATCTCTGTGAGATGAATTCACAGAACACAGAGCAGTTTCTCAGAAAGCTTCTTTACGGTTTTGAACGGAAGATATTTCCTTTTTCACCATACCCCTCTATGGGCTTCCAAATATCCCTTTGCCAATTCCACAAGAACAGGCTTAGAGAAAGGCTTCTTGAAGGGAAAGATGTAACTCTGTGAGATGAATTCACAGAACACAGAGCAGTTTCTCAGAAAGCTTCTTTCCAGTTTTTGACGGAAGATATTTCCTTTTTCACTGTAGCCCTCTATGGGCTTCCAAATATCCCTTTGCCAATTCCACAAGAACAGCCTTTGCGAAAGGCTTCTTGAAGGGAAAGATGTAACTCTGTGAGATGAATTCACAAAACACAGAGCAGTTTCTCAGAAAGCTTCTTTCCAGTTTTGAACGGAAGATATTTCCTTTTTCAGCATAGCCCTCTATGGGCTTCCAAATATGCCTTTGCCAATTCCACAAGAACAGGCTTAGCGAAAGGCTTCCTGAAGGGAAAGATGTAACTCCGTGAGACGAATTAACAGAACACAGAGCAGTTTCTCAGAAAGCTTCTTTCCAGTTTTGAACGGAAGATATTTCCTTTTTCCCCATAGCCCTCTATGGGCTTCCAAATATCCTTTGCAAATTTCACAAGAACAGCCTTAGCGAAAAGCTTCTTGAAGGGAAAGTTGTAACTCTGTGAGATGAATTCACAGAACACAGAGCAGTTTCTCAGAAAGCTTCTTTCCAGTTTTGAACGGAAGATATTTCCTTTTTCCCCATAGCCCTCTATGGGCTTCCAAATATCCCTTTGCCAATTCCACAAGAACAGCCTTAGCGAAAGGCTGCTTGAAGGGAAAGATGTAACTCTGTGAGATGAATTAAGAGAACACAGAGCAGTTTCTCAGAAAGCTTCTTTCCGGTTTTGAACGGAAGATATTTCCTTTTTCACTGTAGCCCTCTATGGGCTTCCAAATATCCCTTTGCCAATTCCACAAGAACAGCCTTAGCGAAAGGCTTCTTGAAGGGAAAGATGTAACTCTGTGAGATGAATTCACAGAACACAGAGCAGTTTCTCAGAAAGCTTCTTTCCAGTTTTGAACGGAAGATATTTCCTTTTTCCCCATAGCCCTCTATGGGCTTCCAAATATCCCTTTCCCAATTGCACAAGAACAGCCTTAGCGAAAGGCGTCTTGAAGGGAAAGATGTAACTCTGTGAGATGAATTCACAGAACACAGAGCAGTTTCTCAGAAAGCTTCTTTCCACTTTTGAACGGAAGATATTTCCTTTTTCACTATAGCCCTCTATGGGCTTCGAAATATCCCTTTGCCAATTCCACAAGAACAGCCTTAGCGAAAGGCTTCTTGAAGGGAAAGATGTAACTCTGTGAGATGAATTAACAGAACACAGAGCAGTTTCTCAGATAGCTTCTTTCCAGTTTTGAAGGGAAGATATTTCCTTTTTCACTATAGCCCTCTGTGGGCTTCCAAATATCCCTTTGCCAATTCCACAAGAACAGCCTTAGCGAAAGGCTTCATGAAGGGAAAGATGTAACTCTGTGAGATGAATTGACAGAACACAGAGCAGTTTCTCAGAAAGCTTCTTTCCAGTTTTGAACGGAAGATATTTCCTTTTTCCCCATAGCCCTCTATGGGCTTCCAAATATCCTTTGCCAATTTCACAAGAACAGCCTTAGCGAAAAGCTTCTTGAAGGGAAAGATGTAACTCTGTGAGATGAATTCACAGAACACAGAGCAGTTTCTCAGAAAGCTTCTTTCCAGTTTTGAACGGAAGATATTTCCTTTTTCCCCATAGCCCTCTATGGGCTTCCAAATATCCCTTTGCCAATTCCACAAGAACAGCCTTAGCGAATGGCTGCTTGAAGGGAAAGATGTAACTCTGTGAGATGAATTCACAGAACACAGAGCAGTTTCTCAGAAAGCTTCTTTCCGGTTTTGAACGGAAGATATTTCCTTTTTCACCATAGCCCTCTAGGGGCTTCCAAATATCCCTTTGCCAATTCCACAAGAACAGCCTTAGAGAAAGGCTTCTTGAAGGGAGAGATGTAACTCTGTGAGATGAATTCACAGAACACAGAGCAGTTTCTCAGAAAGCTTCTTTCCAGTTTTTAACGGAAGATATTTCCTTTTTCACTGTAGCCCTCTATGGGCTTCCATATATCCCTTTGCCAATTCCACAAGAACAGCCTTAGCCAAAGGCTTCTTGAAGGGAAAGATGTAACTCTGTGAGATGAATTCACGGAACACAGAGCAGTTTCTCAGAAAGCTTCTTTCCAGTTTTGAACGGAAGATATTTCCTTTTTCCCCATAGCCCTCTATGGGCTTCCAAATATCCCTTTCCCAATTCCACAAGAACAGCCTTAGCGAAAGGCTTCTTGAAGGGAAAGATGTAACTCTGTGAGATGAATTAACAGAACACAGAGCAGTTTCTCAGATAGCTTCTTTCCAGTTTTGAACGGAAGATATTTCCTTTTTCACTATAGCCCTCTATGGGCTTCCAAATATCCCTTTGCCAATTCCACAAGAACAGCCTTAGCGAAAGGCTTCATGAAGGGAAAGATGTACCTCTGTGAGATGAATTGACAGAACACAGAGCAGTTTCTCAGAAAGCTTCTTTCCAGTTTTGAACGGAAGATATTTCCTTTTTCACCATAGCCCTCTATGGGCTTCCAAATATGCCTTTGCCAATTCCACAAGAACAGCCTTAGCGAAAGGCTGCTTGAAGGGAAAGATGTAACTCTGTGAGATGAATTCACAGAACACAGAGAGTTTCTCAGAAAGCTTCTTTCCGGTTTTGAACGGAAGATATTTCCTTTTTCACCATAGCCCTCTATGGGCTTCCAAATATGCCTTTGCCAATTCCACAATAACAGCCTTAGCGAAAGGCTTCTTGAAGGGAAAGATGTAACTCTGTGAGATGAATTAAGAGAAAACAGAGCAGTTTCTCAGAAAGCTTCTCTCCAGTTTTGAACGGAAGGTATTTCCTTTTTCCCCATAACCCTCTATGGGCTTCCAAATATCCCTTTGCCAATTCCACAAGAACAGCCTTAGCGAAAGGCTTCTTGAAGGGAAAGATGTAACTCTGTGTGATGAATTCACAGAACACAGAGCTGTTTCTCAGAAAGCTTCTTTCCAGTTTTGAACGGAAGATATTTCCTTTTTCACCATAGCCCCCTATGGGCTTCCAAATATCCCTTTGCCAATTCCACAAGAACAGCCTTAGACAAAGGCTTCTTGAAGGGAAAGATGTAACTCTGTGAGATGAATTCACAGAACACAGAGCAGTTTCTCAGAAAGCTTCTTTCCAGTTTTGAACGGAAGATATTTCCGTTTTCACCATAGCCCTCTATGGGCTTCCAAATATCCCTCTGACAATTCCACAAGAACAGCCTTAGCGAAAGGCTTCTTGAAGAGAAAGATGTAACTCTGTGAGATGAATTCACAGAACACAGAGCACTTTCTCAGAAAGCTTCTTTCCAGTTTTGAACGGAAGATATTTCCTTTTTCACTGTAGCCCTCTATGGGCTTCCAAATATCCCTTTGCCAATTCCACAAGAACAGCCTTAGCGAAAAGCTTCTTCAAGGGAAACATGTAACTCTGTGAGATGAATTAACAGAACACAGAGCAGTTTCTCAGAAAGCTTCTTTCCAGTTTTGAACGGAAGATATTTCCTTTTTCACCATAGCCCACTATGGACTTCCAAATATCCCTTTGCCAATTCCACAAGAACAGCCTTAGCGAAAGGCTCCTGGAAGGGAAACATGTAACTCTGTGAGATGAATTCACAGAACACAGAGCAGTTTCTCAGAAAGCTTCTTTCCAGTTTTGAACGGAAGATATTTCCGTTTTCACCATAGCCCTCTATGGGCTTCCAAATATCCCTCTGACAATTCCACAAGAACAGCCTTAGCGAAAGGCTTCTTGAAGGAAAAGATGTAACTCTGTGAAATGAATTCACAGAACACAGAGCAGTTTCTCAGAAAGCTTCTTTCCAGTTTTGAACGGAAGATATTTCCTTTTTCACTGTAGCCCTCTATGGGCTTCCAAATATCCGTTTGCCAATTCCACAAGAACAGCCTTAGCGAAAGGCTTCTTGAAGGGAAAGATGTAACTCTGTGAGATGAATTCACAGAACACAGAGCACTTTCTCAGAAAGCTTCTTTACAGTTTTGAACGAAAGATATTTCCTATTCCACTGTAGCCCTCTATGGGCTTCCAAATATCCCTTTGCCAATTCCACAAGAACAGCCTTAGCGAAAGGCTTCTTGAAGGGAAAGATGTAACTCTGTGAGAGGAATTATCAGAACACAGAGCAGTTTCTCAGAAAGCTTCTTTCCAGTTTTGAAAGGAAGATATTTCCTTTTTCACCATAGCCCTCTATGGGCTTCCAAATATCTCTTTGCCAATTCCACAAGAACAGCCTTAGCGAAAGGCTTCTTGAAGGGAAAGATGTAACTCTGTGAGATGAATTCACAGAACACAGAGCAGTTTCTCAGAAAGCTTCTTTCCAGTTTTGAACAGAAGATATTTCGTTTTTCACCATAGCCCTCTATGGGCTTCCAACTATCCCTTTGCCAATTCCACAAGAACAGCCTTAGCGAAAGGCTGCTTGAAGGGAAAGATGTAACACTGTGAGATGAACTAAGAGAACACAGAGCAGTTTTTCAGAAAGCTTCTCTCCAGTTTTGAACGGAAGGTATTTCCTTTTTCCCCATAACCCTCTATGGGCTTCCAAATATCCCTTTGCCAATTCCACAAGAACAGCCTTAGCGAAAGGCTTCTTGAAGGGAAAGATGTAACTCTGTGAGATGAATTCACAGAACACAGAGCTGTTTCTCAGAAAGCTTCTTTCCAGTTTTGAACGGAAGATATTTCCTTTTTCACCATAGCCCCCTATGGGCTTCCAAATATCCCTTTGCCAATTCCACAAGAACAGGCTTAGAGAAAGGCTTCTTGAAGGGAAAGATGTAACTCTGTGAGATGAATTCACAGAACACAGAGCAGTTTCTCAGAAAGCTTCTTTCCAGTTTTTGACGGAAGATATTTCCTTATTCACTGTAGCCCTCTATGGGCTTCCAAATATCCCTTTGCCAATTCCACAAGAACAGCCTTTGCGAAAGGCTTCTTGAAGGGAAAGATGTAACTCTGTGAGATGAATTCACAAAACACAGAGCAGTTTCTCAGAAAGCTTCTTTCCAGTTTTGAACGGAAGATATTTCCTTTTTCAGCATAGCCCTCTATGGGCTTCCAAATATGCCTTTGCCAATTCCACAAGAACAGGCTTAGCGAAAGGCTTCCTGAAGGGAAAGATGTAACTCCGTGAGACGAATTAACAGAACACAGAGCAGTTTCTCAGAAAGCTTCTTTCCAGTTTTGAACGGAAGATATTTCCTTTTTCCCCATAACCCTCTATGGGCTTCCAAATATCCTTTGCAAATTTCACAAGAACAGCCTTAGCGAAAAGCTTCTTGAAGGGAAAGTTGTAACTCTGTGAGATGAATTCACAGAACACAGAGCAGTTTCTCAGAAAGCTTCTTTCCAGTTTTGAACGGAAGATATTTCCTTTTTCCCCATAGCCCTCTATGGGCTTCCAAATATCCCTTTGCCAATTCCACAAGAACAGCCTTAGCGAAAGGCTGCTTGAAGGGAAAGATGTAACTCTGTGAGATGAATTAAGAGAACACAGAGCAGTTTCTCAGAAAGCTTCTTTCCGGTTTTGAACGGAAGATATTTCCTTTTTCACTGTAGCCCTCTATGGGCTTCCAAATATCCCTTTGCCAATTCCACAAGAACAGCCTTAGCGAAAGGCTTCTTGAAGGGAAAGATGTAACTCTGTGAGATGAATTCACAGAACACAGAGCAGTTTCTCAGAAAGCTTCTTTCCAGTTTTGAACGGAAGATATTTCCTTTTTCCCCATAGCCCTCTATGGGCTTCCAAATATCCCTTTCCCAATTGCACAAGAACAGCCTTAGCGAAAGGCGTCTTGAAGGGAAAGATGTAACTCTGTGAGATGAATTCACAGAACACAGAGCAGTTTCTCATAAAGCTTCTTTCCACTTTTGAACGGAAGATATTTCCTTTTTCACTATAGCCCTCTATGGGCTTCGAAATATCCCTTTGCCAATTCCACAAGAACAGCCTTAGCGAAAGGCTTCTTGAAGGGAAAGATGTAACTCTGTGAGATGAATTAACAGAACACAGAGCAGTTTCTCAGATAGCTTCTTTCCAGTTTTGAAGGGAAGATATTTCCTTTTTCACTATAGCCCTCTGTGGGCTTCCAAATATCCCTTTGCCAATTCCACAAGAACAGCCTTAGCGAAAGGCTTCATGAAGGGAAAGATGTAACTCTGTGAGATGAATTGACAGAACACAGAGCAGTTTCTCAGAAAGCTTCTTTCCAGTTTTGAACGGAAGATATTTCCTTTTTCCCCATAGCCCTCTATGGGCTTCCAAATATCCTTTGCCAATTTCACAAGAACAGCCTTAGCGAAAAGCTTCTTGAAGGGAAAGATGTAACTCTGTGAGATGAATTCACAGAACACAGAGCAGTTTCTCAGAAAGCTTCTTTCCAGTTTTGAACGGAAGATATTTCCTTTTTCCCCATAGCCCTCTATGGGCTTCCAAATATCCCTTTGCCAATTCCACAAGAACAGCCTTAGCGAATGGCTGCTTGAAGGGAAAGATGTAACTCTGTGAGATGAATTCACAGAACACAGAGCAGTTTCTCAGAAAGCTTCTTTCCGGTTTTGAACGGAAGATATTTCCTTTTTCACCATAGCCCTCTAGGGGCTTCCAAATATCCCTTTGCCAATTCCACAAGAACAGCCTTAGAGAAAGGCTTCTTGAAGGGAGAGATGTAACTCTGTGAGATGAATTCACAGAACACAGAGCAGTTTCTCAGAAAGCTTCTTTCCAGTTTTTAACGGAAGATATTTCCTTTTTCACTGTAGCCCTCTATGGGCTTCCAAATATCCCTTTGCCAATTCCACAAGAACAGCCTTAGCCAAAGGCTTCTTGAAGGGAAAGATGTAACTCTGTGAGATGAATTAACAGAACACAGAGCAGTTTCTCAGAAAGCCTCTTTCCAGTTTTGAACGGAAGATATTTCATTTTTCCCCATAGCCCTCTATGGGCTTCCAAATATCCCTTTGCCAATTCCACAAGAACAGCCTTAGCGAAAGGCTTCTTGAAGGGAAAGATGTAACTCTGTGAGATGAATTCACAGAACACAGAGCAGTTTCTCAGAAAGCTTCTTTCCAGTTTTGAACGGAAGATATTTCCTTTTTCCCCATAGCCCTCTATGGGCTTCCAAATATCCCTTTCCCAATTCCACAAGAACAGCCTTAGCGAAAGGCTTCTTGAAGGGAAAGATGTAACTCTGTGAGATGAATTAACAGAACACAGAGCAGTTTCTCAGATAGCTTCTTTCCAGTTTTGAACGGAAGATATTTCCTTTTTCACTATAGCCCTCTATGGGCTTCCAAATATCCCTTTGCCAATTCCACAAGAACAGCCTTAGCGAAAGGCTTCATGAAGGGAAAGATGTACCTCTGTGAGATGAATTGACAGAACACAGAGCAGTTTCTCAGAAAGCTTCTTTCCAGTTTTGAACGGAAGATATTTCCTTTTTCACCATAGCCCTCTATGGGCTTCCAAATATGCCTTTGCCAATTCCACAAGAACAGCCTTAGCGAAAGGCTGCTTGAAGGGAAAGATGTAACTCAGTGAGATGAATTCACAGAACACAGAGAGTTTCTCAGAAAGCTTCTTTCCGGTTTTGAACGGAAGATATTTCCTTTTTCACCATAGCCCTCTATGGGCTTCCAAATATGCCTTTGCCAATTCCACAAGAACAGGCTTAGCGAAAGGCTTCCTGAAGGGAAAGATGTAACTCTGTGAGACGAATTAACAGAACACAGAGCAGTTTCTCAGAAAGCTTCTTTCCAGTTTTGAACGGAAGATATTTCCTTTTTCCCCATAGCCCTCTATGGGCTTCCAAATATCCTTTGCCAATTTCACAAGAACAGCCTTAGCGAAAAGCTTCTTGAAGGGAAAGATGTAACTCTGTGAGATGAATTCACAGAACACAGAGCAGTTTCTCAGAAAGCTTCTTTCCAGTTTTGAACGGAAGATATTTCCTTTTTCCCCATAGCCCTCTATGGGCTTCCAAATATCCCTTTGCCAATTCCACAAGAACAGCCTTAGCGAAAGGCTGCTTGAAGGGAAAGATGTAACTCTGTGAGATGAATTCACAGAACACAGAGCAGTTTCTCAGAAAGCTTCTTTCCGGTTTTGAACGGAAGATATTTACTTTTTCACCATAGCCCTCTAGGGGCTTCCAAATATCCCTTTGCCAATTCCACAAGAACAGCCTTAGAGATAGGCTTCTTGAAGGGAGAGATGTAACTCTGTGAGATGAATTCACAGAACACAGAGCAGTTTCTCAGAAAGCTTCTTTCCAGTTTTTAACGGAAGATATTTCCTTTTTCACTATAGCCCTCTATGGGCTTCCAAATATCCCTTTGCCAATTCCACAAGAACAGCCTTAGCGAAAGGCTTCTTGAAGGGAAAGATGTAACTCTGTGAAATGAATTAACAGAACACAGAGCAGTTTCTCAGAAAGCTTCTTTCCAGTTTTGAACGGAAGATATTTCATTTTTCCCCATAGCCCTCTATGGGCTTCCAAATATCCCTTTGCCAATTCCACAAGAACAGGCTTAGCGAAAGGCTTCTTGAAGGGAAAGATGTAACTCTGAGAGAGGAATTTACAGAACACAGAGCAGTTTCTCAGAAAGCTTCTTTCCAGTTTCGAACGGAAGATATTTCCTTTTTCACTATAGCCCTCTATGGGCTTCCAAATATACCTTTGCCAATTCCACAAGAACAGCCTTAGCGAAAGGCTTCTTGAAGGGAAAGATGTAACTCTGTGAGATGAATTCACAGAACACAGAGCAGATTCTCAGAAAGCTTCTTTCCAGTTTTGAACGGAAGATATTTCCTTTTTCCCCATAGCCCTCTATGGGCTTCCAAATATCCCTTTGCCAATTCCACAAGAACAGCCTTAGCGAAAGGCTGCTTGAAGGGAAAGATGTAACTCTGTGAGATGAATTCACAGAACACAGAGCAGTTTCTCAGAAAGCTTCTTTCCGGTTTTGAACGGAAGATATTTCCTTTTTCACCATAGCCCTCTATGGGCTTCCAAATATCCCTTTGCCAATTCCACAAGAACAGGCTTAGAGAAAGGCTTCTTGAAGGGAAAGATGTAACTCTGTGAGATGAATTCACAGAACACAGAGCAGTTTCTCAGAAAGCTTCTTTCCAGTTTTTAACGGAAGATATTTCCTTTTTCACTGTAGCCCTCTATGGGCTTCCAAATATCCCTTTGCCAATTCCACAAGAACAGCCTTAGCGAAAGGCTTCTTGAAGGGAAAGATGTAACTCTGTGAGATGAATTCACAGAACACAGAGCAGTTTCTCAGAAAGCTTCTTTCCAGTTTTGAACGGAAGATATTTCCTTTTTCCCCATAGCCCTCTATGGGCTTCCAAATATCCCTTTCCCAATTCCACAAGAACAGCCTTAGCGAAAGGCTTCTTGAAGGGAAAGATGTAACTCTGTGAGATGAATTAACAGAACACAGAGCAGTTTCTCAGATAGCTTCTTTCCAGTTTTGAACGGAAGATATTTCCTTTTTCACTATAGCCCTCTATGGGCTTCCAAATATCCCTTTGCCAATTCCACAAGAACAGCCTTAGCGAAAGGCTTCATGAAGGGAAAGATGTAACTCTGTGAGATGAATTGACAGAACACAGAGCAGTTTCTCAGAAAGCTTCTTTCCAGTTTTGAACGGAAGATATTTCCTTTTTCACTGTAGCCCTCTATGGGCTTCCAAATATCCTTTGCCAATTTCACAAGAACAGCCTTAGCGAAAAGCTTCTTGAAGGGAAAGATGTAACTCTGTGAGATGAATTCACAGAACACAGAGCAGTTTCTCAGAAAGCTTCTTTCCAGTTTTGAACGGAAGATATTTCCTTTTTCCCCATAGCCCTCTATGGGCTTCAAAATATCCCTTTGCCAATTCCACAAGAACAGCCTTAGCGAAAGGCTGCTTGAAGGGAAAGATGTAACTCTGTGAGATGAATTCACAGAACACAGAGCAGTTTCTCAGAAAGCTTCTTTCCGGTTTTGAACGGAAGATATTTACTTTTTCACCATAGCCCTCTATGGGCTTCCAAATATCCCTTTGCCAATTCCACAAGAACAGCCTTAGAGATAGGCTTCTTGAAGGGAGAGATGTAACTCTGTGAGATGAATTCACAGAACACAGAGCAGTTTCTCAGAAAGCTTCTTTCCAGTTTTTAAAGGAAGATATTTCCTTTTTCACTGTAGCCCTCTATGGGCTTCCAAATATCCCTTTGCCAATTCCACAAGAACAGCCTTAGCGAAAGGCTGCTTGAAGGGAAAGATGTAACTCTGTGAGATGAATTAACAGAACACAGAGCAGTTTCTCAGAAAGCTTCTTTCCAGTTTTGAACGGAAGATATTTCATTTTTCCCCATAGCCCTCTATGGGCTTCCAAATATCCCTTTGCCAATTCCACAAGAACAGCCTTAGCGAAAGGCTTCTTGAAGGGAAAGATGTAACTCTGTGAAATGAATTAACAGAACACAGAGCAGTTTCTCAGAAAGCTTCTTTCCAGTTTTGAACGTAAGATATTTCATTTTTCCCCATAGCCCTCTATGGGCTTCCAAATATCCCTTTGCCAATTCCACAAGAACAGGCTTAGCGAAAGGCTTCTTGAAGGGAAAGATGTAACTCTGAGAGAGGAATTTACAGAACACAGAGCAGTTTCTCAGAAAGCTTCTTTCCAGTTTTCAACGAAAGATATTTCCTTTTTCACCATAGCCCTCTATGGGCTTCCAAATATACCTTTCCCAATTCCACAAGAACAGCCTTAGCGAAAGGCGTCTTGAAGGGAAAGTTGTAACTCTGTGAGATGAATTCACAGAACACAGAGCAGTTTCTCAGAAAGCTTCTTTCCAGTTTTGAACGGAAGATATTTCCTTTTTCCCCATAGCCCTCTATGGGCTTCCAAATATCCCTTTGCCAATTCCACAAGAACAGCCTTAGCGAAAGGCTGCTTGAAGGGAAAGATGTAACTCTGTGAGATGAATTCACAGAACACAGAGCAGTTTCTCAGAAAGCTTCTTTCCGGTTTTGAACGGAAGATATTTCCTTTTTCACCATAGCCCTCTATGGGCTTCCAAATATCCCTTTGCCAATTCCACAAGAACACGCTTAGAGAAAGGCTTCTTGAAGGGAAAGATGTAACTCTGTGAGATGAATTCACAGAACACAGAGCAGTTTCTCAGAAAGCTTCTTTCCAGTTTTTAACGGAAGATATTTCCTTTTTCACTGTAGCCCTCTATGGGCTTCCAAATATCCCTTTGCCAATTCCACAAGAACAGCCTTAGCGAAAGGTTTCTTGAAGGGAAAGATGTAACTCTGTGAGATGAAATCACTGAACACAGAGCAGTTTCTCAGAAAGCTTCTTTCCAGTTTTGAACGGAAGATATTTCCTTTTTCAGCATAGCCCTCTATGGGCTTCCAAATATGCCTTTGCCAATTCCACAAGAACAGGCTTAGCGAAAGGCTTCCTGAAGGGAAAGATGTAACTCTGTGAGACGAATTAACAGAACACAGAGCAGTTTCTCAGAAAGCTTCTTTCCAGTTTTGAACGGAAGATATTTCCTTTTTCACTATAGCCCTCTATGGGCTTCCAAATATCCCTTTGCCAATTCCACAAGAACAGCCTTAGCGAAAGGCTTCTTGAAGGGAAAGATGTAACTCTGTGAGATGAATTCACAGAACACAGAGCAGTTTCTCAGAAAGCTTCTTTCCAGTTTTGAACGGAAGATATTTCCTTTTTCACTATAGCCCTCTATGGGCTTCCAAATATCCCTTTGCCAATTCCACAAGAACAGCCTTAGCGAAAGGCTTCATGAAGGGAAAGATGTAACTCTGTGAGATGAATTGACAGAACACAGAGCAGTTTCTCAGAAAGCTTCTTTCCAGTTTTGAAGGGAAGATATTTCCTTTTTCACCATAGCCCTCTATGGGCTTCCAAATATGCCTTTGCCAATTCCACAAGAACAGCCTTAGCGAAAGGCTGCTTGAAGGGAAAGATGTAACTCTGTGAGATGAATTCACAGAACACAGAGCAGTTTCTCAGAAAGCTTCTTTCCGGTTTTGAACGGAAGATATTTCCTTTTTCACCATAGCCCTCTATGGGCTTCCAAATATCCCTTTGCCAATTCCACAAGAAGAGGCTTAGAGAAAGGCTTCTTGAAGGGAAAGATGTAACTCTGTGAGATGAATTCACAGAACACAGAGCAGTTTCTCAGAAAGCTTCTTTCCAGTTTTTAACGGAAGATATTTCCTTTTTCACTGTAGCCCTCTATGGGCTTCCAAATATCCCTTTGCCAATTCCACAAGAACAGCCTTAGCGAAAGGCTTCTTGAAGGGAAAGATGTAACTCAGTGAGATGAAATCACTGAACACAGAGCAGTTTCTCAGAAAGCTTCTTTCCAGTTTTGAACGGAAGATATTTCCTTTTTCAGCATAGCCCTCTATGGGCTTCCAAATATGCCTTTGCCAATTCCACAAGAACAGGCTTAGCGAAAGGCTTCCTGAAGGGAAAGATGTAACTCTGTGAGACGAATTAACAGAACACAGAGCAGTTTCTCAGAAAGCTTCTTTCCAGTTTTGAACGGAAGATATTTCCTTTTTCCCCATAGCCCTCTATGGGCTTCCAAATATCCCTTTCCCAATTCCACAAGAACAGCCTTAGCGAAAGGCGTCTTGAAGGGAAAGATGTAACTCTGTGAGATGAATTCACAGAACACAGAGCAGTTTCTCAGAAAGCTTCTTTCCAGTTTTGAACGGAAGATATTTCCTTTTTCACTATAGCCCTCTATGGGCTTCCAAATATCCCTTTGCCAATTCCACAAGAACAGCCTTAGCGAAAGGCTTCTTGAAGGGAAAGATGTAACTCTGTGAGATGAATTCACAGAACACAGAGCAGTTTCTCAGAAAGCTTCTTTCCAGTTTTGAACGGAAGATATTTCCTTTTTCACTATAGCCCTCTATGGGCTTCCAAATATCCCTTTGCCAATTCCACAAGAACAGCCTTAGCGAAAGGCTTCATGAAGGGAAAGATGTACCTCTGTGAGATGAATTGACAGAACACAGAGCAGTTTCTCAGAAAGCTTCTTTCCAGTTTTGAAGGGAAGATATTTTCTTTTTCACCATAGCCCTCTATGGGCTTCCAAATATGCCTTTGCCAATTCCACAAGAACAGGCTTAGCGAAAGGCTTCCTGAAGGGAAAGATGTAACTCTGTGAGACGAATTAACAGAACACAGAGCAGTTTCTCAGAAAGCTTCTTTCCAGTTTTGAACGGAAGATATTTCCTTTTTCCCCATAGCCCTCTATGGGCTTCCAAATATCCTTTGCCAATTTCACAAGAACAGCCTTAGCGAAAAGCTTCTTGAAGGGAAAGATGTAACTCTGTGAAATGAATTCACAGAACACAGAGCAGTTTCTCAGAAAGCTTCTTTCCAGTTTTGAACGGAAGATATTTCCTTTTTCCCCATAGCCCTCTATGGGCTTCCAAATATCCCTTTGCCAATTCCACAAGAACAGCCTTAGCGAAAGGCTGCTTGAAAGGAAAGATGTAACTCAGTGAGATGAATTCACAGAACACAGAGCAGTTTCTCAGAAAGCTTCTTTCCGGTTTTGAACGGAAGATATTTCCTTTTTCACCATAGCCCTCTATGGGCTTCCAAATATGCCTTTGCCAATTCCACAAGAACAGGCTTAGCGAAAGGCTTCCTGAAGGGAAAGATGTAACTCTGTGAGACGAATTAACAGAACACAGAGCAGTTTCTCAGAAAGCTTCTTTCCAGTTTTGAACGGAAGATATTTCCTTTTACACTGTAGCCCTCTATGGGCTTCCAAATATCCCTTTGCCAATTCCACAAGAACAGCCTTAGCGAAAGGCTTCTTGAAGGCAAAGATGTAACTCTGTGAGATGAATTCACAGAACACAGAGCAGTTTCTCAGAAAGCTTTTTTCCAGTTTTGAACGGAAGATATTTCCTTTTTCACCATAGCCCTCTATGGGCTTCCAAATATCCCTTTGCCAATTCCACAAGAACAGCCTTAGCGAAAGGCTTCTTGAAGGGAAAGATGTAGCTCTGTGAGATGAATTCACAGAACACACAGCTGTTTCTCAGAAAGCTTCTTTCCAGTTTTGAACGGAAGATATTTCCTTTTTCACCATAGCCCCCTATGGGCTTCCAAATATCCCTTTGCCAATTCCACAAGAACAGGCTTAGAGAAAGGCTTCTTGAAGGGAAAGATGTAACTCTGTGAGATGAATTCACAGAACACAGAGCACTTTCTCAGAAAGCTTTTTTCCAGTTTTGAACGGATGATATTTCCTTTTTCACTGTAGCCCTCTATGGGCTTCCAAATATCGCTTTGCCAATTCCACAAGAACAGGCTTAGCGAAAGGCTTCTTGAAGGGAAAGATGTAACTCTGACAGAGGAATTTGCAGAACACAGAGCAGTTTCTCAGAAAGCTTCTTTCCAGTTTTGAACGAAAGATATTTCCTTTTTCACCATAGCCCTCTATGGGCTTCCAAATATCCTTTGCCAATTTCACAAGAACAGCCTTAGCGAAAAGCTTCTTGAAGGGAAAGATGTAACTCTGTGAGATGAATTCACAGAACACAGAGCAGTTTCTCAGAAAGCTTCTTTCCAGTTTTGAACGGAAGATATTTCCTTTTTCCCCATAGCCCTCTATGGGCTTCCAAATATCCCTTTGCCAATTCCACAAGAACAGCCTTAGCGAAAGGCTGCTTGAAGGGAAAGGTGTAACTCTGTGAGATGAATTCACAGAACACAGAGCAGTTTCTCAGAAAGCTTCTTTCCGGTTTTGAACGGAAGATATTTCCTTTTTCACCATAGCCCTCTAGGGGCTTCCAAATATCCCTTTGCCAATTCCACAAGAACAGCCTTAGAGAAAGGCTTCTTGAAGGGAAAGATGTAACTCTGTGAGATGAATTCACAGAACACAGAGCAGTTTCTCAGAAAGCTTCTTTCCAGTTTTTAACGGAAGATATTTCCTTTTTCACTGTTGCCCTCTATGGGCTTCCAAATATCCCTTTGCCAATTCCACAAGAACAGCCTTAGCGAAAGGCTTCTTGAAGGGAAAGATGTAACTCTGTGAGATGAATTAACAGAACACAGAGCAGTTTCTCAGAAAGCTTCTTTCCAGTTTTGAACGGAAGATATTTCATTTTTCCCCATAGCCCTCTATGGGCTTCCAAATATCCCTTTGCCAATTCCACAAGAACAGCCTTAGCGAAAGGCTTCTTTTAGGGAACGATGTAACTCTGTGAGATGAATTAAGAGTACACAGAGCAGTTTCTCAGAATGCTTCTTTCCAGTTTTCAGCGGAAGATATTTCCTTCTTCACCATAGACCACTATGGACTTCCAAATATCCCTTTGCCAATTCCACAAGAACAGCCTTAGCGAAAGGCTTCTTGAAGGGAAAGATGTAACTCTGTGAGGTGAATTCACAGAACACAGAGCAGTTTCTCAGTAATCTTCTTTCCAGTTTTGAACGGAAGATATTTCCTTTTTCCCCGTAGCCCTCTATGGGTTTCCAAATATCCCTTTGCCAATTCCACAAGAACAGCCTTAGCGAAAGGCTGCTTGAACGGAAAGATGTAACTCTGTGAGATGAATTCACAGAACACAGAGCAGTTTCTCAGAAAGCTTCTTTCCAGTTTTGAACGGAAGATATTTCCTTTTTCACCATAGCCCTCTATGGGCTTCCAAATATCCCTTTGCCAATTCCACAAGAACAGCCTTAGCGAAAGGCTTCTTGAAGGGAAAGATGTAACTCTGTGAGATGAATTCACAGAACACAGAGCAGTTTCTCAGAAAGCTTCTTTCCAGTTTTGAACGGAAGATATTTCGTTTTTCACCATAGCCCACTATGGGCTTCCAAATATCCCTTTGCCAATTCCACAAGAACAGCCTTAGCGAAAGGCTGCTGGAAGGGAAACATGTAACTCTGTGAGATGAATTCACAGAACACAGAGCAGTTTCTCAGAAAGCTTCTTTCCAGTTTTGAACGGAAGATATTTCCGTTTTCACCATAGCCCTCTATGGGCTTCCAAATATCCCTCTGACAATTCCACAAGAACAGCCTTAGCGAAAGGCTTCTTGAAGGGAAAGATGTAACTCTGTGAAATGAATTCACAGAACACAGAGCAGTTTCTCAGAAAGCTTCTTTCCAGTTTTGAACGGAAGATATTTCCTTTTTCACTGTAGCCCTCTATGGGCTTCCAAATATCCGTTTGCCAATTCCACAAGAACAGACTTAGCGAAAGGCTTCTTGAAGGGAAAGATGTAACTCTCTGAGATGAATTCACAGAACACAGAGCACTTTCTCAGAAAGCTTCTTTACAGTTTTGAACGGAAGATATTTCCTTTTCCACTGTAGCCCTCTATGGGCTTCCAAATATCCCTTTGCCAATTCCACAAGAACAGCCTTAGCGAAAGGCTTCTTGAAGGGAAAGATGTAACTCTGTGAGAGGAATTAACAGAACACAGAGCAGTTTCTCAGAAAGCTTCTTTACAGTTTTGAACGGAAGATATTTCCTTTTTCCCCATAGCCCTCTATGGGCTTCCAACTATCCCTTTGCCAATTCCAAAAGAACAGCCTTAGCGAAAGGCTGCTTGAAGGGAAAGATGTAACTCTGTGAGATGAATTCACAGAACACAGAGCAGTTTCACAGAAAGCTTCTTTCCAGTTTTGAACGGAAGTTATTTCCTTTTTCCAAATAGCCCTCTATGGGCTTCCAAATATCCCTTTGCCAATTCCACAAGAACAGCCTTAGCGAAAGGCTTCTTGAAGGGAAAGATGTAAGTCTGTGAGATGAATTCACAGAACACAGAGCACTCTCTCTGAAAGCTTCTTTCCAGTTTTGAACGGAAGATATTTCATTTTTCACCATAGCCCTCTATGGGCTTCCAAATATCCCATTGCCAATTAAAACCAGAACAGACTTAGCGAAAGGCTTCTCGAAGGGAAAGATGTAACTCTGTGAGAGGAATTAACAGAACACAGAGCAGTTTCTCAGAAAGCTTCTTTCCAGTTTTGAACGGAAGATATTTGATTTTTCACCATAGCCCTCTATGGGCTTCCAAATATCCCATTGCCAATTAAAACCAGAACAGACTTAGCGAAAGGCTTCTCGAAGGGAAAGATGTAACTCTCTGAGATGAATTCACAGAACACAGAGCACTTTCTCAGAAAGCTTCTTTACAGTTTTGAACGGAAGATATTTCCTTTTCCACTGTAGCCCTCTATGGGCTTCCAAATATCCCTTTGCCAATTTTACAAGAACAGCCTTAGCGAAAGGCCTCTAGAAAGGAAAGATGTAACTCTGTGAGATGAATTCACAGAACACAGAGCACTTTCTCAGAAAGCTTCTTTCCAGTTTTGAACGGAAGATATTTCGTTTTTCACTGTAGCCCTCTATGTGCTTCCAAATATCCCTTTGCCAATTCCACAAGAACAGCCTTAGCGAAATGCTTCTTGAAGGGAAAGATGTAACTCTGTGAGAGGAATTCACAGAACACAGAGCAGTTTCTCAGAAAGCTTCTTTCCAGTTTTGAACGGAAGATATTTCCTTTTTCACCATAGCCCACTATGGTCTTCCAAACATCCCTTTGCCAATTCCACAAGAACAGCCTTAGCGAAAGGCTTCTTGAAGGGAAAGATGTAACTCTGTGAGATGAATTCACAGAACACAGAGCAGTTTCTCAGAAAGCTTCTTTCCAGTTTTGAACGGAAGATATTTCCTTTTTCACCATAGCCCTCTATGGGCTTCCAAATATGCCTTTGCCAATTCCACAAGAACAGCCTTAGCGAAAGGCTTCTTGAAGGGAAAGGTGTAACTCTGTGAGATGAATTCACAGAACACAGAGCAGTTTCTCAGAAGGCTTCTTTCCAGTTTTGAACGGAAGATATTTCCTTTTTCACCATAGCCCTCTATGGGCTTCCAAATATATGTTTGCCAATTCCACAAGAACAGCCTTAGCGAAAGGCTGTTGGAAGGGAAACATGTAACTCTGTGAGATGAACTCACAGAACACAGAGCAGTTTCTCAGAAAGCTTCTTTCCAGTTTTGAACGGAAGATATTTCCGTTTTCACCATAGCCCTCTATGGGCTTCCAAATATCCCTCTGACAATTCCACAAGAACAGCCTTAGCGAAAGGCTTCTTGAAGGGAAAGATGTAACTCTGTGAAATAAATTCACAGAACACAGAGCAGTTTCTCAGAAAGCTTCTTTCCAGTTTTGAACGGAAGATATTTCCTTTTTCACTCTATCCCTCTATGGGCTTCCAAATATCCGTTTGCCAATTCCACAAGAACAGCCTTAGCGAAAGGCTTCTTGAAAGGAAAGATGTAACTCTGTGAGATGAATTCACAGAACACAGAGCACTTTCTCAGAAAGCTTCCTTACAGTTTTGAACGGAAGATATTTCCTTTTCCACTGTAGCCCTCTATGGGCTTCCAAATATCCCTTTGCCAATTCCACAAGAACAGCCTTAGCGAAAGGCTTCTTGAAGGGAAAGATGTAACTCTGTGAGATGAATTCACAGAACACAGAGCAGTTTCTCAGAAAGCTTCTTTCCAGTTTTCAGCGGAAGATATTTCCTTTTTCACCGTAGCCCTCTATGGGCGTCCAAATATCCCTTTGCCAATTCCACAAGAACAGCCTTAGCGAAAGGCTTCTTGAAGGGAAAGATGTAACTCTGTGAGATGAATTCACAGAACACAGAGCAGTTTCTCAGAAAGCTTCTTTCCAGTTTTGAACGGAAGATATTTCCTTTTTCACTATAGCCCTCTATGGGCTTCCAAATATCCCTTTGCCAATTCCACAAGAACAGCCTTAGCGAAAGGCTTCTTGAAGGGAAAGATGTAACTCTGTGAGATGAATTAACAGAACACAGAAAAGTTTCTCAGAAAGCTTCTTTCCAGTTTTGAAAGGAAGATATTTCCTTTTTCCCCATAGCCCTCTATGGGCTTCCAAATATCCCTTTGCCAATTCCACAATAACAGCCTTAGCGAAAGGCTTCTTGAAGGGAAAGATGTAACTCTGTGAGATGAATTAAGAGAACACAGAGCAGTTTCTCAGAAAGCTTCTCTCCAGTTTTGAACGGAAGGTATTTCCTTTTTCCCCATAACCCTCTATGGGCTTCCAAATATCCCTTTGCCAATTCCACAAGAACAGCCTTAGCGAAAGGCTTCTTGAAGGGAAAGATGTAACTCTGTGTGATGAATTCACAGAACACAGAGCTGTTTCTCAGAAAGCTTCTTTCCAGTTTTGAACGGAAGATATTTCCTTTTTCACCATAGCCCCCTATGGGCTTCCAAATATCCCTTTGCCAATTCCACAAGAACAGCCTTAGACAAAGGCTTCTTGAAGGGAAAGATGTAACTCTGTGAGATGAATTCACAGAACACAGAGCAGTTTCTCAGAAAGCTTCTTTCCAGTTTTGAACGGAAGATATTTCCGTTTTCACCATAGCCCTCTATGGGCTTCCAAATATCCCTCTGACAATTCCACAAGAACAGCCTTAGCGAAAGGCTTCTTGAAGAGAAAGATGTAACTCTGTGAGATGAATTCACAGAACACAGAGCACTTTCTCAGAAAGCTTCTTTCCAGTTTTGAACGGAAGATATTTCCTTTTTCACTGTAGCCCTCTATGGGCTTCCAAATATCCCTTTGCCAATTCCACAAGAACAGCCTTAGCGAAAAGCTTCTTCAAGGGAAACATGTAACTCTGTGAGATGAATTAACAGAACACAGAGCAGTTTCTCAGAAAGCTTCTTTCCAGTTTTGAACGGAAGATATTTCCTTTTTCACCATAGCCCACTATGGGCTTCCAAATATCCCTTTGCCAATTCCACAAGAACAGCCTTAGCGAAAGGCTCCTGGAAGGGAAACATGTAACTCTGTGAGATGAATTCACAGAACACAGAGCAGTTTCTCAGAAAGCTTCTTTCCAGTTTTGAACGGAAGATATTTCCGTTTTCACCATAGCCCTCTATGGGCTTCCAAATATCCCTCTGACAATTCCACAAGAACAGCCTTAGCGAAAGGCTTCTTGAAGGAAAAGATGTAACTCTGTGAAATGAATTCACAGAACACAGAGCAGTTTCTCAGAAAGCTTCTTTCCAGTTTTGAACGGAAGATATTTCCTTTTTCACTGTAGCCCTCTATGGGCTTCCAAATATCCGTTTGCCAATTCCACAAGAACAGCCTTAGCGAAAGGCTTCTTGAAGGGAAAGATGTAACTCTGTGAGATGAATTCACAGAACACAGAGCACTTTCTCAGAAAGCTTCTTTACAGTTTTGAACGAAAGATATTTCCTATTCCACTGTAGCCCTCTATGGGCTTCCAAATATCCCTTTGCCAATTCCACAAGAACAGCCTTAGCGAAAGGCTTCTTGAAGGGAAAGATGTAACTCTGTGAGAGGAATTATCAGAACACAGAGCAGTTTCTCAGAAAGCTTCTTTCCAGTTTTGAAAGGAAGATATTTCCTTTTTCACCATAGCCCTCTATGGGCTTCCAAATATCCCTTTGCCAATTCCACAAGAACAGCCTTAGCGAAAGGCTTCTTGAAGGGAAAGATGTAACTCTGTGAGAGGAATTATCAGAACACAGAGCAGTTTCTCAGAAAGCTTCTTTCCAGTTTTGAAAGGAAGATATTTCCTTTTTCACCATAGCCCTCTATGGGCTTCCAAATATCCCTTTGCCAATTCCACAAGAACAGCCTTAGCGAAAGGCTTCTTGAAGGGAAAGATGTAACTCTGTGAGATGAATTCACAGAACACAGAGCAGTTTCTCAGAAAGCTTCTTTCCAGTTTTGAACAGAAGATATTTCGTTTTTCACCATAGCCCTCTATGGGCTTCCAACTATCCCTTTGCCAATTCCACAAGAACAGCCTTAGCGAAAGGCTGCTTGAAGGGAAAGATGTAACTCTGTGAGATGAACTAAGAGAACACAGAGCAGTTTCTCAGAAAGCTTCTCTCCAGTTTTGAACGGAAGGTATTTCCTTTTTCCCCATAACCCTCTATGGGCTTCCAAATATCCCTTTACCAATTCCACAAGAACAGCCTTAGCGAAAGGCTTCTTGAAGGGAAAGATGTAACTCTGTGTGATGAATTCACAGAACACAGAGCTGTTTCTCAGAAAGCTTCTTTCCAGTTTTGAACGGAAGATATTTCCTTTTTCACCATAGCCCCCTATGGGCTTCCAAATATCCCTTTGCCAATTCCACAAGAACAGGCTTAGAGAAAGGCTTCTTGAAGGGAAAGATGTAACTCTGTGAGATGAATTCACAGAACACAGAGCAGTTTCTCAGAAAGCTTCTTTCCAGTTTTTGACGGAAGATATTTCCTTTTTCACTGTAGCCCTCTATGGGCTTCCAAATATCCCTTTGCCAATTCCACAAGAACAGCCTTTGCGAAAGGCTTCTTGAAGGGAAAGATGTAACTCTGTGAGATGAATTCACAAAACACAGAGCAGTTTCTCAGAAAGCTTCTTTCCAGTTTTGAACGGAAGATATTTCCTTTTTCAGCATAGCCCTCTATGGGCTTCCAAATATCCTTTGCCAATTTCACAAGAACAGCCTTAGCGAAAAGCTTCTTGAAGGGAAAGTTGTAACTCTGTGACATGAATTCACAGAACACAGAGCAGTTTCTCAGAAAGCTTCTTTCCAGTTTTGAACGGAAGATATTTCCTTTTTCCCCATAGCCCTCTATGGGCTTCCAAATATCCCTTTGCCAATTCCACAAGAACAGCCTTAGCGAAAGGCTGCTTGAAGGGAAAGATGTAACTCTGTGAGATGAATTCACAGAACACAGAGCAGTTTCTCAGAAAGCTTCTTTACGGTTTTGAACGGAAGATATTTCCTTTTTCACCATACCCCTCTATGGGCTTCCAAATATCCCTTTGCCAATTCCACAAGAACAGGCTTAGAGAAAGGCTTCTTGAAGGGAAAGATGTAACTCTGTGAGATGAATTCACAGAACACAGAGCAGTTTCTCAGAAAGCTTCTTTCCAGTTTTTGACGGAAGATATTTCCTTTTTCACTGTAGCCCTCTATGGGCTTCCAAATATCCCTTTGCCAATTCCACAAGAACAGCCTTTGCGAAAGGCTTCTTGAAGGGAAAGATGTAACTCTGTGAGATGAATTCACAGAACACAGAGCAGTTTCTCAGAAAGCTTCTTTCCAGTTTTTGACGGAAGATATTTCCTTTTTCACTGTAGCCCTCTATGGGCTTCCAAATATCCCTTTGCCAATTCCACAAGAACAGCCTTTGCGAAAGGCTTCTTGAAGGGAAAGATGTAACTCTGTGAGATGAATTCACAAAACACAGAGCAGTTTCTCAGAAAGCTTCTTTCCAGTTTTGAACGGAAGATATTTCCTTTTTCAGCATAGCCCTCTATGGGCTTCCAAATATCCTTTGCCAATTTCACAAGAACAGCCTTAGCGAAAAGCTTCTTGAAGGGAAAGTTGTAACTCTGTGACATGAATTCACAGAACACAGAGCAGTTTCTCAGAAAGCTTCTTTCCAGTTTTGAACGGAAGATATTTCCTTTTTCCCCATAGCCCTCTATGGGCTTCCAAATATCCCTTTGCCAATTCCACAAGAACAGCCTTAGCGAAAGGCTGCTTGAAGGGAAAGATGTAACTCTGTGAGATGAATTCACAGAACACAGAGCAGTTTCTCAGAAAGCTTCTTTACGGTTTTGAACGGAAGATATTTCCTTTTTCACCATACCCCTCTATGGGCTTCCAAATATCCCTTTGCCAATTCCACAAGAACAGGCTTAGAGAAAGGCTTCTTGAAGGGAAAGATGTAACTCTGTGAGATGAATTCACAGAACACAGAGCAGTTTCTCAGAAAGCTTCTTTCCAGTTTTTGACGGAAGATATTTCCTTTTTCACTGTAGCCCTCTATGGGCTTCCAAATATCCCTTTGCCAATTCCACAAGAACAGCCTTTGCGAAAGGCTTCTTGAAGGGAAAGATGTAACTCTGTGAGATGAATTCACAAAACACAGAGCAGTTTCTCAGAAAGCTTCTTTCCAGTTTTGAACGGAAGATATTTCCTTTTTCAGCATAGCCCTCTATGGGCTTCCAAATATGCCTTTGCCAATTCCACAAGAACAGGCTTAGCGAAAGGCTTCCTGAAGGGAAAGATGTAACTCCGTGAGACGAAGTAACAGAACACAGAGCAGTTTCTCAGAAAGCTTCTTTCCAGTTTTGAACGGAAGATATTTCCTTTTTCCCCATAGCCCTCTATGGGCTTCCAAATATCCTTTGCCAATTTCACAAGAACAGCCTTAGCGAAAAGCTTCTTGAAGGGAAAGTTGTAACTCTGTGAGATGAATTCACAGAACACAGAGCAGTTTCTCAGAAAGCTTCTTTCCAGTTTTGAACGGAAGATATTTCCTTTTTCCCCATAGCCCTCTATGGGCTTCCAAATATCCCTTTGCCAATTCCACAAGAACAGCCTTAGCGAAAGGCTGCTTGAAGGGAAAGATGTAACTCGGTGAGATGAATTAAGAGAACACAGAGCAGTTTCTCAGAAAGCTTCTTTCCGGTTTTGAACGGAAGATATTTCCTTTTTCACTGTAGCCCTCTATGGGCTTCCAAATATCCCTTTGCCAATTCCACAAGAACAGCCTTAGCGAAAGGCTTCTTGAAGGGAAAGATGTAACTCTGTGAGATGAATTCACAGAACACAGAGCAGTTTCTCAGAAAGCTTCTTTCCAGTTTTGAACGGAAGATATTTCCTTTTTCCCCATAGCCCTCTATGGGCTTCCAAATATCCCTTTCGCAATTCCACAAGAACAGCCTTAGCGAAAGGCGTCTTGAAGGGAAAGATGTAACTCTGTGAGATGAATTCACAGAACACAGAGCAGTTTCTCAGAAAGCTTCTTTCCACTTTTGAACGGAAGATATTTCCTTTTTCACTATAGCCCTCTATGGGCTTCGAAATATCCCTTTGCCAATTCCACAAGAACAGCCTTAGCGAAAGGCTTCTTGAAGGGAAAGATGTAACTCTGTGAGATGAATTAACAGAACACAGAGCAGTTTCTCAGATAGCTTCTTTCCAGTTTTGAAGGGAAGATATTTCCTTTTTCACTATAGCCCTCTGTGGGCTTCCAAATATCCCTTTGCCAATTCCACAAGAACAGCCTTAGCGAAAGGCTTCATGAAGGGAAAGATGTAACTCTGTGAGATGAATTGACAGAACACAGAGCAGTTTCTCAGAAAGCTTCTTTCCACTTTTGAACGGAAGATATTTCCTTTTTCCCCATAGCCCTCTATGGGCTTCCAAATATCCTTTGCCAATTTCACAAGAACAGCCTTAGCGAAAAGCTTCTTGAAGGGAAAGATGTAACTCTGTGAGATGAATTCACAGAACACAGAGCAGTTTCTCAGAAAGCTTCTTTCCAGTTTTGAACGGAAGATATTTCCTTTTTCCCCATAGCCCTCTATGGGCTTCCAAATATCCCTTTGCCAATTCCACAAGAACAGCCTTAGCGAATGGCTGCTTGAAGGGAAAGATGTAACTCTGTGAGATGAATTCACAGAACACAGAGCAGTTTCTCAGAAAGCTTCTTTCCGGTTTTGAACGGAAGATATTTCCTTTTTCACCATAGCCCTCTAGGGGCTTCCAAATATCCCTTTGCCAATTCCTCAAGAACAGCCTTAGAGAAAGGCTTCTTGAAGGGAGAGATGTAACTCTGTGAGATGAATTCACAGAACACAGAGCAGTTTCTCAGAAAGCTTCTTTCCAGTTTTTAACGGAAGATATTTCCTTTTTCACTGTAGCCCTCTATGGGCTTCCAAATATCCCTTTGCCAATTCCACAAGAACAGCCTTAGCTAAAGGCTTCTTGAAGGGAAAGATGTAACTCTGTGAGATGAATTAACAGAACACAGAGCAGTTTCTCAGAAAGCTTCTTTCCAGTTTTGAACGGAAGATATTTCATTTTTCCCCATAGCCCTCTATGGGCTTCCAAATATCCCTTTGCCAATTCCACAAGAACAGCCTTAGCGAAAGGCTTCTTGAAGGGAAAGATGTAACTCTGTGAGATGAATTCACAGAACACAGAGCAGTTTCTCAGAAAGCTTCTTTCCAGTTTCGAACGGAAGATATTTCCTTTTTCCCCATAGCCCTCTATGGGCTTCCAAATATCCCTTTCCCAATTCCACAAGAACAGCCTTAGCGAAAGGCTTCTTGAAGGGAAAGATGTAACTCTGTGAGATGAATTAACAGAACACAGAGCAGTTTCTCAGATAGCTTCTTTCCAGTTTTGAACGGAAGATATTTCCTTTTTCACTATAGCCCTCTATGGGCTTCCAAATATCCCTTTGCCAATTCCACAAGAACAGCCTTAGCGAAAGGCTTCATGAAGGGAAATATGTAACTCTGTGAGATGAATTCACAGAACACAGAGCAGTTTCTCAGAAAGCTTCTTTCCGGTTTTGAACGGAAGATATTTACTTTTTCACCATAGCCCTCTAGGGGCTTCCAAATATCCCTTTGCCAATTCCACAAGAACAGCCTTAGAGATAGGCTTCTTGAAGGGAGAGATGTAACTCTGTGAGATGAATTCACAGAACACAGAGCAGTTTCTCAGAAAGCTTCTTTCCAGTTTTTAACGGAAGATATTTCCTTTTTCACTGTAGCCCTCTATGGGCTTCCAAATATCCCTTTGCCAATTCCACAAGAACAGCCTTAGCGAAAGGCTTCTTGAAGGGAAAGATGTAACTCTGTGAAATGAATTAACAGAACACAGAGCAGTTTCTCAGAAAGCTTCTTTCCAGTTTTGAACGGAAGATATTTCATTTTTCCCCATAGCCCTCTATGGGCTTCCAAATATCCCTTTGCCAATTCCACAAGAACAGCCTTAGCGAAAGGCTTCTTGAAGGGAAAGATGTAACTCTGTGAGATGAATTAACAGAACACAGAGCAGTTTCTCAGAAAGCTTCTTTCCAGTTTTGAACGGAAGATATTTCATTTTTCCCCATAGCCTTCTATGGGCTTCCAAATATCCCTTTGCCAATTCCACAAGAACAGGCTTAGCGAAATGCTTCTTGAAGGGAAAGATGTAACTCTGAGAGAGGAATTTACAGAACACAGAGCAGTTTCTCAGAAAGCTTCTTTCCAGTTTTGAACGAAAGATATTTCCTTTTTCACCATAGCCCTCTATGGGCTTCCAAATATACCTTTCCCAATTCCACAAGAACAGCCTTAGCGAAAGGCGTCTTGAAGGGAAAGTTGTAACTCTGTGAGATGAATTCACAGAACACAGAGCAGTTTCTCAGAAAGCTTCTTTCCAGTTTTGAACGGAAGATATTTCCTTTTTCCCCATAGCCCTCTATGGGCTTCCAAATATCCCTTTGCCAATTCCACAAGAACAGCCTTAGCGAAAGGCTGCTTGAAGGGAAAGATGTAATTCTGTGAGATGAATTCACAGAACACAGAGCAGTTTCTCAGAAAGCTTCTTTCCGGTTTTGAACGGAAGATATTTCCTTTTTCACCATAGCCCTCTATGGGCTTCCAAATATCCCTTTGCCAATTCCACAAGAACAGGCTTAGAGAAAGGCTTCTTGAAGGGAAAGATGTAACTCTGTGAGATGAATTCACAGAACACAGAGCAGTTTCTCAGAAAGCTTCTTTCCAGTTTTTAACGGAAGATATTTCCTTTTTCACTGTAGCCCTCTATGGGCTTCCAAATATCCCTTTGCCAATTCCACAAGAACAGCCTTAGCGAAAGGCTTCTTGAAGGGAAAGATGTAACTCTGTGAGATGAATTCACAGAACACAGAGCAGTTTCTCAGAAAGCTTCTTTCCAGTTTTGAACGGAAGATATTTGCTTTTTCAGCATAGCCCTCTATGGGCTTCCAAATATGCGTTTGCCAATTCCACAAGAACAGGCTTAGCGAAAGGCTTCCTGAAGGGAAAGATGTAACTCTGTGAGAAGAATTAACAGAACACAGAGCAGTTTCTCAGAAAGCTTCTTTCCAGTTTTGAACGGAAGATATTTCCTTTTTCCCCATAGCCCTCTATGGGCTTCCAAATATCCCTTTCCCAATTCCACAAGAACAGCCTTAGCGAAAGGCTTCTTGAAGGGAAAGATGTAACTCTGTGAGATGAATTAAGAGAACACAGAGCAGTTTCTCAGAAAGCTTCTCTCCAGTTTTGAACGGAAGGTATTTCCTTTTTCCCCGTAACCCTCTATGGGCTTCCAAATATCCCTTTTCCAATTCCACAAGAACAGCCTTAGCGAAAGGCTTCTTGAAGGGAAAGATGTAACTCTGTGAGATGAATTCACAGAACACAGAGCTGTTTCTCAGAAAGCTTCTTTCCAGTTTTGAACGGAAGATATTTCCTTTTTCAGCATAGCCCCATATGGGCTTCCAAATATCCCTTTGCCAATTCCACAAGAACAGCCTTAGACAAAGGCTTCTTGAAGGGAAAGATGTAACTCTGTGAGATGAATTCACAGAACACAGAGCAATTTCTCAGAAAGCTTTTTTCCAGTTTTGAACGGAAGATATTTCCTTTTTCACTGTGGCCCTCTATGGGCTTCCAAATATCCCTTTGCCAATTCCACAAGAACAGGCTTAGCGAAAGGCTTCTTGAAGGGAAAGATGTAACTCTGAGAGAGGAATTTACAGAACACAGAGCAGTTTCTCAGAAAGCTTCTTTCCAGTTTTGAACGAAAGATATTTCCTTTTTCACCATAGCCCTCTATGGGCTTCCAAATATCCCTTTCCCAATTCCACAAGAACAGCCTTAGCGAAAGGCGTCTTGAAGGGAAAGACGTAACTCTGTGAGATGAATTCACAGAACACAGAGCAGTTTCTCAGAAAGCTTCTTTCCAGTTTTGAACGGAAGATATTTCCTTTTTCCCCATAGCCCTCTATGGGCTTCCAAATATCCCTTTCCCAATTCCACAAGAACAGCCTTAGAGAAAGGCGTCTTGAAGGGAAAGATGTAACTCTGTGAGATGAATTCACAGAACACAGAGCAGTTTCTCAGAAAGCTTCTTTCCAGTTTCGAACGGAAGATATTTCCTTTTTCACTATAGCCCTCTATGGGCTTCCCAATATCCCTTTGCCAATTCCACAAGAACAGCCTTAGCGAAAGGCTTCTTGAAGGGAAAGATGTAACTCTGTGAGATGAATTCACAGAACACAGAGCAGTTTCTCAGAAAGCTTCTTTCCAGTTTTGAACGGAAGATATTTCCTTTTTCCCCATAGCCCTCTATGGGCTTCCAAATATCCCTTTGCCAATTCCACAAGAACAGCCTTAGCGAAAGGCTGCTTGAAGGGAAAGATGTAACTCTGTGAGATGAATTCACAGAACACAGACCAGTTTCTCAGAAAGCTTCTTTCCGGTTTTGAACGGAAGATATTTCCTTTTTCACCATAGCCCTCTATGGGCTTCCAAATATCCCTTTGCCAATTCCACAAGAACAGGCTTAGAGAAAGGCTTCTTGAAGGGAAAGATGTAACTCTGTGAGATGAATCCACAGAACACAGAGCAGTTTCTCAGAAAGCTTCTTTCCAGTTTTTAACGGAAGATATTTCCTTTTTCACTGTAGCCCTCTATGGGCTTCCAAATATCCCTTTGCCAATTCCACAAGAACAGCCTTAGCGAAAGGCTTCTTGAAGGGAAAGATGTAACTCTGTGAGATGAATTCACAGAACACAGAGCAGTTTCTCAGAAAGCTTCTTTCCAGTTTTGAACGGAAGATATTTCCTTTTTCCCCATAGCCCTCTATGGGCTTCCAAATATCCCTTTCCCAATTCCACAAGAACAGCCTTAGCGAAAGGCTTCTTGAAGGGAAAGATGTAACTCTGTGAGATGAATTAACAGAACACAGAGCAGTTTCTCAGATAGCTTCTTTCCAGTTTTGAACGGAAGATATTTCCTTTTTCACTATAGCCCTCTATGGGCTTCCAAATATCCCTTTGCCAATTCCACAAGAACAGCCTTAGCGAAAGGCTTCATGAAGGGAAAGATGTAACTCTGTGAGAAGAATTGACAGAACACAGAGCAGTTTCTCAGAAAGCTTCTTTCCAGTTTTGAACGGAAGATATTTCCTTTTTCACCATAGCCCTCTATGGGCTTCCAAATATGCCTTTGCCAATTCCACAAGAACAGCCTTAGCGAAAGGCTGCTTGAAGGGAAAGATGTAACTCTGTGAGATGAATTCACAGAACACAGAGAGTTTCTCAGAAAGCTTCTTTCCGGTTTTGAACGGAAGATATTTCCTTTTTCACCATAGCCCTCTATGGGCTTCCAAATATGCCTTTGCCAATTCCACAAGAACAGGCTTAGCGAAAGGCTTCCTGAAGGGAAATATGTAACTCTGTGAGACGAATTAACAGAACACAGAGCAGTTTCTCAGAAAGCTTCTTTCCAGTTTTGAACGGAAGATATTTCCTTTTTCACTGTAGCCCTCTATGGGCTTCCAAATATCCTTTGCCAATTTCACAAGAACAGCCTTAGCGAAAAGCTTCTTGAAGGGAAAGATGTAACTCTGTGAGATGAATTCACAGAACACAGAGCAGTTTCTCAGAAAGCTTCTTTCCAGTTTTGAACGGAAGATATTTCCTTTTTCCCCATAGCCCTCTATGGGCTTCAAAATATCCCTTTGCCAATTCCACAAGAACAGCCTTAGCGAAAGGCTGCTTGAAGGGAAAGATGTAACTCTGTGAGATGAATTCACAGAACACAGAGCAGTTTCTCAGAAAGCTTCTTTCCGGTTTTGAACGGAAGATATTTACTTTTTCACCATAGCCCTCTATGGGCTTCCAAATATCCCTTTGCCAATTCCACAAGAACAGCCTTAGAGATAGGCTTCTTGAAGGGAGAGATGTAACTCTGTGAGATGAATTCACAGAACACAGAGCAGTTTCTCAGAAAGCTTCTTTCCAGTTTTTAAAGGAAGATATTTCCTTTTTCACTGTAGCCCTCTATGGGCTTCCAAATATCCCTTTGCCAATTCCACAAGAACAGCCTTAGCGAAAGGCCTCTTGAAGGGAATGATGTAACTCTGTGAGATGAACTAAGAGAACACAGAGCAGTTTCTCAGAAAGTTTCTCTCCAGTTTTGAACGGAAGGTATTTCCTTTTTCCCCATAACCCTCTATGGGCTTCCAAATATCCCTTTGCCAATTCCACAAGAACAGCCTTAGCGAAAGGCTTCTTGAAGGGAAAGATGTAACTCTGTGTGATGAATTCACAGAACACAGAGCTGTTTCTCAGAATGCTTCTTTCCAGTTTTGAACGGAAGATATTTCCTTTTTCACCATAGCCCCCTATGGGCTTCCAAATATCCCTTTGCCAATTCCACAAGAACAGGCTTAGAGAAAGGCTTCTTGAAGGGAAAGATGTAACTCTGTGAGATGAATTCACAGAACACAGAGCAGTTTCTCAGAAAGCTTCTTTCCAGTTTTTGACGGAAGATATTTCCTTTTTCACTGTAGCCCTCTATGGGCTTCCAAATATTCCTTTGCCAATTCCACAAGAACAGCCTTTGCGAAAGGCTTCTTGAAGGGAAAGATGTAACTCTGTGAGATGAATTCACAAAACACAGAGCAGTTTCTCAGAAAGCTTCTTTCCAGTTTTGAACGGAAGATATTTCCTTTTTCAGCATAGCCCTCTATGGGCTTCCAAATATGCCTTTGCCAATTCCACAAGAACAGGCTTAGCGAAAGGCTTCCTGAAGGGAAAGATGTAACTCTGTGAGACGAATTATCAGAACACAGAGCAGTTTCTCAGAAAGCTTCTTTCCAGTTTTGAACGGAAGATATTTCCTTTTTCCCCATAGCCCTCTATGGTCTTCCAAATATTCTTTGCCAATTTCACAAGAACAGCCTTAGCGAAAAGCTTCTTGAAGGGAAAGTTGTAACTCTGTGACATGAATTCACAGAACACAGAGCAGTTTCTCAGAAAGCTTCTTTCCTGTTTTGAACGGAAGATATTTCCTTTTTCCCCATAGCCCTCTATGGGCTTCCAAATATCCCTTTGCCAATTCCACAAGAACAGCCTTAGCGAAAGGCTGCTTGAAGGGAAAGATGTAACTCTGTGAGATGAATTCACAGAACACAGAGCAGTTTCTCAGAAAGCTTCTTTCCGGTTTTGAACGGAAGATATTTCCTTTTTCACCATAGCCCTCTATGGGCTTCCAAATATCCCTTTGCCAATTCCACAAGAACAGGCTTAGAGAAAGGCTTCTTGAAGGGAAAGATGTAACTCTGTGAGATGAATTCACAGAACACAGAGCAGTTTCTCAGAAAGCTTCTTTCCAGTTTTTGACGGAAGATATTTCCTTTTTCACTGTAGCCCTCTATGGGCTTCCAAATATCCCTTTGCCAATTCCACAAGAACAGCCTTTGCGAAAGGCTTCTTGAAGGGAAAGATGTAACTCTGTGAGATGAATTCACAAAACACAGAGCAGTTTCTCAGAAAGCTTCTTTCCAGTTTTGAACGGAAGATATTTCCTTTTTCAGCATAGCCCTCTATGGGCTTCCAAATATGCCTTTGCCAATTCCACAAGAACAGGCTTAGCGAAAGGCTTCCTGAAGGGAAAGATGTAACTCCGTGAGACGAATTAACAGAACACAGAGCAGTTTCTCAGAAAGCTTCTTTCCAGTTTTGAACGGAAGATATTTCCTTTTTCCCCATAGCCCTCTATGGGCTTCCAAATATCCTTTGCCAATTTCACAAGAACAGCCTTAGCGAAAAGCTTCTTGAAGGGAAAGTTGTAACTCTGTGAGATGAATTCACAGAACACAGAGCAGTTTCTCAGAAAGCTTCTTTCCAGTTTTGAACGGAAGATATTTCCTTTTTCCCCATAGCCCTCTATGGGCTTCCAAATATCCCTTTGCCAATTCCACAAGAACAGCCTTAGCGAAAGGCTGCTTGAAGGGAAAGATGTAACTCTGTGAGATGAATTAAGAGAACACAGAGCAGTTTCTCAGAAAGCTTCTTTCCGGTTTTGAACGGAAGATATTTCCTTTTTCACTGTAGCCCTCTATGGGCTTCCAAATATCCCTTTGCCAATTCCACAAGAACAGCCTTAGCGAAAGGCTTCTTGAAGGGAAAGATGTAACTCTGTGAGATGAATTCACAGAACACAGAGCAGTTTCTCAGAAAGCTTCTTTCCAGTTTTGAACGGAAGATATTTCCTTTTTCCCCATAGCCCTCTATGGGGTTCCAAATATCCCTTTCCCAATTCCACAAGAACAGCCTTAGCGAAAGGCGTCTTGAAGGGAAAGATGTAACTCTGTGAGATGAATTCACAGAACACAGAGCAGTTTCTCAGAAAGCTTCTTTCCACTTTTGAACGGAAGATATTTCCTTTTTCACTATAGCCCTCTTGGGCTTCGAAATATCCCTTTGCCAATTCCACAAGAACAGCCTTAGCGAAAGGCTTCTTGAAGGGAAAGATGTAACTCTGTGAGATGAATTAACAGAACACAGAGCAGTTTTTCAGATAGCTTCTTTCCAGTTTTGAAGGGAAGATATTTCCTTTTTCACTATAGCCCTCTGTGGGCTTCCAAATATCCCTTTGCCAATTCCACAAGAACAGCCTTAGCGAAAGGCTTCATGAAGGGAAAGATGTAACTCTGTGAGATGAATTGACAGAACACAGAGCAGTTTCTCAGAAAGCTTCTTTCCAGTTTTGAACGGAAGATATTTCCTTTTTCCCCATAGCCCTCTATGGGCTTCCAAATATCCTTTGCCAATTTCACAAGAACAGCCTTAGCGAAAAGCTTCTTGAAGGGAAAGATGTAACTCTGTGAGATGAATTCACAGAACACAGAGCAGTTTCTCAGAAAGCTTCTTTCCGGTTTTGAACGGAAGATATTTCCTTTTTCACCATAGCCCTCTAGGGGCTTCCAAATATCCCTTTGCCAATTCCACAAGAACAGCCTTAGAGAAAGGCTTCTTGAAGGGAGAGATGTAACTCTGTGAGATGAATTCACAGAACACAGAGCAGTTTCTCAGAAAGCTTCTTTCCAGTTTTTAACGGAAGATATTTCCTTTTTCACTGTAGCCCTCTATGGGCTTCCAAATATCCCTTTGCCAATTCCACAAGAACAGCCTTAGCCAAAGGCTTCTTGAAGGGAAAGATGTAACTCTGTGAGATGAATTAACAGAACACAGAGCAGTTTCTCAGAAAGCTTCTTTCCAGTTTTGAACGGAAGATATTTCATTTTTCCCCATAGCCCTCTATGGGCTTCCAAATATCCCTTTGCCAATTCCACAAGAACAGCCTTAGCGAAAGGCTTCTTGAAGGGAAAGATGTAACTCTGTGAGATGAATTCACAGAACACAGAGCAGTTTCTCAGAAAGCTTCTTTCCAGTTTTGAACGGAAGATATTTCCTTTTTCCCCATAGCCCTCTATGGGCTTCCAAATATCCCTTTCCCAATTCCACAAGAACAGCCTTAGCGAAAGGCTTCTTGAAGGGAAAGATGTAACTCTGTGAGATGAATTAACAGAACACAGAGCAGTTTCTCAGATAGCTTCTTTCCAGTTTTGAACGGAAGATATTTCCTTTTTCACTATAGCCCTCTATGGGCTTCCAAATATCCCTTTGCCAATTCCACAAGAACAGCCTTAGCGAAAGGCTTCATGAAGGGAAAGATGTACCTCTGTGAGATGAATTGACAGAACACAGAGCAGTTTCTCAGAAATCTTCTTTCCAGTTTTGAACGGAAGATATTTCCTTTTTCACCATAGCCCTCTATGGGCTTCCAAATATGCCTTTGCCAATTCCACAAGAACAGCCTTAGCGAAAGGCTGCTTGAAGGGAAAGATGTAACTCTGTGAGATGAATTCACAGAACACAGAGAGTTTCTCAGAAAGCTTCTTTCCGGTTTTGAACGGAAGATATTTCCTTTTTCACCATAGCCCTCTATGGGCTTCCAAATATGCCTTTGCCAATTCCACAAGAACAGGCTTAGCGAAAGGCTTCCTGAAGGGAAAGATGTAACTCTGTGAGACGAATTAACAGAACACAGAGCAGTTTCTCAGAAAGCTTCTTTCCAGTTTTGAACGGAAGATATTTCCTTTTTCCCCATAGCCCTCTATGGGCTTCCAAATATCCTTTGCCAATTTCACAAGAACAGCCTCAGCGAAAAGCTTCTTGAAGGGAAAGATGTAACTCTGTGAGATGAATTCACAGAACACAGAGCAGTTTCTCAGAAAGCTTCTTTCCAGTTTTGAACGGAAGATATTTCCTTTTTCCCCATAGCCCTCTATGGGCTTCCAAATATCCCTTTGCCAATTCCACAAGAACAGCCTTAGCGAAAGGCTGCTTGAAGGGAAAGATGTAACTCTGTGAGATGAATTCACAGAACACAGAGCAGTTTCTCAGAAAGCTTCTTTCCGGTTTTGAACGGAAGATATTTACTTTTTCACCATAGCCCTCTATGGGCTTCCAAATATCCCTTTGCCAATTCCACAAGAACAGCCTTAGAGATAGGCTTCTTGAAGGGAGAGATGTAACTCTGTGAGATGAATTCACAGAACACAGAGCAGTTTCTCAGAAAGCTTCTTTCCAGTTTTGAACGGAAGATATTTCCTTTTTCACTGTAGCCCTCTATGGGCTTCCAAATATCCCTTTGCCAATTCCACAAGAACAGCCTTAGCGAAAGGCTTCTTGAAGGGAAAGATGTAACTCTGTGAAATGAATTAACAGAACACAGAGCAGTTTCTCAGAAAGCTTCTTTCCAGTTTTGAACGGAAGATATTTCATTTTTCCCCATAGCCCTCTATGGGCTTCCAAATATCCCTTTGCCAATTCCACAAGAACAGCCTTAGCGAAAGGCTCCTTGAAGGGAAAGATGTAACTCTGTGAGATGAATTAACAGAACACAGAGCAGTTTCTCAGAAAGCTTCTTTCCAGTTTTGAACGGAAGATATTTCATTTTTCCCCATAGCCTTCTATGGGCTTCCAAATATCCCTTTGCCAATTCCACAAGAACAGGCTTAGCGAAATGCTTCTTGAAGGGAAAGATGTAACTCTGAGAGAGGAATTTACAGAACACAGAGCAGTTTCTCAGAAAGCTTCTTTCCAGTTTTGAACGAAAGATATTTCCTTTTTCACTATAGCCCTCTATGGGCTTCCAAATATACCTTTCCCAATTCCACAAGAACAGCCTTAGCGAAAGGCGTCTTGAAGGGAAAGTTGTAACTCTGTGAGATGAATTCACAGAACACAGAGCAGTTTCTCAGAAAGCTTCTTTCCAGTTTTGAACGGAAGATATTTCCTTTTTCCCCATAGCCCTCTATGGGCTTCCAAATATCCCTTTCCCAATTCCACAAGAACAGCCTTAGCGAAAGGCGTCTTGAAGTGAAAGATGTAACTCTGTGAGATGAATTCACAGAACACAGAGCAGTTTCTCAGAAAGCTTCTTTCCAGTTTTGAACGGAAGATATTTCCTTTTTCACTATAGCCCTCTATGGGCTTCCAAATATCCCTTTGCCAATTCCACAAGAACAGCCTTAGCGAAAGGCTTCTTGAAGGGAAAGATGTAACTCTGTGAGATGAATTAAGAGAACACAGAGCAGTTTCTCAGAAAGCTTCTCTCCTGTTTTGAACGGAAGGTATTTCCTTTTTCCCCGTAACCCTCTATGGGCTTCCAAATATCCCTTTTCCAATTCCACAAGAACAGCCTTAGCGAAAGGCTTCTTGAAGGGAAAGATGTAACTCTGTGAGATGAATTCACAGAACACAGAGCTGTTTCTCAGAAAGCTTCTTTCCAGTTTTGAACGGAAGATATTTCCTTTTTCAGCATAGCCCCATATGGGCTTCCAAATATCCCTTTGCCAATTCCACAAGAACAGCCTTAGACAAAGGCTTCTTGAACGGAAAGATGTAACTCTGTGAGATGAATTCACAGAACACAGAGCAATTTCTCAGAAAGCTTTTTTCCAGTTTTGAACGGAAGATATTTCCTTTTTCACTGTGGCCCTCTATGGGCTTCCAAATATCCCTTTGCCAATTCCACAAGAACAGGCTTAGCGAAAGGCTTCTTGAAGGGAAAGATGTAACTCTGTGAAATGAATTCACAGAACACAGAGCAGTTTCTCAGAAAGCTTCTTTCCAGTTTCGAACGGAAGATATTTCCTTTTTCACTATAGCCCTCTATGGGCTTCCCAATATCCCTTTGCCAATTCCACAAGAACAGCCTTAGCGAAAGGCTTCTTGAAGGGAAAGATGTAACTCTGTGAGATGAATTCACAGAACACAGAGCAGTTTCTCAGAAAGCTTCTTTCCAGTTTTGAACGGAAGATATTTCCTTTTTCCCCATAGCCCTCTATGGGCTTCCAAATATCCCTTTGCCAATTCCACAAGAACAGCCTTAGCGAAAGGCTGCTTGAAGGGAAAGATGTAACTCTGTGAGATGAATTCACAGAACACAGAGCAGTTTCTCAGAAAGCTTCTTTCCGGTTTTGAACGGAAGATATTTCCTTTTTCACCATAGCCCTCTATGGGCTTCCAAATATCCCTTTGCCAATTCCACAAGAACAGGCTTAGAGAAAGGCTTCTTGAAGGGAAAGATGTAACTCTGTGAGATGAATCCACAGAACACAGAGCAGTTTCTCAGAAAGCTTCTTTCCAGTTTTTAACGGAAGATATTTCCTTTTTCACTGTAGCCCTCTATGGGCTTCCAAATATCCCTTTGCCAATTCCACAAGAACAGGCTTAGCGAAAGGCTTCTTGAAGGGAAAGATGTAACTCTGTGAGATGAATTCACAGAACACAGAGCAGTTTCTCAGAAAGCTTCTTTCCAGTTTTGAACGGAAGATATTTCCTTTTTCCCCATAGCCCTCTATGGGCTTCCAAATATCCCTTTCCCAATTCCACAAGAACAGCCTTAGCGAAAGGCTTCTTGAAGGGAAAGATGTAACTCTGTGAGATGAATTAACAGAACACAGAGCAGTTTCTCAGATAGCTTCTTTCCAGTTTTGAACGGAAGATATTTCCTTTTTCACTATAGCCCTCTATGGGCTTCCAAATATCCCTTTGCCAATTCCACAAGAACAGCCTTAGCGAAAGGCTTCATGAAGGGAAAGATGTAACTCTGTGAGATGAATTGACAGAACACAGAGCAGTTTCTCAGAAAGCTTCTTTCCAGTTTTGAACGGAAGATATTTCCTTTTTCACCATAGCCCTCTATGGGCTTCCAAATATGCCTTTGCCAATTCCACAAGAACAGCCTTAGCGAAAGGCTGCTTGAAGGGAAAGATGTAACTCTGTGAGATGAATTCAGAGAACACAGAGAGTTTCTCAGAAAGCTTCTTTCCGGTTTTGAACGGAAGATATTTCCTTTTTCACCATAGCCCTCTATGGGCTTCCAAATATGCCTTTGCCAATTCCACAAGAACAGGCTTAGCGAAAGGCTTCCTGAAGGGAAAGATGTAACTCTGTGAGACGAATTAACAGAACACAGAGCAGTTTCTCAGAAAGCTTCTTTCCAGTTTTGAACGGAAGATATTTCCTTTTTCACTGTAGCCCTCTATGGGCTTCCAAATATCCTTTGCCAATTTCACAAGAACAGCCTTAGCGAAAAGCTTCTTGAAGGGAAAGATGTAACTCTGTGAGATGAATTCACAGAACACAGAGCAGTTTCTCAGAAAGCTTCTTTCCAGTTTTGAACGGAAGATATTTCCTTTTTCCCCATAGCCCTCTATGGGCTTCAAAATATCCCTTTGCCAATTCCACAAGAACAGCCTTAGCGAAAGGCTGCTTGAAGGGAAAGATGTAACTCTGTGAGATGAATTCACAGAACACAGAGCAGTTTCTCAGAAAGCTTCTTTCCGGTTTTGAACGGAAGATATTTACTTTTTCACCATAGCCCTCTATGGGCTTCCAAATATCCCTTTGCCAATTCCACAAGAACAGCCTTAGAGATAGACTTCTTGAAGGGAGAGATGTAACTCTGTGAGATGAATTCACAGAACACAGAGCAGTTTCTCAGAAAGCTTCTTTCCAGTTTTTAAAGGAAGATATTTCCTTTTTCACTGTAGCCCTCTATGGGCTTCCAAATATCCCTTTGCAAATTCCACAAGAACAGCCTTAGCGAAAGGCTGCTTGAAGGGAAAGATGTAACTCTGTGAGATGAATTAACAGAACACAGAGCAGTTTCTCAGAAAGCTTCTTTCCAGTTTTGAACGGAAGATATTTCATTTTTCCCCATAGCCCTCTATGGGCTTCCAAATATCCCTTTGCCAATTCCACAAGAACAGCCTTAGCGAAAGGCTTCTTGAAGGGAAAGATGTAACTCTGTGAAATGAATTAACAGAACACAGAGCAGTTTCTCAGAAAGCTTCTTTCCAGTTTTGAACGTAAGATATTTCATTTTTCCCCATAGCCCTCTATGGGCTTCCAAATATCCCTTTGCCAATTCCACAAGAACAGGCTTAGCGAAAGGCTTCTTGAAGGGAAAGATGTAACTCTGAGAGAGGAATTTACAGAACACAGAGCAGTTTCTCAGAAAGCTTCTTTCCAGTTTTCAACGAAAGATATTTCCTTTTTCACCATAGCCCTCTATGGGCTTCCAAATATACCTTTCCCAATTCCACAAGAACAGCCTTAGCGAAAGGCGTCTTGAAGGGAAAGTTGTAACTCTGTGAGATGAATTCACAGAACACAGAGCAGTTTCTCAGAAAGCTTCTTTCCACTTTTGAACGGAAGATATTTCCTTTTTCCCCATAGCCCTCTATGGGCTTCCAAATATCCCTTTGCCAATTCCACAAGAACAGCCTTAGCGAAGGGCTTCTTGAAGGGAAAGATGTAACTCTGTGAGACGAATTCACAGAACACATAGCAGTTTCTCAGAAAGCTTCTTTCCAGTTTTGAACAGAAGATATTTCGTTTTTCACGATAGCCCTCTATGGGCTTCCAAATATCCCTTTGCCAATTCCACAAGAACAGCCTTAGCGAAAGGCCTCTTGAAGGGAAAGATGTAACTCTGTGAGATGAATTCACAGAACACAGAGCAGTTTCTCAGAAAGCTTCTTTCCAGTTTTCAGCGGAAGATATTACCTTTTTCCCCATAGCCCTCTATGGGCTTCCAAATATCCCTTTACCAATTCCACAAGAACAGCCTTAGCGAAAGGCTTCTTGAAGGGAAAGATGTAACTCTGTGAGATGAACTAAGAGAACACAGAGCAGTTTCTCAGAAAGCTTCTCTCCAGTTTTGAACGGAAGGTATTTCCTTTTTCCCCATAACCCTCTATGGGCTTCCAAATATCCCTTTGCCAATTCCACAAGAACAGCCTTAGCGAAAGGCTTCTTGAAGGGAAAGATGTAACTCTGTGTGATGAATTCACAGAACACAGAGCTGTTTCTCAGAATGCTTCTTTCCAGTTTTGAACGGAAGATATTTCCTTTTTCACCATAGCCCCCTATGGGCTTCCAAATATCCCTTTGCCAATTCCACAAGAACAGGCTTAGAGAAAGGCTTCTTGAAGGGAAAGATGTAACTCTGTGAGATGAATTCACAGAACACAGAGCAGTTTCTCAGAAAGCTTCTTTCCAGTTTTTGACGGAAGATATTTCCTTTTTCACTGTAGCCCTCTATGGGCTTCCAAATATCCCTTTGCCAATTCCACAAGAACAGCCTTTGCGAAAGGCTTCTTGAAGGGAAAGATGTAACTCTGTGAGATGAATTCACAAAACACAGAGCAGTTTCTCAGAAAGCTTCTTTCCAGTTTTGAACGGAAGATATTTCCTTTTTCAGCATAGCCCTCTATGGGCTTCCAAATATGCCTTTGCCAATTCCACAAGAACAGGCTTAGCGAAAGGCTTCCTGAAGGGAAAGATGTAACTCTGTGAGACGAATTAACAGAACACAGAGCAGTTTCTCAGAAAGCTTCTTTCCAGTTTTGAACGGAAGATATTTCCTTTTTCCCCATAGCCCTCTATGGGCTTCCAAATATCCTTTGCCAATTTCACAAGAACAGCCTTAGCGAAAAGCTTCTTGAAGGGAAAGTTGTAACTCTGTGACATGAATTCACAGAACACAGAGCAGTTTCTCAGAAAGCTTCTTTCCAGTTTTGAACGGAAGATATTTCCTTTTTCCCCATAGCCCTCTATGGGCTTCCAAATATCCCTTTGCCAATTCCACAAGAACAGCCTTAGCGAAAGGCTGCTTGAAGGGAAAGATGTAACTCTGTGAGATGAATTCACAGAACACAGAGCAGTTTCTCAGAAAGCTTCTTTCCAGTTTTGAACGGAAGATATTTCCTTTTTCCCCATAGCCCTCTATGGGCTTCCAAATATCCCTTTACCAATTCCACAAGAACAGCCTTAGCGAAAGGCTTCTTGAAGGGAAAGATGTAACTCTGTGAGATGAACTAAGAGAACACAGAGCAGTTTCTCAGAAAGCTTCTCTCCAGTTTTGAACGGAAGGTATTTCCTTTTTCCCCATAACCCTCTATGGGCTTCCAAATATCCCTTTGCCAATTCCACAAGAACAGCCTTAGCGAAAGGCTTCTTGAAGGGAAAGATGTAACTCTGTGTGATGAATTCACAGAACACAGAGCTGTTTCTCAGAATGCTTCTTTCCAGTTTTGAACGGAAGATATTTCCTTTTTCACCATAGCCCCCTATGGGCTTCCAAATATCCCTTTGCCAATTCCACAAGAACAGGCTTAGAGAAAGGCTTCTTGAAGGGAAAGATGTAACTCTGTGAGATGAATTCACAGAACACAGAGCAGTTTCTCAGAAAGCTTCTTTCCAGTTTTTGACGGAAGATATTTCCTTTTTCACTGTAGCCCTCTATGGGCTTCCAAATATCCCTTTGCCAATTCCACAAGAACAGCCTTTGCGAAAGGCTTCTTGAAGGGAAAGATGTAACTCTGTGAGATGAATTCACAAAACACAGAGCAGTTTCTCAGAAAGCTTCTTTCCAGTTTTGAACGGAAGATATTTCCTTTTTCAGCATAGCCCTCTATGGGCTTCCAAATATGCCTTTGCCAATTCCACAAGAACAGGCTTAGCGAAAGGCTTCCTGAAGGGAAAGATGTAACTCTGTGAGACGAATTAACAGAACACAGAGCAGTTTCTCAGAAAGCTTCTTTCCAGTTTTGAACGGAAGATATTTCCTTTTTCCCCATAGCCCTCTATGGGCTTCCAAATATCCTTTGCCAATTTCACAAGAACAGCCTTAGCGAAAAGCTTCTTGAAGGGAAAGTTGTAACTCTGTGACATGAATTCACAGAACACAGAGCAGTTTCTCAGAAAGCTTCTTTCCAGTTTTGAACGGAAGATATTTCCTTTTTCCCCATAGCCCTCTATGGGCTTCCAAATATCCCTTTGCCAATTCCACAAGAACAGCCTTAGCGAAAGGCTGCTTGAAGGGAAAGATGTAACTCTGTGAGATGAATTCACAGAACACAGAGCAGTTTCTCAGAAAGCTTCTTTACGGTTTTGAACGGAAGATATTTCCTTTTTCACCATACCCCTCTATGGGCTTCCAAATATCCCTTTGCCAATTCCACAAGAACAGGCTTAGAGAAAGGCTTCTTGAAGGGAAAGATGTAACTCTGTGAGATGAATTCACAGAACACAGAGCAGTTTCTCAGAAAGCTTCTTTCCAGTTTTTGACGGAAGATATTTCCTTTTTCACTGTAGCCCTCTATGGGCTTCCAAATATCCCTTTGCCAATTCCACAAGAACAGCCTTTGCGAAAGGCTTCTTGAAGGGAAAGATGTAACTCTGTGAGATGAATTCACAAAACACAGAGCAGTTTCTCAGAAAGCTTCTTTCCAGTTTTGAACGGAAGATATTTCCTTTTTCAGCATAGCCCTCTATGGGCTTCCAAATATGCCTTTGCCAATTCCACAAGAACAGGCTTAGCGAAAGGCTTCCTGAAGGGAAAGATGTAACTCCGTGAGACGAATTAACAGAACACAGAGCAGTTTCTCAGAAAGCTTCTTTCCAGTTTTGAACGGAAGATATTTCCTTTTTCCCCATAGCCCTCTATGGGCTTCCAAATATCCTTTGCCAATTTCACAAGAACAGCCTTAGCGAAAAGCTTCTTGAAGGGAAAGTTGTAACTCTGTGAGATGAATTCACAGAACACAGAGCAGTTTCTCAGAAAGCTTCTTTCCAGTTTTGAACGGAAGATATTTCCTTTTTCCCCATAGCCCTCTATGGGCTTCCAAATATCCCTTTGCCAATTCCACAAGAACAGCCTTAGCGAAAGGCTGCTTGAAGGGAAAGATGTAACTCTGTGAGATGAATTAAGAGAACACAGAGCAGTTTCTCAGAAAGCTTCTTTCCGGTTTTGAACGGAAGATATTTCCTTTTTCACTGTAGCCCTCTATGGGCTTCCAAATATCCCTTTGCCAATTCCACAAGAACAGCCTTAGCGAAAGGCTTCTTGAAGGGAAAGATGTAACTCTGTGAGATGAATTCACAGAACACAGAGCAGTTTCTCAGAAAGCTTCTTTCCAGTTTTGAACGGAAGATATTTCCTTTTTCCCCATAGCCCTCTATGGGCTTCCAAATATCACTTTCCCAATTCCACAAGAACAGCCTTAGCGAAAGGCGTCTTGAAGGGAAAGATGTAACTCTGTGAGATGAATTCACAGAACACAGAGCAGTTTCTCAGAAAGCTTCTTTCCACTTTTGAACGGAAGATATTTCCTTTTTCACTATAGCCCTCTATGGGCTTCGAAATATCCCTTTGCCAATTCCACAAGAACAGCCTTAGCGAAAGGCTTCTTGAAGGGAAAGATGTAACTCTGTGAGATGAATTAACAGAACACAGAGCAGTTTCTCAGATAGCTTCTTTCCAGTTTTGAAGGGAAGATATTTCCTTTTTCACTATAGCCCTCTGTGGGCTTCCAAATATCCCTTTGCCAATTCCACAAGAACAGCCTTAGCGAAAGGCTTCATGAAGGGAAAGATGTAACTCTGTGAGATGAATTGACAGAACACAGAGCAGTTTCTCAGAAAGCTTCTTTCCAGTTTTGAACGGAAGATATTTCCTTTTTCCCCATAGCCCTCTATGGGCTTCCAAATATCCTTTGCCAATTTCACAAGAACAGCCTTAGCGAAAAGCTTCTTGAAGGGAAAGATGTAACTCTGTGAGATGAATTCACAGAACACAGAGCAGTTTCTCAGAAAGCTTCTTTCCGGTTTTGAACGGAAGATATTTCCTTTTTCACCATAGCCCTCTAGGGGCTTCCAAATATCCCTTTGCCAATTCCACAAGAACAGCCTTAGAGAAAGGCTTCTTGAAGGGAGAGATGTAACTCTGTGAGATGAATTCACAGAACACAGAGCAGTTTCTCAGAAAGCTTCTTTCCAGTTTTTAACGGAAGATATTTCCTTTTTCACTGTAGTCCTCTATGGGCTTCCAAATATCCCTTTGCCAATTCCACAAGAACAGCCTTAGCCAAAGGCTTCTTGAAGGGAAAGATGTAACTCTGTGAGATGAATTAACAGAACACAGAGCAGTTTCTCAGAAAGCTTCTTTCCAATTTTGAACGGAAGATATTTCATTTTTCCCCATAGCCCTCTATGGGCTTCCAAATATCCCTTTGCCAATTCCACAAGAACAGCCTTAGCGAAAGGCTTCTTGAAGGGAAAGATGTAACTCTGTGAGATGAATTCACAGAACACAGAGCAGTTTCTCAGAAAGCTTCTTTCCAGTTTTGAACGGAAGATATTTCCTTTTTCCCCATAGCCCTCTATGGGCTTCCAAATATCCCTTTCCCAATTCCACAAGAACAGCCTTAGCGAAAGGCTTCTTGAAGGGAAAGATGTAACTCTGTGAGATGAATTAACAGAACACAGAGCAGTTTCTCAGATAGCTTCTTTCCAGTTTTGAACGGAAGATATTTCCTTTTTCACTATAGCCCTCTATGGGCTTCCAAATATCCCTTTGCCAATTCCACAAGAACAGCCTTAGCGAAAGGCTTCATGAAGGGAAAGATGTACCTCTGTGAGATGAATTGACAGAACACAGAGCAGTTTCTCAGAAAGCTTCTTTCCAGTTTTGAACGGAAGATATTTCCTTTTTCACCATAGCCCTCTATGGGCTTCCAAATATGCCTTTGCCAATTCCACAAGAACAGCCTTAGCGAAAGGCTGCTTGAAGGGAAAGATGTAACTCTGTGAGATGAATTCACAGAACACAGAGAGTTTCTCAGAAAGCTTCTTTCCGGTTTTGAACGGAAGATATTTCCTTTTTCACCATAGCCCTCTATGGGCTTCCAAATATGCCTTTGCCAATTCCACAAGAACAGGCTTAGCGAAAGGCTTCCTGAAGGGAAAGATGTAACTCTGTGAGACGAATTAACAGAACACAGAGCAGTTTCTCAGAAAGCTTCTTTCCAGTTTTGAACGGAAGATATTTCCTTTTTCCCCATAGCCCTCTATGGGCTTCCAAATATCCTTTGCCAATTTCACAAGAACAGCCTTAGCGAAAAGCTTCTTGAAGGGAAAGATGTAACTCTGTGAGATGAATTCACAGAACACAGAGCAGTTTCTCAGAAAGCTTCTTTCCAGTTTTGAACGGAAGATATTTCCTTTTTCCCCATAGCCCTCTATGGGCTTCCAAATATCCCTTTGCCAATTCCACAAGAACAGCCTTAGCGAAAGGCTGCTTGAAGGGAAAGATGTAACTCTGTGAGATGAATTCAAAGAACACAGAGCAGTTTCTCAGAAAGCTTCTTTCCGGTTTTGAACGGAAGATATTTACTTTTTCACCATAGCCCTCTAGGGGCTTCCAAATATCCCTTTGCCAATTCCACAAGAACAGCCTTAGAGATAGGCTTCTTGAAGGGAGAGATGTAACTCTGTGAGATGAATTCACAGAACACAGAGCAGTTTCTCAGAAAGCTTCTTTCCAGTTTTTAACGGAAGATATTTCCTTTTTCACCATAGCCCTCTATGGGCTTCCAAATATACCTTTCCCAATTCCACAAGAACAGCCTTAGCGAAAGGCGTCTTGAAGGGAAAGTTGTAACTCTGTGAGATGAATTCACAGAACACAGAGCAGTTTCTCAGAAAGCTTCTTTCCAGTTTTGAACGGAAGATATTTCCTTTTTCCCCATAGCCCTCTATGGGCTTCCAAATATCCCTTTCCCAATTCCACAAGAACAGCCTTAGCGAAAGGCGTCTTGAAGTGAAAGATGTAACTCTGTGAGATGAATTCACAGAACACAGAGCAGTTTCTCAGAAAGCTTCTTTCCAGTTTTGAACGGAAGATATTTCCTTTTTCACTATAGCCCTCTATGGGCTTCCAAATATCCCTTTGCCAATTCCACAAGAACAGCCTTAGCGAAAGGCTTCTTGAAGGGAAAGATGTAACTCTGTGAGATGAATTAAGAGAACACAGAGCAGTTTCTCAGAAAGCTTCTCTCCAGTTTTGAACGGAAGGTATTTCCTTTTTCCCCGTAACCCTCTATGGGCTTCCAAATATCCCTTTTCCAATTCCACAAGAACAGCCTTAGCGAAAGGCTTCTTGAAGGGAAAGATGTAACTCTGTGAGATGAATTCACAGAACACAGAGCTGTTTCTCAGAAAGCTTCTTTCCAGTTTTGAACGGAAGATATTTCCTTTTTCAGCATAGCCCCATATGGGCTTCCAAATATCCCTTTTCCAATTCCACAAGAACAGCCTTAGACAAAGGCTTCTTGAAGGGAAAGATGTAACTCTGTGAGATGAATTCACAGAACACAGAGCAATTTCTCAGAAAGCTTTTTTCCAGTTTTGAACGGAAGATATTTCCTTTTTCACTGTGGCCCTCTATGGGCTTCCAAATATCCCTTTGCCAATTCCACAAGAACAGGCTTAGCGAAAGGCTTCTTGAAGGGAAAGATGTAACTCTGAGAGAGGAATTTACAGAACACAGAGCAGTTTCTCAGAAAGCTTCTTTCCAGTTTTGAACGAAAGATATTTCCTTTTTCACCATAGCCCTCTATGGGCTTCCAAATATCCCTTTCCCAATTCCACAAGAACAGCCTTAGCGAAAGGCGTCTTGAAGGGAAAGACGTAACTCTGTGAGATGAATTCACAGAACACAGAGCAGTTTCTCAGAAAGCTTCTTTCCAGTTTTGAACGGAAGATATTTCCTTTTTCCCCATAGCCCTCTATGGGCTTCCAAATATCCCTTTCCCAATTCCACAAGAACAGCCTTAGCGAAAGGCGTCTTGAAGGGAAAGATGTAACTCTGTGAGATGAATTCACAGAACACAGAGCAGTTTCTCAGAAAGCTTCTTTCCAGTTTCGAACGGAAGATATTTCCTTTTTCACTATAGCCCTCTATGGGCTTCCCAATATCCCTTTGCCAATTCCACAAGAACAGCCTTAGCGAAAGGCTTCTTGAAGGGAAAGATGTAACTCTGTGAGATGAATTAAGAGAACACAGAGCAGTTTCTCAGAAAGCTTCTTTCCAGTTTTGAACGGAAGATATTTCCTTTTTCCCCATAGCCCTCTATGGGCTTCCAAATATCCCTTTGCCAATTCCACAAGAGCAGCCTTAGCGAAAGGCTGCTTGAAGGGAAAGATGTAACTCTGTGAGATGAATTCACAGAACACAGAGCAGTTTCTCAGAAAGCTTCTTTCCGGTTTTGAACGGAAGATATTTCCTTTTTCACCATAGCCCTCTATGGGCTTCCAAATATCCCTTTGCCAATTCCACAAGAACAGGCTTAGAGAAAGGCTTCTTGAAGGGAAAGATGTAACTCTGTGAGATGAATCCACAGAACACAGAGCAGTTTCTCAGAAAGCTTCTTTCCAGTTTTTAACGGAAGATATTTCCTTTTTCACTGTAGCCCTCTATGGGCTTCCAAATATCCCTTTGCCAATTCCACAAGAACAGCCTTAGCGAAAGGCTTCTTGAAGGGAAAGATGTAACTCTGTGAGATGAATTCACAGAACACAGAGCAGTTTCTCAGAAAGCTTCTTTCCAGTTTTGAACGGAAGATATTTCCTTTTTCCCCATAGCCCTCTATGGGCTTCCAAATATCCCTTTCCCAATTCCACAAGAACAGCCTTAGCGAAAGGCTTCTTGAAGGGAAAGATGTAACTCTGTGAGATGAATTAACAGAACACAGAGCAGTTTCTCAGATAGCTTCTTTCCAGTTTTGAACGGAAGATATTTCCTTTTTCACTATAGCCCTCTATGGGCTTCCAAATATCCCTTTGCCAATTCCACAAGAACAGCCTTAGCGAAAGGCTTCATGAAGGGAAAGATGTAACTCTGTGAGATGAATTGACAGAACACAGAGCAGTTTCTCAGAAAGCTTATTTCCAGTTTTGAACGGAAGATATTTCCTTTTTCACCATAGCCCTCTATGGGCTTCCAAATATGCCTTTGCCAATTCCACAAGAACAGCCTTAGCGAAAGGCTGCTTGAAGGGAAAGATGTAACTCTGTGAGATGAATTCAGAGAACACAGAGAGTTTCTCAGAAAGCTTCTTTCCGGTTTTGAACGGAAGATATTTCCTTTTTCACCATAGCCCTCTATGGGCTTCCAAATATGCCTTTGCCAATTCCACAAGAACAGGCTTAGCGAAAGGCTTCCTGAAGGGAAAGATGTAACTCTGTGAGACGAATTAACAGAACACAGAGCAGTTTCTCAGAAAGCTTCTTTCCAGTTTTGAACGGAAGATATTTCCTTTTTCACTGTAGCCCTCTATGGGCTTCCAAATATCCTTTGCCAATTTCACAAGAACAGCCTTAGCGAAAAGCTTCTTGAAGGGAAAGATGTAACTCTGTGAGATGAATTCACAGAACACAGAGCAGTTTCTCAGAAAGCTTCTTTCCAGTTTTGAACGGAAGATATTTCCTTTTTCCCCATAGCCCTCTATGGGCTTCAAAATATCCCTTTGCCAATTCCACAAGAACAGCCTTAGCGAAAGGCTGCTTGAAGGGAAAGATGTAACTCTGTGAGATGAATTCACAGAACACAGAGAAGTTTCTCAGAAAGCTTCTTTCCGGTTTTGAACGGAAGATATTTACTTTTTCACCATAGCCCTCTATGGGCTTCCAAATATCCCTTTGCCAATTCCACAAGAACAGCCTTAGAGATAGACTTCTTGAAGGGAGAGATGTAACTCTGTGAGATGAATTCACAGAACACAGAGCAGTTTCTCAGAAAGCTTCTTTCCAGTTTTTAAAGGAAGATATTTCCTTTTTCACTGTAGCCCTCTATGGGCTTCCAAATATCCCTTTGCCAATTCCACAAGAACAGCCTTAGCGAAAGGCTGCTTGAAGGGAAAGATGTAACTCTGTGAGATGAATTAACAGAACACAGAGCAGTTTCTCAGAAAGCTTCTTTCCAGTTTTGAACGGAAGATATTTCATTTTTCCCCATAGCCCTCTATGGGCTTCCAAATATCCCTTTGCCAATTCCACAAGAACAGCCTTAGCGAAAGGCTTCTTGAAGGGAAAGATGTAACTCTGTGAAATGAATTAACAGAACACAGAGCAGTTTCTCAGAAAGCTTCTTTCCAGTTTTGAACGTAAGATATTTCATTTTTCCCCATAGCCCTCTATGGGCTTCCAAATATCCCTTTGCCAATTCCACAAGAACAGGCTTAGCGAAAGGCTTCTTGAAGGGAAAGATGTAACTCTGAGAGAGGAATTTACAGAACACAGAGCAGTTTCTCAGAAAGCTTCTTTCCAGTTTTCAACGAAAGATATTTCCTTTTTCACCATAGCCCTCTATGGGCTTCCAAATATACCTTTCCCAATTCCACAAGAACAGCCTTAGCGAAAGGCGTCTTGAAGGGAAAGTTGTAACTCTGTGAGATGAATTCACAGAACACAGAGCAGTTTCTCAGAAAGCTTCTTTCCACTTTTGAACGGAAGATATTTCCTTTTTCCCCATAGCCCTCTATGGGCTTCCAAATATCCCTTTGCCAATTCCACAAGAACAGCCTTAGCGAAGGGCTTCTTGAAGGGAAAGATGTAACTCTGTGAGACGAATTCACAGAACACATAGCAGTTTCTCAGAAAGCTTCTTTGCAGTTTTGAACAGAAGATATTTCGTTTTTCACGATAGCCCTCTATGGGCTTCCAAATATCCCTTTGCCAATTCCACAAGAACAGCCTTAGCGAAAGGCCTCTTGAAGGGAAAGATGTAACTCTGTGAGATGAATTCACAGAACACAGAGCAGTTTCTCAGAAAGCTTCTTTCCAGTTTTCAGCGGAAGATATTACCTTTTTCACCATAGCCCTCTATGGGCTTCCAAATATCCCTTTGCCAATTCCACAAGAACAGCCTTAGCGAAAGGCTTCTTGAAGGGAAAGATGTAACTCTGTGAGATGAATTCACAGAACACAGAGCAGTTTCTCAGAAAGCTTCTTTCCAGTTTTTGACGGAAGATATTTCCTTTTTCACTGTAGCCCTCTATGGGCTTCCAAATATCCCTTTGCCAATTCCACAAGAACAGCCTTTGCGAAAGGCTTCTTGAAGGGAAAGATGTAACTCTGTGAGATGAATTCACAAAACACAGAGCAGTTTCTCAGAAAGCTTCTTTCCAGTTTTGAACGGAAGATATTTCCTTTTTCAGCATAGCCCTCTATGGGCTTCCAAATATGCCTTTGCCAATTCCACAAGAACAGGCTTAGCGAAAGGCTTCCTGAAGGGAAAGATGTAACTCTGTGAGACGAATTAACAGAACACAGAGCAGTTTCTCAGAAAGCTTCTTTCCAGTTTTGAACGGAAGATATTTCCTTTTTCCCCATAGCCCTCTATGGGCTTCCAAATATCCTTTGCCAATTTCACAAGAACAGCCTTAGCGAAAAGCTTCTTGAAGGGAAAGTTGTAACTCTGTGACATGAATTCACAGAACACAGAGCAGTTTCTCAGAAAGCTTCTTTCCAGTTTTGAACGGAAGATATTTCCTTTTTCCCCATAGCCCTCTATGGGCTTCCAAATATCCCTTTGCCAATTCCACAAGAACAGCCTTAGCGAAAGGCTGCTTGAAGGGAAAGATGTAACTCTGTGAGATGAATTCACAGAACACAGAGCAGTTTCTCAGAAAGCTTCTTTACGGTTTTGAACGGAAGATATTTCCTTTTTCACCATACCCCTCTATGGGCTTCCAAATATCCCTTTGCCAATTCCACAAGAACAGGCTTAGAGAAAGGCTTCTTGAAGGGAAAGATGTAACTCTGTGAGATGAATTCACAGAACACAGAGCAGTTTCTCAGAAAGCTTCTTTCCAGTTTTTGACGGAAGATATTTCCTTTTTCACTGTAGCCCTCTATGGGCTTCCAAATATCCCTTTGCCAATTCCACAAGAACAGCCTTTGCGAAAGGCTTCTTGAAGGGAAAGATGTAACTCTCTGAGATGAATTCACAAAACACAGAGCAGTTTCTCAGAAAGCTTCTTTCCAGTTTTGAACGGAAGATATTTCCTTTTTCAGCATAGCCCTCTATGGGCTTCCAAATATGCCTTTGCCAATTCCACAAGAACAGGCTTAGCGAAAGGCTTCCTGAAGGGAAAGATGTAACTCCGTGAGACGAATTAACAGAACACAGAGCAGTTTCTCAGAAAGCTTCTTTCCAGTTTTGAACGGAAGATATTTCCTTTTTCCCCATAGCCCTCTATGGGCTTCCAAATATCCTTTGCCAATTTCACAAGAACAGCCTTAGCGAAAAGCTTCTTGAAGGGAAAGTTGTAACTCTGTGAGATGAATTCACAGAACACAGAGCAGTTTCTCAGAAAGCTTCTTTCCAGTTTTGAACGGAAGATATTTCCTTTTTCCCCATAGCCCTCTATGGGCTTCCAAATATCCCTTTGCCAATTCCACAAGAACAGCCTTAGCGAAAGGCTGCTTGAAGGGAAAGATGTAACTCTGTGAGATGAATTAAGAGAACACAGAGCAGTTTCTCAGAAAGCTTCTTTCCGGTTTTGAACGGAAGATATTTCCTTTTTCACTGTAGCCCTCTATGGGCTTCCAAATATCCCTTTGCCAATTCCACAAGAACAGCCTTAGCGAAAGGCTTCTTGAAGGGAAAGATGTAACTCTGTGAGATGAATTCACAGAACACAGAGCAGTTTCTCAGAAAGCTTCTTTCCAGTTTTGAACGGAAGATATTTCCTTTTTCCCCATAGCCCTCTATGGGCTTCCAAATATCCCTTTCCCAATTCCACAAGAACAGCCTTAGCGAAAGGCGTCTTGAAGGGAAAGATGTAACTCTGTGAGATGAATTGACAGAACACAGAGCAGTTTCTCAGAAAGCTTCTTTCCAGTTTTGAACGGAAGATATTTCCTTTTTCACCATAGCCCTCTATGGGCTTCCAAATATGCCTTTGCCAATTCCACAAGAACAGCCTTAGCGAAAGGCTGCTTGAAGGGAAAGATGTAACTCTGTGAGATGAATTCAGAGAACACAGAGAGTTTCTCAGAAAGCTTCTTTCCGGTTTTGAACGGAAGATATTTCCTTTTTCACCATAGCCCTCTATGGGCTTCCAAATATGCCTTTGCCAATTCCACAAGAACAGGCTTAGCGAAAGGCTTCCTGAAGGGAAAGATGTAACTCTGTGAGACGAATTAACAGAACACAGAGCAGTTTCTCAGAAAGCTTCTTTCCAGTTTTGAACGGAAGATATTTCCTTTTTCACTGTAGCCCTCTATGGGCTTCCAAATATCCTTTGCCAATTTCACAAGAACAGCCTTAGCGAAAAGCTTCTTGAAGGGAAAGATGTAACTCTGTGAGATGAATTCACAGAACACAGAGCAGTTTCTCAGAAAGCTTCTTTCCAGTTTTGAACGGAAGATATTTCCTTTTTCCCCATAGCCCTCTATGGGCTTCAAAATATCCCTTTGCCAATTCCACAAGAACAGCCTTAGCGAAAGGCTGCTTGAAGGGAAAGATGTAACTCTGTGAGATGAATTCACAGAACACAGAGCAGTTTCTCAGAAAGCTTCTTTCCGGTTTTGAACGGAAGATATTTACTTTTTCACCATAGCCCTCTATGGGCTTCCAAATATCCCTTTGCCAATTCCACAAGAACAGCCTTAGAGATAGACTTCTTGAAGGGAGAGATGTAACTCTGTGAGATGAATTCACAGAACACAGAGCAGTTTCTCAGAAAGCTTCTTTCCAGTTTTTAAAGGAAGATATTTCCTTTTTCACTGTAGCCCTCTATGGGCTTCCAAATATCCCTTTGCCAATTCCACAAGAACAGCCTTAGCGAAAGGCTGCTTGAAGGGAAAGATGTAACTCTGTGAGATGAATTAACAGAACACAGAGCAGTTTCTCAGAAAGCTTCTTTCCAGTTTTGAACGGAAGATATTTCATTTTTCCCCATAGCCCTCTATGGGCTTCCAAATATCCCTTTGCCAATTCCACAAGAACAGCCTTAGCGAAAGGCTTCTTGAAGGGAAAGATGTAACTCTGTGAAATGAATTAACAGAACACAGAGCAGTTTCTCAGAAAGCTTCTTTCCAGTTTTGAACGTAAGATATTTCATTTTTCCCCATAGCCCTCTATGGGCTTCCAAATATCCCTTTGCCAATTCCACAAGAACAGGCTTAGCGAAAGGCTTCTTGAAGGGAAAGATGTAACTCTGAGAGAGGAATTTACAGAACACAGAGCAGTTTCTCAGAAAGCTTCTTTCCAGTTTTCAACGAAAGATATTTCCTTTTTCACCATAGCCCTCTATGGGCTTCCAAATATCCCTTTGCGAATTCCACAAGAACAGCCTTAGCGAAAGGCGTCTTGAAGGGAAAGTTGTAACTCTGTGAGATGAATTCACAGAACACAGAGCAGTTTCTCAGAAAGCTTCTTTCCACTTTTGAACGGAAGATATTTCCTTTTTCCCCATAGCCCTTTATGGGCTTCCAAATATCCCTTTGCCAATTCCACAAGAACAGCCTTAGCGAAGGGCTTCTTGAAGGGAAAGATGTAACTCTGTGAGACGAATTCACAGAACACATAGCAGTTTCTCAGAAAGCTTCTTTCCAGTTTTGAACAGAAGATATTTCGTTTTTCATGATAGCCCTCTATGGGCTTCCAAATATCCCTTTGCCAATTCCACAAGAACAGCCTTAGCGAAAGGCCTCTTGAAGGGAAAGATGTAACTCTGTGAGATGAATTCACAGAACACAGAGCAGTTTCTCAGAAAGCTTCTTTCCAGTTTTCAGCGGAAGATATTACCTTTTTCACCATAGCCCTCTATGGGCTTCCAAATATCCCTTTGCCAATTCCACAAGAACAGCCTTAGCGAAAGGCTTCTTGAAGGGAAAGATGTAACTCTGTGAGATGAATTAACAGAACACAGAACAGTTTCTCAGAAAGCTTCTTTCCAGTTTTGAACGGATGATATTTCCTTTTTCCCCATAGCCCTCTATGGGCTTCCAAATATCCCTTTACCAATTCCACAAGAACAGCCTTAGCGAAAGGCTTCTTGAAGGGAAAGATGTAACTCTGTGAGATGAACTAAGAGAACACAGAGCAGTTTCTCAGAAAGCTTCTCTCCAGTTTTGAACGGAAGGTATTTCCTTTTTCCCCATAACCCTCTATGGGCTTCCAAATATCCCTTTGCCAATTCCACAAGAACAGCCTTAGCGAAAGGCTTCTTGAAGGGAAAGATGTAACTCTGTGTGATGAATTCACAGAACACAGAGCTGTTTCTCAGAATGCTTCTTTCCAGTTTTGAACGGAAGATATTTCCTTTTTCACCATAGCCCCCTATGGGCTTCCAAATATCCCTTTGCCAATTCCACAAGAACAGGCTTAGAGAAAGGCTTCTTGAAGGGAAAGATGTAACTCTGTGAGATGAATTCACAGAACACAGAGCAGTTTCTCAGAAAGCTTCTTTCCAGTTTTTGACGGAAGATATTTCCTTTTTCACTGTAGCCCTCTATGGGCTTCCAAATATCCCTTTGCCAATTCCACAAGAACAGCCTTTGCGAAAGGCTTCTTGAAGGGAAAGATGTAACTCTGTGAGATGAATTCACAAAACACAGAGCAGTTTCTCAGAAAGCTTCTTTCCAGTTTTGAACGGAAGATATTTCCTTTTTCAGCATAGCCCTCTATGGGCTTCCAAATATGCCTTTGCCAATTCCACAAGAACAGGCTTAGCGAAAGGCTTCCTGAAGGGAAAGATGTAACTCTGTGAGACGAATTAACAGAACACAGAGCAGTTTCTCAGAAAGCTTCTTTCCAGTTTCGAACGGAAGATATTTCCTTTTTCCCCATAGCCCTCTATGGGCTTCCAAATATCCTTTGCCAATTTCACAAGAACAGCCTTAGCGAAAAGCTTCTTGAAGGGAAAGTTGTAACTCTGTGACATGAATTCACAGAACACAGAGCAGTTTCTCAGAAAGCTTCTTTCCAGTTTTGAACGGAAGATATTTCCTTTTTCCCCATAGCCCTCTATGGGCTTCCAAATATCCCTTTGCCAATTCCACAAGAACAGCCTTAGCGAAAGGCTTCTTGAAGGGAAAGATGTAACTCTGTGAGATGAATTCACAGAACACAGAGCAGTTTCTCAGAAAGCTTCTTTACGGTTTTGAACGGAAGATATTTCCTTTTTCACCATACCCCTCTATGGGCTTCCAAATATCCCTTTGCCAATTCCACAAGAACAGGCTTAGAGAAAGGCTTCTTGAAGGGAAAGATGTAACTCTGTGAGATGAATTCACAGAACACAGAGCAGTTTCTCAGAAAGCTTCTTTCCAGTTTTTGACGGAAGATATTTCCTTTTTCACTGTAGCCCTCTATGGGCTTCCAAATATCCCTTTGCCAATTCCACAAGAACAGCCTTTGCGAAAGGCTTCTTGAAGGGAAAGATGTAACTCTGTGAGATGAATTCACAAAACACAGAGCAGTTTCTCAGAAAGCTTCTTTCCAGTTTTGAACGGAAGATATTTCCTTTTTCAGCATAGCCCTCTATGGGCTTCCAAATATGCCTTTGCCAATTCCACAAGAACAGGCTTAGCGAAAGGCTTCCTGAAGGGAAAGATGTAACTCCGTGAGACGAATTAACAGAACACAGAGCAGTTTCTCAGAAAGCTTCTTTCCAGTTTTGAACGGAAGATATTTCCTTTTTCCCCATAGCCCTCTATGGGCTTCCAAATATCCTTTGCCAATTTCACAAGAACAGCCTTAGCGAAAAGCTTCTTGAAGGGAAAGTTGTAACTCTGTGAGATGAATTCACAGAACACAGAGCAGTTTCTCAGAAAGCTTCTTTCCAGTTTTGAACGGAAGATATTTCCTTTTTCCCCATAGCCCTCTATGGGCTTCCAAATATCCCTTTGCCAATTCCACAAGAACAGCCTTAGCGAAAGGCTGCTTGAAGGGAAAGATGTAACTCTGTGAGATGAATTAAGAGAACACAGAGCAGTTTCTCAGAAAGCTTCTTTCCGGTTTTGAACGGAAGATATTTCCTTTTTCACTGTAGCCCTCTATGGGCTTCCAAATATCCCTTTGCCAATTCCACAAGAACAGCCTTAGCGAAAGGCTTCTTGAAGGGAAAGATGTAACTCTGTGAGATGAATTCACAGAACACAGAGCAGTTTCTCAGAAAGCTTCTTTCCAGTTTTGAACGGAAGATATTTCCTTTTTCCCCATAGCCCTCTATGGGCTTCCAAATATCCCTTTCCCAATTCCACAAGAACAGCCTTAGCGAAAGGCGTCTTGAAGGGAAAGATGTAACTCTGTGAGATGAATTCACAGAACACAGAGCAGTTTCTCAGAAAGCTTCTTTCCACTTTTGAACGGAAGATATTTCCTTTTTCACTATAGCCCTCTATGGGCTTCGAAATATCCCTTTGCCAATTCCACAAGAACAGCCTTAGCGAAAGGCTTCTTGAAGGGAAAGATGTAACTCTGTGAGATGAATTAACAGAACACAGAGCAGTTTCTCAGATAGCTTCTTTCCAGTTTTGAAGGGAAGATATTTCCTTTTTCACTATAGCCCTCTGTGGGCTTCCAAATATCCCTTTGCCAATTCCACAAGAACAGCCTTAGCGAAAGGCTTCATGAAGGGAAAGATGTAACTCTGTGAGATGAATTGACAGAACACAGAGCAGTTTCTCAGAAAGCTTCTTTCCAGTTTTGAACGGAAGATATTTCCTTTTTCCCCATAGCCCTCTATGGGCTTCCAAATATCCTTTGCCAATTTCACAAGAACAGCCTTAGCGAAAAGCTTCTTGAAGGGAAAGATGTAACTCTGTGAGATGAATTCACAGAACACAGAGCAGTTTCTCAGAAAGCTTCTTTCCAGTTTTTAACGGAAGATATTTCCTTTTTCACTGTAGTCCTCTATGGGCTTCCAAATATCCCTTTGCCAATTCCACAAGAACAGCCTTAGCGAAAGGCTTCTTGAAGGGAAAGATGTAACTCTGTGAGATGAATTAACAGAACACAGAGCAGTTTCTCAGAAAGCTTCTTTCCAGTTTTGAACGGAAGATATTTCATTTTTCCCCATAGCCCTCTATGGGCTTCCAAATATCCCTTTGCCAATTCCACAAGAACAGCCTTAGCGAAAGGCTTCTTGAAGGGAAAGATGTAACTCTGTGAGATGAATTCACAGAACACAGAGCAGTTTCTCAGAAAGCTTCTTTCCAGTTTTGAACGGAAGATATTTCCTTTTTCCCCATAGCCCTCTATGGGCTTCCAAATATCCCTTTCCCAATTCCACAAGAACAGCCTTAGCGAAAGGCTTCTTGAAGGGAAAGATGTAACTCTGTGAGATGAATTAACAGAACACAGAGCAGTTTCTCAGATAGCTTCTTTCCAGTTTTGAACGGAAGATATTTCCTTTTTCACTATAGCCCTCTATGGGCTTCCAAATATCCCTTTGCCAATTCCACAAGAACAGCCTTAGCGAAAGGCTTCATGAAGGGAAAGATGTACCTCTGTGAGATGAATTGACAGAACACAGAGCAGTTTCTCAGAAAGCTTCTTTCCAGTTTTGAACGGAAGATATTTCCTTTTTCACCATAGCCCTCTATGGGCTTCCAAATATGCCTTTGCCAATTCCACAAGAACAGCCTTAGCGAAAGGCTGCTTGAAGGGAAAGATGTAACTCTGTGAGATGAATTCACAGAACACAGAGAGTTTCTCAGAAAGCTTCTTTCCGGTTTTGAACGGAAGATATTTCCTTTTTCACCATAGCCCTCTATGGGCTTCCAAATATGCCTTTGCCAATTCCACAAGAACAGGCTTAGCGAAAGGCTTCCTGAAGGGAAAGATGTAACTCTGTGAGACGAATTAACAGAACACAGAGCAGTTTCTCAGAAAGCTTCTTTCCAGTTTTGAACGGAAGATATTTCCTTTTTCCCCATAGCCCTCTATGGGCTTCCAAATATCCTTTGCCAATTTCACAAGAACAGCCTTAGCGAAAAGCTTCTTGAAGGGAAAGATGTAACTCTGTGAGATGAATTCACAGAACACAGAGCAGTTTCTCAGAAAGCTTCTTTCCAGTTTTGAACGGAAGATATTTCCTTTTTCCCCATAGCCCTCTATGGGCTTCCAAATATCCCTTTGCCAATTCCACAAGAACAGCCTTAGCGAAAGGCTGCTTGAAGGGAAAGATGTAACTCTGTGAGATGAATTCAAAGAACACAGAGCAGTTTCTCAGAAAGCTTCTTTCCGGTTTTGAACGGAAGATATTTACTTTTTCACCATAGCCCTCTAGGGGCTTCCAAATATCCCTTTGCCAATTCCACAAGAACAGCCTTAGAGATAGGCTTCTTGAAGGGAGAGATGTAACTCTGTGAGATGAATTCACAGAACACAGAGCAGTTTCTCAGAAAGCTTCTTTCCAGTTTTTAACGGAAGATATTTCCTTTTTCACTGTAGCCCTCTATGGGCTTCCAAATATCCCTTTGCCAATTCCACAAGAACAGCCTTAGCGAAAGGCTTCTTGAAGGGAAAGATGTAACTCTGTGAAATGAATTAACAGAACACAGAGCAGTTTCTCAGAAAGCTTCTTTCCAGTTTTGAACGGAAGATATTTCATTTTTCCCCATAGCCCTCTATGGGCTTCCAAATATCCCTTTGCCAATTCCACAAGAACAGCCTTAGCGAAAGGCTTCTTGAAGGCAAAGATGTAACTCTGTGAGATGAATTAACAGAACACAGAGCAGTTTCTCAGAAAGCTTCTTTCCAGTTTTGAACGGAAGATATTTCATTTTTCCCCATAGCCTTCTATGGGCTTCCAAATATCCCTTTGCCAATTCCACAAGAACAGGCTTAGCGAAATGCTTCTTGAAGGGAAAGATGTAACTCTGAGAGAGGAATTTACAGAACACAGAGCAGTTTCTCAGAAAGCTTCTTTCCAGTTTTGAACGAAAGATATTTCCTTTTTCACCATAGCCCTCTATGGGCTTCCAAATATACCTTTCCCAATTCCACAAGAACAGCCTTAGCGAAAGGCGTCTTGAAGAGAAAGTTGTAACTCTGTGAGATGAATTCACAGAACACAGAGCAGTTTCTCAGAAAGCTTCTTTCCAGTTTTGAACGGAAGATATTTCCTTTTTCCCCATAGCCCTCTATGGGCTTCCAAATATCCCTTTCCCAATTCCACAAGAACAGCCTTAGCGAAAGGCTGCTTGAAGGGAAAGATGTAACTCTGTGAGATGAATTCACAGAACACAGAGCTGTTTCTCAGAAAGCTTCTTTCCAGTTTTGAACGGAAGATATTTCCTTTTTCAGCATAGCCCCATATGGGCTTCCAAATATCCCTTTGCCAATTCCACAAGAACAGCCTTAGACAAAGGCTTCTTGAAGGGAAAGATGTAACTCTGTGAGATGAATTCACAGAACACAGAGCAATTTCTCAGAAAGCTTTTTTCCAGTTTTGAACGGAAGATATTTCCTTTTTCACTGTGGCCCTCTATGGGCTTCCAAATATCCCTTTGCCAATTCCACAAGAACAGGCTTAGCGAAAGGCTTCTTGAAGGGAAAGATGTAACTCTGAGAGAGGAATTTACAGAACACAGAGCAGTTTCTCAGAAAGCTTCTTTCCAGTTTTGAACGAAAGATATTTCCTTTTTCACCATAGCCCTCTATGGGCTTCCAAATATCCCTTTCCCAATTCCACAAGAACAGCCTTAGCGAAAGGCGTCTTGAAGGGAAAGACGTAACACTGTGAGATGAATTCACAGAACACAGAGCAGTTTCTCAGAAAGCTTCTTTCCAGTTTTGAACGGAAGATATTTCCTTTTTCCCCATAGCCCTCTATGGGCTTCCAAATATCCCTTTCCCAATTCCACAAGAACAGCCTTAGCGAAAGGCGTCTTGAAGGGAAAGATGTAACTCTGTGAGATGAATTCACAGAACACAGAGCAGTTTCTCAGAAAGCTTCTTTCCAGTTTCGAACGGAAGATATTTCCTTTTTCACTATAGCCCTCTATGGGCTTCCAAATATCCCTTTGCCAATTCCACAAGAACAGCCTTAGCGAAAGGCTTCTTGAAGGGAAAGATGTAACTCTGTGAGATGAATTCACAGAACACAGAGCAGTTTCTCAGAAAGCTTCTTTCCAGTTTTGAACGGAAGATATTTCCTTTTTCCCCATAGCCCTCTATGGGCTTCCAAATATCCCTTTGCCAATTCCACAAGAACAGCCTTAGCGAAAGGCTGCTTGAAGGGAAAGATGTAACTCTGTGAGATGAATTCACAGAACACAGAGCAGTTTCTCAGAAAGCTTCTTTCCGGTTTTGAACGGAAGATATTTCCTTTTTCACCATAGCCCTCTATGGGCTTCCAAATATCCCTTTGCCAATTCCACAAGAACAGGCTTAGAGAAAGGCTTCTTGAAGGGAAAGATGTAACTCTGTGAGATGAATTCACAGAACACAGAGCAGTTTCTCAGAAAGCTTCTTTCCAGTTTTTAACGGAAGATATTTCCTTTTTCACTGTAGCCCTCTATGGGCTTCCAAATATCCCTTTGCCAATTCCACAAGAACAGCCTTAGCGAAAGGCTTCTTGAAGGGAAAGATGTAACTCTGTGAGATGAATTCACAGAACACAGAGCAGTTTCTCAGAAAGCTTCTTTCCAGTTTTGAACGGAAGATATTTCCTTTTTCCCCATAGCCCTCTATGGGCTTCCAAATATCCCTTTCCCAATTCCACAAGAACAGCCTTAGCGAAAGGCTTCTTGAAGGGAAAGATGTAACTCTGTGAGATGAATTAACAGAACACAGAGCAGTTTCTCAGATAGCTTCTTTCCAGTTTTGAACGGAAGATAATTCCTTTTTCACTATAGCCCTCTATGGGCTTCCAAATATCCCTTTGCCAATTCCAGAAGAACAGCCTTAGCGAAAGGCTTCATGAAGGGAAAGATGTAACTCTGTGAGATGAATTGACAGAACACAGAGCAGTTTCTCAGAAAGCTTCTTTCCAGTTTTGAACGGAAGATATTTCCTTTTTCCCCATAGCCCTCTATGGGCTTCCAAATATCCCTTTCCCAATTCCACAAGAACAGCCTTAGCGAAAGGCGTCTTGAAGGGAAAGATGTAACTCTGTGAGATGAATTCACAGAACACAGAGCAGTTTCTCAGAAAGCTTCTTTCCACTTTTGAACGGAAGATATTTCCTTTTTCACTATAGCCCTCTATGGGCTTCGAAATATCCCTTTGCCAATTCCACAAGAACAGCCTTAGCGAAAGGCTTCTTGAAGGGAAAGATGTAACTCTGTGAGATGAATTAACAGAACACAGAGCAGTTTCTCAGATAGCTTCTTTCCAGTTTTGAAGGGAAGACATTTCCTTTTTCACTATAGCCCTCTGTGGGCTTCCAAATATCCCTTTGCCAATTCCACAAGAACAGCCTTAGCGAAAGGCTTCATGAAGGGAAAGATGTAACTCTGTGAGATGAATTGACAGAACACAGAGCAGTTTCTCAGAAAGCTTCTTTCCAGTTTTGAACGGAAGATATTTCCTTTTTCCCCATAGCCCTCTATGGGCTTCCAAATATCCTTTGCCAATTTCACAAGAACAGCCTTAGCGAAAAGCTTCTTGAAGGGAAAGATGTAACTCTGTGAGATGAATTCACAGAACACAGAGCAGTTTCTCAGAAAGCTTCTTTCCAGTTTTTAACGGAAGATATTTCCTTTTTCACTGTAGTCCTCTATGGGCTTCCAAATATCCCTTTGCCAATTCCACAAGAACAGCCTTAGCGAAAGGCTTCTTGAAGGGAAAGATGTAACTCTGTGAGATGAATTAACAGAACACAGAGCAGTTTCTCAGAAAGCTTCTTTCCAGTTTTGAACGGAAGATATTTCATTTTTCCCCATAGCCCTCTATGGGCTTCCAAATATCCCTTTGCCAATTCCACAAGAACAGCCTTAGCGAAAGGCTTCTTGAAGGGAAAGATGTAACTCTGTGAGATGAATTCACAGAACACAGAGCAGTTTCTCAGAAAGCTTCTTTCCAGTTTTGAACGGAAGATATTTCCTTTTTCCCCATAGCCCTCTATGGGCTTCCAAATATCCCTTTCCCAATTCCACAAGAACAGCCTTAGCGAAAGGCTTCTTGAAGGGAAAGATGTAACTCTGTGAGATGAATTAACAGAACACAGAGCAGTTTCTCAGATAGCTTCTTTCCAGTTTTGAACGGAAGATATTTCCTTTTTCACTATAGCCCTCTATGGGCTTCCAAATATCCCTTTGCCAATTCCACAAGAACAGCCTTAGCGAAAGGCTTCATGAAGGGAAAGATGTACCTCTGTGAGATGAATTGACAGAACACAGAGCAGTTTCTCAGAAAGCTTCTTTCCAGTTTTGAACGGAAGATATTTCCTTTTTCACCATAGCCCTCTATGGGCTTCCAAATATGCCTTTGCCAATTCCACAAGAACAGCCTTAGCGAAAGGCTGCTTGAAGGGAAAGATGTAACTCTGTGAGATGAATTCACAGAACACAGAGAGTTTCTCAGAAAGCTTCTTTCCGGTTTTGAACGGAAGATATTTCCTTTTTCACCATAGCCCTCTATGGGCTTCCAAATATGCCTTTGCCAATTCCACAAGAACAGGCTTAGCGAAAGGCTTCCTGAAGGGAAAGATGTAACTCTGTGAGACGAATTAACAGAACACAGAGCAGTTTCTCAGAAAGCTTCTTTCCAGTTTTGAACGGAAGATATTTCCTTTTTCCCCATAGCCCTCTATGGGCTTCCAAATATCCTTTGCCAATTTCACAAGAACAGCCTTAGCGAAAAGCTTCTTGAAGGGAAAGATGTAACTCTGTGAGATGAATTCACAGAACACAGAGCAGTTTCTCAGAAAGCTTCTTTCCAGTTTTGAACGGAAGATATTTCCTTTTTCCCCATAGCCCTCTATGGGCTTCCAAATATCCCTTTGCCAATTCCACAAGAACAGCCTTAGCGAAAGGCTGCTTGAAGGGAAAGATGTAACTCTGTGAGATGAATTCAAAGAACACAGAGCAGTTTCTCAGAAAGCTTCTTTCCGGTTTTGAACGGAAGATATTTACTTTTTCACCATAGCCCTCTAGGGGCTTCCAAATATCCCTTTGCCAATTCCACAAGAACAGCCTTAGAGATAGGCTTCTTGAAGGGAGAGATGTAACTCTGTGAGATGAATTCACAGAACACAGAGCAGTTTCTCAGAAAGCTTCTTTCCAGTTTTTAACGGAAGATATTTCCTTTTTCACTGTAGCCCTCTATGGGCTTCCAAATATCCCTTTGCCAATTCCACAAGAACAGCCTTAGCGAAAGGCTTCTTGAAGGGAAAGATGTAACTCTGTGAAATGAATTAACAGAACACAGAGCAGTTTCTCAGAAAGCTTCTTTCCAGTTTTGAACGGAAGATATTTCATTTTTCCCCATAGCCCTCTATGGGCTTCCAAATATCCCTTTGCCAATTCCACAAGAACAGCCTTAGCGAAAGGCTTCTTGAAGGCAAAGATGTAACTCTGTGAGATGAATTAACAGAACACAGAGCAGTTTCTCAGAAAGCTTCTTTCCAGTTTTGAACGGAAGATATTTCATTTTTCCCCATAGCCTTCTATGGGCTTCCAAATATCCCTTTGCCAATTCCACAAGAACAGGCTTAGCGAAATGCTTCTTGAAGGGAAAGATGTAACTCTGAGAGAGGAATTTACAGAACACAGAGCAGTTTCTCAGAAAGCTTCTTTCCAGTTTTGAACGAAAGATATTTCCTTTTTCACCATAGCCCTCTATGGGCTTCCAAATATACCTTTCCCAATTCCACAAGAACAGCCTTAGCGAAAGGCGTCTTGAAGAGAAAGTTGTAACTCTGTGAGATGAATTCACAGAACACAGAGCAGTTTCTCAGAAAGCTTCTTTCCAGTTTTGAACGGAAGATATTTCCTTTTTCCCCATAGCCCTCTATGGGCTTCCAAATATCCCTTTCCCAATTCCACAAGAACAGCCTTAGCGAAAGGCTGCTTGAAGGGAAAGATGTAACTCTGTGAGATGAATTCACAGAACACAGAGCTGTTTCTCAGAAAGCTTCTTTCCAGTTTTGAACGGAAGATATTTCCTTTTTCAGCATAGCCCCATATGGGCTTCCAAATATCCCTTTGCCAATTCCACAAGAACAGCCTTAGACAAAGGCTTCTTGAAGGGAAAGATGTAACTCTGTGAGATGAATTCACAGAACACAGAGCAATTTCTCAGAAAGCTTTTTTCCAGTTTTGAACGGAAGATATTTCCTTTTTCACTGTGGCCCTCTATGGGCTTCCAAATATCCCTTTGCCAATTCCACAAGAACAGGCTTAGCGAAAGGCTTCTTGAAGGGAAAGATGTAACTCTGAGAGAGGAATTTACAGAACACAGAGCAGTTTCTCAGAAAGCTTCTTTCCAGTTTTGAACGAAAGATATTTCCTTTTTCACCATAGCCCTCTATGGGCTTCCAAATATCCCTTTCCCAATTCCACAAGAACAGCCTTAGCGAAAGGCGTCTTGAAGGGAAAGACGTAACACTGTGAGATGAATTCACAGAACACAGAGCAGTTTCTCAGAAAGCTTCTTTCCAGTTTTGAACGGAAGATATTTCCTTTTTCCCCATAGCCCTCTATGGGCTTCCAAATATCCCTTTCCCAATTCCACAAGAACAGCCTTAGCGAAAGGCGTCTTGAAGGGAAAGATGTAACTCTGTGAGATGAATTCACAGAACACAGAGCAGTTTCTCAGAAAGCTTCTTTCCAGTTTCGAACGGAAGATATTTCCTTTTTCACTATAGCCCTCTATGGGCTTCCAAATATCCCTTTGCCAATTCCACAAGAACAGCCTTAGCGAAAGGCTTCTTGAAGGGAAAGATGTAACTCTGTGAGATGAATTCACAGAACACAGAGCAGTTTCTCAGAAAGCTTCTTTCCAGTTTTGAACGGAAGATATTTCCTTTTTCCCCATAGCCCTCTATGGGCTTCCAAATATCCCTTTGCCAATTCCACAAGAACAGCCTTAGCGAAAGGCTGCTTGAAGGGAAAGATGTAACTCTGTGAGATGAATTCACAGAACACAGAGCAGTTTCTCAGAAAGCTTCTTTCCGGTTTTGAACGGAAGATATTTCCTTTTTCACCATAGCCCTCTATGGGCTTCCAAATATCCCTTTGCCAATTCCACAAGAACAGGCTTAGAGAAAGGCTTCTTGAAGGGAAAGATGTAACTCTGTGAGATGAATTCACAGAACACAGAGCAGTTTCTCAGAAAGCTTCTTTCCAGTTTTTAACGGAAGATATTTCCTTTTTCACTGTAGCCCTCTATGGGCTTCCAAATATCCCTTTGCCAATTCCACAAGAACAGCCTTAGCGAAAGGCTTCTTGAAGGGAAAGATGTAACTCTGTGAGATGAATTCACAGAACACAGAGCAGTTTCTCAGAAAGCTTCTTTCCAGTTTTGAACGGAAGATATTTCCTTTTTCCCCATAGCCCTCTATGGGCTTCCAAATATCCCTTTCCCAATTCCACAAGAACAGCCTTAGCGAAAGGCTTCTTGAAGGGAAAGATGTAACTCTGTGAGATGAATTAACAGAACACAGAGCAGTTTCTCAGATAGCTTCTTTCCAGTTTTGAACGGAAGATAATTCCTTTTTCACTATAGCCCTCTATGGGCTTCCAAATATCCCTTTGCCAATTCCAGAAGAACAGCCTTAGCGAAAGGCTTCATGAAGGGAAAGATGTAACTCTGTGAGATGAATTGACAGAACACAGAGCAGTTTCTCAGAAAGCTTCTTTCCAGTTTTGAACGGAAGATATTTCCTTTTTCACCATAGCCCTCTATGGGCTTCCAAATATGCCTTTGCCAATTCCACAAGAACAGCCTTAGCGAAAGGCTGCTTGAAGGGAAAGATGTAACTCTGTGAGATGAATTCACAGAACACAGAGAGTTTCACAGAAAGCTTCTTTCCGGTTTTGAACGGAAGATATTTCCTTTTTCACCATAGCCCTCTATGGGCTTCCAAATATGCCTTTGCCAATTCCACAAGAACAGGCTTAGCGAAAGGCTTCCTGAAGGGAAAGATGTAACTCTGTGAGACGAATTAACAGAACACAGAGCAGTTTCTCAGAAAGCTTCTTTCCAGTTTTGAACGGAAGATATTTCCTTTTTCACTGTAGCCCTCTATGGGCTTCCAAATATCCTTTGCCAATTTCACAAGAACAGCCTTAGCGAAAAGCTTCTTGAAGGGAAAGATGTAACTCTGTGAGATGAATTCACAGAACACAGAGCAGTTTCTCAGAAAGCTTCTTTCCAGTTTTGAACGGAAGATATTTCCTTTTTCCCCATAGCCCTCTATGGGCTTCAAAATATCCCTTTGCCAATTCCACAAGAACAGCCTTAGCGAAAGGCTGCTTGAAGGGAAAGATGTAACTCTGTGAGATGAATTCACAGAACACAGAGCAGTTTCTCAGAAAGCTTCTTTCCGGTTTTGAACGGAAGATATTTACTTTTTCACCATAGCCCTCTATGGGCTTCCAAATATCCCTTTGCCAATTCCACAAGAACAGCCTTAGAGATAGGCTTCTTGAAGGGAGAGATGTAACTCTGTGAGATGAATTCACAGAACACAGAGCAGTTTCTCAGAAAGCTTCTTTCCAGTTTTTAAAGGAAGATATTTCCTTTTTCACTGTAGCCCTCTATGGGCTTCCAAATATCCCTTTGCCAATTCCACAAGAACAGCCTTAGCGAAAGGCTGCTTGAAGGGAAAGATGTAACTCTGTGAGATGAATTAACAGAACACAGAGCAGTTTCTCAGAAAGCTTCTTTCCAGTTTTGAACGGAAGATATTTCATTTTTCCCCATAGCCCTCTATGGGCTTCCAAATATCCCTTTGCCAATTCCACAAGAACAGCCTTAGCGAAAGGCTTCTTGAAGGGAAAGATGTAACTCTGTGAAATGAATTAACAGAACACAGAGCAGTTTCTCAGAAAGCTTCTTTCCAGTTTTGAACGTAAGATATTTCATTTTTCCCCATAGCCCTCTATGGGCTTCCAAATATCCCTTTGCCAATTCCACAAGAACAGGCTTAGCGAAAGGCTTCTTGAAGGGAAAGATGGAACTCTGAGAGAGGAATTTACAGAACACAGAGCAGTTTCTCAGAAAGTTTCTTTCCAGTTTTCAACGAAAGATATTTCCTTTTTCACCATAGCCCTCTATGGGCTTCCAAATATACCTTTCCCAATTCCACAAGAACAGCCTTAGCGAAAGGCGTCTTGAAGGGAAAGTTGTAACTCTGTGAGATGAATTCACAGAACACAGAGCAGTTTCTCTGAAAGCTTCTTTCCAGTTTTGAAGGGAAGATATTTCCTTTTTCCCCATAGCCCTCTATGGGCTTCCAAATATCCCTTTGCCAATTCCACAAGAACAGCCTTAGCGAAAGGCTGCTTGAAGGGAAAGATGTAACTCTGTGAGATGAATTCACAGAACACAGAGCAGTTTCTCAGAAAGCTTCTTTCCGGTTTTGAACGGAAGATATTTCCTTTTTCACCATAGCCCTCTATGGGCTTCCAAATATCCCTTTGCCAATTCCACAAGAACAGGCTTAGAGAAAGGCTTCTTGAAGGGAAAGATGTAACTCTGTGAGATGAATTCACAGAACACAGAGCAGTTTCTCAGAAAGCTTCTTTCCAGTTTTTAACGGAAGATATTTCCTTTTTCACTGTAGCCCTCTATGGGCTTCCAAATATCCCTTTGCCAATTCCACAAGAACAGCCTTAGCGAAAGGCTTCTTGAAGGGAAAGATGTAACTCTGTGAGATGAAATCACTGAACACAGAGCAGTTTCTCAGAAAGCTTCTTTCCAGTTTTGAACGGAAGATATTTCCTTTTTCAGCATAGCCCTCTATGGGCTTCCAAATATGCCTTTGCCAATTCCACAAGAACAGGCTTAGCGAAAGGCTTCCTGAAGGGAAAGATGTAACTCTGTGAGACGAATTAACAGAACACAGAGCAGTTTCTCAGAAAGCTTCTTTCCAGTTTTGAACGGAAGATATTTCCTTTTTCCCCATAGCCCTCTATGGGCTTCCAAATATCCCTTTCCCAATTCCACAAGAACAGCCTTAGCGAAAGGCGTCTTGAAGCGAAAGATGTAACTCTGTGAGATGAATTCACAGAACACAGAGCAGTTTCTCAGAAAGCTTCTTTCCAGTTTTGAACGGAAGATATTTCCTTTTTCACTATAGCCCTCTATGGGCTTCCAAATATCCCTTTGCCAATTCCACAAGAACAGCCTTAGCGAAAGGCTTCTTGAAGGGAAAGATGTAACTCTGTGAGATGAATTCACAGAACACAGAGCAGTTTCTCAGAAAGCTTCTTTCCAGTTTTGAACGGAAGATATTTCCTTTTTCACTATAGCCCTCTATGGACTTCCAAATATCCCTTTGCCAATTCCACAAGAACAGCCTTAGCGAAAGGCTTCATGAAGGGAAAGATGTAACTCTGTGAGATGAATTGACAGAACACAGAGCAGTTTCTCAGAAAGCTTCTTTCCAGTTTTGAAGGGAAGATATTTCCTTTTTCACCATAGCCCTCTATGGGCTTCCAAATATGCCTTTGCCAATTCCACAAGAACAGCCTTAGCGAAAGGCTGCTTGAAGGGAAAGATGTAACTCTGTGAGATGAATTCACAGAACACAGAGCAGTTTCTCAGAAAGCTTCTTTCCGGTTTTGAACGGAAGATATTTCCTTTTTCACCATAGCCCTCTATGGGCTTCCAAATATCCCTTTGCCAATTCCACAAGAAGAGGCTTAGAGAAAGGCTTCTTGAAGGGAAAGATGTAACTCTGTGAGATGAATTCACAGAACACAGAGCAGTTTCTCAGAAAGCTTCTTTCCAGTTTTTAACGGAAGATATTTCCTTTTTCACTGTAGCCCTCTATGGGCTTCCAAATATCCCTTTGCCAATTCCACAAGAACAGCCTTAGCGAAAGGCTTCTTGAAGGGAAAGATGTAACTCTGTGAGATGAAATCACTGAACACAGAGCAGTTTCTCAGAAAGCTTCTTTCCAGTTTTGAACGGAAGATATTTCCTTTTTCAGCATAGCCCTCTATGGGCTTCCAAATATGCGTTTGCCAATTCCACAAGAACAGGCTTAGCGAAAGGCTTCCTGAAGGGAAAGATGTAACTCTGTGAGACGAATTAACAGAACACAGAGCAGTTTCTCAGAAAGCTTCTTTCCAGTTTTGAACGGAAGATATTTCCTTTTTCCCCATAGCCCTCTATGGGCTTCCAAATATCCCTTTCCCAATTCCACAAGAACAGCCTTAGCGAAAGGCGTCTTGAAGGGAAAGATGTAACTCTGTGAGATGAATTCACAGAACACAGAGCAGTTTCTCAGAAAGCTTCTTTCCAGTTTTGAACAGAAGATATTTCCTTTTTCACTATAGCCCTCTATGGGCTTCCAAATATCCCTTTGCCAATTCCACAAGAACAGCCTTAGCGAAAGGCTTCTTGAAGGGAAAGATGTAACTCTGTGAGATGAATTCACAGAACACAGAGCAGTTTCTCAGAAAGCTTCTTTCCAGTTTTGAACGGAAGATATTTCCTTTTTCACTATAGCCCTCTATGGGCTTCCAAATATCCCTTTGCCAATTCCACAAGAACAGCCTTAGCGAAAGGCTTCATGAAGGGAAAGATGTACCTCTATGAGATGAATTGACAGAACACAGAGGAGTTTCTCAGAAAGCTTCTTTCCAGTTTTGAAGGGAAGATATTTTCTTTTTCACCATAGCCCTCTATGGGCTTCCAAATATGCCTTTGCCAATTCCACAAGAACAGGCTTAGCGAAAGGCTTCCTGAAGGGAAAGATGTAACTCTGTGAGACGAATTAACAGAACACAGAGCAGTTTCTCAGAAAGCTTCTTTCCAGTTTTGAACGGAAGATATTTCCTTTTTCCCCATAGCCCTCTATGGGCTTCCAAATATCCTTTGCCAATTTCACAAGAACAGCCTTAGCGAAAAGCTTCTTGAAGGGAAAGATGTAACTCTGTGAAATGAATTCACAGAACACAGAGCAGTTTCTCAGAAAGCTTCTTTCCAGTTTTGAACGGAAGATATTTCCTTTTTCCCCATAGCCCTCTATGGGCTTCCAAATATCCCTTTGCCAATTCCACAAGAACAGCCTTAGCGAAAGGCTGCTTGAAAGGAAAGATGTAACTCTGTGAGATGAATTCACAGAACACAGAGCAGTTTCTCAGAAAGCTTCTTTCCGGTTTTGAACGGAAGATATTTCCTTTTTCACCATAGCCCTCTATGGGCTTCCAAATATGCCTTTGCCAATTCCACAAGAACAGGCTTAGCGAAAGGCTTCCTGAAGGGAAAGATGTAACTCTGTGAGACGAATTAACAGAACACAGAGCAGTTTCTCAGAAAGCTTCTTTCCAGTTTTGAACGGAAGATATTTCCTTTTACACTGTAGCCCTCTATGGGCTTCCAAATATCCCTTTGCCAATTCCACAAGAACAGCCTTAGCGAAAGGCTTCTTGAAGGCAAAGATGTAACTCTGTGAGATGAATTCACAGAACACAGAGCAGTTTCTCAGAAAGCTTTTTTCCAGTTTTGAACGGAAGATATTTCCTTTTTCACCATAGCCCTCTATGGGCTTCCAAATATCCCTTTGCCAATTCCACAAGAACAGCCTTAGCGAAAGGCTTCTTGAAGGGAAAGATGTAACTCTGTGAGATGAATTAAGAGAACACAGAACAGTTTCTCAGAAAGCTTCTTTCCAGTTTTGAACGGATGATATTTCCTTTTTCCCCATAGCCCTCTATGGGCTTCCAAATATCCCTTTGCCAATTCCACAAGAACAGCCTTAGCGAAAGGCTTCTTGAAGGGAAAGATGTAACTCTGTGAGATGAATTAAGAGAACACAGAGCAGTTTCTCAGAAAGCTTCTCTCCAGTTTTGAACGGAAGGTATTTCCTTTTTCCCCGTAACCCTCTATGGGCTTCCAAATATCCCTTTGCCAATTCCACAAGAACAGCCTTAGCGAAAGGCTTCTTGAAGGGAAAGATGTAACTCTGTGAGATGAATTCACAGAACACAGAGCTGTTTCTCAGAAAGCTTCTTTCCAGTTTTGAACGGAAGATATTTCCTTTTTCACCATAGCCCCCTATGGGCTTCCAAATATCCCTTTGCCAATTCCACAAGAACAGCCTTAGACAAAGGCTTCTTGAAGGGAAAGATGTAACTCTGTGAGATGAATTCACAGAACACAGAGCACTTTCTCAGAAAGCTTTTTTCCAGTTTTGAACGGATGATATTTCCTTTTTCACTGTAGCCCTCTATGGGCTTCCAAATATCGCTTTGCCAATTCCACAAGAACAGGCTTAGCGAAAGGCTTCTTGAAGGGAAAGATGTAACTCTGACAGAGGAATTTACAGAACACAGAGCAGTTTCTCAGAAAGCTTCTTTCCAGTTTTGAACGAAAGATATTTCCTTTTTCACCATAGCCCACTATGGGCTTCCAAATATCCTTTGCCAATTTCACAAGAACAGCCTTAGCGAAAAGCTTCTTGAAGGGAAAGATGTAACTCTGTGAGATGAATTCACAGAACACAGAGCAGTTTCTCAGAAAGCTTCTTTCCAGTTTTGAACGGAAGATATTTCCTTTTTCCCCATAGCCCTCTATGGGCTTCCAAATATCCCTTTGCCAATTCCACAAGAACAGCCTTAGCGAAAGGCTGCTTGAAGGGAAAGATGTAACTCTGTGAGATGAATTCACAGAACACAGAGCAGTTTCTCAGAAAGCTTCTTTCCGGTTTTGAACGGAAGATATTTCCTTTTTCACCATAGCCCTCTAGGGGTTTCCAAATATCCCTTTGCCAATTCCACAAGAACAGCCTTAGAGAAAGGCTTCTTGAAGGGAAAGATGTAACTCTGTGAGATGAATTCACAGAACACAGAGCAGTTTCTCAGAAAGCTTCTTTCCAGTTTTTAACGGAAGATATTTCCTTTTTCACTGTTGCCCTCTATGGGCTTCCAAATATCCCTTTGCCAATTCCACAAGAACAGCCTTAGCGAAAGGCTTCTTGAAGGGAAAGATGTAACTCTGTGAGGTGAATTCACAGAACACAGAGCAGTTTCTCAGTAATCTTCTTTCCAGTTTTGAACGGAAGATATTTCCTTTTTCCCCGTAGCCCTCTATGGGCTTCCAAATATCCCTTTGCCAATTCCACAAGAACAGCCTTAGCGAAAGGCTTCTTGAAGGGAAAGGTGTAACTCTGTGAGATGAATTCACAGAACACAGAGCAGTTTCTCAGAAGGCTTCTTTCCAGTTTTGAACGGAAGATATTTCCTTTTTCACCATAGCCCTCTATGGGCTTCCAAATATATGTTTGCCAATTCCACAAGAACAGCCTTGGCGAAAGGCTGTTGGAAGGGAAACATGTAACTCTGTGAGATGAACTCACAGAACACAGAGCAGTTTCTCAGAAAGCTTCTTTCCAGTTTTGAACGGAAGATATTTCCGTTTTCACCATAGCCCTCTATGGGCTTCCAAATATCCCTCTGACAATTCCACAAGAACAGCCTTAGCGAAAGGCTTCTTGAAGGGAAAGATGTAACTCTGTGAAATGAATTCACAGAACACAGAGCAGTTTCTCAGAAAGCTTCTTTCCAGTTTTGAACGGAAGATATTTCCTTTTTCACTCTAGCCCTCTATGGGCTTCCAAATATCCGTTTGCCAATTCCACAAGAACAGCCTTAGCGAAAGGCTTCTTGAAAGGAAAGATGTAACTCTGTGAGATGAATTCACAGAACACAGAGCACTTTCTCAGAAAGCTTCCTTACAGTTTTGAACGGAAGATATTTCCTTTTCCACTGTAGCCCTCTATGGGCTTCCAAATATCCCTTTGCCAATTCCACAAGAACAGCCTTAGCGAAAGGCTTCTTGAAGGGAAAGATGTAACTCTGTGAGATGAATTCACAGAACACAGAGCAGTTTCTCAGAAAGCTTCTTTCCAGTTTTCAGCGGAAGATATTTCCTTTTTCACCGTAGCCCTCTATGGGCGTCCAAATATCCCTTTGCCAATTCCACAAGAACAGCCTTAGCGAAAGGCTTCTTGAAGGGAAAGATGTAACTCTGTGAGATGAATTCACAGAACACAGAGCAGTTTCTCAGAAAGCTTCTTTCCAGTTTTGAACGGAAGATATTTCCTTTTTCACTATAGCCCTCTATGGGCTTCCAAATATCCCTTTGCCAATTCCACAAGAACAGCCTTAGCGAAAGGCTTCTTGAAGGGAAAGATGTAACTCTGTGAGATGAATTAACAGAACACAGAAAAGTTTCTCAGAAAGCTTCTTTCCAGTTTTGAAAGGAAGATATTTCCTTTTTCCCCATAGCCCTCTATGGGCTTCCAAATATCCCTTTGCCAATTCCACAATAACAGCCTTAGCGAAAGGCTTCTTGAAGGGAAAGATGTAACTCTGTGAGATGAATTAAGAGAACACAGAGCAGTTTCTCAGAAAGCTTCTTTCCAGTTTTGAACGGAAGATATTTCCGTTTTCACCATAGCCCTCTATGGGCTTCCAAATATCCCTCTGACAATTCCACAAGAACAGCCTTAGCGAAAGGCTTCTTGAAGGAAAAGATGTAACTCTGTGAAATGAATTCACAGAACACAGAGCAGTTTCTCAGAAAGCTTCTTTCCAGTTTTGAACGGAAGATATTTCCTTTTTCACTGTAGCCCTCTATGGGCTTCCAAATATCCATTTGCCAATTCCACAAGAACAGCCTTAGCGAAAGGCTTCTTGAAGGGAAAGATGTAACTCTGTGAGATGAATTCACAGAACACAGAGCACTTTCTCAGAAAGCTTCTTTACAGTTTTGAACGAAAGATATTTCCTATTCCACTGTAGCCCTCTATGGGCTTCCAAATATCCCTTTGCCAATTCCACAAGAACAGCCTTAGCGAAAGGCTTCTTGAAGGGAAAGATGTAACTCTGTGAGAGGAATTATCAGAACACAGAGCAGTTTCTCAGAAAGCTTCTTTCCAGTTTTGAAAGGAAGATATTTCCTTTTTCACCATAGCCCTCTATGGGCTTCCAAATATCTCTTTGCCAATTCCACAAGAACAGCCTTAGCGAAAGGCTTCTTGAAGGGAAAGATGTAACTCTGTGAGATGAATTCACAGAACACAGAGCAGTTTCTCAGAAAGCTTCTTTCCAGTTTTGAACAGAAGATATTTCGTTTTTCACCATAGCCCTCTATGGGCTTCCAACTATCCCTTTGCCAATTCCACAAGAACAGCCTTAGCGAAAGGCTGCTTGAAGGGAAAGATGTAACTCTGTGAGATGAACTAAGAGAACACAGAGCAGTTTCTCAGAAAGCTTCTCTCCAGTTTTGAACGGAAGGTATTTCCTTTTTCCCCATAACCCTCTATGGGCTTCCAAATATCCCTTTGCCAATTCCACAAGAACAGCCTTAGCGAAAGGCTTCTTGAAGGGAAAGATGTAACTCTGTGTGATGAATTCACAGAACACAGAGCTGTTTCTCAGAAAGCTTCTTTCCAGTTTTGAACGGAAGATATTTCCTTTTTCACCATAGCCCCCTATGGGCTTCCAAATATCCCTTTGCCAATTCCACAAGAACAGGCTTAGAGAAAGGCTTCTTGAAGGGAAAGATGTAACTCTGTGAGATGAATTCACAGAACACAGAGCAGTTTCTCAGAAAGCTTCTTTCCAGTTTTTGACGGAAGATATTTCCTTTTTCACTGTAGCCCTCTATGGGCTTCCAAATATCCATTTGCCAATTCCACAAGAACAGCCTTTGCGAAAGGCTTCTTGAAGGGAAAGATGTAACTCTGTGAGATGAATTCACAAAACACAGAGCAGTTTCTCAGAAAGCTTCTTTCCAGTTTTGAACGGAAGATATTTCCTTTTTCAGCATAGCCCTCTATGGGCTTCCAAATATGCCTTTGCCAATTCCACAAGAACAGGCTTAGCGAAAGGCTTCCTGAAGGGAAAGATGTAACTCTGTGAGACGAATTAACAGAACACAGAGCAGTTTCTCAGAAAGCTTCTTTCCAGTTTTGAACGGAAGATATTTCCTTTTTCCCCATAGCCCTCTATGGGCTTCCAAATATCCTTTGCCAATTTCACAAGAACAGCCTTAGCGAAAAGCTTCTTGAAGGGAAAGTTGTAACTCTGTGACATGAATTCACAGAACACAGAGCAGTTTCTCAGAAAGCTTCTTTCCAGTTTTGAACGGAAGATATTTCCTTTTTCCCCATAGCCCTCTATGGGCTTCCAAATATCCCTTTGCCAATTCCACAAGAACAGCCTTAGCGAAAGGCTGCTTGAAGGGAAAGATGTAACTCTGTGAGATGAATTCACAGAACACAGAGCAGTTTCTCAGAAAGCTTCTTTACGGTTTTGAACGGAAGATATTTCCTTTTTCACCATACCCCTCTATGGGCTTCCAAATATCCCTTTGCCAATTCCACAAGAACAGGCTTAGAGAAAGGCTTCTTGAAGGGAAAGATGTAACTCTGTGAGATGAATTCACAGAACACAGAGCAGTTTCTCAGAAAGCTTCTTTCCAGTTTTTGACGGAAGATATTTCCTTTTTCACTGTAGCCCTCTATGGGCTTCCAAATATCCCTTTGCCAATTCCACAAGAACAGCCTTTGCGAAAGGCTTCTTGAAGGGAAAGATGTAACTCTGTGAGATGAATTCACAAAACACAGAGCAGTTTCTCAGAAAGCTTCTTTCCAGTTTTGAACGGAAGATATTTCCTTTTTCCCCATAGCCCTCTATGGGCTTCCAAATATCCCTTTCCCAATTCCACAAGAACAGCCTTAGCGAAAGGCTTCTTGAAGGGAAAGATGTAACTCTGTGAGATGAATTAACAGAACACAGAGCAGTTTCTCAGATAGCTTCTTTCCAGTTTTGAACGGAAGATATTTCCTTTTTCACTATAGCCCTCTATGGGCTTCCAAATATCCCTTTGCCAATTCCACAAGAACAGCCTTAGCGAAAGGCTTCATGAAGGGAAAGATGTACCTCTGTGAGATGAATTGACAGAACACAGAGCAGTTTCTCAGAAAGCTTCTTTCCAGTTTTGAACGGAAGATATTTCCTTTTTCACCATAGCCCTCTATGGGCTTCCAAATATGTCTTTGCCAATTCCACAAGAACAGCCTTAGCGAAAGGCTGCTTGAAGGGAAAGATGTAACTCTGTGAGATGAATTCACAGAACACAGAGAGTTTCTCAGAAAGCTTCTTTCCGGTTTTGAACGGAAGATATTTCCTTTTTCACCATAGCCCTCTATGGGCTTCCAAATATGCCTTTGCCAATTCCACAAGAACAGGCTTAGCGAAAGGCTTCCTGAAGGGAAAGATGTAACTCTGTGAGACGAATTAACAGAACACAGAGCAGTTTCTCAGAAAGCTTCTTTCCAGTTTTGAACGGAAGATATTTCCTTTTTCCCCATAGCCCTCTATGGGCTTCCAAATATCCTTTGCCAATTTCACAAGAACAGCCTTAGCGAAAAGCTTCTTGAAGGGAAAGATGTAACTCTGTGAGATGAATTCACAGAACACAGAGCAGTTTCTCAGAAAGCTTCTTTCCAGTTTTGAACGGAAGATATTTCCTTTTTCCCCATAGCCCTCTATGGGCTTCCAAATATCCCTTTGCCAATTCCACAAAAACAGCCTTAGCGAAAGGCTGCTTGAAGGGAAAGATGTAACTCTGTGAGATGAATTCACAGAACACAGAGCAGTTTCTCAGAAAGCTTCTTTCCGGTTTTGAACGGAAGATATTTACTTTTTCACCATAGCCCTCTAGGGGCTTCCAAATATCCCTTTGCCAATTCCACAAGAACAGCCTTAGAGATAGGCTTCTTGAAGGGAGAGATGTAACTCTGTGAGATGAATTCACAGAACACAGAGCAGTTTCTCAGAAAGCTTCTTTCCAGTTTTTAACGGAAGATATTTCCTTTTTCACTGTAGCCCTCTATGGGCTTCCAAATATCCCTTTGCGAATTCCACAAGAACAGCCTTAGCGAAAGGCTTCTTGAAGGGAAAGATGTAACTCTGTGAAATGAATTAACAGAACACAGAGCAGTTTCTCAGAAAGCTTCTTTCCAGTTTTGAACGGAAGTTATTTCATTTTTCCCCATAGCCCTCTATGGGCTTCCAAATATCCCTTTGCCAATTCCACAAGAACAGCCTTAGCGAAAGGCTTCTTGAAGGGAAAGATGTAACTCTGTGAGATGAATTAACAGAACACAGAGCAGTTTCTCAGAAAGCTTCTTTCCAGTTTTGAACGGAAGATATTTCATTTTTCCCCATAGCCTTCTATGGGCTTCCAAATATCCCTTTGCCAATTCCACAAGAACAGGCTTAGCGAAATGCTTCTTGAAGGGAAAGATGTAACTCTGAGAGAGGAATTTACAGAACACAGAGCAGTTTCTCAGAAAGCTTCTTTGCAGTTTTGAACGAAAGATATTTCCTTTTTCACCATAGCCCTCTATGGGCTTCCAAATATACCTTTCCCAATTCCACAAGAACAGCCTTAGCGAAAGGCGTCTTGAAGGTAAAGTTGTAACTCTGTGAGATGAATTCACAGAACACAGAGCAGTTTCTCAGAAAGCTTCTTTCCAGTTTTGACGGAAGATATTTCCCTTTTCCCCATAGCCCTCTATGGGCTTCCAAATATCCCTTTGCCAATTCCACAAGAACAGCCTTAGCGAAAGGCTGCTTGAAGGGAAAGATGTAACTCTGTGAGATGAATTCACAGAACACAGAGCAGTTTCTCAGAAAGCTTCTTTCCGGTTTTGAACGGAAGATATTTCCTTTTTCACCATAGCCCTCTATGGGCTTCCAAATATCCCTTTGCCAATTCCACAAGAACAGGCTTAGAGAAAGGCTTCTTGAAGGGAAAGATGTAACTCTGTGAGATGAATTCACAGAACACAGAGCAGTTTCTCAGAAAGCTTCTTTCCAGTTTTTAACGGAAGATATTTCCTTTTTCACTGTAGCCCTCTATGGGCTTCCAAATATCCCTTTGCCAATTCCACAAGAACAGGCTTAGCGAAAGGCTTCCTGAAGGGAAAGATGTAACTCTGTGAGAAGAATTAACAGAACACAGAGCAGTTTCTCAGAAAGCTTCTTTCCAGTTTTGAACGGAAGATATTTCCTTTTTCCCCATAGCCCTCTATGGGCTTCCAAATATCCCTTTCCCAATTCCACAAGAACAGCCTTAGCGAAATGCGTCTTGAAGGGAAAGACGTAACTCTGTGAGATGAATTCACAGAACACAGAGCAGTTTCTCAGAAAGCTTCTTTCCAGTTTTGAACGGAAGATATTTCCTTTTTCCCCATAGCCCTCTATGGGCCTCCAAATATCCCTTTCCCAATTCCACAAGAACAGCCTTAGCGAAAGGCGTCTTGAAGGGAAAGATGTAACTCTGTGAGATGAATTCACAGAACACAGAGCAGTTTCTCAGAAAGCTTCTTTCCAGTTTCGAACGGAAGATATTTCCTTTTTCACTATAGCCCTCTATGGGCTTCCAAATATCCCTTTGCCAATTCCACAAGAACAGCCTTAGCGAAAGGCTTCTTGAAGGGAAAGATGTAACTCTGTGAGATGAATTCACAGAACACAGAGCAGTTTCTCAGAAAGCTTCTTTCCAGTTTTGAACGGAAGATATTTCCTTTTTCCCCATAGCCCTCTATGGGCTTCCAAATATCCCTTTGCCAATTCCACAAGAACAGCCTTAGCGAAAGGCTGCTTGAAGGGAAAGATGTAACTCTGTGAGATGAATTCACAGAACACAGAGCAGTTTCTCAGAAAGCTTCTTTCCGGTTTTGAACGGAAGATATTTCCTTTTTCACCATAGCCCTCTATGGGCTTCCAAATATCCCTTTGCCAATTCCACAAGAACAGGCTTAGAGAAAGGCTTCTTGAAGGGAAAGATGTAACTCTGTGAGATGAATTCACAGAACACAGAGCAGTTTCTCAGAAAGCTTCTTTCCAGTTTTTAACGGAAGATATTTCCTTTTTCACTGTAGCCCTCTATGGGCTTCCAAATATCCCTTTGCCAATTCCACAAGAACAGCCTTAGCGAAAGGCTTCTTGAAGGGAAAGATGTAACTCTGTGAGATGAATTCACAGAACACAGAGCAGTTTCTCAGAAAGCTTCTTTCCAGTTTTGAACGGAAGATATTTGCTTTTTCAGCATAGCCCTCTATGGGCTTCCAAATATGCGTTTGCCAATTCCACAAGAACAGGCTTAGCGAAAGGCTTCCTGAAGGGAAAGATGTAACTCTGTGAGAAGAATTAACAGAACACAGAGCAGTTTCTCAGAAAGCTTCTTTCCAGTTTTCAACGGAAGATATTTCCTTTTTCCCCATAGCCCTCTATGGGCTTCCAAATATCCCTTTCCCAATTCCACAAGAACAGCCTTAGCGAAAGGCGTCTTGAAGGGAAAGATGTAACTCTGTGAGATGAATTCACAGAACACAGAGAAGTTTCTCAGAAAGCTTCTTTCCAGTTTTGAACGGAAGATATTTCCTTTTTCACTATAGCCCTCTATGGGCTTCCAAATATCCCTTTGCCAATTCCACAAGAACAGCCTTAGCGAAAGGCTTCTTGAAGGGAAAGATGTAACTCTGTGAGATGAATTAAGAGAACACAGAGCAGTTTCTCAGAAAGCTTCTCTCCAGTTTTGAACGGAAGGTATTTCCTTTTTCCCCGTAACCCTCTATGGGCTTCCAAATATCCCTTTTCCAATTCCACAAGAACAGCCTTAGCGAAAGGCTTCTTGAAGGGAAAGATGTAACTCTGTGAGATGAATTCACAGAACACAGAGCTGTTTCTCAGAAAGCTTCTTTCCAGTTTTGAACGGAAGATATTTCCTTTTTCAGCATAGCCCCATATGGGCTTCCAAATATCCCTTTGCCAATTCCACAAGAACAGCCTTAGACAAAGGCTTCTTGAAGGGAAAGATGTAACTCTGTGAGATGAATTCACAGAACACAGAGCAATTTCTCAGAAAGCTTTTTTCCAGTTTTGAACGGAAGATATTTCCTTTTTCACTGTGGCCCTCTATGGGCTTCCAAATATCCCTTTGCCAATTCCACAAGAACAGGCTTAGCGAAAGGCTTCTTGAAGGGAAAGATGTAACTCTGAGAGAGGAATTTACAGAACACAGAGCAGTTTCTCAGAAAGCTTCTTTCCAGTTTTGAACGAAAGATATTTCCTTTTTCACCATAGCCCTCTATGGGCTTCCAAATATCCCTTTCCCAATTCCACAAGAACAGCCTTAGCGAAAGGCGTCTTAAAGGGAAAGACGTAACTCTGTGAGATGAATTCACAGAACACAGAGCAGTTTCTCAGAAAGCTTCTTTCCAGTTTTGAACGGAAGATATTTCCTTTTTCCCCATAGCCCTCTATGGGCTTCCAAATATCCCTTTCCCAATTCCACAAGAACAGCCTTAGCGAAAGGCGTCTTGAAGGGAAAGATGTAACTCTGTGAGATGAATTCACAGAACACAGAGCAGTTTCTCAGAAAGCTTCTTTCCAGTTTCGAACGGAAGATATTTCCTTTTTCACTATAGCCCTCTATGGGCTTCCAAATATCCCTTTGCCAATTCCACAAGAACAGCCTTAGCGAAAGGCTTCTTGAAGGGAAAGATGTAACTCTGTGAGATGAATTCACAGAACACAGAGCAGTTTCTCAGAAAGCTTCTTTCCAGTTTTGAACGGAAGATATTTCCTTTTTCCCCATAGCCCTCTATGGGCTTCCAAATATCCCTTTGCCAATTCCACAAGAACAGCCTTAGCGAAAGGCTGCTTGAAGGGAAAGATGTAACTCTGTGAGATGAATTCACAGAACACAGAGCAGTTTCTCAGAAAGCTTCTTTCCGGTTTTGAACGGAAGATATTTCCTTTTTCACCATAGCCCTCTATGGGCTTCCAAATATCCCTTTGCCAATTCCACAAGAACAGGCTTAGAGAAAGGCTTCTTGAAGGGAAAGATGTAACTCTGTGAGATGAATTCACAGAACACAGAGCAGTTTCTCAGAAAGCTTCTTTCCAGTTTTTAACGGAAGATATTTCCTTTTTCACTGTAGCCCTCTATGGGCTTCCAAATATCCCTTTGCCAATTCCACAAGAACAGCCTTAGCGAAAGGCTTCTTGAAGGGAAAGATGTAACTCTGTGAGATGAATTCACAGAACACAGAGCAGTTTCTCAGAAAGCTTCTTTCCAGTTTTTAACGGAAGATATTTCCTTTTTCCCCATAGCCCTCTATGGGCTTCCAAATATCCCTTTCCCAATTCCACAAGAACAGCCTTAGCGAAAGGCTTCTTGAAGGGAAAGATGTAACTCTGTGAGATGAATTAACAGAACACAGAGCAGTTTCTCAGATAGCTTCTTTCCAGTTTTGAACGGAAGATATTTCCTTTTTCACTATAGCCCTCTATGGGCTTCCAAATATCCCTTTGCCAATTCCACAAGAACAGCCTTAGCGAAAGGCTTCATGAAGGGAAAGATGTAACTCTGTGAGATGAATTGACAGAACACAGAGCAGTTTCTCAGAAAGCTTCTTTCCAGTTTTGAACGGAAGATATTTCCTTTTTCACCATAGCCCTCTATGGGCTTCCAAATATGCCTTTGCCAATTCCACATGAACAGCCTTAGCGAAAGGCTGCTTGAAGGGAAAGATGTAACTCTGTGAGATGAATTCACAGAACACAGAGAGTTTCTCAGAAAGCTTCTTTCCGGTTTTGAACGGAAGATATTTCCTTTTTCACCATAGCCCTCTATGGGCTTCCAAATATGCCTTTGCCAATTCCACAAGAACAGGCTTAGCGAAAGGCTTCCTGAAGGGAAAGATGTAACTCTGTGAGACGAATTAACAGAACACAGAGCAGTTTCTCAGAAAGCTTCTTTCCACTTTTGAACGGAAGATATTTCCTTTTTCACTGTAGCCCTCTATGGGCTTCCAAATATCCTTTGCCAATTTCACAAGAACAGCCTTAGCGAAAAGCTTCTTGAAGGGAAAGATGTAACTCTGTGAGATGAATTCACAGAACACAGAGCAGTTTCTCAGAAAGCTTCTTTCCAGTTTTGAACGGAAGATATTTGCTTTTTCCCCATAGCCCTCTATGGGCTTCAAAATATCCCTTTGCCAATTCCACAAGAACAGCCTTAGCGAAAGGCTGCTTGAAGGGAAAGATGTAACTCTGTGAGATGAATTCACAGAACACAGAGCAGTTTCTCAGAAAGCTTCTTTCCGGTTTTGAACAGAAGATATTTACTTTTTCACCATAGCCCTCTGTGGGCTTCCAAATATCCCTTTGCCAATTCCACAAGAACAGCCTTAGAGATAGGCTTCTTGAAGGGAGAGATGTAACTCTGTGAGATGAATTCACAGAACACAGAGCAGTTTCTCAGAAAGCTTCTTTCCAGTTTTTAAAGGAAGATATTTCCTTTTTCACTGTAGCCCTCTATGGGCTTCCAAATATCCCTTTGCCAATTCCACAAGAACAGCCTTAGCGAAAGGCTGCTTGAAGGGAAAGATGTAACTCTGTGAGATGAATTAACAGAACACAGAGCAGTTTCTCAGAAAGCTTCTTTCCAGTTTTGAACGGAAGATATTTCATTTTTCCCCATAGCCCTCTATGGGCTTCCAAATATCCCTTTGCCAATTCCACAAGAACAGCCTTAGCGAAAGGCTTCTTGAAGGGAAAGATGTAACTCTGTGAAATGAATTAACAGAACACAGAGCAGTTTCTCAGAAAGCTTCTTTCCAGTTTTGAACGTAAGATATTTCATTTTTCCCCATAGCCCTCTATGGGCTTCCAAATATCCCTTTGCCAATTCCACAAGAACAGGCTTAGCGAAAGGCTTCTTGAAGGGAAAGATGTAACTCTGAGAGAGGAATTTACAGAACACAGAGCAGTTTCTCAGAAAGCTTCTTTCCAGTTTTCAACGAAAGATATTTCCTTTTTCACCATAGCCCTCTATGGTCTTCCAAATATACCTTTCCCAATTCCACAAGAACAGCCTTAGCGAAAGGCGTCTTGAAGGGAAAGTTGTAACTCTGTGAGATGAATTCACAGAACACAGAGCAGTTTCTCAGAAAGCTTCTTTCCAGTTTTGAACGGAAGATATTTCCTTTTTCCCCATAGCCCTCTATGGGCTTCCAAATATCCCTTTGCCAATTCCACAAGAACAGCCTTAGCGAAAGGCTGCTTGAAGGGAAAGATGTAACTCTGTGAGATGAATTCACAGAACACAGAGCAGTTTCTCAGAAAGCTTCTTTCCGGTTTTGAACGGAAGATATTTCCTTTTTCACCATAGCCCTCTATGGGCTTCCAAATATCCCTTTGCCAATTCCACAAGAACAGGCTTAGAGAAAGGCTTCTTGAAGGGAAAGATGTAACTCTGTGAGATGAATTCACAGAACACAGAGCAGTTTCTCAGAAAGCTTCTTTCCAGTTTTTAACGGAAGATATTTCCTTTTTCACTGTAGCCCTCTATGGGCTTCCAAATATCCCTTTGCCAATTCCACAAGAACAGCCTTAGCGAAAGGCTTCTTGAAGGGAATGATGTAACTCTGTGAGATGAAATCACTGAACACAGAGCAGTTTCTCAGAAAGCTTCTTTCCAGTTTTGAACGGAAGATATTTCCTTTTTCAGCATAGCCCTCTATGGGCTTCCAAATATGCCTTTGCCAATTCCACAAGAACAGGCTTAGCGAAAGGCTTCCTGAAGGAAAAGATGTAACTCTGTGAGACGAATTAACAGAACACAGAGCAGTTTCTCAGAAAGCTTCTTTCCAGTTTTGAACGGAAGATATTTCCTTTTTCCCCATAGCCCTCTATGGGCTTCCAAATATCCCTTTCCCAATTCCGCAAGAACAGCCTTAGCGAAAGGCGTCTTGAAGCGAAAGATGTAACTCTGTGAGATGAATTCACAGAACACAGAGCAGTTTCTCAGAAAGCTTCTTTCCAGTTTTGAACGGAAGATATTTCATTTTTCCCCATAGCCCTCTATGGGCTTCCAAATATCCCTTTGCCAATTCCACAAGAACAGCCTTAGCGAAAGGCTTCTTGAAGGGAAAGATGTAACTCTGTGAAATGAATTAACAGAACACAGAGCAGTTTCTCAGAAAGCTTCTTTCCAGTTTTGAACGTAAGATATTTCATTTTTCCCCATAGCCCTCTATGGGCTTCCAAATATCCCTTTGCCAATTCCACAAGAACAGGCTTAGCGAAAGGCTTCTTGAAGGGAAAGATGTAACTCTGATAGAGGAATTTACAGAACACAGAGCAGTTTCTCAGAAAGCTTCTTTCCAGTTTTCAACGAAAGATATTTCCTTTTTCACTGTAGCCCTCTATGGGCTTCCAAATATACCTTTCCCAATTCCACAAGAACAGCCTTAGCGAAAGGCGTCTTGAAGGGAAAGTTGTAACTCTGTGAGATGAATTCACAGAACACAGAGCAGTTTCTCAGAAAGCTTCTTTCCAGTTTTGAACGGAAGATATTTCCTTTTTCCCCATAGCCCTCTATGGGCTTCCAAATATCCCTTTGCCAATTCCACAAGAACAGCCTTAGCGAAAGGCTGCTTGAAGGGAAAGATGTAACTCTGTGAGATGAATTCACAGAACACAGAGCAGTTTCTCAGAAAGCTTCTTTCCGGTTTTGAACGGAAGATATTTCCTTTTTCACCATAGCCCTCTATGGGCTTCCAAATATCCCTTTGCCAATTCCACAAGAACAGGCTTAGAGAAAGGCTTCTTGAAGGGAAAGATGTAACTCTGTGAGATGAATTCACAGAACACAGAGCAGTTTCTCAGAAAGCTTCTTTCCAGTTTTTAACGGAAGATATTTCCTTTTTCACTGTAGCCCTCTATGGGCTTCCAAATATCCCTTTGCCAATTCCACAAGAACAGCCTTAGCGAAAGGCTTCTTGAAGGGAATGATGTAACTCTGTGAGATGAAATCACTGAACACAGAGCAGTTTCTCAGAAAGCTTCTTTCCAGTTTTGAACGGAAGATATTTCCTTTTTCAGCATAGCCCTCTATGGGCTTCCAAATATGCCTTTGCCAATTCCACAAGAACAGGCTTAGCGAAAGGCTTCCTGAAGGGAAAGATGTAACTCTGTGAGACGAATTAACAGAACACAGAGCAGTTTCTCAGAAAGCTTCTTTCCAGTTTTGAACGGAAGATATTTCCTTTTTCCCCATAGCCCTCTATGGGCTTCCAAATATCCCTTTCCCAATTCCGCAAGAACAGCCTTAGCGAAAGGCGTCTTGAAGCGAAAGATGTAACTCTGTGAGATGAATTCACAGAACACAGAGCAGTTTCTCAGAAAGCTTCTTTCCAGTTTTTAACGGAAGATATTTCCTTTTTCACTGTAGCCCTCTATGGGCTTCCAAATATCCCTTTGCCAATTCCACAAGAACAGGCTTAGCGAAAGGCTTCCTGAAGGGAAAGATGTAACTCTGTGAGAAGAATTAACAGAACACAGAGCAGTTTCTCAGAAAGCTTCTTTCCAGTTTTGAACGGAAGATATTTCCTTTTTCCCCATAGCCCTCTATGGGCTTCCAAATATCCCTTTCCCAATTCCACAAGAACAGCCTTAGCGAAATGCGTCTTGAAGGGAAAGACGTAACTCTGTGAGATGAATTCACAGAACACAGAGCAGTTTCTCAGAAAGCTTCTTTCCAGTTTTGAACGGAAGATATTTCCTTTTTCCCCATAGCCCTCTATGGGCCTCCAAATATCCCTTTCCCAATTCCACAAGAACAGCCTTAGCGAAAGGCGTCTTGAAGGGAAAGATGTAACTCTGTGAGATGAATTCACAGAACACAGAGCAGTTTCTCAGAAAGCTTCTTTCCAGTTTCGAACGGAAGATATTTCCTTTTTCACTATAGCCCTCTATGGGCTTCCAAATATCCCTTTGCCAATTCCACAAGAACAGCCTTAGCGAAAGGCTTCTTGAAGGGAAAGATGTAACTCTGTGAGATGAATTCACAGAACACAGAGCAGTTTCTCAGAAAGCTTCTTTCCAGTTTTGAACGGAAGATATTTCCTTTTTCCCCATAGCCCTCTATGGGCTTCCAAATATCCCTTTGCCAATTCCACAAGAACAGCCTTAGCGAAAGGCTGCTTGAAGGGAAAGATGTAACTCTGTGAGATGAATTCACAGAACACAGAGCAGTTTCTCAGAAAGCTTCTTTCCGGTTTTGAACGGAAGATATTTCCTTTTTCACCATAGCCCTCTATGGGCTTCCAAATATCCCTTTGCCAATTCCACAAGAACAGGCTTAGAGAAAGGCTTCTTGAAGGGAAAGATGTAACTCTGTGAGATGAATTCACAGAACACAGAGCAGTTTCTCAGAAAGCTTCTTTCCAGTTTTTAACGGAAGATATTTCCTTTTTCACTGTAGCCCTCTATGGGCTTCCAAATATCCCTTTGCCAATTCCACAAGAACAGCCTTAGCGAAAGGCTTCTTGAAGGGAAAGATGTAACTCTGTGAGATGAATTCACAGAACACAGAGCAGTTTCTCAGAAAGCTTCTTTCCAGTTTTGAACGGAAGATATTTGCTTTTTCAGCATAGCCCTCTATGGGCTTCCAAATATGCGTTTGCCAATTCCACAAGAACAGGCTTAGCGAAAGGCTTCCTGAAGGGAAAGATGTAACTCTGTGAGAAGAATTAACAGAACACAGAGCAGTTTCTCAGAAAGCTTCTTTCCAGTTTTCAACGGAAGATATTTCCTTTTTCCCCATAGCCCTCTATGGGCTTCCAAATATCCCTTTCCCAATTCCACAAGAACAGCCTTAGCGAAAGGCGTCTTGAAGGGAAAGATGTAACTCTGTGAGATGAATTCACAGAACACAGAGAAGTTTCTCAGAAAGCTTCTTTCCAGTTTTGAACGGAAGATATTTCCTTTTTCACTATAGCCCTCTATGGGCTTCCAAATATCCCTTTGCCAATTCCACAAGAACAGCCTTAGCGAAAGGCTTCTTGAAGGGAAAGATGTAACTCTGTGAGATGAATTAAGAGAACACAGAGCAGTTTCTCAGAAAGCTTCTCTCCAGTTTTGAACGGAAGGTATTTCCTTTTTCCCCGTAACCCTCTATGGGCTTCCAAATATCCCTTTTCCAATTCCACAAGAACAGCCTTAGCGAAAGGCTTCTTGAAGGGAAAGATGTAACTCTGTGAGATGAATTCACAGAACACAGAGCTGTTTCTCAGAAAGCTTCTTTCCAGTTTTGAACGGAAGATATTTCCTTTTTCAGCATAGCCCCATATGGGCTTCCAAATATCCCTTTGCCAATTCCACAAGAACAGCCTTAGACAAAGGCTTCTTGAAGGGAAAGATGTAACTCTGTGAGATGAATTCACAGAACACAGAGCAATTTCTCAGAAAGCTTTTTTCCAGTTTTGAACGGAAGATATTTCCTTTTTCACTGTGGCCCTCTATGGGCTTCCAAATATCCCTTTGCCAATTCCACAAGAACAGGCTTAGCGAAAGGCTTCTTGAAGGGAAAGATGTAACTCTGAGAGAGGAATTTACAGAACACAGAGCAGTTTCTCAGAAAGCTTCTTTCCAGTTTTGAACGAAAGATATTTCCTTTTTCACCATAGCCCTCTATGGGCTTCCAAATATCCCTTTCCCAATTCCACAAGAACAGCCTTAGCGAAAGGCGTCTTAAAGGGAAAGACGTAACTCTGTGAGATGAATTCACAGAACACAGAGCAGTTTCTCAGAAAGCTTCTTTCCAGTTTTGAACGGAAGATATTTCCTTTTTCCCCATAGCCCTCTATGGGCTTCCAAATATCCCTTTCCCAATTCCACAAGAACAGCCTTAGCGAAAGGCGTCTTGAAGGGAAAGATGTAACTCTGTGAGATGAATTCACAGAACACAGAGCAGTTTCTCAGAAAGCTTCTTTCCAGTTTCGAACGGAAGATATTTCCTTTTTCACTATAGCCCTCTATGGGCTTCCAAATATCCCTTTGCCAATTCCACAAGAACAGCCTTAGCGAAAGGCTTCTTGAAGGGAAAGATGTAACTCTGTGAGATGAATTCACAGAACACAGAGCAGTTTCTCAGAAAGCTTCTTTCCAGTTTTGAACGGAAGATATTTCCTTTTTCCCCATAGCCCTCTATGGGCTTCCAAATATCCCTTTGCCAATTCCACAAGAACAGCCTTAGCGAAAGGCTGCTTGAAGGGAAAGATGTAACTCTGTGAGATGAATTCACAGAACACAGAGCAGTTTCTCAGAAAGCTTCTTTCCGGTTTTGAACGGAAGATATTTCCTTTTTCACCATAGCCCTCTATGGGCTTCCAAATATCCCTTTGCCAATTCCACAAGAACAGGCTTAGAGAAAGGCTTCTTGAAGGGAAAGATGTAACTCTGTGAGATGAATTCACAGAACACAGAGCAGTTTCTCAGAAAGCTTCTTTCCAGTTTTTAACGGAAGATATTTCCTTTTTCACTGTAGCCCTCTATGGGCTTCCAAATATCCCTTTGCCAATTCCACAAGAACAGCCTTAGCGAAAGGCTTCTTGAAGGGAAAGATGTAACTCTGTGAGATGAATTCACAGAACACAGAGCAGTTTCTCAGAAAGCTTCTTTCCAGTTTTTAACGGAAGATATTTCCTTTTTCCCCATAGCCCTCTATGGGCTTCCAAATATCCCTTTCCCAATTCCACAAGAACAGCCTTAGCGAAAGGCTTCTTGAAGGGAAAGATGTAACTCTGTGAGATGAATTAACAGAACACAGAGCAGTTTCTCAGATAGCTTCTTTCCAGTTTTGAACGGAAGATATTTCCTTTTTCACTATAGCCCTCTATGGGCTTCCAAATATCCCTTTGCCAATTCCACAAGAACAGCCTTAGCGAAAGGCTTCATGAAGGGAAAGATGTAACTCTGTGAGATGAATTGACAGAACACAGAGCAGTTTCTCAGAAAGCTTCTTTCCAGTTTTGAACGGAAGATATTTCCTTTTTCACCATAGCCCTCTATGGGCTTCCAAATATGCCTTTGCCAATTCCACATGAACAGCCTTAGCGAAAGGCTGCTTGAAGGGAAAGATGTAACTCTGTGAGATGAATTCACAGAACACAGAGAGTTTCTCAGAAAGCTTCTTTCCGGTTTTGAACGGAAGATATTTCCTTTTTCACCATAGCCCTCTATGGGCTTCCAAATATGCCTTTGCCAATTCCACAAGAACAGGCTTAGCGAAAGGCTTCCTGAAGGGAAAGATGTAACTCTGTGAGACGAATTAACAGAACACAGAGCAGTTTCTCAGAAAGCTTCTTTCCACTTTTGAACGGAAGATATTTCCTTTTTCACTGTAGCCCTCTATGGGCTTCCAAATATCCTTTGCCAATTTCACAAGAACAGCCTTAGCGAAAAGCTTCTTGAAGGGAAAGATGTAACTCTGTGAGATGAATTCACAGAACACAGAGCAGTTTCTCAGAAAGCTTCTTTCCAGTTTTGAACGGAAGATATTTGCTTTTTCCCCATAGCCCTCTATGGGCTTCAAAATATCCCTTTGCCAATTCCACAAGAACAGCCTTAGCGAAAGGCTGCTTGAAGGGAAAGATGTAACTCTGTGAGATGAATTCACAGAACACAGAGCAGTTTCTCAGAAAGCTTCTTTCCGGTTTTGAACAGAAGATATTTACTTTTTCACCATAGCCCTCTGTGGGCTTCCAAATATCCCTTTGCCAATTCCACAAGAACAGCCTTAGAGATAGGCTTCTTGAAGGGAGAGATGTAACTCTGTGAGATGAATTCACAGAACACAGAGCAGTTTCTCAGAAAGCTTCTTTCCAGTTTTTAAAGGAAGATATTTCCTTTTTCACTGTAGCCCTCTATGGGCTTCCAAATATCCCTTTGCCAATTCCACAAGAACAGCCTTAGCGAAAGGCTGCTTGAAGGGAAAGATGTAACTCTGTGAGATGAATTAACAGAACACAGAGCAGTTTCTCAGAAAGCTTCTTTCCAGTTTTGAACGGAAGATATTTCATTTTTCCCCATAGCCCTCTATGGGCTTCCAAATATCCCTTTGCCAATTCCACAAGAACAGCCTTAGCGAAAGGCTTCTTGAAGGGAAAGATGTAACTCTGTGAAATGAATTAACAGAACACAGAGCAGTTTCTCAGAAAGCTTCTTTCCAGTTTTGAACGTAAGATATTTCATTTTTCCCCATAGCCCTCTATGGGCTTCCAAATATCCCTTTGCCAATTCCACAAGAACAGGCTTAGCGAAAGGCTTCTTGAAGGGAAAGATGTAACTCTGAGAGAGGAATTTACAGAACACAGAGCAGTTTCTCAGAAAGCTTCTTTCCAGTTTTCAACGAAAGATATTTCCTTTTTCACCATAGCCCTCTATGGTCTTCCAAATATACCTTTCCCAATTCCACAAGAACAGCCTTAGCGAAAGGCGTCTTGAAGGGAAAGTTGTAACTCTGTGAGATGAATTCACAGAACACAGAGCAGTTTCTCAGAAAGCTTCTTTCCAGTTTTGAACGGAAGATATTTCCTTTTTCCCCATAGCCCTCTATGGGCTTCCAAATATCCCTTTGCCAATTCCACAAGAACAGCCTTAGCGAAAGGCTGCTTGAAGGGAAAGATGTAACTCTGTGAGATGAATTCACAGAACACAGAGCAGTTTCTCAGAAAGCTTCTTTCCGGTTTTGAACGGAAGATATTTCCTTTTTCACCATAGCCCTCTATGGGCTTCCAAATATCCCTTTGCCAATTCCACAAGAACAGGCTTAGAGAAAGGCTTCTTGAAGGGAAAGATGTAACTCTGTGAGATGAATTCACAGAACACAGAGCAGTTTCTCAGAAAGCTTCTTTCCAGTTTTTAACGGAAGATATTTCCTTTTTCACTGTAGCCCTCTATGGGCTTCCAAATATCCCTTTGCCAATTCCACAAGAACAGCCTTAGCGAAAGGCTTCTTGAAGGGAATGATGTAACTCTGTGAGATGAAATCACTGAACACAGAGCAGTTTCTCAGAAAGCTTCTTTCCAGTTTTGAACGGAAGATATTTCCTTTTTCAGCATAGCCCTCTATGGGCTTCCAAATATGCCTTTGCCAATTCCACAAGAACAGGCTTAGCGAAAGGCTTCCTGAAGGAAAAGATGTAACTCTGTGAGACGAATTAACAGAACACAGAGCAGTTTCTCAGAAAGCTTCTTTCCAGTTTTGAACGGAAGATATTTCCTTTTTCCCCATAGCCCTCTATGGGCTTCCAAATATCCCTTTCCCAATTCCGCAAGAACAGCCTTAGCGAAAGGCGTCTTGAAGCGAAAGATGTAACTCTGTGAGATGAATTCACAGAACACAGAGCAGTTTCTCAGAAAGCTTCTTTCCAGTTTTGAACGGAAGATATTTCATTTTTCCCCATAGCCCTCTATGGGCTTCCAAATATCCCTTTGCCAATTCCACAAGAACAGCCTTAGCGAAAGGCTTCTTGAAGGGAAAGATGTAACTCTGTGAAATGAATTAACAGAACACAGAGCAGTTTCTCAGAAAGCTTCTTTCCAGTTTTGAACGTAAGATATTTCATTTTTCCCCATAGCCCTCTATGGGCTTCCAAATATCCCTTTGCCAATTCCACAAGAACAGGCTTAGCGAAAGGCTTCTTGAAGGGAAAGATGTAACTCTGATAGAGGAATTTACAGAACACAGAGCAGTTTCTCAGAAAGCTTCTTTCCAGTTTTCAACGAAAGATATTTCCTTTTTCACTGTAGCCCTCTATGGGCTTCCAAATATACCTTTCCCAATTCCACAAGAACAGCCTTAGCGAAAGGCGTCTTGAAGGGAAAGTTGTAACTCTGTGAGATGAATTCACAGAACACAGAGCAGTTTCTCAGAAAGCTTCTTTCCAGTTTTGAACGGAAGATATTTCCTTTTTCCCCATAGCCCTCTATGGGCTTCCAAATATCCCTTTGCCAATTCCACAAGAACAGCCTTAGCGAAAGGCTGCTTGAAGGGAAAGATGTAACTCTGTGAGATGAATTCACAGAACACAGAGCAGTTTCTCAGAAAGCTTCTTTCCGGTTTTGAACGGAAGATATTTCCTTTTTCACCATAGCCCTCTATGGGCTTCCAAATATCCCTTTGCCAATTCCACAAGAACAGGCTTAGAGAAAGGCTTCTTGAAGGGAAAGATGTAACTCTGTGAGATGAATTCACAGAACACAGAGCAGTTTCTCAGAAAGCTTCTTTCCAGTTTTTAACGGAAGATATTTCCTTTTTCACTGTAGCCCTCTATGGGCTTCCAAATATCCCTTTGCCAATTCCACAAGAACAGCCTTAGCGAAAGGCTTCTTGAAGGGAATGATGTAACTCTGTGAGATGAAATCACTGAACACAGAGCAGTTTCTCAGAAAGCTTCTTTCCAGTTTTGAACGGAAGATATTTCCTTTTTCAGCATAGCCCTCTATGGGCTTCCAAATATGCCTTTGCCAATTCCACAAGAACAGGCTTAGCGAAAGGCTTCCTGAAGGGAAAGATGTAACTCTGTGAGACGAATTAACAGAACACAGAGCAGTTTCTCAGAAAGCTTCTTTCCAGTTTTGAACGGAAGATATTTCCTTTTTCCCCATAGCCCTCTATGGGCTTCCAAATATCCCTTTCCCAATTCCGCAAGAACAGCCTTAGCGAAAGGCGTCTTGAAGCGAAAGATGTAACTCTGTGAGATGAATTCACAGAACACAGAGCAGTTTCTCAGAAAGCTTCTTTCCAGTTTTGAACGGAAGATATTTCCTTTTTCACTATAGCCCTCTATGGGCTTCCAAATATCCCTTTGCCAATTCCACAAGAACAGCCTTAGCGAAAGGCTTCTTGAAGGGAAAGATGTAACTCTGTGAGATGAATTCACAGAACACAGAGCAGTTTCTCAGAAAGCTTCTTTCCAGTTTTGAACGGAAGATATTTCCTTTTTCACTATAGCCCTCTATGGGCTTCCAAATATCCCTTTGCCAATTCCACAAGAACAGCCTTAGCGAAAGGCTTCATGAAGGGAAAGATGTAACTCTGTGAGATGAATTGACAGAACACAGAGCAGTTTCTCAGAAAGCTTCTTTCCAGTTTTGAAGGGAAGATATTTCCTTTTTCACCATAGCCCTCTATGGGCTTCCAAATATGCCTTTGCCAATTCCACAAGAACAGCCTTAGCGAAAGGCTGCTTGAAGGGAAAGATGTAACTCTGTGAGATGAATTCACAGAACACAGAGCAGTTTCTCAGAAAGCTTCTTTCCGGTTTTGAACGGAAGATATTTCCTTTTTCACCATAGCCCTCTATGGGCTTCCAAATATCCCTTTGCCAATTCCACAAGAAGAGGCTTAGAGAAAGGCTTCTTGAAGGGAAAGATGTAACTCTGTGAGATGAATTCACAGAACACAGAGCAGTTTCTCAGAAAGCTTCTTTCCAGTTTTTAACGGAAGATATTTCCTTTTTCACTGTAGCCCTCTATGGGCTTCCAAATATGCCTTTGCCAATTCCACAAGAACAGGCTTAGCGAAAGGCTTCCTGAAGGGAAAGATGTAACTCTGTGAGACGAATTAACAGAACACAGAGCAGTTTCTCAGAAAGCTTCTTTCCAGTTTTGAACGGAAGATATTTCCTTTTTCCCCATAGCCCTCTATGGGCTTCCAAATATCCCTTTCCCAATTCCACAAGAACAGCCTTAGCGAAAGGCGTCTTGAAGGGAAAGATGTAACTCTGTGAGATGAATTCACAGAACACAGAGCAGTTTCTCAGAAAGCTTCTTTCCAGTTTTGAACGGAAGATATTTCCTTTTTCACTATAGCCCTCTATGGGCTTCCAAATATCCCTTTGCCAATTCCACAAGAACAGCCTTAGCGAAAGGCTTCTTGAAGGGAAAGATGTAACTCTGTGAGATGAATTCACAGAACACAGAGCAGTTTCTCAGAAAGCTTCTTTCCAGTTTTGAACGGAAGATATTTCCTTTTTCACTATAGCCCTCTATGGGCTTCCAAATATCCCTTTGCCAATTCCACAAGAACAGCCTTAGCGAAAGGCTTCATGAAGGGAAAGATGTACCTCTGTGAGATGAATTGACAGAACACAGAGCAGTTTCTCAGAAAGCTTCTTTCCAGTTTTGAAGGGAAGATATTTTCTTTTTCAGCATAGCCCTCTATGGGCTTCCAAATATGCCTTTGCCAATTCCACAAGAACAGGCTTAGCGAAAGGCTTCCTGAAGGGAAAGATGTAACTCTGTGAGACGAATTAACAGAACACAGAGCAGTTTCTCAGAAAGCTTCTTTCCAGTTTTGAACGGAAGATATTTCCTTTTTCCCCATAGCCCTCTATGGGCTTCCAAATATCCTTTGCCAATTTCACAAGAACAGCCTTAGCGAAAAGCTTCTTGAAGGGAAAGATGTAACTCTGTGAAATGAATTCACAGAACACAGAGCAGTTTCTCAGAAAGCTTCTTTCCAGTTTTGAACGGAAGATATTTCCTTTTTCCCCATAGCCCTCTATGGGCTTCCAAATATCCCTTTGCCAATTCCACAAGAACAGCCTTAGCGAAAGGCTGCTTGAAAGGAAAGATGTAACTCTGTGAGATGAATTCACAGAACACAGAGCAGTTTCTCAGAAAGCTTCTTTCCGGTTTTGAACGGAAGATATTTCCTTTTTCACCATAGCCCTCTATGGGCTTCAAATATGCCTTTGCCAATTCCACAAGAACAGGCTTAGCGAAAGGCTTCCTGAAGGGAAAGATGTAACTCTGTGAGACGAATTAACAGAACACAGAGCAGTTTCTCAGAAAGCTTCTTTCCAGTTTTGAACGGAAGATATTTCCTTTTACACTGTAGCCCTCTATGGGCTTCCAAATATCCCTTTGCCAATTCCACAAGAACAGCCTTAGCGAAAGGCTTCTTGAAGGCAAAGATGTAACTCTGTGAGATGAATTCACAGAACACAGAGCAGTTTCTCAGAAAGCTTTTTTCCAGTTTTGAACGGAAGATATTTCCTTTTTCACCATAGCCCTCTATGGGCTTCCAAATATCCCTTTGCCAATTCCACAAGAACAGCCTTAGCGAAAGGCTTCTTGAAGGGAAAGATGTAACTCTGTGAGATGAATTAAGAGAACACAGAACAGTTTCTCAGAAAGCTTCTTTCCAGTTTTGAACGGATGATATTTCCTTTTTCCCCATAGCCCTCTATGGGCTTCCAAATATCCCTTTGCCAAATCCACAAGAACAGCCTTAGCGAAAGGCTTCTTGAAGGGAAAGATGTAACTCTGTGAGATGAATTAAGAGAACACAGAGCAGTTTCTCAGAAAGCTTCTCTCCAGTTTTGAACGGAAGGTATTTCCTTTTTCCCCGTAACCCTCTATGGGCTTCCAAATATCCCTTTGCCAATTCCACAAGAACAGCCTTAGCGAAAGGCTTCTTGAAGGGAAAGATGTAACTCTGTGAGATGAATTCACAGAACACAGAGCTGTTTCTCAGAAAGCTTCTTTCCAGTTTTGAACGGAAGATATTTCCTTTTTCACCATAGCCCCCTATGGGCTTCCAAATATCCCTTTGCCAATTCCACAAGAACAGCCTTAGACAAAGGCTTCTTGAAGGGAAAGATGTAACTCTGTGAGATGAATTCACAGAACACAGAGCACTTTCTCAGAAAGCTTTTTTCCAGTTTTGAACGGATGATATTTCCTTTTTCACTGTAGCCCTCTATGGGCTTCCAAATATCGCTTTGCCAATTCCACAAGAACAGGCTTAGCGAAAGGCTTCTTGAAGGGAAAGATGTAACTCTGACAGAGGAATTTACAGAACACAGAGCAGTTTCTCAGAAAGCTTCTTTCCAGTTTTCAACGAAAGATATTTCCTTTTTCACCATAGCCCTCTATGGGCTTCCAAATATCCTTTGCCAATTTCACAAGAACAGCCTTAGCGAAAAGCTTCTTGAAGGGAAAGATGTAACTCTGTGAGATGAATTCACAGAACACAGAGCAGTTTCTCAGAAAGCTTCTTTCCAGTTTTGAACGGAAGATATTTCCTTTTTCCACATAGCCCTCTATGGGCTTCCAAATATCCCTTTGCCAATTCCACAAGAACAGCCTTAGCGAAAGGCTGCTTGAAGGGAAAGATGTAACTCTGTGAGATGAATTCACAGAACACAGAGCAGTTTCTCAGAAAGCTTCTTTCCGGTTTTGAACGGAAGATATTTCCTTTTTCACCATAGCCCTCTAGGGGCTTCCAAATATCCCTTTGCCAATTCCACAAGAACAGCCTTAGAGAAAGGCTTCTTGAAGGGAAAGATGTAACTCTGTGAGATGAATTCACAGAACACAGAGCAGTTTCTCAGAAAGCTTCTTTCCAGTTTTTAACGGAAGATATTTCCTTTTTCACTGTTGCCCTCTATGGGCTTCCAAATATCCCTTTGCCAATTCCACAAGAACAGCCTTAGCGAAAGGCTTCTTGAAGGGAAAGATGTAACTCTGTGAGATGAATTAACAGAACACAGAGCAGTTTCTCAGAAAGCTTCTTTCCAGTTTTGAACGGAAGATATTTCATTTTTCCCCATAGCCCTCTATGGGCTTCCAAATATCCCTTTGCCAATTCCACAAGAACAGCCTTAGCGAAAGGCTTCTTTTAGGGAACGATGTAACTCTGTGAGATGAATTAAGAGTACACAGAGCAGTTTCTCAGAATGCTTCTTTCCAGTTTTCAGCGGAAGATATTTCCTTCTTCACCATAGACCACTATGGACTTCCAAATATCCCTTTGCCAATTCCACAAGAACAGCCTTAGCGAAAGGCTTCTTGAAGGGAAAGATGTAACTCTGTGAGGTGAATTCACAGAACACAGAGCAGTTTCTCAGTAATCTTCTTTCCAGTTTTGAACGGAAGATATTTCCTTTTTCCCCGTAGCCCTCTATGGGTTTCCAAATATCCCTTTGCCAATTCCACAAGAACAGCCTTAGCGAAAGGCTGCTTGAACGGGAAGATGTAACTCTGTGAGATGAATTCACAGAACACAGAGCTGTTTCTCAGAAAGCTTCTTTCCAGTTTTGAACGGAAGATATTTCCTTTTTCACCATAGCCCTCTATGGGCTTCCAAATATCCCTTTGCCAATTCCACAAGAACAGCCTTAGCGAAAGGCTTCTTGAAGGGAAAGATGTAACTCTGTGAGATGAATTCACAGAACACAGAGCAGTTTCTCAGAAAGCTTCTTTCCAGTTTTGAACGGAAGATATTTCGTTTTTCACCATAGCCCACTATGGGCTTCCAAATATCCCTTTGCCAATTCCACAAGAACAGCCTTAGCGAAAGGCTGCTGGAAGGGAAACATGTAACTCTGTGAGATGAATTCACAGAACACAGAGCAGTTTCTCAGAAAGCTTCTTTCCAGTTTTGAACGGAAGATATTTCCGTTTTCACCATAGCCCTCTATGGGCTTCCAAATATCCCTCTGACAATTCCACAAGAACAGCCTTAGCGAAAGGCTTCTTGAAGGGAAAGATGTAACTCTGTGAAATGAATTCACAGAACACAGAGCAGTTTCTCAGAAAGCTTCTTTCCAGTTTTGAACGGAAGATATTTCCTTTTTCACTGTAGCCCTCTATGGGCTTCCAAATATCCGTTTGCCAATTCCACAAGAACAGACTTAGCGAAAGGCTTCTTGAAGGGAAAGATGTAACTCTCTGAGATGAATTCACAGAACACAGAGCACTTTCTCAGAAAGCTTCTTTACAGTTTTGAACGGAAGATATTTCCTTTTTCCAAATAGCCCTCTATGGGCTTCCAAATATCCCTTTGCCAATTCCACAAGAACAGCCTTAGCGAAAGGCTTCTTGAAGGGAAAGATGTAAGTCTGTGAGATGAATTCACAGAACACAGAGCACTCTCTCTGAAAGCTTCTTTCCAGTTTTGAACGGAAGATATTTCATTTTTCACCATAGCCCTCTATGGGCTTCCAAATATCCCATTGCCAATTAAAACCAGAACAGACTTAGCGAAAGGCTTCTCGAAGGGAAAGATGTAACTCTGTGAGAGGAATTAACAGAACACAGAGCAGTTTCTCAGAAAGCTTCTTTCCAGTTTTGAACGGAAGATATTTGATTTTTCACCATAGCCCTCTATGGGCTTCCAAATATCCCATTGCCAATTAAAACCAGAACAGACTTAGCGAAAGGCTTCTCGAAGGGAAAGATGTAACTCTCTGAGATGAATTCACAGAACACAGAGCACTTTCTCAGAAAGCTTCTTTACAGTTTTGAACGGAAGATATTTCCTTTTCCACTGTAGCCCTCTATGGGCTTCCAAATATCCCTTTGCCAATTTTACAAGAACAGCCTTAGCGAAAGGCCTCTAGAAAGGAAAGATGTAACTCTGTGAGATGAATTCACAGAACACAGAGCACTTTCTCAGAAAGCTTCTTTCCAGTTTTGAACGGAAGATATTTCGTTTTTCACTGTAGCCCTCTATGTGCTTCCAAATATCCCTTTGCCAATTCCACAAGAACAGCCTTAGCGAAATGCTTCTTGAAGGGAAAGATGTAACTCTGTGAGAGGAATTCACAGAACACAGAGCAGTTTCTCAGAAAGCTTCTTTCCAGTTTTGAACGGAAGATATTTCCTTTTTCACCATAGCCCACTATGGTCTTCCAAACATCCCTTTGCGAATTCCACAAGAACAGCCTTAGCGAAAGGCTTCTTGAAGGGAAAGATGTAACTCTGTGAGATGAATTCACAGAACACAGAGCAGTTTCTCAGAAAGCTTCTTTCCAGTTTTGAACGGAAGATATTTCCTTTTTCACCATAGCCCTCTATGGGCTTCCAAATATCCCTTTGCCAATTCCACAAGAACAGCCTTAGCGAAAGGCTTCTTGAAGGGAAAGGTGTAACTCTGTGAGATGAATTCACAGACCACAGAGCAGTTTCTCAGAAGGCTTCTTTCCAGTTTTGAACGGAAGATATTTCCTTTTTCACCATAGCCCTCTATGGGCTTCCAAATATATGTTTGCCAATTCCACAAGAACAGCCTTAGCGAAAGGCTGTTGGAAGGGAAACATGTAACTCTGTGAGATGAACTCACAGAACACAGAGCAGTTTCTCAGAAAGCTTCTTTCCAGTTTTGAACGGAAGATATTTCCGTTTTCACCATAGCCCTCTATGGGCTTCCAAATATCCCTCTGACAATTCCACAAGAACAGCCTTAGCGAAAGGCTTCTTGAAGGGAAAGATGTAACTCTGTGAAATGAATTCACAGAACACAGAGCAGTTTCTCAGAAAGCTTCTTTCCAGTTTTGAACGGAAGATATTTCCTTTTTCACTCTAGCCCTCTATGGGCTTCCAAATATCCGTTTGCCAATTCCACAAGAACAGCCTTAGCGAAAGGCTTCTTGAAAGGAAAGATGTAACTCTGTGAGATGAATTCACAGAACACAGAGCACTTTCTCAGAAAGCTTCCTTACAGTTTTGAACGGAAGATATTTCCTTTTCCACTGTAGCCCTCTATGGGCTTCCAAATATCCCTTTGCCAATTCCTCAAGAACAGCCTTAGCGAAAGGCTTCTTGAAGGGAAAGATGTAACTCTGTGAGATGAATTCACAGAACACAGAGCAGTTTCTCAGAAAGCTTCTTTCCAGTTTTCAGCGGAAGATATTTCCTTTTTCACCGTAGCCCTCTATGGGCGTCCAAATATCCCTTTGCCAATTCCACAAGAACAGCCTTAGCGAAAGGCTTCTTGAAGGGAAAGATGTAACTCTGTGAGATGAATTCACAGAACACAGAGCAGTTTCTCAGAAAGCTTCTTTCCAGTTTTGAACGGAAGATATTTCCTTTTTCACTATAGCCCTCTATGGGCTTCCAAATATCCCTTTGCCAATTCCACAAGAACAGCCCTAGCGAAAGGCTTCTTGAAGAGAAAGATGTAACTCTGTGAGATGAATTAACAGAACACAGAAAAGTTTCTCAGAAAGCTTCTTTCCAGTTTTGAAAGGAAGATATTTCCTTTTTCCCCATAGCCCTCTATGGGCTTCCAAATATCCCTTTGCCAATTCCACAATAACAGCCTTAGCGAAAGGCTTCTTGAAGGGAAAGATGTAACTCTGTGAGATGAATTAAGAGAACACAGAGCAGTTTCTCAGAAAGCTTCTCTCCAGTTTTGAACGGAAGGTATTTCCTTTTTCCCCATAACCCTCTATGGGCTTCCAAATATCCCTTTGCCAATTCCACAAGAACAGCCTTAGCGAAAGGCTTCTTGAAGGGAAAGATGTAACTCTGTGTGATGAATTCACAGAACACAGAGCTGTTTCTCAGAAAGCTTCTTTCCAGTTTTGAACGGAAGATATTTCCTTTTTCACCATAGCCCCCTATGGGCTTCCAAATATCCCTTTGCCAATTCCACAAGAACAGCCTTAGACAAAGGCTTCTTGAAGGGAAAGATGTAACTCTGTGAGATGAATTCACAGAACACAGAGCAGTTTCTCAGAAAGCTTCTTTCCAGTTTTGAACGGAAGATATTTCCGTTTTCACCATAGCCCTCTATGGGCTTCCAAATATCCCTCTGACAATTCCACAAGAACAGCCTTAGCGAAAGGCTTCTTGAAGAGAAAGATGTAACTCTGTGAGATGAATTCACAGAACACAGAGCACTTTCTCAGAAAGCTTCTTTCCAGTTTTGAACGGAAGATATTTCCTTTTTCACTGTAGCCCTCTATGGGCTTCCAAATATCCCTTTGCCAATTCCAGAAGAACAGCCTTAGCGAAAAGCTTCTTCAAGGGAAACATGTAACTCTGTGAGATGAATTAACAGAACACAGAGCAGTTTCTCAGAAAGCTTCTTTCCAGTTTTGAACGGAAGATATTTCCTTTTTCACCATAGCCCACTATGGGCTTCCAAATATCCCTTTGCCAATTCCACAAGAACAGCCTTAGCGAAAGGCTCCTGGAAGGGAAACATGTAACTCTGTGAGATGAATTCACAGAACACAGAGCAGTTTCTCAGAAAGCTTCTTTCCAGTTTTGAACGGAAGATATTTCCGTTTTCACCATAGCCCTCTATGGGCTTCCAAATATCCCTCTGACAATTCCACAAGAACAGCCTTAGCGAAAGGCTTCTTGAAGGAAAAGATGTAACTCTGTGAAATGAATTCACAGAACACAGAGCAGTTTCTCAGAAAGCTTCTTTCCAGTTTTGAACGGAAGATATTTCCTTTTTCACTGTAGCCCTCTATGGGCTTCCAAATATCCGTTTGCCAATTCCACAAGAACAGCCTTAGCGAAAGGCTTCTTGAAGGGAAAGATGTAACTCTGTGAGATGAATTCACAGAACACAGAGCACTTTCTCAGAAAGCTTCTTTACAGTTTTGAACGAAAGATATTTCCTATTCCACTGTAGCCCTCTATGGGCTTCCAAATATCCCTTTGCCAATTCCACAAGAACAGCCTTAGCGAAAGGCTTCTTGAAGGGAAAGATGTAACTCTGTGAGAGGAATTATCAGAACACAGAGCAGTTTCTCAGAAAGCTTCTTTCCAGTTTTGAAAGGAAGATATTTCCTTTTTCACCATAGCCCTCTATGGGCTTCCAAATATCCCTTTGCCAATTCCACAAGAACAGCCTTAGCGAAAGGCTTCTTGAAGGGAAAGATGTAACTCTGTGAGATGAATTCACAGAACACAGAGCAGTTTCTCAGAAAGCTTCTTTCCAGTTTTGAACAGAAGATATTTCGTTTTTCACCATAGCCCTCTATGGGCTTCCAACTATCCCTTTGCCAATTCCACAAGAACAGCCTTAGCGAAAGGCTGCTTGAAGGGAAAGATGTAACTCTGTGAGATGAACTAAGAGAACACAGAGCAGTTTCTCAGAAAGCTTCTCTCCAGTTTTGAACGGAAGGTATTTCCTTTTTCCCCATAACCCTCTATGGGCTTCCAAATATCCCTTTCCCAATTCCACAAGAACAGCCTTAGCGAAAGGCTTCTTGAAGGGAAAGATGTAACTCTGTGTGATGAATTCACAGAACACAGAGCTGTTTCTCAGAAAGCTTCTTTCCAGTTTTGAACGGAAGATATTTCCTTTTTCACCATAGCCCCCTATGGGCTTCCAAATATCCCTTTGCCAATTCCACAAGAACAGGCTTAGAGAAAGGCTTCTTGAAGGGAAAGATGTAACTCTGTGAGATGAATTCACAGAACACAGAGCAGTTTCTCAGAAAGCTTCTTTCCAGTTTTTGACGGAAGATATTTCCTTTTTCACTGTAGCCCTCTATGGGCTTCCAAATATCCCTTTGCCAATTCCACAAGAACAGCCTTTGCGAAAGGCTTCTTGAAGGGAAAGATGTAACTCTGTGAGATGAATTCACAAAATACAGAGCAGTTTCTCAGAAAGCTTCTTTCCAGTTTTGAACGGAAGATATTTCCTTTTTCAGCATAGCCCTCTATGGGCTTCCAAATATGCCTTTGCCAATTCCACAAGAACAGGCTTAGCGAAAGGCTTCCTGAAGGGAAAGATGTAACTCTGTGAGACGAATTAACAGAACACAGAGCAGTTTCTCAGAAAGCTTCTTTCCAGTTTTGAACGGAAGATATTTCCTTTTTCCCCATAGCCCTCTATGGGCTTCCAAATATCCTTTGCCAATTTCACAAGAACAGCCTTAGCGAAAAGCTTCTTGAAGGGAAAGTTGTAACTCTGTGACATGAATTCACAGAACACAGAGCAGTTTCTCAGAAAGCTTCTTTCCAGTTTTGAACGGAAGATATTTCCTTTTTCCCCATAGCCCTCTATGGGCTTCCAAATATCCCTTTGCCAATTCCACAAGAACAGCCTTAGCGAAAGGCTGCTTGAAGGGAAAGATGTAACTCTGTGAGATGAATTCACAGAACACAGAGCAGTTTCTCAGAAAGCTTCTTTACGGTTTTGAACGGAAGATATTTCCTTTTTCACCATAGCCCTCTATGGGCTTCCAAATATCCCTTTGCCAATTCCACAAGAACAGGCTTAGAGAAAGGCTTCTTGAAGGGAAAGATGTAACTCTGTGAGATGAATTCACAGAACACAGAGCAGTTTCTCAGAAAGCTTCTTTCCAGTTTTTGACGGAAGATATTTCCTTTTTCACTGTAGCCCTCTATGGGCTTCCAAATATCCCTTTGCCAATTCCACAAGAACAGACTTTGCGAAAGGCTTCTTGAAGGGAAAGATGTAACTCTGTGAGATGAATTCACAAAACACAGAGCAGTTTCTCAGAAAGCTTCTTTCCAGTTTTGAACGGAAGATATTTCCTTTTTCAGCATAGCCCTCTATGGGCTTCCAAATATGCCTTTGCCAATTCCACAAGAACAGGCTTAGCGAAAGGCTTCCTGAAGGGAAAGATGTAACTCCGTGAGACGAATTAACAGAACACAGAGCAGTTTCTCAGAAAGCTTCTTTCCAGTTTTGAACGGAAGATATTTCCTTTTTCCCCATAGCCCTCTATGGGCTTCCAAATATCCTTTGCCAATTTCACAAGAACAGCCTTAGCGAAAAGCTTCTTGAAGGGAAAGTTGTAACTCTGTGAGGTGAATTCACAGAACACAGAGCAGTTTCTCAGAAAGCTTCTTTCCAGTTTTGAACGGAAGATATTTCCTTTTTCCCCATAGCCCTCTATGGGCTTCCAAATCTCCCTTTGCCAATTCCACAAGAACAGCCTTAGCGAAAGGCTGCTTGAAGGGAAAGATGTAACTCTGTGAGATGAATTAAGAGAACACAGAGCAGTTTCTCAGAAAGCTTCTTTCCGGTTTTGAACGGAAGATATTTCCTTTTTCACTGTAGCCCTCTATGGGCTTCCAAATATCCCTTTGCCAATTCCACAAGAACAGCCTTAGCGAAAGGCTTCTTGAAGGGAAAGATGTAACTCTGTGAGATGAATTCACAGAACACAGAGCAGTTTCTCAGAAAGCTTCTTTCCAGTTTTGAACGGAAGATATTTCCTTTTTCCCCATAGCCCTCTATGGGCTTCCAAATATCCCTTTCCCAATTCCACAAGAACAGCCTTAGCGAAAGGCGTCTTGAAGGGAAAGATGTAACTCTGTGAGATGAATTCACAGAACACAGAGCAGTTTCTCAGAAAGCTTCTTTCCACTTTTGAACGGAAGATATTTCCTTTTTCACTATAGCCCTCTATGGGCTTCGAAATATCCCTTTGCCAATTCCACAAGAACAGCCTTAGCGAAAGGCTTCTTGAAGGGAAAGATGTAACTCTGTGAGATGAATTAACAGAACACAGAGCAGTTTCTCAGATAGCTTCTTTCCAGTTTTGAAGGGAAGATATTTCCTTTTTCACTATAGCCCTCTGTGGGCTTCCAAATATCCCTTTGCCAATTCCACAAGAACAGCCTTAGCGAAAGGCTTCATGAAGGGAAAGATGTAACTCTGTGAGATGAATTGACAGAACACAGAGCAGTTTCTCAGAAAGCTTCTTTCCAGTTTTGAACGGAAGATATTTCCTTTTTCCCCATAGCCCTCTATGGGCTTCCAAATATCCTTTGCCAATTTCACAAGAACAGCCTTAGCGAAAAGCTTCTTGAAGTGAAAGATGTAACTCTGTGAGATGAATTCACAGAACACAGAGCAGTTTCTCAGAAAGCTTCTTTCCAGTTTTGAACGGAAGATATTTCCTTTTTCCCCATAGCCCTCTATGGGCTTCCAAATATCCCTTTGCCAATTCCACAAGAACAGCCTTAGCGAATGGCTGCTTGAAGGGAAAGATGTAACTCTGTGAGATGAATTCACAGAACACAGAGCAGTTTCTCAGAAAGCTTCTTTCCGGTTTTGAACGGAAGATATTTCCTTTTTCACCATAGCCCTCTAGGGGCTTCCAAATATCCCTTTGCCAATTCCACAAGAACAGCCTTAGAGAAAGGCTTCTTGAAGGGAGAGATGTAACTCTGTGAGATGAATTCACAGAACACAGAGCAGTTTCTCAGAAAGCTTCTTTCCAGTTTTTAACGGAAGATATTTCCTTTTTCACTGTAGCCCTCTATGGGCTTCCAAATATCCCTTTGCCAATTCCACAAGAACAGCCTTAGCCAAAGGCTTCTTGAAGGGAAAGATGTAACTCTGTGAGATGAATTAACAGAACACAGAGCAGTTTCTCAGAAAGCTTCTTTCCAGTTTTGAACGGAAGATATTTCATTTTTCCCCATAGCCCTCTATGGGCTTCCAAATATCCCTTTGCCAATTCCACAAGAACAGCCTTAGCGAAAGGCTTCTTGAAGGGAAAGATGTAACTCTGTGAGATGAATTCACAGAACACAGAGCAGTTTCTCAGAAAGCTTCTTTCCAGTTTTGAACGGAAGATATTTCCTTTTTCCCCATAGCCCTCTATGGGCTTCCAAATATCCCTTTCCCAATTCCACAAGAACAGCCTTAGCGAAAGGCTTCTTGAAGGGAAAGATGTAACTCTGTGAGATGAATTAACAGAACACAGAGCACTTTCTCAGAAAGCTTCCTTACAGTTTTGAACGGAAGATATTTCCTTTTCCACTGTAGCCCTCTATGGGCTTCCAAATATCCCTTTGCCAATTCCTCAAGAACAGCCTTAGCGAAAGGCTTCTTGAAGGGAAAGATGTAACTCTGTGAGATGAATTCACAGAACACAGAGCAGTTTCTCAGAAAGCTTCTTTCCAGTTTTCAGCGGAAGATATTTCCTTTTTCACCGTAGCCCTCTATGGGCGTCCAAATATCCCTTTGCCAATTCCACAAGAACAGCCTTAGCGAAAGGCTTCTTGAAGGGAAAGATGTAACTCTGTGAGATGAATTCACAGAACACAGAGCAGTTTCTCAGAAAGCTTCTTTCCAGTTTTGAACGGAAGATATTTCCTTTTTCACTATAGCCCTCTAAGGGCTTCCAAATATCCCTTTGCCAATTCCACAAGAACAGCCCTAGCGAAAGGCTTCTTGAAGAGAAAGATGTAACTCTGTGAGATGAATTAACAGAACACAGAAAAGTTTCTCAGAAAGCTTCTTTCCAGTTTTGAAAGGAAGATATTTCCTTTTTCCCCATAGCCCTCTATGGGCTTCCAAATATCCCTTTGCCAATTCCACAATAACAGCCTTAGCGAAAGGCTTCTTGAAGGGAAAGATGTAACTCTGTGAGATGAATTAAGAGAACACAGAGCAGTTTCTCAGAAAGCTTCTCTCCAGTTTTGAACGGAAGGTATTTCCTTTTTCCCCATAACCCTCTATGGGCTTCCAAATATCCCTTTGCCAATTCCACAAGAACAGCCTTAGCGAAAGGCTTCTTGAAGGGAAAGATGTAACTCTGTGTGATGAATTCACAGAACACAGAGCTGTTTCTCAGAAAGCTTCTTTCCAGTTTTGAACGGAAGATATTTCCTTTTTCACCATAGCCCCCTATGGGCTTCCAAATATCCCTTTGCCAATTACACAAGAACAGCCTTAGACAAAGGCTTCTTGAAGGGAAAGATGTAACTCTGTGAGATGAATTCACAGAACACAGAGCAGTTTCTCAGAAAGCTTCTTTCCAGTTTTGAACGGAAGATATTTCCGTTTTCACCATAGCCCTCTATGGGCTTCCAAATATCCCTCTGACAATTCCACAAGAACAGCCTTAGCGAAAGGCTTCTTGAAGAGAAAGATGTAACTCTGTGAGATGAATTCACAGAACACAGAGCACTTTCTCAGAAAGCTTCTTTCCAGTTTTGAACGGAAGATATTTCCTTTTTCACTGTAGCCCTCTATGGGCTTCCAAATATCCCTTTGCCAATTCCAGAAGAACAGCCTTAGCGAAAAGCTTCTTCAAGGGAAACATGTAACTCTGTGAGATGAATTAACAGAACACAGAGCAGTTTCTCAGAAAGCTTCTTTCCAGTTTTGAACGGAAGATATTTCCTTTTTCACCATAGCCCACTATGGGCTTCCAAATATCCCTTTGCCAATTCCACAAGAACAGCCTTAGCGAAAGGCTCCTGGAAGGGAAACATGTAACTCTGTGAGATGAATTCACAGAACACAGAGCAGTTTCTCAGAAAGCTTCTTTCCAGTTTTGAACGGAAGATATTTCCGTTTTCACCATAGCCCTCTATGGGCTTCCAAATATCCCTCTGACAATTCCACAAGAACAGCCTTAGCGAAAGGCTTCTTGAAGGAAAAGATGTAACTCTGTGAAATGAATTCACAGAACACAGAGCAGTTTCTCAGAAAGCTTCTTTCCAGTTTTGAACGGAAGATATTTCCTTTTTCACTGTAGCCCTCTATGGGCTTCCAAATATCCGTTTGCCAATTCCACAAGAACAGCCTTAGCGAAAGGCTTCTTGAAGGGAAAGATGTAACTCTGTGAGATGAATTCACAGAACACAGAGCACTTTCTCAGAAAGCTTCTTTACAGTTTTGAACGAAAGATATTTCCTATTCCACTGTAGCCCTCTATGGGCTTCCAAATATCCCTTTGCCAATTCCACAAGAACAGCCTTAGCGAAAGGCTTCTTGAAGGGAAAGATGTAACTCTGTGAGAGGAATTATCAGAACACAGAGCAGTTTCTCAGAAAGCTTCTTTCCAGTTTTGAAAGGAAGATATTTCCTTTTTCACCATAGCCCTCTATGGGCTTCCAAATATCCCTTTGCCAATTCCACAAGAACAGCCTTAGCGAAAGGCTTCTTGAAGGGAAAGATGTAACTCTGTGAGATGAATTCACAGAACACAGAGCAGTTTCTCAGAAAGCTTCTTTCCAGTTTTGAACAGAAGATATTTCGTTTTTCACCATAGCCCTCTATGGGCTTCCAACTATCCCTTTGCCAATTCCACAAGAACAGCCTTAGCGAAAGGCTCCTGGAAGGGAAACATGTAACTCTGTGAGATGAACTAAGAGAACACAGAGCAGTTTCTCAGAAAGCTTCTCTCCAGTTTTGAACGGAAGGTATTTCCTTTTTCCCCATAACCCTCTATGGGCTTCCAAATATCCCTTTGCCAATTCCACAAGAACAGCCTTAGCGAAAGGCTTCTTGAAGGGAAAGATGTAACTCTGTGTGATGAATTCACAGAACACAGAGCTGTTTCTCAGAAAGCTTCTTTCCAGTTTTGAACGGAAGATATTTCCTTTTTCACCATAGCCCCCTATGGGCTTCCAAATATCCCTTTGCCAATTCCACAAGAACAGGCTTAGAGAAAGGCTTCTTGAAGGGAAAGATGTAACTCTGTGAGATGAATTCACAGAACACAGAGCAGTTTCTCAGAAAGCTTCTTTCCAGTTTTTGACGGAAGATATTTCCTTTTTCACTGTAGCCCTCTATGGGCTTCCAAATATCCCTTTGCCAATTCCACAAGAACAGCCTTAGCGAAAGGCTTCTTGAAGGGAAAGATGTAACTCTGTGAGATGAATTCACAAAACACAGAGCAGTTTCTCAGAAAGCTTCTTTCCAGTTTTGAACGGAAGATATTTCCTTTTTCAGCATAGCCCTCTATGGGCTTCCAAATATGCCTTTGCCAATTCCACAAGAACAGGCTTAGCGAAAGGCTTCCTGAAGGGAAAGATGTAACTCTGTGAGACGAATTAACAGAACACAGAGCAGTTTCTCAGAAAGCTTCTTTCCAGTTTTGAACGGAAGATATTTCCTTTTTCCCCATAGCCCTCTATGGGCTTCCAAATATCCTTTGCCAATTTCACAAGAACAGCCTTAGCGAAAAGCTTCTTGAAGGGAAAGTTGTAACTCTGTGACATGAATTCACAGAACACAGAGCAGTTTCTCAGAAAGCTTCTTTCCAGTTTTGAACGGAAGATATTTCCTTTTTCCCCATAGCCCTCTATGGGCTTCCAAATATCCCTTTGCCAATTCCACAAGAACAGCCTTAGCGAAAGGCTGCTTGAAGGGAAAGATGTAACTCTGTGAGATGAATTCACAGAACACAGAGCAGTTTCTCAGAAAGCTTCTTTACGGTTTTGAACGGAAGATATTTCCTTTTTCACCATAGCCCTCTATGGGCTTCCAAATATCCCTTTGCCAATTCCACAAGAACAGGCTTAGAGAAAGGCTTCTTGAAGGGAAAGATGTAACTCTGTGAGATGAATTCACAGAACACAGAGCAGTTTCTCAGAAAGCTTCTTTCCAGTTTTTGACGGAAGATATTTCCTTTTTCACTGTAGCCCTCTATGGGCTTCCAAATATCCCTTTGCCAATTCCACAAGAACAGACTTTGCGAAAGGCTTCTTGAAGGGAAAGATGTAACTCTGTGAGATGAATTCACAAAACACAGAGCAGTTTCTCAGAAAGCTTCTTTCCAGTTTTGAACGGAAGATATTTCCTTTTTCAGCATAGCCCTCTATGGGCTTCCAAATATGCCTTTGCCAATTCCACAAGAACAGGCTTAGCGAAAGGCTTCCTGAAGGGAAAGATGTAACTCCGTGAGACGAATTAACAGAACACAGAGCAGTTTCTCAGAAAGCTTCTTTCCAGTTTTGAACGGAAGATATTTCCTTTTTCCCCATAGCCCTCTATGGGCTTCCAAATATCCTTTGCCAATTTCACAAGAACAGCCTTAGCGAAAAGCTTCTTGAAGGGAAAGTTGTAACTCTGTGAGATGAATTCACAGAACACAGAGCAGTTTCTCAGAAAGCTTCTTTCCAGTTTTGAACGGAAGATATTTCCTTTTTCCCCATAGCCCTCTATGGGCTTCCAAATCTCCCTTTGCCAATTCCACAAGAACAGCCTTAGCGAAAGGCTGCTTGAAGGGAAAGATGTAACTCTGTGAGATGAATTAAGAGAACACAGAGCAGTTTCTCAGAAAGCTTCTTTCCGGTTTTGAACGGAAGATATTTCCTTTTTCACTGTAGCCCTCTATGGGCTTCCAAATATCCCTTTGCCAATTCCACAAGAACAGCCTTAGCGAAAGGCTTCTTGAAGGGAAAGATGTAACTCTGTGAGATGAATTCACAGAACACAGAGCAGTTTCTCAGAAAGCTTCTTTCCAGTTTTGAACGGAAGATATTTCCTTTTTCCCCATAGCCCTCTATGGGCTTCCAAATATCCCTTTCCCAATTCCACAAGAACAGCCTTAGCGAAAGGCGTCTTGAAGGGAAAGATGTAACTCTGTGAGATGAATTCACAGAACACAGAGCAGTTTCTCAGAAAGCTTCTTTCCACTTTTGAACGGAAGATATTTCCTTTTTCACTATAGCCCTCTATGGGCTTCGAAATATCCCTTTGCCAATTCCACAAGAACAGCCTTAGCGAAAGGCTTCTTGAAGGGAAAGATGTAACTCTGTGAGATGAATTAACAGAACACAGAGCAGTTTCTCAGATAGCTTCTTTCCAGTTTTGAAGGGAAGATATTTCCTTTTTCACTATAGCCCTCTGTGGGCTTCCAAATATCCCTTTGCCAATTCCACAAGAACAGCCTTAGCGAAAGGCTTCATGAAGGGAAAGATGTAACTCTGTGAGATGAATTGACAGAACACAGAGCAGTTTCTCAGAAAGCTTCTTTCCAGTTTTGAACGGAAGATATTTCCTTTTTCCCCATAGCCCTCTATGGGCTTCCAAATATCCTTTGCCAATTTCACAAGAACAGCCTTAGCGAAAAGCTTCTTGAAGTGAAAGATGTAACTCTGTGAGATGAATTCACAGAACACAGAGCAGTTTCTCAGAAAGCTTCTTTCCAGTTTTGAACGGAAGATATTTCCTTTTTCCCCATAGCCCTCTATGGGCTTCCAAATATCCCTTTGCCAATTCCACAAGAACAGCCTTAGCGAATGGCTGCTTGAAGGGAAAGATGTAACTCTGTGAGATGAATTCACAGAACACAGAGCAGTTTCTCAGAAAGCTTCTTTCCGGTTTTGAACGGAAGATATTTCCTTTTTCACCATAGCCCTCTAGGGGCTTCCAAATATCCCTTTGCCAATTCCACAAGAACAGCCTTAGAGAAAGGCTTCTTGAAGGGAGAGATGTAACTCTGTGAGATGAATTCACAGAACACAGAGCAGTTTCTCAGAAAGCTTCTTTCCAGTTTTTAACGGAAGATATTTCCTTTTTCACTGTAGCCCTCTATGGGCTTCCAAATATCCCTTTGCCAATTCCACAAGAACAGCCTTAGCCAAAGGCTTCTTGAAGGGAAAGATGTAACTCTGTGAGATGAATTAACAGAACACAGAGCAGTTTCTCAGAAAGCTTCTTTCCAGTTTTGAACGGAAGATATTTCATTTTTCCCCATAGCCCTCTATGGGCTTCCAAATATCCCTTTGCCAATTCCACAAGAACAGCCTTAGCGAAAGGCTTCTTGAAGGGAAAGATGTAACTCTGTGAGATGAATTCACAGAACACAGAGCAGTTTCTCAGAAAGCTTCTTTCCAGTTTTGAACGGAAGATATTTCCTTTTTCCCCATAGCCCTCTATGGGCTTCCAAATATCCCTTTCCCAATTCCACAAGAACAGCCTTAGCGAAAGGCTTCTTGAAGGGAAAGATGTAACTCTGTGAGATGAATTAACAGAACACAGAGCAGTTTCTCAGATAGCTTCTTTCCAGTTTTGAACGGAAGATATTTCCTTTTTCACTATAGCCCTCTATGGGCTTCCAAATATCCCTTTGCCAATTCCACAAGAACAGCCTTAGCGAAAGGCTTCATGAAGGGAAATATGTACCTCTGTGAGATGAATTGACAGAACACAGAGCAGTTTCTCAGAAAGCTTCTTTCCAGTTTTGAACGGAAGATATTTCCTTTTTCACCATAGCCCTCTATGGGCTTCCAAATATGCCTTTGCCAATTCCACAAGAACAGCCTTAGCGAAAGGCTGCTTGAAGGGAAAGATGTAACTCTGTGAGATGAATTCACAGAACACAGAGAGTTTCTCAGAAAGCTTCTTTCCGGTTTTGAACGGAAGATATTTCCTTTTTCACCATAGCCCTCTATGGGCTTCCAAATATGCCTTTGCCAATTCCACAAGAACAGGCTTAGCGAAAGGCTTCCTGAAGGGAAAGATGTAACTCTGTGAGACGAATTAACAGAACACAGAGCAGTTTCTCAGAAAGCTTCTTTCCAGTTTTGAACGGAAGATATTTCCTTTTTCCCCATAGCCCTCTATGGGCTTCCAAATATCCTTTGCCAATTTCACAAGAACAGCCTTAGCGAAAAGCTTCTTGAAGGGAAAGATGTAACTCTGTGAGATGAATTCACAGAACACAGAGCAGTTTCTCAGAAAGCTTCTTTCCAGTTTTGAACGGAAGATATTTCCTTTTTCCCCATAGCCCTCTATGGGCTTCCAAATATCCCTTTGCCAATTCCACAAGAACAGCCTTAGCGAAAGGCTGCTTGAAGGGAAAGATGTAACTCTGTGAGATGAATTCACAGAACACAGAGCAGTTTCTCAGAAAGCTTCTTTCCGGTTTTGAACGGAAGATATTTACTTTTTCACCATAGCCCTCTAGGGGCTTCCAAATATCCCTTTGCCAATTCCACAAGAACAGCCTTAGAGATAGGCTTCTTGAAGGGAGAGATGTAACTCTGTGAGATGAATTCACAGAACACAGAGCAGTTTCTCAGAAAGCTTCTTTCCAGTTTTTAACGGAAGATATTTCCTTTTTCCCCATAGCCCTCTATGGGCTTCCAAATATCCCTTTGCCAATTCCACAAGAACAGCCTTAGCGAAAGGCTGCTTGAAGTTAAAGATGTAACTCTGTGAGATGAATTCACAGAACACAGAGCAGTTTCTCAGAAAGCTTCTTTCCGGTTTTGAACGGAAGATATTTCCTTTTTCACCATAGCCCTCTATGGGCTTCCAAATATCCCTTTGCCAATTCCACAAGAACAGGCTTAGAGAAAGGCTTCTTGAAGGGAAAGATGTAACTCTGTGAGATGAATTCACAGAACACAGAGCAGTTTCTCAGAAAGCTTCTTTCCAGTTTTTAACGGAAGATATTTCCTTTTTCACTGTAGCCCTCTATGGGCTTCCAAATATCCCTTTGCCAATTCCACAAGAACAGCCTTAGCGAAAGGCTTCTTGAAGGGAAAGATGTAACTCTGTGAGATGAATTCACAGAACACAGAGCAGTTTCTCAGAAAGCTTCTTTCCAGTTTTGAACGGAAGATATTTGCTTTTTCAGCATAGCCCTCTATGGGCTTCCAAATATGCGTTTGCCAATTCCACAAGAACAGGCTTAGCGAAAGGCTTCCTGAAGGCAAAGATGTAACTCTGTGAGAAGAATTAACAGAACACAGAGCAGTTTCTCAGAAAGCTTCTTTCCAGTTTTGAACGGAAGATATTTCCTTTTTCCCCATAGCCCTCTATGGGCTTCCAAATATCCCTTTCCCAATTCCACAAGAACAGCCTTAGCGAAAGGCGTCTTGAAGGGAAAGATGTAACTCTGTGAGATGAATTCACAGAACACAGAGCAGTTTCTCAGAAAGCTTCTTTCCAGTTTTGAACGGAAGATATTTCCTTTTTCACTATAGCCCTCTATGGGCTTCCAAATATCCCTTTGCCAATTCCACAAGAACAGCCTTAGCGAAAGGCTTCTTGAAGGGAAAGATGTAACTCTGTGAGATGAATTAAGAGAACACAGAGCAGTTTCTCAGAAAGCTTCTCTCCAGTTTTGAACGGAAGGTATTTCCTTTTTCCCCGTAACCCTCTATGGGCTTCCAAATATCCCTTTTCCAATTCCACAAGAACAGCCTTAGCGAAAGGCTTCTTGAAGGGAAAGATGTAACTCTGTGAGATGAATTCACAGAACACAGAGCTGTTTCTCAGAAAGCTTCTTTCCAGTTTTGAACGGAAGATATTTCCTTTTTCAGCATAGCCCCATATGGGCTTCCAAATATCCCTTTGCCAATTCCACAAGAACAGCCTTAGGCAAAGGCTTCTTGAAGGGAAAGATGTAACTCTGTGAGATGAATTCACAGAACACAGAGCAATTTCTCAGAAAGCTTTTTTCCAGTTTTGAACGGAAGATATTTCCTTTTTCACTGTGGCCCTCTATGGGCTTCCAAATATCCCTTTGCCAATTCCACAAGAACAGGCTTAGCGAAAGGCTTCTTGAAGGGAAAGATGTAACTCTGAGAGAGGAATTTACAGAACACAGAGCAGTTTCTCAGAAAGCTTCTTTCCAGTTTTGAACGGAAGATATTTCCTTTTTCCCCATAGCCCTCTATGGGCTTCCAAATATCCCTTTGCGAATTCCACAAGAACAGCCTTAGCGAAAGGCTGCTTGAAGGGAAAGATGTAACTCTGTGAGATGAATTCACAGAACACAGAGCAGTTTCTCAGAAAGCTTCTTTCCGGTTTTGAACGGAAGATATTTCCTTTTTCACCATAGCCCTCTATGGGCTTCCAAATATCCCTTTGCCAATTCCACAAGAACAGGCTTAGAGAAAGGCTTCTTGAAGGGAAAGATGTAACTCTGTGAGATGAATTCACAGAACACAGAGCAGTTTCTCAGAAAGCTTCTTTCCAGTTTTTAACGGAAGATATTTCCTTTTTCACTGTAGCCCTCTATGGGCTTCCAAATATCCCTTTGCCAATTCCACAAGAACAGCCTTAGCGAAAGGCTTCTTGAAGGGAAAGATGTAACTCTGTGAGATGAATTCACAGAACACAGAGCAGTTTCTCAGAAAGCTTCTTTCCAGTTTTGAACGGAAGATATTTCCTTTTTCCCCATAGCCCTCTATGGGCTTCCAAATATCCCTTTCCCAATTCCACAAGAACAGCCTTAGCGAAAGGCTTCTTGAAGGGAAAGATGTAACTCTGTGAGATGAATTAACAGAACACAGAGCAGTTTCTCAGATAGCTTCTTTCCAGTTTTGAACGGAAGATATTTCCTTTTTCACTATAGCCCTCTATGGGCTTCCAAATATCCCTTTGCCAATTCCACAAGAACAGCCTTAGCGAAAGGCTTCATGAAGGGAAAGATGTAACACTGTGAGATGAATTGACAGAACACAGAGCAGTTTCTCAGAAAGCTTCTTTCCAGTTTTGAACGGAAGATATTTCCTTTTTCACCATAGCCCTCTATGGGCTTCCAAATATGCCTTTGCCAATTCCACAAGAACAGCCTTAGCGAAAGGCTGCTTGAAGGGAAAGATGTAACTCTGTGAGATGAATTCACAGAACACAGAGAGTTTCTCAGAAAGCTTCTTTCCGGTTTTGAACGGAAGATATTTCCTTTTTCACCATAGCCCTCTATGGGCTTCCAAATATGCCTTTGCCAATTCCACAAGAACAGGCTTAGCGAAAGGCTTCCTGAAGGGAAAGATGTAACTCTGTGAGACGAATTAACAGAACACAGAGCAGTTTCTCAGAAAGCTTCTTTCCAGTTTTGAACGGAAGATATTTCCTTTTTCACTGTAGCCCTCTATGGGCTTCCAAATATCCTTTGCCAATTTCACAAGAACAGCCTTAGCGAAAAGCTTCTTGAAGGGAAAGATGTACCTCTGTGAGATGAATTCACAGAACACAGAGCAGTTTCTCAGAAAGCTTCTTTCCAGTTTTGAACGGAAGTTATTTCCTTTTTCCCCATAGCCCTCTATGGGCTTCAAAATATCCCTTTGCCAATTCCACAAGAACAGCCTTAGCGAAAGGCTGCTTGAAGGGAAAGATGTAACTCTGTGAGATGAATTCACAGAACACAGAGCAGTTTCTCAGAAAGCTTCTTTCCGGTTTTGAACGGAAGATATTTCCTTTTTCACCATAGCCCTCTATGGGCTTCCAAATATCCCTTTGCCAATTCCACAAGAACAGGCTTAGAGAAAGGCTTCTTGAAGGGAAAGATGTAACTCTGTGAGATGAATTCACAGAACACAGAGCAGTTTCTCAGAAAGCTTCTTTCCAGTTTTTAACGGAAGATATTTCCTTTTTCACTGTAGCCCTCTATGGGCTTCCAAATATCCCTTTGCCAATTCCACAAGAACAGCCTTAGCGAAAGGCTTCTTGAAGGGAAAGATGTAACTCTGTGAGATGAATTCACAGAACACAGAGCAGTTTCTCAGAAAGCTTCTTTCCAGTTTTGAACGGAAGATATTTCCTTTTTCCCCATAGCCCTCTATGGGCTTCCAAATATCCCTTTCCCAATTCCACAAGAACAGCCTTAGCGAAAGGCTTCTTGAAGGGAAAGATGTAACTCTGTGAGATGAATTAACAGAACACAGAGCAGTTTCTCAGATAGCTTCTTTCCAGTTTTGAACGGAAGATATTTCCTTTTTCACTATAGCCCTCTATGGGCTTCCAAATATCCCTTTGCCAATTCCACAAGAACAGCCTTAGCGAAAGGCTTCATGAAGGGAAAGATGTAACTCTGTGAGATGAATTGACAGAACACAGAGCAGTTTCTCAGAAAGCTTCTTTCCAGTTTTGAACGGAAGATATTTCCTTTTTCACCATAGCCCTCTATGGGCTTCCAAATATGCCTTTGCCAATTCCACAAGAACAGCCTTAGCGAAAGGCTGCTTGAAGGGAAAGATGTAACTCTGTGAGATGAATTCACAGAACACAGAGAGTTTCTCAGAAAGCTTCTTTCCGATTTTGAACGGAAGATATTTCCTTTTTCACCATAGCCCTCTATGGGCTTCCAAATATGCCTTTGCCAATTCCACAAGAACAGGCTTAGCGAAAGGCTTCCTGAAGGGAAAGATGTAACTCTGTGAGACGAATTAACAGAACACAGAGCAGTTTCTCAGAAAGCTTCTTTCCAGTTTTTAAAGGAAGATATTTCCTTTTTCACTGTAGCCCTCTATGGGCTTCCAAATATCCCTTTGCCAATTCCACAAGAACAGCCTTAGCGAAAGGCTGCTTGAAGGGAAAGATGTAACTCTGTGAGATGAATTAACAGAACACAGAGCAGTTTCTCAGAAAGCTTCTTTCCAGTTTTGAACGGAAGATATTTCATTTTTCCCCATAGCCCTCTATGGGCTTCCAAATATCCCTTTGCCAATTCCACAAGAACAGCCTTAGCGAAAGGCTTCTTGAAGGGAAAGATGTAACTCTGTGAAATGAATTAACAGAACACAGAGCAGTTTCTCAGAAAGCTTCTTTCCAGTTTTGAACGTAAGATATTTCATTTTTCCCCATAGCCCTCTATGGGCTTCCAAATATCCCTTTGCCAATTCCACAAGAACAGGCTTAGCGAAAGGCTTCTTGAAGGGAAAGATGTAACTCTGAGAGAAGAATTTACAGAACACAGAGCAGTTTCTCAGAAAGCTTCTTTCCAGTTTTCAACGAAAGATATTTCCTTTTTCACCATAGCCCTCTATGGGCTTCCAAATATACCTTTCCCAATTCCACAAGAACAGCCTTAGCGAAAGGCCTCTTGAAGGGAAAGTTGTAACTCTGTGAGATGAATTCACAGAACACAGAGCAGTTTCTCAGAAAGCTTCTTTCCAGTTTTGAACGGAAGATATTTCCTTTTTCCCCATAGCCCTCTATGGGCTTCCAAATATCCCTTTGCCAATTCCACAAGAACAGCCTTAGCGAAAGGCTGCTTGAAGGGAAAGATGTAACTCTGTGAGATGAATTCACAGAACACAGAGCAGTTTCTCAGAAAGCTTCTTTCCGGTTTTGAACAGAAGATATTTCCTTTTTCACTGTAGCCCTCTATGGGCTTCCAAATATCCCTTTGCCAATTCCACAAGAACAGCCTTAGCGAAAGGCTTCTTGAAGGGAAAGATGTAACTCTGTGAGATGAAATCACTGAACACAGAGCAGTTTCTCAGAAAGCTTCTTTCCAGTTTTGAACGGAAGATATTTCCTTTTTCAGCATAGCCCTCTATGGGCTTCCAAATATCCCTTTGCCAATTCCACAAGAAGAGGCTTAGAGAAAGGCTTCTTGAAGGGAAAGATGTAACTCTGTGAGATGAATTCACAGAACACAGAGCAGTTTCTCAGAAAGCTTCTTTCCAGTTTTTAACGGAAGATATTTCCTTTTTCACTGTAGCCTTCTATGGGCTTCCAAATATCCCTTTGCCAATTCCACAAGAACAGCCTTAGCGAAAGGCTTCTTGAAGGGAAAGATGTAACTCTGTGAGATGAAATCACTGAACACAGAGCAGTTTCTCAGAAAGCTTCTTTCCAGTTTTGAACGGAAGATATTTCCTTTTTCAGCATAGCCCTCTATGGGCTTCCAAATATGCCTTTGCCAATTCCACAAGAACAGGCTTAGCGAAAGGCTTCCTGAAGGGAAAGATGTAACTCTGTGAGACGAATTAACAGAACACAGAGCAGTTTCTCAGAAAGCTTCTTTCCAGTTTTGAACGGAAGATATTTCCTTTTTCCCCATAGCCCTCTATGGGCTTCCAAATATCCCTTTCCCAATTCCACAAGAACAGCCTTAGCGAAAGGCGTCTTGAAGGGAAAGATGTAACTCTGTGAGATGAATTCACAGAACACAGAGCAGTTTCTCAGAAAGCTTCTTTCCAGTTTTGAACGGAAGATATTTCCTTTTTCACTATAGCCCTCTATGGGCTTCCAAATATCCCTTTGCCAATTCCACAAGAACAGCCTTAGCGAAAGGCTTCTTGAAGGGAAAGATGTAACTCTGTGAGATGAATTCACAGAACACAGAGCAGTTTCTCAGAAAGCTTCTTTCCAGTTTTGAACGGAAGATATTTCCTTTTTCCCCATAGCCCTCTATGGGCTTCCAAATATCCCTTTGCCAATTCCACAAGAACAGCCTTAGCGAAAGGCTTCTTGAAGGGAAAGATGTAACTCTGTGAGATGAATTAACAGAACACAGAGCAGTTTCTCAGAAAGCTTCTTTCCAGTTTTGAACGGAAGATATTTCATTTTTCCCCATAGCCCTCTATGGGCTTCCAAATATCCCTTTGCCAATTCCACAAGAACAGCCTTAGCGAAAGGCTTCTTTTAGGGAAGGATGTAACTCTGTGAGATGAATTAAGAGTACACAGAGCAGTTTCTCAGAATGCTTCTTTCCAGTTTTCAGCGGAAGATATTTCCTTCTTCACCATAGACCACTATGGACATCCAAATATCCCTTTGCCAATTCCACAAGAACAGCCTTAGCGAAAGGCTTCTTGAAGGGAAAGATGTAACTCTGTGAGGTGAATTCACAGAACACAGAGCAGTTTCTCAGTAATCTTCTTTCCAGTTTTGAACGGAAGATATTTCCTTTTTCCCCATAGCCCTCTATGGGTTTCCAAATATCCCTTTGCCAATTCCACAAGAACAGCCTTAGCGAAAGGCTGCTTGAACGGAAAGATGTAACTCTGTGAGATGAATTCACAGAACACAGAGCAGTTTCTCAGAAAGCTTCTTTCCAGTTTTGAACGGAAGATATTTCCTTTTTCACCATAGCCCTCTATGGGCTTCCAAATATCCCTTTGCCAATTCCACAAGAACAGCCTTAGCGAAAGGCTTCTTGAAGGGAAAGATGTAACTCTGTGAGATGAATTCACAGAACACAGAGCAGTTTCTCAGAAAGCTTCTTTCCAGTTTTGAACGGAAGATATTTCGTTTTTCACCATAGCCCACTATGGGCTTCCAAATATCCCTTTGCCAATTCCACAAGAACAGCCTTAGCGAAAGGCTGCTGGAAGGGAAACATGTAACTCTGTGAGATGAATTCACAGAACACAGAGCAGTTTCTCAGAAAGCTTCTTTCCAGTTTTGAACGGAAGATATTTCCGTTTTCACCATAGCCCTCTATGGGCTTCCAAATATCCCTCTGACAATTCCACAAGAACAGCCTTAGCGAAAGGCTTCTTGAAGGGAAAGATGTAACTCTGTGAAATGAATTCACAGAACACAGAGCAGTTTCTCAGAAAGCTTCTTTCCAGTTTTGAACGGAAGATATTTCCTTTTTCACTGTAGCCCTCTATGGGCTTCCAAATATCCGTTTGCCAATTCCACAAGAACAGACTTAGCGAAAGGCTTCTTGAAGGGAAAGATGTAACTCTCTGAGATGAATTCACAGAACACAGAGCACTTTCTCAGAAAGCTTCTTTACAGTTTTGAACGGAAGATATTTCCTTTCCCACTGTAGCCCTCTATGGGCTTCCAAATATCCCTTTGCCAATTCCACAAGAACAGCCTTAGCGAAAGGCTTCTTGAAGGGAAAGATGTAACTCTGTGAGAGGAATTAACAGAACACAGAGCAGTTTCTCAGAAAGCTTCTTTACAGTTTTGAACGGAAGATATTTCCTTTTTCCCCATAGCCCTCTATGGGCTTCCAACTATCCCTTTGCCAATTCCAAAAGAACAGCCTTAGCGAAAGGCTGCTTGAAGGGAAAGATGTAACTCTGTGAGATGAATTCACAGAACACAGAGCAGTTTCACAGAAAGCTTCTTTCCAGTTTTGAACGGAAGATATTTCCTTTTTCCAAATAGCCCTCTATGGGCTTCCAAATATCCCTTTGCCAATTCCACAAGAACAGCCTTAGCGAAAGGCTTCTTGAAGGGAAAGATGTAAGTCTGTGAGATGAATTCACAGAACACAGAGCACTCTCTCTGAAAGCTTCTTTCCAGTTTTGAACGGAAGATATTTCCTTTTTCACCATAGCCCTCTATGGGCTTCCAAATATCCCATTGCCAATTAAAACCAGAACAGACTTAGCGAAAGGCTTCTCGAAGGGAAAGATGTAACTCTGTGAGAGGAATTAACAGAAAACAGAGCAGTTTCTCAGAAAGCTTCTTTCCAGTTTTGAACGGAAGATATTTGATTTTTCACCATAGCCCTCTATGGGCTTCCAAATATCCCATTGCCAATTAAAACCAGAACAGACTCAGCGAAAGGCTTCTCGAAGGGAAAGATGTAACTCTCTGAGATGAATTCACAGAACACAGAGCACTTTCTCAGAAAGCTTCTTTACAGTTTTGAACGGAAGATATTTCCTTTTCCACTGTAGCCCTCTATGGGCTTCCAAATATCCCTTTGCCAATTTTACAAGAACAGCCTTAGCGAAAGACCTCTTGAAAGGAAAGATGTAACTCTGTGAGATGAATTCACAGAACACAGAGCACTTTCTCAGAAAGCTTCTTTCCAGTTTTGAACGGAAGATATTTCGTTTTTCACTGTAGCCCTCTATGTGCTTCCAAATATCCCTTTGCCAATTCCACAAGAACAGCCTTAGCGAAATGCTTCTTGAAGGGAAAGATGTAACTCTGTGAGAGGAATTCACAGAACACAGAGCAGTTTCTCAGAAAGCTTCTTTCCAGTTTTGAACGGAAGATATTTCCTTTTTCACCATAGCCCACTATGGTCTTCCAAACATCCCTTTGCCAATTCCACAAGAACAGCCTTAGCGAAAGGCTTCTTGAAGGGAAAGATGTAACTCTGTGAGATGAATTCACAGAACACAGAGCAGTTTCTCAGAAAGCTTCTTTCCAGTTTTGAACGGAAGATATTTCCTTTTTCACTGTAGCCCTCTATGGGCTTCCAAATATCCCTTTGCCAATTCCAGAAGAACAGCCTTAGCGAAAAGCTTCTTGAAGGGAAACATGTAACTCTGTGAGATGAATTCACAGAAGGCAGAGCAGTTTCTCAGAAAGCTTCTTTCCGGTTTTGAACGGGAAATATTTCCGTTTTCACCATAGCCCTCTATGGGCTTCCAAATATACCTCTGAGAATTCCACAAGAACAGCCTTAGCGAAAGGCTTCTTGAAGGGAAAGATGTAACTCTGTGAGAGGAATTCACAGAACACAGAGCAGTTTCTCAGAAAGCTTCTTTCCAGTTTTGAACGGAAGATATTTCCTTTTTCACCATAGCCCTCTATGGGCTTCCAAATATCCCTTTGCCAATTCCACAAGAACAGCCTTAGCGAAAGGCTTCTTGAAGGGAAAGGTGTAACTCTGTGAGATGAATTCACAGAACACAGAGCAGTTTCTCAGAAGGCTTCTTTCCAGTTTTGAACGGAAGATATTTCCTTTTTCACCATAGCCCTCTATGGGCTTCCAAATATATGTTTGCCAATTCCACAAGAACAGCCTTAGCGAAAGGCTGTTGGAAGGGAAACATGTAACTCTGTGAGATGAACTCACAGAACACAGAGCAGTTTCTCAGAAAGCTTCTTTCCAGTTTTGAACGGAAGATATTTCCGTTTTCACCATAGCCCTCTATGGGCTTCCAAATATCCCTCTGACAATTCCACAAGAACAGCCTTAGCGAACGGCTTCTTGAAGGGAAAGATGTAACTCTGTGAAATGAATTCACAGAACACAGAGCAGTTTCTCAGAAAGCTTCTTTCCAGTTTTGAACGGAAGATATTTCCTTTTTCACTCTAGCCCTCTATGGGCTTCCAAATATCCGTTTGCCAATTCCACAAGAACAGCCTTAGCGAAAGGCTTCTTGAAAGGAAAGATGTAACTCTGTGAGATGAATTCACAGAACACAGAGCACTTTCTCAGAAAGCTTCCTTACAGTTTTGAACGGAAGATATTTCCTTTTCCACTGTAGCCCTCTATGGGCTTCCAAATATCCCTTTGCCAATTCCACAAGAACAGCCTTAGCGAAAGGCTTCTTGAAGGGAAAGATGTAACTCTGTGAGATGAATTCACAGAACACAGAGCAGTTTCTCAGAAAGCTTCTTTCCAGTTTTCAGCGGAAGATATTTCCTTTTTCACCGTAGCCCTCTATGGGCGTCCAAATATCCCTTTGCCAATTCCACAAGAACAGCCTTAGCGAAAGGCTTCTTGAAGGGAAAGATGTAACTCTGTGAGATGAATTCACAGAACACAGAGCAGTTTCTCAGAAAGCTTCTTTCCAGTTTTCAACGGAAGATATTTCCTTTTTCACTATAGCCCTCTATGGGCTTCCAAATATCCCTTTGCCAATTCCACAAGAACAGCCTTAGCGAAAGGCTTCTTGAAGGGAAAGATGTAACTCTGTGAGATGAATTAACAGAACACAGAAAAGTTTCTCAGAAAGCTTCTTTCCAGTTTTGAAAGGAAGATATTTCCTTTTTCACCATAGCCCTCTATGGGCTTCCAAATATCCCTTTGCCAATTCCACAATAACAGCCTTAGCGAAAGGCTTCTTGAAGGGAAAGATGTAACTCTGTGAGATGAATTAAGAGAACACAGAGCAGTTTCTCAGAAAGCTTCTCTCCAGTTTTGAACGGAAGGTATTTCCTTTTTCCCCATAACCCTCTATGGGCTTCCAAATATCCCTTTGCCAATTCCACAAGAACAGCCTTAGCGAAAGGCTTCTTGAAGGGAAAGATGTAACTCTGTGTGATGAATTCACAGAACACAGAGCTGTTTCTCAGAAAGCTTCTTTCCAGTTTTGAACGGAAGATATTTCCTTTTTCACCATAGCCCCCTATGGGCTTCCAAATATCCCTTTGCCAATTCCACAAGAACAGCCTTAGACAAAGGCTTCTTGAAGGGAAAGATGTAACTCTGTGAGATGAATTCACAGAACACAGAGCAGTTTCTCAGAAGGCTTCTTTCCAGTTTTGAACGGAAGATATTTCCTTTTTCACCATAGCCCTCTATGGGCTTCCAAATATATGTTTGCCAATTCCACAAGAACAGCCTTAGCGAAAGGCTGTTGGAAGGGAAACATGTAACTCTGTGAGATGAACTCACAGAACACAGAGCAGTTTCTCAGAAAGCTTCTTTCCAGTTTTGAACGGAAGATATTTCCGTTTTCACCATAGCCCTCTATGGGCTTCCAAATATCCCTCTGACAATTCCACAAGAACAGCCTTAGCGAAAGGCTTCTTGAAGGGAAAGATGTAACTCTGTGAAATGAATTCACAGAACACAGAGCAGTTTCTCAGAAAGCTTCTTTCCAGTTTTGAACGGAAGATATTTCCTTTTTCACTCTAGCCCTCTATGGGCTTCCAAATATCCGTTTGCCAATTCCACAAGAACAGCCTTAGCGAAAGGCTTCTTGAAAGGAAAGATGTAACTCTGTGAGATGAATTCACAGAACACAGAGCACTTTCTCAGAAAGCTTCCTTACAGTTTTGAACGGAAGATATTTCCTTTTCCACTGTAGCCCTCTATGGGCTTCCAAATATCCCTTTGCCAATTCCACAAGAACAGCCTTAGCGAAAGGCTTCTTGAAGGGAAAGATGTAACTCTGTGAGATGAATTCACAGAACACAGAGCAGTTTCTCAGAAAGCTTCTTTCCGGTTTTGAACGGAAGATATTTCCTTTTTCACCATAGCCCTCTATGGGCTTCCAAATATCCCTTTGCCAATTCCACAAGAACAGGCTTAGAGAAAGGCTTCTCGAAGGGAAAGATGTAACTCTGTGAGATGAATTCACAGAACACAGAGCAGTTTCTCAGAAAGCTTCTTTCCAGTTTTTAACGGAAGATATTTCCTTTTTCACTGTAGCCCTCTATGGGCTTCCAAATATCCCTTTGCCAATTCCACAAGAACAGCCTTAGCGAAAGGCTTCTTGAAGGGAAAGCTGTAACTCTGTGAGATGAAATCACTGAACACAGAGCAGTTTCTCAGAAAGCTTCTTTCCAGTTTTGAACGGAAGATATTTCCTTTTTCAGCATAGCCCTCTATGGGCTTCCAAATATGCCTTTGCCAATTCCACAAGAACAGGCTTAGCGAAAGGCTTCCTGAAGGGAAAGATGTAACTCTGTGAGACGAATTAACAGAACACAGAGCAGTTTCTTAGAAAGCTTCTTTCCAGTTTTGAACGGAAGATATTTCCTTTTTCCCCATATCCCTCTATGGGCTTCCAAATATCCCTTTCCCAATTCCACAAGAACAGCCTTAGCGAAAGGCGTCTTGAAGCGAAAGATGTAACTCTGTGAGATGAATTCACAGAACACAGAGCAGTTTCTCAGAAAGCTTCTTTCCAGTTTTGAACGGAAGATATTTCCTTTTTCACTATAGCCCTCTATGGGCTTTCAAATATCCCTTTGCCAATTCCACAAGAACAGCCTTAGCGAAAGGCTTCTTGAAGGGAAAGATGTAACTCTGTGAGATGAATTCACAGAACACAGAGCAGTTTCTCAGAAAGCTTCTTTCCAGTTTTGAACGGAAGATATTTCCTTTTTCACTATAGCCCTCTATGGGCTTCCAAATATCCCTTTGCCAATTCCACAAGAACAGCCTTAGCGAAAGGCTTCATGAAGGGAAAGATGTAACTCTGTGAGATGAATTGACAGAACACAGAGCAGTTTCTCAGAAAGCTTCTTTCCAGTTTTGAAGGGAAGATATTTCCTTTTTCACCATAGCCCTCTATGGGCTTCCAAATATGCCTTTGCCAATTCCACAAGAACAGCCTTAGCGAAAGGCTGCTTGAAGGGAAAGATGTAACTCTGTGAGATGAATTCACAGAACACAGAGCAGTTTCTCAGAAAGCTTCTTTCCGGTTTTGAACGGAAGATATTTCCTTTTTCACCATAGCCCTCTATGGGCTTCCAAATATCCCTTTGCCAATTCCACAAGAAGAGGCTTAGAGAAAGGCTTCTTGAAGGGAAAGATGTAACTCTGTGAGATGAATTCACAGAACACAGAGCAGTTTCTCAGAAAGCTTCTTTCCAGTTTTTAACGGAAGATATTTCCTTTTTCACTGTAGCCCTCTATGGGCTTCCAAATATCCCTTTGCCAATTCCACAAGAACAGCCTTAGCGAAAGGCTTCTTGAAGGGAAAGATGTAACTCTGTGAGATGAAATCACTGAACACAGAGCAGTTTCTCAGAAAGCTTCTTTCCAGTTTTGAACGGAAGATATTTCCTTTTTCAGCATAGCCCTCTATGGGCTTCCAAATATGCCTTTGCCAATTCCACAAGAACAGGCTTAGCGAAAGGCTTCCTGAAGGGAAAGATGTAACTCTGTGAGACGAATTAACAGAACACAGAGCAGTTTCTCAGAAAGCTTCTTTCCAGTTTTGAACGGAAGATATTTCCTTTTTCCCCATAGCCCTCTATGGGCTTCCAAATATCCCTTTCCCAATTCCACAAGAACAGCCTTAGCGAAAGGCGTCTTGAAGGGAAAGATGTAACTCTGTGAGATGAATTCACAGAACACAGAGCAGTTTCTCAGAAAGCTTCTTTCCAGTTTTGAACGGAAGATATTTCCTTTTTCACTATAGCCCTCTATGGGCTTCCAAATATCCCTTTGCCAATTCCACAAGAACAGCCTTAGCGAAAGGCTTCTTGAAGGGAAAGATGTAACTCTGTGAGATGAATTCACAGAACACAGAGCAGTTTCTCAGAAAGCTTCTTTCCAGTTTTGAACGGAAGATATTTCCTTTTTCACTATAGCCCTCTATGGGCTTCCAAATATCCCTTTGCCAATTCCACAAGAACAGCCTTAGCGAAAGGCTTCATGAAGGGAAAGATGTACCTCTGTGAGATGAATTGACAGAACACAGAGCAGTTTCTCAGAAAGCTTCTTTCCAGTTTTGAAGGGAAGATATTTTCTTTTTCACCATAGCCCTCTATGGGCTTCCAAATATGCCTTTGCCAATTCCACAAGAACAGGCTTAGCGAAAGGCTTCCTGAAGGGAAAGATGTAACTCTGTGAGACGAATTAACAGAACACAGAGCAGTTTCTCAGAAAGCTTCTTTCCAGTTTTGAACGGAAGATATTTCCTTTTTCCCCATAGCCCTCTATGGGCTTCCAAATATCCTTTGCCAATTTCACAAGAACAGCCTTAGCGAAAAGCTTCTTGAAGGGAAAGATGTAACTCTGTGAAATGAATTCACAGAACACAGAGCAGTTTCTCAGAAAGCTTCTTTCCAGTTTTGAACGGAAGATATTTCCTTTTTCCCCATAGCCCTCTATGGGCTTCCAAATATCCCTTTGCCAATTCCACAAGAACAGCCTTAGCGAAAGGCTGCTTGAAAGGAAAGATGTAACTCTGTGAGATGAATTCACAGAACACAGAGCAGTTTCTCAGAAAGCTTCTTTCCGGTTTTGAACGGAAGATATTTCCTTTTTCACCATAGCCCTCTATGGGCTTCCAAATATGCCTTTGCCAATTCCAGAAGAACAGGCTTAGCGAAAGGCTTCCTGAAGGGAAAGATGTAACTCTGTGAGACGAATTAACAGAACACAGAGCAGTTTCTCAGAAAGCTTCTTTTCAGTTTTGAACGGAAGATATTTCCTTTTACACTGTAGCCCTCTATGGGCTTCCAAATATCCCTTTGCCAATTCCACAAGAACAGCCTTAGCGAAAGGCTTCTTGAAGGCAAAGATGTAACTCTGTGAGATGAATTCACAGAACACAGAGCAGTTTCTCAGAAAGCTTTTTTCCAGTTTTGAACGGAAGATATTTCCTTTTTCACCATAGCCCTCTATGGGCTTCCAAATATCCCTTTGCCAATTCCACAAGAACAGCCTTAGCGAAAGGCTTCTTGAAGGGAAAGATGTAACTCTGTGAGATGAATTAAGAGAACACAGAACAGTTTCTCAGAAAGCTTCTTTCCAGTTTTGAACGGATGATATTTCCTTTTTCCCCATAGCCCTCTATGGGCTTCCAAATATCCCTTTGCCAATTCCACAAGAACAGCCTTAGCGAAAGGCTTCTTGAAGGGAAAGATGTAACTCTGTGAGATGAATTAAGAGAACACAGAGCAGTTTCTCAGAAAGCTTCTCTCCAGTTTTGAACGGAAGGTATTTCCTTTTTCCCCGTAACCCTCTATGGGCTTCCAAATATCCCTTTGCCAATTCCACAAGAACAGCCTTAGCGAAAGGCTTCTTGAAGGGAAAGATGTAACTCTGTGAGATGAATTCACAGAACACAGAGCTGTTTCTCAGAAAGCTTCTTTCCAGTTTTGAACGGAAGATATTTCCTTTTTCACCATAGCCCACTATGGGCTTCCAAATATCCCTTTGCCAATTCCACAAGAACAGCCTTAGCGAAAGGCTGCTTGAAGGGAAAGATGTAACTCTGTGAGATGAATTCACAGAACACAGAGCAGTTTCTCAGAAAGCTTCTTTCCGGTTTTGAACGGAAGATATTTCCTTTTTCACCATAGCCCACTAGGGGCTTCCAAATATCCCTTTGCCAATTCCACAAGAACAGCCTTAGAGAAAGGCTTCTTGAAGGGAAAGATGTAACTCTGTGAGATGAATTCACAGAACACAGAGCAGTTTCTCAGAAAGCTTCTTTCCAGTTTTTAACGGAAGATATTTCCTTTTTCACTGTTGCCCTCTATGGGCTTCCAAATATCCCTTTGCCAATTCCACAAGAACAGCCTTAGCGAAAGGCTTCTTGAAGGGAAAGATGTAACTCTGTGAGATGAATTAACAGAACACAGAGCAGTTTCTCAGAAAGCTTCTTTCCAGTTTTGAACGGAAGATATTTCATTTTTCCCCATAGCCCTCTATGGGCTTCCAAATATCCCTTTGCCAATTCCACAAGAACAGCCTTAGCGAAAGGCTTCTTTTAGGGAACGATGTAACTCTGTGAGATGAATTAAGAGTACACAGAGCAGTTTCTCAGAATGCTTCTTTCCAGTTTTCAGCGGAAGATATTTCCTTCTTCACCATAGACCACTATGGACTTCCAAATATCCCTTTGCCAATTCCACAAGAACAGCCTTAGCGAAAGGCTTCTTGAAGGGAAAGATGTAACTCTGTGAGGTGAATTCACAGAACACAGAGCAGTTTTTCAGTAATCTTCTTTCCAGTTTTGAACGGAAGATATTTCCTTTTTCCCCATAGCCCTCTATGGGTTTCCAAATATCCCCTTGCCAATTCCACAAGAACAGCCTTAGCGAAAGGCTTCATGAAGGGAAAGATGTAACTCTGTGAGATGAATTGACAGAACACAGAGCAGTTTCTCAGAAAGCTTCTTTCCAGTTTTGAACGGAAGATATTTCCTTTTTCCCCATAGCCCTCTATGGGCTTCCAAATATCCTTTGCCAATTTCACAAGAACAGCCTTAGCGAAAAGCTTCTTGAAGGGAAAGATGTAACTCTGTGAGATGAATTCACAGAACACAGAGCAGTTTCTCAGAAAGCTTCTTTCCAGTTTTGAACGGAAGATATTTCCTTTTTCCCCATAGCCCTCTATGGGCTTCCAAATATCCCTTTGCCAATTCCACAAGAACAGCCTTAGCGAATGGCTGCTTGAAGGGAAAGATGTAACTCTGTGAGATGAATTCACAGAACACAGAGCAGTTTCTCAGAAAGCTTCTTTCCGGTTTTGAACGGAAGATATTTCCTTTTTCACCATAGCCCTCTAGGGGCTTCCAAATATCCCTTTGCCAATTCCACAAGAACAGCCTTAGAGAAAGGCTTCTTGAAGGGAGAGATGTAACTCTGTGAGATGAATTCACAGAACACAGAGCAGTTTCTCAGAAAGCTTCTTTCCAGTTTTTAACGGAAGATATTTCCTTTTTCACTGTAGCCCTCTATATGCTTCCAAATATCCCTTTGCCAATTCCACAAGAACAGCCTTAGCCAAAGGCTTCTTGAAGGGAAAGATGTAACTCTGTGAGATGAATTAACAGAACACAGAGCAGTTTCTCAGAAAGCTTCTTTCCAGTTTTGAACGGAAGATATTTCATTTTTCCCCATAGCCCTCTATGGGCTTCCAAATATCCCTTTGCCAATTCCACAAGAACAGCCTTAGCGAAAGGCTTCTTGAAGGGAAAGATGTAACTCTGTGAGATGAATTCACAGAACACAGAGCAGTTTCTCAGAAAGCTTCTTTCCAGTTTTGAACGGAAGATATTTCCTTTTTCCCCATAGCCCTCTATGGGCTTCCAAATATCCCTTTCCCAATTCCACAAGAACAGCCTTAGCGAAAGGCTTCTTGAAGGGAAAGATGTAACTCTGTGAGATGAATTAACAGAACACAGAGCAGTTTCTCAGATAGCTTCTTTCCAGTTTTGAACGGAAGATATTTCCTTTTTCACTATAGCCCTCTATGGGCTTCCAAATATCCCTTTGCCAATTCCACAAGAACAGCCTTAGCGAAAGGCTTCATGAAGGGAAAGATGTACCTCTGTGAGATGAATTGACAGAACACAGAGTAGTTTCTCAGAAAGCTTCTTTCCAGTTTTGAACGGAAGATATTTCCTTTTTCACCATAGCCCTCTATGGGCTTCCAAATATGCCTTTGCCAATTCCACAAGAACAGCCTTAGCGAAAGGCTGCTTGAAGGGAAAGATGTAACTCTGTGAGATGAATTCACAGAACACAGAGCAGTTTCTCAGAAAGCTTCTTTCCAGTTTTGAACGGAAGATATTTGCTTTTTCAGCATAGCCCTCTATGGGCTTCCAAATATGCGTTTGCCAATTCCACAAGAACAGGCTTAGCGAAAGGCTTCCTGAAGGGAAAGATGTAACTCTGTGAGAAGAATTAACAGAACACAGAGCAGTTTCTCAGAAAGCTTCTTTCCAGTTTTGAACGGAAGATATTTCCTTTTTCCCCATAGCCCTCTATGGGCTTCCAAATATCCCTTTCCCAATTCCACAAGAACAGCCTTAGCGAAAGGCGTCTTGAAGGGAAAGATGTAACTCTGTGAGATGAATTCACAGAACACAGAGCAGTTTCTCAGAAAGCTTCTTTCCAGTTTTGAACGGAAGATATTTCCTTTTTCACTATAGCCCTCTATGGGCTTCCAAATATCCCTTTGCCAATTCCACAAGAACAGCCTTAGCGAAAGGCTTCTTGAAGGGAAAGATGTAACTCTGTGAGATGAATTAAGAGAACACAGAGCAGTTTCTCAGAAAGCTTCTCTCCAGTTTTGAACGGAAGGTATTTCCTTTTTCCCCGTAACCCTCTATGGGCTTCCAAATATCCCTTTTCCAATTCCACAAGAACAGCCTTAGCGAAAGGCTTCTTGAAGGGAAAGATGTAACTCTGTGAGATGAATTCACAGAACACAGAGCTGTTTCTCAGAAAGCTTCTTTCCAGTTTTGAACGGAAGATATTTCCTTTTTCAGCCTAGCCCCATATGGGCTTCCAAATATCCCTTTGCCAATTCCACAAAAACAGCCTTAGACAAAGGCTTCTTGAAGGGAAAGATGTAACTCTGTGAGATGAATTCACAGAACACAGAGCAATTTCTCAGAAAGCTTTTTTTCAGTTTTGAACGGAAGATATTTCCTTTTTCACTGTGGCCCTCTATGGGCTTCCAAATATCCCTTTGCCAATTCCACAAGAACAGGCTTAGCGAAAGGCTTCTTGAAGGGAAAGATGTAACTCTGAGAGAGGAATTTACAGAACACAGAGCAGTTTCTCAGAAAGCTTCTTTCCAGTTTTGAACGAAAGATATTTCCTTTTTCACCATAGCCCTCTAAAGGGCTTCCAAATATCCTTTTCCCAATTCCACAAGAACCGCCTTAGCGAAAGGCGTCTTGAAGGGAAAGACGTAACTCTGTGAGATGAATTCACAGAACACAGAGCAGTTTCTCAGAAAGCTTCTTTCCAGTTTTGAACGGAAGATATTTCCTTTTTCACCATAGCCCTCTATGGGCTTCCAAATATCCCTTTGCCAATTCCACAAGAACAGCCTTAGCGAAAGGCTGCTTGAAGGGAAAGATGTAACTCTGTGAGATGAATTCACAGAACACAGAGCAGTTTCTCAGAAAGCTTCTTTCCGGTTTTGAACGGAAGATATTTCCTTTTTCACCATAGCCCTCTATGGGCTTCCAAATATCCCTTTGCCAATTCCACAAGAACAGGCTTAGAGAAAGGCTTCTTGAAGGGAAAGATGTAACTCTGTGAGATGAATTCACAGAACACAGAGCAGTTTCTCAGAAAGGTTCTTTCCAGTTTTTAACGGAAGATATTTCCTTTTTCACTGTAGCCCTCTATGGGCTTCCAAATATCCCTTTGCCAATTCCACAAGAACAGCCTTAGCGAAAGGCTTCTTGAAGGGAAAGATGTAACTCTGTGAGATGAATTCACAGAACACAGAGCAGTTTCTCAGAAAGCTTCTTTCCAGTTTTGAACGGAAGATATTTCCTTTTTCCCCATAGCCCTCTATGGGCTTCCAAATATCCCTTTCCCAATTCCACAAGAACAGCCTTAGCGAAAGGCTTCTTGAAGGGAAAGATGTAACTCTGTGAGATGAATTCACAGAACACAGAGCAGTTTCTCAGAAAGCTTCTTTCCAGTTTTGAACGGAAGATATTTCCTTTTTCACTATAGCCCTCTATGGGCTTCCAAATATCCCTTTGCCAATTCCACAAGAACAGCCTTAGCGAAAGGCTTCATGAAGGGAAAGATGTACCTCTGTGAGATGAATTGACAGAACACAGAGCAGTTTCTCAGAAAGCTTCTTTCCAGTTTTGAAGGGAAGATATTTTCTTTTTCACCATAGCCCTCTATGGGCTTCCAAATATGCCTTTGCCAATTCCACAAGAACAGGCTTAGCGAAAGGCTTCCTGAAGGGAAAGATGTAACTCTGTGAGACGAATTAACAGAACACAGAGCAGTTTCTCAGAAAGCTTCTTTCCAGTTTTGAACGGAAGATATTTCCTTTTTCCCCATAGCCCTCTATGGGCTTCCAAATATCCTTTGCCAATTTCACAAGAACAGCCTTAGCGAAAAGCTTCTTGAAGGGAAAGATGTAACTCTGTGAAATGAATTCACAGAACACAGAGCAGTTTCTCAGAAAGCTTCTTTCCAGTTTTGAACGGAAGATATTTCCTTTTTCCCCATAGCCCTCTATGGGCTTCCAAATATCCCTTTGCCAATTCCACAAGAACAGCCTTAGCGAAAGGCTGCTTGAAAGGAAAGATGTAACTCTGTGAGATGAATTCACAGAACACAGAGCAGTTTCTCAGAAAGCTTCTTTCCGGTTTTGAACGGAAGATATTTCCTTTTTCACCATAGCCCTCTATGGGCTTCCAAATATGCCTTTGCCAATTCCAGAAGAACAGGCTTAGCGAAAGGCTTCCTGAAGGGAAAGATGTAACTCTGTGAGACGAATTAACAGAACACAGAGCAGTTTCTCAGAAAGCTTCTTTTCAGTTTTGAACGGAAGATATTTCCTTTTACACTGTAGCCCTCTATGGGCTTCCAAATATCCCTTTGCCAATTCCACAAGAACAGCCTTAGCGAAAGGCTTCTTGAAGGCAAAGATGTAACTCTGTGAGATGAATTCACAGAACACAGAGCAGTTTCTCAGAAAGCTTTTTTCCAGTTTTGAACGGAAGATATTTCCTTTTTCACCATAGCCCTCTATGGGCTTCCAAATATCCCTTTGCCAATTCCACAAGAACAGCCTTAGCGAAAGGCTTCTTGAAGGGAAAGATGTAACTCTGTGAGATGAATTAAGAGAACACAGAACAGTTTCTCAGAAAGCTTCTTTCCAGTTTTGAACGGATGATATTTCCTTTTTCCCCATAGCCCTCTATGGGCTTCCAAATATCCCTTTGCCAATTCCACAAGAACAGCCTTAGCGAAAGGCTTCTTGAAGGGAAAGATGTAACTCTGTGAGATGAATTAAGAGAACACAGAGCAGTTTCTCAGAAAGCTTCTCTCCAGTTTTGAACGGAAGGTATTTCCTTTTTCCCCGTAACCCTCTATGGGCTTCCAAATATCCCTTTGCCAATTCCACAAGAACAGCCTTAGCGAAAGGCTTCTTGAAGGGAAAGATGTAACTCTGTGAGATGAATTCACAGAACACAGAGCTGTTTCTCAGAAAGCTTCTTTCCAGTTTTGAACGGAAGATATTTCCTTTTTCACCATAGCCCACTATGGGCTTCCAAATATCCCTTTGCCAATTCCACAAGAACAGCCTTAGCGAAAGGCTGCTTGAAGGGAAAGATGTAACTCTGTGAGATGAATTCACAGAACACAGAGCAGTTTCTCAGAAAGCTTCTTTCCGGTTTTGAACGGAAGATATTTCCTTTTTCACCATAGCCCACTAGGGGCTTCCAAATATCCCTTTGCCAATTCCACAAGAACAGCCTTAGAGAAAGGCTTCTTGAAGGGAAAGATGTAACTCTGTGAGATGAATTCACAGAACACAGAGCAGTTTCTCAGAAAGCTTCTTTCCAGTTTTTAACGGAAGATATTTCCTTTTTCACTGTTGCCCTCTATGGGCTTCCAAATATCCCTTTGCCAATTCCACAAGAACAGCCTTAGCGAAAGGCTTCTTGAAGGGAAAGATGTAACTCTGTGAGATGAATTAACAGAACACAGAGCAGTTTCTCAGAAAGCTTCTTTCCAGTTTTGAACGGAAGATATTTCATTTTTCCCCATAGCCCTCTATGGGCTTCCAAATATCCCTTTGCCAATTCCACAAGAACAGCCTTAGCGAAAGGCTTCTTTTAGGGAACGATGTAACTCTGTGAGATGAATTAAGAGTACACAGAGCAGTTTCTCAGAATGCTTCTTTCCAGTTTTCAGCGGAAGATATTTCCTTCTTCACCATAGACCACTATGGACTTCCAAATATCCCTTTGCCAATTCCACAAGAACAGCCTTAGCGAAAGGCTTCTTGAAGGGAAAGATGTAACTCTGTGAGGTGAATTCACAGAACACAGAGCAGTTTTTCAGTAATCTTCTTTCCAGTTTTGAACGGAAGATATTTCCTTTTTCCCCATAGCCCTCTATGGGTTTCCAAATATCCCCTTGCCAATTCCACAAGAACAGCCTTAGCGAAAGGCTTCATGAAGGGAAAGATGTAACTCTGTGAGATGAATTGACAGAACACAGAGCAGTTTCTCAGAAAGCTTCTTTCCAGTTTTGAACGGAAGATATTTCCTTTTTCCCCATAGCCCTCTATGGGCTTCCAAATATCCTTTGCCAATTTCACAAGAACAGCCTTAGCGAAAAGCTTCTTGAAGGGAAAGATGTAACTCTGTGAGATGAATTCACAGAACACAGAGCAGTTTCTCAGAAAGCTTCTTTCCAGTTTTGAACGGAAGATATTTCCTTTTTCCCCATAGCCCTCTATGGGCTTCCAAATATCCCTTTGCCAATTCCACAAGAACAGCCTTAGCGAATGGCTGCTTGAAGGGAAAGATGTAACTCTGTGAGATGAATTCACAGAACACAGAGCAGTTTCTCAGAAAGCTTCTTTCCGGTTTTGAACGGAAGATATTTCCTTTTTCACCATAGCCCTCTAGGGGCTTCCAAATATCCCTTTGCCAATTCCACAAGAACAGCCTTAGAGAAAGGCTTCTTGAAGGGAGAGATGTAACTCTGTGAGATGAATTCACAGAACACAGAGCAGTTTCTCAGAAAGCTTCTTTCCAGTTTTTAACGGAAGATATTTCCTTTTTCACTGTAGCCCTCTATATGCTTCCAAATATCCCTTTGCCAATTCCACAAGAACAGCCTTAGCCAAAGGCTTCTTGAAGGGAAAGATGTAACTCTGTGAGATGAATTAACAGAACACAGAGCAGTTTCTCAGAAAGCTTCTTTCCAGTTTTGAACGGAAGATATTTCATTTTTCCCCATAGCCCTCTATGGGCTTCCAAATATCCCTTTGCCAATTCCACAAGAACAGCCTTAGCGAAAGGCTTCTTGAAGGGAAAGATGTAACTCTGTGAGATGAATTCACAGAACACAGAGCAGTTTCTCAGAAAGCTTCTTTCCAGTTTTGAACGGAAGATATTTCCTTTTTCCCCATAGCCCTCTATGGGCTTCCAAATATCCCTTTCCCAATTCCACAAGAACAGCCTTAGCGAAAGGCTTCTTGAAGGGAAAGATGTAACTCTGTGAGATGAATTAACAGAACACAGAGCAGTTTCTCAGATAGCTTCTTTCCAGTTTTGAACGGAAGATATTTCCTTTTTCACTATAGCCCTCTATGGGCTTCCAAATATCCCTTTGCCAATTCCACAAGAACAGCCTTAGCGAAAGGCTTCATGAAGGGAAAGATGTACCTCTGTGAGATGAATTGACAGAACACAGAGTAGTTTCTCAGAAAGCTTCTTTCCAGTTTTGAACGGAAGATATTTCCTTTTTCACCATAGCCCTCTATGGGCTTCCAAATATGCCTTTGCCAATTCCACAAGAACAGCCTTAGCGAAAGGCTGCTTGAAGGGAAAGATGTAACTCTGTGAGATGAATTCACAGAACACAGAGCAGTTTCTCAGAAAGCTTCTTTCCAGTTTTGAACGGAAGATATTTGCTTTTTCAGCATAGCCCTCTATGGGCTTCCAAATATGCGTTTGCCAATTCCACAAGAACAGGCTTAGCGAAAGGCTTCCTGAAGGGAAAGATGTAACTCTGTGAGAAGAATTAACAGAACACAGAGCAGTTTCTCAGAAAGCTTCTTTCCAGTTTTGAACGGAAGATATTTCCTTTTTCCCCATAGCCCTCTATGGGCTTCCAAATATCCCTTTCCCAATTCCACAAGAACAGCCTTAGCGAAAGGCGTCTTGAAGGGAAAGATGTAACTCTGTGAGATGAATTCACAGAACACAGAGCAGTTTCTCAGAAAGCTTCTTTCCAGTTTTGAACGGAAGATATTTCCTTTTTCACTATAGCCCTCTATGGGCTTCCAAATATCCCTTTGCCAATTCCACAAGAACAGCCTTAGCGAAAGGCTTCTTGAAGGGAAAGATGTAACTCTGTGAGATGAATTAAGAGAACACAGAGCAGTTTCTCAGAAAGCTTCTCTCCAGTTTTGAACGGAAGGTATTTCCTTTTTCCCCGTAACCCTCTATGGGCTTCCAAATATCCCTTTTCCAATTCCACAAGAACAGCCTTAGCGAAAGGCTTCTTGAAGGGAAAGATGTAACTCTGTGAGATGAATTCACAGAACACAGAGCTGTTTCTCAGAAAGCTTCTTTCCAGTTTTGAACGGAAGATATTTCCTTTTTCAGCCTAGCCCCATATGGGCTTCCAAATATCCCTTTGCCAATTCCACAAAAACAGCCTTAGACAAAGGCTTCTTGAAGGGAAAGATGTAACTCTGTGAGATGAATTCACAGAACACAGAGCAATTTCTCAGAAAGCTTTTTTTCAGTTTTGAACGGAAGATATTTCCTTTTTCACTGTGGCCCTCTATGGGCTTCCAAATATCCCTTTGCCAATTCCACAAGAACAGGCTTAGCGAAAGGCTTCTTGAAGGGAAAGATGTAACTCTGAGAGAGGAATTTACAGAACACAGAGCAGTTTCTCAGAAAGCTTCTTTCCAGTTTTGAACGAAAGATATTTCCTTTTTCACCATAGCCCTCTAAAGGGCTTCCAAATATCCTTTTCCCAATTCCACAAGAACCGCCTTAGCGAAAGGCGTCTTGAAGGGAAAGACGTAACTCTGTGAGATGAATTCACAGAACACAGAGCAGTTTCTCAGAAAGCTTCTTTCCAGTTTTGAACGGAAGATATTTCCTTTTTCACCATAGCCCTCTATGGGCTTCCAAATATCCCTTTGCCAATTCCACAAGAACAGCCTTAGCGAAAGGCTGCTTGAAGGGAAAGATGTAACTCTGTGAGATGAATTCACAGAACACAGAGCAGTTTCTCAGAAAGCTTCTTTCCGGTTTTGAACGGAAGATATTTCCTTTTTCACCATAGCCCTCTATGGGCTTCCAAATATCCCTTTGCCAATTCCACAAGAACAGGCTTAGAGAAAGGCTTCTTGAAGGGAAAGATGTAACTCTGTGAGATGAATTCACAGAACACAGAGCAGTTTCTCAGAAAGGTTCTTTCCAGTTTTTAACGGAAGATATTTCCTTTTTCACTGTAGCCCTCTATGGGCTTCCAAATATCCCTTTGCCAATTCCACAAGAACAGCCTTAGCGAAAGGCTTCTTGAAGGGAAAGATGTAACTCTGTGAGATGAATTCACAGAACACAGAGCAGTTTCTCAGAAAGCTTCTTTCCAGTTTTGAACGGAAGATATTTCCTTTTTCCCCATAGCCCTCTATGGGCTTCCAAATATCCCTTTCCCAATTCCACAAGAACAGCCTTAGCGAAAGGCTTCTTGAAGGGAAAGATGTAACTCTGTGAGATGAATTAACAGAACACAGAGCAGTTTCTCAGATAGCTTCTTTCCAGTTTTGAACGGAAGATATTTCCTTTTTCACTATAGCCCTCTATGGGCTTCCAAATATCCCTTTGCCAATTCCACAAGAACAGCCTTAGCGAAAGGCTTCATGAAGGGAAAGATGTAACTCTGTGAGATGAATTGACAGAACACAGAGCAGTTTCTCAGAAAGCTTCTTTCCAGTTTTGAACGGAAGATATTTCCTTTTTCACCATAGCCCTCTATGGGCTTCCAAATATGCCTTTGCCAATTCCACAAGAACAGCCTTAGCGAAAGGCTGCTTGAAGGGAAAGATGTAACTCTGTGAGATGAATTCACAGAACACAGAGAGTTTCTCAGAAAGCTTCTTTCCGATTTTGAACGGAAGATATTTCCTTTTTCACCATAGCCCTCTATGGGCTTCCAAATATGCCTTTGCCAATTCCACAAGAACAGGCTTAGCGAAAGGCTTCCTGAAGGGAAAGATGTAACTCTGTGAGACGAATTAACAGAACACAGAGCAGTTTCTCAGAAAGCTTCTTTCCAGTTTCGAACGGAAGATATTTCCTTTTTCACTATAGCCCTCTATGGGCTTCCAAATATCCCTTTGCCAATTCCACAAGAACAGCCTTAGCGAAAGGCTTCTTGAAGGGAAAGATGTAACTCTGTGAGATGAATTCACAGAACACAGAGCAGTTTCTCAGAAAGCTTCTTTCCAGTTTTGAACGGAAGATATTTCCTTTTTCCCCATAGCCCTCTATGGGCTTCCAAATATCCCTTTGCCAATTCCACAAGAACAGCCTTAGCGAAAGGCTGCTTGAAGGGAAAGATGTAACTCTGTGAGATGAATTCACAGAACACAGAGCAGTTTCTCAGAAAGCTTCTTTCCGGTTTTGAACGGAAGATATTTCCTTTTTCACCATAGCCCTCTATGGGCTTCCAAATATCCCTTTGCCAATTCCACAAGAACAGGCTTAGAGAAAGGCTTCTTGAAGGGAAAGATGTAACTCTGTGAGATGAATTCACAGAACACAGAGCAGTTTCTCAGAAAGCTTCTTTCCAGTTTTTAACGGAAGATATTTCCTTTTTCACTGTAGCCCTCTATGGGCTTCCAAATATCCCTTTGCCAATTCCACAAGAACAGCCTTAGCGAAAGGCTTCTTGAAGGGAAAGATGTAACTCTGTGAGATGAATTCACAGAACACAGAGCAGTTTCTCAGAAAGCTTCTTTCCAGTTTTGAACGGAAGATATTTCCTTTTTCCCCATAGCCCTCTATGGGCTTCCAAATATCCCTTTCCCAATTCCACAAGAACAGCCTTAGCGAAAGGCTTCTTGATAGGAAAGATGTAACTCTGTGAGATGAATTAACAGAACACAGAGCAGTTTCTCAGATAGCTTCTTTCCAGTTTTGAACGGAAGATATTTCCTTTTTCACTATAGCCCTCTATGGGCTTCCAAATATCCCTTTGCCAATTCCACAAGAACAGCCTTAGCGAAAGGCTTCATGAAGGGAAAGATGTAACTCTGTGAGATGAATTGACAGAACACAGAGCAGTTTCTCAGAAAGCTTCTTTCCAGTTTTGAACGGAAGATATTTCCTTTTTCACCATAGCCCTCTATGGGCTTCCAAATATGCCTTTGCCAATTCCACAAGAACAGCCTTAGCGAAAGGCTGCTTGAAGGGAAAGATGTAACTCTGTGAGATGAATTCACAGAACACAGAGAGTTTCTCAGAAAGCTTCTTTCCGATTTTGAACGGAAGATATTTCCTTTTTCACCATAGCCCTCTATGGGCTTCCAAATATGCCTTTGCCAATTCCACAAGAACAGGCTTAGCGAAAGGCTTCCTGAAGGGAAAGATGTAACTCTGTGAGACGAATTAACAGAACACAGAGCAGTTTCTCAGAAAGCTTCTTTCCAGTTTTGAACGGAAGATATTTCCTTTTTCACTGTAGCCCTCTATGGGCTTCCAAATATCCTTTGCCAATTTCACAAGAACAGCCTTAGCGAAAAGCTTCTTGAAGGGAAAGATGTAACTCTGTGAGATGAATTCACAGAACACAGAGCAGTTTCTCAGAAAGCTTCTTTCCAGTTTTGTACGGAAGATATTTCCTTTTTCCCCATAGCCCTCTATGGGCTTCAAAATATCCCTTTGCCAATTCCACAAGAACAGCCTTAGCGAAAGGCTGCTTGAAGGGAAAGATGTAACTCTGTGAGATGAATTCACAGAACACAGAGCAGTTTCTCAGAAAGCTTCTTTCCGGTTTTGAACGGAAGATATTTACTTTTTCACCATAGCCCTCTATGGGCTTCCAAATATCCCTTTGCCAATTCCACAAGAACAGCCTTAGAGATAGGCTTCTTGAAGGGAGAGATGTAACTCTGTGAGATGAATTCACAGAACACAGAGCAGTTTCTCAGAAAGCTTCTTTCCAGTTTTTAAAGGAAGATATTTCCTTTTTCACTGTAGCCCTCTATGGGCTTCCAAATATCCCTTTGCCAATTCCACAAGAACAGCCTTAGCGAAAGGCTGCTTGAAGGGAAAGATGTAACTCTGTGAGATGAATTAACAGAACACAGAGCAGTTTCTCAGAAAGCTTCTTTCCAGTTTTGAACGGAAGATATTTCATTTTTCCCCATAGCCCTCTATGGGCTTCCAAATATCCCTTTGCCAATTCCACAAGAACAGCCTTAGCGAAAGGCTTCTTGAAGGGAAAGATGTAACTCTGTGAAATGAATTAACAGAACACAGAGCAGTTTCTCAGAAAGCTTCTTTCCAGTTTTGAACGTAAGATATTTCATTTTTCCCCATAGCCCTCTATGGGCTTCCAAATATCCCTTTGCCAATTCCACAAGAACAGGCTTAGCGAAAGGCTTCTTGAAGGGAAAGATGTAACTCTGAGAGAGGAATTTACAGAACACAGAGCAGTTTCTCAGAAAGCTTCTTTCCAGTTTTCAACGAAAGATATTTCCTTTTTCACCATAGCCCTCTATGGGCTTCCAAATATACCTTTCCCAATTCCACAAGAACAGCCTTAGCGAAAGGCGTCTTGAAGGGAAAGTTGTAACTCTGTGAGATGAATTCACAGAACACAGAGCAGTTTCTCAGAAAGCTTCTTTCCAGTTTTGAACGGAAGATATTTCCTTTTTCCCCATAGCCCTCTATGGGCTTCCAAATATCCCTTTGCCAATTCCACAAGAACAGCCTTAGCGAAAGGCTGCTTGAAGGGAAAGATGTAACTCTGTGAGATGAATTCACAGAACACAGAGCAGTTTCTCAGAAAGCTTCTTTCCGGTTTTGAACGGAAGATATTTCCTTTTTCACCATAGCCCTCCATGGGCTTCCAAATATCCCTTTGCCAATTCCACAAGAACAGGCTTAGAGAAAGGCTTCTTGAAGGGAAAGATGTAACTCTGTGAGATGAATTCACAGAACACAGAGCAGTTTCTCAGAAAGCTTCTTTCCAGTTTTTAACGGAAGATATTTCCTTTTTCACTGTAGCCCTCTATGGGCTTCCAAATATCCCTTTGCCAATTCCACAAGAACAGCCTTAGCGAAAGGCTTCTTGAAGGGAAAGATGTAACTCTGTGAGATGAAATCACTGAACACAGAGCAGTTTCTCAGAAAGCTTCTTTCCAGTTTTGAACGGAAGATATTTCCTTTTTCAGCATAGCCCTCTATGGGCTTCCAAATATGCCTTTGCCAATTCCACAAGAACAGGCTTAGCGAAAGGCTTCCTGAAGGGAAAGATGTAACTCTGTGAGACGAATTAACAGAACACAGAGCAGTTTCTCAGAAAGCTTCTTTCCAGTTTTGAACGGAAGATATTTCCTTTTTCCCCATAGCCCTCTATGGGCTTCCAAATATCCCTTTCCCAATTCCACAAGAACAGCCTTAGCGAAAGGCGTCTTGAAGCGAAAGATGTAACTCTGTGAGATGAATTCACAGAACACAGAGCAGTTTCTCAGAAAGCTTCTTTCCAGTTTTGAATGGAAGATATTTCCTTTTTCACTATAGCCCTCTATGGGCTTCCAAATATCCCTTTGCCAATTCCACAAGAACAGCCTTAGCGAAAGGCTTCTTGAAGGGAAAGATGTAACTCTGTGAGATGAATTCACAGAACACAGAGCAGTTTCTCAGAAAGCTTCTTTCCAGTTTTGAACGGAAGATATTTCCTTTTTCCCCATAGCCCTCTATGGGCTTCCAAATATCCCTTTGCCAATTCCACAAGAACAGCCTTAGCGAAAGGCTGCTTGAAGGGAAAGATGTAACTCTGTGAGATGAATTCACAGAACACAGAGCAGTTTCTCAGAAAGCTTCTTTCCGGTTTTGAACGGAAGATATTTCCTTTTTCACCATAGCCCTCTATGGGCTTCCAAATATCCCTTTGCCAATTCCACAAGAACAGGCTTAGAGAAAGGCTTCTTGAAGGGAAAGATGTAACTCTGTGAGATGAATTCACAGAACACAGAGCAGTTTCTCAGATAGCTTCTTTCCAGTTTTTAACGGAAGATATTTCCTTTTTCACTGTAGCCCTCTATGGGCTTCCAAATATCCCTTTGCCAATTCCACAAGAACAGCCTTAGCGAAAGGCTTCTTGAAGGGAAAGATGTAACTCTGTGAGATGAATTCACAGAACACAGAGCAGTTTCTCAGAAAGCTTCTTTCCAGTTTTGAACGGAAGATATTTCCTTTTTCCCCATAGCCCTCTATGGGCTTCCAAATATCCCTTTCCCAATTCCACAAGAACAGCCTTAGCGAAAGGCTTCTTGAAGGGAAAGATGTAACTCTGTGAGATGAATTAACAGAACACAGAGCAGTTTCTCAGATAGCTTCTTTCCAGTTTTGAACGGAAGATATTTCCTTTTTCACTATAGCCCTCTATGGGCTTCCAAATATCCCTTTGCCAATTCCACAAGAACAGCCTTAGCGAAAGGCTTCATGAAGGGAAAGATGTAACTCTGTGAGATGAATTGACAGAACACAGAGCAGTTTCTCAGAAAGCTTCTTTCCAGTTTTGAACGGAAGATATTTCCTTTTTCACCATAGCCCTCTATGGGCTTCCAAATATGCCTTTGCCAATTCCACAAGAACAGCCTTAGCGAAAGGCTGCTTGAAGGGAAAGATGTAACTCTGTGAGATGAATTCACAGAACACAGAGAGTTTCTCAGAAAGCTTCTTTCCGATTTTGAACGGAAGATATTTCCTTTTTCACCATAGCCCTCTATGGGCTTCCAAATATGCCTTTGCCAATTCCACAAGAACAGGCTTAGCGAAAGGCTTCCTGAAGGGAAAGATGTAACTCTGTGAGACGAATTAACAGAACACAGAGCAGTTTCTCAGAAAGCTTCTTTCCAGTTTTTAAAGGAAGATATTTCCTTTTTCACTGTAGCCCTCTATGGGCTTCCAAATATCCCTTTGCCAATTCCACAAGAACAGCCTTAGCGAAAGGCTGCTTGAAGGGAAAGATGTAACTCTGTGAGATGAATTAACAGAACACAGAGCAGTTTCTCAGAAAGCTTCTTTCCAGTTTTGAACGGAAGATATTTCATTTTTCCCCATAGCCCTCTATGGGCTTCCAAATATCCCTTTGCCAATTCCACAAGAACAGCCTTAGCGAAAGGCTTCTTGAAGGGAAAGATGTAACTCTGTGAAATGAATTAACAGAACACAGAGCAGTTTCTCAGAAAGCTTCTTTCCAGTTTTGAACGTAAGATATTTCATTTTTCCCCATAGCCCTCTATGGGCTTCCAAATATCCCTTTGCCAATTCCACAAGAACAGGCTTAGCGAAAGGCTTCTTGAAGGGAAAGATGTAACTCTGAGAGAAGAATTTACAGAACACAGAGCAGTTTCTCAGAAAGCTTCTTTCCAGTTTTCAACGAAAGATATTTCCTTTTTCACCATAGCCCTCTATGGGCTTCCAAATATACCTTTCCCAATTCCACAAGAACAGCCTTAGCGAAAGGCGTCTTGAAGGGAAAGTTGTAACTCTGTGAGATGAATTCACAGAACACAGAGCAGTTTCTCAGAAAGCTTCTTTCCAGTTTTGAACGGAAGATATTTCCTTTTTCCCCATAGCCCTCTATGGGCTTCCAAATATCCCTTTGCCAATTCCACAAGAACAGCCTTAGCGAAAGGCTGCTTGAAGGGAAAGATGTAACTCTGTGAGATGAATTCACAGAACACAGAGCAGTTTCTCAGAAAGCTTCTTTCCGGTTTTGAACGGAAGATATTTCCTTTTTCACTGTAGCCCTCTATGGGCTTCCAAATATCCCTTTGCCAATTCCACAAGAACAGCCTTAGCGAAAGGCTTCTTGAAGGGAAAGATGTAACTCTGTGAGATGAAATCACTGAACACAGAGCAGTTTCTCAGAAAGCTTCTTTCCAGTTTTGAACGGAAGATATTTCCTTTTTCAGCATAGCCCTCTATGGGCTTCCAAATATGCCTTTGCCAATTCCACAAGAACAGGCTTAGCGAAAGGCTTCCTGAAGGGAAAGATGTAACTCTGTGAGACGAATGAACAGAACACAGAGCAGTTTCTCAGAAAGCTTCTTTCCAGTTTTGAACGGAAGATATTTCCTTTTTCCCCATAGCCCTCTATGGGCTTCCAAATATCCCTTTCCCAATTCCACAAGAACAGCCTTAGCGAAAGGCGTCTTGAAGCGAAAGATGTAACTCTGTGAGATGAATTCACAGAACACAGAGCAGTTTCTCAGAAAGCTTCTTTCCAGTTTTGAACGGAAGATATTTCCTTTTTCACTATAGCCCTCTATGGGCTTCCAAATATCCCTTTGCCAATTCCACAAGAACAGCCTTAGCGAAAGGCTTCTTGAAGGGAAAGATGTAACTCTGTGAGATGAATTCACAGAACACAGAGCAGTTTCTCAGAAAGCTTCTTTCCGGTTTTGAACGGAAGATATTTCCTTTTTCACCATAGCCCTCCATGGGCTTCCAAATATCCCTTTGCCAATTCCACAAGAACAGGCTTAGAGAAAGGCTTCTTGAAGGGAAAGATGTAACTCTGTGAGATGAATTCACAGAACACAGAGCAGTTTCTCAGAAAGCTTCTTTCCAGTTTTTAACGGAAGATATTTCCTTTTTCACTGTAGCCCTCTATGGGCTTCCAAATATCCCTTTGCCAATTCCACAAGAACAGCCTTAGCGAAAGGCTTCTTGAAGGGAAAGATGTAACTCTGTGAGATGAAATCACTGAACACAGAGCAGTTTCTCAGAAAGCTTCTTTCCAGTTTTGAACGGAAGATATTTCCTTTTTCAGCATAGCCCTCTATGGGCTTCCAAATATGCCTTTGCCAATTCCACAAGAACAGGCTTAGCGAAAGGCTTCCTGAAGGGAAAGATGTAACTCTGTGAGACGAATTAACAGAACACAGAGCAGTTTCTCAGAAAGCTTCTTTCCAGTTTTGAACGGAAGATATTTCCTTTTTCCCCATAGCCCTCTATGGGCTTCCAAATATCCCTTTCCCAATTCCACAAGAACAGCCTTAGCGAAAGGCGTCTTGAAGCGAAAGATGTAACTCTGTGAGATGAATTCACAGAACACAGAGCAGTTTCTCAGAAAGCTTCTTTCCAGTTTTGAACGGAAGATATTTCCTTTTTCACTATAGCCCTCTATGGGCTTCCAAATATCCCTTTGCCAATTCCACAAGAACAGCCTTAGCGAAAGGCTTCTTGAAGGGAAAGATGTAACTCTGTGAGATGAATTCACAGAACACAGAGCAGTTTCTCAGAAAGCTTCTTTCCGGTTTTGAACGGAAGATATTTCCTTTTTCACCATAGCCCTCTATGGGCTTCCAAATATCCCTTTGCCAATTCCACAAGAAGAGGCTTAGAGAAAGGCTTCTTGAAGGGAAAGATGTAACTCTGTGAGATGAATTCACAGAACACAGAGCAGTTTCTCAGAAAGCTTCTTTCCAGTTTTTAACGGAAGATATTTCCTTTTTCACTGTAGCCTTCTATGGGCTTCCAAATATCCCTTTGCCAATTCCACAAGAACAGCCTTAGCGAAAGGCTTCTTGAAGGGAAAGATGTAACTCTGTGAGATGAAATCACTGAACACAGAGCAGTTTCTCAGAAAGCTTCTTTCCAGTTTTGAACGGAAGATATTTCCTTTTTCAGCATAGCCCTCTATGGGCTTCCAAATATGCCTTTGCCAATTCCACAAGAACAGGCTTAGCGAAAGGCTTCCTGAAGGGAAAGATGTAACTCTGTGAGACGAATTAACAGAACACAGAGCAGTTTCTCAGAAAGCTTCTTTCCAGTTTTGAACGGAAGATATTTCCTTTTTCCCCATAGCCCTCTATGGGCTTCCAAATATCCCTTTCCCAATTCCACAAGAACAGCCTTAGCGAAAGGCGTCTTGAAGGGAAAGATGTAACTCTGTGAGATGAATTCACAGAACACAGAGCAGTTTCTCAGAAAGCTTCTTTCCAGTTTTGAACGGAAGATATTTCCTTTTTCACTATAGCCCTCTATGGGCTTCCAAATATCCCTTTGCCAATTCCACAAGAACAGCCTTAGCGAAAGGCTTCTTGAAGGGAAAGATGTAACTCTGTGAGATGAATTCACAGAACACAGAGCAGTTTCTCAGAAAGCTTCTTTCCAGTTTTGAACGGAAGATATTTCCTTTTTCCCCATAGCCCTCTATGGGCTTCCAAATATCCCTTTGCCAATTCCACAAGAACAGCCTTAGCGAAAGGCTTCTTGAAGGGAAAGATGTAACTCTGTGAGATGAATTAACAGAACACAGAGCAGTTTCTCAGAAAGCTTCTTTCCAGTTTTGAACGGAAGATATTTCATTTTTCCCCATAGCCCTCTATGGGCTTCCAAATATCCCTTTGCCAATTCCACAAGAACAGCCTTAGCGAAAGGCTTCTTTTAGGGAAGGATGTAACTCTGTGAGATGAATTAAGAGTACACAGAGCAGTTTCTCAGAATGCTTCTTTCCAGTTTTCAGCGGAAGATATTTCCTTCTTCACCATAGACCACTATGGACATCCAAATATCCCTTTGCCAATTCCACAAGAACAGCCTTAGCGAAAGGCTTCTTGAAGGGAAAGATGTAACTCTGTGAGGTGAATTCACAGAACACAGAGCAGTTTCTCAGTAATCTTCTTTCCAGTTTTGAACGGAAGATATTTCCTTTTTCCCCATAGCCCTCTATGGGTTTCCAAATATCCCTTTGCCAATTCCACAAGAACAGCCTTAGCGAAAGGCTGCTTGAACGGAAAGATGTAACTCTATGAGATGAATTCACAGAACACAGAGCAGTTTCTCAGAAAGCTTCTTTCCAGTTTTGAACGGAAGATATTTCCTTTTTCACCATAGCCCTCTATGGGCTTCCAAATATCCCTTTGCCAATTCCACAAGAACAGCCTTAGCGAAAGGCTTCTTGAAGGGAAAGATGTAACTCTGTGAGATGAATTCACAGAACACAGAGCAGTTTCTCAGAAAGCTTCTTTCCAGTTTTGAACGGAAGATATTTCGTTTTTCACCATAGCCCACTATGGGCTTCCAAATATCCCTTTGCCAATTCCACAAGAACAGCCTTAGCGAAAGGCTGCTGGAAGGGAAACATGTAACTCTGTGAGATGAATTCACAGAACACAGAGCAGTTTCTCAGAAAGCTTCTTTCCAGTTTTGAACGGAAGATATTTCCGTTTTCACCATAGCCCTCTATGGGCTTCCAAATATCCCTCTGACAATTCCACAAGAACAGCCTTAGCGAAAGGCTTCTTGAAGGGAAAGATGTAACTCTGTGAAATGAATTCACAGAACACAGAGCAGTTTCTCAGAAAGCTTCTTTCCAGTTTTGAACGGAAGATATTTCCTTTTTCACTGTAGCCCTCTATGGGCTTCCAAATATCCGTTTGCCAATTCCACAAGAACAGACTTAGCGAAAGGCTTCTTGAAGGGAAAGATGTAACTCTCTGAGATGAATTCACAGAACACAGAGCACTTTCTCAGAAAGCTTCTTTACAGTTTTGAACGGAAGATATTTCCTTTCCCACTGTAGCCCTCTATGGGCTTCCAAATATCCCTTTGCCAATTCCACAAGAACAGCCTTAGCGAAAGGCTTCTTGAAGGGAAAGATGTAACTCTGTGAGAGGAATTAACAGAACACAGAGCAGTTTCTCAGAAAGCTTCTTTACAGTTTTGAACGGAAGATATTTCCTTTTTCCCCATAGCCCTCTATGGGCTTCCAACTATCCCTTTGCCAATTCCAAAAGAACAGCCTTAGCGAAAGGCTGCTTGAAGGGAAAGATGTAACTCTGTGAGATGAATTCACAGAACACAGAGCAGTTTCACAGAAAGCTTCTTTCCAGTTTTGAACGGAAGATATTTCCTTTTTCCAAATAGCCCTCTATGGGCTTCCAAATATCCCTTTGCCAATTCCACAAGAACAGCCTTAGCGAAAGGCTTCTTGAAGGGAAAGATGTAAGTCTGTGAGATGAATTCACAGAACACAGAGCACTCTCTCTGAAAGCTTCTTTCCAGTTTTGAACGGAAGATATTTCATTTTTCACCATAGCCCTCTATGGGCTTCCAAATATCCCATTGCCAATTAAAACCAGAACAGACTTAGCGAAAGGCTTCTCGAAGGGAAAGATGTAACTCTGTGAGAGGAATTAACAGAAAACAGAGCAGTTTCTCAGAAAGCTTCTTTCCAGTTTTGAACGGAAGATATTTGATTTTTCACCATAGCCCTCTATGGGCTTCCAAATATCCCATTGCCAATTAAAACCAGAACAGACTCAGCGAAAGGCTTCTCGAAGGGAAAGATGTAACTCTCTGAGATGAATTCACAGAACACAGAGCACTTTCTCAGAAAGCTTCTTTACAGTTTTGAACGGAAGATATTTCCTTTTCCACTGTAGCCCTCTATGGGCTTCCAAATATCCCTTTGCCAATTTTACAAGAACAGCCTTAGCGAAAGACCTCTTGAAAGGAAAGATGTAACTCTGTGAGATGAATTCACAGAACACAGAGCACTTTCTCAGAAAGCTTCTTTCCAGTTTTGAACGGAAGATATTTCGTTTTTCACTGTAGCCCTCTATGTGCTTCCAAATATCCCTTTGCCAATTCCACAAGAACAGCCTTAGCGAAATGCTTCTTGAAGGGAAAGATGTAACTCTGTGAGAGGAATTCACAGAACACAGAGCAGTTTCTCAGAAAGCTTCTTTCCAGTTTTGAACGGAAGATATTTCCTTTTTCACCATAGCCCACTATGGTCTTCCAAACATCCCTTTGCCAATTCCACAAGAACAGCCTTAGCGAAAGGCTTCTTGAAGGGAAAGATGTAACTCTGTGAGATGAATTCACAGAACACAGAGCAGTTTCTCAGAAAGCTTCTTTCCAGTTTTGAACGGAAGATATTTCCTTTTTCACTGTAGCCCTCTATGGGCTTCCAAATATCCCTTTGCCAATTCCAGAAGAACAGCCTTAGCGAAAAGCTTCTTGAAGGGAAACATGTAACTCTGTGAGATGAATTCACAGAAGGCAGAGCAGTTTCTCAGAAAGCTTCTTTCCGGTTTTGAACGGGAAATATTTCCGTTTTCACCATAGCCCTCTATGGGCTTCCAAATATCCCTCTGAGAATTCCACAAGAACAGCCTTAGCGAAAGGCTTCTTGAAGGGAAAGATGTAACTCTGTGAGAGGAATTCACAGAACACAGAGCAGTTTCTCAGAAAGCTTCTTTCCAGTTTTGAACGGAAGATATTTCCTTTTTCACCATAGCCCTCTATGGGCTTCCAAACATCCCTTTGCCAATTCCACAAGAACAGCCTTAGCGAAAGGCTTCTTGAAGGGAAAGGTGTAACTCTGTGAGATGAATTCACAGAACACAGAGCAGTTTCTCAGAAGGCTTCTTTCCAGTTTTGAACGGAAGATATTTCCTTTTTCACCATAGCCCTCTATGGGCTTCCAAATATATGTTTGCCAATTCCACAAGAACAGCCTTAGCGAAAGGCTGTTGGAAGGGAAACATGTAACTCTGTGAGATGAACTCACAGAACACAGAGCAGTTTCTCAGAAAGCTTCTTTCCAGTTTTGAACGGAAGATATTTCCGTTTTCACCATAGCCCTCTATGGGCTTCCAAATATCCCTCTGACAATTCCACAAGAACAGCCTTAGCGAAAGGCTTCTTGAAGGGAAAGATGTAACTCTGTGAAATGAATTCACAGAACACAGAGCAGTTTCTCAGAAAGCTTCTTTCCAGTTTTGAACGGAAGATATTTCCTTTTTCACTCTAGCCCTCTATGGGCTTCCAAATATCCGTTTGCCAATTCCACAAGAACAGCCTTAGCGAAAGGCTTCTTGAAAGGAAAGATGTAACTCTGTGAGATGAATTCACAGAACACAGAGCACTTTCTCAGAAAGCTTCCTTACAGTTTTGAACGGAAGATATTTCCTTTTCCACTGTAGCCCTCTATGGGCTTCCAAATATCCCTTTGCCAATTCCACAAGAACAGCCTTAGCGAAAGGCTTCTTGAAGGGAAAGATGTAACTCTGTGAGATGAATTCACAGAACACAGAGCAGTTTCTCAGAAAGCTTCTTTCCAGTTTTCAGCGGAAGATATTTCCTTTTTCACCGTAGCCCTCTATGGGCGTCCAAATATCCCTTTGCCAATTCCACAAGAACAGCCTTAGCGAAAGGCTTCTTGAAGGGAAAGATGTAACTCTGTGAGATGAATTCACAGAACACAGAGCAGTTTCTCAGAAAGCTTCTTTCCAGTTTTGAACGGAAGATATTTCCTTTTTCACTATAGCCCTCTATGGGCTTCCAAATATCCCTTTGCCAATTCCACAAGAACAGCCTTAGCGAAAGGCTTCTTGAAGGGAAAGATGTAACTCTGTGAGATGAATTAACAGAACACAGAAAAGTTTCTCAGAAAGCTTCTTTCCAGTTTTGAAAGGAAGATATTTCCTTTTTCACCATAGCCCTCTATGGGCTTCCAAATATCCCTTTGCCAATTCCACAATAACAGCCTTAGCGAAAGGCTTCTTGAAGGGAAAGATGTAACTCTGTGAGATGAATTAAGAGAACACAGAGCAGTTTCTCAGAAAGCTTCTCTCCAGTTTTGAACGGAAGGTATTTCCTTTTTCCCCATAACCCTCTATGGGCTTCCAAATATCCCTTTGCCAATTCCACAAGAACAGCCTTAGCGAAAGGCTTCTTGAAGGGAAAGATGTAACTCTGTGTGATGAATTCACAGAACACAGAGCTGTTTCTCAGAAAGCTTCTTTCCAGTTTTGAACGGAAGATATTTCCTTTTTCACCATAGCCCCCTATGGGCTTCCAAATATCCCTTTGCCAATTCCACAAGAACAGCCTTAGACAAAGGCTTCTTGAAGGGAAAGATGTAACTCTGTGAGATGAATTCACAGAACACAGAGCAGTTTCTCAGAAGGCTTCTTTCCAGTTTTGAACGGAAGATATTTCCTTTTTCACCATAGCCCTCTATGGGCTTCCAAATATATGTTTGCCAATTCCACAAGAACAGCCTTAGCGAAAGGCTGTTGGAAGGGAAACATGTAACTCTGTGAGATGAACTCACAGAACACAGAGCAGTTTCTCAGAAAGCTTCTTTCCAGTTTTGAACGGAAGATATTTCCGTTTTCACCATAGCCCTCTATGGGCTTCCAAATATCCCTCTGACAATTCCACAAGAACAGCCTTAGCGAAAGGCTTCTTGAAGGGAAAGATGTAACTCTGTGAAATGAATTCACAGAACACAGAGCAGTTTCTCAGAAAGCTTCTTTCCAGTTTTGAACGGAAGATATTTCCTTTTTCACTCTAGCCCTCTATGGGCTTCCAAATATCCGTTTGCCAATTCCACAAGAACAGCCTTAGCGAAAGGCTTCTTGAAAGGAAAGATGTAACTCTGTGAGATGAATTCACAGAACACAGAGCACTTTCTCAGAAAGCTTCCTTACAGTTTTGAACGGAAGATATTTCCTTTTCCACTGTAGCCCTCTATGGGCTTCCAAATATCCCTTTGCCAATTCCACAAGAACAGCCTTAGCGAAAGGCTTCTTGAAGGGAAAGATGTAACTCTGTGAGATGAATTCACAGAACACAGAGCAGTTTCTCAGAAAGCTTCTTTCCAGTTTTCAGCGGAAGATATTTCCTTTTTCACCGTAGCCCTCTATGGGCGTCCAAATATCCCTTTGCCAATTCCACAAGAACAGCCTTAGCGAAAGGCTTCTTGAAGGGAAAGATGTAACTCTGTGAGATGAATTCACAGAACACAGAGCAGTTTCTCAGAAAGCTTCTTTCCAGTTTTGAACGGAAGATATTTCCTTTTTCACTATAGCCCTCTAGGGGCTTCCAAATATCCCTTTGCCAATTCCACAAGAACAGCCTTAGCGAAAGGCTTCTTGAAGGGAAAGATGTAACTCTGTGAGATGAATTAACAGAACACAGAAAAGTTTCTCAGAAAGCTTCTTTCCAGTTTTGAAAGGAAGATATTTCCTTTTTCACCATAGCCCTCTATGGGCTTCCAAATATCCCTTTGCCAATTCCACAATAACAGCCTTAGCGAAAGGCTTCTTGAAGGGAAAGATGTAACTCTGTGAGATGAATTAAGAGAACACAGAGCAGTTTCTCAGAAAGCTTCTCTCCAGTTTTGAACGGAAGGTATTTCCTTTTTCCCCATAACCCTCTATGGGCTTCCAAATATCCCTTTGCCAATTCCACAAGAACAGCCTTAGCGAAAGGCTTCTTGAAGGGAAAGATGTAACTCTGTGTGATGAATTCACAGAACACAGAGCTGTTTCTCAGAAAGCTTCTTTCCAGTTTTGAACGGAAGATATTTCCGTTTTCACCATAGCCCTCTATGGGCTTCCAAATATCCCTCTGACAATTCCACAAGAACAGCCTTAGCGAAAGGCTTCTTGAAGAGAAAGATGTAACTCTGTGAGATGAATTCACAGAACACAGAGCACTTTCTCAGAAAGCTTCTTTCCAGTTTTGAACGGAAGATATTTCCTTTTTCACTGTAGCCCTCTATGGGCTTCCAAATATCCCTTTGCCAATTCCACAAGAACAGCCTTAGCGAAAAGCTTCTTCAAGGGAAACATGTAACTCTGTGAGATGAATTAACAGAACACAGAGCAGTTTCTCAGAAAGCTTCTTTCCAGTTTTGAACGGAAGATATTTCCTTTTTCACCATAGCCCACTATGGGCTTCCAAATATCCCTTTGCCAATTCCACAAGAACAGCCTAAGCGAAAGGCTCCTGGAAGGGAAACATGTAACTCTGTGAGATGAATTCACAGAACACAGAGCAGTTTCTCAGAAAGCTTCTTTCCAGTTTTGAACGGAAGATATTTCCGTTTTCACCATAGCCCTCTATGGGCTTCCAAATATCCCTCTGACAATTCCACAAGAACAGCCTTAGCGAAAGGCTTCTTGAAGGAAAAGATGTAACTCTGTGAAATGAATTCACAGAACACAGAGCAGTTTCTCAGAAAGCTTCTTTCCAGTTTTGAACGGAAGATATTTCCTTTTTCACTGTAGCCCTCTATGGGCTTCCAAATATCCGTTTGCCATTTCCACAAGAACAGCCTTAGCGAAAGGCTTCTTGAAGGGAAAGATGTAACTCTGTGAGATGAATTCACAGAACACAGAGCACTTTCTCAGAAAGCTTCTTTACAGTTTTGAACGAAAGATATTTCCTATTCCACTGTAGCCCTCTATGGGCTTCCAAATATCCCTTTGCCAATTCCACAAGAACAGCCTTAGCGAAAGGCTTCTTCAAGGGAAAGATGTAACTCTGTGAGAGGAATTATCAGAACACAGAGCAGTTTCTCAGAAAGCTTCTTTCCAGTTTTGAAAGGAAGATATTTCCTTTTTCACCATAGCCCTCTATGGGCTTCCAAATATCCCTTTGCCAATTCCACAAGAACAGCCTTAGCGAAAGGCTTCTTGAAGGGAAAGATGTAACTCTGTGAGATGAATTCACAGAACACAGAGCAGTTTCTCAGAAAGCTTCTTTCCAGTTTTGAACAGAAGATATTTCGTTTTTCACCATAGCCCTCTATGGGCTTCCAACTATCCCTTTGCCAATTCCACAAGAACAGCCTTAGCGAAAGGCTGCTTGAAGGGAAAGATGTAACTCTGTGAGATGAATTCACAGAACACAGAGCAGTTTCACAGAAAGCTTCTTTCCAGTTTTGAACGGAAGATGTTTCCTTTTTCCAAATAGCCCTCTATGGGCTTCCAAATATCCCTTTGCCAAATCCACAAGAACAGCCTTAGCGAAAGGCTTCTTGAAGGGAAAGATGTAAGTCTGTGAGATGAATTCACAGAACACAGAGCACTTTCTCTGAAAGCTTCTTTCCAGTTTTGAACGGAAGATATTTCATTTTTCACCATAGCCCTCTATGGGCTTCCAAATATCCCATTGCCAATTAAAACCAGAACAGACTTAGCGAAAGGCTTCTCGAAGGGAAAGATGTAAATCTGTGAGAGGAATTAACAGAACACAGAGCAGTTTCTCAGAAAGCTTCTTTCCAGTTTTGAACGGAAGATGTTTCCTTTTTCCAAATAGCCCTCTATGGGCTTCCAAATATCCCTTTGCCAAATCCACAAGAACAGCCTTAGCGAAAGGCTTCTTGAAGGGAAAGATGTATCTCTGTGAGATGAATTCACAGAACACAGAGCACTTTCTCAGAAAGCTTCTTTCCAGTTTTGAACGGAAGATATTTCCTTTTTCACTGTAGCCCTCTATGGGCTTCCAAATATCCCATTGCCAATTAAAACCAGAACAGCCTTAGCGAAAGGCTTCTTGAAGAGAAAGATGTAACTCTGTGAGAGGAATTTACAGAACACAGAGCAGTTTCTCAGAAAGCTTCTTTCCAGTGTTGAACGGAAGATATTTCCTTTTTCACCATAGCCCTCTATGGGCTTCCAAATATCCCTTTGCCAATTCCACAAGAACAGCCTTAGCGAAAGGCTTCTTGAAGGGAAAGATGTAACTCTGTGAGATGAATTCACAGAACACAGAGCACTTTCTCTGAAAGCTTCTTTCCAGTTCTGAACGGAAGATATTTCCTTTTTCACTGTGGCCCTCTATGGGCTTCCAAATATCCCTTTGCCAATTCCACAAGAACAGCCTTAGCGAAAGGCTTCTTGAAGGGAAAGATGTAACTCTGTGAGGTGAATTAACAGAACACAGAGCAGTTTCTCAGAAAGCTTCTTTCCAGTTTTGAACGGAAGATATTTCCTTTTTCACTGTGGCCCTCTATGGGCTTCCCAATATCCCTTTGCGAATTCCGCAAGAACAGCCTTAGCGAAAGGCTTCTTGAAGGGAAAGATGTAACTCTGTGAGATGAATTAATAGAACACAGAGCAGTTACTCAGAAAGCTTCTTTCCAATTTTGAACGGAAGATATTTCCTTTTCCCCATAGCCCTCTACGGGCTTCAAAATATCCCTTTGCCAATACCACAAGAACAGCCTTAGCGAAAGGCTTCTTGAAGGGAAAGATGTAACTCTGTGAGATGAATTCACAGAACACAGAGCACTTTCTCAGAAAGCTTCTTTCCAGTTTTGAACGGAAGATATCTCCTTTTTCACCATAGCCCTCTATGGGATTCCAAATATCCCTTTGCCAATTCCACAAGAACAGCCTTAGCGAAAGGAGTCTTGAAGGGAAAGATGTAACTCTCTGAGATGAATTCACAGAACACAGAGCAGTTTCTCAGAAAGCTTCTTTCCAGTTTTGAACGGAAGATATTTCTTTTTTCACCGTAGCCCTCTATGGGCTTCCAAATATCCCTTTGCCAATTCCACAAGAACAGCCTTAGCGAAAGGCGTCTTTAAGGGAAAGATGTAACTCTCTGAGATGAATTCATAGAACACAGAGCAGTATCTCAGAAAGCTTCTTTCCAGTTTTGAACGGAAGATATTTCCTTTTTCACCATAGCCCTCTATGGGCTTCCAAATATCCCTTTGCCAATTCCACAAGAACAGCCTTAGCGAAAGGCTTCTCGAAGGGAAAGATGTAACTCTGTGAGATGAATTCACAGAACACAGAGCAGTTTCTCAGAAATCTTCTTTCCAGTTTTGAACGGAAGATATTTCCTTTTTCACCATAGCCCTCTATGGGCTTCCTAATATCCCTTTGCCAATTCCACAAGAACAGCCTTAACGAAAGGCTTCTTGAAGGGAAAGATGTAACTCTGTGAGATGAATTAACAGAACACAGAGCACTGTCTCAGAAAGCATCTTTCTAGTTTTGAACGGAAGATATTTCGTTTTTCACTGTAACCCTCTATGGGCTTCCAAATATCCCTTTGCCAATTCCACAAGAACAGCCTTAGCGAAAGGCGTCTTGAAGAGAAAGATGTAACTCTGTGAGATGAATTCACAGAACACAGAGCACTTTCTCTGAAAGCTTCTTTCCAGTTTTGAACGGAAGATATTTCCTTTTTCACTGTAGCCCTCTATGGGGTTCCACATATCACTTTGCCAATTCCACAAGAACAGCCTTAGCGAAAGGCTTCTTGAAGGGAAAGATGTAACTCTGGGAGATGAATTCACAGAACACAGAGTAGTTTCTCAGAAAGCTTCTTTCCAGTTTTGAACGGAAGATATTTCCTTTTTCACCATAGCCCTCTATGGGCTTCCAAATATCCCTTTGCCAATTCCACAAGAACAGCCTTAGCGAAAGGCCTCTTGAAGGGAAAGATGTAACTCTGTGAGATGAATTCACAGAACACAGAGCAGTTTCTCAGAAAGCTTCTTTCCAGTTTTCAGCGGAAGATATTTCCTTTTTCACCATAGCCCTCTATGGGCTTCCAAATATCCCTTTGCCAAATCCACAAGAACAGCCTTAGCGAAAGGCTTCTTGAAGGGAAACATGTAACTCTGTGAGATGAATTCACAGAACACAGAGCAGTTTCTCAGAAAGCTTCTTTCCAGTTTTGAACGGAAGATATTTCCTTTTTCACCATAGCCCTCTATGGGCTTCCAAATATCCCTTTGCCAATTCCACAAGAACAGCCTTAGCGAAAGGCTTCTTGAAGGGAAAGATGTAACTCTGTGAGATGAACTAACAGAACACAGAGCAGTTTCTCAGAAAGCTTCTTTCCAGTTTTGAACGGAAGATATTTCCTTTTTCACCATAGCCCTCTACGGGCTTCCAAATATGCCTTTGCCAATTCCACAAGAACAGGCTTAGCGAAAGGCTTCTTAAAGGGAAAGATGTAACTCTGTGAGATGAATTCACAGAACACAGAGCAGTTTCTCAGAAAGCTTCTTTCCAGTTTTGAACGGAAGATATTTCCTTTTTCACCATAGCCCTCAATGGGCTTCCAAATATCCCTTTGCCAATTCCACAAGAACAGCCTTAGCGAAAGGCCTATTGAAAGGAAAGATGTAACTCTGTGAGATGAATTCACAGAACACAGAGCAGTTTCTCAGAAAGCTTCTTTCCAGTTTTGAACGGAAGATATTTCCTTTTTCCCCATAGCCCTCTATGGGCTTCCAAATATCCCTTTGCCAATTCCACAAGAACAGCCTTAGCGAACGGCTTCTTGCAGGGAAAGATGTAACTCTGTGAGATGAATTCACAGAACACAGAGCAGTTTCTCAGAAAGCTTCTTTCCAGTTTTCAGCGGAAGATATTTCCTTTTTCACCATAGCCCACTATGGGCTTCCAAATATCCCTTTGCCAATTCCACAAGAACAGCCTTAGCGAAAGGCTTCTTGAAGGGAAAGATGTAACTCTGTGAGATGAATTCACAGAACACAGAGCACTTTCTCTGAAAGCTTCTTTCCAGTTTTGAACGGAAGATATTTCCTTTTTCACCATAGCCCTCTATGGGCTTCCAAATATCCCTTTGCCAATTCCACAAGAACAGCCTTAGCGAAAGGCTTCTTGAAGGGAAACATGTAACTCTGTGAGATGAATTCACAGAACACAGAGCAGTTTCTCAGAAAGCTTCTTTCCAGTTTTGAACGGAAGATATTTCCTTTTTCACCATAGCCCTCTATGGGCTTCCAAATATCCCTTTGCCAATTCCACAAGAACAGCCTTAGCGAAAGGCTTCTTGAAGGGAAAGATGTAACTCTGTGAGATGAACTAACAGAACACAGAGCAGTTTCTCAGAAAGCTTCTTTCCAGTTTTGAACGGAAGATATTTCCTTTTTCACCATAGCCCTCTACGGGCTTCCAAATATGCCTTTGCCAATTCCACAAGAACAGGCTTAGCGAAAGGCTTCTTGAAGGGAATGATGTAACTCTGTGAGACGAATTAACAGAACACAGAGCAGTTTCTCAGAAAGCTTCGTTCCAGTTTTGAACGGAAGATATTTCCTTTTTCACCATAGCCCTCTATGGGCTTCCAAATATCCCTTTGCCAATTCCACAAGAATAGCCTTAGCGAAAAGCTTCTTGATGGGAAAGATGTAACTCTCTGAGATGAATTCACAGAACACAGAGCAGTTTTTCAGGAAGCTTCTTTCCAGTTTTGAACGGAACATATTTCCTTTTTCCCCATAGCCCTCTATGGGCTTCCAAATATCCCTTTGCCAATTCCAGAAGAACAGCCTTAGCCAAAGGCTTCTTGAAGGGAAAGATGTAACTCTGTAAGATGAATTCACAGAACACAGAGCACTTTCTCAGAAAGCTTCTTTCCAGTTTTGAACGGAAGATATTTCCTCTTTCACTGTAGCCCTCTATGGGCTTCAAATATCCCTTTGCCAATTCCACAAGAACAGGCTTAGCGAAAGGCTTCTTGAAGGCAAAGATGTAACTCTGTGAGAGGAATTTACAGAACACAGAGCAGTTTCTCAGAAAGCTTCTTTCCAGTTTTGAACGGAAGATATTTCCTTTTTCACCATAGCCCTCTATGGGCTTCCTAATATCCCTTTGCCAATTCCACAAGAACAGCCTTAGCGAAAGGCTTCTTGAAGGGAAAGATGTAACTCTGTGAGATGAATTAACAGAACACAGAGCACTGTCTCAGAAAGCTTCTTTCTAGTTTTGAACGGAAGATATTTCCTTTTTCACTGTAACCCTCTATGGGCTTCCAAATATCCCTTTGCCAATTCCACAAGAACAGCCTTAGCAAAAGGCTTCTTGAAGGGAAAGATGTAACTCTGTGAGATGAATTCACAGAACACAGAGCAGTTTCACAGAAAGCTTCTTTCTAGTTTTGAACGGAAGATATTTCCTTTTTCCCCATAGCCCTCTAAGGTCTTCCAAATATCCCTTTACCAATTCCACAAGAACAACCTTAGCGAAAGGCTTCTTGAAGGGAAAGATGTAACTCTGTGAGATGAATTCACAGAACACAGAGCACTTTCTCTGAAAGCTTCTTTCCAGTTTTGAACGGAAGATATTTCCTTTTTCACCATTGCCCTCTACGGGCTTCCAAATATGCCTTTGCCAATTCCACAAGAACAGGCTTAGCGAAAGGCTTCTTGAAGGGAAAGATGTAACTCTGTGAGACGAATTAACAGAACACAGAGCAGTTTCTCAGAAAGCTTCTTTCCAGTTTTGAACGGAAGATATTTCCTTTTTCACCACAGCCCTCTATGGGCTTCCAAATATCCCTTTGCCAATTCCACAAGAACAGCCTTAGCCAAAGGCTTCTTGAAGGGAAAGATGTAACTCTGTGAGATGAATTCACAGAACACAGAGCACTTTCTCAGAAAGCTTCTTTCCAGTTTTGAACGGAAGATATTTCCTTTTTCCCCATAGCCCTCTATGGGCTTCCAAATATCCCTTTGCCAATTCCACAAGAACAGCCTTAGCCAAAGTCTTCTTGAAGGGAAAGATGTATCTCTGTGAGATGAATTCACAGAACACAGAGCACTTTTTCAGAAAGCTTCTTTCCAGTTTTGAACGGAAGATATTTCCTTTTTCACTGTAGCCCTCTATGGGCTTACAAATATCCCTTTGCCAATTCCACAAGAACAGCCTTAGCGAAAGGCTTCTTGAAGGGAAAGATGTAACTCTGTGAGAGGAATTTACAGAACACAGAGCAGTTTCTCAGAAAGCTTCTTTCCAGTGTTGAACGGAAGATATTTCCTTTTTCACCATAGCCCTCTATGGGCTTCCAAATATCCCTTTGCCAATTCCACAAGAACAGCCTTAGCGAAAGGCTTCTTGAAGGGAAAGATGTAACTCTGTGAGATGAATTCACAGAACACAGAGCACTTTCTCTGAAAGCTTCTTTCCAGTTCTGAACGGAAGATATTTCCTTTTTCACCATAGCCCTCTATGGGCTTCCAAATATCCCTTTGCCAATTCCACAAGAACAGCCTTAGCGAAAGGCTTCTTGAAGGGAAAGATGTAACTCCGTGAGGTGAATTAACAGAACACAGAGCAGTTTCTCAGAAAGCTTCTTTCCAGTTTTGAACGGAAGATATTTCCTTTTTCACTGTGGCCCTCTATGGGCTTCCCAATATCCCTTTGCGAATTCCGCAAGAACAGCCTTAGCGAAAGGCTTCTTGAAGGGAAAGATGTAACTCTGTGAGATGAATTAATAGAACACAGAGCCGTTACTCAGAAAGCTTCTTTCCAATTTTGAACGGAAGATATTTCCTTTTCCCCATAGCCCTCTACGGGCTTCAAAATATCCCTTTGCCAATACCACAAGAACAGCCTTAGCGAAAGGCTTCTTGAAGGGAAAGATGTAACTCTGTGAGATGAATTCACAGAACACAGAGCAGTTTCTCAGAAAGCTTCTTTCCAGTTTTGAACGGAAGATATTTCCTTTTTCACCATAGCCCTCTACGGGCTTCCAAATATGCCTTTGCCAATTCCACAAGAACAGGCTTAGCGAAAGGCTTCTTGAAGGGAATGATGTAACTCTGTGAGACGAATTAACAGAACACAGAGCAGTTCCTCAGAAAGCTTCGTTCCAGTTTTGAACGGAAGATATTTCCTTTTTCACCATAGCCCTCTATCGGCTTCCAAATATCCCTTTGCCAATTACACAAGAATAGCCTTAGCGAAAAGCTTCTTGATGGGAAAGATGTAACTCTCTGAGATGAATTCACAGAACACAGAGCAGTTTCTCCGGAAGCTTCTTTCCAGTTTTGAACGGAACATATTTCCTTTTTCCCCATAGCCCTCTATGGGCTTCCAAATATCCCTTTGCCAATTCCAGAAGAACAGCCTTAGCCAAAGGCTTCTTGAAGGGAAAGATGTAACTCTGTGAGATGAATTCACAGAACACAGAGCACTTTCTCAGAAAGCTTCTTTCCAGTTTTGAACGGAAGATATTTCCTCTTTCACTGTAGCCCTCTATGGGCTTCAAATATCCCTGTGCCAATTCCACAAGAACAGGCTTAGCGAAAGGCTTCTTGAAGGCAAAGATGTAACTCTGTGAGAGAAATTTACAGAACACAGAGCAGTTTCTCAGAAAGCTTCTTTCCAGTTTTGAACGGAAGATATTTCGTTTTTCACCATAGCCCTCCATGGGCTTCCAAATATCCCTTTGCCAATTCCACAAGAACAGCCTTAGCGATAAGCTGCTTGAAGGGAATCATGTAACTCTGTGAGATGAATTAAGAGAACACAGAGCAGTTTCTCAGAAAGCTTCTTTCCAGTTTTGAACGGAAAATATTTCCTTTTTCACCATAGCCCTCTATGGGCTTCCAAATATCCCTTTGCCAATTCCACAAGAACAGCCTTAGCGAAAGGCTTCTTGAAGGGAAAGATGTAACTCTGTGAGATGAACTTACAGAACACAGAGCAGTTTCTCAGAAAGCTTCTTTCCAGTTTTGAACGAAAGATATTTCCTTTTTCACCATAGCCCCCTACGGGCTTCCAAATATCCCTTTGCCAATTCCACAAGAACAGGCTTAGCGAAAGGCTTCTTGAAGGGAAAGATGTAACTCTGTGAGACGAATTAACAGAACACAGAGCAGTTTCTCAGAAAGCTTCTTTCCAGTTTTGAACGGAAGATATTTCCTTTTTCACCATAGCCCTCTATGGGCTTCCAAATATCCCTTTGCCAATTCCACAAGAACAGCCTTAGCCAAAGGCTTCTTGAAGGGAAAGATGTAACTCTGTGAGATGAATTCACAGAACACAGAGCACTTTCTCAGAAAGCTTCTTTCCAGTTTTGAACGGAAGATATTTCCTTTTTCCCCATAGCCCTCTATGGGCTTCCAAATATCCCTTTGCCAATTCCACAAGAACAGCCTTAGCCAAAGGCTTCTTGAAGGGAAAGATGTAACTCTGTGAGATGAATTCACAGAACACAGAGCACTTTCTCAGAAAGCTTCTTTCCAGTTTTGAACGGAAGATATTTCCTTTTTCACTGTAGCCCTCTATGGGCTTCCAAATATCCCTTTGCCAATTCCACAAGAACAGCCTTAGAGAAAGGCTTCTTGAAGGGAAAGATGTAACTCTGTGAGAGGAATTTACAGAACACAGAGCAGTTTCTCAGAAAGCTTCTTTCCAGTTTTGAACGGAAGATATTTCCTTTTTCACCATAGCCCTCTATGGGCTTCCAAATATCCCTTTGCCAATTCCACAAGAACAGCCTTAGCGAAAGGCTTCTTGAAGGGAAAGATGTAACTCTGTGAGATGAATTCACAGAACACAGCGCACTTTCTCTGAAAGCTTCTTTCCAGTTCTGAACGGAAGATATTTCCTTTTTCACCATAGCCCTCTATGGGCTTCCAAATATCCCTTTGCCAATTCCACAAGAACAGCCTTAGCGAAAGGCTTCTTGAAGGGAAAGATGTAACTCTGTGAGATGAATTAACAGAACACAGAGCAGTTTCTCAGAAAGCTTCTTTCCAGTTTTGAACGGAAGATATTTCCTTTTTCACAGTGGCCCTCTATGGGCTTCCCAATATCCCTTTGCGAATTCCGCAAGAACAGCCTTAGCGAAAGGCTTCTTGAAGGGAACGATGTAACTCTGTGAGACGAATTAATAGAACACAGAGCAGTTACTCAGAAAGCTTCTTTCCAATTTTGAACGGAAGATATTTCCTTTTCCCCATAGCCCTCTACGGGCTTCAAAATATCCCTTTGCCAATACCACAACAACAGCCTTAGCGAAAGGCTTCTTGAAGGGAAAGATGTAACTCTGTGAGATGAATTCACAGAACACAGAGCAGTTTCTCAGAAAGCTTCTTTCCAGTTTTGAACGGAAGATATTTCCTTTTTCACCATAGCCCTCTATGGGCTTCCAAATATCCCTTTGCCAATTCCACAAGAACAGCCTTAGCGAAAGGCTTCTTGAAGGGAAAGATGTAACTCTGTGAGATGAATTCACAGAACACAGAGCACTTTCTCTGAAAGCTTCTTTCCAGTTTTGAACGGAAGATATTTCCTTTTTCACCATAGCCCTCTATGGGCTTCCAAATATCCCTTTGCCAATTCCACAAGAACAGCCTTAGCGAAAGGCTTCTTGAAGGGAAACATGTAACTCTGTGAGATGAATTCACAGAACACAGAGCAGTTTCTCAGAAAGCTTCTTTCCAGTTTTGAACGGAAGATATTTCCTTTTTCACCATAGCCCTCTATGGGCTTCCAAATATCCCTTTGCCAATTCCACAAGAACAGCCTTAGCGAAAGGCTTCTTGAAGGGAAAGATGTAACTCTGTGAGATGAACTAACAGAACACAGAGCAGTTTCTCAGAAAGCTTCTTTCCAGTTTTGAACGGAAGATATTTCCTTTTTCACCATAGCCCTCTACGGGCTTCCAAATATGCCTTTGCCAATTCCACAAGAACAGGCTTAGCGAAAGGCTTCTTGAAGGGAATGATGTAACTCTGTGAGACGAATTAACAGAACACAGAGCAGTTTCTCAGAAAGCTTCGTTCCAGTTTTGAACGGAAGATATTTCCTTTTTCACCATAGCCCTCTATGGGCTTCCAAATATCCCTTTGCCAATTCCACAAGAATAGCCTTAGCGAAAAGCTTCTTGATGGGAAAGATGTAACTCTCTGAGATGAATTCACAGAACACAGAGCAGTTTTTCAGGAAGCTTCTTTCCAGTTTTGAACGGAACATATTTCCTTTTTCCCCATAGCCCTCTATGGGCTTCCAAATATCCCTTTGCCAATTCCAGAAGAACAGCCTTAGCCAAAGGCTTCTTGAAGGGAAAGATGTAACTCTGTAAGATGAATTCACAGAACACAGAGCACTTTCTCAGAAAGCTTCTTTCCAGTTTTGAACGGAAGATATTTCCTCTTTCACTGTAGCCCTCTATGGGCTTCAAATATCCCTTTGCCAATTCCACAAGAACAGGCTTAGCGAAAGGCTTCTTGAAGGCAAAGATGTAACTCTGTGAGAGGAATTTACAGAACACAGAGCAGTTTCTCAGAAAGCTTCTTTCCAGTTTTGAACGGAAGATATTTCCTTTTTCACCATAGCCCTCTATGGGCTTCCTAATATCCCTTTGCCAATTCCACAAGAACAGCCTTAGCGAAAGGCTTCTTGAAGGGAAAGATGTAACTCTGTGAGATGAATTAACAGAACACAGAGCACTGTCTCAGAAAGCTTCTTTCTAGTTTTGAACGGAAGATATTTCCTTTTTCACTGTAACCCTCTATGGGCTTCCAAATATCCCTTTGCCAATTCCACAAGAACAGCCTTAGCAAAAGGCTTCTTGAAGGGAAAGATGTAACTCTGTGAGATGAATTCACAGAACACAGAGCAGTTTCACAGAAAGCTTCTTTCTAGTTTTGAACGGAAGATATTTCCTTTTTCCCCATAGCCCTCTAAGGTCTTCCAAATATCCCTTTACCAATTCCACAAGAACAACCTTAGCGAAAGGCTTCTTGAAGGGAAAGATGTAACTCTGTGAGATGAATTCACAGAACACAGAGCACTTTCTCTGAAAGCTTCTTTCCAGTTTTGAACGGAAGATATTTCCTTTTTCACCATTGCCCTCTACGGGCTTCCAAATATGCCTTTGCCAATTCCACAAGAACAGGCTTAGCGAAAGGCTTCTTGAAGGGAAAGATGTAACTCTGTGAGACGAATTAACAGAACACAGAGCAGTTTCTCAGAAAGCTTCTTTCCAGTTTTGAACGGAAGATATTTCCTTTTTCACCATAGCCCTCTATGGGCTTCCAAATATCCCTTTGCCAATTCCACAAGAACAGCCTTAGCCAAAGGCTTCTTGAAGGGAAAGATGTAACTCTGTGAGATGAATTCACAGAACACAGAGCACTTTCTCAGAAAGCTTCTTTCCAGTTTTGAACGGAAGATATTTCCTTTTTCCCCATAGCCCTCTATGGGCTTCCAAATATCCCTTTGCCAATTCCACAAGAACAGCCTTAGCCAAAGTCTTCTTGAAGGGAAAGATGTATCTCTGTGAGATGAATTCACAGAACACAGAGCACTTTTTCAGAAAGCTTCTTTCCAGTTTTGAACGGAAGATATTTCCTTTTTCACTGTAGCCCTCTATGGGCTTACAAATATCCCTTTGCCAATTCCACAAGAACAGCCTTAGCGAAAGGCTTCTTGAAGGGAAAGATGTAACTCTGTGAGAGGAATTTACAGAACACAGAGCAGTTTCTCAGAAAGCTTCTTTCCAGTGTTGAACGGAAGATATTTCCTTTTTCACCATAGCCCTCTATGGGCTTCCAAATATCCCTTTGCCAATTCCACAAGAACAGCCTTAGCGAAAGGCTTCTTGAAGGGAAAGATGTAACTCTGTGAGATGAATTCACAGAACACAGAGCACTTTCTCTGAAAGCTTCTTTCCAGTTCTGAACGGAAGATATTTCCTTTTTCACCATAGCCCTCTATGGGCTTCCAAATATCCCTTTGCCAATTCCACAAGAACAGCCTTAGCGAAAGGCTTCTTGAAGGGAAAGATGTAACTCCGTGAGGTGAATTAAGAGAACACAGAGCAGTTTCTCAGAAAGCTTCTTTCCAGTTTTGAACGGAAGATATTTCCTTTTTCACTGTGGCCCTCTATGGGCTTCCCAATATCCCTTTGCGAATTCCGCAAGAACAGCCTTAGCGAAAGGCTTCTTGAAGGGAAAGATGTAACTCTGTGAGATGAATTAATAGAACACAGAGCCGTTACTCAGAAAGCTTCTTTCCAATTTTGAACGGAAGATATTTCCTTTTCCCCATAGCCCTCTACGGGCTTCAAAATATCCCTTTGCCAATACCACAAGAACAGCCTTAGCGAAAGGCTTCTTGAAGGGAAAGATGTAACTCTGTGAGATGAATTCACAGAACACAGAGCAGTTTCTCAGAAAGCTTCTTTCCAGTTTTGAACGGAAGATATTTCCTTTTTCACCATAGCCCTCTACGGGCTTCCAAATATGCCTTTGCCAATTCCACAAGAACAGGCTTAGCGAAAGGCTTCTTGAAGGGAATGATGTAACTCTGTGAGACGAATTAACAGAACACAGAGCAGTTCCTCAGAAAGCTTCGTTCCAGTTTTGAACGGAAGATATTTCCTTTTTCACCATAGCCCTCTATCGGCTTCCAAATATCCCTTTGCCAATTCCACAAGAATAGCCTTAGCGAAAAGCTTCTTGATGGGAAAGATGTAACTCTCTGAGATGAATTCACAGAACACAGAGCAGTTTCTCCGGAAGCTTCTCTCCAGTTTTGAACGGAACATATTTCCTTTTTCCCCATAGCCCTCTATGGGCTTCCAAATATCCCTTTGCCAATTCCAGAAGAACAGCCTTAGCCAAAGGCTTCTTGAAGGGAAAGATGTAACTCTGTGAGATGAATTCACAGAACACAGAGCACTTTCTCAGAAAGCTTCTTTCCAGTTTTGAACGGAAGATATTTCCTCTTTCACTGTAGCCCTCTATGGGCTTCAAATATCCCTGTGCCAATTCCACAAGAACAGGCTTAGCGAAAGGCTTCTTGAAGGCAAAGATGTAACTCTGTGAGAGAAATTTACAGAACACAGAGCAGTTTCTCAGAAAGCTTCTTTCCAGTTTTGAACGGAAGATATTTCGTTTTTCACAATAGCCCTCCATGGGCTTCCAAATATCCCTTTGCCAATTCCACAAGAACAGCCTTAGCGAAAGGCCTCTTGAAGGGAAAGATGTAACTCTATGAGATGAATTCACAGAACACAGAGCAGTTTCTCAGAAAGCTTCTTTCCAGTTTTGAACGGAAGATATTTCCTTTTTCACCATAGCCCTCTATGGGCTTCCAAATATCCCTTTGCCAATTCCACAAGAACAGCCTTAGCGATAGGCTGCTTGAAGGGAATCATGTAACTCTGTGAGATGAATTAAGAGAACACAGAGCAGTTTCTCAGAAAGCTTCTTTCCAGTTTTGAACGGAAAATATTTCCTTTTTCACCATAGCCCTCTATGGGCTTCCAAATATCCCTTTGCCAATTCCACAAGAACAGCCTTAGCGAAAGGCTTCTTGAAGGGAAAGATGTAACTCTGTGAGATGAACTTACAGAACACAGAGCAGTTTCTCAGAAAGCTTCTTTCCAGTTTTGAACGAAAGATATTTCCTTTTTCACCATAGCCCCCTACGGGCTTCCAAATATCCCTTTGCCAATTCCACAAGAACAGGCTTAGCGAAAGGCTTCTTGAAGGGAAAGATGTAACTCTGTGAGACGAATTAACAGAACACAGAGCAGTTTCTCAGAAAGCTTCTTTCCAGTTTTGAACGGAAGATATTTCCTTTTTCACCATAGCCCTCTATGGGCTTCCAAATATCCCTTTGCCAATTCCACAAGAACAGCCTTAGCCAAAGGCTTCTTGAAGGGAAAGATGTAACTCTGTGAGATGAATTCACAGAACACAGAGCACTTTCTCAGAAAGCTTCTTTCCAGTTTTGAACGGAAGATATTTCCTTTTTCCCCATAGCCCTCTATGGGCTTCCAAATATCCCTTTGCCAATTCCACAAGAACAGCCTTAGCCAAAGGCTTCTTGAAGGGAAAGATGTAACTCTGTGAGATGAATTCACAGAACACAGAGCACTTTCTCAGAAAGCTTCTTTCCAGTTTTGAACGGAAGATATTTCCTTTTTCACTGTAGCCCTCTATGGGCTTCCAAATATCCCTTTGCCAATTCCACAAGAACAGCCTTAGAGAAAGGCTTCTTGAAGGGAAAGATGTAACTCTGTGAGAGGAATTTACAGAACACAGAGCAGTTTCTCAGAAAGCTTCTTTCCAGTTTTGAACGGAAGATATTTCCTTTTTCACCATAGCCCTCTATGGGCTTCCAAATATCCCTTTGCCAATTCCACAAGAACAGCCTTAGCGAAAGGCTTCTTGAAGGGAAAGATGTAACTCTGTGAGATGAATTCACAGAACACAGCGCACTTTCTCTGAAAGCTTCTTTCCAGTTCTGAACGGAAGATATTTCCTTTTTCACCATAGCCCTCTATGGGCTTCCAAATATCCCTTTGCCAATTCCACAAGAACAGCCTTAGCGAAAGGCTTCTTGAAGGGAAAGATGTAACTCTGTGAGGTGAATTAACAGAACACAGAGCAGTTTCTCAGAAAGCTTCTTTCCAGTTTTGAACGGAAGATATTTCCTTTTTCACAGTGGCCCTCTATGGGCTTCCCAATATCCCTTTGCGAATTCCGCAAAAACAGCCTTAGCGAAAGGCTTCTTGAAGGGAACGATGTAACTCTGTGAGACGAATTAATAGAACACAGAGCAGTTACTCAGAAAGCTTCTTTCCAATTTTGAACGGAAGATATTTCCTTTTCCCCATAGCCCTCTACGGGCTTCAAAATATCCCTTTGCCAATACCACAACAACAGCCTTAGCGAAAGGCTTCTTGAAGGGAAAGATGTAACTCTGTGAGATGAATTCACAGAACACAGAGCAGTTTCTCAGAAAGCTTCTTTCCAGTTTTGAACGGAAGATATTTCCTTTTTCACCATAGCCCTCTATGGGCTTCCAAATATCCCTTTGCCAATTCCACAAGAACAGCCTTATCGAAAGGCGTCTTGAAGGGAAAGATGTAACTCTCTGAGATGAATTCACAGAACACAGAGCAGTTTCTCAGAAAGCTTCTTTCCAGTTTTGAACGGAAGATATTTCTTTTTTCACCATAGAACTCTATGGGCTTCCAAATATCCCTTTGCCAATTCCACAAGAACAGCCTTAGCGAAAGGCTTCTTGAAGGGAAACATGTAACTCTGTGAGATGAATTCACAGAACACAGAGCAGTTTCTCAGAAAGCATCTTTCCAGTTTTGAACGGAAGATATTTCCTTTTTCACCATAGCCCTCTATGGGCTTCCAAATATCCCTTTGCCAATTCCACAAGAACAGCCTTAGCGAAAGGCGTCTTGAAGGGAAAGATGTAACTCTGTGAGATGAACTAACAGAACACAGAGCAGTTTCTCAGAAAGCTTCTTTCCAGTTTTGAACGGAAGATATTTCCTTTTTCACCATAGCCCTCTACGGGCTTCCAAATATGCCTTTGCCAATTCCACAAGAACAGGCTTAGCGAAAGGCTTCTTGAAGGGAATGATGTAACTCTGTGAGACGAATTAACAGAACACAGAGCAGTTTCTCAGAAAGCTTCTTTCCAGTTCTGAACGGAAGATATTTCCTTTTTCACCATAGCCCTCTATGGGCTTCCAAATATCCCTTTGCCAATTCCACAAGAACAGCCTTAGCGAAAGGCTGCTTGAAGGGAAAGATGTAACTCTGTGAGGTGAATTAACAGAACACAGAGCAGTTTCTCAGAAAGCTTCTTTCCAGTTTTGAACGGAAGATATTTCCTTTTTCACTGTGGCCCTCTATGGGCTTCCCAATATCCCTTTGCCAATTCCACAAGAACAGCCTTAGCGAATGGCTTCTTGAAGGGAAAGATGTAACTCTGTGAGATGAATTAACAGAACACAGAGCAGTTACTCAGAAAGCTTCTTTCCAGTTTTGAACGGAAGATATTTCCTTTTCCCCATAGCCCTCTACAGGATTCAAAATATCCCTTTGCCAATACCACAAGAACAGCCTTAGCGAAAGGCTTCTTGAAGGGAAAGATGTAACTCTGTGAGAGGAATTCACAGAACACAGAGCAGTTTCTCAGAAAGCTTCTTTCCAGTTTTGAACGGAAGATATTTCCTTTTCCACTGTAGCCCTCTATGGGCTTCCAAATATCCCTTTGCCAATTCCACAAGAACAGACTTAGCGAAAGGCTTCTTGAAGGGAAAGATGTAACTCTGTGAGAGGAATTCACAGAACACAGAGCAGTTTCTCAGAAAGCTTCTTTCCAGTTTTGAACGGAAGATATTTCGTTTTTCACCATAGCCCTCTATGGGCTTCCAAATATCCCTTTGGCAATTCCACAAGAACAGCCTTAGCGAAAGGCCTCTTGAAGGGAAAGATGTAACTCTGTGAGATGAATTCACAGAACACAGAGCAGTTTCTCAGAAAGCTTCTTTCCAGTTTTGAACGGAAGATATTTCCTTTTTCCCCATAGCCCTCTAGGGGCTTCCAACTATCCCTTTGCCAATTCCTCAAGAACAGCCTTAGCGAAAGGCTGCTTGAAGGGAAACATGTAACTCTGTGAGATGAATTCACAGAACACAGAGCAGTTTCTCAGAAAGCTTCTTTCCAGTTTTGAACGGAAGATATTTCCTTTTTCACCATAGCCCTCTATGGGCTTCCAAATATCCCTTTGCCATTCCAAGCAGAACAGTCTTAGCGAAAGGTTTCTTGAAGGGAAAGATGTAACTCTGTGAGATGAATTAACAGAACACAGAGCAGTTTCTCAGAAAGCTTCTTTCCAGTTTTGAACGGAAGATATTTCCTTTTTCACCATAGCCCTCTATGGGCTTCCAAATATTACTTTCCCAATTCCACCAGAACAGCCTTAGCGAAAGGCTTCTTGAAGGGAAAGATGTAACTCTGTGAGATGAATTAACAGAACACAGAGCAGTTTCTCAGAAAGTATCTTTCCAGTTTTGAACGGAAGTTATTTCCTTTTTCACCATAGACATCTACGGGCTTCCAAATATCCCTTTGCCAATTCCACAAGAACAGCCTTAGCGAAAGGCTTCTTGAAGGGAAGATGTAACTCTGTGAGATGAATTAACAGAACACAGAGCAGTTTCTCAGAAAGCTTTTTTCCAGTTTTGAACGGAAGACATTTCTTTTTTCACCATAGCCCTCTATGGGCTTCCAAATATCACTTTGCCAATTCCGCAAGAAAAGACTTAGCGAAAGGCTTCTTGAAGGGAAAGATGTAACTCTGTGAGATGAATTAACAGAACACAGAGCAGTTTCTCAGAAAGATTCTTTCCAGTTTTGAACGGAAGATATTTCCTTTTTCACCATAGCCCACTATGGGCTTCCAAATATCCCTTTGCCAATTCCACAAGAACAGCCTTAGCGAAAGGCTTCTTGAAGGGAAAGATGTAACTCGGTGAGGTGAATTAACAGAACACAGAGCAGTTTCTCAGAAAGCTTCTTTCCAGTTTTGAACGGAAGATATTTCTTTTTCACCATAGCCCTCTATGGGCTTCCAAATATCCCTTTGCCAATTCCACAAGAACAGCCTTAGCGAAAGGCTTCTTGAAGGGAAAGATGTAACTATGTGAGATGAATTAACGGAACACAGAGCAGTTTCTCAGAAAGCTTCTTTCCAGTTTTGAACGGAAGACATTTCTTCTATCACCATAGCCCTCTATGGGAGTCCAAATATCCCTTTGCCAATTCCACAAGAACAGCCTTAGCGAAAGGCTTCTTGAAGGGAAAGATGTAACTCTGTGAGATGAATTAACAGAACACAGAGCAGTTTCTCAGAAAGCTTCTTTCCAGTTTTGAACGGAATATATTTCCTTTTTCACCATAGACCTCTACGGGCTTCCAAATATCCCTTTGCCAATTCCACAAGAACAGTCTTAGCGAAAGGCTTCTTGAAGGGAAAGATGTAACTCTGTGAGATGAATTAACAGAACACAGAGCAGTTTCTCAGAAATCTTCTTTCCGGTTTTGAACGGAAGATATTTCCTTTTTCACCATAGCCCTTTTTGGGTTTCCAAATATCGCTTTGCCAATATTGCAAGAAAAGCCTTCGCGAAAGGCTTCTTGAATGGAAGGGTGTAATTCTGGGGGATGAATTAACAGAACACAGGGCAGTTTCTCAGAAAGCCTCTTTCCAGTTTTGAACGGAACGTATTCCCTTTTTCACCGTAGCCCTCTATGGGCTTCCAAATATCACTTTGCCAATTCCACAAGAACAGCCTTAGCGAAAGGCCTATTGAAAGGAAAGATGTAACTCTGTGAGATGAATTCACAGAACACAGAGCAGTTTCTCAGAAAGCTTCTTTCCAGTTTTGAACCGAAGATATTTCCTTTTTCCCCATAGCCCTTTATGGGCTTCCAAATATCCCTTTGCCAATTCCACAAGAACAGCCTTAGCGAAAGGCTTCTTGCAGGGAAAGATGTAACTCTGTGAGAAGAATTCACAGAACACAGAGCAGTTTCTCAGAAAGCTTCTTTCCAGTTTTCAGCGGAAGATATTTCCTTTTTCACCATAGCCCTCTATGGGCTTCCAAATATCCCTTTGCCAATTCCACAAGAACAGCCTTAGCGAAAGGCTTCTTGAAGGGAAAGATGTAACTCTGTGAGATGAATTCACAGAACACAGAGCAGTTTCTCAGAAAGCTTCTTTGCAGTTTTGAACGGAAGATATTTCCTTTTTCACCATAGCCCTCTAGGGGCTTCCAAATATCCCTTTGCCAATTCCACAAGAACAGCCTTAGCGAAAGGCTTCTTGAAGGGAAACATGTAACTCTGTGAGATGAATTCACAGAACACAGAGCAGTTTCTCAGAAAGCTTCTTTCCAGTTTTGAACGGAAGATATTTCCTTTTTCACCATAGATCTCTATGGGCTTCCAAATATCCCTTTGCCAATTCCACAAGAACAGCCTTAGCGAAAGGCTTCTTGAAGGGAAAGATGTAACTCTGTGAGCTGAATTCACAGAACACAGAGCACTTTCTCTGAAAGCTTCTTTCCAGTTTTGAACGGAAGATATTTCCTTTTTCACTGTAACCCTCTATGGGCTTCCAAATATCCCTTTGCCAATTCCACAAGAACAGACTTAGCGAAAGGCTTCTTGAAGGGAAAGATGTAACCCTGTGAGATGAATTAAGAGAACACAGAGCAGTTTCTCAGAAAGCTTCTTTCCAGTTCTGAATGGAAGATATTTCCTTTTTCACCATAGCCCTCTATGGGCTTCCAAATATCCCTTTGCCAATTCCACAAGAACAGCCTTAGCGAAAGGCTGCTTGAAGGGAAAGATGTAACTCTGTGAGGTGAATTAACAGAACACAGAGCAGTTTCTCAGAAAGCTTCTTTCCAGTTTTGAACGGAAGATATTTCCTTTTTCACTGTGGCCCTCTATGGGCTTCCCAATATCCCTTTGCCAATTTCACAAGAACAGCCTTAGCGAAAGGCTTCTTGAAGGGAAAGATGTAACTCTGTGAGATGAATTAACAGAACACAGAGCAGTTACTCAGAAAGCTTCTTTCCAGTTTTGAATGGAAGATATTTCCTTTTCCCCATAGCCCTCTACAGGCTTCAAAATATCCCTTTGCCAATACCACAAGAACAGCCTTAGCGAAAGGCTTCTTGAAGGGAAAGATGCAATTCTGTGAGATGAATTCAAAGAACACAGAGCAGTTTCTCAGAAAGCTTCTTTCCAGTTTTGAACGGAAGATATTTCCTTTTCCACTGTAGCCCTCTATGGGCTTCCAAATATCCCTTTGCCAATTCCTCAAGAACAGCCTTAGCGAAAGGCTTCTTGAAGGGAAAGATGTAACTCTGTGAGAGGAATTCACAGAACACAGAGCAGTTTCTCAGAAAGCTTCTTTCCAGTTTTGAACGGAAGATATTTCGTTTTTCACCATAGCCCTCTATGGGCTTCCAAATATCCCTTTGCCAATTCCACAAGAACAGCCTTAGCGAAAGGCCTCTTGAAGGGAAAGATTTAACTCTGTGAGATGAATTCACGGAACACAGAGCAGTTTCTCAGAAAGCTTCTTTCCAGTTTTGAACGGAAGATATTTCCTTTTTCCCCATAGCCCTCTAGGGGCTTCCAAATATCCCTTTGCCAATTCCTCAAGAACAGCCTTAGCGAAAGGCTTCTTGAAGGGAAAGATGTAACTCTGTGAGATGAATTCACAGAACACAGAGCAGTTTCTCAGAAAGCTTCTTTCCAGTTTTGAACGGAAGATATTTCCTTTTGCACCATAGCCCTCTATGGGCTTCCAAATATCCCTTTGCCAATTCCACAAGAACAGCCTTAGCGAAAGGCCTATTGAAAGGAAAGATGTAACTCTGTGAGATGAATTCACAGAACACAGAGCAGTTTCTCAGAAAGCTTCTTTCCAGTTTTGAACGGAAGATATTTCCTTTTTCCCCGTAGCCCTCTATGGGCTTCCAAATATCCCTTTGCCAATTCCACAAGAACAGCCTTAGCGAAAGGCTTCTTGAAGGGAATGATGTAACTCTGTGAGATGAATTCACAGAACACAGAGCAGTTTCTCAGAAAGCTTCTTTCCAGTTTTCAGCGGAAGATATTTCCTTTTTCACCATAGCCCACTATGGGCTTACAAATATCCCTTTGCCAATTCCACAAGAACAGCCTTAGCGAAAGGCTTCTTGAAGGGAAAGATGTAACTCTGTGAGATGAATTAAGAGAACACAGAGCAGTTTCTCAGAAAGCTTCTTTCCAGTTTTGAACGGAAGGTATTTCCTTTTTCACCATAGCCCTCTATGGGCTTCCAAATATCCCTTTGCCAATTCCACAAGAACAGCCTTAGCGAAAGGCTGCTTGAAGGGAAACATGTAACTCTGTGAGATGAATTCACAGAACACAGAGCAGTTTCTCAGAAAGCTTCTTTCCAGTTTTGAACGGAAGATATTTCCTTTTTCCCCATAGCCCTCTATGGGCTTCCAAATATCCCTTTGCCAATTCCACAAGAACAGACTTAACGAAAGGCTTCTTGAAGGGAAAGATGTAACTCTGTGAGATGAACTAACAGAACAGAGAGCAGTTTCTCAGAAAGCTTTTTTCCAGTTTTGAACGGAAGATATTTCCTTTTTCACCATAGCCCTCTACGGGCTTCCAAATATGCCTTTGCCAATTCCACAAGAACAGGCTTAGCGAAAGGCTTCTTGAAGGGAAAGATGTAACTCTGTGAGACGAATTAACAGAACACAGAGCAGTTTCTCAGAAAGCTTCTTTCCAGTTTTGAACGGAAGATATTTCCTTTTTCACTGTAGCCCTCTATAGGCTTCCAAATATCCCTTTGCCAATTCCACAAGAACAGCCTTAGCGAAAGGCTTCTTGAAGGGAAAGATGTAACTCTGTGAGAGGAATTCACAGAACACAGAGCAGTTTCTCAGAAAGCTTCTTTCCAGTTTTGAACGGAAGATATTTCCTTTTTCACCATAGCCCTCTATGGGCTTCCAAATATCCCTTTGCCAATTCCACAAGAACAGCCTTAGCGAAAGGCCTCTTGAAGGGAAAGATGTAACTCTGTGAGATGAATTCACAGAACACAGAGCAGTTTCTCAGAAAGCTTCTTTCCAGTTTTGAACGGAAGATATTTCCTTTTTCACCATAGCCCTCTATGGGCTTCCAAATATCCCTTTGCCAATTCCACAAGAACAGCCTTAGCGAAAGGCTTCTTGAAGGGAAAGATGTAACTCTGTGAGATGAATTCACAGAACACAGAGCAGTTTCTCAGAAAGCTTCTTTCCAGTTTTCAGCGGGAGATATTTCCTTTTTCACGGTAGCCCTCTATGGGCTTCCAAATATCCCTTTGCCAATTCCACAAGAACAGCCTTAGCGAAAGGCTTCTTGAAGGGAAAGATGTAACTCTGTGAGATGAATTCACAGAACACAGAGCAGTTTCTCAGAAAGCTTCTTTCCAGTTTTGAACGGAAGATATTTCCTTTTTCCCCATAGCCCTCTACGGGCTTCCAAATATCCCTTTGCCAATTCCACAAGAACAGCCTTAGCAAAAGGCTGCTTGAAGGGAAGGATGTAAGTCTGTGAGATGAATTCACAGAACACAGAGCAGTTTCTCAGAAAGCTTCTTTCCAGTTTTGAATGGAAGATATTTCCTTTTCCACTGTAGCCCTCTATGGGCTTCGAAATATTCAGTTGCCAATTCCACAAGAACAGACTTAGCGAAACTCTTCTTGAAGGGAAAGATGTAACTCTGTGAGATGAATTAAGAGAACACAGAGCAGTTTCTCAGAAAGCTTCTTTCCAGTTCTGAATGGAAGATATTTCCTTTTTCACCATAGCCCTCTATGGGCTTCCAAATATCCCTTTGCCAATTCCACAAGAACAGCCTTAGCGAAAGGCTGCTTGAAGGGAAAGATGTAACTCTGTGAGGTGAATTAACAGAACACAGAGCAGTTTCTCAGAAAGCTTCTTTCCAGTTTTGAACGGAAGATATTTCCTTTTTCACTGTGGCCCTCTATGGGCTTCCCAATAGCCCTTTGCCAATTCCACAAGAACAGCCTTAGCGAAAGGCTTCTTGAAGGGAAAGATGTAACACTGTGAGATGAATTAACAGAACACAGAGCAGTTACTCAGAAAGCTTCTTTCCAGTTTTGAACGGAAGATATTTCCTTTTTCACTGTAGCCCTCTATGGGCTTCCAAATATCCCTTTGCCAATTCCACAAGAACAGCCTTAGCGAAAGGCTTCTTGAAGGGAAAGATGTAACTCTGTGAGAGGAATTCACAGAACACAGAGCAGTTTCTCAGAAAGCTTCTTTCCAGTTTTGAACGGAAGATATTTCCTTTTTCACCATAGCCCTCTATGGGCTCCCAAATATCCCTTTACCAATTCCACAAGAACAGCCTTAGCGAAAGGCCTCTTGAAGGGAAAGATGTAACTCTGTGAGATGAATTCACAGAACACAGAGCAGTTTCTCAGAAAGCTTCTTTCCAGTTTTGAACGGAAGATATTTCCTTTTTCACCATAGCCCTCTATGGGCTTCCAAATATCCCTTTGCCAATTCCACAAGAACAGCCTTAGCGAAAGGCTTCTTGAAGGGAAAGATGTAACTCTGTGAGATGAATTCACAGAACACAGAGCAGTTTCTCAGAAAGCTTCTTTCCAGTTTTCAGCGGGAGATATTTCCTTTTTCACCATAGCCCACTATGGGCTTCCAAATATCCCTTTGCCAATTCCACAAGAACAGCCTTAGCGAAAGGCTTCTTGAAGGGAAAGATGTAACTCTGCGAGATGAATTAAGAGAACACAGAGCAGTTTCTCAGAAAGCTTCTTTCCACTTTTGAACGGAAGATATTTCCTTTTTCACTGTGGCCCTCTATGGGCTTCCAAATATCCCTTTGCGAATTCCGCAAGAACAGCCTTAGCGAAAGGCTTCTTGAAGGGAAAGATGTAACTCTGTGAGATGAATTAATAGAACACAGAGCAGTTACTCAGAAAGTTTCTTTCCAATTTTGAACGGAAGATATTTCCTTTTCCCCATAGCCCTCTACGGGCTTCAAAATATCCCTTTGCCAATACCACAAGAACAGCCTTATCGAAAGGCTTCTTGAAGGGAAAGATGTAACTCTGTGAGATGAATTCACAGAACACAGAGCAGTTTCTCAGAAAGCTTCTTTCCAGTTTTGAACGGAAGATATTTCCTTTTTCACCATAGCCCTCTATGGGCTTCCAAATATCCCTTTGCCAATTCCACAAGAACAGCCTTAGCGAAAGGCTGCTTGAAGGGAAAGATGTAACTCTCTGAGATGAATTCACAGAACACAGAGCAGTTTCTCAGAAAGCTTCTTTCCAGTTTTGAACGGAAGATATTTCTTTTTTCACCATAGCCCTCTATGGGCTTCCAAATATCCCTTTGCCAATTCCACAAGAACAGCCTTAGCGAAAGGCGTCTTGAAGGGAAAGATGTAACTCTCTGAGATGAATTCATAGAACACAGAGCAGTTTCTCAGAAAGCTTCTTTCCAGTTTTGAACGGAAGATATTTCCTTTTTCACCATAGCCCTCTAAGGGCTTCCAAATATCCCTTTGCCAATTCCACAAGAACAGCCTTAGCGAAAGGCTTCTTGAAGGGAAAGATGTAACTCTGTGAGATGAATTCACAGAACACAGAGCAGTTTCTCAGAAAGCTTCTTTCCAGTTTTGAACGGAAGATATTTCCTTTTTCACCATAGCCCTCTATGGGCTTCCTAATATCCCTTTGCCAATTCCACAAGAACAGCCTTAGCGAAAGGCTTCTTGAAGGGAAAGAAGTAACTCTGTGAGATGAATTAACAGAACACAGAGCACTGTCTCAGAAACCTTCTTTCTAGTTTTGAACGGAAGATATTTCCTTTTTTACTGTAACCCTCTATGGGCTTCCAAATATCCCTTTGCCAATTCCACAAGAACAGCCTTAGCGAAAGGCTTCTTGAAGGGAAAGATGTAACTCTGTGAGATGAATTCACAGAACACAGAGCAGTTTCTCAGAAAGCTTCTTTCCAGTTTTGAACGGAAGATATTTCCTTTTTCACCATAGCCCTCTATGGGCTTCCAAATATCCCTTTGCCAATTCCACAAGAACAGCCTTAGCGAAAGGCGTCTTGAAGGGAAAGATGTAACTCTCTGAGATGAATTCACAGAACACAGAGCAGTTTCTCAGAAAGCTTCTTTCCAGTTTTGAACGGAAGATATTTCCTTTTTCACTATAGCCCTCTATGGGCTTCCTAATATCCCTTTGCCAATTCCACAAGAAAAGCCTTAGCGAAAGGCTTCTTGAAGGGAAAGAAGTAGCTCTGTGAGATGAATTAACAGAACACAGAGCACTGTCTCAGAAAGCTTCTTTCTAGTTTTGAACGGAAGATATTTCCTTTTTCACTGTAACCATCTATGGGCTTCCAAATATCCCTTTGCCAATTCCACAAGAACAGCTTTAGCGAAAGGCTTCTTGAAGGGAAAGATGTAACTCTGTGAGATGAATTAAGAGAACACAGAGCAGTTTCTCAGAAAGCTTCTTTCCAGTTCTGAACGGAAGATATTTTCTTTTTCACCATAGCCCTCTATGGGCTTCCAAATATCCCTTTGCCAATTCCACAAGAACAACCTTAGCGAAAGGCGTCTTGAAGGGAAAGATGTAACTCTGTGAGATCAATTCACAGAACACAGAGCAGTTTCTCAGAAAGCTTCTTTCCAGTTTTGAGCGGAAGATATTTCCTTTTTCACGGTAGCCCTCTATGGGCTTCCAAATATCCCTTTGCCAATTCCACAAGAACAGCCTTAGCGAAAGGCTTCTTGAAGGGAAAGATGTAACTCTGTGAGATGAATTCACAGAACACAGAGCAGTTTCTCAGAAAGCTTCTTTCCAGTTTTGAACGGAAGATATTTCCTTTTTCCCCATAGCCCTCTACGGGCTTCCAAATATCCCTTTGCCAATTCCACAAGAACAGCCTTAGCGAAAGGCTGCTTGAAGGGAAAGATGTAAGTCTGTGAGATGAATTCACAGAACACAGAGCAGTTTCTCAGAAAGCTTCTTTCCAGTTTTGAATGGAAGATATTTCCTTTTCCACTGTAGCCCTCTATGGGCTTCCAAATATCCAGTTGCCAATTCCACAAGAACAGACTTAGCGAAAGGCTTCTTGAAGGGAAAGATGTAACTTTGTGAGATGAATTAAGAGAACACAGAGCAGTTTCTCAGAAAGCTTCTTTCCAGTTCTGAATGGAAGATATTTCCTTTTTCACCATAGCCCTCTATGGGCTTCCAAATATCCCTTTGCCAATTCCACAAGAACAGCCTTAGCGAAAGGCTGCTTGAAGGGAAAGATGTAACTCTGTGAGGTGAATTAACAGAACACAGAGCAGTTTCTCAGAAAGCTTCTTTCCAGTTTTGAACGGAAGATATTTCCTTTTTCACTGTGGCCCTCTATGGGCTTCCCAATAGCCCTTTGCCAATTCCACAAGAACAGCCTTAGCGAAAGGCTTCTTGAAGGGAAAGATGTAACTCTGTGAGATGAATTAACAGAACACAGAGCAGTTACTCAGAAAGCTTCTTTCCAGTTTTGAACGGAAGATATTTCCTTTTTCACTGTAGCCCTCTATGGGCTTCCAAATATCCCTTTGCCAATTCCACAAGAACAGCCTTAGCGAAAGGCTTCTTGAAGGGAAAGATGTAACTCTGTGAGAGGAATTCACAGAACACAGAGCAGTTTCTCAGAAAGCTTCTTTCCAGTTTTGAACGGAAGATATTTCCTTTTTCACCATAGCCCTCTATGGGCTTCCAAATATCCCTTTACCAATTCCACAAGAACAGCCTTAGCGAAAGGCCTCTTGAAGGGAAAGATGTAACTCTGTGAGTTGAATTAACAGAACACAGAGCAGTTTCTCAGAAAGCTCCTTTCCAGTTTTGAACGGAAGATATTTCCTTTTTCACCATAGCCCTCTATGGGCTTCCAAATATCCCTTTGCCAATTCCACAAGAACAGCCTTAGCGAAAGGCTTCTTGAAGGGAAAGATGTAACTCTGTGAGATGAATTCACAGAACACAGAGCAGTTTCTCAGAAAGCTTCTTTCCAGTTTTCAGCGGGAGATATTTCCTTTTTCACCATAGCCCACTATGGGCTTCCAAATATCCCTTTGCCAATTCCACAAGAACAGCCTTAGCGAAAGGCTTCTTGAAGGGAAAGATGTAACTCTGTTAGATGAATTAAGAGAACACAGAGCAGTTTCTCAGAAAGCTTCTTTCCACTTTTGAACGGAAGATATTTCCTTTTTCACTGTGGCCCTCTATGGGCTTCCCAATATCCCTTTGCGAATTCCGCAAGAACAGCCTTAGCGAAAGGCTTCTTGAAGGGAAAGATGTAACTCTGTGAGATGAATTAATAGAACACAGAGCAGTTACTCAGAAAGTTTCTTTCCAATTTTGAACGGAAGATATTTCCTTTTCCCCATAGCCCTCTACGGGCTTCAAAATATCCCTTTGCCAATACCACAAGAACAGCTTTATCGAAAGGCTTCTTGAAGGGAAAGATGTAACTCTGTGAGATGAATTCACAGAACACAGAGCAGTTTCTCAGAAAGCTTCTTTCCAGTTTTGAACGGAAGATATTTCCTTTTTCACCATAGCCCTCTATGGGCTTCCAAATATCACTTTGCCAATTCCACAAGAACAGCCTTAGCGAAAGGCGTCTTGAAGGGAAAGATGTAACTCTCTGAGATGAATTCACAGAACACAGAGCAGTTTCTCAGAAAGCTTCTTTCCAGTTTTGAACGGAAGATATTTCTTTTTTCACCATAGCCCTCTATGGGCTTCCAAATATCCCTTTGCCAATTCCACAAGAACAGCCTTAGCGAAAGGCGTCTTGAAGGGAAAGATGTAACTCTCTGAGATGAATTCATAGAACACAGAGCAGTTTCTCAGAAAGCTTCTTTCCAGTTTTGAACGGAAGATATTTCCTTTTTCACCATAGCCCTCTATGGGCTTCCAAATATCCCTTTGCCAATTCCACAAGAACAGCCTTAGCGAAAGGCTTCTTGAAGGGAAAGATGTAACTCTGTGAGATGAATTCACAGAACACAGAGCAGTTTCTCAGAAATCTTCTTTCCAGTTTTGAACGGAAGATATTTCCTTTTTCACCATAGCCCTCTATGGGCTTCCTAATATCCCTTTGCCAATTCCACAAGAACAGCCTTAGCGAAAGGCTTCTTCAAGGGAAAGAAGTAACTCTGTGAGATGAATTAACAGAACACAGAGCACTGTCTCAGAAAGCTTCTTTCTAGTTTTGAACGGAAGATATTTCCTTTTTTACTGTAACCCTCTATGGGCTTCCAAATATCCCTTTGCCAATTCCACAAGAACAGACTTAGCGAAAGGCTTCTTGAAGGGAAAGATGTAACTCTGTGAGATGAATTCACAGAACACAGAGCAGTTTCTCAGAAAGCTTCTTTCCAGTTTTGAACGGAAGATATTTCCTTTTTCACCATAGCCCTCAATGGGCTTCCAAATATCCCTTTGCCAATTCCACAAGAACAGCCTTAGCGAAAGGCCTATTGAAATGAAAGATGTAACTCTGTGAGATGAATTCACAGAACACAGAGCAGTTTTTCAGAAAGCTTCTTTCCAGTTTTCAGCGGAAGATATTTCCTTTTTCACCATAGCCCACTGTGGGCTTCCAAATATCCCTTTGCCAATTCCACAAGAACAGCCTTAGCGAAAGGCTTCTTGAAGGGAAAGATGTAACTCTGTGAGATGAATTCACAGAACACAGAGCAGTTTCTCAGAAAGCTTCTTTCCAGTTTTGAACGGAAGATATTTCCTTTTTCACCATAGTCCTCTATGGGCTTCCAAATATCCCTTTGCCAATTCCACAAGAACAGCCTTAGCGAAAGGCTGCTTGAAGGGAAACATGTAACTCTGTGAGATGAGTTCACAGAACACAGAGCAGTTTCTCAGAAAGCTTCTTTCTAGTTTTGAACGGAAGATATTTCCTTTTTCACCATAGCCCTCAATGGGCTTCCAAATATCCCTTTGCCAATTCCACAAGAACAGCCTTAGCGAAAGGCCTATTGAAAGGAAAGATGTAACTCTGTGAGATGAATTCACAGAACACAGAGCAGTTTCTCAGAATGCTTCTTTCCAGTTTTGAACGGAAGATATTTCCTTTTTCCAAATAGCCCTCTATGGGCTTCCAAATATCCCTTTGCCAATTCCACAAAAACAGCCTTAGCGAAAGGCTTCTTGCAGGGAAAGATGTAACTCTGTGAGATGAATTCACAGAACACAGAGCAGTTTCTCAGAAAGCTTCTTTCCAGTTTTCAGCGGAAGATATTTCCTTTTTCACCATAGCCCACTATGGGCTTCCAAATATCCCTTTGCCAATTCCATAAGAACAGCCTTAGCGAAAGGCTGCTTGAAGGGAAACATGTAACCCTGTGAGATAAATTCACAGAACACAGAGCAGTTTCTCAGAAAGCTTCTTTCCAGTTTTGAACGGAAGATATTTACTTTTTCACCATAGATCTCTATGGGCTTCCAAATATCCCTTTGCCAATTCCACAAGAACAGCCTTAGCGAAAGGCTTCTTGAAGGGAAAGATGTAACTCTGTGAGATGAACTAACAGAACACAGAGTAGTTTCTCAGAAAGCTTCTTTCCAGTTTTGAACGGAAGATATTTCCTTTTTCACCATAGCCCTCTACGGACTTCCAAATATGCCTTTGCCAATTCCACAAGAACAGGCTTAGCGAAAGGCTTCTTGCAGGGAAAGATGTACCTCTGTGAGACGTATTTACAGAACACAGAGCAGTTTCTCAGAAAGCTTCTTTCCAGTTTTGAACGGAAGATATTTCCTTTTTCCCCATAGCCCTCTATGGGCTTCCAAATATCCCTTTGCCAATTCCACAAGAACAGCCTTAGCGAAAGGCTTCTTGAAGGGAAAGATGTAACTCTGTGAGATGAATTAAGAGAACACAGAGCAGTTTCTCAGAAAGCTTCTTTCCAGTTTTGAACGGAAGATATTTCCTTTTTCACTGTAACCCTCTATGGGCTTCCAAATATCCCTTTGCCAATTCCACAAGAACAGACTTAGCGAAAGGCTTCTTGAAGGGAAAGATGTAACTCTGTGAGATGAATTAAGAGAACACAGAGCAGTTTCTCAGAAAGCTTCTTTCCAGTTCTGAACGGAAGATATTTCCTTTTTCACCATAGCCCTCTATGGGCTTCCAAATATCCCTTTGCCAATTCCACAAGAACAGCCTTAGCGAAAGGCTTCTTGAAGGGAAAGATGTAACTCTGTGAGATGAATTAAGAGAACACAGAGTAGTTTCTCAGAAAGCTTCTTTCCAGTTTTGAACGGAAGATATTTCCTTTTTCACTGTAACCCTCTATGGGCTTCCAAATATCCCTTTGCCAATTCCACAAGAACAGACTTAGCGAAAAGCTTCTTGAAGGGAAAGATGTAACTCTGTGAGATGAAATAAGAGAACACAGAGCAGTTTCTCAGAAAGCTTCTTTCCAGTTCTGAACGGAAGATATTTCCTTTTTCACCATAGCCCTCTATGGGCTTCCAAATATCCCTTTGCCAATTCCACAAGAACAGCCTTAGCGAAAGGCTTCTTGAAGGGAAAGATGTAATTCTGTGAGATGAATTCACAGAACACGGAGCAGTTTCTCAGAAAGCTTCTTTCCAGTTTTGAACGGAAGATATTTCCTTTTTCACTGTAGCCCTCTATGGGGTTCCAAATATCCCTTTGCCAATTCCACAAGAACAGCCTTAGCGAAAGGCTTCTTGAAGGGAAAGATGTAACTCTGTGAGAGGAATTAACAGACCACAGAGCAGTTTCTCAGAAAGCTTCTTTCCAGTTTTGAACGGAAGATATTTCCTTTTTCACCATAGCCCTCTATGGGCTTCCAAATATCCCTTTGCCAATTCCACAAGAACAGCCTTAGCGAAAGGCCTCTTGAAGGGAAAGATGTTACTCTGTGAGATGAATTCACAGAACACAGAGCAGTTTCTCAGCAAGCTTCTTTCCAGTTTTGAACGGAAGATATTTCCTTTTTCCACATAGCCCTCTATGGGCTTCCAAATATCCCTTTGCCAATTCCTCAAGAACAGCCTTAGCGAAAGGCTTCTTGAAGGGAAAGATGTAACTCTGTGAGATGAATTCACAGAACACAGAGCAGTTTCTCAGAAAACTTCTTTACAGTTTTGAACGGAAGATATTTCCTTTTTCACCATAGCCCTCTATGGGCTTCCAAATATCCCTTTGCCAATTCCACAAGAACAGCCTTAGCGAAAGGCTTCTTGAAGGGAAAGATGTAACTCTGTGAGATGAATTAAGAGAACACAGAGTAGTTTCTCAGAAAGCTTCTTTCCAGTTTTGAACGGAAGATATTTCCTTTTTCACTGTAACCCTCTATGGGCTTCCAAATATCCCTTTGCCAATTCCACAAGAACAGACTTAGCGAAAAGCTTCTTGAAGGGAAAGATGTAACTCTGTGAGATGAAATAAGAGAACACAGAGCAGTTTCTCAGAAAGCTTCTTTCCAGTTCTGAACGGAAGATATTTCCTTTTTCACCATAGCCCTCTATGGGCTTCCAAATATCCCTTTGCCAATTCCACAAGAACAGCCTTAGCGAAAGGCTTCTTGAAGGGAAAGATGTAATTCTGTGAGATGAATTCACAGAACACGGAGCAGTTTCTCAAAAAGCTTCTTTCCAGTTTTGAACGGAAGATATTTCCTTTTTCACTGTAGCCCTCTATGGGGTTCCAAATATCCCTTTGCCAATTCCACAAGAACAGCCTTAGCGAAAGGCTTCTTGAAGGGAAAGATGTAACTCTGTGAGAGGAATTAACAGACCACAGAGCAGTTTCTCAGAAAGCTTCTTTCCAGTTTTGAACGGAAGATATTTCCTTTTTCACCATAGCCCTCTATGGGCTTCCAAATATCCCTTTGCCAATTCCACAAGAACAGCCTTAGCGAAAGGCCTCTTGAAGGGAAAGATGTTACTCTGTGAGATGAATTCACAGAACACAGAGCAATTTCTCAGAAAGCTTCTTTCCAGTTTTCAACGGAAGATATTTCCTTTTTCACCATAGCCCTCTATGGGCTTCCAAATATCCCTTTGCCAATTCCTCAAGAACAGCCTTAGCGATAGGCTTCTTGAAGGGAAAGATGTAACTCTGTGAGATGAATTCACAGAACACAGAGCAGTTTCTCAGAAAGCTTCTTTACAGTTTTGAACGGAAGATATTTCCTTTTTCACCATAGCCCTCTATGGGCTTCCAAATATCCCTTTAGCAATTCCACAAGAACAGCCTTAGCGAAAGGCCTATTGAAAGGAAAGATGTAACTCTGTGAGATGAATTCACAGAACACAGAGCAGTTTCTCAGAAAGCTTCTTTCCAGTTTTGAACGGAAGATATTTCCTTTTTCCCCATAGCCCTCTATGGGCTTCCAAATATCCCTTTGCCAATTCCACAAGAACAGCCTTAGCGAAAGGCTTCTTGAAGGGAAAGATGTAACTCTGTGAGATGAATTCACAGAACACAGAGCAGTTTCTCAGAAAGCTTCTTTCCAGTTTTGAACGGAAGATATTTCCTTTTTCACTGTAACCCTCTATGGGCTTCCAAATATCCCTTTGCCAATTCCACAAGAACAGACTTAGCGAAAGGCTTCTTGAAGGGAAAGATGTAACTCTGTGAGATGAATTAAGAGAACACAGAGCAGTTTCTAAGAAAGCTTCTTTCCAGTTCTGAACGGAAGATATTTCCTTTTTCACCATAGCCCTCTATGGGCTTCCAAATATCCCTTTGCCAATTCCACAAGAACAGCCTTAGCGAAAGGCTTCTTGAAGGGAAAGATGTAACTCTGTGAGATGAATTCACAGAACACAGAGCAGTTTCTCAGAAATCTTCTTTCCAGTTTTGAACGGAAGATATTTCCTTTTTCACCATAGCCCTCTATGGGCTTCCAAATATCCCTTTGCCAATTCCACAAGAACAGCCTTAGCGAAAGGCCTCTTGAAGGGAAAGATGTTACTCTGTGAGATGAATTCACAGAACACAGAGCAGTTTCTCAGCAAGCTTCTTTCCAGTTTTGAACGGAAGATATTTCCTTTTTCCACATAGCCCTCTATGGGCTTCCAAATATCCCTTTGCCAATTCCTCAAGAACAGCCTTAGCGAAAGGCTTCTTGAAGGGAAAGATGTAACTCTGTGAGATGAATTCACAGAACACAGAGCAGTTTCTCAGAAAACTTCTTTACAGTTTTGAACGGAAGATATTTCCTTTTTCACCATAGCCCTCTATGGGCTTCCAAATATCCCTTTGCCAATTCCACAAGAACAGCCTTAGCGAAAGGCCTATTGAAAGGAAAGATGTAACTCTGTGAGATGAATTCACAGAACACAGAGCAGTTTCTCAGAAAGCTTCTTTCCAGTTTTGAACGGAAGATATTTCCTTTTTCCCCATAGCCCTCTATGGGCTTCCAAATATCCCTTTGCCAATTCCACAAGAACAGCCTTAGCGAAAGGCTTCTTGAAGGGAAAGATGTAACTCTGTGAGATGAATTAAGAGAACACAGAGTAGTTTCTCAGAAAGCTTCTTTCCAGTTTTGAACGGAAGATATTTCCTTTTTCACTGTAACCCTCTATGGGCTTCCAAATATCCCTTTGCCAATTCCACAAGAACAGACTTAGCGAAAGGCTTCTTGAATGAAAGATGTAACTCTGTGAGATGAATTAAGAGAACACAGAGCAGTTTCTCAGAAAGCTTCTTTCCAGTTCTGAACGGAAGATATTTCCTTTTTCACTATAGCCCTCTATGGGCTTCCAAATATCCCTTTGCCAATTCCACAAGAACAGCCTTAGCGAAAGGCTTCTTGAAGGGAAAGATGTAACTCTGTGAGATGAGTTAAGAGAACACAGAGCAGTTTCTCAGAAAGCTTCTTTCCAGTTTTGAACGGAAGATATTTCCTTTTTCACTGTAACCCTCTATGGGCTTCCAAATATCCCTTTGCCAATTCCACAAGAACAGACTTAGCGAAAGGCTTCTTGAAGGGAAAGATGTAACTCTGTGAGATGAATTAAGAGAACACAGAGCAGTTTCTCAGAAAGCTTCTTTCCAGTTCTGAACGGAAGATATTTCCTTTTTCACCATAGCCCTCTATGGGCTTCCAAATATCCCTTTGCCAATTCCACAAGAACAGCCTTAGCGAAAGGCTTCTTGAAGGGAAAGATGTAACTCTGTGAGATGAATTAAGAGAACACAGAGTAGTTTCTCAGAAAGCTTCTTTCCAGTTTTGAACGGAAGATATTTCCTTTTTCACTGTAACCCTCTATGGGCTTCCAAATATCCCTTTGCCAATTCCACAAGAACAGACTTAGCGAAAAGCTTCTTGAAGGGAAAGATGTAACTCTTTGAGATGAAATAAGAGAACACAGAGCAGTTTCTCAGAAAGCTTCTTTCCAGTTCTGAACGGAAGATATTTCCTTTTTCCCCATAGCCCTCTATGGGCTTCCAAATATCCCTTTGCCAATTCCACAAGAACAGCCTTAGCGAAAGGCTTCTTGAAGGGAAAGATGTAACTCTGTGAGATGAATTAAGAGAACACAGAGTAGTTTCTCAGAAAGCTTCTTTCCAGTTTTGAACGGAAGGTATTTCCTTTTTCACTGTAACCCTCTATGGGCTTCCAAATATCCCTTTGCCAATTCCACAAGAACAGACTTAGCGAAAAGCTTCTTGAAGGGAAAGATGTAACTCTGTGAGATGAAATAAGAGAACACAGAGCAGTTTCTCAGAAAGCTTCTTTCCAGTTCTGAACGGAAGATATTTCCTTTTTCACCATAGCCCTCTGTGGGCTTCCAAATATCCCTTTGCCAATTCCACAAGAACAGCCTTAGCGAAAGGCTTCTTGAAGGGAAAGATGTAACTCTGTGAGATGAATTCACAGAACACAGAGCAGTTTCTCAGAAAGCTTCTTTCCAGTTTTGAACGGAAGATATTTCCTTTTTCACTGTAGCCCTCTAAGGGCTTCCAAATATCCCTTTGCCAATTCCACAAGAACAGCCTTAGCGAAAGGCTTCTTGAAGGGAAAGATGTAACTCTGTGAGAGGAATTAACAGAACACAGAGCAGTTTCTCAGAAAGCTTCTTTCCAGTTTTGAACGGAAGATATTTCCTTTTTCACTGTAGCCCTCTATGGGCTTCCAAATATCCCTTTGCCAATTCCACAAGAACCGCCTTAGCGAAAGGCCTCTTGAAGGGAAAGATGTTACTCTGTGAGATGAATTCACAGAACACAGAGCAGTTTCTCAGAAAGCTTCTTTCCAGTTTTGAACGGAAGATATTTCCTTTTTCACCATAGCCCTCTATGGGCTTCCAAATATCCCTTTGCCAATTCCTCAAGAACAGCCTTAGCGAAAGGCTTCTTGAAGGGAAAGATGTAACTCTGTGAGATGAATTCACAGAACACAGAGCAGTTTCTCAGAAAGCTTCTTTACAGTTTTGAACGGAAGATATTTCCTTTTTCACCATAGCCCTCTATGGGCTTCCAAATATCCCTTTGCCAATTCCACAAGAACAGCCTTAGCGAAAGGCCTATTGAAAGGAAAGATGTAACTCTGTGAGATGAATTCACAGAACACAGAGCAGTTTCTCAGAAAGCTTCTTTCCAGTTTTGAACGGAAGATATTTCCTTTTTCCACATAGCCCTCTATGGGCTTCCAAATATCCCTTTGCCAATTCCACAAGAACAGCCTTAGCGAAAGGCTTCTTGAAGGGAAAGATGTAACTCTGTGAGATGAATTAAGAGAACACAGAGCAGTTTCTCAGAAAGCTTCTTTCCAGTTTTGAACGGAAGATATTTCCTTTTTCACTGTAACCCTCTATGGGCTTCCAAATATCCCTTTGCCAATTCCACAAGAACAGACTTAGCGAAAGGCTTCTTGAAGGGAAAGATGTAACTCTATGAGATGAATTAAGAGAACACAGAGTAGTTTCTCAGAAAGCTTCTTTCCAGTTTTGAACGGAAGATATTTCCTTTTTCACTGTAACCCTCTATGGGCTTCCAAATATCCCTTTGCCAATTCCACAAGAACAGACTTAGCGAAAAGCTTCTTGAAGGGAAAGATGTAACTCTGTGAGATGAAATAAGAGAACACAGAGCAGTTTCTCAGAAAGCTTCTTTCCAGTTCTGAACGGAAGATATTTCCTTTTTCACCATAGCCCTCTATGGGCTTCCAAATATCCCTTTGCCAATTCCACAAGAACCGCCTTAGCGAAAGGCCTATTGAAAGGAAAGATGTAACTCTGTGAGATGAATTCACAGAACACAGAGCAGTTTCTCAGAAAGCTTCTTTCCAGTTTTGAACGGAAGATATTTCCTTTTTCACTGTAGCCCTCTATGGGCTTCCAAATATCCCTTTGCCAATTCCACAAGAACCGCCTTAGCGAAAGGCCTCTTGAAGGGAAAGATGTTACTCTGTGAGATGAATTCACAGAACACAGAGCAGTTTCTCAGAAAGCTTCTTTCCAGTTTTGAACGGAAGATATTTCCTTTTTCACCATAGCCCTCTATGGGCTTCCAAATATCCCTTTGCCAATTCCTCAAGAACAGCCTTAGCGAAAGGCTTCTTGAAGGGAAAGATGTAACTCTGTGAGATGAATTCACAGAACACAGAGCAGTTTCTCAGAAAGCTTCTTTACAGTTTTGAACGGAAGATATTTCCTTTTTCACCATAGCCCTCTATGGGCTTCCAAATATCCCTTTGCCAATTCCACAAGAACAGCCTTAGCGAAAGGCCTATTGAAAGGAAAGATGTAACTCTGTGAGATGAATTCACAGAACACAGAGCAGTTTCTCAGAAAGCTTCTTTCCAGTTTTGAACGGAAGATATTTCCTTTTTCCACATAGCCCTCTATGGGCTTCCAAATATCCCTTTGCCAATTCCACAAGAACAGCCTTAGCGAAAGGCTTCTTGAAGGGAAAGATGTAACTCTGTGAGATGAATTAAGAGAACACAGAGCAGTTTCTCAGAAAGCTTCTTTCCAGTTTTGAACGGAAGATATTTCCTTTTTCACTGTAACCCTCTATGGGCTTCCAAATATCCCTTTGCCAATTCCACAAGAACAGACTTAGCGAAAGGCTTCTTGAAGGGAAAGATGTAACTCTATGAGATGAATTAAGAGAACACAGAGTAGTTTCTCAGAAAGCTTCTTTCCAGTTTTGAACGGAAGATATTTCCTTTTTCACTGTAACCCTCTATGGGCTTCCAAATATCCCTTTGCCAATTCCACAAGAACAGACTTAGCGAAAAGCTTCTTGAAGGGAAAGATGTAACTCTGTGAGATGAAATAAGAGAACACAGAGCAGTTTCTCAGAAAGCTTCTTTCCAGTTCTGAACGGAAGATATTTCCTTTTTCACCATAGCCCTCTATGGGCTTCCAAATATCCCTTTGCCAATTCCACAAGAACCGCCTTAGCGAAAGGCCTATTGAAAGGAAAGATGTAACTCTGTGAGATGAATTCACAGAACACAGAGCAGTTTCTCAGAAAGCTTCTTTCCAGTTTTGAACGGAAGATATTTCCTTTTTCACCATAGCCCTCTATGGGCTTCCAAATATCCCTTTGCCAATTCCACAAGAACAGCCTTAGCGAAAGGCCTCTTGAAGGGAAAGATGTAACTCTGTGAGATGAATTCACAGAACACAGAGCAGTTTCTCAGAAAGCTTCTTTCCAGTTTTGAACGGAAGATATTTCCTTTTTCACCGTAGCCCTCTATGGGCTTCCAAATATCCCTTTGCCAATTCCACAAGAACAGCCTTAGCGAAAGGCTTCTTAAAGGGAAAGATGTAACTCTGTGAGATGAATTCACAGAACACAGAGCAGTTTCTCAGAAAGCTTCTTTCCAGTTTTCAGCGGGAGATATTTCCTTTTTCACCATAGCCCACTATGGGCTTCCAAATATCCCTTTGCCAATTCCACAAGAACAGCCTTAGCGAAAGGCTTCTTGAAGGGAAAGATGTAACTCTGTGAGATGAATTAAGAGAACACAGAGCAGTTTCTCAGAAAGCTTCTTTCCAGTTTTGAACGGAAGATATTTCCTTTTTCACTGTGGCCCTCTATGGGCTTCCCAATATCCCTTTGCGAATTCCGCAAGAACAGCCTTAGCGAAAGGCTTCTTGAAGGGAAAGATGTAACTCTGTGAGATGAATTCACAGAACACAGAGCAGTTTCTCAGAAAGCTTCTTTCCAGTTTTGAACGGAAGATATTTCCTTTTTCCCCATAGCCCTCTACGGGCTTCCAAATATCCCTTTGCCAATTCCACAAGAACAGCCTTAGCGAAAGGCTGCTTGAAGGGAAAGATGTAAGTCTGTGAGATGAATTCACAGAACACAGAGCAGTTTCTCAGAAAGCTTCTTTCCAGTTTTGAATGGAAGATATTTCCTTTTCCACTGTAGCCCTCTATGGGCTTCCAAATATCCCTTTGCCAATTCCACAAGAACAGCCTTAGCGAAAGGCTTCTTGAAGGGAAAGATGTAACTCTGTGAGATGAATTCACAAAACACAGAGCAGTTTCACAGAAAGCTTCTTTCTAGTTTTGAACGGAAGATATTTCCTTTTTCCCCATAGCCCTCTATGGGCTTCCAAATATCCCTTTGCCAATTCCACAAGAACAGCCTTAGCGAAAGGCGTCTTGAAGGGAAAGATGTAACTCTGTGAGGTGAATTAACAGAACACAGAGCAGTTTCTCAGAAAGCTTCTTTCCAGTTTTGAACGGAAGATATTTCCTTTTTCACTGTGGCCCTCTATGGGCTTCCCAATATCCCTTTGCCAATTCCACAAGAACAGCCTTAGCGAAAGGCTTCTTGAAGGGAAAGATGTAACTCTGTGAGATGAATTAACAGAACACAGAGCAGTTACTCAGAAAGCTTCTTTCCAGTTTTGAACGGAAGATATTTCCTTTTTCACTGTAGCCCTCTATGGGCTTCCAAATATCCCTTTGCCAATTCCACAAGAACAGCCTTAGCGAAAGGCTTCTTGAAGGGAAAGATGTAACTCTGTGAGAGGAATTCACAGAACACAGAGCAGTTTCTCAGAAAGCTTCTTTCCAGTTTTGAACGGAAGATATTTCCTTTTTCACCATAGCCCTCTATGGGCTTCCAAATATCCCTTTACCAATTCCACAAGAACAGCCTTAGCGAAAGGCCTCTTGAAGGGAAAGATGTAACTCTGTGAGTTGAATTAACAGAACACAGAGCAGTTTCTCAGAAAGCTCCTTTCCAGTTTTGAACGGAAGATATTTCCTTTTTCACCATAGCCCTCTATGGGCTTCCAAATATCCCTTTGCCAATTCCACAAGAACAGCCTTAGCGAAAGGCTTCTTGAAGGGAAAGATGTAACTCTGTGAGATGAATTCACAGAACACAGAGCAGTTTCTCAGAAAGCTTCTTTCCAGTTTTCAGCGGGAGATATTTCCTTTTTCACCATAGCCCACTATGGGCTTCCAAATATCCCTTTGCCAATTCCACAAGAACAGCCTTAGCGAAAGGCTTCTTGAAGGGAAAGATGTAACTCTGTTAGATGAATTAAGAGAACACAGAGCAGTTTCTCAGAAAGCTTCTTTCCACTTTTGAACGGAAGATATTTCCTTTTTCACTGTGGCCCTCTATGGGCTTCCCAATATCCCTTTGCGAATTCCGCAAGAACAGCCTTAGCGAAAGGCTTCTTGAAGGGAAAGATGTAACTCTGTGAGATGAATTAATAGAACACAGAGCAGTTACTCAGAAAGTTTCTTTCCAATTTTGAACGGAAGATATTTCCTTTTCCCCATAGCCCTCTACGGGCTTCAAAATATCCCTTTGCCAATACCACAAGAACAGCTTTATCGAAAGGCTTCTTGAAGGGAAAGATGTAACTCTGTGAGATGAATTCACAGAACACAGAGCAGTTTCTCAGAAATCTTCTTTCCAGTTTTGAACGGAAGATATTTCCTTTTTCACCATAGCCCTCTATGGGCTTCCTAATATCCCTTTGCCAATTCCACAAGAACAGCCTTAGCGAAAGGCTTCTTGAAGGGAAAGAAGTAACTCTGTGAGATGAATTAACAGAACACAGAGCACTGTCTCAGAAAGCTTCTTTCTAGTTTTGAACGGAAGATATTTCCTTTTTTACTGTAACCCTCTATGGGCTTCCAAATATCCCTTTGCCAATTCCACAAGAACAGACTTAGCGAAAGGCTTCTTGAAGGGAAAGATGTAACTCTGTGAGATGAATTCACAGAACACAGAGCAGTTTCTCAGAAAGCTTCTTTCCAGTTTTGAACGGAAGATATTTCCTTTTTCACCATAGCCCTCAATGGGCTTCCAAATATCCCTTTGCCAATTCCACAAGAACAGCCTTAGCGAAAGGCCTATTGAAAGGAAAGATGTAACTCTGTGAGATGAATTCACAGAACACAGAGCAGTTTTTCAGAAAGATTCTTTCCAGTTTTCAGCGGAAGATATTTCCTTTTTCACCATAGCCCACTGTGGGCTTCCAAATATCCCTTTGCCAATTCCACAAGAACAGCCTTAGCGAAAGGCTTCTTGAAGGGAAAGATGTAACTCTGTGAGATGAATTCACAGAACACAGAGCAGTTTCTCAGAAAGCTTCTTTCCAGTTTTGAACGGAAGATATTTCCTTTTTCACCATAGTCCTCTATGGGCTTCCAAATATCCCTTTGCCAATTCCACAAGAACAGCCTTAGCGAAAGGCTGCTTGAAGGGAAACATGTAACTCTGTGAGATGAGTTCACAGAACACAGAGCAGTTTCTCAGAAAGCTTCTTTCTAGTTTTGAACGGAAGATATTTCCTTTTTCACCATAGCCCTCAATGGGCTTCCAAATATCCCTTTGCCAATTCCACAAGAACAGCCTTAGCGAAAGGCCTATTGAAAGGAAAGATGTAACTCTGTGAGATGAATTCACAGAACACAGAGCAGTTTCTCAGAATGCTTCTTTCCAGTTTTGAACGGAAGATATTTCCTTTTTCCAAATAGCCCTCTATGGGCTTCCAAATATCCCTTTGCCAATTCCACAAAAACAGCCTTAGCGAAAGGCTTCTTGCAGGGAAAGATGTAACTCTGTGAGATGAATTCACAGAACACAGAGGAGTTTCTCAGAAAGCTTCTTTCCAGTTTTCAGCGGAAGATATTTCCTTTTTCACCATAGCCCACTATGGGCTTCCAAATATCCCTTTGCCAATTCCATAAGAACAGCCTTAGCGAAAGGCTGCTTGAAGGGAAACATGTAACCCTGTGAGATAAATTCACAGAACACAGAGCAGTTTCTCAGAAAGCTTCTTTCCAGTTTTGAACGGAAGATATTTACTTTTTCACCATAGATCTCTATGGGCTTCCAAATATCCCTTTGCCAATTCCACAAGAACAGCCTTAGCGAAAGGCTTCTTGAAGGGAAAGATGTAACTCTGTGAGATGAACTACCCGAACACAGAGTAGTTTCTCAGAAAGCTTCTTTCCAGTTTTGAACGGAAGATATTTCCTTTTTCACCATAGCCCTCTACGGACTTCCAAATATGCCTTTGCCAATTCCACAAGAACAGGCTTAGCGAAAGGCTTCTTGAAGGGAAAGATGTACCTCTGTGAGACGAATTTACAGAACACAGAGCAGTTTCTCAGAAAGCTTCTTTCCAGTTTTGAACGGAAGATATTTCCTTTTTCCCCATAGCCCTCTATGGGCTTCCAAATATCCCTTTGCCAATTCCACAAGAACAGCCTTAGCGAAAGGCTTCTTGAAGGGAAAGATGTAACTCTGTGAGATGAATTAAGAGAACACAGAGCAGTTTCTCAGAAAGCTTCTTTCCAGTTTTGAACGGAAGATATTTCCTCTTTCACTGTAACCCTCTATGGGCTTCCAAATATCCCTTTGCCAATTCCACAAGAACAGACTTAGCGAAAGGCTTCTTGAAGGGAAAGATGTAACTCTGTGAGATGAATTAAGAGAACACAGAGCAGTTTCTCAGAAAGCTTCTTTCCAGTTCTGAACGGAAGATATTTCCTTTTTCACCATAGCCCTCTATGGGCTTCCAAATATCCCTTTGCCAATTCCACAAGAACAGCCTTAGCGAAAGGCTTCTTGAAGGGAAAGATGTAACTCTGTGAGATGAATTAAGAGAACACGGAGTAGTTTCTCAGAAAGCTTCTTTCCAGTTTTGAACGGAAGATATTTCCTTTTTCACTGTAACCCTCTATGGGCTTCCAAATATCCCTTTGCCAATTCCACAAGAACAGACTTAGCGAAAAGCTTCTTGAAGGGAAAGATGTAACTCTGTGAGATGAAATAAGAGAACACAGAGCAGTTTCTCAGAAAGCTTCTTTCCAGTTCTGAACGGAAGATATTTCCTTTTTCACCATAGCCCTCTATGGGCTTCCAAATATCCCTTTGCCAATTCCACAAGAACAGCCTTAGCGAAAGGCTTCTTGAAGGGAAAGATGTAATTCTGTGAGATGAATTCACAGAACACGGAGCAGTTTCTCAGAAAGCTTCTTTCCAGTTTTGAACGGAAGATATTTCCTTTTTCACTGTAGCCCTCTATGGGGTTCCAAATATCCCTTTGCCAATTCCACAAGAACAGCCTTAGCGAAAGGCTTCTTGAAGGGAAAGATGTAACTCTGTGAGAGGAATTAACAGACCACAGAGCAGTTTCTCAGAAAGCTTCTTTCCAGTTTTGAACGGAAGATATTTCCTTTTTCACCATAGCCCTCTATGGGCTTCCAAATATCCCTTTGCCAATTCCACAAGAACAGCCTTAGCGAAAGGCCTCTTGAAGGGAAAGATGTTACTCTGTGAGATGAATTCACAGAACACAGAGCAGTTTCTCAGCAAGCTTCTTTCCAGTTTTGAACGGAAGATATTTCCTTTTTCCACATAGCCCTCTATGGGCTTCCAAATATCCCTTTGCCAATTCCTCAAGAACAGCCTTAGCGAAAGGCTTCTTGAAGGGAAAGATGTAACTCTGTGAGATGAATTCACAGAACACAGAGCAGTTTCTCAGAAAACTTCCTTACAGTTTTGAACGGAAGATATTTCCTTTTTCACCATAGCCCTCTATGGGCTTCCAAATATCCCTTTGCCAATTCCACAAGAACAGCCTTAGCGAAAGGCTTCTTGAAGGGAAAGATGTAACTCTGTGAGATGAATTAAGAGAACACAGAGTAGTTTCTCAGAAAGCTTCTTTCCAGTTTTGAACGGAAGATATTTCCTTTTTCACTGTAACCCTCTATGGGCTTCCAAATATCCCTTTGCCAATTCCACAAGAACAGACTTAGCGAAAAGCTTCTTGAAGGGAAAGATGTAACTCTGTGAGATGAAATAAGAGAACACAGAGCAGTTTCTCAGAAAGCTTCTTTCCAGTTCTGAACGGAAGATATTTCCTTTTTCACCATAGCCCTCTATGGGCTTCCAAATATCCCTTTGCCAATTCCACAAGAACAGCCTTAGCGAAAGGCTTCTTGAAGGGAAAGATGTAATTCTGTGAGATGAATTCACAGAACACGGAGCAGTTTCTCAGAAAGCTTCTTTCCAGTTTTGAACGGAAGATATTTCCTTTTTCACTGTAGCCCTCTATGGGGTTCCAAATATCCCTTTGCCAATTCCACAAGAACAGCCTTAGCGAAAGGCTTCTTGAAGGGAAAGATGTAACTCTGTGAGAGGAATTAACAGACCACAGAGCAGTTTCTCAGAAAGCTTCTTTCCAGTTTTGAACGGAAGATATTTCCTTTTTCACCATAGCCCTCTATGGGCTTCCAAATATCCCTTTGCCAATTCCACAAGAACAGCCTTAGCGAAAGGCCTCTTGAAGGGAAAGATGTTACTCTGTGAGATGAATTCACAGAACACAGAGCAGTTTCTCAGAAAGCTTCTTTCCAGTTTTCAACGGAAGATATTTCCTTTTTCACCATAGCCCTCTATGGGCTTCCAAATATCCCTTTGCCAATTCCTCAAGAACAGCCTTAGCGAAAGGCTTCTTGAAGGGAAAGATGTAACTCTGTGAGATGAATTAACAGAACACAGAGCAGTTTCTCAGAAAGCTTCTTTACAGTTTTGAACGGAAGATATTTCCTTTTTCACCATAGCCCTCTATGGGCTTCCAAATATCCCTTTGCCAATTCCACAAGAACAGCCTTAGCGAAAGGCCTATTGAAAGGAAAGATGTAACTCTGTGAGATGAATTCACAGAACACAGAGCAGTTTCTCAGAAAGCTTCTTTCCAGTTTTGAACGGAAGATATTTCCTTTTTCCCCATAGCCCTCTATGGGCTTCCAAATATCCCTTTGCCAATTCCACAAGAACAGCCTTAGCGAAAGGCTTCTTGAAGGGAAAGATGTAACTCTGTGAGATGAATTAAGAGAACACAGAGCAGTTTCTCAGAAAGCTTCTTTCCAGTTTTGAACGGAAGATATTTCCTTTTTCACTGTAACCCTCTATGGGCTTCCAAATATCCCTTTGCCAATTCCACAAGAACAGACTTAGCGAAAGGCTTCTTGAAGGGAAAGATGTAACTCTGTGAGATGAATTAAGAGAACACAGAGCAGTTTCTCAGAAAGCTTCTTTCCAGTTCTGAACGGAAGATATTTCCTTTTTCACCATAGCCCTCTATGGGCTTCCAAATATCCCTTTGCCAATTCCACAAGAACAGCCTTAGCGAAAGGCTTCTTGAAGGGAAAGATGTAACTCTGTGAGATGAATTCACAGAACACAGAGCAGTTTCTCAGAAATCTTCTTTCCAGTTTTGAACGGAAGATATTTCCTTTTTCACCATAGCCCTCTATGGGCTTCCAAATATCCCTTTGCCAATTCCACAAGAACAGCCTTAGCGAAAGGCCTCTTGAAGGGAAAGATGTTACTCTGTGAGATGAATTCACAGAACACAGAGCAGTTTCTCAGCAAGCTTCTTTCCAGTTTTGAACGGAAGATATTTCCTTTTTCCACATAGCCCTCTATGGGCTTCCAAATATCCCTTTGCCAATTCCTCAAGAACAGCCTTAGCGAAAGGCTTCTTGAAGGGAAAGATGTAACTCTGTGAGATGAATTCACAGAACACAGAGCAGTTTCTCAGAAAACTTCTTTACAGTTTTGAACGGAAGATATTTCCTTTTTCACCATAGCCCTCTATGGGCTTCCAAATATCCCTTTGCCAATTCCACAAGAACAGCCTTAGCGAAAGGCCTATTGAAAGGAAAGATGTAACTCTGTGAGATGAATTCACAGAACACAGAGCAGTTTCTCAGAAAGCTTCTTTCCAGTTTTGAACGGAAGATATTTCCTTTTTCCCCATAGCCTTCAAGGGCTTCCAAATATCCCTTTGCCAATTCCACAGGAACAGCCTTAGCAAAAGGCTTCTTGAAGGGAAAGATGTAACTCTGTGAGATGAATTAACAGAACACACAGCAGTTTCTCAGAAAGCTTCTTTCCAGTTTTGAACGGAAGATATTCCCGTTTTCACCATAGCCCTCTATGGGCTTCCAAATATCCCTTTGCCAATTCCACAAGAACAGCCTTAGCGAAAGGCTTCTTGAAGGGAAAGATGTAACTCTGTGAGATGAATTAACAGAACAGAGAGCAGTTTCTCAGAAAGTTTCTTTCCAGTTTTGAACGGAAGATATTTCCTTTTTCACCATAGCCCTCTATGGGCTTCCAAATATTACTTTGCCAATTCCACAAGAACAGCCATAGCGAAAGGCATCTTGAAGGGAAAGATGTAACTCTGTGAGATGAATTATCAGAACACAGAGCAGTTTCTTAGAAAGCTTCTTTCCACTTTTGAACAGAATTTATTTCCTTTTTCACCATAGCCCTCAATGGGCTTCCAAATATCCCTTTGCCAATTCCACAAGAACAGCCTTAGCGAAAGGCTTCTTGAAGGGAAAGATGTAACTCTGTGAGATGAATTAACAGAACACAGAGCAGTTTCTCAGAAAGCTTCTTTCCAGTTTTGAACGGAAGATATTTCCTTTTTCACCATAGCCCTCTATGGGCTTCCAAATATCCCTTTGCCAATTCCACAAGAAAAGCCTTAGCGAAAGGCTTCTTGAAGGGAAAGAAGTAGCTCTGTGAGATGAATTAACAGAACACAGAGCACTGTCTCAGAAAGCTTCTTTCTAGTTTTGAACGGAAGATATTTCCTTTTTCACTGTAACCATCTATGGGCTTCCAAATATCCCTTTGCCAATTCCACAAGAACAGCTTTAGCGAAAGGCTTCTTGAAGGGAAAGATGTAACTCTGTGAGATGAATTAAGAGAACACAGAGCAGTTTCTCAGAAAGCTTCTTTCCAGTTCTGAACGGAAGATATTTTCTTTTTCACCATAGCCCTCTATGGGCTTCCAAATATCCCTTTGCCAATTCCACAAGAACAACCTTAGCGAAAGGCGTCTTGAAGGGAAAGATGTAACTCTGTGAGATCAATTCACAGAACACAGAGCAGTTTCTCAGAAAGCTTCTTTCCAGTTTTGAGCGGAAGATATTTCCTTTTTCACGGTAGCCCTCTATGGGCTTCCAAATATCCCTTTGCCAATTCCACAAGAACAGCCTTAGCGAAAGGCTTCTTGAAGGGAAAGATGTAACTCTGTGAGATGAATTCACAGAACACAGAGCAGTTTCTCAGAAAGCTTCTTTCCAGTTTTGAACGGAAGATATTTCCTTTTTCCCCATAGCCCTCTACGGGCTTCCAAATATCCCTTTGCCAATTCCACAAGAACAGCCTTAGCGAAAGGCTGCTTGAAGGGAAAGATGTAAGTCTGTGAGATGAATTCACAGAACACAGAGCAGTTTCTCAGAAAGCTTCTTTCCAGTTTTGAATGGAAGATATTTCCTTTTCCACTGTAGCCCTCTATGGGCTTCCAAATATCCAGTTGCCAATTCCACAAGAACAGACTTAGCGAAAGGCTTCTTGAAGGGAAAGATGTAACTTTGTGAGATGAATTAAGAGAACACAGAGCAGTTTCTCAGAAAGCTTCTTTCCAGTTCTGAATGGAAGATATTTCCTTTTTCACCATAGCCCTCTATGGGCTTCCAAATATCCCTTTGCCAATTCCACAAGAACAGCCTTAGCGAAAGGCTGCTTGAAGGGAAAGATGTAACTCTGTGAGGTGAATTAACAGAACACAGAGCAGTTTCTCAGAAAGCTTCTTTCCAGTTTTGAACGGAAGATATTTCCTTTTTCACTGTGGCCCTCTATGGGCTTCCCAATAGCCCTTTGCCAATTCCACAAGAACAGCCTTAGCGAAAGGCTTCTTGAAGGGAAAGATGTAACTCTGTGAGATGAATTAACAGAACACAGAGCAGTTACTCAGAAAGCTTCTTTCCAGTTTTGAACGGAAGATATTTCCTTTTTCACTGTAGCCCTCTATGGGCTTCCAAATATCCCTTTGCCAATTCCACAAGAACAGCCTTAGCGAAAGGCTTCTTGAAGGGAAAGATGTAACTCTGTGAGAGGAATTCACAGAACACAGAGCAGTTTCTCAGAAAGCTTCTTTCCAGTTTTGAACGGAAGATATTTCCTTTTTCACCATAGCCCTCTATGGGCTTCCAAATATCCCTTTACCAATTCCACAAGAACAGCCTTAGCGAAAGGCCTCTTGAAGGGAAAGATGTAACTCTGTGAGTTGAATTAACAGAACACAGAGCAGTTTCTCAGAAAGCTCCTTTCCAGTTTTGAACGGAAGATATTTCCTTTTTCACATAGCCCTCTATGGGCTTCCAAATATCCCTTTGCCAATTCCACAAGAACAGCCTTAGCGAAAGGCTTCTTGAAGGGAAAGATGTAACTCTGTGAGATGAATTCACAGAACACAGAGCAGTTTCTCAGAAAGCTTCTTTCCAGTTTTCAGCGGGAGATATTTCCTTTTTCACCATAGCCCACTATGGGCTTCCAAATATCCCTTTGCCAATTCCACAAGAACAGCCTTAGCGAAAGGCTTCTTGAAGGGAAAGATGTACCTCTGTGAGACGAATTTACAGAACACAGAGCAGTTTCTCAGAAAGCTTCTTTCCAGTTTTGAACGGAAGATATTTCCTTTTTCCCCATAGCCCTCTATGGGCTTCCAAATATCCCTTTGCCAATTCCACAAGAACAGCCTTAGCGAAAGGCTTCTTGAAGGGAAAGATGTAACTCTGTGAGATGAATTAAGAGAACACAGAGCAGTTTCTCAGAAAGCTTCTTTCCAGTTTTGAACGGAAGATATTTCCTCTTTCACTGTAACCCTCTATGGGCTTCCAAATATCCCTTTGCCAATTCCACAAGAACAGACTTAGCGAAAGGCTTCTTGAAGGGAAAGATGTAACTCTGTGAGATGAATTAAGAGAACACAGAGCAGTTTCTCAGAAAGCTTCTTTCCAGTTCTGAACGGAAGATATTTCCTTTTTCACCATAGCCCTCTATGGGCTTCCAAATATCCCTTTGCCAATTCCACAAGAACAGCCTTAGCGAAAGGCTTCTTGAAGGGAAAGATGTAACTCTGTGAGATGAATTAAGAGAACACGGAGTAGTTTCTCAGAAAGCTTCTTTCCAGTTTTGAACGGAAGATATTTCCTTTTTCACTGTAACCCTCTATGGGCTTCCAAATATCCCTTTGCCAATTCCACAAGAACAGACTTAGCGAAAAGCTTCTTGAAGGGAAAGATGTAACTCTGTGAGATGAAATAAGAGAACACAGAGCAGTTTCTCAGAAAGCTTCTTTCCAGTTCTGAACGGAAGATATTTCCTTTTTCACCATAGCCCTCTATGGGCTTCCAAATATCCCTTTGCCAATTCCACAAGAACAGCCTTAGCGAAAGGCTTCTTGAAGGGAAAGATGTAATTCTGTGAGATGAATTCACAGAACACGGAGCAGTTTCTCAGAAAGCTTCTTTCCAGTTTTGAACGGAAGATATTTCCTTTTTCACTGTAGCCCTCTATGGGGTTCCAAATATCCCTTTGCCAATTCCACAAGAACAGCCTTAGCGAAAGGCTTCTTGAAGGGAAAGATGTAACTCTGTGAGAGGAATTAACAGACCACAGAGCAGTTTCTCAGAAAGCTTCTTTCCAGTTTTGAACGGAAGATATTTCCTTTTTCACCATAGCCCTCTATGGGCTTCCAAATATCCCTTTGCCAATTCCACAAGAACAGCCTTAGCGAAAGGCCTCTTGAAGGGAAAGATGTTACTCTGTGAGATGAATTCACAGAACACAGAGCAGTTTCTCAGCAAGCTTCTTTCCAGTTTTGAACGGAAGATATTTCCTTTTTCCACATAGCCCTCTATGGGCTTCCAAATATCCCTTTGCCAATTCCTCAAGAACAGCCTTAGCGAAAGGCTTCTTGAAGGGAAAGATGTAACTCTGTGAGATGAATTCACAGAACACAGAGCAGTTTCTCAGAAAACTTCCTTACAGTTTTGAACGGAAGATATTTCCTTTTTCACCATAGCCCTCTATGGGCTTCCAAATATCCCTTTGCCAATTCCACAAGAACAGCCTTAGCGAAAGGCTTCTTGAAGGGAAAGATGTAACTCTGTGAGATGAATTAAGAGAACACAGAGTAGTTTCTCAGAAAGCTTCTTTCCAGTTTTGAACGGAAGATATTTCCTTTTTCACTGTAACCCTCTATGGGCTTCCAAATATCCCTTTGCCAATTCCACAAGAACAGACTTAGCGAAAAGCTTCTTGAAGGGAAAGATGTAACTCTGTGAGATGAAATAAGAGAACACAGAGCAGTTTCTCAGAAAGCTTCTTTCCAGTTCTGAACGGAAGATATTTCCTTTTTCACCATAGCCCTCTATGGGCTTCCAAATATCCCTTTGCCAATTCCACAAGAACAGCCTTAGCGAAAGGCTTCTTGAAGGGAAAGATGTAATTCTGTGAGATGAATTCACAGAACACGGAGCAGTTTCTCAGAAAGCTTCTTTCCAGTTTTGAACGGAAGATATTTCCTTTTTCACTGTAGCCCTCTATGGGGTTCCAAATATCCCTTTGCCAATTCCACAAGAACAGCCTTAGCGAAAGGCTTCTTGAAGGGAAAGATGTAACTCTGTGAGAGGAATTAACAGACCACAGAGCAGTTTCTCAGAAAGCTTCTTTCCAGTTTTGAACGGAAGATATTTCCTTTTTCACCATAGCCCTCTATGGGCTTCCAAATATCCCTTTGCCAATTCCACAAGAACAGCCTTAGCGAAAGGCCTCTTGAAGGGAAAGATGTTACTCTGTGAGATGAATTCACAGAACACAGAGCAGTTTCTCAGAAAGCTTCTTTCCAGTTTTCAACGGAAGATATTTCCTTTTTCACCATAGCCCTCTATGGGCTTCCAAATATCCCTTTGCCAATTCCTCAAGAACAGCCTTAGCGAAAGGCTTCTTGAAGGGAAAGATGTAACTCTGTGAGATGAATTAACAGAACACAGAGCAGTTTCTCAGAAAGCTTCTTTACAGTTTTGAACGGAAGATATTTCCTTTTTCACCATAGCCCTCTATGGGCTTCCAAATATCCCTTTGCCAATTCCACAAGAACAGCCTTAGCGAAAGGCCTATTGAAAGGAAAGATGTAACTCTGTGAGATGAATTCACAGAACACAGAGCAGTTTCTCAGAAAGCTTCTTTCCAGTTTTGAACGGAAGATATTTCCTTTTTCCCCATAGCCCTCTATGGGCTTCCAAATATCCCTTTGCCAATTCCACAAGAACAGCCTTAGCGAAAGGCTTCTTGAAGGGAAAGATGTAACTCTGTGAGATGAATTAAGAGAACACAGAGCAGTTTCTCAGAAAGCTTCTTTCCAGTTTTGAACGGAAGATATTTCCTTTTTCACTGTAACCCTCTATGGGCTTCCAAATATCCCTTTGCCAATTCCACAAGAACAGACTTAGCGAAAGGCTTCTTGAAGGGAAAGATGTAACTCTGTGAGATGAATTAAGAGAACACAGAGCAGTTTCTCAGAAAGCTTCTTTCCAGTTCTGAACGGAAGATATTTCCTTTTTCACCATAGCCCTCTATGGGCTTCCAAATATCCCTTTGCCAATTCCACAAGAACAGCCTTAGCGAAAGGCTTCTTGAAGGGAAAGATGTAACTCTGTGAGATGAATTCACAGAACACAGAGCAGTTTCTCAGAAATCTTCTTTCCAGTTTTGAACGGAAGATATTTCCTTTTTCACCATAGCCCTCTATGGGCTTCCAAATATCCCTTTGCCAATTCCACAAGAACAGCCTTAGCGAAAGGCCTCTTGAAGGGAAAGATGTTACTCTGTGAGATGAATTCACAGAACACAGAGCAGTTTCTCAGCAAGCTTCTTTCCAGTTTTGAACGGAAGATATTTCCTTTTTCCACATAGCCCTCTATGGGCTTCCAAATATCCCTTTGCCAATTCCTCAAGAACAGCCTTAGCGAAAGGCTTCTTGAAGGGAAAGATGTAACTCTGTGAGATGAATTCACAGAACACAGAGCAGTTTCTCAGAAAACTTCTTTACAGTTTTGAACGGAAGATATTTCCTTTTTCACCATAGCCCTCTATGGGCTTCCAAATATCCCTTTGCCAATTCCACAAGAACAGCCTTAGCGAAAGGCCTATTGAAAGGAAAGATGTAACTCTGTGAGATGAATTCACAGAACACAGAGCAGTTTCTCAGAAAGCTTCTTTCCAGTTTTGAACGGAAGATATTTCCTTTTTCCCCATAGCCTTCAAGGGCTTCCAAATATCCCTTTGCCAATTCCACAGGAACAGCCTTAGCAAAAGGCTTCTTGAAGGGAAAGATGTAACTCTGTGAGATGAATTAACAGAACACACAGCAGTTTCTCAGAAAGCTTCTTTCCAGTTTTGAACGGAAGATATTCCCGTTTTCACCATAGCCCTCTATGGGCTTCCAAATATCCCTTTGCCAATTCCACAAGAACAGCCTTAGCGAAAGGCTTCTTGAAGGGAAAGATGTAACTCTGTGAGATGAATTAACAGAACAGAGAGCAGTTTCTCAGAAAGTTTCTTTCCAGTTTTGAACGGAAGATATTTCCTTTTTCACCATAGCCCTCTATGGGCTTCCAAATATTACTTTGCCAATTCCACAAGAACAGCCATAGCGAAAGGCATCTTGAAGGGAAAGATGTAACTCTGTGAGATGAATTATCAGAACACAGAGCAGTTTCTTAGAAAGCTTCTTTCCACTTTTGAACAGAATTTATTTCCTTTTTCACCATAGCCCTCAATGGGCTTCCAAATATCCCTTTGCCAATTCCACAAGAACAGCCTTAGCGAAAGGCTTCTTGAAGGGAAAGATGTAACTCTGTGAGATGAATTAACAGAACACAGAGCAGTTTCTCAGAAAGCTTCTTTCCAGTTTTGAACGGAAGATATTTCCTTTTTCACCATAGCCCTCTATGGGCTTCCAAATATCCCTTTGCCAATTCCACAAGAAAAGCCTTAGCGAAAGGCTTCTTGAAGGGAAAGAAGTAGCTCTGTGAGATGAATTAACAGAACACAGAGCACTGTCTCAGAAAGCTTCTTTCTAGTTTTGAACGGAAGATATTTCCTTTTTCACTGTAACCATCTATGGGCTTCCAAATATCCCTTTGCCAATTCCACAAGAACAGCTTTAGCGAAAGGCTTCTTGAAGGGAAAGATGTAACTCTGTGAGATGAATTAAGAGAACACAGAGCAGTTTCTCAGAAAGCTTCTTTCCAGTTCTGAACGGAAGATATTTTCTTTTTCACCATAGCCCTCTATGGGCTTCCAAATATCCCTTTGCCAATTCCACAAGAACAACCTTAGCGAAAGGCGTCTTGAAGGGAAAGATGTAACTCTGTGAGATCAATTCACAGAACACAGAGCAGTTTCTCAGAAAGCTTCTTTCCAGTTTTGAGCGGAAGATATTTCCTTTTTCACGGTAGCCCTCTATGGGCTTCCAAATATCCCTTTGCCAATTCCACAAGAACAGCCTTAGCGAAAGGCTTCTTGAAGGGAAAGATGTAACTCTGTGAGATGAATTCACAGAACACAGAGCAGTTTCTCAGAAAGCTTCTTTCCAGTTTTGAACGGAAGATATTTCCTTTTTCCCCATAGCCCTCTACGGGCTTCCAAATATCCCTTTGCCAATTCCACAAGAACAGCCTTAGCGAAAGGCTGCTTGAAGGGAAAGATGTAAGTCTGTGAGATGAATTCACAGAACACAGAGCAGTTTCTCAGAAAGCTTCTTTCCAGTTTTGAATGGAAGATATTTCCTTTTCCACTGTAGCCCTCTATGGGCTTCCAAATATCCAGTTGCCAATTCCACAAGAACAGACTTAGCGAAAGGCTTCTTGAAGGGAAAGATGTAACTTTGTGAGATGAATTAAGAGAACACAGAGCAGTTTCTCAGAAAGCTTCTTTCCAGTTCTGAATGGAAGATATTTCCTTTTTCACCATAGCCCTCTATGGGCTTCCAAATATCCCTTTGCCAATTCCACAAGAACAGCCTTAGCGAAAGGCTGCTTGAAGGGAAAGATGTAACTCTGTGAGGTGAATTAACAGAACACAGAGCAGTTTCTCAGAAAGCTTCTTTCCAGTTTTGAACGGAAGATATTTCCTTTTTCACTGTGGCCCTCTATGGGCTTCCCAATAGCCCTTTGCCAATTCCACAAGAACAGCCTTAGCGAAAGGCTTCTTGAAGGGAAAGATGTAACTCTGTGAGATGAATTAACAGAACACAGAGCAGTTACTCAGAAAGCTTCTTTCCAGTTTTGAACGGAAGATATTTCCTTTTTCACTGTAGCCCTCTATGGGCTTCCAAATATCCCTTTGCCAATTCCACAAGAACAGCCTTAGCGAAAGGCTTCTTGAAGGGAAAGATGTAACTCTGTGAGAGGAATTCACAGAACACAGAGCAGTTTCTCAGAAAGCTTCTTTCCAGTTTTGAACGGAAGATATTTCCTTTTTCACCATAGCCCTCTATGGGCTTCCAAATATCCCTTTACCAATTCCACAAGAACAGCCTTAGCGAAAGGCCTCTTGAAGGGAAAGATGTAACTCTGTGAGTTGAATTAACAGAACACAGAGCAGTTTCTCAGAAAGCTCCTTTCCAGTTTTGAACGGAAGATATTTCCTTTTTCACATAGCCCTCTATGGGCTTCCAAATATCCCTTTGCCAATTCCACAAGAACAGCCTTAGCGAAAGGCTTCTTGAAGGGAAAGATGTAACTCTGTGAGATGAATTCACAGAACACAGAGCAGTTTCTCAGAAAGCTTCTTTCCAGTTTTCAGCGGGAGATATTTCCTTTTTCACCATAGCCCACTATGGGCTTCCAAATATCCCTTTGCCAATTCCACAAGAACAGCCTTAGCGAAAGGCTTCTTGAAGGGAAAGATGTAACTCTGTTAGATGAATTAAGAGAACACAGAGCAGTTTCTCAGAAAGCTTCTTTCCACTTTTGAACGGAAGATATTTCCTTTTTCACTGTGGCCCTCTATGGGCTTCCCAATATCCCTTTGCGAATTCCGCAAGAACAGCCTTAGCGAAAGGCTTCTTGAAGGGAAAGATGTAACTCTGTGAGATGAATTAATAGAACACAGAGCAGTTACTCAGAAAGTTTCTTTCCAATTTTGAACGGAAGATATTTCCTTTTCCCCATAGCCCTCTACGGGCTTCAAAATATCCCTTTGCCAATACCACAAGAACAGCTTTATCGAAAGGCTTCTTGAAGGGAAAGATGTAACTCTGTGAGATGAATTCACAGAACACAGAGCAGTTTCTCAGAAAGCTTCTTTCCAGTTTTGAACGGAAGATATTTCCTTTTTCACCATAGCCCTCTATGGGCTTCCAAATATCACTTTGCCAATTCCACAAGAACAGCCTTAGCGAAAGGCGTCTTGAAGGGAAAGATGTAACTCTCTGAGATGAATTCACAGAACACAGAGCAGTTTCTCAGAAAGCTTCTTTCCAGTTTTGAACGGAAGATATTTCTTTTTTCACCATAGCCCTCTATGGGCTTCCAAATATCCCTTTGCCAATTCCACAAGAACAGCCTTAGCGAAAGGCGTCTTGAAGGGAAAGATGTAACTCTCTGAGATGAATTCATAGAACACAGAGCAGTTTCTCAGAAAGCTTCTTTCCAGTTTTGAACGGAAGATATTTCCTTTTTCACCATAGCCCTCTATGGGCTTCCAAATATCCCTTTGCCAATTCCACAAGAACAGCCTTAGCGAAAGGCTTCTTGAAGGGAAAGATGTAACTCTGTGAGATGAATTCACAGAACACAGAGCAGTTTCTCAGAAATCTTCTTTCCAGTTTTGAACGGAAGATATTTCCTTTTTCACCATAGCCCTCTATGGGCTTCCTAATATCCCTTTGCCAATTCCACAAGAACAGCCTTAGCGAAAGGCTTCTTCAAGGGAAAGAAGTAACTCTGTGAGATGAATTAACAGAACACAGAGCACTGTCTCAGAAAGCTTCTTTCTAGTTTTGAACGGAAGATATTTCCTTTTTTACTGTAACCCTCTATGGGCTTCCAAATATCCCTTTGCCAATTCCACAAGAACAGACTTAGCGAAAGGCTTCTTGAAGGGAAAGATGTAACTCTGTGAGATGAATTCACAGAACACAGAGCAGTTTCTCAGAAAGCTTCTTTCCAGTTTTGAACGGAAGATATTTCCTTTTTCACCATAGCCCTCAATGGGCTTCCAAATATCCCTTTGCCAATTCCACAAGAACAGCCTTAGCGAAAGGCCTATTGAAAGGAAAGATGTAACTCTGTGAGATGAATTCACAGAACACAGAGCAGTTTTTCAGAAAGCTTCTTTCCAGTTTTCAGCGGAAGATATTTCCTTTTTCACCATAGCCCACTGTGGGCTTCCAAATATCCCTTTGCCAATTCCACAAGAACAGCCTTAGCGAAAGGCTTCTTGAAGGGAAAGATGTAACTCTGTGAGATGAATTCACAGAACACAGAGCAGTTTCTCAGAAAGCTTCTTTCCAGTTTTGAACGGAAGATATTTCCTTTTTCACCATAGTCCTCTATGGGCTTCCAAATATCCCTTTGCCAATTCCACAAGAACAGCCTTAGCGAAAGGCTGCTTGAAGGGAAACATGTAACTCTGTGAGATGAGTTCACAGAACACAGAGCAGTTTCTCAGAAAGCTTCTTTCTAGTTTTGAACGGAAGATATTTCCTTTTTCACCATAGCCCTCAATGGGCTTCCAAATATCCCTTTGCCAATTCCACAAGAACAGCCTTAGCGAAAGGCCTATTGAAAGGAAAGATGTAACTCTGTGAGATGAATTCACAGAACACAGAGCAGTTTCTCAGAATGCTTCTTTCCAGTTTTGAACGGAAGATATTTCCTTTTTCCAAATAGCCCTCTATGGGCTTCCAAATATCCCTTTGCCAATTCCACAAAAACAGCCTTAGCGAAAGGCTTCTTGCAGGGAAAGATGTAACTCTGTGAGATGAATTCACAGAACACAGAGCAGTTTCTCAGAAAGCTTCTTTCCAGTTTTCAGCGGAAGATATTTCCTTTTTCACCATAGCCCACTATGGGCTTCCAAATATCCCTTTGCCAATTCCATAAGAACAGCCTTAGCGAAAGGCTGCTTGAAGGGAAACATGTAACCCTGTGAGATAAATTCACAGAACACAGAGCAGTTTCTCAGAAAGCTTCTTTCCAGTTTTGAACGGAAGATATTTACTTTTTCACCATAGATCTCTATGGGCTTCCAAATATCCCTTTGCCAATTCCACAAGAACAGCCTTAGCGAAAGGCTTCTTGAAGGGAAAGATGTAACTCTGTGAGATGAACTAACAGAACACAGAGTAGTTTCTCAGAAAGCTTCTTTCCAGTTTTGAACGGAAGATATTTCCTTTTTCACCATAGCCCTCTACGGACTTCCAAATATGCCTTTGCCAATTCCACAAGAACAGGCTTAGCGAAAGGCTTCTTGCAGGGAAAGATGTACCTCTGTGAGACGTATTTACAGAACACAGAGCAGTTTCTCAGAAAGCTTCTTTCCAGTTTTGAACGGAAGATATTTCCTTTTTCCCCATAGCCCTCTATGGGCTTCCAAATATCCCTTTGCCAATTCCACAAGAACAGCCTTAGCGAAAGGCTTCTTGAAGGGAAAGATGTAACTCTGTGAGATGAATTAAGAGAACACAGAGCAGTTTCTCAGAAAGCTTCTTTCCAGTTTTGAACGGAAATATATTTCCTTTTTCACTGTAACCCTCTATGGGCTTCCAAATATCCCTTTGCCAATTCCACAAGAACAGACTTAGCGAAAGGCTTCTTGAAGGGAAAGATGTAACTCTGTGAGATGAATTAAGAGAACACAGAGCAGTTTCTCAGAAAGCTTCTTTCCAGTTCTGAACGGAAGATATTTCCTTTTTCACCATAGCCCTCTATGGGCTTCCAAATATCCCTTTGCCAATTCCACAAGAACAGCCTTAGCGAAAGGCTTCTTGAAGGGAAAGATGTAACTCTGTGAGATGAATTAAGAGAACACAGAGTAGTTTCTCAGAAAGCTTCTTTCCAGTTTTGAACGGAAGATATTTCCTTTTTCACTGTAACCCTCTATGGGCTTCCAAATATCCCTTTGCCAATTCCACAAGAACAGACTTAGCGAAAAGCTTCTTGAAGGGAAAGATGTAACTCTGTGAGATGAAATAAGAGAACACAGAGCAGTTTCTCAGAAAGCTTCTTTCCAGTTCTGAACGGAAGATATTTCCTTTTTCACCATAGCCCTCTATGGGCTTCCAAATATCCCTTTGCCAATTCCACAAGAACAGCCTTAGCGAAAGGCTTCTTGAAGGGAAAGATGTAATTCTGTGAGATGAATTCACAGAACACGGAGCAGTTTCTCAGAAAGCTTCTTTCCAGTTTTGAACGGAAGATATTTCCTTTTTCACTGTAGCCCTCTATGGGGTTCCAAATATCCCTTTGCCAATTCCACAAGAACAGCCTTAGCGAAAGGCTTCTTGAAGGGAAAGATGTAACTCTGTGAGAGGAATTAACAGACCACAGAGCAGTTTCTCAGAAAGCTTCTTTCCAGTTTTGAACGGAAGATATTTCCTTTTTCACCATAGCCCTCTATGGGCTTCCAAATATCCCTTTGCCAATTCCACAAGAACAGCCTTAGCGAAAGGCCTCTTGAAGGGAAAGATGTTACTCTGTGAGATGAATTCACAGAACACAGAGCAGTTTCTCAGCAAGCTTCTTTCCAGTTTTGAACGGAAGATATTTCCTTTTTCCACATAGCCCTCTATGGGCTTCCAAATATCCCTTTGCCAATTCCTCAAGAACAGCCTTAGCGAAAGGCTTCTTGAAGGGAAAGATGTAACTCTGTGAGATGAATTCCCAGAACACAGAGCAGTTTCTCAGAAAACTTCTTTACAGTTTTGAACGGAAGATATTTCCTTTTTCACCATAGCCCTCTATGGGCTTCCAAATATCCCTTTGCCAATTCCACAAGAACAGCCTTAGCGAAAGGCTTCTTGAAGGGAAAGATGTAACTCTGTGAGATGAATTAAGAGAACACAGAGTAGTTTCTCAGAAAGCTTCTTTCCAGTTTTGAACGGAAGATATTTCCTTTTTCACTGTAACCCTCTATGGGCTTCCAAATATCCCTTTGCCAATTCCACAAGAACAGACTTAGCGAAAAGCTTCTTGAAGGGAAAGATGTAACTCTGTGAGATGAAATAAGAGAACACAGAGCAGTTTCTCAGAAAGCTTCTTTCCAGTTCTGAACGGAAGATATTTCCTTTTTCACCATAGCCCTCTATGGGCTTCCAAATATCCCTTTGCCAATTCCACAAGAACAGCCTTAGCGAAAGGCTTCTTGAAGGGAAAGATGTAATTCTGTGAGATGAATTCACAGAACACGGAGCAGTTTCTCAAAAAGCTTCTTTCCAGTTTTGAACGGAAGATATTTCCTTTTTCACTGTAGCCCTCTATGGGGTTCCAAATATCCCTTTGCCAATTCCACAAGAACAGCCTTAGCGAAAGGCTTCTTGAAGGGAAAGATGTAACTCTGTGAGAGGAATTAACAGACCACAGAGCAGTTTCTCAGAAAGCTTCTTTCCAGTTTTGAACGGAAGATATTTCCTTTTTCACCATAGCCCTCTATGGGCTTCCAAATATCCCTTTGCCAATTCCACAAGAACAGCCTTAGCGAAAGGCCTCTTGAAGGGAAAGATGTTACTCTGTGAGATGAATTCACAGAACACAGAGCAGTTTCTCAGAAAGCTTCTTTCCAGTTTTCAACGGAAGATATTTCCTTTTTCACCATAGCCCTCTATGGGCTTCCAAATATCCCTTTGCCAATTCCTCAAGAACAGCCTTAGCGATAGGCTTCTTGAAGGGAAAGATGTAACTCTGTGAGATGAATTCACAGAACACAGAGCAGTTTCTCAGAAAGCTTCTTTACAGTTTTGAACGAAAGATATTTCCTTTTTCACCATAGCCCTCTATGGGCTTCCAAATATCCCTTTGCCAATTCCACAAGAACAGCCTTAGCGAAAGGCCTATTGAAAGGAAAGATGTAACTCTGTGAGATGAATTCACAGAACACAGAGCAGTTTCTCAGAAAGCTTCTTTCCAGTTTTGAACGGAAGATATTTCCTTTTTCCCCATAGCCCTCTATGGGCTTCCAAATATCCCTTTGCCAATTCCACAAGAACAGCCTTAGCGAAAGGCTTCTTGAAGGGAAAGATGTAACTCTGTGAGATGAATTCACAGAACACAGAGCAGTTTCTCAGAAAGCTTCTTTCCAGTTTTGAACGGAAGATATTTCCTTTTTCACTGTAACCCTCTATGGGCTTCCAAATATCCCTTTGCCAATTCCACAAGAACAGACTTAGCGAAAGGCTTCTTGAAGGGAAAGATGTAACTCTGTGAGATGAATTAAGAGAACACAGAGCAGTTTCTCAGAAAGCTTCTTTCCAGTTCTGAACGGAAGATATTTCCTTTTTCACCATAGCCCTCTATGGGCTTCCAAATATCCCTTTGCCAATTCCACAAGAACAGCCTTAGCGAAAGGCTTCTTGAAGGGAAAGATGTAACTCTGTGAGATGAATTCACAGAACACAGAGCAGTTTCTCAGAAATCTTCTTTCCAGTTTTGAACGGAAGATATTTCCTTTTTCACCATAGCCCTCTATGGGCTTCCAAATATCCCTTTGCCAATTCCACAAGAACAGCCTTAGCGAAAGGCCTCTTGAAGGGAAAGATGTTACTCTGTGAGATGAATTCACAGAACACAGAGCAGTTTCTCAGCAAGCTTCTTTCCAGTTTTGAACGGAAGATATTTCCTTTTTCCACATAGCCCTCTATGGGCTTCCAAATATCCCTTTGCCAATTCCTCAAGAACAGCCTTAGCGAAAGGCTTCTTGAAGGGAAAGATGTAACTCTGTGAGATGAATTCACAGAACACAGAGCAGTTTCTCAGAAAACTTCTTTACAGTTTTGAACGGAAGATATTTCCTTTTTCACCATAGCCCTCTATGGGCTTCCAAATATCCCTTTGCCAATTCCACAAGAACAGCCTTAGCGAAAGGCCTATTGAAAGGAAAGATGTAACTCTGTGAGATGAATTCACAGAACACAGAGCAGTTTCTCAGAAAGCTTCTTTCCAGTTTTGAACGGAAGATATTTCCTTTTTCCCCATAGCCCTCTATGGGCTTCCAAATATCCCTTTGCCAATTCCACAAGAACAGCCTTAGCGAAAGGCTTCTTGAAGGGAAAGATGTAACTCTGTGAGATGAATTAAGAGAACACAGAGTAGTTTCTCAGAAAGCTTCTTTCCAGTTTTGAACGGAAGATATTTCCTTTTTCACTGTAACCCTCTATGGGCTTCCAAATATCCCTTTGCCAATTCCACAAGAACAGACTTAGCGAAAGGCTTCTTGAATGAAAGATGTAACTCTGTGAGATGAATTAAGAGAACACAGAGCAGTTTCTCAGAAAGCTTCTTTCCAGTTCTGAACGGAAGATATTTCCTTTTTCACTATAGCCCTCTATGGGCTTCCAAATATCCCTTTGCCAATTCCACAAGAACAGCCTTAGCGAAAGGCTTCTTGAAGGGAAAGATGTAACTCTGTGAGATGAGTTAAGAGAACACAGAGCAGTTTCTCAGAAAGCTTCTTTCCAGTTTTGAACGGAAGATATTTCCTTTTTCACTGTAACCCTCTATGGGCTTCCAAATATCCCTTTGCCAATTCCACAAGAACAGACTTAGCGAAAGGCTTCTTGAAGGGAAAGATGTAACTCTGTGAGATGAATTAAGAGAACACAGAGCAGTTTCTCAGAAAGCTTCTTTCCAGTTCTGAACGGAAGATATTTCCTTTTTCACCATAGCCCTCTATGGGCTTCCAAATATCCCTTTGCCAATTCCACAAGAACAGCCTTAGCGAAAGGCTTCTTGAAGGGAAAGATGTAACTCTGTGAGATGAATTAAGAGAACACAGAGTAGTTTCTCAGAAAGCTTCTTTCCAGTTTTGAACGGAAGATATTTCCTTTTTCACTGTAACCCTCTATGGGCTTCCAAATATCCCTTTGCCAATTCCACAAGAACAGACTTAGCGAAAAGCTTCTTGAAGGGAAAGATGTAACTCTTTGAGATGAAATAAGAGAACACAGAGCAGTTTCTCAGAAAGCTTCTTTCCAGTTCTGAACGGAAGATATTTCCTTTTTCCCCATAGCCCTCTATGGGCTTCCAAATATCCCTTTGCCAATTCCACAAGAACAGCCTTAGCGAAAGGCTTCTTGAAGGGAAAGATGTAACTCTGTGAGATGAATTAAGAGAACACAGAGTAGTTTCTCAGAAAGCTTCTTTCCAGTTTTGAACGGAAGGTATTTCCTTTTTCACTGTAACCCTCTATGGGCTTCCAAATATCCCTTTGCCAATTCCACAAGAACAGACTTAGCGAAAAGCTTCTTGAAGGGAAAGATGTAACTCTGTGAGATGAAATAAGAGAACACAGAGCAGTTTCTCAGAAAGCTTCTTTCCAGTTCTGAACGGAAGATATTTCCTTTTTCACCATAGCCCTCTGTGGGCTTCCAAATATCCCTTTGCCAATTCCACAAGAACAGCCTTAGCGAAAGGCTTCTTGAAGGGAAAGATGTAACTCTGTGAGATGAATTCACAGAACACAGAGCAGTTTCTCAGAAAGCTTCTTTCCAGTTTTGAACGGAAGATATTTCCTTTTTCACTGTAGCCCTCTAAGGGCTTCCAAATATCCCTTTGCCAATTCCACAAGAACAGCCTTAGCGAAAGGCTTCTTGAAGGGAAAGATGTAACTCTGTGAGAGGAATTAACAGAACACAGAGCAGTTTCTCAGAAAGCTTCTTTCCAGTTTTGAACGGAAGATATTTCCTTTTTCACTGTAGCCCTCTATGGGCTTCCAAATATCCCTTTGCCAATTCCACAAGAACCGCCTTAGCGAAAGGCCTCTTGAAGGGAAAGATGTTACTCTGTGAGATGAATTCACAGAACACAGAGCAGTTTCTCAGAAAGCTTCTTTCCAGTTTTGAACGGAAGATATTTCCTTTTTCACCATAGCCCTCTATGGGCTTCCAAATATCCCTTTGCCAATTCCTCAAGAACAGCCTTAGCGAAAGGCTTCTTGAAGGGAAAGATGTAACTCTGTGAGATGAATTCACAGAACACAGAGCAGTTTCTCAGAAAGCTTCTTTACAGTTTTGAACGGAAGATATTTCCTTTTTCACCATAGCCCTCTATGGGCTTCCAAATATCCCTTTGCCAATTCCACAAGAACAGCCTTAGCGAAAGGCCTATTGAAAGGAAAGATGTAACTCTGTGAGATGAATTCACAGAACACAGAGCAGTTTCTCAGAAAGCTTCTTTCCAGTTTTGAACGGAAGATATTTCCTTTTTCCACATAGCCCTCTATGGGCTTCCAAATATCCCTTTGCCAATTCCACAAGAACAGCCTTAGCGAAAGGCTTCTTGAAGGGAAAGATGTAACTCTGTGAGATGAATTAAGAGAACACAGAGCAGTTTCTCAGAAAGCTTCTTTCCAGTTTTGAACGGAAGATATTTCCTTTTTCACTGTAACCCTCTATGGGCTTCCAAATATCCCTTTGCCAATTCCACAAGAACAGACTTAGCGAAAGGCTTCTTGAAGGGAAAGATGTAACTCTATGAGATGAATTAAGAGAACACAGAGTAGTTTCTCAGAAAGCTTCTTTCCAGTTTTGAACGGAAGATATTTCCTTTTTCACTGTAACCCTCTATGGGCTTCCAAATATCCCTTTGCCAATTCCACAAGAACAGACTTAGCGAAAAGCTTCTTGAAGGGAAAGATGTAACTCTGTGAGATGAAATAAGAGAACACAGAGCAGTTTCTCAGAAAGCTTCTTTCCAGTTCTGAACGGAAGATATTTCCTTTTTCACCATAGCCCTCTATGGGCTTCCAAATATCCCTTTGCCAATTCCACAAGAACCGCCTTAGCGAAAGGCCTATTGAAAGGAAAGATGTAACTCTGTGAGATGAATTCACAGAACACAGAGCAGTTTCTCAGAAAGCTTCTTTCCAGTTTTGAACGGAAGATATTTCCTTTTTCACTGTAGCCCTCTATGGGCTTCCAAATATCCCTTTGCCAATTCCACAAGAACCGCCTTAGCGAAAGGCCTCTTGAAGGGAAAGATGTTACTCTGTGAGATGAATTCACAGAACACAGAGCAGTTTCTCAGAAAGCTTCTTTCCAGTTTTGAACGGAAGATATTTCCTTTTTCACCATAGCCCTCTATGGGCTTCCAAATATCCCTTTGCCAATTCCTCAAGAACAGCCTTAGCGAAAGGCTTCTTGAAGGGAAAGATGTAACTCTGTGAGATGAATTCACAGAACACAGAGCAGTTTCTCAGAAAGCTTCTTTACAGTTTTGAACGGAAGATATTTCCTTTTTCACCATAGCCCTCTATGGGCTTCCAAATATCCCTTTGCCAATTCCACAAGAACAGCCTTAGCGAAAGGCCTATTGAAAGGAAAGATGTAACTCTGTGAGATGAATTCACAGAACACAGAGCAGTTTCTCAGAAAGCTTCTTTCCAGTTTTGAACGGAAGATATTTCCTTTTTCCACATAGCCCTCTATGGGCTTCCAAATATCCCTTTGCCAATTCCACAAGAACAGCCTTAGCGAAAGGCTTCTTGAAGGGAAAGATGTAACTCTGTGAGATGAATTAAGAGAACACAGAGCAGTTTCTCAGAAAGCTTCTTTCCAGTTTTGAACGGAAGATATTTCCTTTTTCACTGTAACCCTCTATGGGCTTCCAAATATCCCTTTGCCAATTCCACAAGAACAGACTTAGCGAAAGGCTTCTTGAAGGGAAAGATGTAACTCTATGAGATGAATTAAGAGAACACAGAGTAGTTTCTCAGAAAGCTTCTTTCCAGTTTTGAACGGAAGATATTTCCTTTTTCACTGTAACCCTCTATGGGCTTCCAAATATCCCTTTGCCAATTCCACAAGAACAGACTTAGCGAAAAGCTTCTTGAAGGGAAAGATGTAACTCTGTGAGATGAAATAAGAGAACACAGAGCAGTTTCTCAGAAAGCTTCTTTCCAGTTCTGAACGGAAGATATTTCCTTTTTCACCATAGCCCTCTATGGGCTTCCAAATATCCCTTTGCCAATTCCACAAGAACCGCCTTAGCGAAAGGCCTATTGAAAGGAAAGATGTAACTCTGTGAGATGAATTCACAGAACACAGAGCAGTTTCTCAGAAAGCTTCTTTCCAGTTTTGAACGGAAGATATTTCCTTTTTCACCATAGCCCTCTATGGGCTTCCAAATATCCCTTTGCCAATTCCACAAGAACAGCCTTAGCGAAAGGCCTCTTGAAGGGAAAGATGTAACTCTGTGAGATGAATTCACAGAACACAGAGCAGTTTCTCAGAAAGCTTCTTTCCAGTTTTGAACGGAAGATATTTCCTTTTTCACCGTAGCCCTCTATGGGCTTCCAAATATCCCTTTGCCAATTCCACAAGAACAGCCTTAGCGAAAGGCTTCTTAAAGGGAAAGATGTAACTCTGTGAGATGAATTCACAGAACACAGAGCAGTTTCTCAGAAAGCTTCTTTCCAGTTTTCAGCGGGAGATATTTCCTTTTTCACCATAGCCCACTATGGGCTTCCAAATATCCCTTTGCCAATTCCACAAGAACAGCCTTAGCGAAAGGCTTCTTGAAGGGAAAGATGTAACTCTGTGAGATGAATTAAGAGAACACAGAGCAGTTTCTCAGAAAGCTTCTTTCCAGTTTTGAACGGAAGATATTTCCTTTTTCACTGTGGCCCTCTATGGGCTTCCCAATATCCCTTTGCGAATTCCGCAAGAACAGCCTTAGCGAAAGGCTTCTTGAAGGGAAAGATGTAACTCTGTGAGATGAATTCACAGAACACAGAGCAGTTTCTCAGAAAGCTTCTTTCCAGTTTTGAACGGAAGATATTTCCTTTTTCCCCATAGCCCTCTACGGGCTTCCAAATATCCCTTTGCCAATTCCACAAGAACAGCCTTAGCGAAAGGCTGCTTGAAGGGAAAGATGTAAGTCTGTGAGATGAATTCACAGAACACAGAGCAGTTTCTCAGAAAGCTTCTTTCCAGTTTTGAATGGAAGATATTTCCTTTTCCACTGTAGCCCTCTATGGGCTTCCAAATATCCCTTTGCCAATTCCACAAGAACAGCCTTAGCGAAAGGCTTCTTGAAGGGAAAGATGTAACTCTGTGAGATGAATTCACAAAACACAGAGCAGTTTCACAGAAAGCTTCTTTCTAGTTTTGAACGGAAGATATTTCCTTTTTCCCCATAGCCCTCTATGGGCTTCCAAATATCCCTTTGCCAATTCCACAAGAACAGCCTTAGCGAAAGGCGTCTTGAAGGGAAAGATGTAACTCTGTGAGGTGAATTAACAGAACACAGAGCAGTTTCTCAGAAAGCTTCTTTCCAGTTTTGAACGGAAGATATTTCCTTTTTCACTGTGGCCCTCTATGGGCTTCCCAATATCCCTTTGCCAATTCCACAAGAACAGCCTTAGCGAAAGGCTTCTTGAAGGGAAAGATGTAACTCTGTGAGATGAATTAACAGAACACAGAGCAGTTACTCAGAAAGCTTCTTTCCAGTTTTGAACGGAAGATATTTCCTTTTTCACTGTAGCCCTCTATGGGCTTCCAAATATCCCTTTGCCAATTCCACAAGAACAGCCTTAGCGAAAGGCTTCTTGAAGGGAAAGATGTAACTCTGTGAGAGGAATTCACAGAACACAGAGCAGTTTCTCAGAAAGCTTCTTTCCAGTTTTGAACGGAAGATATTTCCTTTTTCACCATAGCCCTCTATGGGCTTCCAAATATCCCTTTACCAATTCCACAAGAACAGCCTTAGCGAAAGGCCTCTTGAAGGGAAAGATGTAACTCTGTGAGTTGAATTAACAGAACACAGAGCAGTTTCTCAGAAAGCTCCTTTCCAGTTTTGAACGGAAGATATTTCCTTTTTCACCATAGCCCTCTATGGGCTTCCAAATATCCCTTTGCCAATTCCACAAGAACAGCCTTAGCGAAAGGCTTCTTGAAGGGAAAGATGTAACTCTGTGAGATGAATTCACAGAACACAGAGCAGTTTCTCAGAAAGCTTCTTTCCAGTTTTCAGCGGGAGATATTTCCTTTTTCACCATAGCCCACTATGGGCTTCCAAATATCCCTTTGCCAATTCCACAAGAACAGCCTTAGCGAAAGGCTTCTTGAAGGGAAAGATGTAACTCTGTTAGATGAATTAAGAGAACACAGAGCAGTTTCTCAGAAAGCTTCTTTCCACTTTTGAACGGAAGATATTTCCTTTTTCACTGTGGCCCTCTATGGGCTTCCCAATATCCCTTTGCGAATTCCGCAAGAACAGCCTTAGCGAAAGGCTTCTTGAAGGGAAAGATGTAACTCTGTGAGATGAATTAATAGAACACAGAGCAGTTACTCAGAAAGTTTCTTTCCAATTTTGAACGGAAGATATTTCCTTTTCCCCATAGCCCTCTACGGGCTTCAAAATATCCCTTTGCCAATACCACAAGAACAGCTTTATCGAAAGGCTTCTTGAAGGGAAAGATGTAACTCTGTGAGATGAATTCACAGAACACAGAGCAGTTTCTCAGAAATCTTCTTTCCAGTTTTGAACGGAAGATATTTCCTTTTTCACCATAGCCCTCTATGGGCTTCCTAATATCCCTTTGCCAATTCCACAAGAACAGCCTTAGCGAAAGGCTTCTTGAAGGGAAAGAAGTAACTCTGTGAGATGAATTAACAGAACACAGAGCACTGTCTCAGAAAGCTTCTTTCTAGTTTTGAACGGAAGATATTTCCTTTTTTACTGTAACCCTCTATGGGCTTCCAAATATCCCTTTGCCAATTCCACAAGAACAGACTTAGCGAAAGGCTTCTTGAAGGGAAAGATGTAACTCTGTGAGATGAATTCACAGAACACAGAGCAGTTTCTCAGAAAGCTTCTTTCCAGTTTTGAACGGAAGATATTTCCTTTTTCACCATAGCCCTCAATGGGCTTCCAAATATCCCTTTGCCAATTCCACAAGAACAGCCTTAGCGAAAGGCCTATTGAAAGGAAAGATGTAACTCTGTGAGATGAATTCACAGAACACAGAGCAGTTTTTCAGAAAGATTCTTTCCAGTTTTCAGCGGAAGATATTTCCTTTTTCACCATAGCCCACTGTGGGCTTCCAAATATCCCTTTGCCAATTCCACAAGAACAGCCTTAGCGAAAGGCTTCTTGAAGGGAAAGATGTAACTCTGTGAGATGAATTCACAGAACACAGAGCAGTTTCTCAGAAAGCTTCTTTCCAGTTTTGAACGGAAGATATTTCCTTTTTCACCATAGTCCTCTATGGGCTTCCAAATATCCCTTTGCCAATTCCACAAGAACAGCCTTAGCGAAAGGCTGCTTGAAGGGAAACATGTAACTCTGTGAGATGAGTTCACAGAACACAGAGCAGTTTCTCAGAAAGCTTCTTTCTAGTTTTGAACGGAAGATATTTCCTTTTTCACCATAGCCCTCAATGGGCTTCCAAATATCCCTTTGCCAATTCCACAAGAACAGCCTTAGCGAAAGGCCTATTGAAAGGAAAGATGTAACTCTGTGAGATGAATTCACAGAACACAGAGCAGTTTCTCAGAATGCTTCTTTCCAGTTTTGAACGGAAGATATTTCCTTTTTCCAAATAGCCCTCTATGGGCTTCCAAATATCCCTTTGCCAATTCCACAAAAACAGCCTTAGCGAAAGGCTTCTTGCAGGGAAAGATGTAACTCTGTGAGATGAATTCACAGAACACAGAGGAGTTTCTCAGAAAGCTTCTTTCCAGTTTTCAGCGGAAGATATTTCCTTTTTCACCATAGCCCACTATGGGCTTCCAAATATCCCTTTGCCAATTCCATAAGAACAGCCTTAGCGAAAGGCTGCTTGAAGGGAAACATGTAACCCTGTGAGATAAATTCACAGAACACAGAGCAGTTTCTCAGAAAGCTTCTTTCCAGTTTTGAACGGAAGATATTTACTTTTTCACCATAGATCTCTATGGGCTTCCAAATATCCCTTTGCCAATTCCACAAGAACAGCCTTAGCGAAAGGCTTCTTGAAGGGAAAGATGTAACTCTGTGAGATGAACTAACCGAACACAGAGTAGTTTCTCAGAAAGCTTCTTTCCAGTTTTGAACGGAAGATATTTCCTTTTTCACCATAGCCCTCTACGGACTTCCAAATATGCCTTTGCCAATTCCACAAGAACAGGCTTAGCGAAAGGCTTCTTGAAGGGAAAGATGTACCTCTGTGAGACGAATTTACAGAACACAGAGCAGTTTCTCAGAAAGCTTCTTTCCAGTTTTGAACGGAAGATATTTCCTTTTTCCCCATAGCCCTCTATGGGCTTCCAAATATCCCTTTGCCAATTCCACAAGAACAGACTTAGCGAAAGGCTTCTTGAAGGGAAAGATGTAACTCTGTGAGATGAATTAAGAGAACACAGAGCAGTTTCTCAGAAAGCTTCTTTCCAGTTTTGAACGGAAGATATTTCCTCTTTCACTGTAACCCTCTATGGGCTTCCAAATATCCCTTTGCCAATTCCACAAGAACAGACTTAGCGAAAGGCTTCTTGAAGGGAAAGATGTAACTCTGTGAGATGAATTAAGAGAACACAGAGCAGTTTCTCAGAAAGCTTCTTTCCAGTTCTGAACGGAAGATATTTCCTTTTTCACCATAGCCCTCTATGGGCTTCCAAATATCCCTTTGCCAATTCCACAAGAACAGCCTTAGCGAAAGGCTTCTTGAAGGGAAAGATGTAACTCTGTGAGATGAATTAAGAGAACACGGAGTAGTTTCTCAGAAAGCTTCTTTCCAGTTTTGAACGGAAGATATTTCCTTTTTCACTGTAACCCTCTATGGGCTTCCAAATATCCCTTTGCCAATTCCACAAGAACAGACTTAGCGAAAAGCTTCTTGAAGGGAAAGATGTAACTCTGTGAGATGAAATAAGAGAACACAGAGCAGTTTCTCAGAAAGCTTCTTTCCAGTTCTGAACGGAAGATATTTCCTTTTTCACCATAGCCCTCTATGGGCTTCCAAATATCCCTTTGCCAATTCCACAAGAACAGCCTTAGCGAAAGGCTTCTTGAAGGGAAAGATGTAATTCTGTGAGATGAATTCACAGAACACGGAGCAGTTTCTCAGAAAGCTTCTTTCCAGTTTTGAACGGAAGATATTTCCTTTTTCACTGTAGCCCTCTATGGGGTTCCAAATATCCCTTTGCCAATTCCACAAGAACAGCCTTAGCGAAAGGCTTCTTGAAGGGAAAGATGTAACTCTGTGAGAGGAATTAACAGACCACAGAGCAGTTTCTCAGAAAGCTTCTTTCCAGTTTTGAACGGAAGATATTTCCTTTTTCACCATAGCCCTCTATGGGCTTCCAAATATCCCTTTGCCAATTCCACAAGAACAGCCTTAGCGAAAGGCCTCTTGAAGGGAAAGATGTTACTCTGTGAGATGAATTCACAGAACACAGAGCAGTTTCTCAGCAAGCTTCTTTCCAGTTTTGAACGGAAGATATTTCCTTTTTCCACATAGCCCTCTATGGGCTTCCAAATATCCCTTTGCCAATTCCTCAAGAACAGCCTTAGCGAAAGGCTTCTTGAAGGGAAAGATGTAACTCTGTGAGATGAATTCACAGAACACAGAGCAGTTTCTCAGAAAACTTCCTTACAGTTTTGAACGGAAGATATTTCCTTTTTCACCATAGCCCTCTATGGGCTTCCAAATATCCCTTTGCCAATTCCACAAGAACAGCCTTAGCGAAAGGCTTCTTGAAGGGAAAGATGTAACTCTGTGAGATGAATTAAGAGAACACAGAGTAGTTTCTCAGAAAGCTTCTTTCCAGTTTTGAACGGAAGATATTTCCTTTTTCACTGTAACCCTCTATGGGCTTCCAAATATCCCTTTGCCAATTCCACAAGAACAGACTTAGCGAAAAGCTTCTTGAAGGGAAAGATGTAACTCTGTGAGATGAAATAAGAGAACACAGAGCAGTTTCTCAGAAAGCTTCTTTCCAGTTCTGAACGGAAGATATTTCCTTTTTCACCATAGCCCTCTATGGGCTTCCAAATATCCCTTTGCCAATTCCACAAGAACAGCCTTAGCGAAAGGCTTCTTGAAGGGAAAGATGTAATTCTGTGAGATGAATTCACAGAACACGGAGCAGTTTCTCAGAAAGCTTCTTTCCAGTTTTGAACGGAAGATATTTCCTTTTTCACTGTAGCCCTCTATGGGGTTCCAAATATCCCTTTGCCAATTCCACAAGAACAGCCTTAGCGAAAGGCTTCTTGAAGGGAAAGATGTAACTCTGTGAGAGGAATTAACAGACCACAGAGCAGTTTCTCAGAAAGCTTCTTTCCAGTTTTGAACGGAAGATATTTCCTTTTTCACCATAGCCCTCTATGGGCTTCCAAATATCCCTTTGCCAATTCCACAAGAACAGCCTTAGCGAAAGGCCTCTTGAAGGGAAAGATGTTACTCTGTGAGATGAATTCACAGAACACAGAGCAGTTTCTCAGAAAGCTTCTTTCCAGTTTTCAACGGAAGATATTTCCTTTTTCACCATAGCCCTCTATGGGCTTCCAAATATCCCTTTGCCAATTCCTCAAGAACAGCCTTAGCGAAAGGCTTCTTGAAGGGAAAGATGTAACTCTGTGAGATCAATTAACAGAACACAGAGCAGTTTCTCAGAAAGCTTCTTTACAGTTTTGAACGGAAGATATTTCCTTTTTCACCATAGCCCTCTATGGGCTTCCAAATATCCCTTTGCCAATTCCACAAGAACAGCCTTAGCGAAAGGCCTATTGAAAGGAAAGATGTAACTCTGTGAGATGAATTCACAGAACACAGAGCAGTTTCTCAGAAAGCTTCTTTCCAGTTTTGAACGGAAGATATTTCCTTTTTCCCCATAGCCCTCTATGGGCTTCCAAATATCCCTTTGCCAATTCCACAAGAACAGCCTTAGCGAAAGGCTTCTTGAAGGGAAAGATGTAACTCTGTGAGATGAATTAAGAGAACACAGAGCAGTTTCTCAGAAAGCTTCTTTCCAGTTTTGAACGGAAGATATTTCCTTTTTCACTGTAACCCTCTATGGGCTTCCAAATATCCCTTTGCCAATTCCACAAGAACAGACTTAGCGAAAGGCTTCTTGAAGGGAAAGATGTAACTCTGTGAGATGAATTAAGAGAACACAGAGCAGTTTCTCAGAAAGCTTCTTTCCAGTTCTGAACGGAAGATATTTCCTTTTTCACCATAGCCCTCTATGGGCTTCCAAATATCCCTTTGCCAATTCCACAAGAACAGCCTTAGCGAAAGGCTTCTTGAAGGGAAAGATGTAACTCTGTGAGATGAATTCACAGAACACAGAGCAGTTTCTCAGAAATCTTCTTTCCAGTTTTGAACGGAAGATATTTCCTTTTTCACCATAGCCCTCTATGGGCTTCCAAATATCCCTTTGCCAATTCCACAAGAACAGCCTTAGCGAAAGGCCTCTTGAAGGGAAAGATGTTACTCTGTGAGATGAATTCACAGAACACAGAGCAGTTTCTCAGCAAGCTTCTTTCCAGTTTTGAACGGAAGATATTTCCTTTTTCCACATAGCCCTCTATGGGCTTCCAAATATCCCTTTGCCAATTCCTCAAGAACAGCCTTAGCGAAAGGCTTCTTGAAGGGAAAGATGTAACTCTGTGAGATGAATTCACAGAACACAGAGCAGTTTCTCAGAAAACTTCTTTACAGTTTTGAACGGAAGATATTTCCTTTTTCACCATAGCCCTCTATGGGCTTCCAAATATCCCTTTGCCAATTCCACAAGAACAGCCTTAGCGAAAGGCCTATTGAAAGGAAAGATGTAACTCTGTGAGATGAATTCACAGAACACAGAGCAGTTTCTCAGAAAGCTTCTTTCCAGTTTTGAACGGAAGATATTTCCTTTTTCCCCATAGCCCTCTATGGGCTTCCAAATATCCCTTTGCCAATTCCACAAGAACAGCCTTAGCGAAAGGCTTCTTGAAGGGAAAGATGTAACTCTGTGAGATGAATTAAGAGAACACAGAGTAGTTTCTCAGAAAGCTTCTTTCCAGTTTTGAACGGAAGATATTTCCTTTTTCACTGTAACCCTCTATGGGCTTCCAAATATCCCTTTGCCAATTCCACAAGAACAGACTTAGCGAAAGGCTTCTTGAATGAAAGATGTAACTCTGTGAGATGAATTAAGAGAACACAGAGCAGTTTCTCAGAAAGCTTCTTTCCAGTTCTGAACGGAAGATATTTCCTTTTTCACTATAGCCCTCTATGGGCTTCCAAATATCCCTTTGCCAATTCCACAAGAACAGCCTTAGCGAAAGGCTTCTTGAAGGGAAAGATGTAACTCTGTGAGATGAGTTAAGAGAACACAGAGCAGTTTCTCAGAAAGCTTCTTTCCAGTTTTGAACGGAAGATATTTCCTTTTTCACTGTAACCCTCTATGGGCTTCCAAATATCCCTTTGCCAATTCCACAAGAACAGACTTAGCGAAAGGCTTCTTGAAGGGAAAGATGTAACTCTGTGAGATGAATTAAGAGAACACAGAGCAGTTTCTCAGAAAGCTTCTTTCCAGTTCTGAACGGAAGATATTTCCTTTTTCACCATAGCCCTCTATGGGCTTCCAAATATCCCTTTGCCAATTCCACAAGAACAGCCTTAGCGAAAGGCTTCTTGAAGGGAAAGATGTAACTCTGTGAGATGAATTAAGAGAACACAGAGTAGTTTCTCAGAAAGCTTCTTTCCAGTTTTGAACGGAAGATATTTCCTTTTTCACTGTAACCCTCTATGGGCTTCCAAATATCCCTTTGCCAATTCCACAAGAACAGACTTAGCGAAAAGCTTCTTGAAGGGAAAGATGTAACTCTTTGAGATGAAATAAGAGAACACAGAGCAGTTTCTCAGAAAGCTTCTTTCCAGTTCTGAACGGAAGATATTTCCTTTTTCCCCATAGCCCTCTATGGGCTTCCAAATATCCCTTTGCCAATTCCACAAGAACAGCCTTAGCGAAAGGCTTCTTGAAGGGAAAGATGTAACTCTGTGAGATGAATTAAGAGAACACAGAGTAGTTTCTCAGAAAGCTTCTTTCCAGTTTTGAACGGAAGGTATTTCCTTTTTCACTGTAACCCTCTATGGGCTTCCAAATATCCCTTTGCCAATTCCACAAGAACAGACTTAGCGAAAAGCTTCTTGAAGGGAAAGATGTAACTCTGTGAGATGAAATAAGAGAACACAGAGCAGTTTCTCAGAAAGCTTCTTTCCAGTTCTGAACGGAAGATATTTCCTTTTTCACCATAGCCCTCTGTGGGCTTCCAAATATCCCTTTGCCAATTCCACAAGAACAGCCTTAGCGAAAGGCTTCTTGAAGGGAAAGATGTAACTCTGTGAGATGAATTCACAGAACACAGAGCAGTTTCTCAGAAAGCTTCTTTCCAGTTTTGAACGGAAGATATTTCCTTTTTCACTGTAGCCCTCTAAGGGCTTCCAAATATCCCTTTGCCAATTCCACAAGAACAGCCTTAGCGAAAGGCTTCTTGAAGGGAAAGATGTAACTCTGTGAGAGGAATTAACAGAACACAGAGCAGTTTCTCAGAAAGCTTCTTTCCAGTTTTGAACGGAAGATATTTCCTTTTTCACTGTAGCCCTCTATGGGCTTCCAAATATCCCTTTGCCAATTCCACAAGAACCGCCTTAGCGAAAGGCCTCTTGAAGGGAAAGATGTTACTCTGTGAGATGAATTCACAGAACACAGAGCAGTTTCTCAGAAAGCTTCTTTCCAGTTTTGAACGGAAGATATTTCCTTTTTCACCATACCCCTATATGGGCTTCCAAATATCCCTTTGCCAATTCCTCAAGAACAGCCTTAGCGAAAGGCTTCTTGAAGGGAAAGATGTAACTCTGTGAGATGAATTCACAGAACACAGAGCAGTTTCTCAGAAAGCTTCTTTACAGTTTTGAACGGAAGATATTTCCTTTTTCACCATAGCCCTCTATGGGCTTCCAAATATCCCTTTGCCAATTCCACAATAACAGCCTTAGCGAAAGGCCTATTGAAAGGAAAGATGTAACTCTGTGAGATGAATTCACAGAACACAGAGCAGTTTCTCAGAAAGCTTCTTTCCAGTTTTGAACGGAAGATATTTCCTTTTTCCACATAGCCCTCTATGGGCTTCCAAATATCCCTTTGCCAATTCCACAAGAACAGCCTTAGCGAAAGGCTTCTTGAAGGGAAAGATGTAACTCTGTGAGATGAATTAAGAGAACACAGAGCAGTTTCTCAGAAAGCTTCTTTCCAGTTTTGAACGGAAGATATTTCCTTTTTCACTGTAACCCTCTATGGGCTTCCAAATATCCCTTTGCCAATTCCACAAGAACAGACTTAGCGAAAAGCTTCTTGAAGGGAAAGATGTAACTCTTTGAGATGAAATAAGAGAACACAGAGCAGTTTCTCAGAAAGCTTCTTTCCAGTTCTGAACGGAAGATATTTCCTTTTTCCCCATAGCCCTCTATGGGCTTCCAAATATCCCTTTGCCAATTCCACAAGAACAGCCTTAGCGAAAGGCTTCTTGAAGGGAAAGATGTAACTCTGTGAGATGAATTAAGAGAACACAGAGTAGTTTCTCAGAAAGCTTCTTTCCAGTTTTGAACGGAAGGTATTTCCTTTTTCACTGTAACCCTCTATGGGCTTCCAAATATCCCTTTGCCAATTCCACAAGAACAGACTTAGCGAAAAGCTTCTTGAAGGGAAAGATGTAACTCTGTGAGATGAAATAAGAGAACACACAGCAGTTTCTCAGAAAGCTTCTTTCCAGTTCTGAACGGAAGATATTTCCTTTTTCACCATAGCCCTCTGTGTGCTTCCAAATATCCCTTTGCCAATTCCACAAGAACAGCCTTAGCGAAAGGCTTCTTGAAGGGAAAGATGTAACTCTGTGAGATGAATTCACAGAACACAGAGCAGTTTCTCAGAAAGCTTCTTTCCAGTTTTGAACGGAAGATATTTCCTTTTTCACTGTAGCCCTCTAAGGGCTTCCAAATATCCCTTTGCCAATTCCACAAGAACAGCCTTAGCGAAAGGCTTCTTGAAGGGAAAGATGTAACTCTGTGAGAGGAATTAACAGAACACAGAGCAGTTTCTCAGAAAGCTTCTTTCCAGTTTTGAACGGAAGATATTTCCTTTTTCACTGTAGCCCTCTATGGGCTTCCAAATATCCCTTTGCCAATTCCACAAGAACCGCCTTAGCGAAAGGCCTCTTGAAGGGAAAGATGTTACTCTGTGAGATGAATTCACAGAACACAGAGCAGTTTCTCAGAAAGCTTCTTTCCAGTTTTGAACGGAAGATATTTCCTTTTTCACCATACCCCTATATGGGCTTCCAAATATCCCTTTGCCAATTCCTCAAGAACAGCCTTAGCGAAAGGCTTCTTGAAGGGAAAGATGTAACTCTGTGAGATGAATTCACAGAACACAGAGCAGTTTCTCAGAAAGCTTCTTTACAGTTTTGAACGGAAGATATTTCCTTTTTCACCATAGCCCTCTATGGGCTTCCAAATATCCCTTTGCCAATTCCACAAGAACAGCCTTAGCGAAAGGCCTATTGAAAGGAAAGATGTAACTCTGTGAGATGAATTCACAGAACACAGAGCAGTTTCTCAGAAAGCTTCTTTCCAGTTTTGAACGGAAGATATTTCCTTTTTCCACATAGCCCTCTATGGGCTTCCAAATATCCCTTTGCCAATTCCACAAGAACAGCCTTAGCGAAAGGCTTCTTGAAGGGAAAGATGTAACTCTGTGAGATGAATTAAGAGAACACAGAGCAGTTTCTCAGAAAGCTTCTTTCCAGTTTTGAACGGAAGATATTTCCTTTTTCACTGTAACCCTCTATGGGCTTCCAAATATCCCTTTGCCAATTCCACAAGAACAGACTTAGCGAAAGGCTTCTTGAAGGGAAAGATGTAACTCTATGAGATGAATTAAGAGAACACAGAGCAGTTTCTCAGAAAGCTTCTTTCCAGTTCTGAACGGAAGATATTTCCTTTTTCCCCATAGCCCTCTATGGGCTTCCAAATATCCCTTTGCCAATTCCACAAGAACAGCCTTAGCGAAAGGCTTCTTGAAGGGAAAGATGTAACACTGTGAGATGAATTAAGAGAACACAGAGTAGTTTCTCAGAAAGCTTCTTTCCAGTTTTGAACGGAAGATATTTCCTTTTTCACTGTAACCCTCTATGGGCTTCCAAATATCCCTTTGCCAATTCCACAAGAACAGACTTAGCGAAAAGCTTCTTGAAGGGAAAGATGTAACTCTGTGAGATGAAATAAGAGAACACAGAGCAGTTTCTCAGAAAGCTTCTTTCCAGTTCTGAACGGAAGATATTTCCTTTTTCACCATAGCCCTCTATGGGCTTCCAAATATCCCTTTGCCAATTCCACAAGAACCGCCTTAGCGAAAGGCCTATTGAAAGGAAAGATGTAACTCTGTGAGATGAATTCACAGAACACAGAGCAGTTTCTCAGAAAGCTTCTTTCCAGTTTTGAACGGAAGATATTTCCTTTTTCACCATAGCCCTCTATGGGCTTCCAAATATCCCTTTGCCAATTCCACAAGAACAGCCTTAGCGAAAGGCCTCTTGAAGGGAAAGATGTAACTCTGTGAGATGAATTCACAGAACACAGAGCAGTTTCTCAGAAAGCTTCTTTCCAGTTTTGAACGGAAGATATTTCCTTTTTCACCGTAGCCCTCTATGGGCTTCCAAATATCCCTTTGCCAATTCCACAAGAACAGCCTTAGCGAAAGGCTTCTTAAAGGGAAAGATGTAACTCTGTGAGATGAATTCACAGAACACAGAGCAGTTTCTCAGAAAGCTTCTTTCCAGTTTTCAGCGGGAGATATTTCCTTTTTCACCATAGCCCACTATGGGCTTCCAAATATCCCTTTGCCAATTCCACAAGAACAGCCTTAGCGAAAGGCTTCTTGAAGGGAAAGATGTAACTCTGTGAGATGAATTAAGAGAACACAGAGCAGTTTCTCAGAAAGCTTCTTTCCAGTTTTGAACGGAAGATATTTCCTTTTTCACTGTGGCCCTCTATGGGCTTCCCAATATCCCTTTGCGAATTCCGCAAGAACAGCCTTAGCGAAAGGCTTCTTGAAGGGAAAGATGTAACTCTGTGAGATGAATTCACAGAACACAGAGCAGTTTCTCAGAAAGCTTCTTTCTAGTTTTGAACGGAAGATATTTCCTTTTTCCCCATAGCCCTCTATGGGCTTCCAAATATCCCTTTGCCAATTCCACAAGAACAGCCTTAGCGAAAGGCGTCTTGAAGGGAAAGATGTAACTCTGTGAGATGAATTCACAGAACACAGAGCACTTTCTCTGAAAGCTTCTTTCCAGTTTTGAACGGAAGATATTTCCTTTTTCACTGTAGCCTTCTATGGGCTTCCAAATATCACTTTGCCAATTCCACAAGAACAGCCTTAGCGAAAGGCTTCTTGAAGGGAAAGATGTAACTCTGTGAGATGAATTCACAGAACACAGAGCAGTTTCTCAGAAAGCTTCTTTCTAGTTTTGAACGGAAGATATTTCCTTTTTCACCATAGCCCTCAATGGGCTTCCAAATATCCCTTTGCCAATTCCACAAGAACAGCCTAGCGAAAGGCCTATTGAAAGGAAAGATGTAACTCTGTGAGATGAATTCACAGAACACAGAGCAGTTTCTCAAAATGCTTCTTTCCAGCTTTGAACGGAAGATATTTCCTTTTTCCAAATAGCCCTCTATGGGCTTCCAAATATCCCTTTGCCAATTCCACAAGAACAGCCTTAGCGAAAGGCTTCTTGCAGGGAAAGATGTAACTCTGTGAGATGAATTCACAGAACACAGAGCAGTTTCTCAGAAAGCTTCTTTCCAGTTTTCAGCGGAAGATATTTCCTTTTTCACCATAGCCCACTATGGGCTTCCAAATATCCCTTTGCCAATTCCACAAGAACAGCCTTAGCGAAAGGCTTCTTGAAGGGAAAGATGTAACTCTGTGAGATGAATTCACAGAACACAAAGCAGTTTCTCAGAAAGCTTCTTTCCAGTTTTCAACGGAAGATATTTCCTTTTTCACCATAGTCCTCTATGGGCTTCCAAATATCCCTTTGCCAATTCCACAAGAACAGCCTTAGCGAAAGGCTGCTTGAAGGGAAACATGTAACCCTGTGAGATAAATTCACAGAACACAGAGCAGTTTCTCAGAAAGCTTCTTTCCAGTTTTGAACGGAAGATATTTACTTTTTCACCATAGATCTCTATGGGCTTCCAAATATCCCTTTGCCAATTCCACAAGAACAGCCTTAGCGAAAGGCTTCTTGAAGGGAAAGATGTAACTCTGTGAGATGAACTAACAGAACACAGAGTAGTTTCTCAGAAAGCTTCTTTCCAGTTTTGAACGGAAGATATTTCCTTTTTCACCATAGCCCTCTACGGACTTCCAAATATGCCTTTGCCAATTCCACAAGAACAGGCTTAGCGAAAGGCTTCTTGAAGGGAAAGATGTACCTCTGTGAGACGAATTTACAGAACACAGAGCAGTTTCTCAGAAAGCTTCTTTCCAGTTTTGAACGGAAGATATTTCCTTTTTCCCCATAGCCCTCTATGGGCTTCCAAATATCCCTTTGCCAATTCCACAAGAACAGCCTTAGCGAAAGGCTTCTTGAAGGGAAAGATGTAACTCTGTGAGATGAATTAAGAGAACACAGAGCAGTTTCTCAGAAAGCTTCTTTCCAGTTTTGAACGGAAGATATTTCCTTTTTCACTGTAACCCTCTATGGGCTTCCAAATATCCCTTTGCCAATTTCACAAGAACAGACTTAGCGAAAGGCTTCTTGAAGGGAAAGATGTAACTCTGTGAGATGAATTAAGAGAACACAGAGCAGTTTCTCAGAGAGCTTCTTTCCAGTTCTGAACGGAAGATATTTCCTTTTTCACCATAGCCCTCTATGGGCTTCCAAATATCCCTTTGCCAATTCCACAAGAACAGCCTTAGCGAAAGGCTTCTTGAAGGGAAAGATGTAACTCTGTGAGATGAATTCACACAACACAGAGCAGTTTCTCAGAAAGCTTCTTTCCAGTTTTGAACGGAAGATATTTCCTTTTTCACCATAGCCCTCTATGGGCTTCCAAATATCCCTTTGCCAATTCCACAAGAACAGCCTTAGCGAAAGGCCTCTTGAAGGGAAAGATGTTACTCTGTGAGATGAATTCACAGAACACAGAGCAGTTTCTCAGCAAGCTTCTTTCCAGTTTTGAACGGAAGATATTTCCTTTTTCCACATAGCCCTCTATGGGCTTCCAAATATCCCTTTGCCAATTCCTCAAGAACAGCCTTAGCGAAAGGCTTCTTGAAGGGAAAGATGTAACTCTGTGAGATGAATTCACAGAACACAGAGCAGTTTCTCAGAAAACTTCTTTACAGTTTTGAACGGAAGATATTTCCTTTTTCACCATAGCCCTCTATGGGCTTCCAAATATCCCTTTGCCAATTCCACAAGAACAGCCTTAGCGAAAGGCCTATTGAAAGGAAAGATGTAACTCTGTGAGATGAATTCACAGAACACAGAGCAGTTTCTCAGAAAGCTTCTTTCCAGTTTTGAACGGAAGATATTTCCTTTTTCCCCATAGCCCTCTATGGGCTTCCAAATATCCCTTTGCCAATTCCACAAGAACAGCCTTAGCAAAAGGCTTCTTGAAGGGAAAGATGTAACTCTGTGAGATGAATTAAGAGAACACAGAGTAGTTTCTCAGAAAGCTTCTTTCCAGTTTTGAACGGAAGATATTTCCTTTTTCACTGTAACCCTCTATGGGCTTCCAAATATCCCTTTGCCAATTCCACAAGAACAGACTTAGCGAAAAGCTTCTTGAAGGGAAAGATGTAACTCTGTGAGATGAAATAAGAGAACACAGAGCAGTTTCTCAGAAAGCTTCTTTCCAGTTCTGAACGGAAGATATTTCCTTTTTCACCATAGCCCTCTGTGGGCTTCCAAATATCCCTTTGCCAATTCCACAAGAACAGCCTTAGCGAAAGGCTTCTTGAAGGGAAAGATGTAACTCTGTGAGATGAATTCACAGAACACAGAGCAGTTTCTCAGAAAGCTTCTTTCCAGTTTTGAACGGAAGATATTTCCTTTTTCACTGTAGCCCTCTATGGGCTTCCAAATATCCCTTTGCCAATTCCACAAGAACAGCCTTAGCGAAAGGCTTCTTGAAGGGAAAGATGTAACTCTGTGAGAGGAATTAACAGAACACAGAGCAGTTTCTCAGAAAGCTTCTTTCCAGTTTTGAACGGAACATATTTCCTTTTTCACCATAGCCCTCTATGGGCTTCCAAATATCCCTTTGCCAATTCCACAAGAACCGCCTTAGCGAAAGGCCTCTTGAAGGGAAAGATGTTACTCTGTGAGATGAATTCACAGAACACAGAGCAGTTTCTCAGAAAGCTTCTTTCCAGTTTCGAACGGAAGATATTTCCTTTTTCACCATAGCCCTCTATGGGCTTCCAAATATCCCTTTGCCAATTCCTCAAGAACAGCCTTAGCGAAAGGCTTCTTGAAGGGAAAGATGTAACTCTGTGAGATGAATTAAGAGAACACAGAGCAGTTTCTCAGAAAGCTTCTTTCCAGTTTTGAACGGAAGATATTTCCTTTTTCGCTGTAACCCTCTATGGGCTTCCAAATATCCCTTTGCCAATTCCACAAGAACAGACTTAGCGAAAGGCTTCTTGAAGGGAAAGATGTAACTCTGTGAGATGAATTAAGAGAACACAGAGCAGTTTCTCAGAAAGCTTCTTTCCAGTTCTGAACGGAAGATATTTCCTTTTTCCCCATAGCCCTCTATGGGCTTCCAAATATCCCTTTGCCAATTCCACAAGAACAGCCTTAGCGAAAGGATTCTAGAAGGGAAAGATGTAACACTGTGAGATGAATTAAGAGAACACAGAGTAGTTTCTCAGAAAGCTTCTTTCCAGTTTTGAACGGAAGATATTTCCTTTTTCACTGTAACCCTCTATGGGCTTCCAAATATCCCTTTGCCAATTCCACAAGAACAGACTTAGCGAAAAGCTTCTTGAAGGGAAAGATGTAACTCTGTGAGATGAAATAAGAGAACACAGAGCAGTTTCTCAGAAAGCTTCCTTCCAGTTCTGAACGGAAGATATTTCCTTTTTCACCCTAGCCCTCTATGGGCTTCCAAATATCCCTTTGCCAATTCCACAAGAACCGCCTTAGCGAAAGGCCTCTTGAAGGGAAAGATGTTACTCTGTGAGATGAATTCACAGAACACAGAGCAGTTTCTCAGAAAGCTTCTTTCCAGTTTTGAACGGAAGATATTTCCTTTTTCACCATAGCCCTCTATGGGCTTCCAAATATCCCTTTGCCAATTCCTCAAGAACAGCCTTAGCGAAAGGCTTCTTGAAGGGAAAGATGTAACTCTGTGAGATGAATTCACAGAACACAGAGCAGTCTCTCAGAAAGCTTCTTTCCAGTTTTGAACGGAAGATATTTCCTTTTTCCACATAGCCCTCTATGGGCTTCCAAATATCCCTTTGCCAATTCCACAAGAACAGCCTTAGCGAAAGGCCTCTTGAAGGGAAAGATGTAACTCTGTGAGATGAATTCACAGAACACAGAGCAGTTTCTCAGAAAGCTTCTTTCCAGTTTTGAACGGAAGATATTTCCTTTTTCACCGTAGCCCTCTATGGGCTTCCAAATATCCCTTTGCCAATTCCACAAGAACAGCCTTAGCGAAAGGCTTCTTAAAGGGAAAGATGTAACTCTGTGAGATGAATTCACAGAACACAGAGCAGTTTCTCAGAAAGCTTCTTTCCAGTTTTCAGCGGGAGATATTTCCTTTTTCACCATAGCCCACTATGGGCTTCCAAATATCCCTTTGCCAATTCCACAAGAACAGCCTTAGCGAAAGGCTTCTTGAAGGGAAAGATGTAACTCTGTGAGATGAATTAAGAGAACACAGAGCAGTTTCTCAGAAAGCTTCTTTCCAGTTTTGAACGGAAGATATTTCCTTTTTCACTGTGGCCCTCTATGGGCTTCCCAATATCCCTTTGCGAATTCCGCAAGAACAGCCTTAGCGAAAGGCTTCTTGAAGGGAAAGATGTAACTCTGTGAGATGAATTCACAGAACACAGAGCAGTTTCTCAGAAAGCTTCTTTCTAGTTTTGAACGGAAGATATTTCCTTTTTCCCCATAGCCCTCTATGGGCTTCCAAATATCCCTTTGCCAATTCCACAAGAACAGCCTTAGCGAAAGGCGTCTTGAAGGGAAAGATGTAACTCTGTGAGATGAATTCACAGAACACAGAGCACTTTCTCTGAAAGCTTCTTTCCAGTTTTGAACGGAAGATATTTCCTTTTTCACTGTAGCCTTCTATGGGCTTCCAAATATCACTTTGCCAATTCCACAAGAACAGCCTTAGCGAAAGGCTTCTTGAAGGGAAAGATGTAACTCTGTGAGATGAATTCACAGAACACAGAGCAGTTTCTCAGAAAGCTTCTTTCTAGTTTTGAACGGAAGATATTTCCTTTTTCACCATAGCCCTCAATGGGCTTCCAAATATCCCTTTGCCAATTCCACAAGAACAGCCTAGCGAAAGGCCTATTGAAAGGAAAGATGTAACTCTGTGAGATGAATTCACAGAACACAGAGCAGTTTCTCAGAATGCTTCTTTCCAGCTTTGAACGGAAGATATTTCCTTTTTCCAAATAGCCCTCTATGGGCTTCCAAATATCCCTTTGCCAATTCCACAAGAACAGCCTTAGCGAAAGGCTTCTTGCAGGGAAAGATGTAACTCTGTGAGATGAATTCACAGAACACAGAGCAGTTTCTCAGAAAGCTTCTTTCCAGTTTTCAGCGGAAGATATTTCCTTTTTCACCATAGCCCACTATGGGCTTCCAAATATCCCTTTGCCAATTCCACAAGAACAGCCTTAGCGAAAGGCTTCTTGAAGGGAAAGATGTAACTCTGTGAGATGAATTCACAGAACACAAAGCAGTTTCTCAGAAAGCTTCTTTCCAGTTTTCAACGGAAGATATTTCCTTTTTCACCATAGTCCTCTATGGGCTTCCAAATATCCCTTTGCCAATTCCACAAGAACAGCCTTAGCGAAAGGCTGCTTGAAGGGAAACATGTAACCCTGTGAGATAAATTCACAGAACACAGAGCAGTTTCTCAGAAAGCTTCTTTCCAGTTTTGAACGGAAGATATTTACTTTTTCACCATAGATCTCTATGGGCTTCCAAATATCCCTTTGCCAATTCCACAAGAACAGCCTTAGCGAAAGGCTTCTTGAAGGGAAAGATGTAACTCTGTGAGATGAACTAACAGAACACAGAGTAGTTTCTCAGAAAGCTTCTTTCCAGTTTTGAACGGAAGATATTTCCTTTTTCACCATAGCCCTCTACGGACTTCCAAATATGCCTTTGCCAATTCCACAAGAACAGGCTTAGCGAAAGGCTTCTTGAAGGGAAAGATGTACCTCTGTGAGACGAATTTACAGAACACAGAGCAGTTTCTCAGAAAGCTTCTTTCCAGTTTTGAACGGAAGATATTTCCTTTTTCCCCATAGCCCTCTATGGGCTTCCAAATATCCCTTTGCCAATTCCACAAGAACAGCCTTAGCGAAAGGCTTCTTGAAGGGAAAGATGTAACTCTGTGAGATGAATTAAGAGAACACAGAGCAGTTTCTCAGAAAGCTTCTTTCCAGTTTTGAACGGAAGATATTTCCTTTTTCACTGTAACCCTCTATGGGCTTCCAAATATCCCTTTGCCAATTCCACAAGAACAGACTTAGCGAAAGGCTTCTTGAAGGGAAAGATGTAACTCTGTGAGATGAATTAAGAGAACACAGAGCAGTTTCTCAGAGAGCTTCTTTCCAGTTCTGAACGGAAGATATTTCCTTTTTCACCATAGCCCTCTATGGGCTTCCAAATATCCCTTTGCCAATTCCACAAGAACAGCCTTAGCGAAAGGCTTCTTGAAGGGAAAGATGTAACTCTGTGAGATGAATTCACACAACACAGAGCAGTTTCTCAGAAAGCTTCTTTCCAGTTTTGAACGGAAGATATTTCCTTTTTCACCATAGCCCTCTATGGGCTTCCAAATATCCCTTTGCCAATTCCACAAGAACAGCCTTAGCGAAAGGCCTCTTGAAGGGAAAGATGTTACTCTGTGAGATGAATTCACAGAACACAGAGCAGTTTCTCAGCAAGCTTCTTTCCAGTTTTGAACGGAAGATATTTCCTTTTTCCACATAGCCCTCTATGGGCTTCCAAATATCCCTTTGCCAATTCCTCAAGAACAGCCTTAGCGAAAGGCTTCTTGAAGGGAAAGATGTAACTCTGTGAGATGAATTCACAGAACACAGAGCAGTTTCTCAGAAAACTTCTTTACAGTTTTGAACGGAAGATATTTCCTTTTTCACCATAGCCCTCTATGGGCTTCCAAATATCCCTTTGCCAATTCCACAAGAACAGCCTTAGCGAAAGGCCTATTGAAAGGAAAGATGTAACTCTGTGAGATGAATTCACAGAACACAGAGCAGTTTCTCAGAAAGCTTCTTTCCAGTTTTGAACGGAAGATATTTCCTTTTTCCCCATAGCCCTCTATGGGCTTCCAAATATCCCTTTGCCAATTCCACAAGAACAGCCTTAGCAAAAGGCTTCTTGAAGGGAAAGATGTAACTCTGTGAGATGAATTAAGAGAACACAGAGTAGTTTCTCAGAAAGCTTCTTTCCAGTTTTGAACGGAAGATATTTCCTTTTTCACTGTAACCCTCTATGGGCTTCCAAATATCCCTTTGCCAATTCCACAAGAACAGACTTAGCGAAAAGCTTCTTGAAGGGAAAGATGTAACTCTGTGAGATGAAATAAGAGAACACAGAGCAGTTTCTCAGAAAGCTTCTTTCCAGTTCTGAACGGAAGATATTTCCTTTTTCACCATAGCCCTCTGTGGGCTTCCAAATATCCCTTTGCCAATTCCACAAGAACAGCCTTAGCGAAAGGCTTCTTGAAGGGAAAGATGTAACTCTGTGAGATGAATTCACAGAACACAGAGCAGTTTCTCAGAAAGCTTCTTTCCAGTTTTGAACGGAAGATATTTCCTTTTTCACTGTAGCCCTCTATGGGCTTCCAAATATCCCTTTGCCAATTCCACAAGAACAGCCTTAGCGAAAGGCTTCTTGAAGGGAAAGATGTAACTCTGTGAGAGGAATTAACAGAACACAGAGCAGTTTCTCAGAAAGCTTCTTTCCAGTTTTGAACGGAACATATTTCCTTTTTCACCATAGCCCTCTATGGGCTTCCAAATATCCCTTTGCCAATTCCACAAGAACCGCCTTAGCGAAAGGCCTCTTGAAGGGAAAGATGTTACTCTGTGAGATGAATTCACAGAACACAGAGCAGTTTCTCAGAAAGCTTCTTTCCAGTTTCGAACGGAAGATATTTCCTTTTTCACCATAGCCCTCTATGGGCTTCCAAATATCCCTTTGCCAATTCCTCAAGAACAGCCTTAGCGAAAGGCTTCTTGAAGGGAAAGATGTAACTCTGTGAGATGAATTAAGAGAACACAGAGCAGTTTCTCAGAAAGCTTCTTTCCAGTTTTGAACGGAAGATATTTCCTTTTTCGCTGTAACCCTCTATGGGCTTCCAAATATCCCTTTGCCAATTCCACAAGAACAGACTTAGCGAAAGGCTTCTTGAAGGGAAAGATGTAACTCTGTGAGATGAATTAAGAGAACACAGAGCAGTTTCTCAGAAAGCTTCTTTCCAGTTCTGAACGGAAGATATTTCCTTTTTCCCCATAGCCCTCTATGGGCTTCCAAATATCCCTTTGCCAATTCCACAAGAACAGCCTTAGCGAAAGGATTCTAGAAGGGAAAGATGTAACACTGTGAGATGAATTAAGAGAACACAGAGTAGTTTCTCAGAAAGCTTCTTTCCAGTTTTGAACGGAAGATATTTCCTTTTTCACTGTAACCCTCTATGGGCTTCCAAATATCCCTTTGCCAATTCCACAAGAACAGACTTAGCGAAAAGCTTCTTGAAGGGAAAGATGTAACTCTGTGAGATGAAATAAGAGAACACAGAGCAGTTTCTCAGAAAGCTTCCTTCCAGTTCTGAACGGAAGATATTTCCTTTTTCACCCTAGCCCTCTATGGGCTTCCAAATATCCCTTTGCCAATTCCACAAGAACCGCCTTAGCGAAAGGCCTCTTGAAGGGAAAGATGTTACTCTGTGAGATGAATTCACAGAACACAGAGCAGTTTCTCAGAAAGCTTCTTTCCAGTTTTGAACGGAAGATATTTCCTTTTTCACCATAGCCCTCTATGGGCTTCCAAATATCCCTTTGCCAATTCCTCAAGAACAGCCTTAGCGAAAGGCTTCTTGAAGGGAAAGATGTAACTCTGTGAGATGAATTCACAGAACACAGAGCAGTCTCTCAGAAAGCTTCTTTCCAGTTTTGAACGGAAGATATTTCCTTTTTCCACATAGCCCTCTATGGGCTTCCAAATATCCCTTTGCCAATTCCACAAGAACAGCCTTAGCGAAAGGCTTCTTGAAGGGAAAGATGTAACACTGTGAGATGAATTAAGAGAACACAGAGTAGTTTCTCAGAAAGCTTCTTTCCAGTTTTGAACGGAAGATATTTCCTTTTTCACTGTAACCCTCTATGGGCTTCCAAATATCCCTTGCCAATTCCACAAGAACAGACTTAGCGAAAAGCTTCTTGAAGGGAAAGATGTAACTCTGTGAGATGAAATAAGAGAACACAGAGCAGTTTCTCAGAAAGCTTCTTTCCAGTTCTGAACGGAAGATATTTCCTTTTTCACCTTAGCCCTCTATGGGCTTCCAAATATCCCTTTGCCAATTCCACAAGAACAGCCTTAGCGAAAGGCTTCTTGAAGGGAAAGATGTAACTCTGTGAGAGGAATTAACAGAACACAGAGCAGTTTCTCAGAAAGCTTCTTTCCAGTTTTGAACGGAAGATATTTCCTTTTTCACTGTAGCCCTCTATGGGCTTCCAAATATCCCTTTGCCAATTCCACAAGAACAGCCTTAGCGAAAGGCTTCTTGAAGGGAAAGATGTAACTCTGTGAGAGGAATTAACAGAACACAGAGCAGTTTCTCAGAAAGCTTCTTTCCAGTTTTGAACGGAAGATATTTCCTTTTTCACCATAGCCCTCTATGGGCTTCCAAATATCCCTTTGCCAATTCCACAAGAACCGCCTTAGCGAAAGGCCTCTTGAAGGGAAAGATGTTACTCTGTGAGATGAATTCACAGAACACAGAGCAGTTTCTCAGAAAGCTTCTTTCCAGTTTTGAACGGAAGATATTTCCTTTTTCACCATAGCCCTCTATGGGCTTCCAAATATCCCTTTGCCAATTCCTCAAGAACAGCCTTAGCGAAAGGCTTCTTGAAGGGAAAGATGTAACTCTGTGAGATGAATTCACAGAACACAGAGCAGTTTCTCAGAAAGCTTCTTTCCAGTTTTGAACGGAAGATATTTCCTTTTTCCACATAGCCCTCTATGGGCTTCCAAATATCCCTTTGCCAATTCCACAAGAACAGCCTTAGCGAAAGGCTTCTTGAAGGGAAAGATGTAACTCTGTGAGATGAATTAAGAGAACACAGAGTAGTTTCTCAGAAAGCTTCTTTCCAGTTTTGAACGGAAGATATTTCCTTTTTCACTGTAACCCTCTATGGGCTTCCAAACATCACTTTGCCAATTCCACAAGAACAGACTTAGCGAAAGGCTTCTTGAAGGGAAAGATGTAACTCTGTGAGATGAAATAAGAGAACACAGAGCAGTTTCTCAGAAAGCTTCTTTCCAGTTCTGAACGGAAGATATTTCCTTTTTCACCATAGCCCTCTATGGGCTTCCAAATATCCCTTTGCCAATTCCTCAAGAACAGCCTTAGCGTAAGGCTTCTTGAAGGGAAAGATGTAACTCTGTGAGATGAATTCACAGAACACAGAGCAGTTTCTCATAAAACTTCTTTACAGTTTTGAACGGAAGATATTTCCTTTTTCAACATAGCCCTCTATGGGCTTCCAAATATCCCTTTGCCAATTCCACAAGAACAGCCTTAGCGAAAGGCCTATTGAAAGGAAAGATGTAACTCTGTGAGATGAATTCACAGAACACAGAGCAGTTTCTCAGAAAGCTTCTTTCCAGTTTTGAACGGAATATATTTCCTTTTTCCCCATAGCCCTCTATGGGCTTCCAAATATCCCTTTGCCAATTCCACAAGAACAGCCATAGCGAAAGGCTTCTTGAAGGGAAAGATGTAACTCTGTGAGATGAATTAAGAGAACACAGAGCAGTTTCTCAGAAAGCTTCTTTCCAGTTTTGAACGGAAGATATTTCCTTTTTCACTGTAACCCTCTATGGGCTTCCAAATATCCCTTTGCCAATTCCACAAGAACAGACTTAGCGAAAGGCTTCTTGAAGGGAAAGATGTAACTCTGTGAGATGAATTAAGAGAACACAGAGCAGTTTCTCAGAAAGCTTCTTTCCAGTTCTGAACGGAAGATATTTCCTTTTTCACCATAGCCCTCTATGGGCTTCCAAATATCCCTGTGCCAATTCCACAAGAACAGTCTTAGCGAAAGGCTTCTTGAAGGGAAAGATGTAACTCTGTGAGATGAATTAAGAGAACACAGAGTAGTTTCTCAGAAAGCTTCTTTCCAGTTTTGAACGGAAGATATTTCCTTTTTCACTGTGACTCTCTATGGGCTTCCAAATATCCCTTTGCCAATTCCACAAGAACAGACTTATCGAAAAGCTTCTTGAAGGGAAAGATGTAACTCTGTGAGATAAAATAAGAGAACACAGAGCAGTTTCTCAGAAAGCTTCTTTCCAGTTTTGAACGGAAGATATTTCCTTTTTCACTGTAGCCCTCTATGCGCTTCCAAATATCCCTTTGCCAATTCCACTAGAACAGCCTTAGCGAAAGGCTTCTTGAAGGGAAAGATGTAACCCTGTGAGAGGAATTAACAGAACACAGAGCAGTTTCTCAGAAAGCTTCTTTCCAGTTTTGAACGGAAGATATTTCCTTTTTCAAAATAGCCCTCTATGGGCTTCCAAATATCCTTTTGCCAATTCCACAAGAACAGCCTTAGCGAAAGGCCTCTTGAAGGGAAAGATGTTACTCTGTGAGATGAATTCACAGAACACAGAGCAGTTTCTCAGAAAGCTTCTTTCCAGTTTTGAACGGAAGATATTTCCTTTTTCACCATAGCCCTCTATGGGCTTCCAAATATCCCTTTGCCAATTCCACAAGAACAGCCTTAGCGAAGGGCCTATTGAAAGGAAAGATGTAACTCTGTGAGATGAATTCACAGAACACAGAGCAGTTTCTCAGAAACCTTCTTTCCAGTTTTGAACGGAAGATATTTCCTTTTTCCCCATAGCCCTCTATGGGCTTCCAAATATCCCTTTGCCAATTCCACAAGAACAGCCTTAGCGAAAGGCCTCTTGAAGGGAAAGATGTTACTCTGTGAGATGAATTCACAGAACACAGAGCAGTTTCTCAGAAAGCTTCTTTCCAGTTTTGAACGGAAGATATTTCCTTTTTCACCATAGCCCTCTATGGGCTTCCAAATATCCCCTTGCCAATTCCAAAAGAAAAGCCTTAGCGAAAGGCTTCTTGAAGGGAAAGATGTAACTCTGTGAGATGAATTCACAGAACACAGAGCAGTTTCACAGAAAGCTTCTTTCTAGTTTTGAACGGAAGATATTTCCTTTTTCCCCATAGCCCTCTATGGGCTTCCAAATATCCCTTTGCCAATTCCACAAGAACAGTCTTAGCAAAAGGCGTCTTGAAGGGAAAGATGTAACTCTGTGAGATGAATTCACAGAACACAGAGCACTTTCTCTGAAAGCTTCTTTCCAGTTTTGAACGGAAGATATTTCCTTTTTCACCATAGTCCTCTATGGGCTTCCAAATATCCCTTTGCCAATTCCACAAGAACAGCCTTAGCGAAAGGCTGCTTGAAGGGAAACATGTAACTCTGTGAGATGAATTCACAGAACACAGAGCAGTTTCTCAGAAAGCTTCTTTCTAGTTTTGAACGGAAGATATTTCCTTTTTCACCATAGCCCTCAATGGGCTTCCAAATATCCCTTTGCCAATTCCACAAGAACAGCCTTAGCGAAAGGCCTATTGAAAGGAAAGATGTAACTCTGTGAGATGAATTCACAGAACACAGAGCAGTTTCTCAGAAAGCTTCTTTCCAGTTTTGAACGGAAGATATTTCCTTTTTCCAAATAGCCCTCTATGGGCTTCCAAATATCCCTTTGCCAATTCCACAAGAACAGCCTTAGCGAAAGGCTTCTTGCAGGGAAAGATGTAACTCTGTGAGATGAATTCACAGAACACAGAGCAGTTTCTCAGAAAGCTTCTTTCCAGTTTTCAGCGGAAGATATTTCCTTTTTCACCATAGCCCACTATGGGCTTCCAAATATCCCTTTGCCAATTCCACAAGAACAGCCTTAGCGAAAGGCTTCTTGAAGGGAAAGATGTAACTCTGTGAGATGAATTCACAGAACACAAAGCAGTTTCTCAGAAAGCTTCTTTCCAGTTTTCAACGGAAGATATTTCCTTTTTCACCATAGTCCTCTATGGGCTTCCAAATATCCCTTTGCCAATTCCACAAGAACAGCCTTAGCGAAAGGCTGCTTGAAGGGAAACATGTAACCCTGTGAGATAAATTCACAGAACACAGAGCAGTTTCTCAGAAAGCTTCTTTCCAGTTTTGAACGGAAGATATTTCCTTTTTCACCATAGATCTCTATGGGCTTCCAAATATCCCTTTGCCAATTCCACAAGAACAGCCTCAGCGAAAGGCTTCTTGAAGGGAAAGATGTAACTCTGTGAGATGAACTAACAGAACACAGAGTAGTTTCTCAGAAAGCTTCTTTCCAATTTTGAACGGAAGATATATCCTTTTTCACCATAGCCCTCTACGGACTTCCAAATATGCCTTTGCCAATTCCACAAGAACAGGCTTAGCGAAAGGCTTCTTGAAGGGAAAGATGTACCTCTGTGAGACGAATTTACAGAACACAGAGCAGTTTCTCAGAAAGCTTCTTTCCAGTTTTGAACGGAAGATATTTCCTTTTTCCCCATAGCCCTCTATGGGCTTCCAAATATCCCTTAGCCAATTCCACAAGAACAGCCTTAGCGAAAGGCTTCTTGAAGGGAAAGATGTAACTCTGTGAGATGAATTCACAGAACACAGAGCAGTTTCTCAGAAAGCTTCTTTCCAGTTTTGAACGGAAGATATTTCCTTTTTCACTGTAACCCTCCATGGGCTTCCAAATATCCCTTTGCCAATTCCACAAGAACAGACTTAGCGAAAGGCTTCTTGAAGGGAAAGATGTAACTCTGTGAGATGAATTAAGAGAACACAGAGCAGTTTCTCAGAAAGCTTCTTTCCAGTTCTGAACGGAAGATATTTCCTTTTTCACCATAGCCCTCTATGGACTTCCAAATATCCCTTTGCCAATTCCACAAGAACAGCCTTAGCGAAAGGCTTCTTGAAGGGAAAGATGTAACTCTGTGAGATGAATTAAGAGAACACAGAGTAGTTTCTCAGAAAGCTTCTTTCCAGTTTTGAACCGAAGATATTTCCTTTTTCACTGTAACCCTCTATGGGCTTCCAAATATACCTTTGCCAATTCCACAAGAACAGACTTAGCGAAAAGCTTCTTGAAGGGAAAGATGTAACTATGTGAGATGAAATAAGAGAACACAGAGCAGTTTCTCAGAAAGCTTCTTTCCAGTTCTGAACGGAAGATATTTCCTTTTTCACCATAGCCCTCTATGGGCTTCCAAATATCCCTTTGCCAATTCCACAAGAACAGCCTTAGCGAAAGGCTTCTTGAAGGGAAAGATGTAATTCTGTGAGATGAATTCACAGAACACAGAGCAGTTTCTCAGAAAGCTTCTTTCCAGTTTTGAACGGAAGATATTTCCTTTTTCACTGTAGCCCTCTATGGGGTTCCAAATATCCCTTTGCCAATTCCACAAGAACAGCCTTAGCGAAAGGCTTCTTGAAGGGAAAGATGTAACTCTGTGAGAGGAATTAACAGACCACAGAGAAGTTTCTCAGAAAGCTTCTTTCCAGTTTTGAACGGAAGATATTTCCTTTTTCACCATAGCCCTCTATGGGCTTCCAAATATCCCTTTGCCAATTCCACAAGAACAGCCTTAGCGAAAGGCCTCTTGAAGGGAAAGATGTTACTCTGTGAGATGAATTCACAGAACACAGAGCAGTTTCTCAGAAAGCTTCTTTCCAGTTTTGAACGGAAGATATTTCCTTTTTCACCATAGCCCTCTATGGGCTTCCAAATATCCCTTTGCCAATTCCTCAAGAACAGCCTTAGCGAAAGGCTGCTTGAAGGGAAAGATGTAACTCTGTGAGATGAATTCACAGAACACAGAGCAGTTTCTCAGAATGCTTCTTTCCAGTTTTGAACGGAAGATAGTTCCTTTTTCACCATAGCCCTCTATGGGCTTCCAAATATCCCTTTGCCAATTCCACAAGAACAGCCTTAGCGAAAGGCCTATTGAAAGGAAAGATGTAACTCTGTGAGATGAATTCACAGAACACAGAGCAGTTTCTCAGAAAGCTTCTTTCCAGTTTTGAACGGAAGATATTTCCTTTTTCCCCATAGCCCTCTATGGGCTTCCAAATATCCCTTTGCCAATTCCACAAGAACAGCCTTAGCGAAAGGCTTCTTGAAGGGAAAGATGTAACTCTGTGAGATGAATTAAGAGAACACAGAGCAGTTTCTCAGAAAGCTTCTTTCCAGTTCTGAACGGAAGATATTTCCTTTTTCACCATAGCCCTCTATGGGCTTCCAAATATCCCTTTGCCAATTCCACAAGAACAGCCTTAGCGAAAGGCTTCTTGAAGGGAAAGATGTAACTCTGTGAGATGAATTCACAGAACACAGAGCAGTTTCTCAGAAAGCTTCTTTCCAGTTTTGAACGGAAGATATTTCCTTTTTCACCATAGCCCTCTATGGGCTTCCAAATATCCCTTTGCCAATTCCACAAGAACAACCTTAGCGAAATGCCTCTTGAAGGGAAAGATGTTACTCTGTGAGATGAATTCACAGAACACAGAGCAGTTTCTCAGCAAGCTTCTTTCCAGTTTTGAACGGAAGATATTTCCTTTTTCACCATAGCCCTCTATGGGCTTCCAAATATCCCTTTGCCAATTCCTCAAGAACAGCCTTAGCGAAAGGCTTCTTGAAGGGAAAGATGTAACTCTGTGAGATGAATTCACAGAACACAGAGCAGTTTCTCAGAAAACTTCTTTACAGTTTTGAACGGAAGATATTTCCTTTTTCCCCATAGCCCTCTATGGGCTTCCAAATATCCCTTTGCCAATTCCACAAGAACAGCCTTAGCGAAAGGCCTATTGAAAGGAAAGATGTAACTCTGTGAGATGAATTCACAGAACACAGAGCAGTTTCTCAGAAAGCTTCTTTCCAGTTTTGAACGGAAGATATTTCCTTTTTCCCCATAGCCCTCTATGGGCTTCCAAATATCCCTTTGCCAATTCCACAACAACAGCCTTAGCGAAAGGCTTCTTGAAGGGAAAGATGTAACTCTGTGAGATGAATTAAGAGAACACAGAGCAGTTTCTCAGAAAGCTTCTTTCCAGTTTTGAACGGAAGATATTTCCTTTTTCACTGTAACCCTCTATGGGCTTCCAAATATCCCTTTGCCAATTCCACAAGAACAGACTTAGCGAAAGGCTTCTTGAAGGGAAAGATGTAACTCTGTGAGATGAATTAAGAGAACACAGAGCAGTTTCTCAGAAAGCTTCTTTCCAGTTCTGAACGGAAGATATTTCCTTTTTCACCATAGCCCTCTATGGGCTTCCAAATATCCCTTTGCCAATTCCACAAGAACAGCCTTAGCGAAAAGCTTCTTGAAGGGAAAGATGTAACTCTGTGAGATGAGTTAAGAGAACACAGAGCAGTTTCTCAGAAAGCTTCTTTCTAGTTTTGAACGGAAGATATTTCCTTTTTCACTGTAACCCTCTATGGGCTTCCAAATATCCCTTTGCCAATTCCACAAGAACAGACTTAGCGAAAGGCTTCTTGAAGGGAAAGATGTAACTCTGTGAGATGAATTAAGAGAACACAGAGCAGTTTCTCAGAAAGCTTCTTTCCAGTTCTGAACGGAAGATATTTCCTTTTTCACCATAGCCCTCTATGGGCTTCCAAATATCCCTTTGCCAATTCCACAAGAACAGCCTTAGCGAAAGGCTTCTTGAAGGGAAAGATGTAACTCTGTGAGATGAATTAAGAGAACACAGAGTAGTTTCTCAGAAAGCTTCTTTCCAGTTTTGAACGGAAGATATTTCCTTTTTCACTGTAACCCTCTATGGGCTTCCAAATATCCCTTTGCCAATTCCACAAGAACAGACTTAGCGAAAAGCTTCTTGAAGGGAAAGATGCAACTCTGTGAGATGAAATAAGAGAACACAGAGCAGTTTCTCAGAAAGCTTCTTTCCAGTTCTGAACGGAAGATATTTCCTTTTTCACCATAGCCCTCTATGGGCTTCCAAATATCCCTTTGCCAATTCCACAAGAACAGCCTTAGCGAAAGGCTTCTTGAAGGGAAAGATGTAACTCTGTGAGATGAATTCACAGAACACAGAGCAGTTTCTCAGAAAGCTTCTTTCCAGTTTTGAACGGAAGATATTTCCTTTTTCACTGTAGCCCTCTATGGGCTTCCAAATATCCCTTTGCCAATTCCACAAGAACAGCCTTAGCGAAAGGCTTCTTGAAGGGAAAGATGTAACTCTGTGAGAGGAATTAACAGAACACAGAGCAGTTTCTCAGAAAACTTCTTTCCAGTTTTGAACGGAAGATATTTCCTTTTTCACCATAGCCCTCTATGGGCTTCCAAATATCCCTTTGCCAATTCCTCAAGAACAGCCTTAGCGAAAGGCTTCTTGAAGGGAAAGATGTAACTCTGTGAGATGAATTCACAGAACACAGAGCAGTTTCTCAGAAAGCTTCTTTCCAGTTTTGAACGGAAGATATTTCCTTTTTCACCATACCCCTCTATGGGCTTCCAAATATCCCTTTGCCAATTCCACAAGAACAGCCTTAGCGAAAAGCTTCTTGAAGGGAAAGATGTAACTCTGTGAGATGAATTAAGAGAACACAGAGCAGTTTCTCAGAAAGCTTCTTTCCAGTTTTGAACGGAAGATATTTCCTTTTTCACTGTAACCCTCTATGGGCTTCCAAATATCCCTTTGCCAATTCCACAAGAACAGACTTAGCGAAAGGCTTCTTGAAGGGAAAGATGTAACTCTGTGAGATGAATTAAGAGAACACAGAGCAGTTTCTCAGAAAGCTTCTTTCCAGTTCTGAACGGAAGTTATTTCCTTTTTCCCCATAGCCCTCTATGGGCTTCCAAATATCCCTTTGCCAATTCCACAAGAACAGCCTTAGCGAAAGGCTTCTTGAAGGGAAAGATGTAACTCTGTGAGATGAATTAAGAGAACACAGAGCAGTTTCTCAGAAAGCTTCTTTCCAGTTTTGAACGGAAGATATTTCCTTTTTCACTGTAACCCTCTATGGGCTTCCAAACATCCCTTTGCCAATTCCACAAGAACAGACTTAGCGAAAGGCTTCTTGAAGGGAAAGATGTAACTCTGTGAGATGAAATAAGAGAACACAGAGCAGTTTCTCAGAAAGCTTCTTTCCAGTTCTGAACGGAAGATATTTCCTTTTTCACCATAGCCCTCAATGGGCTTCCAAATATCCCTTTGCCAATTCCACAAGAACAGCCTTAGCGAAAGTCCTATTGAAAGGAAAGATGTAACTCTGTGAGATGAATTCACAGAACACAGAGCAGTTTCTCAGAAAGCTTCTTTCCAGTTTTGAACGGAAGATATTTCCTTTTTCCCCATAGCCCTCTATGGGCTTCCAAATATCCCTTTGCCAATTCCACAAGAACAGCCTTAGCCAAAGGCTTCTTGAAGGAAAAGATGTAACTCTGTGAGATGAATTCACAGAACACAGAGCAGTTTCTCAGAAAGCTTCTTTCCAGTTTTGAACGGAAGATATTTCCTTTTTCACCATAGTCCTCTATGGGCTTCCAAATATCCCTTTGCCAATTCCACAAGAACAGCCTTAGCGAAAGCCTTCTTGAAGGGAAGGATGTAACTCTGTGAGATGAACTAACAGAACACAGAGCAGTTTCTCAGAAAGCTTCTTTCCAGTTTTGAACGGAAGATATTTCCTTTTTCACCATAGCCCTCTACGGACTTCCAAATATGCCTTTGCCAATTCCACAAGAACAGGCTTAGCGAAAGGCTTCTTGAAGGGAAAGATGTAACTCTGTGAGACGAATTTACAGAACGCAGAGCAGTTTCTCAGAAAGCTTCTTTCCAGTTTTGAACGGAAGATATTTCCTTTTTCCCCATAGCCCTCCATGGGCTTCCAAATATCCCTTTGCCAATTCCACAAGAAGAGACTTAGCGAAAGGCTTCTTGAAGGGAAAGATGTAACTCTGTGAGATGAAATAAGAGAACACAGAGCAGTTTCTCAGAAAGCTTCTTTCCAGTTCTGAACGGAAGATATTTCCTTTTTCACCATAGCCCTCTATGGGCTTCCAAATATCCCTTTGCCAATTCCACAAGAACAGCCTTAGCGAAAGGCTTCTTGAAGGGAAAGATGTAACTCTGTGAGATGAATTCACAGAACACAGAGAAGTTTCTCAGAAAGCTTCTTTCCACTTTTGAACGGAAGATATTTCCTTTTTCACTGTAGCCTTCTATGGGCTTCCAAATATCCCTTTGCCAATTCCACAAGAACAGCCTTAGCGAAAGGCTTCTTGAAGGGAAAGATGTAACTCTGTGAGAGGAATTAACAGAACACAGAGCAGTTTCTCAGAAAGCTTCTTTCCAGTTTTGAACGGAAGATATTCCCTTTTTCACTGTAACCCTCTATGGGCTTCCTAATATCCCTTTGCCAATTCCACAAGAACAGACTTAGCGAAAAGCTTCTTGAAGGGAAAGATGTAACTCTGTGAGATGAAATAAGAGAACACAGAGCAGTTTCTCAGAAAGCTTCTTTCCAGTTCTGAACGGAAGATATTTCCTTTTTCACCTTAGCCCTCTATGGGCTTCCAAATATCCCTTTGCCAATTCCACAAGAACAGCCTTAGCGAAAGGCTTCTTGAAGGGAAAGATGTAACTCTGTGAGAGGAATTAACAGAACACAGAGCAGTTTATCAGAAAGCTTCTTTCCAGTTTTGAACGGAAGATATTTCCTTTTTCACCATAGCCCTCTATGGGCTTCCAAATATCCCTTTGCCAATTCCACAAGAACAGCCTTAGCGAAAGGCTTCTTGAAGGGAAAGATGTAACTCTGTGAGAGGAATTAACAGAACACAGAGCAGTTTCTCAGAAAGCTTCTTTCCAGTTTTGAACGGAAGATATTTCCTTTTTCACCATAGCCCTCTATGGGCTTCCAAATATCCCTTTGCCAATTCCACAAGAACCGCCTTAGCGAAAGGCCTCTTGAAGGGAAAGATGTTACTCTGTGAGATGAATTCACAGAACACAGAGCAGTTTCTCAGAAAGCTTCTTTCCAGTTTTGAACGGAAGATATTTCCTTTTTCCACATAGCCCTCTATGGGCTTCCAAATATCCCTTTGCCAATTCCACAAGAACAGCCTTAGCGAAAGGCTTCTTGAAGGGAAAGATGTAACTCTGTGAGATGAATTAAGAGAACACAGAGCAGTTTCTCAGAAAGCTTCTTTCCAGTTTTGAACGGAAGATATTTCCTTTTTCACTGTAACCCTCTATGGGCTTCCAAACATCCCTTTGCCAATTCCACAAGAACAGACTTAGCGAAAGGCTTCTTGAAGGGAAAGATGTAACTCTGTGAGATGAAATAAGAGAACACAGAGCAGTTTCTCAGAAAGCTTCTTTCCAGTTCTGAACGGAAGATATTTCCTTTTTCACCATAGCCCTCAATGGGCTTCCAAATATCCCTTTGCCAATTCCACAAGAACAGCCTTAGCGAAAGTCCTATTGAAAGGAAAGATGTAACTCTGTGAGATGAATTCACAGAACACAGAGCAGTTTCTCAGAAAGCTTCTTTCCAGTTTTGAACGGAAGATATTTCCTTTTTCCCCATAGCCCTCTATGGGCTTCCAAATATCCCTTTGCCAATTCCACAAGAACAGCCTTAGCCAAAGGCTTCTTGAAGGGAAAGATGTAACTCTGTGAGATGAATTCACAGAACACAGAGCAGTTTCTCAGAAAGCTTCTTTCCAGTTTTGAACGGAAGATATTTCCTTTTTCACCATAGTCCTCTATGGGCTTCCAAATATCCCTTTGCCAATTCCACAAGAACAGCCTTAGCGAAAGCCTTCTTGAAGGGAAGGATGTAACTCTGTGAGATGAACTAACAGAACACAGAGCAGTTTCTCAGAAAGCTTCTTTCCAGTTTTGAACGGAAGATAATTCCTTTTTCACCATAGCCCTCTACGGACTTCCAAATATGCCTTTGCCAATTCCACAAGAACAGGCTTAGCGAAAGGCTTCTTGAAGGGAAAGATGTACCTCTGTGAGACGAATTTACAGAACACAGAGCAGTTTCTCAGAAAGCTTCTTTCCAGTTTTGAACGGAAGATATTTCCTTTTTCCCCATAGCCCTCCATGGGCTTCCAAATATCCCTTTGCCAATTCCACAAGAAGAGACTTAGCGAAAGGCTTCTTGAAGGGAAAGATGTAACTCTGTGAGATGAAATAAGAGAACACAGAGCAGTTTCTCAGAAAGCTTCTTTCCAGTTCTGAACGGAAGATATTTCCTTTTTCACCATAGCCCTCTATGGGCTTCCAAATATCCCTTTGCCAATTCCACAAGAACAGCCTTAGCGAAAGGCTTCTTGAAGGGAAAGATGTAACTCTGTGAGATGAATTAAGAGTACATAGAGCAGTTTCTCAGAAAGCTTCTTTCCAGTTTTGAACGGAAGATATTTCCTTTTTCACTGTAGCCCTCTATGGGCTTCCAAATATCCCTTTGTCAATTCCACAAGAACAGCCTTAGCGAAAGGCTTCTTGAAGGGAAAGATGTAACTCTGTGAGAGGAATTAACAGAACACAGAGCAGTTTCTCAGAAAGCTTCTTTCCAGTTTTGAACGGAAGATATTTCCTTTTACACCATAGCCCTCTATGGGCTTCCAAATATCCCTTTGCCAATTCCACAAGAACAGCCTTAGCGAAAGGCTTCTTGAAGGGAAAGATGTAACTCTGTGAGATGAATTAAGAGTACATAGAGCAGTTTCTCAGAAAGCTTCTTTCCAGTTCTGAACGGAAGATATTTCCTTTTTCACCATAGCCCTCTATGGGCTTCCAAATATCCCTTTGCCAATTCCACAAGAACAGCCTTAGCGAAAGGCCTATTGAAAGGAAAGATGTAACTCTTTGAGATGAATTCACAGAACACAGAGCAGTTTCTCAGAAAGCTTCTTTCCAGTTTTGAAGGGAAGATATTTCCTTTTTCCCCATAGCCCTCTATGGGCTTCCAAATATCCCTTTGCCAATTCCACAAGAACAGCCTTAGCGAAAGGCTGCTTGAAGGGAAACATGTAACTCTGTGAGATGAATTCACAGAACACAGAGCAGTTTCTCAGAAAGCTTCTTTCCAGTTTTGAACGGAAGATATTTCCTTTTTCACCATAGATCTCTATGGGCTTCCAAATATCCCTTTGCCAATTCCACAAGAACAGCCTTAGCGAAAGGCTTCTTGAAGGGAAAGATGTAACTCTGTGAGATGAACTAACAGAACACAGAGCAGTTTCTCAGAAAGCTTCTTTCCAGTTTTGATCGATAGATATTTCCTTTTTCACCATATCCCTCTACGGACTTCCAAATATGCCTTTGCCAATTCCACAAGAACAGGCTTAGCGAAAGGCTTCTTGAAGGGAAAGATGTAACTGTGTGAGACGAATTTACAGAACACAGAGCAGTTTCTCAGAAAGCTTCTTTCCAGTTTTGAACGGAAGATATTTCCTTTTTCACCATAGATCTCTATGGGCTTCCAAATATCCCTTTGCCAATTCCACAAGAACAGCCTTAGCGAAAGGCTTCTTGAAGGGAAAGATGTAACTCTGTGAGATGAACTAACAGAACACAGAGCAGTTTCTCGGAAAGCTTCTTTCCAGTTTTGAACGGAAGATATTTCCTTTTCCACTGTAGCCCTCTATGGGCTTCCAAATATCCCTTTTCCAATTCCACAAGAACAGAATTAGCGAAAGGCTTCTTGAAGGGAAAGATGTAACTCTGTGAGAGGAATTCACAGAACACAGAGCAGTTTCTCAGAAAGCTTCTTTAAAGTTTTGAACGGAAGATATTTCCTTTTTCACCATAGCCCTCTATTGGCTTCCAAATGTCTCTTTGCCAATTCCACAAGAACAGCCTTAATGAAAGGCCTCTTGAAGGGAAAGATGTAACTCTGTGAGATGAATTCACAGAACACAGAGCAGTTTCTCAGAAAGCTTCTTTCCAGTTTTGAACGGAAGATATTTCCTTTTTCACCATAGTCCTCTATGGGCTTCCAAATATCCCTTTGCCAATTCCACAAGAACAGCCTTAGCGAAAGCCTTCTTGAAGGGAAGGATGTAACTCTGTGAGATGAACTAACAGAACACAGAGCAGTTTCTCAGAAAGCTTCTTTCCAGTTTTGAACGGAAGATATTTCCTTTTTCACCATAGCTCTCTACGGACTTCCAAATATGCCTTTGCCAATTCCACAAGAACAGGCTTAGCGAAAGGCTTCTTGAAGGGAAAGATGTAACTCTGTGAGACGAATTTACAGAACACAGAGCAGTTTCTCAGAAAGCTTCTTTCCAGTTTTGAACGGAAGATATTTCCTTTTTCACTGTAACCCTCTATGGGCTTCCAAACATCCCTTTGCCAATTCCACAAGAACAGACTTAGCGAAAGGCTTCTTGAAGGGAAAGATGTAACTCTGTGAGATGAAATAAGAGAACACAGAGCAGTTTCTCAGAAAGCTTCTTTCCAGTTCTGAACGGAAGATATTTCCTTTTTCACCATAGCCCTCAATGGGCTTCCAAATATCCCTTTGCCAATTCCACAAGAACAGCCTTAGCGAAAGTCCTATTGAAAGGAAAGATGTAACTCTGTGAGATGAATTCACAGAACACAGAGCAGTTTCTCAGAAAGCTTCTTTCCAGTTTTGAACGGAAGATATTTCCTTTTTCCCCATAGCCCTCTATGGGCTTCCAAATATCCCTTTGCCAATTCCACAAGAACAGCCTTAGCCAAAGGCTTCTTGAAGGGAAAGATGTAACTCTGTGAGATGAATTCACAGAACACAGAGCAGTTTCTCAGAAAGCTTCTTTCCAGTTTTGAACGGAAGATATTTCCTTTTTCACCATAGTCCTCTATGGGCTTCCAAATATCCCTTTGCCAATTCCACAAGAACAGCCTTAGCGAAAGCCTTCTTGAAGGGAAGGATGTAACTCTGTGAGATGAACTAACAGAACACAGAGCAGTTTCTCAGAAAGCTTCTTTCCAGTTTTGAACGGAAGATATTTCCTTTTTCACCATATCCCTCTACGGACTTCCAAATATGCCTTTGCCAATTCCACAAGAACAGGTTTAGCGAAAGGCTTCTTGAAGGGAAAGATGTAACTCTGTGAGACGAATTTACAGAACACAGAGCAGTTTCTCAGAAAGCTTCTTTCCAGTTTTGAACGGAAGATATTTCCTTTTTCCCCATAGCCCTCCATGGGCTTCCAAATATCCCTTTGCCAATTCCACAAGAAGAGACTTAGCGAAAGGCTTCTTGAAGGGAAAGATGTAACTCTGTGAGATGAAATAAGAGAACACAGAGCAGTTTCTCAGAAAGCTTCTTTCCAGTTCTGAACGGAAGATATTTCCTTTTTCACCATAGCCCTCTATGGGCTTCCAAATATCCCTTTGCCAATTCCACAAGAACAGCCTTAGCGAAAGGCTTCTTGAAGGGAAAGATGTAACTCTGTGAGATGAATTCACAGAACACAGAGAAGTTTCTCAGAAAGCTTCTTTCCAGTTTTGAACGGAAGATATTTCCTTTTTCACTGTAGCCTTCTATGGGCTTCCAAATATCCCTTTGCCAATTCCACAAGAACAGCCTTAGCGAAAGGCTTCTTGAAGGGAAAGATGTAACTCTGTGAGAGGAATTAACAGAACACAGAGCAGTTTCTCAGAAAGCTTCTTTCCAGTTTTGAACGGAAGATATTTCCTTTTTCACCATAGCCCTCTATGGGCTTCCAAATATCCCTTTGCCAATTCCACAAGAACAGCCTTAGCGAAAGGCCTCTTGAAGGGAAAGATGTTACTCTGTGAGATGAATTCACAGAACACAGAGCAGTTTCTCAGAAAGCTTCTTTCCAGTTTTGAACGGAAGATATTTCCTTTTTCACCATAGCCCTCTATGGGCTTCCAAATATCCCTTTGCCAATTCCTCAAGAACAGCCTTAGCGAAAGGCTTCTTGAAGGGAAAGATGTAACTCTGTGAGATAAATTCACAGAACACAGAACAGATTCTCAGAAAGCTTCTTTCCAGTTTTGAACGGAAGATATTTCCTTTTTCCCCATAGCCCTCTATGGGCTTCCAAATATCCCTTTGCCAATTCCACAAGAACAGCCTTAGCGAAAGGCTTCTTGAAGGGAAAGATGTAACTCTGTGAGATGAATTAAGAGAACACAGAGCAGTTTCTCAGAAAGCTTCTTTCCAGTTTTGAACGGAAGATATTTCCTTTTTCACTGTAACCCTCTATGGGCTTCCAAATATCCCTTTGCCAATTCCACAAGAACAGACTTAGAGAAAGGCTTCTTGAAGGGAAAGATGTAACTCTGTGAGATGAATTAAGAGAACACAGAGAAGTTTCTCAGAAATCTTCTTTCCAGTTCTGAACGGAAGATATTTCCTTTTTCACCATAGCCCTCTATGGGCTTCCAAATATCCCTTTGCCAATTCCACAAGAACAGCCTTAGCGAAAGGCTTCTTGAAGGGAAAGATGTAACTCTGTGAGATGAATTAAGAGAACACAGAGCAGTTTCTCAGAAAGCTTCCTTCCAGTTTTGAACGGAAGATATTTCCTTTTTCACTGTAACCCTCTATGGGCTTCCAAATATCCCTTTGCCAATTCCACAAGAACAGACTTAGCTAAAGGCTTCTTGAAGGGAAAGATGTAACTCTGTGAGATGAATTAAGAGAACACAGAGCAGTTTCTCAGAAAGCTTCTTTCCAGTTCTGAACGGAAGATATTTCCTTTTTCACCATAGCCCTCTATGGGCTTCCAAATATCCCTTTGCCAATTCCACAAGAACAGCCTTAGGGAAAGGCTTCTTGAAGGGAAAGATGTAACTCTGTGAGATGAATTAAGATAACACAGAGCAGTTTCTCAGAAAGCTTCTTTCCAGTTTTGAACGGAAGATATTTCCTTTTTCACTGTAACCCTCTATGGGCTTCCAAACATCCCTTTGCCAATTCCACAAGAACAGACTTAGCGAAAGGCTTCTTGAAGGGAAAGATGTAACTCTGTGAGATGAAATAAGAGAACACAGAGCAGTTTCTCAGAAAGCTTCTTTCCAGTTCTGAACGGATGATATTTCCTTTTTCACCATAACCCTCTATGGGCTTCCAAATATCCCTTTGCCAATTCCACAAGAACAGCCTTAGCGAAAGGCTTCTTGAAGGGAAAGATGTAACTCTGTGAGATGAACTAACAGAACACAGAGCAGTTTCTCGGAAAGCTTCTTTCCAGTTTTGAACGGAAGATATTTCCTTTTCCACTGTAGCCCTCTATGGGCTTCCAAATATCCCTTTGCCAATTCCACAAGAACACAATTAGCGAAAGGCTTCTTGAAGGGAAAGATGTAACTCTGTGAGAGGAATTAACAGAACACAGAGCAGTTTCTCAGAAAGCTTCTTTCCAGTTTTGAACGGAAGATATTTCCTTTTTCACCATAGCCCTCTATGGGCTTCCAAATATCCCTTTGCCAATTCCACAAGAACCGCCTTAGCGAAAGGCCTCTTGAAGGGAAAGATGTTACTCTGTGAGATGAATTCACAGAACACAGAGCAGTTTCTCAGAAAGCTTCTTTCCAGTTTTGAACGGAAGATATTTCCTTTTTCACCATAGTCCTCAATGGGCTTCCAAATATCCCTTTGCCAATTCCACAAGAACAGCCTTAGCGAAAGTCCTATTGAAAGGAAAGATGTAACTCTGTGAGATGAATTCACAGAACACAGAGCAGTTTCTCAGAAAGCTTCTTTCCAGTTTTGAACGGAAGATATTTCCTTTTTCCCCATAGCCCTCTATGGGCTTCCAAATATCCCTTTGCCAATTCCACAAGAACAGCCTTAGCCAAAGGCTTCTTGAAGGGAAAGATGTAACTCTGTGAGATGAATTCACAGAACACAGAGCAGTTTCTCAGAAAGCTTCTTTCCAGTTTTGAACGGAAGATATTTCCTTTTTCACCATAGTCCTCTATGGGCTTCCAAATATCCCTTTGCCAATTCCACAAGAACAGCCTTAGCGAAAGCCTTCTTGAAGGGAAGGATGTAACTCTGTGAGATGAACTAACAGAACACAGAGCAGTTTCTCAGAAAGCTTCTTTCCAGTTTTGAACGGAAGATATTTCCTTTTTCACCATAGCCCTCTACGGACTTCCAAATATGCCTTTGCCAATTCCACAAGAACAGGCTTAGCGAAAGGCTTCTTGAAGGGAAAGATGTAACTCTGTTAGATGAAATAAGAGAACACAGAGCAGTTTCTCAGAAAGCTTCTTTCCAGTTCTGAACGGAAGATATTTCCTTTTTCACCATAGCCCTCTATGGGCTTCCAAATATCCCTTTGCCAATTCCACAAGAACAGCCTTAGCGAAAGGCTTCTTGAAGGGAAGATGTAACTCTGTGAGATGAATTCACAGAACACAGAGAAGTTTCTCAGAAAGCTTCTTTCCAGTTTTGAACGGAAGATATTTCCTTTTTCACTGTAGCCTTCTATGGGCTTCCAAATATCCCTTTGCCAATTCCACAAGAACAGCCTTAGCGAAAGGCTTCTTGAAGGGAAAGCTGTAACTCTGTGAGAGGAATTAACAGAACACAGAGCAGTTTCTCAGAAAGCTTCTTTCCAGTTTTGAACGGAAGATATTTCCTTTTTCACCATAGCCCTCTATGGGCTTCCAAATATCCCTTTGCCAATTCCACAAGAACAGCCTTAGCGAAAGGCCTCTTGAAGGGAAAGATGTTACTCTGTGAGATGAATTCACAGAACACAGAGCAGTTTCTCAGAAAGCTTCTTTCCAGTTTTGAACGGAAGATATTTCCTTTTTCACCATAGCCCTCTATGGGCTTCCAAATATCCCTTTGCCAATTCCTCAAGAACAGCCTTAGCGAAAGGCTTCTTGAAGGGAAAGATGTAACTCTGTGAGATAAATTCACAGAACACAGAACAGATTCTCAGAAAGCTTCTTTCCAGTTTTGAACGGAAGATATTTCCTTTTTCCCCATAGCCCTCTATGGGCTTCCAAATATCCCTTTGCCAATTCCACAAGAACAGCCTTAGAGAAAGGCTTCTTGAAGGGAAAGATGTAACTCTGTGAGATGAATTAAGAGAACACAGAGCAGTTTCGCAGAAAGCTTCTTTCCAGTTTTGAACGGAAGATATTTCCTTTTTCACTGTAACCCTCTATGGGCTTCCAAATATCCCTTTGCCAATTCCACAAGAACAGACTTAGCGAAAGGCTTCTTGAAGGGAAAGATGTAACTCTGTGAGATGAATTAAGAGAACACAGAGAAGTTTCTCAGAAAGCTTCTTTCCAGTTCTGAACGGAAGATATTTCCTTTTTCACCATAGCCCTCTATGGGCTTCCAAATATCCCTTTGCCAATTCCACAAGAACAGCCTTAGCGAAAGGCTTCTTGAAGGGAAAGATGTAACTCTGTGAGATGAATTAAGAGAACACAGAGCAGTTTCTCAGAAAGCTTCCTTCCAGTTTTGAACGGAAGATATTTCCTTTTTCACTGTAACCCTCTATGGGCTTCCAAATATCCCTTTGCCAATTCCACAAGAACAGACTTAGCTAAAGGCTTCTTGAAGGGAAAGATGTAACTCTGTGAGATGAATTAAGAGAACACAGAGCAGTTTCTCAGAAAGCTTCTTTCCAGTTCTGAACGGAAGATATTTCCTTTTTCACCATAGCCCTCTATGGGCTTCCAAATATCCCTTTGCCAATTCCACAAGAACAGCCTTAGGGAAAGGCTTCTTGAAGGGAAAGATGTAACTCTGTGAGATGAATTAAGAGAACACAGAGCAGTTTCTCAGAAAGCTTCTTTCCAGTTTTGAACGGAAGATATTTCCTTTTTCACTGTAACCCTCTATGGGCTTCCAAACATCCCTTTGCCAATTCCACAAGAACAGACTTAGCGAAAGGCTTCTTGAAGGGAAAGATGTAACTCTGTGAGATGAAATAAGAGAACACAGAGCAGTTTCTCAGAAAGCTTCTTTCCAGTTCTGAACGGATGATATTTCCTTTTTCACCATAGCCCTCTATGGGCTTCCAAATATCCCTTTGCCAATTCCACAAGAACAGCCTTAGCGAAAGGCTTCTTGAAGGGAAAGATGTAACTCTGTGAGATGAATTAAGAGTACATAGAGCAGTTTCTCAGAAAGCTTCTTTCCAGTTTTGAACGGAAGATATTTCCTTTTTCACTGTAGCCCTCTATGGGCTTCCAAATATCCCTTTGTCAATTCCACAAGAACAGCCTTAGCGAAAGGCTTCTTGAAGGGAAAGATGTAACTCTGTGAGAGGAATTAACAGAACACAGAGCAGTTTCTCAGAAAGCTTCTTTCCAGTTTTGAACGGAAGATATTTCCTTTTACACCATAGCCCTCTATGGGCTTCCAAATATCCCTTTGCCAATTCCACAAGAACAGCCTTAGCGAAAGGCTTCTTGAAGGGAAAGATGTAACTCTGTGAGAGGAATTCACAGAACACAGAGCAGTTTCTCAGAAAGCTTCTTTCCAGTTTTGAACAGAAGATATTTCCTTTTTCCCCATAGCCCTCTACGGGCTTCCAAATATCCCTTTGCCAATTCCACAGGAACAGCCTTAGCGAAAGGCTGCTTGAAGGGAAAGATGTAAGTCTGTGAGATGAATTCACAGAACACAGAGCAGTTTCTCAGAAAGCTTCTTTCCAGTTTTGAATGGAAGATATTTCCTTTTCCACTGTAGCCGTCTATGGGCTTCCAAATATCCCTTTGCCAATTCCACAAGAACAGCCTTAGCGAAAGGCTTCTTGAAGGGCAAGATGTAACTCTGTGAGATGTATTCACAGAACACAGAGCAGTTTCACAGAAAGCTTCTTTCCAGTTTTGAACGGAAGATATTTCCTTTTTCCCCATAGCCCTCTATGGGCTTCCAAATATCCCTTTGCCAATTCCACAAGAACAGCCTTAGCGAAAGGCGTCTTGAAGGGAAAGATGTAACTCTGTGAGATAAATTCACAGAACACAGAGCACTTTCTCTGAAAGCTTCTTTCCAGTTTTGAACGGAAGATATTTCCTTTTTCACTGTAGCCCTCTATGGGCTTCCAAATATCCCTTTGCCAATTCCACAAGAACAGCCTTAGCGAAAGGCCTCTTGAAGGGAAAGATGTAACTCTGTGAGATGAATTCACAGAACACAGAGCACTTTCTCTGAAAGCTTCTTTCCAGTTTTGAACGGAAGATCTTTCCTTTTTCACTGTAGCCCTCTAGGAGCTTCCAAATATCCCTTTGCCAATTCCTCAAGAACAGCCTTAGCGAAAGGCTTCTTCAAGGGAAAGATGTAACTCTGTGAGATGAATTCACAGAACACAGAGCAGTTTCTCAGAAAGCTTCTTTCCAGTTTTGAACGGAAGATATTTCCTTTTTCACCATAGCCCTCTATGGGCTTCCAAATATCCCTTTGCCAATTCCACAAGAACAGCCTTAGCGAAAGGCCTATTGAAAGGAAAGATGTAACTCTTTGAGATGAATTCACAGAACACAGAGCAGTTTCTCAGAAAGCTTCTTTCCAGTTTTGAAGGGAAGATATTTCCTTTTTCCCCATAGCCCTCTATGGGCTTCCAAATATCCCTTTGCCAATTCCACAAGAACAGCCTTAGCGAAAGGCTGCTTGAAGGGAAACATGTAACTCTGTGAGATGAATTCACAGAACACAGAGCAGTTTCTCAGAAAGCTTCTTTCCAGTTTTGAACGGAAGATATTTCCTTTTTCCCCATAGCCCTCCATGGGCTTCCAAATATCCCTTTGCCAATTCCACAAGAACAGCCTTAGCGAAAGGCTTCTTGAAGGGAAAGATGTAACTCTGTGAGATGAACTAACAGAACACAGAGCAGTTTCTCAGAAAGCTTCTTTCCAGTTTTGATCGGAAGATATTTCCTTTTTCACCATATCCCTCTACGGACTTCCAAATATGCCTTTGCCAATTCCACAAGAACAGGCTTAGCGAAAGGCTTCTTGAAGGGAAAGATGTAACTGTGTGAGACGAATTTACAGAACACAGAGCAGTTTCTCAGAAAGCTTCTTTCCAGTTTTGAACGGAAGATATTTCCTTTTTCACCATAGATCTCTATGGGCTTCCAAATATCCCTTTGCCAATTCCACAAGAACAGCCTTAGCGAAAGGCTTCTTGAAGGGAAAGATGTAACTCTGTGAGATGAACTAACAGAACACAGAGCAGTTTCTCGGAAAGCTTCTTTCCAGTTTTGAACGGAAGATATTTCCTTTTCCACTGTAGCCCTCTATGGGCTTCCAAATATCCCTTTTCCAATTCCACAAGAACAGCCTTAGCGAAAGTCTTCTTGAAGGGAAAGATGTAACTCTGTGAGAGGAATTCACAGAACACAGAGCAGTTTCTCAGAAAGCTTCTTTAAAGTTTTGAACGGAAGATATTTCCTTTTTCACCATAGCCCTCTATTGGCTTCCAAATATCTCTTTGCCAATTCCACAAGAACAGCCTTAATGAAAGGCCTCTTGAAGGGAAAGATGTAACTCTGTGAGATGAATTCACAGAACACAGAGCAGTTTCTCAGAAAGCTTCTTTCCAGTTTTGAACGGAAGATATTTCCTTTTTCACCATAGTCCTCTATGGGCTTCCAAATATCCCTTTGCCAATTCCACAAGAACAGCCTTAGCGAAAGCCTTCTTGAAGGGAAGGATGTAACTCTGTGAGATGAACTAACAGAACACAGAGCAGTTTCTCAGAAAGCTTCTTTCCAGTTTTGAACGGAAGATATTTCCTTTTTCACCATAGCCCTCTACGGACTTCCAAATATGCCTTTGCCAATTCCACAAGAACAGGCTTAGCGAAAGGCTTCTTGAAGGGAAAGATGTAACTCTGTGAGACGAATTTACAGAACACAGAGCAGTTTCTCAGAAAGCTTCTTTCCAGTTTTGAACGGAAGATATTTCCTTTTTCACTGTAACCCTCTATGGGCTTCCAAACATCCCTTTGCCAATTCCACAAGAACAGACTTAGCGAAAGGCTTCTTGAAGGGAAAGATGTAACTCTGTGAGATGAAATAAGAGAACACAGAGCAGTTTCTCAGAAAGCTTCTTTCCAGTTCTGAACGGAAGATATTTCCTTTTTCACCATAGCCCTCAATGGGCTTCCAAATATCCCTTTGCCAATTCCACAAGAACAGCCTTAGCGAAAGTCCTATTGAAAGGAAAGATGTAACTCTGTGAGATGAATTCACAGAACACAGAGCAGTTTCTCAGAAAGCTTCTTTCCAGTTTTGAACGGAAGATATTTCCTTTTTCCCCATAGCCCTCTATGGGCTTCCAAATATCCCTTTGCCAATTCCACAAGAACAGCCTTAGCCAAAGGCTTCTTGAAGGGAAAGATGTAACTCTGTGAGATGAATTCACAGAACACAGAGCAGTTTCTCAGAAAGCTTCTTTCCAGTTTTGAACGGAAGATATTTCCTTTTTCACCATAGTCCTCTATGGGCTTCCAAATATCCCTTTGCCAATTCCACAAGAACAGCCTTAGCGAAAGCCTTCTTGAAGGGAAGGATGTAACTCTGTGAGATGAACTAACAGAACACAGAGCAGTTTCTCAGAAAGCTTCTTTCCAGTTTTGAACGGAAGATATTTCCTTTTTCACCATAGCCCTCTACGGACTTCCAAATATGCCTTTGCCAATTCCACAAGAACAGGTTTAGCGAAAGGCTTCTTGAAGGGAAAGATGTAACTCTGTGAGACGAATTTACAGAACACAGAGCAGTTTCTCAGAAAGCTTCTTTCCAGTTTTGAACGGAAGATATTTCCTTTTTCCCCATAGCCCTCCATGGGCTTCCAAATATCCCTTTGCCAATTCCACAAGAAGAGACTTAGCGAAAGGCTTCTTGAAGGGAAAGATGTAACTCTGTGAGATGAAATAAGAGAACACAGAGCAGTTTCTCAGAAAGCTTCTTTCCAGTTCTAAACGGAAGATATTTCCTTTTTCACCATAGCCCTCTATGGGCTTCCAAATATCCCTTTGCCAATTCCACAAGAACAGCCTTAGCGAAAGGCTTCTTGAAGGGAAAGATGTAACTCTGTGAGATGAATTCACAGAACACAGAGAAGTTTCTCAGAAAGCTTCTTTCCAGTTTTGAACGGAAGATATTTCCTTTTTCACTGTAGCCTTCTATGGGCTTCCAAATATCCCTTTGCCAATTCCACAAGAACAGCCTTAGCGAAAGGCTTCTTGAAGGGAAAGATGTAACTCTGTGAGAGGAATTAACAGAACACAGAGCAGTTTCTCAGAAAGCTTCTTTCCAGTTTTGAACGGAAGATATTTCCTTTTTCACCATAGCCCTCTATGGGCTTCCAAATATCCCTTTGCCAATTCCACAAGAACAGCCTTAGCGAAAGGCCTCTTGAAGGGAAAGATGTTACTCTGTGAGATGAATTCACAGAACACAGAGCAGTTTCTCAGAAAGCTTCTTTCCAGTTTTGAACGGAAGATATTTCCTTTTTCACCATAGCCCTCTATGGGCTTCCAAATATCCCTTTGCCAATTCCTCAAGAACAGCCTTAGCGAAAGGCTTCTTGAAGGGAAAGATGTAACTCTGTGAGATAAATTCACAGAACACAGAACAGATTCTCAGAAAGCTTCTTTCCAGTTTTGAACGGAAGATATTTCCTTTTTCCCCATAGCCCTCTATGGGCTTCCAAATATCCCTTTGCCAATTCCACAAGAACAGCCTTAGCGAAAGGCTTCTTGAAGGGAAAGATGTAACTCTGTGAGATGAATTAAGAGAACACAGAGCAGTTTCTCAGAAAGCTTCTTTCCAGTTTTGAACGGAAGATATTTCCTTTTTCACTGTAACCCTCTATGGGCTTCCAAATATCCCTTTGCCAATTCCACAAGAACAGACTTAGAGAAAGGCTTCTTGAAGGGAAAGATGTAACTCTGTGAGATGAATTAAGAGAACACAGAGAAGTTTCTCAGAAATCTTCTTTCCAGTTCTGAACGGAAGATATTTCCTTTTTCACCATAGCCCTCTATGGGCTTCCAAATATCCCTTTGCCAATTCCACAAGAACAGCCTTAGCGAAAGGCTTCTTGAAGGGAAAGATGTAACTCTGTGAGATGAATTAAGAGAACACAGAGCAGTTTCTCAGAAAGCTTCCTTCCAGTTTTGAACGGAAGATATTTCCTTTTTCACTGTAACCCTCTATGGGCTTCCAAATATCCCTTTGCCAATTCCACAAGAACAGACTTAGCTAAAGGCTTCTTGAAGGGAAAGATGTAACTCTGTGAGATGAATTAAGAGAACACAGAGCAGTTTCTCAGAAAGCTTCTTTCCAGTTCTGAACGGAAGATATTTCCTTTTTCACCATAGCCCTCTATGGGCTTCCAAATATCCCTTTGCCAATTCCACAAGAACAGCCTTAGGGAAAGGCTTCTTGAAGGGAAAGATGTAACTCTGTGAGATGAATTAAGAGAACACAGAGCAGTTTCTCAGAAAGCTTCTTTCCAGTTTTGAACGGAAGATATTTCCTTTTTCACTGTAACCCTCTATGGGCTTCCAAACATCCCTTTGCCAATTCCACAAGAACAGACTTAGCGAAAGGCTTCTTGAAGGGAAAGATGTAACTCTGTGAGATGAAATAAGAGAACACAGAGCAGTTTCTCAGAAAGCTTCTTTCCAGTTCTGAACGGATGATATTTCCTTTTTCACCATAACCCTCTATGGGCTTCCAAATATCCCTTTGCCAATTCCACAAGAACAGCCTTAGCGAAAGGCTTCTTGAAGGGAAAGATGTAACTCTGTGAGATGAACTAACAGAACACAGAGCAGTTTCTCGGAAAGCTTCTTTCCAGTTTTGAACGGAAGATATTTCCTTTTCCACTGTAGCCCTCTATGGGCTTCCAAATATCCCTTTGCCAATTCCACAAGAACACAATTAGCGAAAGGCTTCTTGAAGGGAAAGATGTAACTCTGTGAGAGGAATTAACAGAACACAGAGCAGTTTCTCAGAAAGCTTCTTTCCAGTTTTGAACGGAAGATATTTCCTTTTTCACCATAGCCCTCTATGGGCCTCCAAATGTCCCTTTGCCAATTCCACAAGAACCGCCTTAGCGAAAGGCCTCTTGAAGGGAAAGATGTTACTCTGTGAGATGAATTCACAGAACACAGAGTAGTTTCTCAGAAAGCTTCTTTCCAGTTTTGAACGGAAGATATTTCCTTTTTCACCATAGTCCTCAATGGGCTTCCAAATATCCCTTTGCCAATTCCACAAGAACAGCCTTAGCGAAAGTCCTATTGAAAGGAAAGATGTAACTCTGTGAGATGAATTCACAGAACACAGAGCAGTTTCTCAGAAAGCTTCTTTCCAGTTTTGAACGGAAGATATTTCCTTTTTCCCCATAGCCCTCTATGGGCTTCCAAATATCCCTTTGCCAATTCCACAAGAACAGCCTTAGCCAAAGGCTTCTTGAAGGGAAAGATGTAACTCTGTGAGACGAATTTACAGAACACAGAGCAGTTTCTCAGAAAGCTTCTTTCCAGTTTTGAACGGAAGATATTTCCTTTTTCCCCATAGCCCTCCATGGGCTTCCAAATATCCCTTTGCCAATTCCACAAGAAGAGACTTAGCGAAAGGCTTCTTGAAGGGAAAGATGTAACTCTGTGAGATGAAATAAGAGAACACAGAGCAGTTTCTCAGAAAGCTTCTTTCCAGTTCTGAACGGAAGATATTTCCTTTTTCACCATAGCCCTCTATGGGCTTCCAAATATCCCTTTGCCAATTCCACAAGAACAGCCTTAGCGAAAGGCTTCTTGAAGGGAAAGATGTAACTCTGTGAGATGAATTCACAGAACACAGAGAAGTTTCTCAGAAAGCTTCTTTCCAGTTTTGAACGGAAGATATTTCCTTTTTCACTGTAGCCTTCTATGGGCTTCCAAATATCCCTTTGCCAATTCCACAAGAACAGCCTTAGCGAAAGGCTTCTTGAAGGGAAAGATGTAACTCTGTGAGAGGAATTAACAGAACACAGAGCAGTTTCTCAGAAAGCTTCTTTCCAGTTTTGAACGGAAGATATTTCCTTTTTCACCATAGCCCTCTATGGGCTTCCAAATATCCCTTTGCCAATTCCACAAGAACAGCCTTAGCGAAAGGCCTCTTGAAGGGAAAGATGTTACTCTGTGAGATGAATTCACAGAACACAGAGCAGTTTCTCAGAAAGCTTCTTTCCAGTTTTGAACGGAAGATATTTCCTTTTTCACCATAGCCCTCTATGGGCTTCCAAATATCCCTTTGCCAATTCCTCAAGAACAGCCTTAGCGAAAGGCTTCTTGAAGGGAAAGATGTAACTCTGTGAGATAAATTCACAGAACACAGAACAGATTCTCAGAAAGCTTCTTTCCAGTTTTGAACGGAAGATATTTCCTTTTTCCCCATAGCCCTCTATGGGCTTCCAAATATCCCTTTGCCAATTCCACAAGAACAGCCTTAGCGAAAGGCTTCTTGAAGGGAAAGATGTAACTCTGTGAGATGAATTAAGAGAACACAGAGCAGTTTCGCAGAAAGCTTCTTTCCAGTTTTGAACGGAAGATATTTCCTTTTTCACTGTAACCCTCTATGGGCTTCCAAATATCCCTTTGCCAATTCCACAAGAACAGACTTAGCGAAAGGCTTCTTGAAGGGAAAGATGTAACTCTGTGAGATGAATTAAGAGAACACAGAGAAGTTTCTCAGAAAGCTTCTTTCCAGTTCTGAACGGAAGATATTTCCTTTTTCACCATAGCCCTCTATGGGCTTCCAAATATCCCTTTGCCAATTCCACAAGAACAGCCTTAGCGAAAGGCTTCTTGAAGGGAAAGATGTAACTCTGTGAGATGAATTAAGAGAACACAGAGCAGTTTCTCAGAAAGCTTCCTTCCAGTTTTGAACGGAAGATATTTCCTTTTTCACTGTAACCCTCTATGGGCTTCCAAATATCCCTTTGCCAATTCCACAAGAACAGACTTAGCTAAAGGCTTCTTGAAGGGAAAGATGTAACTCTGTGAGATGAATTAAGAGAACACAGAGCAGTTTCTCAGAAAGCTTCTTTCCAGTTCTGAACGGAAGATATTTCCTTTTTCACCATAGCCCTCTATGGGCTTCCAAATATCCCTTTGCCAATTCCACAAGAACAGCCTTAGGGAAAGGCTTCTTGAAGGGAAAGATGTAACTCTGTGAGATGAATTAAGAGAACACAGAGCAGTTTCTCAGAAAGCTTCTTTCCAGTTTTGAACGGAAGATATTTCCTTTTTCACTGTAACCCTCTATGGGCTTCCAAACATCCCTTTGCCAATTCCACAAGAACAGACTTAGCGAAAGGCTTCTTGAAGGGAAAGATGTAACTCTGTGAGATGAAATAAGAGAACACAGAGCAGTTTCTCAGAAAGCTTCTTTCCAGTTCTGAACGGATGATATTTCCTTTTTCACCATAGCCCTCTATGGGCTTCCAAATATCCCTTTGCCAATTCCACAAGAACAGCCTTAGCGAAAGGCTTCTTGAAGGGAAAGATGTAACTCTGTGAGATGAATTAAGAGTACATAGAGCAGTTTCTCAGAAAGCTTCTTTCCAGTTTTGAACGGAAGATATTTCCTTTTTCACTGTAGCCCTCTATGGGCTTCCAAATATCCCTTTGTCAATTCCACAAGAACAGCCTTAGCGAAAGGCTTCTTGAAGGGAAAGATGTAACTCTGTGAGAGGAATTAACAGAACACAGAGCAGTTTCTCAGAAAGCTTCTTTCCAGTTTTGAACGGAAGATATTTCCTTTTACACCATAGCCCTCTATGGGCTTCCAAATATCCCTTTGCCAATTCCACAAGAACAGCCTTAGCGAAAGGCTTCTTGAAGGGAAAGATGTAACTCTGTGAGAGGAATTCACAGAACACAGAGCAGTTTCTCAGAAAGCTTCTTTCCAGTTTTGAACAGAAGATATTTCCTTTTTCCCCATAGCCCTCTACGGGCTTCCAAATATCCCTTTGCCAATTCCACAGGAACAGCCTTAGCGAAAGGCTGCTTGAAGGGAAAGATGTAAGTCTGTGAGATGAATTCACAGAACACAGAGCAGTTTCTCAGAAAGCTTCTTTCCAGTTTTGAATGGAAGATATTTCCTTTTCCACTGTAGCCGTCTATGGGCTTCCAAATATCCCTTTGCCAATTCCACAAGAACAGCCTTACCGAAAGGCTTCTTGAAGGGCAAGATGTAACTCTGTGAGATGTATTCACAGAACACAGAGCAGTTTCACAGAAAGCTTCTTTCCAGTTTTGAACGGAAGATATTTCCTTTTTCCCCATAGCCCTCTATGGGCTTCCAAATATCCCTTTGCCAATTCCACAAGAACAGCCTTAGCGAAAGGCGTCTTGAAGGGAAAGATGTAACTCTGTGAGATAAATTCACAGAACACAGAGCACTTTCTCTGAAAGCTTCTTTCCAGTTTTGAACGGAAGATATTTCCTTTTTCACTGTAGCCCTCTATGGGCTTCCAAATATCCCTTTGCCAATTCCACAAGAATAGCCTTAGCGAAAGGCCTCTTGAAGGGAAAGATGTAACTCTGTGAGATGAATTCACAGAACACAGAGCACTTTCTCTGAAAGCTTCTTTCCAGTTTTGAACGGAAGATCTTTCCTTTTTCACTGTAGCCCTCTAGGGTCTTCCAAATATCCCTTTGCCAATTCCTCAAGAACAGCCTTAGCGAAAGGCTTCTTCAAGGGAAAGATGTAACTCTGTGAGATGAATTCACAGAACACAGAGCAGTTTCTCAGAAAGCTTCTTTCCAGTTTTGAACGGAAGATATTTCCTTTTTCACCATAGCCCTCTATGGGCTTCCAAATATCCCTTTGCCAATTCCACAAGAACAGCCTTAGCGAAAGGCCTATTGAAAGGAAAGATGTAACTCTTTGAGATGAATTCACAGAACACAGAGCAGTTTCTCAGAAAGCTTCTTTCCAGTTTTGAAGGGAAGATATTTCCTTTTTCCCCATAGCCCTCTATGGGCTTCCAAATATCCCTTTGCCAATTCCACAAGAACAGCCTTAGCGAAAGGCTGCTTGAAGGGAAACATGTAACTCTGTGAGATGAATTCACAGAACACAGAGCAGTTTCTCAGAAAGCTTCTTTCCAGTTTTGAACGGAAGATATTTCCTTTTTCACCATAGATCTCTATGGGCTTCCAAATATCCCTTTGCCAATTCCACAAGAACAGCCTTAGCGAAAGGCTTCTTGAAGGGAAAGATGTAACTCTGTGAGATGAACTAACAGAACACAGAGCAGTTTCTCAGAAAGCTTCTTCCCAGTTTTGATCGGAAGATATTTCCTTTTTCACCATATCCCTCTACGGACTTCCAAATATGCCTTTGCCAATTCCACAAGAACAGGCTTAGCGAAAGGCTTCTTGAAGGGAAAGATGTAACTGTGTGAGACGAATTTACAGAACACAGAGCAGTTTCTCAGAAAGCTTCTTTCCAGTTTTGAACGGAAGATATTTCCTTTTTCCCCATAGCCCTCTATGGGCTTCCAAATATCCCCTTGCCAATTCCAAAAGAACAGCCTTAGCGAAAGGCTTCTTGAAGGGAAAGATGTAACTCTGTGAGATGAATTCACAGAACCCAGAGCAGTTTCACAGAAAGCTTCTTTCTAGTTTTGAACGGAAGATATTTCCTTTTTCCCCATAGCCGTCTATGGGCTTCCAAATATCCCTTTGCCAATTCCACAAGAACAGCCTTAGCAAAAGGCGTCTTGAAGAGAAAGATGTAACTCTGTGAGATGAATACACAGAACACAGAGCACTTTCTCTGAAAGCTTCTTTCCAGTTTTGAACGGAAGATATTTCCTTTTTCACCATAGTCCTCTATGGGCTTCCAAATATCCCTTTGCCAATTCCACAAGAACAGCCTTAGCGAAAGGCTGCTTGAAGGGAAACATGTAACTCTGTGAGATGAATTCACAGAACACAGAGCAGTTTCTCAGAAAGCTTCTTTCTAGTTTTGAACGGAAGATATTTCCTTTTTCACCATAGCCCTCAATGGGCTTCCAAATATCCCTTTGCCAATTCCACAAGAACAGCCTTAGCGAAAGGCCTATTGAAAGGAAAGATGTAACTCTGTGAGATGAATTCACAGAACACAGAGCAGTTTCTCAGAAAGCTTCTTTCCAGTTTTGAACGGAAGATATTTCCTTTTTCCAAATAGCCCTCTATGGGCTTCCAAATATCCCTTTGCCAATTCCACAAGAACAGCCTTAGCGAAAGGCTTCTTGCAGGGAAAGATGTAACTCTGTGAGATGAATTCACAGAACACAGAGCAGTTTCTCAGAAAGCTTCTTTCCAGTTTTCAGCGGAAGATATTTCCTTTTTCACCATAGCCCACTATGGGCTTCCAAATATCCCTTTGCCAATTCCACAAGAACAGCCTTAGCGAAAGGCTTCTTGAAGGGAAAGATGTAACTCTGTGAGATGAATTCACAGAACACAAAGCAGTTTCTCAGAAAGCTTCTTTCCAGTTTTCAACGGAAGATATTTCCTTTTTCACCATAGTCCTCTATGGGCTTCCAAATATCCCTTTGCCAATTCCACAAGAACAGCCTTAGCGAAAGGCTGCTTGAAGGGAAACATGTAACCCTGTGAGATAAATTCACAGAACACAGAGCAGTTTCTCAGAAAGCTTCTTTCCAGTTTTGAACGGAAGATATTTCCTTTTTCACCATAGATCTCTATGGGCTTCCAAATATCCCTTTGCCAATTCCACAAGAACAGCCTTAGCGAAAGGCTTCTTGAAGGGAAAGATGTAACTCTGTGAGATGAACTAACAGAACACAGAGTAGTTTCTCAGAAAGCTTCTTTCCAGTTTTGAACGGAAGATATTTCCTTTTTCACCATAGCCCTCTACGGACTTCCAAATATGCCTTTGCCAATTCCACAAGAACAGGCTTAGCGAAAGGCTTCTTGAAGGGAAAGATGTACCTCTGTGAGACGAATTTACAGAACACAGAGCAGTTTCTCAGAAAGCTTCTTTCCAGTTTTGAACGGAAGATATTTCCTTTTTCCCCATAGCCCTCTATGGGCTTCCAAATATCCCTTTGCCAATTCCACAAGAACAGCCTTAGCGAAAGGCTTCTTGAAGGGAAAGATGTAACTCTGTGAGATGAATTAAGAGAACACAGAGCAGTTTCTCAGAAAGCTTCTTTCCAGTTTTGAACGGAAGATATTTCCTTTTTCACTGTAGCCCTCTATGGGGTTCCAAATATCCCTTTGCCAATTCCACAAGAACAGCCTTAGCGAAAGGCTTCTTGAAGGGAAAGATGTAACTCTGTGAGAGGAATTAACAGACCACAGAGCAGTTTCTCAGAAAGCTTCTTTCCAGTTTTGAACGGAAGATATTTCCTTTTTCACCATAGCCCTCTATGGGCTTCCAAATATCCCTTTGCCAATTCCACAAGAACAGCCTTAGCGAGAGGCCTCTTGAAGGGAAAGATGTTACTCTGTGAGATGAATTCACAGAACACAGAGCAGTTTCTCAGAAAGCTTCTTTCCAGTTTTGAACGGAAGATATTTCCTTTTTCACCATAGCCCTCTATGGGCTTCCAAATATCCCTTTGCCAATTCCTCAAGAACAGCCTTAGCGAAAGGCTTCTTGAAGGGAAAGATGTAACTCTCTGAGATGAATTCACAGAACACAGAGCAGTTTCTCAGAAAGCTTCTTTCCAGTTTTGAACGGAAGATATTTCCTTTTTCACCATAGCCCTCTATGGGCTTCCAAATATCCCTTTGCGAATTCCACTAGAACAGCCTTAGCGAAAGGCCTATTGAAAGGAAAGATGTAACTCTGTGAGATGAATTCACAGAACACAGAGCAGTTTCGCAGAAAGCTTCTTTCCAGTTTTGAACGGAAGATATTTCCTTTTTCCCCATAGCCCTCTATGGGCTTCCAAATATCCCTTTGCCAATTCCACAAGAACAGCCTTAGCGAAAGGCTTCTTGAAGGGAAAGATGTAACTCTGTGAGATGAATTAAGAGAACACAGAGCAGTTTCTCAGAAAGCTTCTTTCCAGTTTTGAACGGAAGATATTTCCTTTTTCACTGTAACCCTCTATGGGCTTCCAAATATCCCTTTGCCAATTCCACAAGAACAGACTTAGCGAAAGGCTTCTTGAAGGGAAAGATGTAACTCTGTGAGATGAATTAAGAGAACACAGAGCAGTTTCTCAGAAAGCTTCTTTCCAGTTCTGAACGGAAGATATTTCCTTTTTCACCATAGCCCTCTATGGGCTTCCAAATATCCCTTTGCCAATTCCACAAGAACAGCCTTAGCGAAAGGCTTCTTGAAGGGAAAGATGTAACTCTGTGAGATGAATTAAGAGAACACAGAGTAGTTTCTCAGAAAGCTTCTTTCCAGTTTTGAACGGAAGATATTTCCTTTTTCACTGTAACCCTCTATGGGCTACCAAATATCCCTTTGCCAATTCCACAAGAACAGACTTAGCGAAAAGCTTCTTGAAGGGAAAGATGTAACTCTGTGAGATGAAATAAGAGAACACAGAGCAGTTTCTCAGAAAGCTTCTTTCCAGTTCTGAACGGAAGATATTTCCTTTTTCACCATAGCCCTCTATGGGCTTCCAAATATCCCTTTGCCAATTCCACAAGAACAGCCTTAGCGAAAGGCTTCTTGAAGGGAAAGATGTAACTCTGTGAGAGGAATTAACAGAACACAGAGCAGTTTCTCAGAAAGCTTCTTTTCAGTTTTGAACGCAAGATATTTCCTTTTTCACCATAGCCCTCTATGGGCTTCCAAATATCCCTTTGCCAGTTCCACAAGAACCGCCTTAGCGAAAGGCCTCTTGAAGGGAAAGATGTTACTCTGTGAGATGAATTCACAGAACACAGAGCAGTTTCTCAGAAAGCTTCTTTCCAGTTTTGAACGGAAGATATTTCCTTTTTCACCATAGCCCTCTATCGGCTTCCAAATATCTCTTTGCCAATTCCTCAAGAACAGCCTTAGCGAAAGGCTTCTTGAAGGGAAAGATGTAACTCTGTGAGATGAATTCACAGAACACAGAGCAGTTTCTCAGAAAGCTTCTTTCCAGTTTTGAACGGAAGATATTTCCTTTTTCCACATAGCCCTCTATGGGCTTCCAAATATCCCTTTGCCAATTCCACAAGAACAGCCTTAGCGAAAGGCTTCTTGAAGGGAAAGATGTAACTCTGTGAGATGAATTAACAGAACACAGAGCAGTTTCTCAGAAAGCTTCTTTCCAGTTTTGAACGGAAGATATTTCCTTTTTCACCATAGCCCTCTATGGGCTTCCAAATATCCCTTTGCCAATTCCTCAAGAACAGCCTTAGCGAAAGGCTTCTTGAAGGGAAAGATGTAACTCTCTGAGATGAATTCACAGAACACAGAGCAGTTTCTCAGAAAGCTTCTTTCCAGTTTTGAACGGAAGATATTTCCTTTTTCACCATAGCCCTCTATGGGCTTCCAAATATCCCTTTGCGAATTCCACTAGAACAGCCTTAGCGAAAGGCCTATTGAAAGGAAAGATGTAACTCTGTGAGATGAATTCACAGAACACAGAGCAGTTTCGCAGAAAGCTTCTTTCCAGTTTTGAACGGAAGATATTTCCTTTTTCCCCATAGCCCTCTATGGGCTTCCAAATATCCCTTTGCCAATTCCACAAGAACAGCCTTAGCGAAAGGCTTCTTGAAGGGAAAGATGTAACTCTGTGAGATGAATTAAGAGAACACAGAGCAGTTTCTCAGAAAGCTTCTTTCCAGTTTTGAACGGAAGATATTTCCTTTTTCACTGTAACCCTCTATGGGCTTCCAAATATCCCTTTGCCAATTCCACAAGAACAGACTTAGCGAAAGGCTTCTTGAAGGGAAAGATGTAACTCTGTGAGATGAATTAAGAGAACACAGAGCAGTTTCTCAGAAAGCTTCTTTCCAGTTCTGAACGGAAGATATTTCCTTTTTCACCATAGCCCTCTATGGGCTTCCAAATATCCCTTTGCCAATTCCACAAGAACAGCCTTAGCGAAAGGCTTCTTGAAGGGAAAGATGTAACTCTGTGAGATGAATTAAGAGAACACAGAGTAGTTTCTCAGAAAGCTTCTTTCCAGTTTTGAACGGAAGATATTTCCTTTTTCACTGTAACCCTCTATGGGCTACCAAATATCCCTTTGCCAATTCCACAAGAACAGACTTAGCGAAAAGCTTCTTGAAGGGAAAGATGTAACTCTGTGAGATGAAATAAGAGAACACAGAGCAGTTTCTCAGAAAGCTTCTTTCCAGTTCTGAACGGAAGATATTTCCTTTTTCACCATAGCCCTCTATGGGCTTCCAAATATCCCTTTGCCAATTCCACAAGAACAGCCTTAGCGAAAGGCTTCTTGAAGGGAAAGATGTAACTCTGTGAGAGGAATTAACAGAACACAGAGCAGTTTCTCAGAAAGCTTCTTTTCAGTTTTGAACGCAAGATATTTCCTTTTTCACCATAGCCCTCTATGGGCTTCCAAATATCCCTTTGCCAGTTCCACAAGAACCGCCTTAGCGAAAGGCCTCTTGAAGGGAAAGATGTTACTCTGTGAGATGAATTCACAGAACACAGAGCAGTTTCTCAGAAAGCTTCTTTCCAGTTTTGAACGGAAGATATTTCCTTTTTCACCATAGCCCTCTATCGGCTTCCAAATATCTCTTTGCCAATTCCTCAAGAACAGCCTTAGCGAAAGGCTTCTTGAAGGGAAAGATGTAACTCTGTGAGATGAATTCACAGAACACAGAGCAGTTTCTCAGAAAGCTTCTTTCCAGTTTTGAACGGAAGATATTTCCTTTTTCCACATAGCCCTCTATGGGCTTCCAAATATCCCTTTGCCAATTCCACAAGAACAGCCTTAGCGAAAGGCTTCTTGAAGGGAAAGATGTAACTCTGTGAGATGAATTAAGAGAACACAGAGCAGTTTCTCAGAAAGCTTCTTTCCAGTTTTGAACGGAAGATATTTCCTTTTTCACTGTAACCCTCTATGGGCTTCCAAACATCCCTTTGCCAATTCCACAAGAACAGACTTAGCGAAAGGCTTCTTGAAGGGAAAGATGTAACTCTGTGAGATGAAATAAGAGATCACAGAGCAGTTTCTCAGAAAGCTTCTTTCCAGTTCTGAACGGAAGATATTTCCTTTTTCACCATAGCCCTCTATGGGCTTCAAAATATCCCTTTGCCAATTCCACAAGAACAGCCTTAGCGAAAGGCCTATTGAAAGGAAAGATGTAACTCTGTGAGATGAATTCACAGAACACAGAGCAGTTTCTCAGAAAGCTTCTTTCCAGTTTTGAACGGAAGATATTTCCTTTTTCCCCATAGCTCTCTATGGGCTTCCAAATATCCCTTTGCCAATTCCACAAGAACAGCCTTAGCGAAAGGCTTCTTGAAGGGAAAGATGTAACTCTGTGAGATGAATTAAGAGAACACAGAGCAGTTTCTCAGAAAGCTTCTTTCCAGTTTTGAACGGAAGATATTTCCTTTTTCACTGTAACCCTCTATGGGCTTCCAAATATCCCTTTGCCAATTCCACAAGAACAGACTTAGCGAAAGGCTTCTTGAAGGGAAAGATGTAACTCTGTGAGAGGAATTAACAGAACACAGAGCAGTTTCTCAGAAGGCTTCTTTCCAGTTTTGAACGGAAGATATTTCCTTTTTCACCATAGCCCCCAATGGGCTTCCAAATATCCCTTTGCCAATTCCACAAGAACAGCCTTAGCGAAAGGCCTATTGAAAGGAAAGATGTAACTCTGTGAGATGAATTCACAGAACACAGAGCAGTTTCTCAGAAAGCTTCTTTCCAGTTTTGAACGGAAGATAATTCCTTTTTCCCTATAGCCCTCTATGGGCTTCCAAATATCCCTTTGCCAATTCCACAAGAACAGCCTTAGCGAAAGGCTTCTTGAAGGGAAAGATGTAACTCTGTGAGATGAATTAAGAGAACACAGAGTAGTTTCTCAGAAAGCTTCTTTCCAGTTTTGAACGGAAGATATTTCCTTTTTCACTGTAACCCTCTATGGGCTTCCAAATATCCCTTTGCCAATTCCACAAGAACAGACTTAGCGAAAGGCTTCTTGAAGGGAAAGATGTAACTCTGTGAGATGAATTAAGAGAACACAGAGCAGTTTCTCAGAAAGCTTCTTTCCAGTTCTGAACGGAAGATATTTCCTTTTTCACCATAGCCCTCTATGGGCTTCCAAATATCCCTTTGCCAATTCCACAAGAACAGCCTTAGCGAAAGGCTTCTTGAAGGGAAAGATGTAACTCTGTGAGATGAATTAAGAGTACACAGAACAGTTTCTCAGAAAGCTTCTTTCCAGTTTTGAACGGAAGATATTTCCTTTTTCACTGTAGCCCTCTAAGGGCTTCCAAATATCCCTTTGTCAATTCCACAAGAACAGCCTTAGCGAAAGGCTTCTTGAAGGGAAAGATGTTACTCTGTGAGATGAATTCACAGAACACAGAGCAGTTTCTCAGAAAGCTTCTTTCCAGTTTTGAACGGAAGATATTTCCTTTTTCACCATAGCCCTCTATGGGCTTCCAAATATCCCTTTGCCAATTCCTCAAGAACAGCCTTAGCGAAAATCTTCTTGAAGGGAAAGATGTAACTCTGTGAGATGAATTCACAGAACACAGAGCAGTTTCTCAGAAAGCTTCTTTACAGTTTTGAACGGAAGATATTTCCTTTTTCACCATAGCCCTCTATGGGCTTCCAAATATCCCTTTGCCAATTCCACAAGAACAGCCTTAGCGAAAGGCCTATTGAAAGGAAAGATGTAACTCTGTGAGATGAATTCACAGAACACAGAGCAGTTTCTCAGAAAGCTTCTTTCCAATTTTGAACGGAAGATATTTCCTTTTTCCCCATAGCCCTCTATGGGCTTCCAAATATCCCTTTGCCAATTCCACAAGAACAGCCTTAGCGAAAGGCTTCTTGAAGGGAAAGATGTAACTCTGTGAGATAAATTAAGAGAACACACAGCAGTTTCTTAGAAAGCTTCTTTCCAGTTTTGAACGGAAGATATTTCCTTTTTCACTGTAACCCTCTATGGGCTTCCAAATATCCCTTTCCCAATTCCACAAGAACAGTCTTAGCGAAAGGCTTTTGAAGGGAAAGATGTAACTCTGTGAGATGAATTAAGAGAACACAGAGCAGTTTCTCAGAAAGCTTCTTTCCAGTTCTGAACGGAAGATATTTCCTTTTTCACCATAGCCCTCTATGGGCTTCCAAATATCCCTTTGCCAATTCCACAAGAACAGCCTTAGCGAAAGGCTTCTTGAAGGGAAAGATGTAACTCTGTGAGAGGAATTAACAGAACACAGAGCAGTTTCTCAGAAAGCTTCTTTCCAGTTTTGAACGGAAGATATTTCCTTTTTCCCCATAGCCCTCTATGGGCTTCCAAATATCCCTTTGCCAATTCCACAAGAACAGCCTTAGCGAAAGGCTTCTTGAAGGGAAAGATGTAACTCTGTGAGATGAATTAAGAGAACACAGAGCAGTTTCTCAGAAAGCTTCTTTCCAGTTTTGAACGGAAGATATTTCCTTTTTCACTGTAACCCTCTATGGGCTTCCAAATATCCCTTTGCCAATTCCACAAGAACAGACTTAGCGAAAGGCTTCTTGAAGGGAAAGATGTAACTCTGTGAGAGGAATTAACAGAACACAGAGCAGTTTCTCAGAAAGCTTCTTTCCAGTTTTGAACGGAAGATATTTCCTTTTTCACCATAGCCCTCTATGGGCTTCCAAATATCCCTTTGCCAATTCCACAAGAACAGCCTTAGCGAAAGGCCTATTGAAAGGAAAGATGTAACTCTCTGAGATGAATTCACAGAACACAGAGCAGTTTCTCAGAAAGCTTCTTTCCAGTTTTGAACGGAAGATAATTCCTTTTTCCCAATAGCCCTCTATGGGCTTCCAAATATCCCTTTGCCAATTCCACAAGAACAGCCTTAGCGAAAGGCTTCTTGAAGGGAAAGATGTAACTCTGTGAGCTGAATTAAGAGAACACAGAGCAGTTTCTCAGAAAGCTTCTTTCCAGTTTTGAACGGAAGATATTTCCTTTTTCACTGTAACCCTCTATGGGCTTCCAAATATCCCTTTGCCAATTCCACAAGAACAGACTTAGCGAAAGGCTTCTTGAAGGGAAAGATGTAACTCTGTGAGATGAATTAAGACAACACAGAGCAGTTTCTCAGAAAGCTTCTTTCCAGTTCTGAACGGAAGATATTTCCTTTTTCTCCATAGCCCTCTATGGGCTTCCAAATATCCCTTTGCCAATTCCACAAGAACAGCCTTAGCGAAAGGCTTCTTGAAGGGAAAGATGTAACTCTGTGAGATGAATTAAGACAACACAGAGCAGTTTCTCAGAAAGCTTCTTTCCAGTTTTGAACGGAAGATATTTCCTTTTTCCCCATAGCCCTCTATGGGCTTCCAAATATCCCTTTGCCAATTCCACAAGAACAGCCTTAGCGAAAGGCTTCTTGAAGGGAAAGATGTAACTCTGTGAGAGGAATTAACAGAACACAGAGCAGTTTCTCAGAAAGCTTCTTTCCAGTTTTGAACGGAAGATATTTCCTTTTTCACCATAGCCCTCTATGGGTTTCCAAATATCCCTTTGCCAATTCCACAAGAACATCCTTAGCGAAAGGCCTCTTGAAGGGAAAGATGTTACTCTGTGAAATGAATTCACAGAACACAGAGCAGTTTCTCAGAAAGCTTCTTTCCAGTTTTGAACGGAAGATATTTCCTTTTTCACCGTAGCCCTCTATGGGCTTCCAAATATCCCTTTGCCAATTCCTCAAGAACAGCCTTAGCGAAAGGCTTCTTGAAGGGAAAGATGTAACTCTGTGAGATGAATTCACAGAACACAGAGCAGTTTCTCAGAAAGCTTCTTTCCAGTTTTGAACGGAAGATATTTCCTTTTTCACCATAGCCCTCTATGGGCTTCCAAATATCCCTTTGCCAATTCCACAAGAACAGCCTTAGCGAAAGGCCTATTGAAAGGAAAGATGTAACTCTGTGAGATAAATTCACAGAACACAGAACAGATTCTCAGAAAGCTTCTTTCCAGTTTTGAACGGAAGATATTTCCTTTTTCCCCATAGCCCTCTATGGGCTTCCAAATATCCCTTTGCCAATTCCACAAGAACAGCCTTAGCGAAAGGCTTCTTGAAGGGAAAGATGTAACTCTGTGAGATGAATTAAGAGAACACAGAGCAGTTTCTCAGAAAGCTTCTTTCCAGTTTTGAACGGAAGATATTTCCTTTTTCACTGTAACCCTCTATGGGCTTCCAAATATCCCTTTGCCAATTCCACAAGAACAGACTTAGCGAAAGGCTTCTTGAAGGGAAAGATGTAACTCTGTGAGATGAATTAAGAGAACACAGAGAAGTTTCTCAGAAAGCTTCTTTCCAGTTCTGAACGGAAGATATTTCCTTTTTCACCATAGCCCTCTATGGGCTTCCAAATATCCCTTTGCCAATTCCACAAGAACAGCCTTAGCGAAAGGCTTCTTGAAGGGAAAGATGTAACTCTGTGAGATGAATTAAGAGAACACAGAGCAGTTTCTCAGAAAGCTTCCTTCCAGTTTTGAACGGAAGATATTTCCTTTTTCACTGTAACCCTCTATGGGCTTCCAAATATCCCTTTGCCAATTCCACAAGAACAGACTTAGCTAAAGGCTTCTTGAAGGGAAAGATGTAACTCTGTGAGATGAATTAAGAGAACACAGAGCAGTTTCTCAGAAAGCTTCTTTCCAGTTCTGAACGGAAGATATTTCCTTTTTCACCATAGCCCTCTATGGGCTTCCAAATATCCCTTTGCCAATTCCACAAGAACAGCCTTAGGGAAAGGCTTCTTGAAGGGAAAGATGTAACTCTGTGAGATGAATTCACAGAACACAGAGCAGTTTCTCAGAAAGCTTCTTTACAGTTTTGAACGGAAGATATTTCCTTTTTCACCATAGCCCTCTATGGGCTTCCAAATATCCCTTTGCCAATTCCACAAGAACAGCCTTAGCGAAAGGCTTCTTGAAGGGAAAGATGTAACTCTGTGAGATGAATTAAGAGAACACAGAGCAGTTTCTCAGAAAGCTTCTTTCCAGTTTTGAACGGAAGATATTTCCTTTTTCACTGTAACCCTCTATGGGCTTCCAAATATCCCTTTCCCAATTCCACAAGAACAGTCTTAGCGAAAGGCTTCTTGAAGGGAAAGATGTAACTCTGTGAGATGAATTAAGAGAACACAGAGCAGTTTCTCAGAAAGCTTCTTTCCAGTTCTGAACGGAAGATATTTCCTTTTTCACCATAGCCCTCTATGGGCTTCCAAATATCCCTTTGCCAATTCCACAAGAACAGCCTTAGCGAAAGGCTTCTTGAAGGGAAAGATGTAACTCTGTGAGATGAATTCACAGAACACAGAGCAGGTTCTCAGAAAGCTTCTTTCCAGTTTTGAGCGGAAGATATTTCGTTTTTCACGGTAGCCCTCTATGGGCTTCCAAATATCCCTTTGCCAATTCCACAAGAACAGCCTTAGCGAAAGGCTTCTTGAAGGGAAAGATGTAACTCTGTGAGATGAATTCACAGAACACAGAGCAGTTTCTCAGAAAGCTTCTTTCCAGTTTTGAACAGAAGATATTTCCTTTTTCCCCATAGCCCTCTACGGGCTTCCAAATATCCCTTTGCCAATTCCACAGGAACAGCCTTAGCGAAAGGCTGCTTGAAGGGAAAGATGTAAGTCTGTGAGATGAATTCACAGAACACAGAGCAGTTTCTCAGAAAGCTTCTTTCCAGTTTTGAATGGAAGATATTTCCTTTTCCACTGTAGCCCTCTATGGGCTTCCAAATATCCCTTTGCCAATTCCACAAGAACAGCCTTAGCGAAAGGCTTCTTGAAGGGAAAGATGTAACTCTGTGAGATGAATTCACAGAACACAGAGCAGTTTCACAGAAAGCTTCTTTCCAGTTTTGAACGGAAGATATTTCCTTTTTCCCCATAGCCCTCTATGGGCTTCCAAATATCCCTTTGCCAATTCCACAAGAACAGCCTTAGCGAAAGGCGTCTTGAAGGGAAAGGGTAACTCTGTGAGATGAATTCACAGAACACAGAGCACTTTCTCTGAAAGCTTCTTTCCAGTTTTGAACGGAAGATATTTCCTTTTTCACTGTAGCCCTCTATGGGCTTCCAAATATCCCTTTGCCAATTCCACAAGAACAGCCTTAGCGAAAGGCCTCTTGAAGGGAAAGATGTAACTCTGTGAGATGAATTCACAGAACACAGAGCACTTTCTCTGAAAGCTTCTTTCCAGTTTTGAACGGAAGATATTTCCTTTTTCACTGTAGACCTCTAGAGGCTTCCAAATATCCCTTTGCCAATTCCTCAAGAACAGCCTTAGCGAAAGGCTTCTTCAAGGGAAAGATGTAACTCTGTGAGATGAATTCACAGAACACAGAGCAGTTTCTCAGAAAGCTTCTTTCCAGTTTTTAACGGAAGATATTTCCTTTTTCACCATAGCCCTCTATGGGCTTCCAAATATCCCTTTGCCAATTCCACAAGAACAGCCTTAGCGAAAGGCCTATTGAAAGGAAAGATGTAACTCTTTGAGATGAATTCACAGAACACAGAGCAGTTTCTCAGAAAGCTTCTTTCCAGTTTTGAACGGAAGATATTTCCTTTTTCCCCATAGCCCTCTATGGGCTTCCAAATATCCCTTTGCCAATTCCACAAGAACAGCCTTAGCGAAAGGCTGCTTGAAGGGAAACATGTAACTCTGTGAGATGAATTCACAGAACACAGAGCAGTTTCTCAGAAAGCTTCTTTCCAGTTTTGAACGGAAGATATTTCCTTTTTCACCATAGATCTCTATGGGCTTCCAAATATCCCTTTGCCAATTCCACAAGAACAGCCTTAGCGAAAGGCTTCTTGAAGGGAAAGATGTAACTCTGTGAGATGAAATCACTGAACACAGAGCAGTTTCTCAGAAAGCTTCTTTCCAGTTTTGATCGGAAGATATTTCCTTTTTCACCATAGCCCTCTACGGACTTCCAAATATGCCTTTGCCAATTCCACAAGAACAGGCTAAGCGAAAGGCTTCTTGAAGGGAAAGATGTAACTGTGTGAGACGAATTTACAGAACACAGAGCAGTTTCTCAGAAAGCTTCTTTCCAGTTTTGAACGGAAGATATTTCCTTTTTCACCATAGATCTCTATGGGCTTCCAAATATCCCTTTGCCAATTCCACAAGAACAGCATTAGCGAAAGGCTTCTTGAAGGGAAAGATGTAACTCTGTGAGATGAACTAACAGAACACAGAGCAGTTTCTCGGAAAGCTTCTTTCCAGTTTTGAACGGAAGATATTTCCTTTTCCACTGTAGCCCTCTATGGGCTTCCAAATATCCCTTTGCCAATTCCACAAGAACAGCCTTAGCGAAAGGCGTCTTGAAGGGAAAGATGTAACTCTGTGAGAAGAATTCACAGAACACAGAGCACTTTCTCTGAAAGCTTCTTTCCAGTTTTGAACGGAAGATATTTGCTTTTTCACTGTAGCCCTCTATGGGCTTCCAAATATCCCTTTGCCAATTCCACAAGAACAGACTTAGCGAAAGGCTTCTTGAAGGGAAAGATGTAACTCTGTGAGAGGAATTAACAGAACACAGAGCAGTTTCTCAGAAAGCTTCTTTCCAGTTTTGAACGGAAGATATTTCCTTTTTCACCATAGCCCTCTATGGGCTTCCAAATATCCCTTTGCCAATTCCACAAGAACAGCCTTAGCGAAAGGCCTCTTGAAGGGAAAGATGTAACTCTGTGAGATGAATTCACAGAACACAGAGCAGTTTCTCAGAAAGCTTCTTTCCAGTTTTGAACGGAAGATATATCCTTTTCCACTGTAGCCCTCTATGGGCTTCCAAATATCCCTTTGCCAATTCCACAAGAACAGCCTTAGCGAAAGGCGTCTTGAAGGGAAAGATGTAACTCTGTGAGATGAATTCACAGAACACAGAGCACTTTCTGTGAAAGCTTCTTTCCAGTTTTGAACGGAAGATATTTCCTTTTTCACTGTAGCCCTCTATGGGCTTCCAAATATCCCTTTGCCAATTCCACAAGAACAGCCTTAGCGAAAGGCTTCTTGAAGGGAAAGATGTAACTCTGTGAGAGGAATTAACAGAACACAGCAGTTTCTCAGAAAGCTTCTTTCCAGTTTTGAACGGAAGATATTTCCTTTTTCACCATAGCCCTCTATGGGCTTCCAAATATCCCTTTGCCAATTCCACAAGAACAGCCTTAGCGAAAGGCCTCTTGAAGGGAAAGATGTAACTCTGTGAGATGAATTCACAGAACACAGAGCAGTTTCTCAGAAAGCTTCTTTCCAGTTTTGAACGGAAGATATTTCCTTTTTCACCATAGCCCTCTATGGGCTTCCAAATATCCCTTTGCCAATTCCACAAGAACAGCCTTAGCGAAAGGCCTATTGAAAGGAAAGATGTAACTCTGTGTGATGAATTCACAGAACACAGAGCAGTTTCTCAGAAAGCTTCTTTCCAGTTTTGAACGGAAGATATTTCCTTTTTCCCCATAGCCCTCTATGGGCTTCCAAATATCCCTTTGCCAATTCCACAAGAACAGGCTTAGCGAAAGGCTTCTTGAAGGGAAGGATGTAACTCTGTGAGATGAATTCACAGAACACAGAGCAGTTTCTCAGAAATCTTCTTTCCAGTTTTGAACGGAAGATATTTCCTTTTTCCCCATAGCCCTCTATGGGCTTCCAAATATCCCTTTGCCAATTCCACAAGAACAGCCTTAGCGAAAGGCCTATTGAAAGGAAAGATGTAACTCTGTGAGATAAATTCACAGAACACAGAGCAGATTCTCAGAAAGCTTCTTTCCAGTTTTGAACGGAAGATATTACCTTTTTCCCCATAGCCCTCTATGGGCTTCCAAATATCCCTTTGCCAATTCCACAAGAAGAGCCTTAACGAAAGGCTTCTTGAAGGGAAAGATGTAACTCTGTGAGATGAATTAAGAGAACACAGAGCAGTTTCTCAGAAAGCTTCTTTCCAGTTTTGAACGGAAGATATTTCCTTTTTCACTGTAACCCTCTATGGGCTTCCAAATATCCCTTTGCCAATTCCACAAGAACAGACTTAGCGAAAGGCTTCTTGAAGGGAAAGATGTAACTCTGTGAGATGAATTAAGAGAACACAGAGAAGTTTCTCAGAAAGCTTCTTTCCAGTTCTGAACGGAAGATATTTCCTTTTTCACCATAGCCCTCTATGGGCTTCCAAATATCCCTTTGCCAATTCCACAAGAACAGCCTTAGCGAAAGGCTTCTTGAAGGGAAAGATGTAACTCTGTGAGATGAATTAAGAGAACACAGAGCAGTTTCTCAGAAAGCTTCCTTCCAGTTTTGAACGGAAGATATTTCCTTTTTCACTGTAACCCTCTATGGGCTTCCAAATATCCCTTTGCCAATTCCACAAGAACAGACTTAGCTAAAGGCTTCTTGAAGGGAAAGATGTAACTCTGTGAGATGAATTAAGAGAACACAGAGCAGTTTCTCAGAAAGCTTCTTTCCAGTTCTGAACGGAAGATATTTCCTTTTTCACCATAGCCCTCTATGGGCTTCCAAATATCCCTTTGCCAATTCCACAAGAACAGCCTTAGGGAAAGGCTTCTTGAAGGGAAAGATGTAACTCTGTGAGATGAATTAAGAGAACACAGAGCAGTTTCTCAGAAAGCTTCTTTCCAGTTTTGAACGGAAGATATTTCCTTTTTCACTGTAACCCTCTATGGGCTTCCAAACATCCCTTTGCCAATTCCACAAGAACAGACTTAGCGAAAGGCTTCTTGAAGGGAAAGATGTAACTCTGTGAGATGAAATAAGAGAACACAGAGCAGTTTCTCAGAAAGCTTCTTTCCAGTTCTGAACGGAAGATATTTCCTTTTTCACCATAGCCCTCTATGGGCTTCCAAATATCCCTTTGCCAATTCCACAAGAACAGCCTTAGCGAAAGGCTTCTTGAAGGGAAAGATGTAACTCTGTGAGATGAATTAAGAGTACACAGAGCAGTTTCTCAGAAAGCTTCTTTCCAGTTTTGAACGGAAGATATTTCCTTTTTCACTGTAGCCCTCTATGGGCTTCCAAATATCCCTTTGTCAATTCCACAAGAACAGCCTTAGCGAAAGGCTTCTTGAAGGGAAAGATGTTACTCTGTGAGATGAATTCACAGAACACAGAGCAGTTTCTCAGAAAGCTTCTTTCCAGTTTTGAACGGAAGATATTTCCTTTTCCACTGTAGCCCTCTATGGGCTTCCAAATATCCCTTTGCCAATTCCTCAAGAACAGCCTTAGCGAAAAGCTTCTTGAAGGGAAAGATGTAACTCTGTGAGATGAATTCACAGAACACAGAGCAGTTTCTCAGAAAGCTTCTTTACAGTTTTTAACGGAAGATATTTCCTTTTTCACCATAGCCCTCTACGGGCTTCCAAATATCCCTTTGCCAATTCCACAAGAACAGCCTTAGCGAAAGGCCTATTGAAAGGAAAGATGTAACTCTGTGAGATGAATTCACAGAACACAGAGCAGTTTCTCAGAAAGCTTCTTTCCAGTTTTGAACGGAAGATATTTCCTTTTTCCCCATAGCCCTCTATGGGCTTCCAAATATCCCTTTGCCAATTCCACAAGAACAGCCTTAGCGAAAGGCTTCTTGAAGGGAAAGATGTAACTCTGTGAGATAAATTAAGAGAACACACAGCAGTTTCTTAGAAAGCTTCTTTCCAGTTTTGAACGGAAGATATTTCCTTTTTCACTGTAACCCTCTATGGGCTTCCAAATATCCCTTTCCCAATTCCACAAGAACAGTCTTAGCGAAAGGCTTCTTGAAGGGAAAGATGTAACTCTGTGAGATGAATTAAGAGAACACAGAGCAGTTTCTCAGAAAGCTTCTTTCCAGTTCTGAACGGAAGATATTTCCTTTTTCACCATAGCCCTCTATGGGCTTCCAAATATCCCTTTGCCAATTCCACAAGAACAGCCTTAGCGAAAGGCTTCTTGAAGGGAAAGATGTAACTCTGTGAGATGAATTCACAGAACACAGAGCACTTTCTCTGAAAGCTTCTTTCCAGTTTTGAAGGGAAGATATTTCCTTTTTCACTGTAGCCCTCTATGGGCTTCCAAATATCCCTTTGCCAATTCCACAAGAACAGCCTTAGCGAAAGGCTTCTTGTAGGGAAAGATGTAACTCTGTGAGAGGAATTAACAGAACACAGAGCAGTTTCTCAGAAAGCTTCTTTCCAGTTTTGAACGGAAGATATTTCCTTTTTCACCATAGCCCACTATGGGCTTCCAAATATCCCTTTGCCAATTCCACAAGAACAGCCTTAGCGAAAGGCCTCTTGAAGGAAAAGATGTAACTCTGTGAGATGAATTCACAGAACACAGAGCAGTTTCTCAGAAAGCTTCTTTCCAGTTTTGAACGGAAGATATTTCCTTTTTCACCATAGCCCTCTAGGGGCTTCCAAATATCCCTTTGCCAATTCCTCAAGAACAGCCTTAGCGAAAGGCTTCTTGAAGGGAAAGATGTAACTCTGTGAGTTGAATTCACAGAACACAGAGCAGTTTCTCAGAAAGCTTCTTTCCACTTTTGAACGGAAGATATTTCCTTTTTCACTGTGGCCCTCTATGGGCTTCCCAATATCCCTTTGCCAATTCCACAAGAAAGCGTTAGCGAAAGGCTTCTTGAAGGGAAAGATGTAACTCTGTGAGATGAATTCACAGAACACAGAGCAGTTTCTCAGAAAGCTTCTTTCAAGTTTTGAACGGAAGATATTTCCTTTTTCCCCATATCCCTCTACGGGCTTCAAAATATCCCTTTGCCAATACCACAAGAACAGCCTTAGCGATAGGCTTCTTGAAGGGAAAGATGTAACTCTGTGAGATGAATTCACAGAACACAGAGCAGTTTCTCAGAAAGCTTCTTTCCAGTTTTGAACGGAAGATATTTCCTTTTCCACTGTAGCCCTCTATGGGCTTCCAAATATCCCTTTGCCAATTCCACAAGAACAGCCTTAGCGAAAGGCTTCTTGAAGGGAAAGATGTAACTCTGTGAGAGGAATTCACAGAACACAGAGCAGTTTCTCAGAAAGCTTCTTTAAAGTTTTGAACGGAAGATATTTCCTTTTTCACCATAGCCCTCTATTGGCTTCCAAATATCTCTTTGCCAATTCCACAAGAACAGCCTTAATGAAAGGCCTCTTGAAGGGAAAGATGTAACTGTGTGAGATGAATTCACAGAACACAGAGCAGTTTCTCAGAAAGCTTCTTTCCAGTTTTGAACGGAAGATATTTCCTTTTTCACCATAGCCCTCTATGGGCTTCCAAATATCCCTTTGCCAATTCCACAAGAACAGCCTTAGCGAAAGGCCTCTTGAAGGGAAAGATGTAACTCTGTGAGATGAATTCACAGAACACAGAGCAGTTTCTCAGAAAGCTTCTTTCCAGTTTTGAACGGAAGATATTTCCTTTTTCACCATAGCCCTCTAGGGGCTTCCAAATATCCCTTTGCCAATTGCTCAAGAACAGCCTTAGCGAAAGGCTTCTTGAAGGGAAAGATGTAACTCTGTGAGATGAATTCACAGAACACAGAGCAGTTTCTCAGAAAGCTTCTTTCCAGTTTTGAACGGAAGATATTTCCTTTTTCACCATAGCCCTCAATGGGCTTCCAAATATCCCTTTGCCAATTCCACAAGAACAGCCTTAGCGAAAGGCCTATTGAAAGGAAAGATGTAACTCTGTGAGATGAATTCACAGAACACAGAGCAGTTTCTCAGAAAGCTTCTTTCCAGTTTTGAACGGAAGATATTTCCTTTTTCCCCATAGCCCTCTATGGGCTTCCAAATATCCCTTTGCCAATTCCACAAGAACAGCCTTAGCGAAAGGCTTCTTGCAGGGAAAGATGTAACTCTGTGAGATGAATTCACAGAACACAGAGCAGTTTCTCAGAAAGCTTCTTTCCAGTTTTCAGCGGAAGATATTTCCTTTTTCACCATAGCCCACTATGGGCTTCCAAATATCCCTTTGCCAATTCCACAAGAACAGCCTTAGCGAAAGGCTTCTTGAAGGGAACGATGTAACTCTGTGAGATGAATTCACAGAACACAAAGCAGTTTCTCAGAAAGCTTCTTTCCAGTTTTCAACGGAAGATATTTCCTTTTTCACCATAGCCCTCTATGGGCTTCCAAATATCCCTTTGCCAATTCCACAAGAACAGCCTTAGCCAAAGGCTTCTTGAAGGGAAAGATGTAACTCTGTGAGATGAATTCACAGAACACAGAGCACTTTCTCTGAAAGCTTCTTTCCAGTTTTGAACGGAAGATATTTCCTTTTTCACTGTAGCCCTCTATGGGCTTCCAAATATCCCTTTGCCAATTCCACAAGAACAGCCTTAGCGAAAGGCTTCTTGAAGGGAAAGATGTAACTCTGTGAGAGGAATTAACAGAACACAGAGCAGTTTCTCAGAAAGCTTCTTTCCAGTTTTGAACGGAAGATATTTCCTTTTTCCCCATAGCCCTCTATGGGCTTCCAAATATCCCTTTGCCAATTCCACAAGAACAGCCTTAGCGAAAGGCTTCTTGAAGGGAAAGATGTAACTCTGTGAGATGAATTAAGAGAACACAGAGCAGTTTCTCAGAAAGCTTCTTTCCAGTTTTGAACGGAAGATATTTCCTTTTTCACTGTAACCCTCTATGGGCTTCCAAATATCCCTTTGCCAATTCCACAAGAACAGACTTAGCGAAAGGCTTCTTGAAGGGAAAGATGTAACTCTGTGAGAGGAATTAACAGAACACAGAGCAGTTGCTCAGAAAGCTTCTTTCCAGTTTTGAACGGAAGATATTTCCTTTTTCACCATAGCCCTCTTTGGGCTTCCAAATATCCCTTTGCCAATTCCACAAGAACAGCCTTAGCGAAAGGCCTATTGAAAGGAAAGATGTAACTCTGTGAGATGAATTCACAGAACACAGAGCAGTTTCTCAGAAAGCTTCTTTCCAGTTTTGAACGGAAGATAATTCCTTTTTCCCAATAGCCCTCTATGGGCTTCCAAATATCCCTTTGCCAATTCCACAAGAACAGCCTTAGCGAAAGGCTTCTTGAAGGGAAAGATGTAACTCTGTGAGCTGAATTAAGAGAACACAGAGCAGTTTCTCAGAAAGCTTCTTTCCAGTTTTGAACGGAAGATATTTCCTTTTTCACTGTAACCCTCTATGGGCTTCCAAATATCCCTTTGCCAATTCCACAAGAACAGACTTAGCGAAAGGCTTCTTGAAGGGAAAGATGTAACTCTGTGAGATGAATTAAGACAACACAGAGCAGTTTCTCAGAAAGCTTCTTTCCAGTTCTGAACGGAAGATATTTCCTTTTTCACCATAGCCCTCTATGGGCTTCCAAATATCCCTTTGCCAATTCCACAAGAACAGCCTTAGCGAAAGGCTTCTTGAAGGGAAAGATGTAACTCTGTGAGATGAATTAAGACAACACAGAGCAGTTTCTCAGAAAGCTTCTTTCCAGTTTTGAACGGAAGATATTTCCTTTTTCCCCATAGCCCTCTATGGGCTTCCAAATATCCCTTTGCCAATTCCACAAGAACAGCCTTAGCGAAAGGCTTCTTGAAGGGAAAGATGTAACTCTGTGAGAGGAATTAACAGAACACAGAGCAGTTTCTCAGAAAGCTTCTTTCCAGTTTTGAACGGAAGATATTTCCTTTTTCACCATAGCCCTCTATGGGCTTCCAAATATCCCTTTGCCAATTCCACAAGAACATCCTTAGCGAAAGGCCTCTTGAAGGGAAAGATGTTACTCTGTGAAATGAATTCACAGAACACAGAGCAGTTTCTCAGAAAGCTTCTTTCCAGTTTTGAACGGAAGATATTTCCTTTTTCACCGTAGCCCTCTATGGGCTTCCAAATATCCCTTTGCCAATTCCTCAAGAACAGCCTTAGCGAAAGGCTTCTTGAAGGGAAAGATGTAACTCTGTGAGATGAATTCACAGAACACAGAGCAGTTTCTCAGAAAGCTTCTTTCCAGTTTTGAACGGAAGATATTTCCTTTTTCACCATAGCCCTCTATGGGCTTCCAAATATCCCTTTGCCAATTCCACAAGAACAGCCTTAGCGAAAGGCCTATTGAAAGGAAAGATGTAACTCTGTGAGATAAATTCACAGAACACAGAACAGATTCTCAGAAAGCTTCTTTCCAGTTTTGAACGGAAGATATTTCCTTTTTCCCCATAGCCCTCTATGGGCTTCCAAATATCCCTTTGCCAATTCCACAAGAACAGCCTTAGCGAAAGGCTTCTTGAAGGGAAAGATGTAACTCTGTGAGATGAATTAAGAGAACACAGAGCAGTTTCTCAGAAAGCTTCTTTCCAGTTTTGAACGGAAGATATTTCCTTTTTCACTGTAACCCTCTATGGGCTTCCAAATATCCCTTTGCCAATTCCACAAGAACAGACTTAGCGAAAGGCTTCTTGAAGGGAAAGATGTAACTCTGTGAGATGAATTAAGAGAACACAGAGAAGTTTCTCAGAAAGCTTCTTTCCAGTTCTGAACGGAAGATATTTCCTTTTTCACCATAGCCCTCTATGGGCTTCCAAATATCCCTTTGCCAATTCCACAAGAACAGCCTTAGCGAAAGGCTTCTTGAAGGGAAAGATGTAACTCTGTGAGATGAATTAAGAGAACACAGAGCAGTTTCTCAGAAAGCTTCCTTCCAGTTTTGAACGGAAGATATTTCCTTTTTCACTGTAACCCTCTATGGGCTTCCAAATATCCCTTTGCCAATTCCACAAGAACAGACTTAGCTAAAGGCTTCTTGAAGGGAAAGATGTAACTCTGTGAGATGAATTAAGAGAACACAGAGCAGTTTCTCAGAAAGCTTCTTTCCAGTTCTGAACGGAAGATATTTCCTTTTTCACCATAGCCCTCTATGGGCTTCCAAATATCCCTTTGCCAATTCCACAAGAACAGACTTAGGGAAAGGCTTCTTGAAGGGAAAGATGTAACTCTGTGAGATGAATTCACAGAACACAGAGCAGTTTCTCAGAAAGCTTCTTTACAGTTTTGAACGGAAGATATTTCCTTTTTCACCATAGCCCTCTATGGGCTTCCAAATATCCCTTTGTCAATTCCACAAGAACAGCCTTAGCGAAAGGCCTATTGAAAGGAAAGATGTAACTCTGTGAGATGAATTCACAGAACACAGAGCAGTTTCTCAGAAAGCTTCTTTCCAGTTTTGAACGGAAGATATTTCCTTTTTCCCCATAGCCCTCTATGGGCTTCCAAATATCCCTTTGCCAATTCCACAAGAACAGCCTTAGCGAAAGGCTTCTTGAAGGGAAAGATGTAACTCTGTGAGATGAATTAAGAGAACACAGAGCAGTTTCTCAGAAAGCTTCTTTCCAGTTTTGAACGGAAGATATTTCCTTTTTCACTGTAACCCTCTATGGGCTTCCAAATATCCCTTTCCCAATTCCACAAGAACAGTCTTAGCGAAAGGCTTCTTGAAGGGAAAGATGTAACTCTGTGAGATGAATTAAGAGAACACAGAGCAGTTTCTCAGAAAGCTTCTTTCCAGTTCTGAACGGAAGATATTTCCTTTTTCACTGTGGCCCTCTATGGGCTTCCAAATATCCCTTTGCCAATTCCACAAGAACAGCCTTAGCGAAAGGCTTCTTGAAGGGAAAGATGTAACTCTGTGAGATGAATTCACAGAACACAGAGCAGTTTCTCAGAAAGCTTCTTTCCAGTTTTGAACAGAAGATATTTCCTTTTTCCCCATAGCCCTCTACGGGCTTCCAAATATCCCTTTGCCAATTCCACAGGAACAGCCTTAGCGAAAGGCTGCTTGAAGGGAAAGATGTAAGTCTGTGAGATGAATTCACAGAACACAGAGCAGTTTCTCAGAAAGCTTCTTTCCAGTTTTGAATGGAAGATATTTCCTTTTCCACTGTAGCCCTCTATGGGCTTCCAAATATCCCTTTGCCAATTCCACAAGAACAGCCTTAGCGAAAGGCTTCTTGAAGGGAAAGATGTAACTCTGTGAGATGAATTCACAGAACACAGAGCAGTTTCACAGAAAGCTTCTTTCCAGTTTTGAACGGAAGATATTTCCTTTTTCCCCATAGCCCTCTATGGGCTTCCAAATATCCCTTTGCCAATTCCACAAGAACAGCCTTAGCGAAAGGCGTCTTGAAGGGAAAGGGTAACTCTGTGAGATGAATTCACAGAACACAGAGCACTTTCTCTGAAAGCTTCTTTCCAGTTTTGAACGGAAGATATTTCCTTTTTCACTGTAGCCCTCTATGGGCTTCCAAATATCCCTTTGCCAATTCCACAAGAACAGCCTTAGCGAAAGGCCTCTTGAAGGGAAAGATGTAACTCTGTGAGATGAATTCACAGAACACAGAGCACTTTCTCTGAAAGCTTCTTTCCAGTTTTGAACGGAAGATATTTCCTTTTTCACTGTAGACCTCTAGAGGCTTCCAAATATCCCTTTGCCAATTCCTCAAGAACAGCCTTAGCGAAAGGCTTCTTCAAGGGAAAGGTGTAACTCTGTGAGATGAATTCACAGAACACAGAGCAGTTTCTCAGAAAGCTTCTTTCCAGTTTTTAACGGAAGATATTTCCTTTTTCACCATAGCCCTCTATGGGCTTCCAAATATCCCTTTGCCAATTCCACAAGAACAGCCTTAGCGAAAGGCCTATTGAAAGGAAAGATGTAACTCTTTGAGATGAATTCACAGAACACAGAGCAGTTTCTCAGAAAGCTTCTTTCCAGTTTTGAACGGAAGATATTTCCTTTTTCCCCATAGCCCTCTATGGGCTTCCAAATATCCCTTTGCCAATTCCACAAGAACAGCCTTAGCGAAAGGCTGCTTGAAGGGAAACATGTAACTCTGTGAGATGAATTCACAGAACACAGAGCAGTTTCTCAGAAAGCTTCTTTCCAGTTTTGAACGGAAGATATTTCCTTTTTCACCATAGATCTCTATGGGCTTCCAAATATCCCTTTGCCAATTCCACAAGAACAGCCTTAGCGAAAGGCTTCTTGAAGGGAAAGATGTAACTCTGTGAGATGAACTAACAGAACACAGAGCAGTTTCTCAGAAAGCTTCTTTCCAGTTTTGATCGGAAGATATTTCCTTTTTCACCATAGCCCTCTACGGACTTCCAAATATGCCTTTGCCAATTCCACAAGAACAGGCTAAGCGAAAGGCTTCTTGAAGGGAAAGATGTAACTGTGTGAGACGAATTTACAGAACACAGAGCAGTTTCTCAGAAAGCTTCTTTCCAGTTTTGAACGGAAGATATTTCCTTTTTCACCATAGATCTCTATGGGCTTCCAAATATCCCTTTGCCAATTCCACAAGAACAGCATTAGCGAAAGGCTTCTTGAAGGGAAAGATGTAACTCTGTGAGATGAACTAACAGAACACAGAGCAGTTTCTCGGAAAGCTTCTTTCCAGTTTTGAACGGAAGATATTTCCTTTTCCACTGTAGCCCTCTATGGGCTTCCAAATATCCCTTTGCCAATTCCACAAGAACAGCCTTAGCGAAAGGCGTCTTGAAGGGAAAGATGTAACTCTGTGAGAAGAATTCACAGAACACAGAGCACTTTCTCTGAAAGCTTCTTTCCAGTTTTGAACGGAAGATATTTGCTTTTTCACTGTAGCCCTCTATGGGCTTCCAAATATCCCTTTGCCAATTCCACAAGAACAGACTTAGCGAAAGGCTTCTTGAAGGGAAAGATGTAACTCTGTGAGAGGAATTAACAGAACACAGAGCAGTTTCTCAGAAAGCTTCTTTCCAGTTTTGAACGGAAGATATTTCCTTTTTCACCATAGCCCTCTATGGGCTTCCAAATATCCCTTTGCCAATTCCACAAGAACAGCCTTAGCGAAAGGCCTCTTGAAGGGAAAGATGTAACTCTGTGAGATGAATTCACAGAACACAGAGCAGTTTCTCAGAAAGCTTCTTTCCAGTTTTGAACGGAAGATATATCCTTTTCCACTGTAGCCCTCTATGGGCTTCCAAATATCCCTTTGCCAATTCCACAAGAACAGCCTTAGCGAAAGGCGTCTTGAAGGGAAAGATGTAACTCTGTGAGATGAATTCACAGAACACAGAGCACTTTCTGTGAAAGCTTCTTTCCAGTTTTGAACGGAAGATATTTCCTTTTTCACTGTAGCCCTCTATGGGCTTCCAAATATCCCTTTGCCAATTCCACAAGAACAGCCTTAGCGAAAGGCTTCTTGAAGGGAAAGATGTAACTCTGTGAGAGGAATTAACAGAACACAGCAGTTTCTCAGAAAGCTTCTTTCCAGTTTTGAACGGAAGATATTTCCTTTTTCACCATAGCCCTCTATGGGCTTCCAAATATCCCTTTGCCAATTCCACAAGAACAGCCTTAGCGAAAGGCCTCTTGAAGGGAAAGATGTAACTCTGTGAGATGAATTCACAGAACACAGAGCAGTTTCTCAGAAAGCTTCTTTCCAGTTTTGAACGGAAGATATTTCCTTTTTCACCATAGCCCTCTATGGGCTTCCAAATATCCCTTTGCCAATTCCACAAGAACAGCCTTAGCGAAAGGCCTATTGAAAGGAAAGATGTAACTCTGTGTGATGAATTCACAGAACACAGAGCAGTTTCTCAGAAAGCTTCTTTCCAGTTTTGAACGGAAGATATTTCCTTTTTCCCCATAGCCCTCTATGGGCTTCCAAATATCCCTTTGCCAATTCCACAAGAACAGGCTTAGCGAAAGGCTTCTTGAAGGGAAAGATGTAACTCTGTGAGATGAATTAAGAGAACACAGAGCAGTTTCTCAGAAAGCTTCTTTCCAGTTTTGAACGGAAGATATTTCCTTTTTCACTGTAACCCTCTATGGGCTTCCAAATATCCCTTTGCCAATTCCACAAGAACAGACTTAGCGAAAGGCTTCTTGAAGGGAAAGATGTAACTCTGTGAGATGAATTAAGAGAACACAGAGAAGTTTCTCAGAAAGCTTCTTTCCAGTTCTGAACGGAAGATATTTCCTTTTTCACCATAGCCCTCTATGGGCTTCCAAATATCCCTTTGCCAATTCCACAAGAACAGCCTTAGCGAAAGGCTTCTTGAAGGGAAAGATGTAACTCTGTGAGATGAATTAAGAGAACACAGAGCAGTTTCTCAGAAAGCTTCCTTCCAGTTTTGAACGGAAGATATTTCCTTTTTCACTGTAACCCTCTATGGGCTTCCAAATATCCCTTTGCCAATTCCACAAGAACAGACTTAGCTAAAGGCTTCTTGAAGGGAAAGATGTAACTCTGTGAGATGAATTAAGAGAACACAGAGCAGTTTCTCAGAAAGCTTCTTTCCAGTTCTGAACGGAAGATATTTCCTTTTTCACCATAGCCCTCTATGGGCTTCCAAATATCCCTTTGCCAATTCCACAAGAACAGCCTTAGGGAAAGGCTTCTTGAAGGGAAAGATGTAACTCTGTGAGATGAATTAAGAGAACACAGAGCAGTTTCTCAGAAAGCTTCTTTCCAGTTTTGAACGGAAGATATTTCCTTTTTCACTGTAACCCTCTATGGGCTTCCAAACATCCCTTTGCCAATTCCACAAGAACAGACTTAGCGAAAGGCTTCTTGAAGGGAAAGATGTAACTCTGTGAGATGAAATAAGAGAACACAGAGCAGTTTCTCAGAAAGCTTCTTTCCAGTTCTGAACGGAAGATATTTCCTTTTTCACCATAGCCCTCTATGGGCTTCCAAATATCCCTTTGCCAATTCCACAAGAACAGCCTTAGCGAAAGGCTTCTTGAAGGGAAAGATGTAACTCTGTGAGATGAATTAAGAGTACACAGAGCAGTTTCTCAGAAAGCTTCTTTCCAGTTTTGAACGGAAGATATTTCCTTTTTCACTGTAGCCCTCTATGGGCTTCCAAATATCCCTTTGTCAATTCCACAAGAACAGCCTTAGCGAAAGGCTTCTTGAAGGGAAAGATGTTACTCTGTGAGATGAATTCACAGAACACAGAGCAGTTTCTCAGAAAGCTTCTTTCCAGTTTTGAACGGAAGATATTTCCTTTTCCACTGTAGCCCTCTATGGGCTTCCAAATATCCCTTTGCCAATTCCTCAAGAACAGCCTTAGCGAAAAGCTTCTTGAAGGGAAAGATGTAACTCTGTGAGAGGAATTCACAGAACACAGAGCAGTTTCTCAGAAAGCTTCTTTACAGTTTTGAACGGAAGATATTTCCTTTTTCACCATAGCCCTCTACGGGCTTCCAAATATCCCTTTGCCAATTCCACAAGAACAGCCTTAGCGAAAGGCCTATTGAAAGGAAAGATGTAACTCTGTGAGATGAATTCACAGAACACAGAGCAGTTTCTCAGAAAGCTTCTTTCCAGTTTTGAACGGAAGTTATTTCCTTTTTCCCCATAGCCCTCTATGGGCTTCCAAATATCCCTTTGCCAATTCCACAAGAACAGCCTTAGCGAAAGGCTTCTTGAAGGGAAAGATGTAACTCTGTGAGATAAATTAAGAGAACACACAGCAGTTTCTTAGAAAGCTTCTTTCCAGTTTTGAACGGAAGATATTTCCTTTTTCACTGTAACCCTCTATGGGCTTCCAAATATCCCTTTCCCAATTCCACAAGAATAGTCTTAGCGAAAGGCTTCTTGAAGGGAAAGATGTAACTCTGTGAGATGAATTCACAGAACACAGAGCAGTTTCTCAGAAAGCTTCTTTCCAGTTTTGAACGGAAGATATTTCCTTTTTCCCCATAGCCCTCTATGGGCTTCCAAATATCCCTTTGCCAATTCCACAAGAACAGCCTTAGCGAAAGGCTTCTTGAAGGGAAAGATGTAACTCTGTGAGATGAATTCACAGAACACAGAGCACTTTCTCTGAAAGCTTCTTTCCAGTTTTGAACGGAAGATATTTCCTTTTTCACTGTAGCCCTCTATGGGCTTCCAAATATCCCTTTGCCAATTCCACAAGAACAGCCTTAGCGAAAGGCTTCTTGTAGGGAAAGTTGTAACTCTGTGAGAGGAATTAACAGAACACAGAGCAGTTTCTCAGAAAGCTTCTTTCCAGTTTTGAACGGAAGATATTTCCTTTTTCACCATAGCCCTCTATGGGCTTCCAAATATCCCTTTGCCAATTCCACAAGAACAGCCTTAGCGAAAGGCCTCTTGAAGGAAAAGATGTAACTCTGTGAGATGAATTCACAGAACACAGAGCAGTTTCTCAGAAAGCTTCTTTCCAGTTTTGAACGGAAGATATTTCCTTTTTCACCATAGCCCTCTAGGGGCTTCCAAATATCCCTTTGCCAATTCCTCAAGAACAGCCTTAGCGAAAGGCTTCTTGAAGGGAAAGATGTAACTCTGTGAGTTGAATTCACAGAACACAGAGCAGTTTCTCAGAAAGCTTCTTTCCACTTTTGAACGGAAGATATTTCCTTTTTCACTGTGGCCCTCTATGGGCTTCCCAATATCCCTTTGCCAATTCCACAAGAAAGCGTTAGCGAAAGGCTTCTTGAAGGGAAAGATGTAACTCTGTGAGATGAATTCACAGAACACAGAGCAGTTACTCAGAAAGCTTCTTTCCAGTTTTGAACGGAAGATATTTCCTTTTTCCCCATAACCCTCTACGGGCTTCAAAATATCCCTTTGCCAATACCACAAGAACAGCCTTAGCAAAAGGCTTCTTGAAGGGAAAGATGTAACTCTGTGAGATGAATTCACAGAACACAGAGCAGTTTCTCAGAAAGCTTCTTTCCAGTTTTGAACGGAAGATATTTCCTTTTCCACTGTAGCCCTCTATGGGCTTCCAAATATCCCTTTGCCAATTCCACAAGAACAGCCTTAGCGAAAGGCTTCTTGAAGGGAAAGATGTAACTCTGTGAGAGGAATTCACAGAACACAGAGCAGTTTCTCAGAAAGCTTCTTTAAAGTTTTGAACGGAAGATATTTCCTTTTTCACCATAGCCCTCTATTGGCTTCCAAATATCTCTTTGCCAATTCCACAAGAACAGCCTTAATGAAAGGCCTCTTGAAGGGAAAGATGTAACTGTGTGAGATGAATTCACAGAACACAGAGCAGTTTCTCAGAAAGCTTCTTTCCAGTTTTGAACGGAAGATATTTCCTATTTCCCCATAGCCCTCTATGGGCTTCCAAATATCCCTTTGCCAATTCCACAAGAACAGCCTTAGCGAAAGGCTTCTTGAAGGGAAAGATGTAACTCTGTGAGAGGAATTAACAGACCACAGAGCAGTTTCTCAGAAACCTTCTTTCCAGTTTTGAACGGAAGATATTTCCTTTTTCACCATAGCCCTCTATGGGCTTCCAAATATCCCTTTGCCAATTCCACAAGAACAGCCTTAGCGAAAGGCTTCTTGAAGGGAAAGATGTAACTCTGTGAGAGGAATTAAGAGAACACAGAGCAGTTTCTCAGAAAGCTTCTTTCCAGTTTTGAACGGAAGATATTTCCTTTTTCACCATACCCCTCTATGGGCTTCCAAATATCCCTTTGCCAATTCCACAAGAACAGCCTTAGCGAAAGGCTTCTTGAAGGGAACGATGTAACTCTGTGAGATGAATTCACAGAACACAAAGCAGTTTCTCAGAAAGCTTCTTTCCAGTTTTCAACGGAAGATATTTCCTTTTTCACCATAGTCCTCTATGGGCTTCCAAATATCCCTTTGCCAATTCCACAAGAACAGCCTTAGCGAAAGGCTGCTTGAAGGGAAACATGTAACCCTGTGAGATAAATTCACAGAACACAGAGCAGTTTCTCAGAAAGCTTCTTTCCAGTTTTGAACGGAAGATATTTCCTTTTTCACCATAGATCTCTATGGGCTTCCAAATATCCCTTTGCCAATTCCACAAGAACAGCCTTAGCGAAAGGCTTCTGGAAGGGAAAGATGTAACTCTGTGAGATGAACTAACAGAACACAGAGTAGTTTCTCAGAAAGCTTCTTTCCAGTTTTGAACGGAAGATATTTCCTTTTTCACCATTGCCCTCTACGGACTTCCAAATATGCCTTTGCCAATTCCACAAGAACAGGCTTAGCGAAAGGCTTCTTGAAGGGAAAGATGTACCTCTGTGAGACGAATTTACAGAACACAGAGCAGTTTCTCAGAAAGCTTCTTTCCAGTTTTGAACGGAAGATATTTCCTATTTCCCCATAGCCCTCTATGGGCTTCCAAATATCCCTTTGCCAATTCCACAAGAACAGCCTTAGCGAAAGGCTTCTTGAAGGGAAAGATGTAACTCTGTGAGAGGAATTAACAGACCACAGAGCAGTTTCTCAGAAAGCTTCTTTCCAGTTTTGAACGGAAGATATTTCCTTTTTCACCATAGCCCTCTATGGGCTTCCAAATATCCCTTTGCCAATTCCACAAGAACAGCCTTAGCGAAAGGCTTCTTGAAGGGAAAGATGTAACTCTGTGAGAGGAATTAAGAGAACACAGAGCAGTTTCTCAGAAAGCTTCTTTCCAGTTTTGAACGGAAGATATTTCCTTTTTCACCATACCCCTCTATGGGCTTCCAAATATCCCTTTGCCAATTCCACAAGAACAGCCTTAGCGAATAGCTTCTTGAAGGGAAAGATGTAACTCTGTGAGATGAATTAAGAGAACACAGAGCAGTTTCTCAGAAAGCTTCTTTCCAGTTTTGAACGGAAGATATTTCCTTTTTCACTGTAACCCTCTATGGGCTTCCAAATATCCCTTTGCCAATTCCACAAGAACAGACTTAGCGAAAGGCTTCTTGAAGGGAAAGATGTAACTCTGTGAGATGAATTAAGAGAACACAGAGCAGTTTCTCAGAAAGCTTCTTTCCAGTTTTGAACGGAAGATATTTCCTTTTTCCCCATAGCCCTCTATGGGCTTCCAAATATCCCTTTGCCAATTCCACAAGAACAGCCTTAGCGAAAGGCTTCTTGAAGGGAAAGATGTAACTCTGTGAGATGAATTAAGAGAACACAGAGTAGTTTCTCAGAAAGCTTCTTTCCAGTTTTGAAAGGAAGATATTTCCTTTTTCACTGTAACCCTCTATGGGCTTCCTAATATCCCTTTGCCAATTCCACAAGAACAGACTTAGCGAAAAGCTTCTTGAAGGGAAAGATGTAACTCTGTGAGATGAAATAAGAGAACACAGAGCAGTTTCTCAGAAAGCTTCTTTCCAGTTCTGAACGGAAGATATTTCCTTTTTCACCATAGCCCTCTATGGGCTTCCAAATATCCCTTTGCCAATTCCACAAGAACAGCATTAGCGAAAGGCTTCTTGAAGGGAAAGATGTAACTCTGTGAGAGGAATTAACAGAACACAGAGCAGTTTCTCAGAAAGCTTCTTTCCAGTTTTGAACGGAAGATATTTCCTTTTTCACTGTAGCCCGCTAAGGGCTTCCAAATATCCCTTTGCCAATTCCACAAGAACAGCCTTAGCGAAAGGCTTCTTGAAGGGAAAGATGTAACTCTGTGAGAGGAATTAACAGAACACAGAGCAGTTTCTCAGAAAGCTTCTTTCCAGTTTTGAACGGAAGATATTTCCTTTTTCACCATAGCCCCCTATGGGCTTCCAAATATCCCTTTGCCAATTCCACAAGAACCGCCTTAGCGAAAGGCCTCTTGAAGGGAAAGATGTTACTCTGTGAGATGAATTCACAGAACACAGAGCAGTTTCTCAGAAAGCTTCTTTCCAGTTTTAAACGGAAGATATTTCATTTTTCACCATAGCCCTCTATGGGCTTCCAAATATCTCTTTGCCAATTCCTCAAGAACAGCCTTAGCGAAAGGCTTCTTGAAGGGAAAGATGTAACTCTGTGAGATGAATTCACAGAACACAGAGCAGTTTCTCAGAAAGCTTCTTTCCAGTTTTGAACGGAAGATATTTCCTTTTTCCACATAGCCCTCTATGGGCTTCCAAATATCCCTTTGCCAATTCCACAAGAACAGCCTTAGCGAAAGGCTTCTTGAAGGGAAAGATGTAACTCTGTGAGATGAATTAAGAGAACACAGAGCAGTTTCTCAGAAAGCTTCTTTCCAGTTTTGAACGGAAGATATTTCCTTTTTCACTGTAACCCTCTATGGGCTTCCAAACATCCCTTTGCCAATTCCACAAGAACAGACTTAGCGAAAGGCTTCTTGAAGGGAAAGATGTAACTCTGTGAGATGAAATAAGAGAACACAGAGCAGTTTCTCAGAAAGCTTCTTTCCAGTTCTGAACGGAAGATATTTCCTTTTTCACCATAGCCCTCTATGGGCTTCAAAATATCCCTTTGCGAATTCCACAAGAACAGCCTTAGCGAAAGGCCTATTGAAGGGAAAGATGTAACTCTGTGATATGAATTCACAGAACACAGAGCAGTTTCTCAGAAAGCTTCTTTCCAGTTTTGAACGGAAGATATTTCCTTTTTACCCATAGCCCTCTATGGGCTTCCAAATATCCCTTTGCCAATTCCACAAGAACAGCCTTAGCGAAAGGCTTCTTGAAGGGAAAGATGTAACTCTGTGAGATGAAATAAGAGAACACAGAGCAGTTTCTCAGAAAGCTTCTTTCCAGTTCTCAACGGAAGATATTTCCTTTTTCCACATAGCCCTCTATGGGCTTCCAAATATCCCTTTGCCAATTCCACAAGAACAGCCTTAGCGAAAGGCTTCTTGAAGGGAAAGATGTAACTCTGTGAGATGAATTAAGAGAACACAGAGCAGTTTCTCAGAAAGCTTCTTTCCAGTTTTGAACGGAAGATATTTCCTTTTTCACTGTAACCCTCTATGGGCTTCCAAACATCCCTTTGCCAATTCCACAAGAACAGACTTAGCGAAAGGCTTCTTGAAGGGAAAGATGTAACTCTGTGAGATGAAATAAGAGAACACAGAGCAGTTTCTCAGAAAGCTTCTTTCCAGTTCTGAACGGAAGATATTTCCTTTTTCACCATAGCCCTCTATGGGCTTCAAAATATCCCTTTGCGAATTCCACAAGAACAGCCTTAGCGAAAGGCCTATTGAAGGGAAAGATGTAACTCTGTGATATGAATTCACAGAACACAGAGCAGTTTCTCAGAAAGCTTCTTTCCAGTTTTGAACGGAAGATATTTCCTTTTTCCCCATAGCCCTCTATGGGCTTCCAAATATCCCTTTGCCAATTCCACAAGAACAGCCTTAGCGAAAGGCCTATTGAAAGGAAAGATGTAACTCTGTGAGATGAATTCACAGAACACAGAGCAGTTTCTCAGAAAGCTTCTTTCCAGTTTTGAACGGAAGATATTTCCTTTTTCCCCATAGCCCTCTATGGGCTTCCAAATATCCCTTTGCCAATTCCACAAGAACAGCCATAGCGAAAGGCTTCTTGAAGGGAAAGATGTAACTCTGTGAGATGAATTAAGAGAACACAGAGCAGTTTCTCAGAAAGCTTCTTTCCAGTTTTGAACGGAAGATATTTCCTTTTTCAAAATAGCCCTCTATGGGCTTCCAAATATCCCTTTGCCAATTCCACAAGAACAGCCTTAGCGAAGGGCCTATTGAAAGGAAAGATGTAACTCTGTGAGATGAATACACAGAACACAGAGCAGTTTCTCAGAAAGCTTCTTTCCAGTTTTGAACGGAAGATATTTCCTTTTTCCCCATAGCCCTCTATGGGCTTCCAAATATCCCTTTGCCAATTCCACAACAACAGCCTTAGCGAAAGGCTTCTTGAAGGGAAAGATGTAACTCTGTGAGATGAATTAAGAGAACACAGAGCAGTTTCTCAGAAAGCTTCTTTCCAGTTTTGAACGGAAGATATTTCCTTTTTCACTGTAACCCTCTATGGGCTTCCAAATATCCCTTTGCCAATTCCACAAGAACAGACTTAGCGAAAGGCTTCTTGAAGGGAAAGATGTAACTCTGTGAGATGAATTAAGAGAACACAGAGCAGTTTCTCAGAAAGCTTCTTTCCAGTTCTGAACGGAAGATATTTCCTTTTTCACCATAGCCCTCTATGGGCTTCCAAATATCCCTTTGCCAATTCCACAAGAACAGCCTTAGCGAAAGGCTTCTTGAAGGGAAAGATGTAACTCTGTGAGATGAATTAAGAGAACACAGAGCAGTTTCTCAGAAAGCTTCTTTCCAGTTTTGAACGGAAGATATTTCCTTTTTCACTGTAACCCGCTATGGGCTTCCAAATATCCCTTTGCCAATTCCACAAGAACAGACTTAGCGAAAGGCTTCTTGAAGGGAAAGATGTAACTCTGTGAGATGAATTAAGAGAACACAGAGCAGTTTCTCAGAAAGCTTCTTTCCAGTTCTGAACGGAAGATATTTCCTTTTTCACCATAGCCCTCTACGGGCTTCCAAATATCCCTTTGCCAATTCCTCAAGAACAGCCTTAGCGAAAGGCTTCTTGAAAGGAAAGATGTAACTCTGTGAGATGAATTCACAGAACACAGAGCAGTTTCTCAGAAAACTTCTTTACAGTTTTGAACGGCAGATATTTCCTTTTTCACCATAGCCCTCTATGGGCTTCCAAATATCCCTTTGCCAATTCCACAAGAACAGCCTTAGCGAAAGGTTTCTTGAAGGGAAAGATGTAACTCTGTGAGAGGAATTAACAGAACACAGAGCAGTTTCTCAGAAAGCTTCTTTCCAGTTTTGAACGGAAGATATTTCCTTTTTCACCATAGCCCTCTATGGGCTTCCAAATATCCCTTTGCCAATTCCACAAGAACAGCCTTAGCGAAAGGCCTCTTGAAGGGAAAGATGTTACTCTGTGAGATGAATTCACAGAACACAGAGCAGTTTCTCAGAAAGCTTCTTTCCAGTTTTGAACGGAAGATATTTCCTTTTTCACCATAGCCCTCTATGGGCTTCCAAATATCCCTTTGCCAATTCCTCAAGAACAGCCTTAGCGAAAGGCGTCTTGAAGGGAAAGATGTAACTCTGTGAGATGAATTAAGAGAACACAGAGCAGTTTCTCAGAAAGCTTCTTTCCAGTTTTGAACGGAAGATATTTCCTTTTTCACTGTAGCCCTCTATGGGCTTCCAAATATCCCTTTGCCAATTCCACAAGAACCGCCTTAGCGAAAGGCCTCTTGAAGGGAAAGATGTTACTCTGTGAGATGAATTCACAGAACACAGAGCAGTTTCTCAGAAAGCTTCTTTCCAGTTTTGAACGGAAGATATTTCCTTTTTCACCATAGCCCTCTATGGGCTTCCAAATATCTCTTTGCCAATTCGTCAAGAACAGCCTTAGCGAAAGGCTTCTTGAAGGGAAAGATGTAACTCTGTGAGATGAATTCACAGAACACAGAGCAGTTTCTCAGAAAGCTTCTTTCCAGTTTTGAACGGAAGATATTTCCTTTTTCCACATAGCCCTCTATGGGCTTCCAAATATCCCTTTGCCAATTCCACAAGAACAGCCTTAGCGAAAGGCTTCTTGAAGGGAAAGATGTAACTCTGTGAGATGCATTAAGAGAACACAGAGCAGTTTCTCAGAAAGCTTCTTTCCAGTTTTGAACGGAAGATATTTCCTTTTTCACTGTAACCCTCTATGGGCTTCCAAACATCCCTTTGCCAATTCCACAAGAACAGACTTAGCGAAAGGCTTCTTGAAGGGAAAGATGTAACTCTGTGAGATGAAATAAGAGAACACAGAGCAGTTTCTCAGAAAGCTTCTTTCCAGTTCTGAACGGAAGATATTTCCCTTTTCACCATAGCCCTCTATGGGCTTCAAAATATCCCTTTGCCAATTCCACAAGAACAGCCTTAGCGAAAGGCCTATTGAAGGGAAAGATGTAACTCTGTGATATGAATTCACAGAACACAGAGCAGTTTCTCAGAAAGCTTCTTTCCAGTTTTGAACGGAAGATATTTCCTTTTTCCCCATAGCCCTCTATGGGCTTCCAAATATCCCTTTGCCAATTCCACAAGAACAGCCTTAGCGAAAGGCTTCTTGAAGGGAAAGATGTAACTCTGTGAGATGAATTAAGAGAACACAGAGCAGTTTCTCAGAAAGCTTCTTTCCAGTTTTGAACGGAAGATATTTCCTTTTTCACTGTAACCCTCTATGGGCTTCCAAATATCCCTTTGCCAATTCCGCAAGAACAGACTTAGCGAAAGGCTTCTTGAAGGGAAAGATGTGACTCTGTGAGATGAATTAAGAGAACACAGAGCAGTTTCTCAGAAAGCTTCTTTCCAGTTCTGAACGGAAGATATTTCCTTTTTCACCATAGCCCTCTATGGGCTTCCAAATATCCCTTTGCCAATTCCTCAAGAACAGCCTTAGCGTAAGGCTTCTTGAAGGGAAAGATGTAACTCTGTGAGATGAATTCACAGAACACAGAGCAGTTTCTCAGAAAACTTCTTTACAGTTTTGAACGGAAGATATTTCCTTTTTCAACATAGCCCTCTATGGGCTTCCAAATATCCCTTTGCCAATTCCACAAGAACAGCCTTAGCGAAAGGCCTATTGAAAGGAAAGATGTAACTCTGTGAGATGAATTCACAGAACACAGAGCAGTTTCTCAGAAAGCTTCTTTCCAGTTTTGAACGGAAGATATTTCCTTTTTCCCCATAGCCCTCTATGGGCTTCCAAATATCCCTTTGCCAATTCCACAAGAACAGCCATAGCGAAAGGCTTCTTGAAGGGAAAGATGTAACTCTGTGAGATGAATTAAGAGAACACAGAGCAGTTTCTCAGAAAGCTTCTTTACAGTTTTGAACGGAAGATATTTCCTTTTTCAAAATAGCCCTCTATGGGCTTCCAAATATCCCTTTGCCAATTCCACAAGAACAGCCTTAGCGAAGGGCCTATTGAAAGGAAAGATGTAACTCTGTGAGATGAATTCACAGAACACAGAGCAGTTTCTCAGAAAGCTTCTTTCCAGTTTTGAACGGAAGATATTTCCTTTTTCCCCATAGCCCTCTATGGGCTTCCAAATATCCCTTTGCCAATTCCACAACAACAGCCTTAGCGAAAGGCTTCTTGAAGGGAAAGATGTAACTCTGTGAGATGAATTAAGAGAACACAGAGCAGTTTCTCAGAAAGCTTCTTTCCAGTTTTGAACGGAAGATATTTCCTTTTTCACTGTAACCCTCTATGGGCTTCCAAATATCCCTTTGCCAATTCCACAAGAACAGACTTAGCGAAAGGCTTCTTGAAGGGAAAGATGTAACTCTGTGAGATGAATTAAGAGAACACAGAGCAGTTTCTCAGAAAGCTTCTTTCCAGTTCTGAACGGAAGATATTTCCTTTTACACCATAGCCCTCTATGGGCTTCCAAATATCCCTTTGCCAATTCCACAAGAACAGCCTTAGCGAAAGGCTTCTTGAAGGGAAAGATGTAACTCTGTGAGATGAATTAAGAGAACACAGAGCAGTTTCTCAGAAAGCTTCTTTCCAGTTTTGAACGTAAGATATTTCCTTTTTCACTGTAACCCACTATGGGCTTCCAAATATCCCTTTGCCAATTCCACAAGAACAGCCTTAGCGAAAGGCGTCTTGAAGGGAAAGATGTAACTCTGTGAGATGAATTCACAGAACACAGAGCACTTTCTCTGAAAGCTTCTTTCCAGGTTTGAACGGAAGATATTTCCTTTTTCACTGTAGCCCTCTATGGGCTTCCAAATATCCCTTTGCCAATTCCACAAGAACAGCCTTAGCGAAAGGCTTCTTGAAGGGAAAGATGTATCTCTGTGAGAGGAATTAACAGAACACAGAGCAGTTTCTCAGAAAGCTTCTTTCCAGTTTTGAACGGAAGATATTTCCTTTTTCACCATAGCCCTCTATGGGCTTCCAAATATCCCTTTTCCAATTCCACAAGAACAGCCTTAGCGAAAGGCCTCTTGAAGGGAAAGATGTAACTCTGTGAGATGAATTCACAGAACACGGAGCAGTTTCTCAGAAAGCTTCTTTCCAGTTTTGAACGGAAGATATTTCCTTTTTCACTGTAACCCTCTATGGGCTTCCAAACATCCCTTTGCCAATTCCACAAGAACAGACTTAGCGAAAGGCTTCTTGAAGGGAAAGATGTAACTCTGTGAGATGAAATAAGAGAACACAGAGCAGTTTCTCAGAAAGCTTCTTTCCAGTTCTGAACGGAAGATATTTCCCTTTTCACCATAGCCCTCTATGGGCTTCAAAATATCCCTTTGCCAATTCCACAAGAACAGCCTTAGCGAAAGGCCTATTGAAGGGAAAGATGTAACTCTGTGATATGAATTCACAGAACACAGAGCAGTTTCTCAGAAAGCTTCTTTCCAGTTTTGAACGGAAGATATTTCCTTTTTCCCCATAGCCCTCTATGGGCTTCCAAATATCCCTTTGCCAATTCCACAAGAACAGCCTTAGCGAAAGGCTTCTTGAAGGGAAAGATGTAACTCTGTGAGATGAATTAAGAGAACACAGAGCAGTTTCTCAGAAAGCTTCTTTCCAGTTTTGAACGGAAGATATTTCCTTTTTCACTGTAACCCTCTATGGGCTTCCAAATATCCCTTTGCCAATTCCGCAAGAACAGACTTAGCGAAAGGCTTCTTGAAGGGAAAGATGTGACTCTGTGAGATGAATTAAGAGAACACAGAGCAGTTTCTCAGAAAGCTTCTTTCCAGTTCTGAACGGAAGATATTTCCTTTTTCACCATAGCCCTCTATGGGCTTCCAAATATCCCTTTCCCAATTCCTCAAGAACAGCCTTAGCGTAAGGCTTCTTGAAGGGAAAGATGTAACTCTGTGAGATGAATTCACAGAACACAGAGCAGTTTCTCAGAAAACTTCTTTACAGTTTTGAACGGAAGATATTTCCTTTTTCAACATAGCCCTCTATGGGCTTCCAAATATCCCTTTGCCAATTCCACAAGAACAGTCTTAGCGAAAGGCCTATTGAAAGGAAAGATGTAACTCTGTGAGATGAATTCACAGAACACAGAGCAGTTTCTCAGAAAGCTTCTTTCCAGTTTTGAACGGAAGATATTTCCTTTTTCCCCATAGCCCTCTATGGGCTTCCAAATATCCCTTTGCCAATTCCACAAGAACAGCCATAGCGAAAGGCTTCTTGAAGGGAAAGATGTAACTCTGTGAGATGAATTAAGAGAACACAGAGCAGTTTCTCAGAAAGCTTCTTTACAGTTTTGAACGGAAGATATTTCCTTTTTCAAAATAGCCCTCTATGGGCTTCCAAATATCCCTTTGCCAATTCCACAAGAACGGCCTTAGCGAAGGGCCTATTGAAAGGAAAGATGTAACTCTGTGAGATGAATTCACAGAACACAGAGCAGTTTCTCAGAAAGCTTCTTTCCAGTTTTGAACGGAAGATATTTCCTTTTTCCCCATAGCCCTCTATGGGCTTCCAAATATCCCTTTGCCAATTCCACAACAACAGCCTTAGCGAAAGGCTTCTTGAAGGGAAAGATGTAACTCTGTGAGATGAATTAAGAGAACACAGAGCAGTTTCTCAGAAAGCTTCTTTCCAGTTTTGAACGGAAGATATTTCCTTTTTCACTGTATCCCTCTATGGGCTTCCAAATATCCCTTTGCCAATTCCACAAGAACAGACTTAGCGAAAGGCTTCTTGAAGGGAAAGATGTAACTCTGTGAGATGAATTAAGAGAACACAGAGCAGTTTCTCAGAAAGCTTCTTTCCAGTTCTTAACGGAAGATATTTCCTTTTTCACCATAGCCCTCTATGGGCTTCCAAATATCCCTTTGCCAATTCCACAAGAACAGCCTTAGCGAAAGGCTTCTTGAAGGGAAAGATGTAACTCTGTGAGATGAATTAAGAGAACACAGAGCAGTTTCTCAGAAAGCTTCTTTCCAGTTTTGAACGGAAGATATTTCCTTTTTCACTGTAACCCGCTATGGGCTTCCAAATATCCCTTTGCCAATTCCACAAGAACAGCCTTAGCGAAAGGCGTCTTGAAGGGAAAGATGTAACTCTGTGAGTTGAATTCACAGAACACAGAGCAGTTTCTCAGAAAGCTTCTTTCCACTTTTGAACGGAAGATATTTCCTTTTTCACCATAGCCCTCAATGGGCTTCCAAATATCCCTTTGCCAATTCCACAAGAACAGCCTTAGGGAAAGGCCTATTGAAAGGAAAGATGTAACTCTTTGAGATGAATTCACAGAACACAGAGCAGTTTCTCAGAAAGCTTCTTTCCAGTTTTAAACGGAAGATATTTCCTTTCTCACCATAGCCCTCTATGGGCTTCCAAATATCCCTTTGCCAATTCCACAAGAACAGCCTTAGCGAAAGGCTTCTTGCAGGGAAAGATGTAACTCTGTGAGATGAAATCACAGAACACAGAGCAGTTTCACAGAAAGCTTCTTTCCAGTTTTGAACGGAAAATATTTCCTTTTTCCCCATAGCCCACTATGGGCTTCCAAATATCCCTTTGCCAATTCCACAAGAACAGCCTTAGCGAAAGGCGTCTTGAAGGGAAAGATGTAACTCTGTGAGATGAATTCACAGAACACAGAGCACTTTCTCTGAAAGCTTCTTTCCAGTTTTGAACGGAGGATATTTCCTTTTTCACTGTAGCCCTCTATGGGCTTCCAAATATCCCTTTGCCAATTCCACAAGAACAGCCTTAGCGAAAGGCTTCTTGAAGGGAAATATGTAACTCTGTGAGAGGAATTAACAGAACACAGGGCAGATTCTCAGAAAGCTTCTTTCCAGTTTTGAACGGAAGGTATTTCCTTTTTCACCATAGCCCTCTATGGGCTTCCAAATATCCCTTTGCCAATTCCACAAGAACAGCCTTAGCGAAAGGCCTCTTGAAGGGAAAGATGTAACTCTGTGAGATGAATTCACAGAACACAGAGCAGTTTCTCAGAAAGCTTCTTTCCAGTTTTGAACGGAAGATATTTCCTTTTTCACCATAGCCCTCTAGGGGCTTCCAAATATCCCTTTGCCAATTCCTCAAGAACAGCCTTAGCGAAAGGCTTCTTGAAGGGAAAGATGTAACTCTGTGAGATGAATTCACAGAACACAGAGCAGTTTCTCAGAAAGCTTCTTTCCAGTTTTGAACGGAAGATATTTCCTTTTTCACCATAGCCCTCAATGGGCTTCCAAACATCCCTTTGCCAATTCCACAAGAACAGCCTTAGCCAAAGGCCTATTGAAAGGAAAGATGTAACTTTGTGAGATGAATTCACAGAACACAGAGCAGTTTCTCAAAAGCTTCTTTCCAGTTTTGAACGGAAGATATTTCCTTTTTCCCCATAGCCCTCTAAGGGCTTCCAAATATCCCTTTGCCAATTCCACAAGAACAGCCTTAGCGAAAGGCTTCTTGCAGGGAAAGATGTAACTCTGTGAGATGAATTCACAGAACACAGAGCAGTTTCTCAGAAAGCTTCTTTCCAGTTTTCAGCGGAAGATATTTCCTTTTTCACCATAGCCCACTATGGGCTTCCAAATATCCCTTTGCCAATTCCACAAGAACAGCCTTAGCGAAAGGCTTCTTGAAGGGAAAGATGTAACTCTGTGAGATGAATTCACAGAACACAGAGCAGTTTCTCAGAAAGCTTCTTTCCAGTTTTGAACGGAAGATATTTCCTTTTTCACCATAGTCCTCTATGGGCTTCCAAATATCCCTTTGCCAATTCCAAAAGAACAGCCTTAGCGAAAGGCTGCTTGAAGGGAAACATGTAACTCTGTGAGATGAATTCACAGAACACAGAGCAGTTTCTCAGAAAGCTTCTTTCCAGTTTTGAACGGAAGATATTTCCTTTTTCACTGTGGCCCTCTATGAGCTTCCCAATATCCCTTTGCCAATTCCACAAGAACAGCCTTAGCGAAAGGCTTCTTGAAGGGAAAGATGTAACTCTGTGAGATGAATTAACAGAACACAGAGCAGTTACTCAGAAAGCTTCTTTCCAGTTTTGAACGGAAGATATTTCCTTTTTCCCCATAACTCTCTACGGGCTTCAAAATATCCCTTTGCCAATACCACAAGAACAGCCTTAGCGAAAGGCTTCTTGAAGGGAAAGATGTAACTCTGTGAGATGAATTCACAGAACACAGAGCAGTTTCTCAGAAAGCTTCTTTCCAGTTTTGAACGGAAGATATTTCCTTTTCCACTGTAGCCCTCTATGGGCTTCCAAATATCCCTTTGCCAATTCCACAAGAACAGCCTTAGCGAAAGGCTTCTTGAAGGGAAAGATGTAACTCTGTGAGAGGAATTCACAGAACAAAGAGCAGTTTCTCAGAAAGCTTCTTTAAAGTTTTGAACGGAAGATATTTCCTTTTTCACCATAGCCCTCTACTGGCTTCCAAATATCTCTTTGCCAATTCCACAAAAACAGCCTTAAGGAAAGGCCTCTTGAAGGGAAAGATGTAACTCTGTGAGATGAATTCACAGAACACAGAGCAGTTTCTCAGAAAGCTTCTTTCCAGTTTTGAACGGAAGATAATTCCTTTTTCCCAATAGCCCTCTATGGGCTTCCAAATATCCCTTTGCCAATTCCACAAGAACAGCCTTAGCGAAAGGCTTCTTGAAGGGAAAGATGTAACTCTGTGAGATGAATTAAGAGAACACAGAGCAGTTTCTCAGAAAGCTTCTTTCCAGTTTTGAACGGAAGATATTTCCTTTTTCACTGTAACCCTCTATGGGCTTCCAAATATCCCTTTGCCAATTCCGCAAGAACAGACTTAGCGAAAGGCTTCTTGAAGGGAAAGATGTGACTCTGTGAGATGAATTAAGAGAACACAGAGCAGTTTCTCAGAAAGCTTCTTTCCAGTTCTGAACGGAAGATATTTCCTTTTTCACCATAGCCCTCTATGGGCTTCCAAATATCCCTTTGCCAATTCCTCAAGAACAGCCTTAGCGTAAGGCTTCTTGAAGGGAAAGATGTAACTCTGTGAGATGAATTCACAGAACACAGAGCAGTTTCTCAGAAAACTTCTTTACAGTTTTGAACGGAAGATATTTCCTTTTTCAACATAGCCCTCTATGGGCTTCCAAATATCCCTTTGCCAATTCCACAAGAACAGCCTTAGCGAAAGGCCTATTGAAAGGAAAGATGTAACTCTGTGAGATGAATTCACAGAACACAGAGCAGTTTCTCAGAAAGCTTCTTTCCAGTTTTGAACGGAAGATATTTCCTTTTTCCCCATAGCCCTCTATGGGCTTCCAAATATCCCTTTGCCAATTCCACAAGAACAGCCATAGCGAAAGGCTTCTTGAAGGGAAAGATGTAACTCTGTGAGATGAATTAAGAGAACACAGAGCAGTTTCTCAGAAAGCTTCTTTACAGTTTTGAACGGAAGATATTTCCTTTTTCAAAATAGCCCTCTATGGGCTTCCAAATATCCCTTTGCCAATTCCACAAGAACAGCCTTAGCGAAGGGCCTATTGAAAGGAAAGATGTAACTCTGTGAGATGAATTCACAGAACACAGAGCAGTTTCTCAGAAAGCTTCTTTCCAGTTTTGAACGGAAGATATTTCCTTTTTCCCCATAGCCCTCTATGGGCTTCCAAATATCCCTTTGCCAATTCCACAACAACAGCCTTAGCGAAAGGCTTCTTGAAGGGAAAGATGTAACTCTGTGAGATGAATTAAGAGAACACAGAGCAGTTTCTCAGAAAGCTTCTTTCCAGTTTTGAACGGAAGATATTTCCTTTTTCACTGTAACCCTCTATGGGCTTCCAAATATCCCTTTGCCAATTCCACAAGAACAGACTTAGCGAAAGGCTTCTTGAAGGGAAAGATGTAACTCTGTGAGATGAATTAAGAGAACACAGAGCAGTTTCTCAGAAAGCTTCTTTCCAGTTCTGAACGGAAGATATTTCCTTTTTCACCATAGCCCTCTATGGGCTTCCAAATATCCCTTTGCCAATTCCACAAGAACAGCCTTAGCGAAAGGCTTCTTGAAGGGAAAGATGTAACTCTGTGAGATGAATTAAGAGAACACAGAGCAGTTTCTCAGAAAGCTTCTTTCCAGTTTTGAACGTAAGATATTTCCTTTTTCACTGTAACCCGCTATGGGCTTCCAAATATCCCTTTGCCAATTCCACAAGAACAGCCTTAGCGAAAGGCGTCTTGAAGGGAAAGATGTAACTCTGTGAGATGAATTCACAGAACACAGAGCACTTTCTCTGAAAGCTTCTTTCCAGGATTGAACGGAAGATATTTCCTTTTTCACTGTAGCCCTCTATGGGCTTCCAAATATCCCTTTGCCAATTCCACAAGAACAGCCTTAGCGAAAGGCTTCTTGAAGGGAAAGATGTATCTCTGTGAGAGGAATTAACAGAACACAGAGCAGTTTCTCAGAAAGCTTCTTTCCAGTTTTGAACGGAAGATATTTCCTTTTTCACCATAGCCCTCTATGGGCTTCCAAATATCCCTTTTCCAATTCCACAAGAACAGCCTTAGCGAAAGGCCTCTTGAAGGGAAAGATGTAACTCTGTGAGATGAATTCACAGAACACGGAGCAGTTTCTCAGAAAGCTTCTTTCCAGTTTTGAACGGAAGATATTTCCTTTTTCACTGTAACCCTCTATGGGCTTCCAAACATCCCTTTGCCAATTCCACAAGAACAGACTTAGCGAAAGGCTTCTTGAAGGGAAAGATGTAACTCTGTGAGATGAAATAAGAGAACACAGAGCAGTTTCTCAGAAAGCTTCTTTCCAGTTCTGAACGGAAGATATTTCCCTTTTCACCATAGCCCTCTATGGGCTTCAAAATATCCCTTTGCCAATTCCACAAGAACAGCCTTAGCGAAAGGCCTATTGAAGGGAAAGATGTAACTCTGTGATATGAATTCACAGAACACAGAGCAGTTTCTCAGAAAGCTTCTTTCCAGTTTTGAACGGAAGATATTTCCTTTTTCCCCATAGCCCTCTATGGGCTTCCAAATATCCCTTTGCCAATTCCACAAGAACAGCCTTAGCGAAAGGCTTCTTGAAGGGAAAGATGTAACTCTGTGAGATGAATTAAGAGAACACAGAGCAGTTTCTCAGAAAGCTTCTTTCCAGTTTTGAACGGAAGATATTTCCTTTTTCACTGTAACCCTCTATGGGCTTCCAAATATCCCTTTGCCAATTCCGCAAGAACAGACTTAGCGAAAGGCTTCTTGAAGGGAAAGATGTGACTCTGTGAGATGAATTAAGAGAACACAGAGCAGTTTCTCAGAAAGCTTCTTTCCAGTTCTGAACGGAAGATATTTCCTTTTTCACCATAGCCCTCTATGGGCTTCCAAATATCCCTTTCCCAATTCCTCAAGAACAGCCTTAGCGTAAGGCTTCTTGAAGGGAAAGATGTAACTCTGTGAGATGAATTCACAGAACACAGAGCAGTTTCTCAGAAAACTTCTTTACAGTTTTGAACGGAAGATATTTCCTTTTTCAACATAGCCCTCTATGGGCTTCCAAATATCCCTTTGCCAATTCCACAAGAACAGCCTTAGCGAAAGGCCTATTGAAAGGAAAGATGTAACTCTGTGAGATGAATTCACAGAACACAGAGCAGTTTCTCAGAAAGCTTCTTTCCAGTTTTGAACGGAAGATATTTCCTTTTTCCCCATAGCCCTCTATGGGCTTCCAAATATCCCTTTGCCAATTCCACAAGAACAGCCATAGCGAAAGGCTTCTTGAAGGGAAAGATGTAACTCTGTGAGATGAATTAAGAGAACACAGAGCAGTTTCTCAGAAAGCTTCTTTACAGTTTTGAACGGAAGATATTTCCTTTTTCAAAATAGCCCTCTATGGGCTTCCAAATATCCCTTTGCCAATTCCACAAGAACAGCCTTAGCGAAGGGCCTATTGAAAGGAAAGATGTAACTCTGTGAGATGAATTCACAGAACACAGAGCAGTTTCTCAGAAAGCTTCTTTCCAGTTTTGAACGGAAGATATTTCCTTTTTCCCCATAGCCCTCTATGGGCTTCCAAATATCCCTTTGCCAATTCCACAACAACAGCCTTAGCGAAAGGCTTCTTGAAGGGAAAGATGTAACTCTGTGAGATGAATTAAGAGAACACAGAGCAGTTTCTCAGAAAGCTTCTTTCCAGTTTTGAACGGAAGATATTTCCTTTTTCACTGTAACCCTCTATGGGCTTCCAAATATCCCTTTGCCAATTCCACAAGAACAGACTTAGCGAAAGGCTTCTTGAAGGGAAAGATGTAACTCTGTGAGATGAATTAAGAGAACACAGAGCAGTTTCTCAGAAAGCTTCTTTCCAGTTCTTAACGGAAGATATTTCCTTTTTCACCATAGCCCTCTATGGGCTTCCAAATATCCCTTTGCCAATTCCACAAGAACAGCCTTAGCGAAAGGCTTCTTGAAGGGAAAGATGTAACTCTGTGAGATGAATTAAGAGAACACAGAGCAGTTTCTCAGAAAGCTTCTTTCCAGTTTTGAACGGAAGATATTTCCTTTTTCACTGTAACCCGCTATGGGCTTCCAAATATCCCTTTGCCAATTCCACAAGAACAGCCTTAGCGAAAGGCGTCTTGAAGGGAAAGATGTAACACTGTGAGTTGAATTCACAGAACACAGAGCAGTTTCTCAGAAAGCTTCTTTCCACTTTTGAACGGAAGATATTTCCTTTTTCACCATAGCCCTCAATGGGCTTCCAAATATCCCTTTGCCAATTCCACAAGAACAGCCTTAGCGAAAGGCCTATTGAAAGGAAAGATGTAACTCTTTGAGATGAATTCACAGAACACAGAGCAGTTTCTCAGAAAGCTTCTTTCCAGTTTTGAACGGAAGATATTTCCTTTCTCACCATAGCCCTCTATGGGCTTCCAAATATCCCTTTGCCAATTCCACAAGAACAGCCTTAGCGAAAGGCTTCTTGCAGGGAAAGATGTAACTCTGTGAGATGAAATCACAGAACACAGAGCAGTTTCACAGAAAGCTTCTTTCCAGTTTTGAACGGAAGATATTTCCTTTTTCCCCATAGCCCGCTATGGGCTTCCAAATATCCCTTTGCCAATTCCACAAGAACAGCCTTAGCGAAAGGCGTCTTGAAGGGAAAGATGTAACTCTGTGAGATGAATTCACAGAACACAGAGCACTTTCTCTGAAAGCTTCTTTCCAGTTTTGAACGGAGGATATTTCCTTTTTCACTGTAGCCCTCTATGGGCTTCCAAATATCCCTTTGCCAATTCCACAAGAACAGCCTTAGCGAAAGGCTTCTTGAAGGGAAATATGTAACTCTGTGAGAGGAATTAACAGAACACAGGGCAGATTCTCAGAAAGCTTCTTTCCAGTTTTGAACGGAAGGTATTTCCTTTTTCACCATAGCCCTCTATGGGCTTCCAAATATCCCTTTGCCAATTCCACAAGAACAGCCTTAGCGAAAGGCCTCTTGAAGGGAAAGATGTAACTCTGTGAGATGAATTCACAGAACACAGAGCAGTTTCTCAGAAAGCTTCTTTCCAGTTTTGAACGGAAGATATTTCCTTTTTCACCATAGCCCTCTAGGGGCTTCCAAATATCCCTTTGCCAATTCCTCAAGAACAGCCTTAGCGAAAGGCTTCTTGAAGGGAAAGATGTAACTCTGTGAGATGAATTCACAGAACACAGAGCAGTTTCTCAGAAAGCTTCTTTCCAGTTTTGAACGGAAGATATTTCCTTTTTCACCATAGCCCTCAATGGGCTTCCAAACATCCCTTTGCCAATTCCACAAGAACAGCCTTAGCCAAAGGCCTATTGAAAGGAAAGATGTAACTTTGTGAGATGAATTCACAGAACACAGAGCAGTTTCTCAAAAGCTTCTTTCCAGTTTTGAACGGAAGATATTTCCTTTTTCCCCATAGCCCTCTATGGGCTTCCAAATATCCCTTTGCCAATTCCACAAGAACAGCCTTAGCGAAAGGCTTCTTGCAGGGAAAGATGTAACTCTGTGAGATGAATTCACAGAACACAGAGCAGTTTCTCAGAAAGCTTCTTTCCAGTTTTGAACGGAAGATATTTCCTTTTTCACCATAGTCCTCTATGGGCTTCCAAATATCCCTTTGCCAATTCCAAAAGAACAGCCTTAGCGAAAGGCTGCTTGAAGGGAAACATGTAACTCTGTGAGATGAATTCACAGAACACAGAGCAGTTTCTCAGAAAGCTTCTTTCCAGTTTTGAACGGAAGATATTTCCTTTTTCACTGTGGCCCTCTATGAGCTTCCCAATATCCCTTTGCCAATTCCACAAGAACAGCCTTAGCGAAAGGCTTCTTGAAGGGAAAGATGTAACTCTGTGAGATGAATTAACAGAACACAGAGCAGTTACTCAGAAAGCTTCTTTCCAGTTTTGAACGGAAGATATTTCCTTTTTCCCCATAACTCTCTACGGGCTTCAAAATATCCCTTTGCCAATACCACAAGAACAGCCTTAGCGAAAGGCTTCTTGAAGGGAAAGATGTAACTCTGTGAGATGAATTCACAGAACACAGAGCAGTTTCTCAGAAAGCTTCTTTCCAGTTTTGAACGGAAGATATTTCCTTTTCCACTGTAGCCCTCTATGGGCTTCCAAATATCCCTTTGCCAATTCCACAAGAACAGCCTTAGCGAAAGGCTTCTTGAAGGGAAAGATGTAACTCTGTGAGAGGAATTCACAGAACAAAGAGCAGTTTCTCAGAAAGCTTCTTTAAAGTTTTGAACGGAAGATATTTCCTTTTTCACCATAGCCCTCTACTGGCTTCCAAATATCTCTTTGCCAATTCCACAAAAACAGCCTTAAGGAAAGGCCTCTTGAAGGGAAAGATGTAACTCTGTGAGATGAATTCACAGAACACAGAGCAGTTTCTCAGAAAGCTTCTTTCCAGTTTTGAACGGAAGATAATTCCTTTTTCCCAATAGCCCTCTATGGGCTTCCAAATATCCCTTTGCCAATTCCACAAGAACAGCCTTAGCGAAAGGCTTCTTGAAGGGAAAGATGTAACTCTGTGAGATGAATTAAGAGAACACAGAGCAGTTTCTCAGAAAGCTTCTTTCCAGTTTTGAACGGAAGATATTTCCTTTTTCACTGTAACCCTCTATGGGCTTCCAAATATCCCTTTGCCAATTCCACAAGAACAGACTTAGCGAAAGGCTTCTTGAAGGGAAAGATGTAACTCTGTGAGATGAATTAAGACAACACAGAGCAGTTTCTCAGAAAGCTTCTTTCCAGTTCTGAACGGAAGATATTTCCTTTTTCACCATAGCCCTCTATGGGCTTCCAAATATCCATTTGCCAATTCCCCAAGAACAGCCTTAGCGAAAGGCTTCTTGAAGGGAAAGATGTAACTCTGTGAGATGAATTCACAGAACACAGAGCAGTTTCTCAGAAAGCTTCTTTCCAGTTTTGTGGGGAAGATATTTCCTTTTTCACGGTAGCCCTCTATGGGCTTCCAAATATCCCTTTGCCAATTCCACAAGAACAGCCTTAGCGAAAGGCTTCTTGAAGGGAAAGATGTAACTCTGGGAGATGAATTCACAGAACACAGAGCAGTTTCTCAGAAAGCTTCTTTCCAGTTTTGAACGGAAGATATTTCCTTTTTCACCATAGCCCTCAATGGGCTTCCAAATATCCCTTTGCCAATTCCACAAGAACAGCCTTAGCGAAAGGCCTATTGAAAGGAAAGATGTAACTCTGTGAGATGAATTCACAGAACACAGAGCAGTTTCTCAGAAAGCTTCTTTCCAGTTTTGAACGGAAGATATTTCCTTTTTCCCCATAGCCCTCTATGGGCTTCCAAATATCCCTTTGCCAATTCCACAAGAACAGCCTTAGCGAAAGGCTTCTTGCAGGGAAAGATGTAACTCTGTGAGATGAATTCACAGAACACAGAGCAGTTTCTCAGAAAGCTTCTTTCCAGTTTTCAGCGGAAGATATTTCCTTTTTCACCATAGCCTACTATGGGCTTCCAAATATCCCTTTGCCAATTCCACAAGAACAGCCTTAGCGAAAGGCTTCTTGAAGGGAAAGATGTAACTCTGTGAGATGAATTCACAGAACACAGAGCAGTTTCTCAGAAAGCTTCTTTCCAGTTTTGAACGGAAGATATTTCCTTTTTCACCATAGTCCTCTATGGGCTTCCAAATATCCCTTTGCCAATTCCACAAGAACAGCCTTAGCGAAAGGCTGCTTGAAGGGAAACATGTAACTCTGTGAGATGAATTCACAGAACACAGAGCAGTTTCTCAGAAAGGTTCTTTCCAGTTTTGAACGGAAGATATTTCCTTTTTCACCATAGCCCTCTAGGGGCTTCCAAATATCCCTTTGCCAATTCCTTAAGAACAGCCTTAGCGAAAGGCTTCTTGAAGGGAAAGATGTAACTCTGTGAGATGAATTTACAGAACACAGAGCAGTTTCTCAGAAAGCTTCTTTCCAGTTTTGAACGGAAGATATTTCCTTTTTCACCATAGCCCTCAATGGGCTTCCAAATATCCCTTTGCCAATTCCACAAGAACAGCCTTAGCGAAAGGCCTATTGAAAGGAAAGATGTAACTCTGTGAGATGAATTCACAGAACACAGAGCAGTTTCTCAGAAAGCTTCTTTCCAGTTTTGAACGGAAGATATTTCCTTTTTCCCCATAGCCCTCTATGGGCTTCCAAATATCCCTTTGTCAATTCCACAAGAACAGCCTTAGCGAAAGGCGTCTTGAAGGGAAAGATGTAACTCTGTGAGATGAATTCACAGAACACAGAGCACTTTCTCTGAAAGCTTCTTTCCAGTTTTGAACGGAAGATATTTCCTTTTTCACTGTAGCCCTCTATGGGCTTCCAAATATCCCTTTGCCAATTCCACAAGAACAGCCTTAGCGAAAGGCTTCTTGAAGGGAAAGATGTAACTCTGTGAGAGGAATTAACAGAACACAGAGCAGTTTCTCAGAAAGCTTCTTTCCAGTTTTGAACGGAAGATATTTCCTTTTTCACCATAGCCCTCTATGGGCTTCCAAATATCCCTTTGCCAATTCCACAAGAACAGCCTTAGCGAAAGGCCTATTGAAAGGAAAGATGTAACTCTGTGAGATGAATTCACAGAACACAGAGCAGTTTCTCAGAAAGCTTCTTTCCAGTTTTGAACGGAAGATAATTCCTTTTTCCCAATAGCCCTCTATGGGCTTCCAAATATCCCTTTGCCAATTCCACAAGAACAGCCTTAGCGAAAGGCTTCTTGAAGGGAAAGATGTAACTCTGTGAGATGAATTAAGAGAACACAGAGCAGTTTCTCAGAAAGCTTCTTTCCAGTTTTGAACGGAAGATATTTCCTTTTTCACTGTAACCCTCTATGGGCTTCCAAATATCCCTTTGCCAATTCCACAAGAACAGACTTAGCGAAAGGCTTCTTGAAGGGAAAGATGTAACTCTGTGAGATGAATTAAGACAACACAGAGCAGTTTCTCAGAAAGCTTCTTTCCAGTTCTGAACGGAAGATATTTCCTTTTTCACCATAGCCCTCTATGGGCTTCCAAATATCCATTTGCCAATTCCCCAAGAACAGCCTTAGCGAAAGGCTTCTTGAAGGGAAAGATGTAACTCTGTGAGATGAATTCACAGAACACAGAGCAGTTTCTCAGAAAGCTTCTTTCCAGTTTTGTGGGGAAGATATTTCCTTTTTCACGGTAGCCCTCTATGGGCTTCCAAATATCCCTTTGGCAATTCCACAAGAACAGCCTTAGCGAAAGGCTTCTTGAAGGGAAAGATGTAACTCTGGGAGATGAATTCACAGAACACAGAGCAGTTTCTCAGAAAGCTTCTTTCCAGTTTTGAACGGAAGATATTTCCTTTTTCACCATAGCCCTCAATGGGCTTCCAAATATCCCTTTGCCAATTCCACAAGAACAGCCTTAGCGAAAGGCCTATTGAAAGGAAAGATGTAACTCTGTGAGATGAATTCACAGAACACAGAGCAGTTTCTCAGAAAGCTTCTTTCCAGTTTTGAACGGAAGATATTTCCTTTTTCCCCATAGCCCTCTATGGGCTTCCAAATATCCCTTTGCCAATTCCACAAGAACAGCCTTAGCGAAAGGCTTCTTGCAGGGAAAGATGTAACTCTGTGAGATGAATTCACAGAACACAGAGCAGTTTCTCAGAAAGCTTCTTTCCAGTTTTCAGCGGAAGATATTTCCTTTTTCACCATAGCCTACTATGGGCTTCCAAATATCCCTTTGCCAATTCCACAAGAACAGCCTTAGCGAAAGGCTTCTTGAAGGGAAAGATGTAACTCTGTGAGATGAATTAAGAGAACACACAGCAGTTTCTTAGAAAGCTTCTTTCCAGTTTTGAACGGAAGATATTTCCTTTTTCACTGTAACCCTCTATGGGCTTCCAAATATCCCTTTGCCAATTCCACAAGAACAGCCTTAGCGAAAGGCCTATTGAAAGGAAAGATGTAACTCTGTGAGATGAATTCACAGAACACAGAGCAGTTTCTCAGAAAGCTTCTTTCCAGTTTTGAACGGAAGATATTTCCTTTTTCCCCATAGCCCTCTATGGGCTTCCAAATATCCCTTTGCCAATTCCACAAGAACAGCCTTAGCCAAAGGCTTCTTGAAGGGAAAGATGTAACTCTGTGAGATGAATTCACAGAACACAGAGCAGTTTCTCAGAAAGCTTCTTTCCAGTTTTGAACGGAAGATATTTCCTTTTTCACCATAGTCCTCTATGGGCTTCCAAATATCCCTTTGCCAATTCCACAAGAACAGCCTTAGCGAAAGGCTTCTTGAAGGGAAGGATGTAACTCTGTGAGATGAACTAACAGAACACAGAGCAGTTTCTCAGAAAGCTTCTTTCCAGTTTTGAACGGAAGATATTTCCTTTTTCACCATAGCCCTCTACGGACTTCCAAATATGCCTTTGCCAATTCCACAAGAACAGGCTTAGCGAAAGGCTTCTTGAAGGGAAAGATGTAACTCTGTGAGACGAATTTACAGAACACAGAGCAGTTTCTCAGAAAGCTTCTTTCCAGTTTTGAACGGAAGATATTTCCTTTTTCCCCATAGCCCTCCATGGGCTTCCAAATATCCCTTTGCCAATTCCACAAGAAGAGACTTAGCGAAAGGCTTCTTGAAGGGAAAGATGTAACTCTGTGAGATGAAATAAGAGAACACAGAGCAGTTTCTCAGAAAGCTTCTTTCCAGTTCTGAACGGAAGATATTTCCTTTTTCACCATAGCCCTCTATGGGCTTCCAAATATCCCTTTGCCAATTCCACAAGAACAGCCTTAGCGAAAGGCTTCTTGAAGGGAAAGATGTAACTCTGTGAGATGAATTCACAGAACACAGAGAAGTTTCTCAGAAAGCTTCTTTCCAGTTTTGAACGGAAGATATTTCCTTTTTCACTGTAGCCCTCTATGGGCTTCCAAATATCCCTTTGCCAATTCCACAAGAACAGCCTTAGCGAAAGGCTTCTTGAAGGGAAAGATGTAACTCTGTGAGAGGAATTCACAGAACACAGAGCAGTTTCTCAGAAAGCTTCTTTCCAGTTTTGAACGGAAGATATTTCCTTTTTCACCATAGCCCTCTATGGGCTTCCAAATATCCCTTTGCCAATTCCACAAGAACAGCCTTAGCGAAAGGCCTCTTGAAGGGAAAGATGTTACTCTGTGAGATGAATTCACAGAACACAGAGCAGTTTCTCAGAAAGCTTCTTTCCAGTTTTGAACGGAAGATATTTCGTTTTTCACCATAGCCCTCTATGGGCTTCCAAATATCCCTTTGCCAATTCCTCAAGAACAGCCTTAGCGTAAGGCTTCTTGAAGGGAAAGATGTAACTCTGTGAGATGAATTCACAGAACACAGAGCAGTTTCTCAGAAAGCTTCTTTACAGTTTTGAACGGAAGATATTTCCTTTTTCACCATAGCCCTCTATGGGCTTCCAAATATCCCTTTGCCAATTCCACAAGAACAGCCTTAGCGAAAGGCCTATTGAAAGGAAAGATGTAACTCTGTGAGATAAATTCACAGAACACAAAACAGATTCTCAGAAAGCTTCTTTACAGTTTTGAACGGAAGATATTTCCTTTTTCACCATAGCCCTCTATGGGCTTCCAAATATCCCTTTGCCAATTCCACAAGAACAGACTTAGCTAAAGGCTTCTTGAAGGGAAAGATGTAACTCTGTGAGATGAATTAAGAGAACACAGAGCAGTTTCTCAGAAAGCTTCTTTCCAGTTCTGAACGGAAGATATTTCCTTTTTCACCATAGCCCTCTATGGGCTTCCAAATATCCCTTTGCCAATTCCACAAGAACAGCCTTAGGGAAAGGCTTCTTGAAGGGAAAGATGTAACTCTGTGAGATGAATTAAGAGAACACAGAGCAGTTTCTCAGAAAGCTTCTTTCCAGTTTTGAACGGAAGATATTTCCTTTTTCACTGTAACCCTCTATGGGCTTCCAAACATCCCTTTGCCAATTCCACAAGAACAGACTTAGCGAAAGGCTTCTTGAAGGGAAAGATGTAACTCTGTGAGATGAAATAAGAGAACACAGAGCAGTTTCTCAGAAAGCTTCTTTCCAGTTTTGAACGGAAGATATTTCCTTTTTCACCATAGCCCTCTATGGGCTTCCAAATATCCCTTTGCCAATTCCACAAGAACAGCCTTAGCGAAAGGCCTCTTGAAGGGAAAGATGTTACTCTGTGAGATGAATTCACAGAACACAGAGCAGTTTCTCAGAAAGCTTCTTTCCAGTTTTGAACGGAAGATATTTCCTTTTTCACCATAGCCCTCTATGGGCTTCCAAATATCCCTTTGCCAATTTCTCAAGAACAGCCTTAGCGAAAAGCTTCTTGAAGGGAAAGATGTAACTCTGTGAGATGAATTCACAGAACACAGAGCAGTTTCTCAGAAAGCTTCTTTACAGTTTTGAACGGAAGATATTTCCTTTTTCACCATAGCCCTCTATGGGCTTCCAAATATCCCTTTGCCAATTCCACAAGAACAGCCTTAGCGAAAGGCCTATTGAAAGGAAAGATGTAACTCTGTGAGATGAATTCACAGAACACAGAGCGGTTTCTCAGAAAGCTTCTTTCCAGTTTTGAACGGAAGATATTTCCTTTTTCCCCATAGCCCTCTATGGGCTTCCAAATATCCCTTTGCCAATTCCACAAGAACAGCCTTAGCGAAAGGCTTCTTGAAGGGAAAGATGTAACTCTGTGAGATGAATTAAGAGAACACAGAGCAGTTTCTCAGAAAGCTTCTTTCCTGTTTTGAACGGAAGATATTTCCTTTTTCACCATAGATCTCTATGGGCTTCCAAATATCCCTTTGCCAATTCCACAAGAACAGAATTAGCGAAAGGCTTCTTGAAGGGAAAGATGTAACTCTGTGAGATGAACTAACAGAACACAGAGCAGTTTCTCAGAAAGCTTCTTTCCAGTTTTGATCGGAAGATATTTCCTTTTTCACCATAGCCCTCTACGGACTTCCAAATATGCCTTTGCCAATTCCACAAGAACAGGCTTAGCGAAAGGCTTCTTGAAGGGAAAGATGTAACTGTGTGAGACGAATTTACAGAACACAGAGCAGTTTCTCAGAAAGCTTCTTTCCAGTTTTGAACGGAAGATATTTCCTTTTTCACCATAGATCTCTATGGGCTTCCAAATATCCCTTTGCCAATTCCACAAGAACAGCCTTAGCGAAAGGCTTCTTGAAGGGAAAGATGTAACTCTGTGAGATGAACTAACAGAACACAGAGCAGTTTCTCGGAAAGCTTCTTTCCAGTTTTGAACGGAAGATATTTCCTTTTCCACTGTAGCCCTCTATGGGCTTCCAAATATCCCTTTGCCAATTCCACAAGAACAGCCTTAGCGAAAGGCGTCTTGAAGGGAAAGATGTAACTCTGTGAGAAGAATTCACAGAACACAGAGCACTTTCTCTGAAAGCTTCTTTCCAGTTTTGAACGGAAGATATTTGCTTTTTCACTGTAGCCCTCTATGGGCTTCCAAATATCCCTTTGCCAATTCCACAAGAACAGCCTTAGCGAAAGGCTTCTTGAAGGGAAAGATGTAACTCTGTGAGAGGAATTAACAGAACACAGAGCAGTTTCTCAGAAAGCTTCTTTCCAGTTTTGAACGGAAGATATTTCCTTTTTCACCATAGCCCTCTATGGGCTTCCAAATATAACTTTGCCAATTCCACAAGAACAGCCTTAGCGAAAGGCCTCTTGAAGGGAAAGATGTAACTCTGTGAGATGAATTCACAGAACACAGAGCAGTTTCTCAGAAAGCTTCTTTCCAGTTTTGAACGGAAGATATTTCCTTTTCCACTGTAGCCCTCTATGGGCTTCCAAATATCAATTGCCAATTCCACAAGAACAGCCTTATCGAAAGGCGACTTGAAGGGAAAGATGTAACTCTGTGAGATGAATTCACAGAACACAGAGCACTTTCTGTGAAAGCTTCTTTCCAGTTTTGAACGGAAGATATTTCCTTTTTCACTGTAGCCCTCTATGGGCTTCCAAATATCCCTTTGCCAATTCCACAAGAACAGCCTTAGCGAAAGGCTTCTTGAAGGGAAAGATGTAACACTGTGAGAGGAATTAACACAACACAGCAGTTTCTCAGAAAGCTTCTTTCCAGTTTTGAACGGAAGATATTTCCTTTTTCACCATAGCCCTCTATGGGCTTCCAAATATCCCTTTGCCAATTCCACAAGAACAGCCTTAGCGAAAGGCCTCTTGAAGGGAAAGATGTAACTCTGTGAGATGAATTCACAGAACACAGAGCAGTTTCTCAGAAAGCTTCTTTCCAGTTTTGAACGGAAGATATTTCCTTTTTCCCCATAGCCCTCTATGGGCTTCCAAATATCCCTTTGCCAATTCCACAAGAACAGGCTTAGCGAAAGGCTTCTTGAAGGGAAAGATGTAACTCTGTGAGATGAATTCACAGAACACAGAGCAGTTTCTCAGAAATCTTCTTTCCAGTTTTGAACGGAAGATATTTCCTTTTTCCCCATAGCCCTCTATGGGCTTCCAAATATACCTTTGCCAATTCCACAAGAACAGCCTTAGCGAAAGGCCTATTGAAAGGAAAGATGTAACTCTGTGAGATAAATTCACAGAACACAGAGCAGATTCTCAGAAAGCTTCTTTCCGGTTTTGAACGGAAGATATTTCCTTTTTCCCCATAGCCCTCTATGGGCTTCCAAATATCCCTTTGCCAATTCCACAAGAACAGCCTTAGCGAAAGGCTTCTTGAAGGGAAAGATGTAACTCTGTGAGATGAATTAAGAGAACACAGAGCAGTTTCTCAGAAAGCTTCTTTCCAGTTTTGAACGGAAGATATTTCCTTTTTCACTGTAACACTCTATGGGCTTCCAAATATCCCTTTGCCAATTCCACAAGAACAGACTTAGCGAAAGGTTTCTTGAAGGGAAAGATGTAACTCTGTGAGATGAATTAAGAGAACACAGAGAAGTTTCTCAGAAAGCTTCTTTCCAGTTCTGAACGGAAGATATTTCCTTTTTCACCATAGCCCTCTATGGGATTCCAAATATCCCTTTGCCAATTCCACAAGAACAGCCTTAACGAAAGGCTTCTTGAAGGGAAAGATGTAACTCTGTGAGATGAATTAAGAGAACACAGAGCAGTTTCTCAGAAAGCTTCCTTCCAGTTTTCAACGGAAGATATTTCCTTTTTCACTGTAACCCTCTATGGGCTTCCAAATATCCCTTTGCCAATTCCACAAGAACAGACTTAGCTAAAGGCTTCTTGAAGGGAAAGATGTAACTCTGTGAGATGAATTAAGAGAACACAGAGCAGTTTCTCAGAAAGCTTCTTTCCAGTTCTGAACGGAAGATATTTCCTTTTTCACCATAGCCCTCTATGGGCTTCCAAATATCCCTTTGCCAATTCCACAAGAACAGCCTTAGGGAAAGGCTTCTTGAAGGGAAAGATGTAACTCTGTGAGATGAATTAAGAGAACACACAGCAGTTTCTCAGAAAGCTTCTTTCCAGTTTGGAACGGAAGATATTTCCTTTTTCACTGTAACCCTCTATGGGCTTCCAAACATCCCTTTGCCAATTCCACAAGAACAGACTAGGCGAAAGGCTTCTTGAAGGGAAAGATGTAACTCTGTGAGATGAATTCACAGAACACAGAGCAGTTTCTCAGAAAGCTTCTTTACAGTTTTGAACGGAAGATATTTCCTTTTTCACCATAGCCCTCTATGGGCTTCCAAATATCCCTTTGCCAATTCCACAAGAACAGCCTTAGCGAAAGGCCTATTGAAAGGAAAGATATAACTCTGTGAGATGAATTCACAGAACACAGAGCAGTTTCTCAGAAAGCTTCTTTCCAGTTTTGAACGGAAGATATTTCCTTTTTCCCCATAGCCCTCTACGGGCTTCCAAATATCCCTTTGCCAATTCCACATGAACAGCCTTAGCGAAAGGCTTCTTGAAGGGAAAGATGTAACTCTGTGAGATGAATTAAGAGAACACACAGCAGTTTCTTAGAAAGCTTCTTTCCAGTTTTGAACGGAAGATATTTCCTTTTTCACTGTAACCCTCTATGGGCTTCCAAATATCCCTTTCCCAATTCCACAAGAACAGTCTTAGCGAAAGGCTTCTTGAAGGGAAAGATGTAACTCTGTGAGATGAATTAAGAGAACACAGAGCAGTTTCTCAGAAAGCTTCTTTCCAGTTCTGAACGGAAGATATTTCCTTTTTCACCATAGACCTCTATGGGCTTCCAAATATCCCTTTGCCAATTCCACAGGAACAGCATTAGCGAAAGGCTGCTTGAAGGGAAAGATGTAAGTCTGTGAGATGAATTCACAGAACACAGAGCAGTTTCTCAGAAAGCTTCTTTCCAGTTTTGAATGGAAGATATTTCCTTTTCCACTGTAGCCCTCTATGGGCTTCCAAATATCCCTTTGCCAATTCCACAAGAACAGCCTTAGCGAAAGGCTTCTTGAAGGGAAAGATGTAACTCTGTGAGATGAATTCACAGAACACAGAGCTGTTTCACAGAAAGCTTCTTTCCAGTTTTGAACGGAAGATATTTCCTTTTTCCCCATAGCCCCCTATGGGCTTCCAAATATCCCTTTGCCAATTCCACAAGAACAGCCTTAGCGAAAGGCGTCTTGAAGGGAAAGATGTAACTCTGTGAGATGAATTCACAGAACACAGAGCACTTTCTCTGAAAGCTTCTTTCCAGTTTTGAATGGAAGATATTTCCTTTTTCACTGTAGCCCTCTAGGGGCTTCCAAATATCCCTTTGCCAATTCCTCAAGAACAGCCTTAGCGAAAGGCTTCTTGAAGGGAAAGACGTAACTCTGTGAGATGAATTCACAGAACACAGAGCAGTTTCTCAGAAAGCTTCTTTCCAGTTTTGAACGGAAGATATTTCCTTTTTCACCATAGCCCTCTATGGGCTTCCAAATATCCCTTTGCCAATTCCACAAGAACAGCCTTAGCGAAAGGCCTATTGAAAGGAACGATGTAACTCTTTGAGATGAATTCACAGAACACAGAGCAGTTTCTCAGAAAGCTTCTTTCCAGTTTTGAACGGAAGATATTTCCTTTTTCCCCATAGCCCTCTATGGGCTTCCAAATATCCCTTTGCCAATTCCACAAGAACAGCCTTAGCGAAAGGCTGCTTGAAGGGAAACATGTAACACTGTGAGATGAATTCACAGAACACAGAGCAGTTTCTCAGAAAGCTTCTTTCCAGTTTTGAACGGAAGATATTTCCTTTTTCACCATAGATCTCTATGGGCTTCCAAATATCCCTTTGCCAATTCCACAAGAACAGCCTTAGCGAAAGGTTTCTTGAAGGGAAAGATGTAACTCTGTGAGATGAACTAACAGAACACAGAGCAGTTTCTCAGAAAGCTTCTTTCCAGTTTTGAACGGAAGATATTTCCTTTTTCACCATAGCCCTCTACGGACTTCCAAATATGCCTTTGCCAATTCCACAAGAACAGGCTTAGCGAAAGGCTTCTTGAAGGGAAAGATGTAACTGTGTGAGACGAATTTACAGAACACAGAGCAGTTTCTCAGAAAGCTTCTTTCCAGTTTTGAACGGAAGATATTTCCTTTTTCACCATAGATCTCTATGGGCTTCCAAATATCCCTTTGCCAATTCCACAAGAACAGCCTTAGCGAAAGGCTTCTTGAAGGGAAAGGTGTAACTCTGTGAGATGAACTAACAGAACACAGAGCAGTTTCTCGGAAAGCTTCTTTCCAGTTTTGAACGGAAGATATTTCCTTTTCCACTGTAGCCCTCTATGGGCTTCCAAATATCCCTTTGCCAATTCCACAAGAACAGCCTTAGCGAAAGGCGTCTTGAAGGGAAAGATGTAACTCTGTGAGAAGAATTCACAGAACACAGAGCACTTTCTCTGAAAGCTTGTTTCCAGTTTTGAACGGAAGATATTTGCTTTTTCACTGTAGCCCTCTATGGGCTTCCAAATATCCCTTTGCCAATTCCACAAGAACAGCCTTAGCGAAAGGCTTCTTGAAGGGAAAGATGTAACTCTGTGAGAGGAATTAACAGAACACAGAGCAGTTTCTCAGAAAGCTTCTTTCCAGTTTTGAACGGAAGATATCTCCTTTATCACCATAGCCCTCTATGGGCTTCCAAATATCCCTTTGCCAATTCCACAAAAACAGCCTTAGCGAAAGGCCTCTTGAAGGGAAAGATGTAACTCTGTGAGATGAATTCACAGAACACAGAGCAGTTTCTCAGAAAGCTTCTTTCCAGTTTTGAACGGAAGATATTTCCTTTTCCACTGTAGCCCTCTATGGGCTTCCAAATATCCCTTTGCCAATTCCACAAGAACAGCCTTAGCGAAAGGCGTCTTGAAGGGAAAGATGTAACTCTGTGAGATGAATTCACAGAACACAGAGCAGTTTCTCAGAAAGCTTCTTTCCAGTTTTGAACGGAAGATATTTCCTTTTTCCCCATAGCCCTCTATGGGCTTCCAAATATCCCTTTGCCAATTCCACAAGAACAGGCTTAGCGAAAGGCTTCTTGAAGGGAAAGATGTAACTCTGTGAGATGAATTAAGAGAACACAGAGCAGTTTCTCAGAAAGCTTCTTTCCAGTTTTGAACGGAAGATATTCCCTTTTTCACTGTAACCCTCTATGGGCTTCCAAATATCCCTTTGCCAATTCCACAAGAACAGACTTAGCGAAAGGCTTCTTGAAGGGAAAGATGTAACTCTGTGAGATGAATTAAGAGAACACAGAGCAGTTTCTCAGAAAGCTTCTTTCCAGTTCTGAACGGAAGATATTTCCTTTTTCACCATAGCCCTCTAAGGGCTTCCAAATATCCCTTTGCCAATTCCACAAGAACAGCCTTAGCGAAAGGCTTCTCGAAGGGAAAGATGTAACTCTGTGAGATGAATTCACAGAACACAGAACACTTTCTCTGAAAGCTTCTTTCCAGTTTTGAACGGAGGATAATTCCTTTCTCCCCATAGCCCTCTATGGGCTTCCAAATATCCCTTTGCCAATTCCACAAGAACAGCCTTAGCGAAAGGCTTCTTGAAGGGAAAGATGTAACTCTGTGAGATGAATTAAGAGAACACAGAGCAGTTTCTCAGAAAGCTTCTTTCCAGTTTTGAACGGAAGATATTTCCTTTTTCACTGTAACCCTCTATGGGCTTCCAAATATCCCTTTGCCAATTCCGCAAGAACAGACTTAGCGAAAGGCTTCTTGAAGGGAAAGATGTGACTCTGTGAGATGAATTAAGAGAACACAGAGCAGTTTCTCAGAAAGCTTCTTTCCAGTTCTGAACGGAAGATATTTCCTTTTTCACCATAGCCCTCTATGGGCTTCCAAATATCCCTTTCCCAATTCCTCAAGAACAGCCTTAGCGTAAGGCTTCTTGAAGGGAAAGATGTAACTCTGTGAGATGAATTCACAGAACACAGAGCAGTTTCTCAGAAAACTTCTTTACAGTTTTGAACGGAAGATATTTCCTTTTTCAACATAGCCCTCTATGGGCTTCCAAATATCCCTTTGCCAATTCCACAAGAACAGCCTTAGCGAAAGGCCTATTGAAAGGAAAGATGTAACTCTGTGAGATGAATTCACAGAACACAGAGCAGTTTCTCAGAAAGCTTCTTTCCAGTTTTGAACGGAAGATATTTCCTTTTTCCCCATAGCCCTCTATGGGCTTCCAAATATCCCTTTGCCAATTCCACAAGAACAGCCATAGCGAAAGGCTTCTTGAAGGGAAAGATGTAACTCTGTGAGATGAATTAAGAGAACACAGAGCAGTTTCTCAGAAAGCTTCTTTACAGTTTTGAACGGAAGATATTTCCTTTTTCAAAATAGCCCTCTATGGGCTTCCAAATATCCCTTTGCCAATTCCACAAGAACAGCCTTAGCGAAGGGCCTATTGAAAGGAAAGATGTAACTCTGTGAGATGAATTCACAGAACACAGAGCAGTTTCTCAGAAAGCTTCTTTCCAGTTTTGAACGGAAGATATTTCCTTTTTCCCCATAGCCCTCTATGGGCTTCCAAATATCCCTTTGCCAATTCCACAACAACAGCCTTAGCGAAAGGCTTCTTGAAGGGAAAGATGTAACTCTGTGAGATGAATTAAGAGAACACAGAGCAGTTTCTCAGAAAGCTTCTTTCCAGTTTTGAACGGAAGATATTTCCTTTTTCACTGTAACCCTCTATGGGCTTCCAAATATCCCTTTGCCAATTCCACAAGAACAGACTTAGCGAAAGGCTTCTTGAAGGGAAAGATGTAACTCTGTGAGATGAATTAAGAGAACACAGAGCAGTTTCTCAGAAAGCTTCTTTCCAGTTCTTAACGGAAGATATTTCCTTTTTCACCATAGCCCTCTATGGGCTTCCAAATATCCCTTTGCCAATTCCACAAGAACAGCCTTAGCGAAAGGCTTCTTGAAGGGAAAGATGTAACTCTGTGAGATGAATTAAGAGAACACAGAGCAGTTTCTCAGAAAGCTTCTTTCCAGTTTTGAACGGAAGATATTTCCTTTTTCACTGTAACCCGCTATGGGCTTCCAAATATCCCTTTGCCAATTCCACAAGAACAGCCTTAGCGAAAGGCGTCTTGAAGGGAAAGATGTAACTCTGTGAGTTGAATTCACAGAACACAGAGCAGTTTCTCAGAAAGCTTCTTTCCACTTTTGAACGGAAGATATTTCCTTTTTCACCATAGCCCTCAATGGGCTTCCAAATATCCCTTTGCCAATTCCACAAGAACAGCCTTAGCGAAAGGCCTATTGAAAGGAAAGATGTAACTCTTTGAGATGAATTCACAGAACACAGAGCAGTTTCTCAGAAAGCTTCTTTCCAGTTTTGAACGGAAGATATTTCCTTTCTCACCATAGCCCTCTATGGGCTTCCAAATATCCCTTTGCCAATTCCACAAGAACAGCCTTAGCGAAAGGCTTCTTGCAGGGAAAGATGTAACTCTGTGAGATGAAATCACAGAACACAGAGCAGTTTCACAGAAAGCTTCTTTCCAGTTTTGAACGGAAGATATTTCCTTTTTCCCCATAGCCCGCTATGGGCTTCCAAATATCCCTTTGCCAATTCCACAAGAACAGCCTTAGCGAAAGGCGTCTTGAAGGGAAAGATGTAACTCTGTGAGATGAATTCACAGAACACAGAGCACTTTCTCTGAAAGCTTCTTTCCAGTTTTGAACGGAGGATATTTCCTTTTTCACTGTAGCCCTCTATGGGCTTCCAAATATCCCTTTGCCAATTCCACAAGAACAGCCTTAGCGAAAGGCTTCTTGAAGGGAAATATGTAACTCTGTGAGAGGAATTAACAGAACACAGGGCAGATTCTCAGAAAGCTTCTTTCCAGTTTTGAACGGAAGGTATTTCCTTTTTCACCATAGCCCTCTATGGGCTTCCAAATATCCCTTTGCCAATTCCACAAGAACAGCCTTAGCGAAAGGCCTCTTGAAGGGAAAGATGTAACTCTGTGAGATGAATTCACAGAACACAGAGCAGTTTCTCAGAAAGCTTCTTTCCAGTTTTGAACGGAAGATATTTCCTTTTTCACCATAGCCCTCTAGGGGCTTCCAAATATCCCTTTGCCAATTCCTCAAGAACAGCCTTAGCGAAAGGCTTCTTGAAGGGAAAGATGTAACTCTGTGAGATGAATTCACAGAACACAGAGCAGTTTCTCAGAAAGCTTCTTTCCAGTTTTGAACGGAAGATATTTCCTTTTTCACCATAGCCCTCAATGGGCTTCCAAACATCCCTTTGCCAATTCCACAAGAACAGCCTTAGCCAAAGGCCTATTGAAAGGAAAGATGTAACTTTGTGAGATGAATTCACAGAACACAGAGCAGTTTCTCAAAAGCTTCTTTCCAGTTTTGAACGGAAGATATTTCCTTTTTCCCCATAGCCCTCTAAGGGCTTCCAAATATCCCTTTGCCAATTCCACAAGAACAGCCTTAGCGAAAGGCTTCTTGCAGGGAAAGATGTAACTCTGTGAGATGAATTCACAGAACACAGAGCAGTTTCTCAGAAAGCTTCTTTCCAGTTTTCAGCGGAAGATATTTCCTTTTTCACCATAGCCCACTATGGGCTTCCAAATATCCCTTTGCCAATTCCAAAAGAACAGCCTTAGCGAAAGGCTGCTTGAAGGGAAACATGTAACTCTGTGAGATGAATTCACAGAACACAGAGCAGTTTCTCAGAAAGCTTCTTTCCAGTTTTGAACGGAAGATATTTCCTTTTTCACTGTGGCCCTCTATGAGCTTCCCAATATCCCTTTGCCAATTCCACAAGAACAGCCTTAGCGAAAGGCTTCTTGAAGGGAAAGATGTAACTCTGTGAGATGAATTAACAGAACACAGAGCAGTTACTCAGAAAGCTTCTTTCCAGTTTTGAACGGAAGATATTTCCTTTTTCCCCATAACTCTCTACGGGCTTCAAAATATCCCTTTGCCAATACCACAAGAACAGCCTTAGCGAAAGGCTTCTTGAAGGGAAAGATGTAACTCTGTGAGATGAATTCACAGAACACAGAGCAGTTTCTCAGAAAGCTTCTTTCCAGTTTTGAACGGAAGATATTTCCTTTTCCACTGTAGCCCTCTATGGGCTTCCAAATATCCCTTTGCCAATTCCACAAGAACAGCCTTAGCGAAAGGCTTCTTGAAGGGAAAGATGTAACTCTGTGAGAGGAATTCACAGAACAAAGAGCAGTTTCTCAGAAAGCTTCTTTAAAGTTTTGAACGGAAGATATTTCCTTTTTCACCATAGCCCTCTACTGGCTTCCAAATATCTCTTTGCCAATTCCACAAAAACAGCCTTAAGGAAAGGCCTCTTGAAGGGAAAGATGTAACTCTGTGAGATGAATTCACAGAACACAGAGCAGTTTCTCAGAAAGCTTCTTTCCAGTTTTGAACGGAAGATAATTCCTTTTTCCCAATAGCCCTCTATGGGCTTCCAAATATCCCTTTGCCAATTCCACAAGAACAGCCTTAGCGAAAGGCTTCTTGAAGGGAAAGATGTAACTCTGTGAGATGAATTAAGAGAACACAGAGCAGTTTCTCAGAAAGCTTCTTTCCAGTTTTGAACGGAAGATATTTCCTTTTTCACTGTAACCCTCTATGGGCTTCCAAATATCCCTTTGCCAATTCCACAAGAACAGACTTAGCGAAAGGCTTCTTGAAGGGAAAGATGTAACTCTGTGAGATGAATTAAGACAACACAGAGCAGTTTCTCAGAAAGCTTCTTTCCAGTTCTGAACGGAAGATATTTCCTTTTTCACCATAGCCCTCTATGGGCTTCCAAATATCCATTTGCCAATTCCCCAAGAACAGCCTTAGCGAAAGGCTTCTTGAAGGGAAAGATGTAACTCTGTGAGATGAATTCACAGAACACAGAGCAGTTTCTCAGAAAGCTTCTTTCCAGTTTTGTGGGGAAGATATTTCCTTTTTCACGGTAGCCCTCTATGGGCTTCCAAATATCCCTTTACCAATTCCACAAGAACAGCCTTAGCGAAAGGCTTCTTGAAGGGAAAGATGTAACTCTGGGAGATGAATTCACAGAACACAGAGCAGTTTCTCAGAAAGCTTCTTTCCAGTTTTGAACGGAAGATATTTCCTTTTTCACCATAGCCCTCAATGGGCTTCCAAATATCCCTTTGCCAATTCCACAAGAACAGCCTTAGCGAAAGGCTTATTGAAAGGAAAGATGTAACTCTGTGAGATGAATTCACAGAACACAGAGCAGTTTCTCAGAAAGCTTCTTTCCAGTTTTGAACGGAAGATATTTCCTTTTTCCCCATAGCCCTCTATGGGCTTCCAAATATCCCTTTGCCAATTCCACAAGAACAGCCTTAGCGAAAGGCTTCTTGCAGGGAAAGATGTAACTCTGTGAGATGAATTCACAGAACACAGAGCAGTTTCTCAGAAAGCTTCTTTCCAGTTTTCAGCGGAAGATATTTCCTTTTTCACCATAGCCTACTATGGGCTTCCAAATATCCCTTTGCCAATTCCACAAGAACAGCCTTAGCGAAAGGCTTCTTGAAGGGAAAGATGTAACTCTGTGAGATGAATTAAGAGAACACACAGCAGTTTCTTAGAAAGCTTCTTTCCAGTTTTGAACGGAAGATATTTCCTTTTTCACTGTAACCCTCTATGGGCTTCCAAATATCCCTTTGCCAATTCCACAAGAACAGCCTTAGCGAAAGACCTATTGAAAGGAAAGATGTAACTCTGTGAGATGAATTCACAGAACACAGAGCAGTTTCTCAGAAAGCTTCTTTCCAGTTTTGAACGGAAGATATTTCCTTTTTCCCCATAGCCCTCTATGGGCTTCCAAATATCCCTTTGCCAATTCCACAAGAACAGCCTTAGCCAAAGGCTTCTTGAAGGGAAAGATGTAACTCTGTGAGATGAATTCACAGAACACAGAGCAGTTTCTCAGAAAGCTTCTTTCCAGTTTTCAACGGAAGATATTTCCTTTTTCACCATAGTCCTCTATGGGCTTCCAAATATCCCTTTGCCAATTCCACAAGAACAGCCTTAGCGAAAGGCTTCTTGAAGGGAAGGATGTAACTCTGTGAGATGAACTAACAGAACACAGAGCAGTTTCTCAGAAAGCTTCTTTCCAGTTTTGAACGGAAGATATTTCCTTTTTCACCATAGCCCTCTACGGACTTCCAAATATGCCTTTGCCAATTCCACAAGAACAGGCTTAGCGAAAGGCTTCTTGAAGGGAAAGATGTAACTCTGTGAGACGAATTTACAGAACACAGAGCAGTTTCTCAGAAAGCTTCTTTCCAGTTTTGAACGGAAGATATTTCCTTTTTCCCCATAGCCCTCCATGGGCTTCCAAATATCCCTTTGCCAATTCCACAAGAAGAGACTTAGCGAAAGGCTTCTTGAAGGGAAAGATGTAACTCTGTGAGATGAAATAAGAGAACACAGAGCAGTTTCTCAGAAAGCTTCTTTCCAGTTCTGAACGGAAGATATTTCCTTTTTCACCATAGCCCTCTATGGGCTTCCAAATATCCCTTTGCCAATTCCACAAGAACAGCCTTAGCGAAAGGCTTCTTGAAGGGAAAGATGTAACTCTGTGAGATGAATTCACAGAACACAGAGAAGTTTCTCAGAAAGCTTCTTTCCAGTTTTGAACGGAAGATATTTCCTTTTCACTGTAGCCCTCTATGGGCTTCCAAATATCCCTTTGCCAATTCCACAAGAACAGCCTTAGCGAAAGGCTTCTTGAAGGGAAAGATGTAACTCTGTGAGAGGAATTCACAGAACACAGAGCAGTTTCTCAGAAAGCTTCTTTCCAGTTTTGAACGGAAGATATTTCCTTTTTCACCATAGCCCTCTATGGGCTTCCAAATATCCCTTTGCCAATTCCACAAGAACAGCCTTAGCGAAAGGCCTCTTGAAGGGAAAGATGTTACTCTGTGAGATGAATTCACAGAACACAGAGCAGTTTCTCAGAAAGCTTCTTTCCAGTTTTGAACGGAAGATATTTCGTTTTTCACCATAGCCCTCTATGGGCTTCCAAATATCCCTTTGCCAATTCCTCAAGAACAGCCTTAGCGTAAGGCTTCTTGAAGGGAAAGATGTAACTCTGTGAGATGAATTCACAGAACACAGAGCAGTTTCTCAGAAAGCTTCTTTACAGTTTTGAACGGAAGATATTTCCTTTTTCACCATAGCCCTCTATGGGCTTCCAAATATCCCTTTGCCAATTCCACAAGAACAGCCTTAGCGAAAGGCCTATTGAAAGGAAAGATGTAACTCTGTGAGATAAATTCACAGAACACAAAACAGATTCTCAGAAAGCTTCTTTACAGTTTTGAACGGAAGATATTTCCTTTTTCACCATAGCCCTCTATGGGCTTCCAAATATCCCTTTGCCAATTCCACAAGAACAGACTTAGCTAAAGGCTTCTTGAAGGGAAAGATGTAACTCTGTGAGATGAATTAAGAGAACACAGAGCAGTTTCTCAGAAAGCTTCTTTCCAGTTCTGAACGGAAGATATTTCCTTTTTCACCATAGCCCTCTATGGGCTTCCAAATATCCCTTTGCCAATTCCACAAGAACAGCCTTAGGGAAAGGCTTCTTGAAGGGAAAGATGTAACTCTGTGAGATGAATTAAGAGAACACAGAGCAGTTTCTCAGAAAGCTTCTTTCCAGTTTTGAACGGAAGATATTTCGTTTTTCACTGTAACCCTCTATGGGCTTCCAAACATCCCTTTGCCAATTCCACAAGAACAGACTTAGCGAAAGGCTTCTTGAAGGGAAAGATGTAACTCTGTGAGATGAAATAAGAGAACACAGAGCAGTTTCTCAGAAAGCTTCTTTCCAGTTTTGAACGGAAGATATTTCCTTTTTCACCATAGCCCTCTATGGGCTTCCAAATATCCCTTTGCCAATTCCACAAGAACAGCCTTAGCGAAAGGCCTCTTGAAGGGAAAGATGTTACTCTGTGAGATGAATTCACAGAACACAGAGCAGTTTCTCAGAAAGCTTCTTTCCAGTTTTGAACGGAAGATATTTCCTTTTTCACCATAGCCCTCTATGGGCTTCCAAATATCCCTTTGCCAATTTCTCAAGAACAGCCTTAGCGAAAAGCTTCTTGAAGGGAAAGATGTAACTCTGTGAGATGAATTCACAGAACACAGAGCAGTTTCTCAGAAAGCTTCTTTACAGTTTTGAACGGAAGATATTTCCTTTTTCACCATAGCCCTCTATGGGCTTCCAAATATCCCTTTGCCAATTCCACAAGAACAGCCTTAGCGAAAGGCCTATTGAAAGGAAAGATGTAACTCTGTGAGATGAATTCACAGAACACAGAGCAGTTTCTCAGAAAGCTTCTTTCCAGTTTTGAACGGAAGATATTTCCTTTTTCCCCATAGCCCTCTATGGGCTTCCAAATATCCCTTTGCCAATTCCACAAGAACAGCCTTAGCGAAAGGCTTCTTGAAGGGAAAGATGTAACTCTGTGAGATGAATTAAGAGAACACAGAGCAGTTTCCCAGAAAGCTTCTTTCCAGTTTTGAACGGAAGATATTTCCTTTTTTACTGTAACCCTCTATGGGCTTCCAAATATCCCTTTCCCAATTCCACAAGAACAGTCTTAGCGAAAGGCTTCTTGAAGGGAAAGATGTAACTCTGTGAGATGAATTAAGAGAACACAGAGCAGTTTCTCAGAAAGCTTCTTTCCAGTTCTGAACGGAAGATATTTCCTTTTTCACCATAGCCCTCTATGGGCTTCCAAATATCCCTTTGCCAATTCCACAAGAACAGCCTTAGCGAAAGGCTTCTTGAAGGGAAAGATGTAACTCTGTGAGATGAATTCACAGAATACAGAGCAGGTTCTCAGAAAGCTTCTTTCCAGTTTTGAGCGGAAGATATTTCCTTTTTCACGGTAGCCCTCTATGGGCTTCCAAATATCCCTTTGCCAATTCCACAAGAACAGCCTTAGCGAAAGGCTTCTTGAAGGGAAAGATGTAACTCTGTGAGATGAATTCACAGAACACAGAGCAGTTTCTCAGAAAGCTTCTTTCCAGTTTTGAACAGAAGATATTTCCTTTTTCCCCATAGCCCTCTACGGGCTTCCAAATATCCCTTTGCCAATTCCACAGGAACAGCCTTAGCGAAAGGCTGCTTGAAGGGAAAGATGTAAGTCTGTGAGATGAATGCACAGAACACAGAGCAGTTTCTCAGAAAGCTTCTTTCCAGTTTTGAATGGAAGATATTTCCTTTTCCACTGTAGCCCTCTATGGGCTTCCAAATATCCCTTTGCCAATTCCACAAGAACAGCCTTAGCGAAAGGCTTCTTGAAGGGAAAGATGTAACTCTGTGAGATGAATTCACAGAACACAGAGCAGTTTCACAGAAAGCTTCTTTCCAGTTTTGAACGGAAGATATTTCCTTTTTCCCCATAGCCCTCTATGGGCTTCCAAATATCCCTTTGCCAATTCCACAAGAACAGCCTTAGCGAAAGGCGTCTTGAAGGGAAAGATGTAACTCTGTGCGATGAATTCACAGAACACAGAGCACTTTCTCTGAAAGCTTCTTTCCAGTTTTGAACGGAAGATATTTCCTTTTTCACTGTAGCCCTCTATGGGCTTCCAAATATCCCTTTGCCAATTCCACAAGAACAGCCTTAGCGAAAGGCCTCTTGAAGGGAAAGATGTAACTCTGTGAGATGAATTCACAGAACACAGAGCACTTTCTCTGAAAGCTTCTTTCCAGTTTTGAACGGAAGATATTTCCTTTTTCACTGTAGCCCTCTAGGGGCTTCCAAATATCCCTTTGCCAATTCCTCAAGAACAGCCTTAGCGAAAGGCTTCTTGAAGGGAAAGATGTAACTCTGTGAGAAGAATTCACAGAACACAGAGCAGTTTCTCAGAAAGCTTCTTTCCAGTTTTGAACGGAAGATATTTCCTTTTTCACCATAGCCCTCTATGGGCTTCCAAATATCCCTTTGCCAATTCCACAAGAACAGCCTTAGCGAAAGGCCTATTGAAAGGAAAGATGTAACTCTTTGAGATGAATTCACAGAACACAGAGCAGTTTCTCAGAAAGCTTCTTTCCAGTTTTGAACGGAAGATATTTCCTTTTTCCCCATAGCCCTCTATGGGCTTCCAAATATCCCTTTGCCAATTCCACAAGAGCAGCCTTAGCGAAAGGCTGCTTGAAGGGAAACATGTAACTCTGTGAGATGAATTCACAGAACACAGAGCAGTTTCACAGAAAGCTTCTTTCCAGTTTTGAACGGAAGATATTTGCTTTTTCACTGTAGCCCTCTATGGGCTTCCAAATATCCCTTTGCCAATTCCACAAGAACAGCCTTAGCGAAAGGCTTCTTGAAGGGAAAGATGTAACTCTGTGAGAGGAATTAACAGAACACAGAGCAGTTTCTCAGAAAGCTTCTTTCCAGTTTTGAACGGAAGATATTTCCTTTTTCACCATAGCCCTCTATGGGCTTCCAAATATCCCTTTGCCAATTCCACAAGAACAGCCTTAGCGAAAGGCCTCTTGAAGGGAAAGATGTAACTCTGTGAGATGAATTCACAGAACACAGAGCAGTTTCTCAGAAAGCTTCTTTCCAGTTTTGAACGGAAGATATTTCCTTTTCCACTGTAGCCCTCTATGGGCTTCCAAATATCAATTGCCAATTCCACAAGAACAGCCTTATCGAAAGGCGACTTGAAGGGAAAGATGTAACTCTGTGAGATGAATTCACAGAACACAGAGCACTTTCTGTGAAAGCTTCTTTCCAGTTTTGAACGGAAGATATTTCCTTTTTCACTGTAGCCCTCTATGGGCTTCCAAATATCCCTTTGCCAATTCCACAAGAACAGCCTTAGCGAAAGGCTTCTTGAAGGGAAAGATGTAACACTGTGAGAGGAATTAACAGAACACAGCAGTTTCTCAGAAAGCTTCTTTCCAGTTTTGAACGGAAGATATTTCCTTTTTCACCATAGCCCTCTATGGGCTTCCAAATATCCCTTTGCCAATTCCACAAGAACAGCCTTAGCGAAAGGCCTCTTGAAGGGAAAGATGTAACTCTGTGAGATGAATTCACAGAACACAGAGCAGTTTCTCAGAAAGCTTCTTTCCAGTTTTGAACGGAAGATATTTCCTTTTTCCCCATAGCCCTCTATGGGCTTCCAAATATCCCTTTGCCAATTCCACAAGAACAGGCTTAGCGAAAGGCTTCTTGAAGGGAAAGATGTAACTCTGTGAGATGAATTCACAGAACACAGAGCAGTTTCTCAGAAATCTTCTTTCCAGTTTTGAACGGAAGATATTTCCTTTTTCCCCATAGCCCTCTATGGGCTTCCAAATATCCCTTTGCCAATTCCACAAGAACAGCCTTAGCGAAAGGCCTATTGAAAGGAAAGATGTAACTCTGTGAGATAAATTCACAGAACACAGAGCAGATTCTCAGAAAGCTTCTTTCCGGTTTTGAACGGAAGATATTTCCTTTTTCCCCATAGCCCTCTATGGGCTTCCAAATATCCCTTTGCCAATTCCACAAGAACAGCCTTAGCGAAAGGCTTCTTGAAGGGAAAGATGTAACTCTGTGAGATGAATTAAGAGAACACAGAGCAGTTTCTCAGAAAGCTTCTTTCCAGTTTTGAACGGAAGATATTTCCTTTTTCACTGTAACACTCTATGGGCTTCCAAATATCCCTTTGCCAATTCCACAAGAACAGACTTAGCGAAAGGTTTCTTGAAGGGAAAGATGTAACTCTGTGAGATGAATTAAGAGAACACAGAGAAGTTTCTCAGAAAGCTTCTTTCCAGTTCTGAACGGAAGATATTTCCTTTTTCACCATAGCCCTCTATGGGATTCCAAATATCCCTTTGCCAATTCCACAAGAACAGCCTTAACGAAAGGCTTCTTGAAGGGAAAGATGTAACTCTGTGAGATGAATTAAGAGAACACAGAGCAGTTTCTCAGAAAGCTTCCTTCCAGTTTTGAACGGAAGATATTTCCTTTTTCACTGTAACCCTCTATGGGCTTCCAAATATCCCTTTGCCAATTCCACAAGAACAGACTTAGCTAAAGGCTTCTTGAAGGGAAAGATGTAACTCTGTGAGATGAATTAAGAGAACACAGAGCAGTTTCTCAGAAAGCTTCTTTCCAGTTCTGAACGGAAGATATTTCCTTTTTCACCATAGCCCTCTATGGGCTTCCAAATATCCCTTTGCCAATTCCACAAGAACAGCCTTAGGGAAAGGCTTCTTGAAGGGAACGATGTAACTCTGTGAGATGAATTAAGAGAACACACAGCAGTTTCTCAGAAAGCTTCTTTCCAGTTTGGAACGGAAGATATTTCCTTTTTCACTGTAACCCTCTATGGGCTTCCAAACATCCCTTTGCCAATTCCACAAGAACAGACTTAGCGAAAGGCTTCTTGAAGGGAAAGATGTAACTCTGTGAGATGAAATAAGAGAACACAGAGCAGTTTCTCAGAAAGCTTCTTTCCAGTTCTGAACGGAAGATATTTCCTTTTTCACCATAGCCCTCTATGGGCTTCCAAATATCCCTTTGCCAATTCCACAAGAACAGCCTTAGCGAAAGGCTTCTTGAAGGGAAAGATGTAACTCTGTGAGATGAATTAAGAGTACACAGAGCAGTTTCTCAGAAAGCTTCTTTCCAGTTTTGAACGGAAGATATTTCCTTTTTCACTGTAGCCCTCTATGGGCTTCCAAATATCCCTTTGTCAATTCCACAAGAACAGCCTTAGCGAAAGGCTTCTTGAAGGGAAAGATGTAACTCTGTGAGAGGAATTAACAGAACACAGAGCAGTTTCTCAGAAAGCTTCTTTCCAGTTTTGAACGGAAGATATTTCCTTTTTCACCATAGCCCTCTATGGGCTTCCAAATATCCCTTTGCCAATTCCACAAGAACAGCCTTAGCGAAAGGCCTCTTGAAGGGAAATATGTTACTCTGTGAGATGAATTCATAGAACACAGAGCAGTTTCTCAGAAAGCTTCTTTCCAGTTTTGAACGGAAGATATTTCCTTTTTCACCATAGCCCTGTATGGTCTTCCAAATATCCCTTTGCCAATTCCTCAAGAACAGCCTTAGCGAAAAGCTTCTTGAAGGGAAAGATGTAACTCTGTGAGATGAATTCACAGAACACAGAGCAGTTTCTCAGAAAGCTTCTTTACAGTTTTGAACGGAAGATATTTCCTTTTTCACCATAGCCCTCTATGGGCTTCCAAATATCCCTTTGCCAATTCCACAAGAACAGCCTTAGCGAAAGGCCTATTGAAAGGAAAGATATAACTCTGTGAGATGAATTCACAGAACACAGAGCAGTTTCTCAGAAAGCTTCTTTCCAGTTTTGAACGGAAGATATTTCCTTTTTCCCCATAGCCCTCTATGGGCTTCCAAATATCCCTTTGCCAATTCCACATGAACAGCCTTAGCGAAAGGCTTCTTGAAGGGAAAGATGTAACTCTGTGAGATGAATTAAGAGAACACACAGCAGTTTCTTAGAAAGCTTCTTTCCAGTTTTGAACGGAAGATATTTCCTTTTTCACTGTAACCCTCTATGGGCTTCCAAATATCCCTTTCCCAATTCCACAAGAACAGTCTTAGCGAAAGGCTTCTTGAAGGGAAAGATGTAACTCTGTGAGATGAATTAAGAGAACACAGAGCAGTTTCTCAGAAAGCTTCTTTCCAGTTCTGAACGGAAGATATTTCCTTTTTCACCATAGCCCTCTATGGGCTTCCAAATATCCCTTTGCCAATTCCACAGGAACAGCATTAGCGAAAGGCTGCTTGAAGGGAAAGATGTAAGTCTGTGAGATGAATTCACAGAACACAGAGCAGTTTCTCAGAAAGCTTCTTTCCAGTTTTGAATGGAAGATATTTCCTTTTCCACTGTAGCCCTCTATGGGCTTCCAAATATCCCTTTGCCAATTCCACAAGAACAGCCTTAGCGAAAGGCTTCTTGAAGGGAAAGATGTAACTCTGTGAGATGAATTCACAGAACACAGAGCTGTTTCACAGAAAGCTTCTTTCCAGTTTTGAACGGAAGATATTTCCTTTTTCCCCATAGCCCCCTATGGGCTTCCAAATATCCCTTTGCCAATTCCACAAGAACAGCCTTAGCGAAAGGCGTCTTGAAGGGAAAGATGTAACTCTGTGAGATGAATTCACAGAACACAGAGCACTTTCTCTGAAAGCTTCTTTCCAGTTTTGAATGGAAGATATTTCCTTTTTCACTGTAGCCCTCTAGGGGCTTCCAAATATCCCTTTGCCAATTCCTCAAGAACAGCCTTAGCGAAAGGCTTCTTGAAGGGAAAGACGTAACTCTGTGAGATGAATTCACAGAACACAGAGCAGTTTCTCAGAAAGCTTCTTTCCAGTTTTGAACGGAAGATATTTCCTTTTTCACCATAGCCCTCTATGGGCTTCCAAATATCCCTTTGCCAATTCCACAAGAACAGCCTTAGCGAAAGGCCTATTGAAAGGAACGATGTAACTCTTTGAGATGAATTCACAGAACACAGAGCAGTTTCTCAGAAAGCTTCTTTCCAGTTTTGAACGGAAGATATTTCCTTTTTCCCCATAGCCCTCTATGGGCTTCCAAATATCCCTTTGCCAATTCCACAAGAACAGCCTTAGCGAAAGGCTGCTTGAAGGGAAACATGTAACACTGTGAGATGAATTCACAGAACACAGAGCAGTTTCTCAGAAAGCTTCTTTCCAGTTTTGAACGGAAGATATTTCCTTTTTCACCATAGATCTCTATGGGCTTCCAAATATCCCTTTGCCAATTCCACAAGAACAGCCTTAGCGAAAGGTTTCTTGAAGGGAAAGATGTAACTCTGTGAGATGAACTAACAGAACACAGAGCAGTTTCTCAGAAAGCTTCTTTCCAGTTTTGAACGGAAGATATTTCCTTTTTCACCATAGCCCTCTACGGACTTCCAAATATGCCTTTGCCAATTCCACAAGAACAGGCTTAGCGAAAGGCTTCTTGAAGGGAAAGATGTAACTGTGTGAGACGAATTTACAGAACACAGAGCAGTTTCTCAGAAAGCTTCTTTCCAGTTTTGAACGGAAGATATTTCCTTTTTCACCATAGATCTCTATGGGCTTCCAAATATCCCTTTGCCAATTCCACAAGAACAGCCTTAGCGAAAGGCTTCTTGAAGGGAAAGGTGTAACTCTGTGAGATGAACTAACAGAACACAGAGCAGTTTCTCGGAAAGCTTCTTTCCAGTTTTGAACGGAAGATATTTCCTTTTCCACTGTAGCCCTCTATGGGCTTCCAAATATCCCTTTGCCAATTCCACAAGAACAGCCTTAGCGAAAGGCGTCTTGAAGGGAAAGATGTAACTCTGTGAGAAGAATTCACAGAACACAGAGCACTTTCTCTGAAAGCTTGTTTCCAGTTTTGAACGGAAGATATTTGCTTTTTCACTGTAGCCCTCTATGGGCTTCCAAATATCCCTTTGCCAATTCCACAAGAACAGCCTTAGCGAAAGGCTTCTTGAAGGGAAAGATGTAACTCTGTGAGAGGAATTAACAGAACACAGAGCAGTTTCTCAGAAAGCTTCTTTCCAGTTTTGAACGGAAGATATCTCCTTTATCACCATAGCCCTCTATGGGCTTCCAAATATCCCTTTGCCAATTCCACAAGAACAGCCTTAGCGAAAGGCCTCTTGAAGGGAAAGATGTAACTCTGTGAGATGAATTCACAGAACACAGAGCAGTTTCTCAGAAAGCTTCTTTCCAGTTTTGAACGGAAGATATTTCCTTTTCCACTGTAGCCCTCTATGGGCTTCCAAATATCCCTTTGCCAATTCCACAAGAACAGCCTTAGCGAAAGGCGTCTTGAAGGGAAAGATGTAACTCTGTGAGATGAATTCACAGAACACAGAGCAGTTTCTCAGAAAGCTTCTTTCCAGTTTTGAACGGAAGATATTTCCTTTTTCCCCATAGCCCTCTATGGGCTTCCAAATATCCCTTTGCCAATTCCACAAGAACAGGCTTAGCGAAAGGCTTCTTGAAGGGAAAGATGTAACTCTGTGAGATGAATTAAGAGAACACAGAGCAGTTTCTCAGAAAGCTTCTTTCCAGTTTTGAACGGAAGATATTCCCTTTTTCACTGTAACCCTCTATGGGCTTCCAAATATCCCTTTGCCAATTCCACAAGAACAGACTTAGCGAAAGGCTTCTTGAAGGGAAAGATGTAACTCTGTGAGATGAATTAAGAGAACACAGAGCAGTTTCTCAGAAAGCTTCTTTCCAGTTCTGAACGGAAGATATTTCCTTTTTCACCATAGCCCTCTAAGGGCTTCCAAATATCCCTTTGCCAATTCCACAAGAACAGCCTTAGCGAAAGGCTTCTCGAAGGGAAAGATGTAACTCTGTGAGATGAATTCACAGAACACAGAACACTTTCTCTGAAAGCTTCTTTCCAGTTTTGAACGGAAGATATTTCCTTTTTCACTGTAGCCCTCTAGGGGCTTCCAAATATCCCTTTGCCAATTCCTCAAGAAAAGCCTTAGCGAAAGACTTCTTGAAGGGAAAGATGTAACTCTGTGAGATGAATTCACAGAACACAGAGCAGTTTCTCAGAAAGCTTCTTTCCAGTTTTGAACGGAAGATATTTCCTTTTTCACCATAGCCCTCTATGGGCTTCCAAATATCCCTTTGCCAATTCCACAAGAACAGCCTTAGCGAAAGGCCAATTGAAAGGAAAGATGGAACTCTGTGAGATGAATTCACAGAACACAGAGCAGTTTCTCAGAAAGCTTCTTTCCAGTTTTGAACGGAGGATAATTCCTTTTTCCCCATAGCCCTCTATGGGCTTCCAAATATCCCTTTGCCAATTCCACAAGAACAGCCTTAGCGAAAGGCTTCTTGAAGGGAAAGATGTAACTCTGTGAGATGAATTAAGAGAACATAGAGCAGTTTCTCAGAAAGCTTCTTTCCAGTTTTGAACGGAAGATATTTCCTTTTTCACTGTAACCCTCTATGGGCTTCCAAATATCCCTTTGCCAATTCCACAAGAACAGACTTAGCGAAAGGCTTCTTGAAGGGAAAGATGTAACTCTGTGAGATGAATTAAGAGAACACAGAGCAGTTTCTCAGAAAGCTTCCTTCCAGTTCTGAACGGAAGATATTTCCTTTTTCACCATAGCCCTCTATGGGCTTCCAAATACCCTTTGCCAATTCCACAAGAACAACCTTAGCGAAAGGCTTCTTGAAGGGAAAGATGTAACTCTGTGAGATGAATTCACAGAACACAGAGCAGTTTCTCAGAAAGCTTCTTTCCAGTTCTGAAGGGAAGATATTTCCTTTTTCACCATAGATCTCTACGGGCTTCCAAATATCCCTTTGCCAATTCCACAAGAACAGCCTTAGCGAAAGGCTTCTTGAAGGGAAAGATGTAACTCTGTGAGATGAACTAACAGAACACAGAGCAGTTTCTCAGAAAGCTTCTTTCCAGTTTTGAACGGAAGATATTTCCTTTTTCCCCATAGCCCTCTATGGGCTCCCAAATATCCCTTTGCCAATTCCACAATAACAGCCTTAGCCAAAGGCTTCTTGAAGGGAAAGATGTAACTCTGTGAGATGAATTCACAGAACACAGAGCACTTTCTCAGAAAGCTTCTTTCCAGTTTTGAACGGAAGATATTTCCTTTTTCACTGTAGCCCTCTAAGGGCTTCCAAATATCCCTTCGCCAATTCCACAAGAACAGCCTTAGCGAAAGGCTTCTTGAAGGGAAAGATGTAACTCTGTGAGATGAATTTACAGAACACAGAGCAGTTTCTCAGAAAGCTTCTTTCCAGTTTTGAACGGAAGATATTTCCTTTTTCACCATAGCCCTCTATGGGCTTCCAAATATACCTTTGCCAATTCCACAAGAAGAGACTTAGCGAAAGGCTTCTTGAAGGGAAAGATGTAACTCTGTGAGATGAATTCAGAGAACACAGAGCACTTTCTCTGAAAGCTTCTTTCCAGTTTTGAACGGAAGGTATTTCCTTTTTCACTGTAACCCTCTATGGGCTTCCAAATATCCCTTTGCCAATTCCACAAGAACAGACTTAGCGAAAGGCTTCTTGAAGGGAAAGATGTAACTCTGTGAGATGAATTCACAGAACACAGAGCAGTTTCTCAGAAAGCTTCTTTCCAGTTTTGAACGGAAGATATTTCCTTTTTCACTGTGGCCCTCTATGGGCTTCCCAATATCCCTTTGCCAATTCCACAAGAGCAGCCTTAGCGAAAGGCTTCTTGAAGGGAAAGATGTAACTCTGTGAGATGAATTCACAGAACACAGAGCAGTTACTCAGAAAGCTTCTTTCCAGTTTTGAACGGAAGATATTTCCTTTTTCCCCATAGCCCTCTACTGGCTTCAAAATATCCCTTTGCCAATACCACAAGAACAGCCTTAGCGAAAGGCTTCTTGAAGGGAAAGATGTAACTCTGTGAGATGAATTCACAGAACACAGAGCAGTTTTTCAGAAAGCTTCTTTCCAGTTTTGAACGGAAGATATTTCCTTTTCCACTGTAGCCCTCTATGGGCTTCCAAATATCCCTTTGCCAATTCCACAAGAACAGCCTTAGCGAAAGGCTTCTTGAAGGGAAAGATGTAACTCTGTGAGATGAATTCACAGAACACAGAGCAGTTTCACAGAAAGCTTCTTTCCAGTTTTGAACGGAAGATATTTCCTTTTTCACCATAGCCCTCTATGGGCTTCCAAATATCCCTTTGCCAATTCCACAAGAACAGCCTTAGCGAAAGGCTGCTTGAAGGGAAAGATGTAACTCTGTGAGATGAATTCACAGAACACAGAGCACTTTCTCTGAAAGCTTCTTTCCAGTTTTGAACGTAAGATATTTCCTTTTTCACTGTAGCCCTCTATGGGCTTCCAATTATCCCTTTGCCAGTTCCACAAGAACAGCCTTAGCGAAAGGCTTCCTGAAGGGAAAGATGTAACTCTGTGAGATGAATTAAGAGAACACAGAGCAGTTTCTCTGAAAGTTTCTTTCCAGTTCTGAACGGAAGATATTTCCTTTTTCACCATAGCCCTCTATGGGCTTCCAAATATCCCTTTGCCAATTCCACAAGAACAACCTTAGCGAAAGGCTTCTTGAAGGGAAAGATGTAACTCTGTGAGATGAATTTACAGAACACAGAGCAGTTTCTCAGAAAGCTTCTTTCCAGTTTTGAACGGAAGATATTTCCTTTTTCACCATAGCCCTCTATGGGCTTCCAAGTATCCCTTTGCCAATTCCACAAGAACAGCCTTAGTGAAAGGCTTCTTGAAGGGAAAGATGTAACTCTGTGAGATGAATTCACAGAACACAGAGCAGTTTCTCAGAAAGCTTCTTTCCAGTTTTGAACCGAAGATATTTCCTTTTTCACCATAGTCCTCTATGGGCTTCCAAATATCCCTTTGCCAATTCCACAAGAACAGCCTTAGCGAAAGGCTGCTTGAAGGGAAACATGTAACTCCGTGAGATGAATTCACAGAACACAGAGCAGTTTCTCAGAAAGCTTCTTTCCAGTTTTGAACGGAAGATATTTCCTTTTTCACCATAGATCTCTATGGGCTTCCAAATATCCCTTTGCCAATTCCACAAGAACAGCCTTAGCGAAAGGCTTCTAGAAGGAAAGATGTAACTCTGTGAGATGAACTAACAGAACACAGAGCAGTTTCTCAGAAAGCTTCTTTCCAGTTTTGAACGGAAGATATTTCCTTTTTCACCATAGCCCTCTACGGACTTCCAAATATGCCTTTGCCAATTCCACAAGAACAGGCTTAGCGAAAGGCTTCTTGAAGGGAAAGATGTAACTCTGTGAGATGAATTTACAGAACACAGAGCAGTTTCTCAGAAAGCTTCTTTCCAGTTTTGAACGGAAGATATTTCCTTTTTCCCCATAGCCCTCCATGGGCTTCCAAATATCCCTTTGCCTATTCCACAAGAACAGCCTTAGCGAAAAGCTTCTTGATGGGAAAGATGTAACTCTGTGAGATGAATTCACAGAACACAGAGCAGTTTCTCAGAAAGCTTCTTTCCAGTTTTGAACGGAAGATATTTCCTTTTTCACCATAGCCCTCTATGGGCTTCCAAATATCCCTTTGCCAATTCCACAAGAAGAGACTTAGCGAAAGGCTTCTTGAAGGGAAAGATGTAACTCTGTGAGATGAATTCAGAGAACACAGAGCACTTTCTCTGAAAGCTTCTTTCCAGTTTTGAACGGAAGATATTTCCTTTTTCACTGCAACCCTCTATGGGCTTCCAAATATCCCTTTGCCAATTCCACAGGAACAGACTTAGCGAAAGGCTTCTTGAAGGGAAAGATGTAACTCTGTGAGATGAATTCACAGAACACAGAGCAGTTTCTCAGAAAGCTTCTTTCCAGTTTTGAACGGAAGATATTTCCTTTTTCACTGTGGCCCTCTATGGGCTTCCCAATATCCCTTTGCCAATTACACAAGAACAGCCTTAGCGAAAGGCTTCTTGAAGGGAAAGATGTAACTCTGTGAGATGAATTAACAGAACACAGAGCAGTTACTCAGAAAGCTTCTTTCCAGTTTTGAACGGAGGATATTTCCTTTTTCCCCATAGCCCTCTACGGGCTTCAAAATATCCCTTTGCCAATACCACAAGAACAGCCTTAGCGAAAGGCTTCTTGAAGGGAAAGATGTAACTCTGTGAGATGAATTCACAGAACACAGAGCAGTTTCTCAGAAAGCTTCTTTCCAGTTTTGAAAGGAAGATATTTCCTTTTCCACTGTAGCCCTCTATGGGCTTCCAAATATCCCTTTGCCAATTCCACAAGAACAGCCTTAGCGAAAGGCTTCTTGAAGGGAAAGATGTAACTCTGTGAGAGGAATTCACAGAACACAGAGCAGTTTCTCAGAAAGCTTCTTTCCAGTTTTGAACGGAAGATATTTCCTTTTTCACCATAGCCCTCTATTGGCTTCCAAATATCTCTTTGCCAATTCCACAAGAACAGCCTTAGCGAAAGGCCTCTTGAAGGGAAAGATGTAACTCTGTGAGATGAATTCACAGAATACAGAGCAGTTTCTCAGAAAGCTTCCTTCCAGTTTTGAACGGAAGATATTTCCTTTTTCACCATAGCCCTCTATGGCCTTCCAAATATCCCTTTGCCAATTCCACAAGAACAGCCTTAGCGAAAGGCTTCTTGAAGGGAAAGATGTAACTCTGTGAGATGAATTCACAGAACACAGAGCAGTTTCACAGAAAGCTTCTTTCCAGTTTTGAACGGAAGATATTTCCTTTTTCACCATAGCCCTCTATGGGCTTCCAAATATCCCTTTGCCAATTCCACAAGAACAGCCTTAGCGAAAGGCTGCTTGAAGGGAAAGATGTAACTCTGTGAGATGAATTCACAGAACACAGAGCACTTTCTCAGAAAGCTTCTTTCCAGTTTTGAACGGAAGATATTTCCTTTTTCACTGTAGCCCTCTATGGGCTTCCAAATATCCCTTTGCCAGTTCCACAAGAACAGCCTTAGCGAAAGGCTTCTTGAAGGGAAAGATGTAACTCTGTGAGATGAATTAAGAGAACACAGAGCAGTTTCTCAGAAAGCTTCTTTCCAGTTCTGAACTGAAGATATTTCCTTTTTCACCATAGCCCTCTATGGGCTTCCAAATATCCCTTTGCCAATTCCACAAGAACAACCTTAGCGAAACGCTTCTTGAAGGGAAAGATGTAACTCTGTGAGATGAATTTACAGAACACAGAGGAGTTTCTCAGAAAGCTTCTTTCCAGTTTAGAGCGGAAGATATTTCCTTTTTCACGGTAGCCCTCTATGGGCTTCCAAATATCCCTTTGCCAATTCCACAAGAACAGCCTTAGCGAAAGGCTTCTTGAAGGGAAAGATGTAACTCTGTGAGATGAATTCACAGAACACAGAGCAGTTTCTCAGAATGCTTCTTTCCAGTTTTGAACGGAAGATATTTCCTTTTTCACTGTAGCCCTCTACGGGCTTCCAAATATCCCTTTGCCAATTCCACAAGAACAGCCTTAGCGAAAGGCTGCTTGAAGGGAAAGATGTAACTCTGTGAGATGAATTCACAGAACACACAGCAGTTTCTCTGAAAGCTTCTTTCCAGTTTTGAATGGAAGATATTTCCTTTTCCACTGTAGCCCTCTATGGGCTTCCAAATATCCCTTTGCCAATTCCACAAGAACAGGCTTAGCGAAAGGCTTCTTGAAGGGAAAGATGTAACTCTGTGAGATGAATTCACAGAACACAGAGCAGTTTCACAGAAAGCTTCTTCCCTGTTTTGAACGGAAGATATTTCCTTTTTCCCCATAGCCCTCTATGGGCTTCCAAATATCCCTTTGCCAATTCCACAAGAACAGACTTAGCGAAAGGCTTCTTGAAGGGAAAGATGTAACTCTGTGAGATGAATTCAGAGAACACAGAGCAGTTTCTCAGAAAGCTTCTTTCCAGTTCTGAACGGAAGATATTTCCTTTTTCACCATAGCCCTCTATGGGCTTCCAAATATCCCTTTGCCAATTCCACAAGAACAGCCTTAGCGAAAGGCTTCTTGAAGGGAAAGATGTAACTCTGTGAGATGAATTCACAGAACACAGAGCAGTTTCTCAGAAAGCTTCTTTCCAGTTTTGAACCGAAGATATTTCCTTTTTCACCATAGTCCTCTATGGGCTTCCAAATATCCCTTTGCCAATTCCACAAGAACAGCCTTAGCGAAAGGCTGCTTGAAGGGAAACATGTAACTCTGTGAGATGAATTCACAGAACACAGAGCAGTTTCTCAGAAAGCTTCTTTCCAGTTTTGAACGGAAGATATTTCCTTTTTCACCATAGATCTCTATGGGCTTCCAAATATCCCTTTGCCAATTCCACAAGAACAGCCTTAGCGAAAGGCTTCTTGAAGGGAAAGATGTAACTCTGTGAGATGAACTAACAGAACACAGAGCAGTTTCTCAGAAAGCTTCTTTCCAGTTTTGAACGGAAGATATTTCCTTTTTCACCATGGCCCTCTACGGACTTCCAAATATGCCTTTGCCAATTCCACAAGAACAGGCTTAGCGAAAGGCTTCTTGAAGGGAAAGATGTAACTCTGTGAGATGAATTTACAGAACACAGAGCAGTTTCTCAGAAAGCTTCTTTCCAGTTTTGAACGGAAGATATTTCCTTTTTCCCCATAGCCCTCCATGGGCTTCCAAATATCCCTTTGCCAATTCCAGAAGAACAGCCTTAGCGAAAAGCTTCTTGATGGGAAAGATGTAACTCTGTGAGATGAATTCACAGAACACAGAGCAGTTTCTCAGAAAGCTTCTTTCCAGTTTTGAACGGAAGATATTTCCTTTTTCACCATAGCCCTCTACGGACTTCCAAATATGCCTTTGCCAATTCCACAAGAACAGGCTTAGCGAAAGGCTTCTTGAAGGGAAAGATGTAACTCTGTGAGACGAATTTACAGAACACAGAGCAGTTTCTCAGAAAGATTCTTTCCAGTTTTGAACGGAAGATATTTCCTTTTTCCCCATAGCCCTCTATGGGCTCCCAAATATCCCTTTGCCAATTCCACAATAACAGCCTTAGGCAAAGGCTTCTTGAAGGGAAAGATGTAACTCTGTGAGATGAATTCACAGAACACAGAGCACTTTCTCAGAAAGCTTCTTTCCAGTTTTGAACGGAAGATATTTCCTTTTTCACTGTAGCCCTCTATGGGCTTCCAAATATCCCTTTGCCAATTCCACAAGAACAGCCTTAGCGAAAGGCTTCTTGAAGGGAAAGATGTAACTCTGTGAGATGAATTTACAAAACACAGAGCAGTTTCTCAGAAAGCTTCTTTCCAGTTCTGAACGGAAGATATTTCCTTTTTCACCATAGCCCTCTATGGGCTTCCAAATATCCCTTTGCCAATTCCACAAGAAGAGACTTAGCGAAAGGCTTCTTGAAGGGAAAGATGTAACTCTGTGAGATGAATTAAGAGAACACAGAGCACTTTCTCTGAAAGCTTCTTTCCAGTTTTGAACGGAAGATATTTCCTTTTTCACTGTAACCCTCTATGGGCTTCCAAATATCCCTTTGCCAATTCCACAAGAACAGACTTAGCGAAAGGCTTCTTGAAGGGAAAGATGTAACTCTGTGAGATGAATTCACAGAACACAGAGCAGTTTCTCAGAAAGCTTCTTTCCAGTTTTGAACGGAAGATATTTCGTTTTCCACTGTAGCCCTCTATGGGCTTCCAAATATCCCTTTGCCAATTCCACAAGAAGAGACTTAGCGAAAGGCTTCTTGAAGGGAAAGATGTAACTCTGTGAGAGGAATTCACAGAACACAGAGCAGTTTATCAGAAAGCTTCTTTCCAGTTTTGAACGGAAGATATTTCCTTTTTCACCATAGCCCTCTATTGGCTTCCAAATATCTCTTTGCCAATTCCACAAGAACAGCCTTAACGAAAGGCCTCTTGAAGGGAAAGATGTAACTCTGTGAGATGAATTCACAGAACACAGAGCAGTTTCTCAGAAAGCTTCCTTCCAGTTTTGAACGGAAGATATTTCCTTTTTCACCATAGCCCTCTATGGCCTTCCAAATATCCCTTTGCCAATTCCACAAGAACAGCCTTAGCGAAAGGCTTCTTGAAGGGAAAGATGTAACTCTGTGAGATGAATTCACAGAACACAGAGCAGTTTCACAGAAAGCTTCTTTCCAGTTTTGAACGGAAGATATTTCCTTTTTCACCATAGCCCTCTATGGGCTTCCAAATATCCCTTTGCCAATTCCACAAGAACAGCCTTAGCGAAAGGCTGCTTGAAGGGAAAGATGTAACTCTGTGAGATGAATTCACAGAACACAGAGCACTTTCTCTGAAAGCTTCTTTCCAGTTTTGAACGGAAGATATTTCCTTTTTCACTGTAGCCCTCTATGGGCTTCCAAATATCCCTTTGCCAGTTCCACAAGAACAGCCTTAGCGAAAGGCTTCTTGAAGGGAAAGATGTAACTCTGTGAGAAGAATTCACAGAACACAGAGCACTTCTTCAGAAAGCTTCTTTCCATTTTTGAACGGAAGATATTTCATTTTTCACCATAGCCCTCTATGGGCTTCCAAATATCCCTTTGCCAATTCCACAAGAACAGCCTTAGCGAAAGGCCTCTTGAAAGGAAAGATGTAACTCTGTGAGATGAATTCACAGAACATAGAGCAGTTTCTCAGAAAGCTTCTTTCCAGTTTTGAACGGAAGATATTTCCTTTTTCACTGTAGCCCTCTATGGGCTTCCAAATATCCCTTTGCCAATTCCACAAGAGCAGCCTTAGCGAAATGCTTCTTGAAGGGAAAGATGTAACTCTGTGAGAGGAATTAACAGAACACAGAGCACTTTCTCAGAAAGCTTCTTTCCAGTTTTGAACGGAAGATATTTCCTTTTTCACCATAGCCCTCTATGGGCTTCCAAATATCCCTTTGCCAATTCCACAAGAACAGCCTTAGCGAAAGGCCTCTTGAAGGGAAAGATGTAACTCTGTGAGATGAATTCACAGAACACAGAGCAGTTTCTCAGAAAGCTTCTTTCCAGTTTTGAACGGAAGATATTTCCTTTTTCACCATAGCCCTCTACGGGCTTCCAAATATCCTTTGCCAATTCCTCAAGAACAGCCTTAGCGAAAGGCTTCTTGAAGGGAAAGATGTAACTCTGTGAGATGAATTCACAGAACACAGAGCAGTTTCTCAGAAAGCTTCTTTCCAGTTTTGAACGGAAGATATTTCCTTTTTCACCATAGCCCTCTATGGGCTTCCAAATATCCCTTTGCCAATTCCACAAGAACAGCCTTAGCGAAAGGCCTATTGAAAGGAAAGATGTAACTCTGTGAGTTGAATTCACAGAACACAGAGCAGTTTCTCAGAAAGCTTCTTTCCAGTTTTGAACGGAAGATATTTCCTTTTTCCCCATAGCCCTCTATGGGCTTCCAAATATCCCTTTGCCAATTCCACAAGAACAGCCTTAGCGAAAGGCTTCTTGAAGGGAAAGATGTAACTCTGTGAGATGAATTCACAGATCACAGAGCAGTTTCACAGAAAGCTTCTTTCCAGTTTTGAACGGAAGATATTTCCTTTTTCCCCATAGCCCTCTATGGGCTTCCAAATATCCCTTTGCCAATTCCACAAGAACAGCCTTAGCGAAAGGCGTCTTGAAGGGAAAGATGTAACTCTGTGAGATGAATTCACAGAACACAGAGCACTTTCTCTGAAAGCTTCTTTAGAGTTTTGAACGGAAGATATTTCCTTTTTCACTGTAGCCCTCTATGGGCTTCCAAATATCCCTTTGCCAATTCCACAAGAACAGCCTTAGCGAAAGGCTTCTTGAAGGGAAAGATGTAACTCTGTGAGATGAATTCACAGAACACAGAGCAGTTTCTCAGAAAGCTTCTTTCCAGTTTTGAACGGAAGATATTTCCTTTTTCACCATAGCCCTCTATGGCCTTCCAAATAACCCTTTGCCAATTCCACAAGAACAGCCTTAGCGAAAGGCCTATTGAAAGGAAAGATGTAACTCTGTGAGATGAATTCACAGAACACAGAGCACTTTCTCAGAAAGCTTCTTTCCAGTTTTGAACGGAAGATATTTCCTTTTTCACCATAGCCCTCTATGGGCTTCCAAATATCCCTTTGCCAATTCCACAAGAACAGCCTTAGCGAAAGGCCTCTTGAAGGGAAACATGTAACTCTGTGAGATGAATTCACAGAACACAGAGCAGTTTCTCAGAAAGCTTCTTTCCAGTTTTGAACGGAAGATATTTCCTTTTTCACTATAGCCCTCTAGGGGCTTCCAAATATCCCTTTGCCAATTCCACAAGAACAGCCTTAGCGAAAGGCTTCTTGAAGGGAAAGATGTAACTCTGTGAGATGAATTCACAGAACACAGAGCAGTTTCTCAGAAAGCTTCTTTCCAGTTTTGAACGGAAGATATTTCCTTTTTCACCATAGCCCTCTATGGGCTTCCAAATATCCCTTTGCCAATTCCACAAGAACAGCCTTAGCGAAAGGCCTATTGAAAGGAAAGATGTAACTCTGTGAGATGAATTCACAGAACACAGAGCAGTTTCTCAGAAAGCTTCTTTCCAGTTTTGAACGGAAGATATTTCCTTTTTCCCCATAGCCCTCTATGGGCTTCCAAATATCCCTTTGCCAATTCCACAAGAACAGCCTTAGCGAAAGGCTGCTTGAAGGGAAACATGTAACTCTGTGAGATGAATTCACAGAACACAGAGCAGTTTCTCAGAAAGCTTCTTTCCAGTTTTGAACGGAAGATATTTCCTTTTTCACCATAGATCTCTATGGGCTTCCAAATATCCCTTTGCAAATTCCACAAGAACAGCCTTAGCGAAAGGCTTCTTGAAGGGAAAGATGTAACTCTGTGAGATGAACTAACAGAACACAGAGCAGTTTCTCAGAAAGCTTCTTTCCAGTTTTGAACGGAAGATATTTCCTTTTTCACCATAGCCCTCTACGGACTTCCAAATATGCCTTTGCCAATTCCACAAGAACAGGCTTAGCGAAAGGCTTCTTGAAGGGAAAGATGTAACTCTGTGAGACGAATTAACAGAACACAGAGCAGTTTCTCAGAAAGCTTCTTTCCAGTTTTGAACGGAAGATATTTCCTTTTTCCCCATAGCCCTCTATGGGCTTCCAAATATCCCTTTGCCAATTCCACAAGAACAGCCTTAGCGAAAGGCTTCTTGATGGCAAAGATGTAACTCTGTGAGGTGAATTCACAGAACACAGAGCACTTTCTCAGAAAGCTTCTTTCCAGTTTTGAACGGAAGATATTTCCTTTTTCACCATAGCCCTCTATGGGCTTCCAAATATCCCTTTGCCAATTCCACAAGAACAGCCTTAGCGAAAGGCTTCTTGAAGGGAAAGATGTAACTCTGTGAGATGAATTCACAGAACACAGAGCACTTTCTCTGAAAGCTTCTTTCCAGTTTTGAACGGAAGATTTTCCTTTTTCACTGTTACCCTATATGGGCTTCCAAATATCCCTTTGCCAATTCCACAAGTACAGACTTAGCGAAAGGCTTCTTGAAGGGAAAGATGTAACTCTGTGAGATGAATTCACAGAACACAGAGCAGTTTCTCAGAAAGCTTCTTTCCAGTTTTGAACGGAAGATATTTCCTTTTTCACTGTGGCCCTCTATGGGCTTCCAAATATCCCTTTGCCAATTCCACAAGAACAGCCTTAGCGAAAGGCTTCTTGAAGGGAAAGATGTAACTCTGTGAGATGAATTAACAGAACACAGAGCAGTTTCTCAGAAAGCTTCTTTCCAGTTTTGAACGGAAGATATTTCCTTTTCCACTGTAGCCTTCTATGGGCTTCCAAATATCCCTTTGCCAATTCCACAAGAACAGCCTTAGCGAAAGGCTTCTTGAAGGGAAAGATGTAACTTTGTGAGATGAATTCACAGAACACAGAGCAGTTTCTCAGAAAGCTTCTTTCCACTTTTGAACGGAAGATATTTCCTTTTTCACCATAGCCCTCTATGGGCTTCCAAATATCCCTTTGCCAATTCCACAAGAACAGACTTAGCGAAAGGCTTCTTGAAGGGAAAGATGTAACTCTGTAAGATGAATTCACAGAACACAGAGCAGTTTCACAGAAAGCTTCTTTCCAGTTTTGAACGGAAGATATTTCCTTTTTCACCATAGCCCTCTATGGGCTTCCAAATATCCCTTTGCCAATTCCACAAGAACAGCCTTAGCGAAAGGCTTCTTGATGGGAACGATGTAACTCTGTGAGATGAATTCACAGAACACAGAGCACTTTCTCAGAAAGCTTCTTTCCAGTTTTGAACGGAAGATATTTCCTTTTTCACTGTAGCCCTCTATGGGCTTCCAAATATCCCTTTGCCAATTCCACAAGAACAGCCTTAGCGAAAGGCTTCTTGAAGGGAAAGATGTAACTCTGTGAGATGAACTAACAGAACACAGAGCAGTTTCTCAGAAAGCTTCTTTCCAGTTTTGAACGGAAGATATTTCCTTTTTCACCATAGCCCTCTACGGGCTTCCAAATATGCCTTTGCCAATTCCACAAGAACAGGCTTAGCGAAAGGCTTCTTGAACGGAAAGATGTAACTCTGTGAGACGAATTAACAGAACACAGAGCAGTTTCTCAGAAAGCTTCTTTCCAGTTTTGAACGGAAGATATTTCCTTTTTCCCCATAGCCCTCTATGGGCTTCCAAATATCCCTTTGCCAATTCCACAAGAACAGCCTTAGCGAAAGGCTTCTTGAAAGGAAAGATGTTACTCTGTGAGAGGAATTTACAGAACACAGAGCAGTTTCTCAGAAAGATTCTTTCCAGTTTTGAACGGAAGATATTTCCTTTTTCCCCATAGCCCTCCATGGGCTTCCAAATATCCCTTTGCCAATTCCAGAAGAACAGCCTTAGCGAAAAGCTTCTTGATGGGAAAGATGTAACTCTGTGAGATGAATTCACAGAACACAGAGCAGTTTCTCAGAAAGCTTCTTTCCAGTTTTGAACGGAAGATATTTCCTTTTTCACCATAGCCCTCTACGGACTTCCAAATATGCCTTTGCCAATTCCACAAGAACAGGCTTAGCGAAAGGCTTCTTGAAGGGAAAGATGTAACTCTGTGAGACGAATTTACAGAACACAGAGCAGTTTCTCAGAAAGATTCTTTCCAGTTTTGAACGGAAGATATTTCCTTTTTCCCCATAGCCCTCTATGGGCTCCCAAATATCCCTTTGCCAATTCCACAATAACAGCCTTAGGCAAAGGCTTCTTGAAGGGAAAGATGTAACTCTGTGAGATGAATTCACAGAACACAGAGCACTTTCTCAGAAAGCTTCTTTCCAGTTTTGAACGGAAGATATTTCCTTTTTCACTGTAGCCCTCTATGGGCTTCCAAATATCCCTTTGCCAATTCCACAAGAACAGCCTTAGCGAAAGGCTTCTTGAAGGGAAAGATGTAACTCTGTGAGATGAATTTACAAAACACAGAGCAGTTTCTCAGAAAGCTTCTTTCCAGTTCTGAACGGAAGATATTTCCTTTTTCACCATAGCCCTCTATGGGCTTCCAAATATCCCTTTGCCAATTCCACAAGAAGAGACTTAGCGAAAGGCTTCTTGAAGGGAAAGATGTAACTCTGTGAGATGAATTAAGAGAACACAGAGCACTTTCTCTGAAAGCTTCTTTCCAGTTTTGAACGGAAGATATTTCCTTTTTCACTGTAACCCTCTATGGGCTTCCAAATATCCCTTTGCCAATTCCACAAGAACAGACTTAGCGAAAGGCTTCTTGAAGGGAAAGATGTAACTCTGTGAGATGAATTCACAGAACACAGAGCAGTTTCTCAGAAAGCTTCTTTCCAGTTTTGAACGGAAGATATTTCGTTTTCCACTGTAGCCCTCTATGGGCTTCCAAATATCCCTTTGCCAATTCCACAAGAAGAGACTTAGCGAAAGGCTTCTTGAAGGGAAAGATGTAACTCTGTGAGAGGAATTCACAGAACACAGAGCAGTTTATCAGAAAGCTTCTTTCCAGTTTTGAACGGAAGATATTTCCTTTTTCACCATAGCCCTCTATTGGCTTCCAAATATCTCTTTGCCAATTCCACAAGAACAGCCTTAACGAAAGGCCTCTTGAAGGGAAAGATGTAACTCTGTGAGATGAATTCACAGAACACAGAGCAGTTTCTCAGAAAGCTTCCTTCCAGTTTTGAACGGAAGATATTTCCTTTTTCACCATAGCCCTCTATGGCCTTCCAAATATCCCTTTGCCAATTCCACAAGAACAGCCTTAGCGAAAGGCTTCTTGAAGGGAAAGATGTAACTCTGTGAGATGAATTCACAGAACACAGAGCAGTTTCACAGAAAGCTTCTTTCCAGTTTTGAACGGAAGATATTTCCTTTTTCACCATAGCCCTCTATGGGCTTCCAAATATCCCTTTGCCAATTCCACAAGAACAGCCTTAGCGAAAGGCTGCTTGAAGGGAAAGATGTAACTCTGTGAGATGAATTCACAGAACACAGAGCACTTTCTCTGAAAGCTTCTTTCCAGTTTTGAACGGAAGATATTTCCTTTTTCACTGTAGCCCTCTATGGGCTTCCAAATATCCCTTTGCCAGTTCCACAAGAACAGCCTTAGCGAAAGGCTTCTTGAAGGGAAAGATGTAACTCTGTGAGAAGAATTCACAGAACACAGAGCACTTCTTCAGAAAGCTTCTTTCCATTTTTGAACGGAAGATATTTCATTTTTCACCATAGCCCTCTATGGGCTTCCAAATATCCCTTTGCCAATTCCACAAGAACAGCCTTAGCGAAAGGCCTCTTGAAAGGAAAGATGTAACTCTGTGAGATGAATTCACAGAACATAGAGCAGTTTCTCAGAAAGCTTCTTTCCAGTTTTGAACGGAAGATATTTCCTTTTTCACTGTAGCCCTCTATGGGCTTCCAAATATCCCTTTGCCAATTCCACAAGAGCAGCCTTAGCGAAATGCTTCTTGAAGGGAAAGATGTAACTCTGTGAGAGGAATTAACAGAACACAGAGCACTTTCTCAGAAAGCTTCTTTCCAGTTTTGAACGGAAGATATTTCCTTTTTCACCATAGCCCTCTATGGGCTTCCAAATATCCCTTTGCCAATTCCACAAGAACAGCCTTAGCGAAAGGCCTCTTGAAGGGAAAGATGTAACTCTGTGAGATGAATTCACAGAACACAGAGCAGTTTCTCAGAAAGCTTCTTTCCAGTTTTGAACGGAAGATATTTCCTTTTTCACCATAGCCCTCTACGGGCTTCCAAATATCCTTTGCCAATTCCTCAAGAACAGCCTTAGCGAAAGGCTTCTTGAAGGGAAAGATGTAACTCTGTGAGATGAATTCACAGAACACAGAGCAGTTTCTCAGAAAGCTTCTTTCCAGTTTTGAACGGAAGATATTTCCTTTTTCACCATAGCCCTCTATGGGCTTCCAAATATCCCTTTGCCAATTCCACAAGAACAGCCTTAGCGAAAGGCCTATTGAAAGGAAAGATGTAACTCTGTGAGTTGAATTCACAGAACACAGAGCAGTTTCTCAGAAAGCTTCTTTCCAGTTTTGAACGGAAGATATTTCCTTTTTCCCCATAGCCCTCTATGGGCTTCCAAATATCCCTTTGCCAATTCCACAAGAACAGCCTTAGCGAAAGGCTTCTTGAAGGGAAAGATGTAACTCTGTGAGATGAATTCACAGATCACAGAGCAGTTTCACAGAAAGCTTCTTTCCAGTTTTGAACGGAAGATATTTCCTTTTTCCCCATAGCCCTCTATGGGCTTCCAAATATCCCTTTGCCAATTCCACAAGAACAGCCTTAGCGAAAGGCGTCTTGAAGGGAAAGATGTAACTCTGTGAGATGAATTCACAGAACACAGAGCACTTTCTCTGAAAGCTTCTTTAGAGTTTTGAACGGAAGATATTTCCTTTTTCACTGTAGCCCTCTATGGGCTTCCAAATATCCCTTTGCCAATTCCACAAGAACAGCCTTAGCGAAAGGCTTCTTGAAGGGAAAGATGTAACTCTGTGAGATGAATTCACAGAACACAGAGCAGTTTCTCAGAAAGCTTCTTTCCAGTTTTGAACGGAAGATATTTCCTTTTTCACCATAGCCCTCTATGGCCTTCCAAATAACCCTTTGCCAATTCCACAAGAACAGCCTTAGCGAAAGGCCTATTGAAAGGAAAGATGTAACTCTGTGAGATGAATTCACAGAACACAGAGCACTTTCTCAGAAAGCTTCTTTCCAGTTTTGAACGGAAGATATTTCCTTTTTCACCATAGCCCTCTATGGGCTTCCAAATATCCCTTTGCCAATTCCACAAGAACAGCCTTAGCGAAAGGCCTCTTGAAGGGAAACATGTAACTCTGTGAGATGAATTCACAGAACACAGAGCAGTTTCTCAGAAAGCTTCTTTCCAGTTTTGAACGGAAGATATTTCCTTTTTCACTATAGCCCTCTAGGGGCTTCCAAATATCCCTTTGCCAATTCCACAAGAACAGCCTTAGCGAAAGGCTTCTTGAAGGGAAAGATGTAACTCTGTGAGATGAATTCACAGAACACAGAGCAGTTTCTCAGAAAGCTTCTTTCCAGTTTTGAACGGAAGATATTTCCTTTTTCACCATAGCCCTCTATGGGCTTCCAAATATCCCTTTGCCAATTCCACAAGAACAGCCTTAGCGAAAGGCCTATTGAAAGGAAAGATGTAACTCTGTGAGATGAATTCACAGAACACAGAGCAGTTTCTCAGAAAGCTTCTTTCCAGTTTTGAACGGAAGATATTTCCTTTTTCCCCATAGCCCTCTATGGGCTTCCAAATATCCCTTTGCCAATTCCACAAGAACAGCCTTAGCGAAAGGCTGCTTGAAGGGAAACATGTAACTCTGTGAGATGAATTCACAGAACACAGAGCAGTTTCTCAGAAAGCTTCTTTCCAGTTTTGAACGGAAGATATTTCCTTTTTCACCATAGATCTCTATGGGCTTCCAAATATCCCTTTGCAAATTCCACAAGAACAGCCTTAGCGAAAGGCTTCTTGAAGGGAAAGATGTAACTCTGTGAGATGAACTAACAGAACACAGAGCAGTTTCTCAGAAAGCTTCTTTCCAGTTTTGAACGGAAGATATTTCCTTTTTCACCATAGCCCTCTACGGACTTCCAAATATGCCTTTGCCAATTCCACAAGAACAGGCTTAGCGAAAGGCTTCTTGAAGGGAAAGATGTAACTCTGTGAGACGAATTAACAGAACACAGAGCAGTTTCTCAGAAAGCTTCTTTCCAGTTTTGAACGGAAGATATTTCCTTTTTCCCCATAGCCCTCTATGGGCTTCCAAATATCCCTTTGCCAATTCCACAAGAACAGCCTTAGCGAAAGGCTTCTTGATGGCAAAGATGTAACTCTGTGAGGTGAATTCACAGAACACAGAGCACTTTCTCAGAAAGCTTCTTTCCAGTTTTGAACGGAAGATATTTCCTTTTTCACCATAGCCCTCTATGGGCTTCCAAATATCCCTTTGCCAATTCCACAAGAACAGCCTTAGCGAAAGGCTTCTTGAAGGGAAAGATGTAACTCTGTGAGATGAATTCACAGAACACAGAGCACTTTCTCTGAAAGCTTCTTTCCAGTTTTGAACGGAAGATTTTCCTTTTTCACTGTTACCCTATATGGGCTTCCAAATATCCCTTTGCCAATTCCACAAGTACAGACTTAGCGAAAGGCTTCTTGAAGGGAAAGATGTAACTCTGTGAGATGAATTCACAGAACACAGAGCAGTTTCTCAGAAAGCTTCTTTCCAGTTTTGAACGGAAGATATTTCCTTTTTCACTGTGGCCCTCTATGGGCTTCCAAATATCCCTTTGCCAATTCCACAAGAACAGCCTTAGCGAAAGGCTTCTTGAAGGGAAAGATGTAACTCTGTGAGATGAATTAACAGAACACAGAGCAGTTTCTCAGAAAGCTTCTTTCCAGTTTTGAACGGAAGATATTTCCTTTTCCACTGTAGCCTTCTATGGGCTTCCAAATATCCCTTTGCCAATTCCACAAGAACAGCCTTAGCGAAAGGCTTCTTGAAGGGAAAGATGTAACTTTGTGAGATGAATTCACAGAACACAGAGCAGTTTCTCAGAAAGCTTCTTTCCACTTTTGAACGGAAGATATTTCCTTTTTCACCATAGCCCTCTATGGGCTTCCAAATATCCCTTTGCCAATTCCACAAGAACAGACTTAGCGAAAGGCTTCTTGAAGGGAAAGATGTAACTCTGTAAGATGAATTCACAGAACACAGAGCAGTTTCACAGAAAGCTTCTTTCCAGTTTTGAACGGAAGATATTTCCTTTTTCACCATAGCCCTCTATGGGCTTCCAAATATCCCTTTGCCAATTCCACAAGAACAGCCTTAGCGAAAGGCTTCTTGATGGGAACGATGTAACTCTGTGAGATGAATTCACAGAACACAGAGCACTTTCTCAGAAAGCTTCTTTCCAGTTTTGAACGGAAGATATTTCCTTTTTCACTGTAGCCCTCTATGGGCTTCCAAATATCCCTTTGCCAATTCCACAAGAACAGCCTTAGCGAAAGGCTTCTTGAAGGGAAAGATGTAACTCTGTGAGATGAACTAACAGAACACAGAGCAGTTTCTCAGAAAGCTTCTTTCCAGTTTTGAACGGAAGATATTTCCTTTTTCACCATAGCCCTCTACGGGCTTCCAAATATGCCTTTGCCAATTCCACAAGAACAGGCTTAGCGAAAGGCTTCTTGAACGGAAAGATGTAACTCTGTGAGACGAATTAACAGAACACAGAGCAGTTTCTCAGAAAGCTTCTTTCCAGTTTTGAACGGAAGATATTTCCTTTTTCCCCATAGCCCTCTATGGGCTTCCAAATATCCCTTTGCCAATTCCACAAGAACAGCCTTAGCGAAAGGCTTCTTGAAAGGAAAGATGTTACTCTGTGAGAGGAATTTACAGAACACAGAGCAGTTTCTCAGAAAGATTCTTTCCAGTTTTGAACGGAAGATATTTCCTTTTTCCCCATAGCCCTCCATGGGCTTCCAAATATCCCTTTGCCAATTCCAGAAGAACAGCCTTAGCGAAAAGCTTCTTGATGGGAAAGATGTAACTCTGTGAGATGAATTCACAGAACACAGAGCAGTTTCTCAGAAAGCTTCTTTCCAGTTTTGAACGGAAGATATTTCCTTTTTCACCATAGCCCTCTACGGACTTCCAAATATGCCTTTGCCAATTCCACAAGAACAGGCTTAGCGAAAGGCTTCTTGAAGGGAAAGATGTAACTCTGTGAGACGAATTTACAGAACACAGAGCAGTTTCTCAGAAAGCTTCTTTCCAGTTTTGAACGGAAGATATTTCCCTTTTCCCCATAGCCCTCCATGGGTTTGCAAATATCCCTTTGCCAATTCCACAAGAACAGCCTTACCGAAAAGGTTCTTGATGGGAAAGATGTAACTCTGTGAGATGAATTCACAGAACACAGAGCAGTTTCTCAGAAAGCTTCTTTCCAGTTTTGAACGGAAGATATTTCCTTTTTCCCCATAGCCCTCTATGGGCTCCCAAATATCCCTTTGCCAATTCCACAATAACAGCCTTAGCCAAAGGCTTCTTGAAGGGAAAGATGTACCTCTGTGAGATGAATTCACAGAACACAGAGCAGTTTCTCAGAAAGCTTCTTTCCAGTTTTGAACGGAAGATATTTCCTTTTTCACCATAGCCCTCTATGGGCTTCCAAATATCCCTTTGCCAATTCCACAAGAACAGCCTTAGCGAAAGGCCTCTTGAAGGGAAAGATGTAACTCTGTGAGATGAATTCACAGAACACAGAGCAGTTTCTCAGAAAGCTTCTTTCCAGTTTTGAACGGAAGATATTTCCTTTTTCACCATAGCCCTCTACGGGCTTCCAAATATCCTTTGCCAATTCCTCAAGAACAGCCTTAGCGAAAGGCTTCTTGAAGGGAAAGATGTAACTCTGTGAGATGAATTCACAGAACACAGAGCAGTTTCTCAGAAAGCTTCTTTCCAGTTTTGAACGGAAGATATTTCCTTTTTCACCATAGCCCTCTATGGGCTTCCAAATATCCCTTTGCCAATTCCACAAGAACAGCCTTAGCGAAAGGCCTATTGAAAGGAAAGATGTAACTCTGTGAGTTGAATTCACAGAACACAGAGCACTTTCTCAGAAAGCTTCTTTCCAGTTTTGAACGGAAGATATTTCCTTTTTCCCCATAGCCCTCTATGGGCTTCCAAATATCCCTTTGCCAATACCACAAGAACAGCCTTAGCGAAAGGCTTCTTGAAGGGAAAGATGTAACTCTGTGAGATGAATTCACAGAACACAGAGCAGTTTCACAGAAAGCTTCTTTCCAGTTTTGAACGGAAGATATTTCCTTTTTCCCCATAGCCCTCTATGGGCTTCCAAATATCCCTTTGCCAATTCCAGAAGAACAGCCTTAGCGAAAGGCGTCTTGAAGGGAAAGATGTAACTCTGTGAGATGAATTCACAGAACACAGAGCACTTTCTCTGAAAGCTTCTTTAGAGTTTTGAACGGAAGATATTTCCTTTTTCACTGTAGCCCTCTATGGGCTTCCAAATATCCCTTTGCCAATTCCACAAGAACAGCCTTAGCGAAAGGCTTCTTGAAGGGAAAGATGTAACTCTGTGAGATGAATTCACAGAACACAGAGCAGTTTCTCAGAAAGCTTCTTTCCAGTTTTGAACGGAAGATATTTCCTTTTTCACCATAGCCCTCTATGGCCTTCCAAATAACCCTTTGCCAATTCCACAAGAACAGCCTTAGCGAAAGGCCTATTGAAAGGAAAGATGTAACTCTGTGAGATGAATTCACAGAACACAGAGCACTTTCTCAAAAAGCTTCTTTCCAGTTTTGAACGGAAGATATTTCCTTTTTCACCATAGCCCTCTATGGGCTTCCAAATATCCCTTTGCCAATTCCACAAGAACAGCCTTAGCGAAAGGCTGCTTGAAGGGAAACATGTAACTCTGTGAGATGAATTCACAGAACACAGAGCAGTTTCTCAGAAAGCTTCTTTCCAGTTTTGAACGGAAGATATTTCCTTTTTCCCCATAGCCCTCTATGGGCTTCCAAATATCCCTTTGCCAATTCCACAAGAACAGCCTTAGCGAAAGGCTGCTTGAAGGGAAACATGTAACTCTGTGAGATGAATTCACAGAACACAGACCAGTTTCTCAGAAAGCTTCTTTCCAGTTTTGAACGGAAGATATTTCCTTTTTCACCATAGCCCTCTACGGACTTCCAAATATGCCTTTGCCAATTCCACAAGAACAGGCTTAGCGAAAGGCTTCTTGAAGGGAAAGATGTAACTCTGTGAGACGAATTAACAGAACACAGAGCAGTTTCTCAGAAAGCTTCTTTCCAGTTTTGAACGGAAGATATTTCCTTTTTCCCCATAGCCCTCTATGGGCTTCCAAATATCCCTTTGCCAATTCCACAAGAACAGCCTTAGCGAAAAGCTTCTTGATGGGAAAGATGTAACTCTGTGAGATGAATTCACAGAACACAGAGTAGTTTCTCAGAAAGCTTCTTTCCAGTTTTGAACGGAAGATATTTCCTTTTTCACTGTGGCCCTCTATGGGTTTCCAAATATCCCTTTGCCAATTCCACAAGAACAGCCTTAGCCAAAGGCTTCTTGATGGCAAAGATGTAACTCTGTGAGGTGAATTCACAGAACACAGAGCACTTTCTCAGAAAGCTTCTTTCCAGTTTTGAACGGAAGATATTTCCTTTTTCACCATAGCCCTCTATGGGCTTCCAAATATCCCTTTGCCAATTCCACAAGAACAGCCTTAGCGAAAGGCTTCTTGAAGGGAAAGATGTAACTCTGTGAGATGAATTCACAGAACACAGAGCACTTTCTCTGAAAGCTTCTTTCCAGTTTTGAACGGAAGATTTTCCTTTTTCACTGTTACCCTATATGGGCTTCCAAATATCCCTTTGCCAATTCCACAAGTACACACTTAGCGAAAGGCTTCTTGAAGGGAAAGATGTAACTCTGTGAGATGAATTCACAGAACACAGAGCAGTTTCTCAGAAAGCTTCTTTCCAGTTTTGAACGGAAGATATTTCCTTTTTCACTGTGGCCCTCTATGGGCTTCCAAATATCCCTTTGCCAATTCCACAAGAACAGCCTTAGCGAAAGGCTTCTTGAAGGGAAAGATGTAACTCTGTGAGATGAATTCACAGAACACAGAGCAGTTTCTCAGAGAGCTTCTTTCTAGTTTTGAACGGAAGATATTTCCTTTTCCACTGTAGCCTTCTATGGGCTTCCAAATATCCCTTTGCCAATTCCACAAGAACAGCCTTAGCGAAAGGCTTCTTGAAGGGAAAGATGTAACTTTGTGAGATGAATTCACAGAACACAGAGCAGTTTCTCAGAAAGCTTCTTTCCAGTTTTGAACGGAAGATATTTCCTTTTTCCCCATAGCCATCTATGGGCTTCCAAATATCCCTTTGCCAATTCCACAAGAACAGCCTTAGCGAAAGGCCTCTTGAAGGGAAAGATGTAACTCTGTGAGATGAATTCACAGAACACAGAGCAGTTTCTCAGAAAGCTTCTTTCCAGTTTTGAACGGAAGATATTTCCTTTTTCACCATAGCCCTCTATGGGCTTCCAAATATCCCTTTGCCAATTCCACAAGAACAGCCTTAGCGAAAGGCCTCTTGAAGGGAAAGATGTAACTCTGTGAGATGAATTCACAGAACACAGAGCAGTTTCTCAGAAAGCTTCTTTCCAGTTTTGAACGGAAGATATTTCCTTTTTCCCCATAGCCCTCTATGGGCTTCCAAATATCCCTTTGCCAATTCCACAAGAACAGCCTTAGCGAAAAGCTTCTTGATGGGAAAGATGTAACTCTGTGAGATGAATTCACAGAACACAGAGTAGTTTCTCAGAAAGCTTCTTTCCAGTTTTGAACGGAAGATATTTCCTTTTTCACTGTGGCCCTCTATGGGTTTCCAAATATCCCTTTGCCAATTCCACAAGAACAGCCTTAGCCAAAGGCTTCTTGATGGCAAAGATGTAACTCTGTGAGGTGAATTCACAGAACACAGAGCACTTTCTCAGAAAGCTTCTTTCCAGTTTTGAACGGAAGATATTTCCTTTTTCACCATAGCCCTCTATGGGCTTCCAAATATCCCTTTGCCAATTCCACAAGAACAGCCTTAGCGAAAGGCTTCTTGAAGGGAAAGATGTAACTCTGTGAGATGAATTCACAGAACACAGAGCACTTTCTCTGAAAGCTTCTTTCCAGTTTTGAACGGAAGATTTTCCTTTTTCACTGTTACCCTATATGGGCTTCCAAATATCCCTTTGCCAATTCCACAAGAACAGCCTTAGCGAAAGGCTTCTTGATGGGAACGATGTAACTCTGTGAGATGAATTCACAGAACACAGAGCACTTTCTCAGAAAGCTTCTTTCCAGTTTTGAACGGAAGATATTTCCTTTTTCACTGTAGCCCTCTATGGGCTTCCAAATATCCCTTTGCCAATTCCACAAGAACAGCCTTAGCGAAAGGCTTCTTGAAGGAAAAATGTAACTCTGTGAGAGGAATTCACAGAACACAGAGCAGTTTCTCAGAAAGCTTCTTTCCAGTTTTGAACGGAAGATATTTCCTTTTTCCCCATAGCCCTCTATGGGCTTCCAAATATCCCCTTGCCAATTCCACAAGAACAGCCTTAGCGAAAGGCTTCTTGAAGGGAAAGATGTAACTCTGTGAGATGAACTAACAGAACACAGAGCAGTTTCTCAGAAAGCTTCTTTCCAGTTTTGAACGGAAGATATTTCCTTTTTCACCATAGCCCTCTACGGGCTTCCAAATATGCCTTTGCCAATTCCACAAGAACAGGCTTAGCGAAAGGCTTCTTGAACGGAAAGATGTAACTCTGTGAGACGAATTAACAGAACACAGAGCAGTTTCTCAGAAAGCTTCTTTCCAGTTTTGAACGGAAGATATTTCCTTTTTCACCATAGCCCTCTATGGGCTTCCAAATATCCCTTTGCCAATTCCACAAGAACAGCCTTAGCGAAAGGCCTATTGAAAGGAAAGATGTAATTCTGTGAGTTGAATTCACAGAACACAGAGCAGTTTCTCAGAAAGCTTCTTTCCAGTTTTGAACGGAAGATATTTCCTTTTTCCCCATAGCCCTCTATGGGCTTCCAAATATCCCTTTGCCAATACCACAAGAACAGCCTTAGCGAAAGGCTTCTTGAAGGGAAAGATGTAACTCTGTGAGATGAATTCACAGAACACAGAGCAGTTTCACAGAAAGCTTCTTTCCAGTTTTGAACGGAAGATATTTCCTTTTTCCCCATAGCCCTCTATGGGCTTCCAAATATCCCTTTGCCAATTCCACAAGAACAGCCTTAGCGAAAGGCGTCTTGAAGGGAAAGAAGTAACTCTGTGAGATGAATTCACAGAACACAGAGCACTTTCTCTGAAAGCTTCTTTAGAGTTTTGAACGGAAGATATTTCCTTTTTCACTGTAGCCCTCTATGGGCTTCCAAATATCCCTTTGCCAATTCCACAAGAACAGCCTTAGCGAAAGGCTTCTTGAAGGGAAAGATGTAACTCTGTGAGATGAATTCACAGAACACAGAGCACTTTCTCAGAAAGCTTCTTTCCAGTTTTGAACGGAAGATATTTCCTTTTTCACCATAGCCCTCTATGGCCTTCCAAATAACCCTTTGCCAATTCCACAAGAACAGCCTTAGCGAAAGGCCTATTGAAAGGAAAGATGTAACTCTGTGAGATGAATTCACAGAACACAGAGCACTTTCTCAGAAAGCTTCTTTCCAGTTTTGAACGGAAGATATTTCCTTTTTCACCATAGCCCTCTATGGGCTTCCAAATATCCCTTTGCCAATTCCACAAGAACAGCCTTAGCGAAAGGCCTCTTGAAGGGAAAGATGTAACTCTGTGAGATGAATTCACAGAACACAGAGCAGTTTCTCAGAAAGCTTCTTTCCAGTTTTGAACGGAAGATATTTCCTTTTTCACTATAGCCCTCTAGGGGCTTCCAAATATCCCTTTGCCAATTCCACAAGAACAGCCTTAGCGAAAGGCTTCTTGAAGGGAAAGATGTAACTCTGTGAGATGAATTCACAGAACACAGAGCAGTTTCTCAGAAAGCTTCTTTCCAGTTTTGAACGGAAGATATTTCGTTTTCCACTGTAGCCCTCTATGGGCTTCCAAATATCCCTTTGCCAATTCCACAAGAACAGCCTTAGCGAAAGGCCTATTGAAAGGAAAGATGTAACTCTGTGAGATGAATTCACAGAACACAGAGCAGTTTCTCAGAAAGCTTCTTTCCAGTTTTGAACGGAAGATATTTCCTTTTTCCCCATAGCCCTCTATGGGCTTCCAAATATCCCTTTGCCAATTCCACAAGAACAGCCTTAGCGAAAGGCTGCTTGAAGGGAAACATGTAACTCTGTGAGATGAATTCACAGAACACAGAGCTGTTTCTCAGAAAGCTTCTTTCCAGTTTTGAACGGAAGATATTTCCTTTTTCACCATAGATCTGTATGGGCTTCCAAATATCCCTTTGCAAATTCCACAAGAACAGCCTTAGCGAAAGGCTTCTTGAAGGGAAAGATGTAACTCTGTGAGATGAACTAACAGAACACAGACCAGTTTCTCAGAAAGCTTCTTTCCAGTTTTGAACGGAAGATATTTCCTTTTTCACCATAGCCCTCTACGGACTTCCAAATATGCCTTTGCCAATTCCACAAGAACAGGCTTAGCGAAAGGCTTCTTGAAGGGAAAGATGTAACTCTGTGAGACGAATTAACAGAACACAGAGCAGTTTCTCAGAAAGCTTCTTTCCAGTTTTGAACGGAAGATATTTCCTTTTTCCCCATAGCCCTCTATGGGCTTCCAAATATCCCTTTGCCAATTCCACAAGAACAGCCTTAGCGAAAAGCTTCTTGATGGGAAAGATGTAACTCTGTGAGATGAATTCACAGAACACAGAGTAGTTTCTCAGAAAGCTTCTTTCCAGTTTTGAACGGAAGATATTTCCTTTTTCACTGTGGCCCTCTATGGGTTTCCAAATATCCCTTTGCCAATTCCACAAGAACAGCCTTAGCCAAAGGCTTCTTGATGGCAAAGATGTAACTCTGTGAGGTGAATTCACAGAACACAGAGCACTTTCTCAGAAAGCTTCTTTCCAGTTTTGAACGGAAGATATTTCCTTTTTCACCATAGCCCTCTGTGGGCTTCCAAATATCCCTTTGCCAATTCCACAAGAACAGCCTTAGCGAAAGGCTTCTTGAAGGGAAAGATGTAACTCTGTGAGATGAATTCACAGAACACAGAGCACTTTCTCTGAAAGCTTCTTTCCAGTTTTGAACGGAAGATTTTCCTTTTTCACTGTTACCCTATATGGGCTTCCAAATATCCCTTTGCCAATTCCACAAGTACAGACTTAGCGAAAGGCTTCTTGAAGGGAAAGATGTAACTCTGTGAGATGAATTCACAGAACACAGAGCAGTTTCTCAGAAAGCTTCTTTCCAGTTTTGAACGGAAGATATTTCCTTTTTCACTGTGGCCCTCTATGGGCTTCCAAATATCCCTTTGCCAATTCCACAAGAACAGCCTTAGCGAAAGGCTTCTTGAAGGGAAAGATGTAACTCTGTGAGATGAATTAACAGAACACAGAGCAGTTTCTCAGAAAGCTTCTTTCCAGTTTTGAACGGAAGATATTTCCTTTTCCACTGTAGCCTTCTATGGGCTTCCAAATATCCCTTTGCCAATTCCACAAGAACAGCCTTAGCGAAAGGCTTCTTGAAGGGAAAGATGTAACTTTGTGAGATGAATTCACAGAACACAGAGCAGTTTCTCAGAAAGCTTCTTTCCACTTTTGAACGGAAGATATTTCCTTTTTCACCATAGCCCTCTATGGGCTTCCAAATATCCCTTTGCCAATTCCACAAGAACAGACTTAGCGAAAGGCTTCTTGAAGGGAAAGATGTAACTCTGTAAGATGAATTCACAGAACACAGAGCAGTTTCACAGAAAGCTTCTTTCCAGTTTTGAACGGAAGATATTTCCTTTTTCACCATAGCCCTCTATGGGCTTCCAAATATCCCTTTGCCAATTCCACAAGAACAGCCTTAGCGAAAGGCTTCTTGATGGGAACGATGTAACTCTGTGAGATGAATTCACAGAACACAGAGCACTTTCTCAGAAAGCTTCTTTCCAGTTTTGAACGGAAGATATTTCCTTTTTCACTGTAGCCCTCTATGGGCTTCCAAATATCCCTTTGCCAATTCCACAAGAACAGCCTTAGCGAAAGGCTTCTTGAAGTGAAAGATGTAACACTGTGAGATGAATTTACAAAACACAGAGCAGTTTCTCAGAAAGCTTCTTTCCAGTTCTGAACGGAAGATATTTCCTTTTTCACCATAGCCCTCTATGGGCTTCCAAATATCCCTTTGCCAATTCCACAAGAAGAGACTTAGCGAAAGGCTTCTTGAAGGGAAAGATGTAACTCTGTGATATGAATTAAGAGAACACAGAGCACTTTCTCTGAAAGCTTCTTTCCAGTTTTGAACGGAAGATATTTCCTTTTTCACTGTAACCCTCTATGGGCTTCCAAATATCCCTTTGCCAATTCCACAAGAACAGACTTAGCGAAAGGCTTCTTGAAGGGAAAGATGTAACTCTGTGAGATGAATTCACAGAACACAGAGCAGTTTCTCAGAAAGCTTCTTTCCAGTTTTGAACGGAAGATATTTCGTTTTCCACTGTAGCCCTCTATGGGCTTCCAAATATCCCTTTGCCAATTCCACAAGAAGAGACTTAGCGAAAGGCTTCTTGAAGGGAAAGATGTAACTCTGTGAGAGGAATTCACAGAACACAGAGCAGTTTCTCAGAAAGCTTCTTTCCAGTTTTGAACGGAAGATATTTCCTTTTTCACCATAGCCCTCTATTGGCTTCCAAATATCTCTTTGCCAATTCCACAAGAACAGCCTTAACGAAAGGCCTCTTGAAGGGAAAGATGTAACTCTGTGAGATGAATTCACAGAACACAGAGCAGTTTCTCAGAAAGCTTCCTTCCAGTTTTGAACGGAAGATATTTCCTTTTTCACCATAGCCCTCTATGGCCTTCCAAATATCCCTTTGCCAATTCCACAAGAACAGCCTTAGCGAAAGGCTTCTTGAAGGGAAAGATGTAACTCTGTGAGATGAATTCACAGAACACAGAGCAGTTTCACAGAAAGCTTCTTTCCAGTTTTGAACGGAAGATATTTCCTTTTTCACCATAGCCCTCTATGGGCTTCCAAATATCCCTTTGCCAATTCCACAAGAACAGCCTTAGCGAAAGGCTGCTTGAAGGGAAAGATGTAACTCTGTGAGATGAATTCACAGAACACAGAGCACTTTCTCTGAAAGCTTCTTTCCAGTTTTGAACGGAAGATATTTCCTTTTTCACTGTAGCCCTCTATGGGCTTCCAAATATCCCTTTGCCAGTTCCACAAGAACAGCCTTAGCGAAAGGCTTCTTGAAGGGAAAGATGTAACTCTGTGAGAGGAATTCACAGAACACAGAGCACTTCTTCAGAAAGCTTCTTTCCATTTTTGAACGGAAGATATTTCATTTTTCACCATAGCCCTCTATGGGCTTCCAAATATCCCTTTGCCAATTCCACAAGAACAGCCTTAGCGAAAGGCCTCTTGAAAGGAAAGATGTAACTCTGTGAGATGAATTCACAGAACATAGAGCAGTTTCTCAGAAAGCTTCTTTCCAGTTTTGAACGGAAGATATTTCCTTTTTCACTGTAGCCCTCTATGGGCTTCCAAATATCCCTTTGCCAATTCCACAAGAGCAGCCTTAGCGAAATGCTTCTTGAAGGGAAAGATGTAACTCTGTGAGAGGAATTAACAGAACACAGAGCACTTTCTCAGAAAGCTTCTTTCCAGTTTTGAACGGAAGATATTTCCTTTTTCACCATTGCCCTCTATGGGCTTCCAAATATCCCTTTGCCAATTCCACAAGAACAGCCTTAGCGAAAGGCTTCTTGAAGGGAAAGATGTAACTCTGTGAGATGAATTCACAGAACACAGAGCACTTTCTCTGAAAGCTTCTTTAGAGTTTTGAACGGAAGATATTTCCTTTTTCACTATAGCCCTCTAGGGGCTTCCAAATATCCCTTTGCCAATTCCACAAGAACAGCCTTAGCGAAAGGCTTCTTGAAGGGAAAGATGTAACTCTGTGAGATGAATTCACAGAACACAGAGCAGTTTCTCAGAAAGCTTCTTTCCAGTTTTGAACGGAAGATATTTCCTTTTTCACCATAGCCCTCTATGGGCTTCCAAATATCCCTTTGCCAATTCCACAAGAACAGCCTTAGCGAAAGGCCTATTGAAAGGAAAGATGTAACTCTGTGAGATGAATTCACAGAACACAGAGCAGTTTCTCAGAAAGCTTCTTTCCAGTTTTGAACGGAAGATATTTCCTTTTTCCCCATAGCCCTCTATGGGCTTCCAAATATCCCTTTGCCAATTCCACAAGAACAGCCTTAGCGAAAGGCTGCTTGAAGGGAAACATGTAACTCTGTGAGATGAATTCACAGAACACAGAGCAGTTTCTCAGAAAGCTTCTTTCCAGTTTTGAACGGAAGATATTTCCTTTTTCACCATAGATCTCTATGGGCTTCCAAATATCCCTTTGCAAATTCCACAAGAACAGCCTTAGCGAAAGGCTTCTTGAAGGGAAAGATGTAACTCTGTGAGATGAACTAACAGAACACAGACCAGTTTCTCAGAAAGCTTCTTTCCAGTTTTGAACGGAAGATATTTCCTTTTTCACCATAGCCCTCTACGGACTTCCAAATATGCCTTTGCCAATTCCACAAGAACAGGCTTAGCGAAAGGCTTCTTGAAGGGAAAGATGTAACTCTGTGAGACGAATTAACAGAACACAGAGCAGTTTCTCAGAAAGCTTCTTTCCAGTTTTGAACGGAAGATATTTCCTTTTTCCCCATAGCCCTCTATGGGCTTCCAAATATCCCTTTGCCAATTCCACAAGAACAGCCTTAGCGAAAAGCTTCTTGATGGGAAAGATGTAACTCTGTGAGATGAATTCACAGAACACAGAGTAGTTTCTCAGAAAGCTTCTTTCCAGTTTTGAACGGAAGATATTTCCTTTTTCACTGTGGCCCTCTATTGGTTTCCAAATATCCCTTTGCCAATTCCACAAGAACAGCCTTAGCCAAAGGCTTCTTGATGGCAAAGATGTAACTCTGTGAGGTGAATTCACAGAACACAGAGCACTTTCTCTGAAAGCTTCTTTCCAGTTTTGAACGGAAGATTTTCCTTTTTCACTGTTACCCTATATGGGCTTCCAAATATCCCTTTGCCAATTCCACAAGTACAGACTTAGCGAAAGGCTTCTTGAAGGGAAAGATGTAACTCTGTGAGATGAATTCACAGAACACAGAGCAGTTTCTCAGAAAGCTTCTTTCCAGTTTTGAACGGAAGATATTTCCTTTTTCACCATAGCCCTCTATGGGCTTCCAAATATCCCTTTGCCAATTCCACAAGAACAGCCTTAGCGAAAGGCCTATTGAAAGGAAAGATGTAACTCTGTGAGTTGAATTCACAGAACACAGAGCAGTTTCTCAGAAAGCTTCTTTCCAGTTTTGAACGGAAGATATTTCCTTTTTCCCCATAGCCCTCTATGGGCTTCCAAATATCCCTTTGCCAATTCCACAAGAACAGCCTTAGCGAAAGGCTTCTTGAAGGGAAAGATGTAACTCTGTGAGATGAATTCACAGAACACAGAGCAGTTTCACAGAAAGCTTCTTTCCAGTTTTGAACAGAAGATATTTCCTTTTTCCCCATAGCCCTCTATGGGCTTCCAAATATCCCTTTGCCAATTCCACAAGAACAGCCTTAGCGAAAGGCGTCTTGAAGGGAAAGATGTAACTCTGTGAGATGAATTCACAGAACACAGAGCACTTTCTCTGAAAGCTTCTTTAGAGTTTTGAACGGAAGATATTTCCTTTTTCACTGTAGCCCTCTATGGGCTTCCAAATATCCCTTTGCCAATTCCACAAGAACAGCCTTAGCGAAAGGCTTCTTGAAGGGAAAGATGTAACTCTGTGAGATGAATTCACAGAACACAGAGCAGTTTCTCAGAAAGCTTCTTTCCAGTTTTGAACGGAAGATATTTCCTTTTTCACCATAGCCCTCTATGGCCTTCCAAATATCCCTTTGCCAATTCCACAAGAACAGCCTTAGCGAAAGGCCTATTGAAAGGAAAGATGTAACTCTGTGAGATGAATTCACAGAACACAGAGCACTTTCTCAGAAAGCTTCTTTCCAGTTTTGAACGGAAGATATTTCCTTTTTCACCATAGCCCTCTATGGGCTTCCAAATATCCCTTTGCCAATTCCACAAGAACAGCCTTAGCGAAAGGCCTCTTGAAGGGAAAGATGTAACTCTGTGAGATGAATTCACAGAACACAGAGCAGTTTCTCAGAAAGCTTCTTTCCAGTTTTGAACGGAAGATATTTCCTTTTTCACTATAGCCCTCTAGGGGCTTCCAAATATCCCTTTGCCAATTCCACAAGAACAGCCTTAGCGAAAGGCTTCTTGAAGGGAAAGATGTAACTCTGTGAGATGAATTCACAGAACACAGAGCAGTTTCTCAGAAAGCTTCTTTCCAGTTTTGAACGGAAGATATTTCCTTTTTCACCATAGCCCTCTATGGGCTTCCAAATATCCCTTTGCCAATTCCACAAGAACAGCCTTAGCGAAAGGCCTATTGAAAGGAAAGATGTAACTCTGTGAGATGAATTCACAGAACACAGAGCAGTTTCTCAGAAAGCTTCTTTCCAGTTTTGAACGGAAGATATTTCCTTTTTCCCCATAGCCCTCTATGGGCTTCCAAATATCCCTTTGCCAATTCCACAAGAACAGCCTTAGCGAAAGGCTGCTTGAAGGGAAACATGTAACTCTGTGAGATGAATTCACAGAACACAGAGCAGTTTCTCAGAAAGCTTCTTTCCAGTTTTGAACGGAAGATATTTCCTTTTTCACCATAGATCTCTACGGGCTTCCAAATATCCCTTTGCAAATTCCACAAGAACAGCCTTAGCGAAAGGCTTCTTGAAGGGAAAGATGTAACTCTGTGAGATGAACTAACAGAACACAGACCAGTTTCTCAGAAAGCTTCTTTCCAGTTTTGAACGGAAGATATTTCCTTTTTCACCATAGCCCTCTACGGACTTCCAAATATGCCTTTGCCAATTCCACAAGAACAGGCTTAGCGAAAGGCTTCTTGAAGGGAAAGATGTAACTCTGTGAGACGAATTAACAGAACACAGAGCCGTTTCTCAGAAAGCTTCTTTCCAGTTTTGAACGGAAGATATTTCCTTTTTCCCCATAGCCCTCTATGGGCTTCCAAATATCCCTTTGCCAATGCCACAAGAACAGCCTTAGCGAAAAGCTTCTTGATGGGAAAGATGTAACTCTGTGAGATGAATTCACAGAACACAGAGTAGTTTCTCAGAAAGCTTCTTTCCAGTTTTGAACGGAAGATATTTCCTTTTTCACTGTGGCCCTCTATGGGTTTCCAAATATCCCTTTGCCAATTCCACAAGAACAGCCTTAGCCAAAGGCTTCTTGATGGCAAAGATGTAACTCTGTGAGGTGAATTCACAGAACACAGAGCACTTTCTCAGAAAGCTTCTTTCCAGTTTTGAACGGAAGATATTTCCTTTTTCACCATAGCCCTCTATGGGCTTCCAAATATCCCTTTGCCAATTCCACAAGAACAGCCTTAGCGAAAGGCTTCTTGAAGGGAAAGATGTAACTCTGTGAGATGAATTCACAGAACACAGAGCACTTTCTCTGAAAGCTTCTTTCCAGTTTTGAACGGAAGATTTTCCTTTTTCACTGTTACCCTATATGGGCTTCCAAATATCCCTTTGCCAATTCCACAAGTACAGACTTAGCGAAAGGCTTCTTGAAGGGAAAGATGTAACTCTGTGAGATGAATTCACAGAACACAGAGCAGTTTCTCAGAAAGCTTCTTTCCAGTTTTGAACGGAAGATATTTCCTTTTTCACTGTGGCCCTCTATGGGCTTCCAAATATCCCTTTGCCAATTCCACAAGAACAGCCTTAGCGAAAGGCTTCTTGAAAGGAAAGATGTTACTCTGTGAGAGGAATTTACAGAACACAGAGCAGTTTCTCAGAAAGATTCTTTCCAGTTTTGAACGGAAGATATTTCCTTTTTCACCATAGCCCTCCATGGGCTTCCAAATATCCCTTTGCCAATTCCACAAGAAGAGACTTAGCGAAAGGCTTCTTGAAGGGAAAGATGTAACTCTGTGAGATGAATTCACAGAACACAGAGCACTTTCTCTGAAAGCTTCTTTCCAGTTTTGAACGGAAGATATTTCCTTTTTCACCATAGCCCTCTATGGGCTTCCAAATATACTTTGCCAATTCCTCAAGAACAGCCTTAGCGAAAGGCTTCTTGAAGGGAAAGATGTAACTCTGTGAGATGAATTCACAGAACACAGAGCAGATTCTCAGAAAGCTTCTTTCCAGTTTTGAACGGAAGATATTTCCTTTTTCACCTTAGCCCTCTATGGGCTTCCAAATATCCCTTTGCCAATTCCACAAGAACAGCCTTAGCGAAAGGCCTATTGAAAGGAAAGATGTAACTCTGTGAGATGAATTCACAGAACACAGTGCAGTTTCTCAGAAAGCTTCTTTCCAGTTTTGAACGGAAGATATTTCCTTTTTCCCCATAGCCCTCTATTGGCTTCCAAATATCCCTTTGCGAATTCCACAAGAACAGCCTTAGCGAAAGGCTTCTTGAAGGGAAAGATGTAACTCTGTGAGATGAATTCACAGAACACACAGCAGTTTCTCAGAAAGCTTCTTTCCAGTTTTCAGCGGAAGATATTTCCTTTTTCACCATAGCCCACTATGGGCTTCCAAATATCCCTTTGCCAATTCCACAAGAAGAGCCTTAGTGAATGGCTTCTTGAAGGGAAAGATGTAGCTCTGTGAGATGAATTAACAGAACACAGAGCAGTTTCTCAGAAGGCTTCATTCCAGTTTTGAACGGAAGATATTTCCTTTTTCACTGTAACCCTCTATGGGCTTCCAAATATCCCTTTGCCAATTCCACAAGAACAGACTTAGCGAAAAGCTTCTTGAAGGGAAAGATGTAACTCTGTGAGATGAAATAAGAGAACACAGAGCAGTTTCTCAGAAAGCTTCTTTCCAGTTCTGAACGGAAGATATTTCCTTTTTCACCATAGCCCTCTATGGGCTTCCAAATATCCCTTTGCCAATTCCACAAGAACAGCCTTAGCGAAAGGCTTCTTGAAGGGAAAGATGTAACTCTGTGAGATGAATTCACAGAACACAGAGCACTTTCTCTGAAAGCTTCTTTAGAGTTTTGAACGGAAGATATTTCCTTTTTCACTATAGCCCTCTAGGGGCTTCCAAATATCCCTTTGCCAATTCCACAAGAACAGCCTTAGCGAAAGGCTTCTTGAAGGGAAAGATGTAACTCTGTGAGATGAATTCACAGAACACAGAGCAGTTTCTCAGAAAGCTTCTTTCCAGTTTTGAACGGAAGATATTTCCTTTTTCACCATAGCCCTCTATGGGCTTCCAAATATCCCTTTGCCAATTCCACAAGAACAGCCTTAGCGAAAGGCCTATTGAAAGGAAAGATGTAACTCTGTGAGATGAATTCACAGAACACAGAGCAGTTTCTCAGAAAGCTTCTTTCCAGTTTTGAACGGAAGATATTTCCTTTTTCCCCATAGCCCTCTATGGGCTTCCAAATATCCCTTTGCCAATTCCACAAGAACAGCCTTAGCGAAAGGCTGCTTGAAGGGAAACATGTAACTCTGTGAGATGAATTCACAGAACACAGAGCAGTTTCTCAGAAAGCTTCTTTCCAGTTTTGAACGGAAGATATTTCCTTTTTCACCATAGATCTCTATGGGCTTCCAAATATCCCTTTGCAAATTCCACAAGAACAGCCTTAGCGAAAGGCTTCTTGAAGGGAAAGATGTAACTCTGTGAGATGAACTAACAGAACACAGACCAGTTTCTCAGAAAGCTTCTTTCCAGTTTTGAACGGAAGATATTTCCTTTTTCACCATAGCCCTCTACGGACTTCCAAATATGCCTTTGCCAATTCCACAAGAACAGGCTTAGCGAAAGGCTTCTTGAAGGGAAAGATGTAACTCTGTGAGACGAATTAACAGAACACAGAGCAGTTTCTCAGAAAGCTTCTTTCCAGTTTTGAACGGAAGATATTTCCTTTTTCCCCATAGCCCTCTATGGGCTTCCAAATATCCCTTTGCCAATTCCACAAGAACAGCCTTAGCGAAAAGCTTCTTGATGGGAAAGATGTAACTCTGTGAGATGAATTCACAGAACACAGAGTAGTTTCTCAGAAAGCTTCTTTCCAGTTTTGAACGGAAGATATTTCCTTTTTCACTGTGGCCCTCTATTGGTTTCCAAATATCCCTTTGCCAATTCCACAAGAACAGCCTTAGCCAAAGGCTTCTTGATGGCAAAGATGTAACTCTGTGAGGTGAATTCACAGAACACAGAGCACTTTCTCTGAAAGCTTCTTTCCAGTTTTGAACGGAAGATTTTCCTTTTTCACTGTTACCCTATATGGGCTTCCAAATATCCCTTTGCCAATTCCACAAGTACAGACTTAGCGAAAGGCTTCTTGAAGGGAAAGATGTAACTCTGTGAGATGAATTCACAGAACACAGAGCAGTTTCTCAGAAAGCTTCTTTCCAGTTTTGAACGGAAGATATTTCCTTTTTCACCATAGCCCTCTATGGGCTTCCAAATATCCCTTTGCCAATTCCACAAGAACAGCCTTAGCGAAAGGCCTATTGAAAGGAAAGATGTAACTCTGTGAGTTGAATTCACAGAACACAGAGCAGTTTCTCAGAAAGCTTCTTTCCAGTTTTGAACGGAAGATATTTCCTTTTTCCCCATAGCCCTCTAAGGGCTTCCAAATATCCCTTTGCCAATTCCACAAGAACAGCCTTAGCGAAAGGCTTCTTGAAGGGAAAGATGTAACTCTGTGAGATGAATTCACAGAACACAGAGCAGTTTCACAGAAAGCTTCTTTCCAGTTTTGAACAGAAGATATTTCCTTTTTCCCCATAGCCCTCTATGGGCTTCCAAATATCCCTTTGCCAATTCCACAAGAACAGCCTTAGCGAAAGGCGTCTTGAAGGGAAAGATGTAACTCTGTGAGATGAATTCACAGAACACAGAGCACTTTCTCTGAAAGCTTCTTTAGAGTTTTGAACGGAAGATATTTCCTTTTTCACTGTAGCCCTCTATGGGCTTCCAAATATCCCTTTGCCAATTCCACAAGAACAGCCTTAGCGAAAGGCTTCTTGAAGGGAAAGATGTAACTCTGTGAGATGAATTCACAGAACACAGAGCAGTTTCTCAGAAAGCTTCTTTCCAGTTTTGAACGGAAGATATTTCCTTTTTCACCATAGCCCTCTATGGCCTTCCAAATATCCCTTTGCCAATTCCACAAGAACAGCCTTAGCGAAAGGCCTATTGAAAGGAAAGATGTAACTCTGTGAGATGAATTCACAGAACACAGAGCACTTTCTCAGAAAGCTTCTTTCCAGTTTTGAACGGAAGATATTTCCTTTTTCACCATAGCCCTCTATGGGCTTCCAAATATCCCTTTGCCAATTCCACAAGAACAGCCTTAGCGAAAGGCCTCTTGAAGGGAAAGATGTAACTCTGTGAGATGAATTCACAGAACACAGAGCAGTTTCTCAGAAAGCTTCTTTCCAGTTTTGAACGGAAGATATTTCCTTTTTCACTATAGCCCTCTAGGGGCTTCCAAATATCCCTTTGCCAATTCCACAAGAACAGCCTTAGCGAAAGGCTTCTTGAAGGGAAAGATGTAACTCTGTGAGATGAATTCACAGAACACAGAGCAGTTTCTCAGAAAGCTTCTTTCCAGTTTTGAACGGAAGATATTTCCTTTTTCACCATAGCCCTCTATGGGCTTCCAAATATCCCTTTGCCAATTCCACAAGAACAGCCTTAGCGAAAGGCCTATTGAAAGGAAAGATGTAACTCTGTGAGATGAATTCACAGAACACAGAGCAGTTTCTCAGAAAGCTTCTTTCCAGTTTTGAACGGAAGATATTTCCTTTTTCCCCATAGCCCTCTATGGGCTTCCAAATATCCCTTTGCCAATTCCACAAGAACAGCCTTAGCGAAAGGCTGCTTGAAGGGAAACATGTAACTCTGTGAGATGAATTCACAGAACACAGAGCAGTTTCTCAGAAAGCTTCTTTCCAGTTTTGAACGGAAGATATTTCCTTTTTCACCATAGATCTCTACGGGCTTCCAAATATCCCTTTGCAAATTCCACAAGAACAGCCTTAGCGAAATGCTTCTTGAAGGGAAAGATGTAACTCTGTGAGATGAACTAACAGAACACAGACCAGTTTCTCAGAAAGCTTCTTTCCAGTTTTGAACGGAAGATATTTCCTTTTTCACCATAGCCCTCTACGGACTTCCAAATATGCCTTTGCCAATTCCACAAGAACAGGCTTAGCGAAAGGCTTCTTGAAGGGAAAGATGTAACTCTGTGAGACGAATTAACAGAACACAGAGCAGTTTCTCAGAAAGCTTCTTTCCAGTTTTGAACGGAAGATATTTCCTTTTTCCCCATAGCCCTCTATGGGCTTCCAAATATCCCTTTGCCAATGCCACAAGAACAGCCTTAGCGAAAAGCTTCTTGATGGGAAAGATGTAACTCTGTGAGATGAATTCACAGAACACAGAGTAGTTTCTCAGAAAGCTTCTTTCCAGTTTTGAACGGAAGATATTTCCTTTTTCACTGTGGCCCTCTATGGGTTTCCAAATATCCCTTTGCCAATTCCACAAGAACAGCCTTAGCCAAAGGCTTCTTGATGGCAAAGATGTAACTCTGTGAGGTGAATTCACAGAACACAGAGCACTTTCTCAGAAAGCTTCTTTCCAGTTTTGAACGGAAGATATTTCCTTTTTCACCATAGCCCTCTATGGGCTTCCAAATATCCCTTTGCCAATTCCACAAGAACAGCCTTAGCGAAAGGCTTCTTGAAGGGAAAGATGTAACTCTGTGAGATGAATTCACAGAACACAGAGCACTTTCTCTGAAAGCTTCTTTCCAGTTTTGAACGGAAGATTTTCCTTTTTCACTGTTACCCTATATGGGCTTCCAAATATCCCTTTGCCAATTCCACAAGTACAGACTTAGCGAAAGGCTTCTTGAAGGGAAAGATGTAACTCTGTGAGATGAATTCACAGAACACAGAGCAGTTTCTCAGAAAGCTTCTTTCCAGTTTTGAACGGAAGATATTTCCTTTTTCACTGTGGCCCTCTATGGGCTTCCAAATATCCCTTTGCCAATTCCACAAGAACAGCCTTAGCGAAAGGCTTCTTGAAAGGAAAGATGTTACTCTGTGAGAGGAATTTACAGAACACAGAGCAGTTTCTCAGAAAGATTCTTTCCAGTTTTGAACGGAAGATATTTCCTTTTTCACCATAGCCCTCCATGGGCTTCCAAATATCCCTTTGCCAATTCCACAAGAAGAGACTTAGCGAAAGGCTTCTTGAAGGGAAAGATGTAACTCTGTGAGATGAATTCACAGAACACAGAGCACTTTCTCTGAAAGCTTCTTTCCAGTTTTGAACGGAAGATATTTCCTTTTTCACCATAGCCCTCTATGGGCTTCCAAATATACTTTGCCAATTCCTCAAGAACAGCCTTAGCGAAAGGCTTCTTGAAGGGAAAGATGTAACTCTGTGAGATGAATTCACAGAACACAGAGCAGATTCTCAGAAAGCTTCTTTCCAGTTTTGAACGGAAGATATTTCCTTTTTCACCTTAGCCCTCTATGGGCTTCCAAATATCCCTTTGCCAATTCCACAAGAACAGCCTTAGCGAAAGGCCTATTGAAAGGAAAGATGTAACTCTGTGAGATGAATTCACAGAACACAGTGCAGTTTCTCAGAAAGCTTCTTTCCAGTTTTGAACGGAAGATATTTCCTTTTTCCCCATAGCCCTCTATTGGCTTCCAAATATCCCTTTGCGAATTCCACAAGAACAGCCTTAGCGAAAGGCTTCTTGAAGGGAAAGATGTAACTCTGTGAGATGAATTCACAGAACACACAGCAGTTTCTCAGAAAGCTTCTTTCCAGTTTTCAGCGGAAGATATTTCCTTTTTCACCATAGCCCACTATGGGCTTCCAAATATCCCTTTGCCAATTCCACAAGAAGAGCCTTAGTGAATGGCTTCTTGAAGGGAAAGATGTAGCTCTGTGAGATGAATTAACAGAACACAGAGCAGTTTCTCAGAAGGCTTCATTCCAGTTTTGAACGGAAGATATTTCCTTTTTCACTGTAACCCTCTATGGGCTTCCAAATATCCCTTTGCCAATTCCACAAGAACAGACTTAGCGAAAAGCTTCTTGAAGGGAAAGATGTAACTCTGTGAGATGAAATAAGAGAACACAGAGCAGTTTCTCAGAAAGCTTCTTTCCAGTTCTGAACGGAAGATATTTCCTTTTTCACCATAGCCCTCTATGGGCTTCCAAATATCCCTTTGCCAATTCCACAAGAACAGCCTTAGCGAAAGGCTTCTTGAAGGGAAAGATGTAACCCTGTGAGAGGAATTCACAGAACACAGAGCAGTTTCTCAGAAAGCTTCTTTCCAGTTTTGAACGGAAGATATTTCCTTTTTCCCCATAGCCCTCTATGGGCTTCCAAATATCCCTTTGCCAATTCCACAAGAACAGCCTTAGCGAAAAGCTTCTTGATGGGAAAGATGTAACTCTGTGAGATGAATTCACAGAACACAGAGTAGTTTCTCAGAAAGCTTCTTTCCAGTTTTGAACGGAAGATATTTCCTTTTTCACTGTGGCCTTCTATGGGTTTCCAAATATCCCTTTGCCAATTCCACAAGAACAGCCTTAGCCAAAGGCTTCTTGATGGCAAAGATGTAACTCTGTGAGGTGAATTCACAGAACACAGAGCACTTTCTCAGAAAGCTTCTTTCCAGTTTTGAACGGAAGATATTTCCTTTTTCCCCATAGCCCTCTATGGGCTTCCAAATATCCCTTTGCCAATTCCACAAGAACAGCCTTAGCGAAAGGCTACTTGAAGGGAAAGATGTAACTCTGTGAGATGAATTCACAGAACACAGAGCACTTTCTCTGAAAGTTTCTTTCCAGTTTTGAACGGAAGATTTTCCTTTTTCACTGTTACCCTATATGGGCTTCCAAATATCCCTTTGCCAATTCCACAAGTACAGACTTATCGAAAGGCTTCTTGAAGGGAAAGATGTAACTCTGTGAGATGAATTCACAGAACACAGAGCAGTTTCTCAGAAAGCTTCTTTCCAGTTTTGAACGGAAGATATTTCCTTTTTCCCCATAGCCCTCTACGGGCTTCAAAATATCCCTTTGCCATTACCACAAGAACAGCCTTAGCGAAAGGCTTCTTGAAGGGAAAGATGTAACTCTGTGAGATGAATTCACAGAACACAGAGCAGTTTCTCAGAAAGCTTCTTTCCAGTTTTGAACGGAAGATATTTCCTTTTCCACTGTAGCCTTCTATGGGCTTCCAAATATCCCTTTGCCAATTCCACAAGAACAGCCTTAGCGAAAGGCTTCTTGAAGGGAAAGATGTAACTTTGTGAGATGAATTCACAGAACACAGAGCAGTTTCTCAGAAAGCTTCTTTCCAGTTTTGAACGGAAGATATTTCCTTTTTCACCATAGCCCTCTATGGGCTTCCAAATATCCCTTTGCCAATTCCACAAGAACAGACTTAGCGAAAGGCTTCTTGAAGGGAAAGATGTAACTCTGTAAGATGAATTCACAGAACACAGAGCAGTTTCACAGAAAGCTTCTTTCCAGTTTTGAACGGAAGATATTTCCTTTTTCACCATAGCCCTCTATGGGCTTCCAAATATCCCTTTGCCAATTCCACAAGAACAGCCTTAGCGAAAGGCTTCTTGATGGGAACGATGTAACTCTGTGAGATGAATTCACAGAACACAGAGCACTTTCTCAGAAAGCTTCTTTCCAGTTTTAAACGGAAGATATTTCCTTTTTCACTGTAGCCCTCTATGGGCTTCCAAATATCCCTTTGCCAATTCCACAAGAACAGCCTTAGCGAAAGGCTTCTTGAAGGGAAAGATGTAACTCTGTGAGAGGAATTCACAGAACACAGAGCAGTTTCTCAGAAAGCTTCTTTCCAGTTTTGAACGGAAGATATTTCCTTTTTCCCCATAGCCGGCTATGGGCTTCCAAATATCCCTTTGCCAATTCCACAAGAACAGCCTTAGCGAAAGGCTTCTTGAAGGGAAAGATGTAACTCTGTGAGATGAATTCACAGAACACAGAGCACTTTCTCTGAAAGCTTCTTTCCAGTTTTGAACGGAAGATATTTCCTTTTCACTGTAACCCTCTATGGGCTTCCAAATATCCCTTTGCCAATTCCACAAGAACAGCCTTAGCGAAAGGCTTCTTGAAGGGAAAGATGTAACTCTGTGAGATGAATTCACAGAACACAGAGCAGTTTCACAGAAAGCTTCTTTCCAGTTTTGAACGGAAGATATTTCCTTTTTCACCATAGCCCTCTATGGGCTTCCAAATATCCCTTTGCCAATTCCACAAGAACAGCCTTAGCGAAAGGCTTCTTGAAGGGAAAGATGTAACCCTGTGAGATGAATTCACAGAACACAGAGCAATTTCACAGAAAGCTTCTTTCCAGTTTTGAACGGAAGATATTTCCTTTTTCCCCATAGCCCTCTAGGGGCTTCCGAATATCCCTTTGCCAATTCCACAAGAACAGCCTTAGCGAAAGGCTTCTTGAAGGGAAAGATGTAACTTTGTGAGATGAATTCACAGAACACAGAGCACTTTCTCTGAAAGCTTCTTTCCAGTTTTGAACGGAAGATATTTCCTTTTTCACTGTAGCCCTCTATGGGCTTCCAAATATCCCTTTGCCAATTCCACAAGAACAGCCTTAGCGAAAGGCTTCTTGAAGGGAAAGATGTAACTCTGTGAGAGGAATTCACAGAACACAGAGCAGTTTCTCAGAAAGCTTCTTTCCAGTTTTGAACGGAAGATATTTCATTTTTCACCATAGCCCTCTATGGGCTTCCAAATATCCCTTTGCCAATTCCACAAGAACAGCCTTAGCGAAAGGCCTCTTGAAAGGAAAGATGTAACTCTGTGAGATGAATTCACAGAACATAGAGCAGTTTCTCAGAAAGCTTCTTTCCAGTTTTGAACGGAAGATATTTCCTTTTTCACTGTAGCCCTCTATGGCCTCCAAATATCCCTTTGCCAATTCCACAAGAACAGCCTTAGCGAAAGGCTTCTTGAAGGGAAAGATGTAACTCTGTGAGATGAATTCACAGAACACAGAGCACTTTCTCTGAAAGCTTCTTTCCAGTTTTGAACGGAAGATTTTCCTTTTTCACTGTTACCCTATATGGGCTTCCAAATATCCCTTTGCCAATTCCACAAGTACAGACTTAGCGAAAGGCTTCTTGAAGGGAAAGATGTAACTCTGTGAGATGAATTCACAGAACACAGAGCAGTTTCTCAGAAAGCTTCTTTCCAGTTTTGAACGGAAGATATTTCCTTTTTCACTGTGGCCCTCTATGGGCTTCCAAATATCCCTTTGCCAATTCCACAAGAACAGCCTTAGCGAAAGGCTTCTTGAAGGGAAAGATGTAACTCTGTGAGATGAATTAACAGAACACAGAGCAGTTTCTCAGAAAGCTTCTTTCCAGTTTTGAACGGAAGATATTTCCTTTTCCACTGTAGCATTCTATGGGCTTCCAAATATCCCTTTGCCAATTCCACAAGAACAGCCTTAGCGAAAGGCTTCTTGAAGGGAAAGATGTAACTTTGTGAGATGAATTCACAGAACACAGAGCAGTTTCTCAGAAAGCTTCTTTCCACTTTTGAACGGAAGATATTTCCTTTTTCACCATAGCCCTCTATGGGCTTCCAAATATCCCTTTGCCAATTCCACAAGAACAGACTTAGCGAAAGGCTTCTTGAAGGGAAAGATGTAACTCTGTAAGATGAATTCACAGAACACAGAGCAGTTTCACAGAAAGCTTCTTTCCAGTTTTGAACGGAAGATATTTCCTTTTTCACCATAGCCCTCTATGGGCTTCCAAATATCCCTTTGCCAATTCCACAAGAACAGCCTTAGCGAAAGGCTTCTTGATGGGAACGATGTAACTCTGTGAGATGAATTCACAGAACACAGAGCACTTTCTCAGAAAGCTTCTTTCCAGTTTTGAACGGAAGATATTTCCTTTTTCACTGTAGCCCTCTATGGGCTTCCAAATATCCCTTTGCCAATTCCACAAGAACAGCCTTAGCGAAAGGCTTCTTGAAGTGAAAGATGTAACTCTGTGAGATGAATTTACAAAACACAGAGCAGTTTCTCAGAAAGCTTCTTTCCAGTTCTGAACGGAAGATATTTCCTTTTTCACCATAGCCCTCTATGGGCTTCCAAATATCCCTTTGCCAATTCCACAAGAAGAGACTTAGCGAAAGGCTTCTTGAAGGGAAAGATGTAACTCTGTGATATGAATTAAGAGAACACAGAGCACTTTCTCTGAAAGCTTCTTTCCAGTTTTGAACGGAAGATATTTCCTTTTTCACTGTAACCCTCTATGGGCTTCCAAATATCCCTTTGCCAATTCCACAAGAACAGACTTAGCGAAAGGCTTTTTGAAGGGAAAGATGTAACTCTGTGAGATGAATTCACAGAACACAGAGCAGTTTTTCAGAAAGCTTCTTTCCAGTTTTGAACGGAAGATATTTCGTTTTCCACTGTAGCCCTCTATGGGCTTCCAAATATCCCTTTGCCAATTCCACAAGAAGAGACTTAGCGAAAGGCTTCTTGAAGGGAAAGATGTAACTCTGTGAGAGGAATTCACAGAACACAGAGCAGTTTCTCAGAAAGCTTCTTTCCAGTTTTGAACGGAAGATATTTCCTTTTTCACCATAGCCCTCTATTGGCTTCCAAATATCTCTTTGCCAATTCCACAAGAACAGCCTTAACGAAAGGCCTCTTGAAGGGAAAGATGTAACTCTGTGAGATGAATTCACAGAACACAGAGCAGTTTCTCAGAAAGCTTCCTTCCAGTTTTGAACGGAAGATATTTCCTTTTTCACCATAGCCCTCTATGGCCTTCCAAATATCCCTTTGCCAATTCCACAAGAACAGCCTTAGCGAAAGGCTTCTTGAAGGGAAAGATGTAACTCTGTGAGATGAATTCACAGAACACAGAGCAGTTTCACAGAAAGCTTCTTTCCAGTTTTGAACGGAAGATATTTCCTTTTTCACCATAGCCCTCTATGGGCTTCCAAATATCCCTTTGCCAATTCCACAAGAACAGCCTTAGCGAAAGGCTGCTTGAAGGGAAAGATGTAACTCTGTGAGATGAATTCACAGAACACAGAGCACTTTCTCTGAAAGCTTCTTTCCAGTTTTGAACGGAAGATATTTCCTTTTTCACTGTAGCCCTCTATGGGCTTCCAAATATCCCTTTGCCAGTTCCACAAGAACAGCCTTAGCGAAAGGCTTCTTGAAGGGAAAGATGTAACTCTGTGAGAGGAATTCACAGAACACAGAGCACTTCTTCAGAAAGCTTCTTTCCATTTTTGAACGGAAGATATTTCATTTTTCACCATAGCCCTCTATGGGCTTCCAAATATCCCTTTGCCAATTCCACAAGAACAGCCTTAGCGAAAGGCCTCTTGAAAGGAAAGATGTAACTCTGTGAGATGAATTCACAGAACATAGAGCAGTTTCTCAGAAAGCTTCTTTCCAGTTTTGAACGGAAGATATTTCCTTTTTCACTGTAGCCCTCTATGGGCTTCCAAATATCCCTTTGCCAATTCCACAAGAGCAGCCTTAGCGAAATGCTTCTTGAAGGGAAAGATGTAACTCTGTGAGAGGAATTAACAGAACACAGAGCACTTTCTCAGAAAGCTTCTTTCCAGTTTTGAACGGAAGATATTTCCTTTTTCACCATTGCCCTCTATGGGCTTCCAAATATCCCTTTGCCAATTCCACAAGAACAGCCTTAGCGAAAGGCTTCTTGAAGGGAAAGATGTAACTCTGTGAGATGAATTCACAGAACACAGAGCACTTTCTCTGAAAGCTTCTTTAGAGTTTTGAACGGAAGATATTTCCTTTTTCACTATAGCCCTCTAGGGGCTTCCAAATATCCCTTTGCCAATTCCACAAGAACAGCCTTAGCGAAAGGCTTCTTGAAGGGAAAGATGTAACTCTGTGAGATGAATTCACAGAACACAGAGCAGTTTCTCAGAAAGCTTCTTTCCAGTTTTGAACGGAAGATATTTCCTTTTTCACCATAGCCCTCTATGGGCTTCCAAATATCCCTTTGCCAATTCCACAAGAACAGCCTTAGCGAAAGGCCTATTGAAAGGAAAGATGTAACTCTGTGAGATGAATTCACAGAACACAGAGCAGTTTCTCAGAAAGCTTCTTTCCAGTTTTGAACGGAAGATATTTCCTTTTTCCCCATAGCCCTCTATGGGCTTCCAAATATCCCTTTGCCAATTCCACAAGAACAGCCTTAGCGAAAGGCTGCTTGAAGGGAAACATGTAACTCTGTGAGATGAATTCACAGAACACAGAGCAGTTTCTCAGAAAGCTTCTTTCCAGTTTTGAACGGAAGATATTTCCTTTTTCACCATAGATCTCTATGGGCTTCCAAATATCCCTTTGCAAATTCCACAAGAACAGCCTTAGCGAAAGGCTTCTTGAAGGGAAAGATGTAACTCTGTGAGATGAACTAACAGAACACAGACCAGTTTCTCAGAAAGCTTCTTTCCAGTTTTGAACGGAAGATATTTCCTTTTTCACCATAGCCCTCTACGGACTTCCAAATATGCCTTTGCCAATTCCACAAGAACAGGCTTAGCGAAAGGCTTCTTGAAGGGAAAGATGTAACTCTGTGAGACGAATTAACAGAACACAGAGCAGTTTCTCAGAAAGCTTCTTTCCAGTTTTGAACGGAAGATATTTCCTTTTTCCCCATAGCCCTCTATGGGCTTCCAAATATCCCTTTGCCAATTCCACAAGAACAGCCTTAGCGAAAAGCTTCTTGATGGGAAAGATGTAACTCTGTGAGATGAATTCACAGAACACAGAGCAGTTTCTCAGAAAGCTTCTTTCCAGTTTTGAACGGAAGATATTTCCTTTTTCACTGTGGCCCTCTATGGGTTTCCAAATATCCCTTTGCCAATTCCACAAGAACAGCCTTAGCCAAAGGCTTCTTGATGGCAAAGATGTAACTCTGTGAGGTGAATTCACAGAACACAGAGCACTTTCTCTGAAAGCTTCTTTCCAGTTTTGAACGGAAGATTTTCCTTTTTCACTGTTACCCTATATGGGCTTCCAAATATCCCTTTGCCAATTCCACAAGTACAGACTTAGCGAAAGGCTTCTTGAAGGGAAAGATGTAACTCTGTGAGATGAATTCACAGAACACAGAGCAGTTTCTCAGAAAGCTTCTTTCCAGTTTTGAACGGAAGATATTTCCTTTTTCACCATAGCCCTCTATGGGCTTCCAAATATCCCTTTGCCAATTCCACAAGAACAGCCTTAGCGAAAGGCCTATTGAAAGGAAAGATGTAACTCTGTGAGTTGAATTCACAGAACACAGAGCAGTTTCTCAGAAAGCTTCTTTCCAGTTTTGAACGGAAGATATTTCCTTTTTCCCCATAGCCCTCTATGGGCTTCCAAATATCCCTTTGCCAATTCCACAAGAACAGCCTTAGCGAAAGGCTTCTTGAAGGGAAAGATGTAACTCTGTGAGATGAATTCACAGAACACAGAGCAGTTTCACAGAAAGCTTCTTTCCAGTTTTGAACAGAAGATATTTCCTTTTTCCCCATAGCCCTCTATGGGCTTCCAAATATCCCTTTGCCAATTCCACAAGAACAGCCTTAGCGAAAGGCGTCTTGAAGGGAAAGATGTAACTCTGTGAGATGAATTCACAGAACACAGAGCACTTTCTCTGAAAGCTTCTTTAGAGTTTTGAACGGAAAATATTTCCTTTTTCACTGTAGCCCTCTATGGGCTTCCAAATATCCCTTTGCCAATTCCACAAGAACAGCCTTAGCGAAAGGCTTCTTGAAGGGAAAGATGTAACTCTGTGAGATGAATTCACAGAACACAGAGCAGTTTCTCAGAAAGCTTCTTTCCAGTTTTGAACGGAAGATATTTCCTTTTTCACCATAGCCCTCTATGGCCTTCCAAATATCCCTTTGCAAATTCCACAAGAACAGCCTTAGCGAAAGGGCTATTGAAAGGAAAGATGTAACTCTGTGAGATGAATTCACAGAACACAGAGCACTTTCTCAGAAAGCTTCTTTCCAGTTTTGAACGGAAGATATTTCCTTTTTCACCATAGCCCTCTATGGGCTTCCAAATATCCCTTTGCCAATTCCACAAGAACAGCCTTAGCGAAAGGCCTCTTGAAGGGAAAGATGTAACTCTGTGAGATGAATTCACAGAACACAGAGCAGTTTCTCAGAAAGCTTCTTTCCAGTTTTGAACGGAAGATATTTCCTTTTTCACTATAGCCCTCTAGGGGCTTCCAAATATCCCTTTGCCAATTCCACAAGAACAGCCTTAGCGAAAGGCTTCTTGAAGGGAAAGATGTAACTCTGTGAGATGAATTCACAGAACACAGAGCAGTTTCTCAGAAAGCTTCTTTCCAGTTTTGAACGGAAGATATTTCCTTTTTCACCATAGCCCTCTATGGGCTTCCAAATATCCCTTTGCCAATTCCACAAGAACAGCCTTAGCGAAAGGCCTATTGAAAGGAAAGATGTAACTCTGTGAGATGAATTCACAGAACACAGAGCAGTTTCTCAGAAAGCTTCTTTCCAGTTTTGAACGGAAGATATTTCCTTTTTCCCCATAGCCCTCTATGGGCTTCCAAATATCCCTTTGCCAATTCCACAAGAACAGCCTTAGCGAAAGGCTGCTTGAAGGGAAACATGTAACTCTGTGAGATGAATTCACAGAACACAGAGCAGTTTCTCAGAAAGCTTCTTTCCAGTTTTGAACGGAAGATATTTCCTTTTTCACCATAGATCTCTACGGGCTTCCAAATATCCCTTTGCAAATTCCACAAGAACAGCCTTAGCGAAAGGCTTCTTGAAGGGAAAGATGTAACTCTGTGAGATGAACTAACAGAACACAGACCAGTTTCTCAGAAAGCTTCTTTCCAGTTTTGAACGGAAGATATTTCCTTTTTCACCATAGCCCTCTACGGACTTCCAAATATGCCTTTGCCAATTCCACAAGAACAGGCTTAGCGAAAGGCTTCTTGAAGGGAAAGATGTAACTCTGTGAGACGAATTAACAGAACACAGAGCAGTTTCTCAGAAAGCTTCTTTCCAGTTTTGAACGGAAGATATTTCCTTTTTCCCCATAGCCCTCTATGGGCTTCCAAATATCCCTTTGCCAATGCCACAAGAACAGCCTTAGCGAAAAGCTTCTTGATGGGAAAGATGTAACTCTGTGAGATGAATTCACAGAACACAGAGTAGTTTCTCAGAAAGCTTCTTTCCAGTTTTGAACGGAAGATATTTCCTTTTTCTCTGTGGCCCTCTATGGGTTTCCAAATATCCCTTTGCCAATTCCACAAGAACAGCCTTAGCCAAAGGCTTCTTGATGGCAAAGATGTAACTCTGTGAGGTGAATTCACAGAACACAGAGCACTTTCTCAGAAAGCTTCTTTCCAGTTTTGAACGGAAGATATTTCCTTTTTCACCATAGCCCTCTATGGGCTTCCAAATATCCCTTTGCCAATTCCACAAGAACAGCCTTAGCGAAAGGCTTCTTGAAGGGAAAGATGTAACTCTGTGAGATGAATTCACAGAACACAGAGCACTTTCTCTGAAAGCTTCTTTCCAGTTTTGAACGGAAGATTTTCCTTTTTCACTGTTACCCTATATGGGCTTCCAAATATCCCTTTGCCAATTCCACAAGTACAGACTTAGCGAAAGGCTTCTTGAAGGGAAAGATGTAACTCTGTGAGATGAATTCACAGAACACAGAGCAGTTTCTCAGAAAGCTTCTTTCCAGTTTTGAACGGAAGATATTTCCTTTTTCACTGTGGCCCTCTATGGGCTTCCAAATATCCCTTTGCCAATTCCACAAGAACAGCCTTAGCGAAAGGCTTCTTGAAAGGAAAGATGTTACTCTGTGAGAGGAATTTACAGAACACAGAGCAGTTTCTCAGAAAGATTCTTTCCAGTTTTGAACGGAAGATATTTCCTTTTTCACCATAGCCCTCCATGGGCTTCCAAATATCCCTTTGCCAATTCCACAAGAAGAGACTTAGCGAAAGGCTTCTTGAAGGGAAAGATGTAACTCTGTGAGATGAATTCACAGAACACAGAGCACTTTCTCTGAAAGCTTCTTTCCAGTTTTGAACGGAAGATATTTCCTTTTTCACCATAGCCCTCTATGGGCTTCCAAATATACTTTGCCAATTCCTCAAGAACAGCCTTAGCGAAAGGCTTCTTGAAGGGAAAGATGTAACTCTGTGAGATGAATTCACAGAACACAGAGCAGATTCTCAGAAAGCTTCTTTCCAGTTTTGAACGGAAGATATTTCCTTTTTCACCTTAGCCCTCTATGGGCTTCCAAATATCCCTTTGCCAATTCCACAAGAACAGCCTTAGCGAAAGGCCTATTGAAAGGAAAGATGTAACTCTGTGAGATGAATTCACAGAACACAGTGCAGTTTCTCAGAAAGCTTCTTTCCAGTTTTGAACGGAAGATATTTCCTTTTTCCCCATAGCCCTCTATTGGCTTCCAAATATCCCTTTGCGAATTCCACAAGAACAGCCTTAGCGAAAGGCTTCTTGAAGGGAAAGATGTAACTCTGTGAGATGAATTCACAGAACACACAGCAGTTTCTCAGAAAGCTTCTTTCCAGTTTTCAGCGGAAGATATTTCCTTTTTCACCATAGCCCACTATGGGCTTCCAAATATCCCTTTGCCAATTCCACAAGAAGAGCCTTAGTGAATGGCTTCTTGAAGGGAAAGATGTAGCTCTGTGAGATGAATTAACAGAACACAGAGCAGTTTCTCAGAAGGCTTCATTCCAGTTTTGAACGGAAGATATTTCCTTTTTCACTGTAACCCTCTATGGGCTTCCAAATATCCCTTTGCCAATTCCACAAGAACAGACTTAGCGAAAAGCTTCTTGAAGGGAAAGATGTAACTCTGTGAGATGAAATAAGAGAACACAGAGCAGTTTCTCAGAAAGCTTCTTTCCAGTTCTGAACGGAAGATATTTCCTTTTTCACCATAGCCCTCTATGGGCTTCCAAATATCCCTTTGCCAATTCCACAAGAACAGCCTTAGCGAAAGGCTTCTTGAAGGGAAAGATGTAACTCTGTGAGACGAATTAACAGAACACAGAGCAGTTTCTCAGAAAGCTTCTTTCCAGTTTTGAACGGAAGATATTTCCTTTTTCACTGTGGCCTTCTATGGGTTTCCAAATATCCCTTTGCCAATTCCACAAGAACAGCCTTAGCCAAAGGCTTCTTGATGGCAAAGATGTAACTCTGTGAGGTGAATTCACAGAACACAGAGCACTTTCTCAGAAAGCTTCTTTCCAGTTTTGAACGGAAGATATTTCCTTTTTCCCCATAGCCCTCTATGGGCTTCCAAATATCCCTTTGCCAATTCCACAAGAACAGCCTTAGCGAAAGGCTACTTGAAGGGAAAGATGTAACTCTGCGAGATGAATTCACAGAACACAGAGCACTTTCTCTGAAAGTTTCTTTCCAGTTTTGAACGGAAGATTTTCCTTTTTCACTGTTACCCTATATGGGCTTCCAAATATCCCTTTGCCAATTCCACAAGTACAGACTTATCGAAAGGCTTCTTGAAGGGAAAGATGTAACTCTGTGAGATGAATTCACAGAACACAGAGCAGTTTCTCAGAAAGCTTCTTTCCAGTTTTGAACGGAAGATATTTCCTTTTTCCCCATAGCCCTCTACGGGCTTCAAAATATCCCTTTGCCATTACCACAAGAACAGCCTTAGCGAAAGGCTTCTTGAAGGGAAAGATGTAACTCTGTGAGATGAATTCACAGAACACAGAGCAGTTTCTCAGAAAGCTTCTTTCCAGTTTTGAACGGAAGATATTTCCTTTTTCACCATAGCCCTCTATGGGCTTCCAAATATCCCTTTGCCAATTCCACAAGAACAGACTTAGCGAAAGGCTTCTTGAAGGGAAAGATGTAACTCTGTAAGATGAATTCACAGAACACAGAGCAGTTTCACAGAAAGCTTCTTTCCAGTTTTGAACGGAAGATATTTCCTTTTTCACCATAGCCCTCTATGGGCTTCCAAATATCCCTTTGCCAATTCCACAAGAACAGCCTTAGCGAAAGGCTTCTTGATGGGAACGATGTAACTCTGTGAGATGAATTCACAGAACACAGAGCACTTTCTCAGAAAGCTTCTTTCCAGTTTTAAACGGAAGATATTTCCTTTTTCACTGTAGCCCTCTATGGGCTTCCAAATATCCCTTTGCCAATTCCACAAGAACAGCCTTAGCGAAAGGCTTCTTGAAGGGAAAGATGTAACTCTGTGAGAGGAATTCACAGAACACAGAGCAGTTTCTCAGAAAGCTTCTTTCCAGTTTTGAACGGAAGATATTTCCTTTTTCCCCATAGCCGGCTATGGGCTTCCAAATATCCCTTTGCCAATTCCACAAGAACAGCCTTAGCGAAAGGCTTCTTGAAGGGAAAGATGTAACTCTGTGAGATGAATTCACAGAACACAGAGCACTTTCTCTGAAAGCTTCTTTCCAGTTTTGAACGGAAGATATTTCCTTTTCACTGTAACCCTCTATGGGCTTCCAAATATCCCTTTGCCAATTCCACAAGAACAGCCTTAGCGAAAGGCTTCTTGAAGGGAAAGATGTAACTCTGTGAGATGAATTCACAGAACACAGAGCAGTTTCACAGAAAGCTTCTTTCCAGTTTTGAACGGAAGATATTTCCTTTTTCACCATAGCCCTCTATGGGCTTCCAAATATCCCTTTGCCAATTCCACAAGAACAGCCTTAGCGAAAGGCTTCTTGAAGGGAAAGATGTAACCCTGTGAGATGAATTCACAGAACACAGAGCAATTTCACAGAAAGCTTCTTTCCAGTTTTGAACGGAAGATATTTCCTTTTTCCCCATAGCCCTCTAGGGGCTTCCAAATATCCCTTTGCCAATTCCACAAGAACAGCCTTAGCGAAAGGCTTCTTGAAGGGAAAGATGTAACTTTGTGAGATGAATTCACAGAACACAGAGCACTTTCTCTGAAAGCTTCTTTCCAGTTTTGAACGGAAGATATTTCCTTTTTCACTGTAGCCCTCTATGGGCTTCCAAATATCCCTTTGCCAATTCCACAAGAACAGCCTTAGCGAAAGGCTTCTTGAAGGGAAAGATGTAACTCTGTGAGAGGAATTCACAGAACACAGAGCAGTTTCTCAGAAACCTTCTTTCCAGTTTTGAACGGAAGATATTTCATTTTTCACCATAGCCCTCTATGGGCTTCCAAATATCCCTTTGCCAATTCCACAAGAACAGCCTTAGCGAAAGGCCTCTTGAAAGGAAAGATGTAACTCTGTGAGATGAATTCACAGAACATAGAGCAGTTTCTCAGAAAGCTTCTTTCCAGTTTTGAACGGAAGATATTTCCTTTTTCACTGTAGCCCTCTATGGCCTCCAAATATCCCTTTGACAATTCCACAAGAACAGCCTTAGCGAAATGCTTCTTGAAGGGAAAGATGTAACTCTGTGAGAGGAATTAACAGAACACAGAGCACTTTCTCAGAAAGCTTCTTTCCACTTTTGAACGGAAGAAATTTCCTTTTTCACCATAGCCCTCTATGGGCTTCCAAATATCCCTTTGCCAATTCCGCAAGAACAGCCTTAGCGAAAGGCCTCTTGAAGGGAAAGATGTAACTCTGTGAGATGAATTCACAGAACACAGAGCAGTTTCACAGAAAGCCTCTTTCCAGTTTTGAACGGAAGATATTTCCTTTTTCACCATAGCCCTCTATGGGCTTCCAAATATCCCTTTGCCAATTCCACAAGAACAGCCTTAGCGAAAGGCTTCTTGAAGGGAAAGATGTAACTCTGTGAGATGAACTAACAGAACACAGAGCAGTTTCTCAGAAAGCTTCTTTCCAGTTTTGAACGGAAGATATTTCCTTTTTCACCATAGCCCTCTACGGGCTTCCAAATATCCCTTTGCCAATTCCACAAGAACAGCCTTAGCGAAAAGCTTCTTGAAGGGAAAGATGTAACTCTGTGAGATGAATTCACAGAACACAGAGCAGATTCTCAGAAAGCTTCTTTCCAGTTTTGAACGGAAGATATTTCCTTTTTCCCCATAGCCCTCTACGGGCTTCCAAATATCCCTTTGCCAATTCCACAAGAACAGCCTTAGTGAAAGGCTGCTTGAAGGGAAAGATGTAACTCTGTGAGATGAATTCACAGAACACAGAGCAGTTTCTCAGAAACCTTCTTTCCAGTTTTGAACGGAAGATATTTCCTTTTTCACTGTAGCCCTCTATGGGCTTCCAAATATCCCTTTGCCAATTCCACAAGAACAGCCTTAGCGAAAGGCCTCTTGAAAGGAAAGATGTAACTCTGTGAGATGAATTCACAGAACATAGAGCAGTTTCTCAGAAAGCTTCTTTCCAGTTTTGAACGGAAGATATTTCCTTTTTCACTGTAGCCCTCTATGGCCTCCAAATATCCCTTTGACAATTCCACAAGAACAGCCTTAGCGAAATGCTTCTTGAAGGGAAAGATGTAACTCTGTGAGAGGAATTAACAGAACACAGAGCACTTTCTCAGAAAGCTTCTTTCCACTTTTGAACGGAAGAAATTTCCTTTTTCACCATAGCCCTGTATGGGCTTCCAAATATCCCTTTGCCAATTCCGCAAGAACAGCCTTAGCGAAAGGCCTCTTGAAGGGAAAGATGTAACTCTGTGAGATGAATTCACAGAACACAGAGCAGTTTCACAGAAAGCTTCTTTCCAGTTTTGAACGGAAGATATTTCCTTTTTCACCATAGCCCTCTATGGGCTTCCAAATATCCCTTTGCCAATTCCACAAGAACAGCCTTAGCGAAAGGCTTCTTGAAGGGAAAGATGTAACTCTGTGAGATGAACTAACAGAACACAGAGCAGTTTCTCAGAAAGCTTCTTTCCAGTTTTGAACGGAAGATATTTCCTTTTTCACCATAGCCCTCTACGGGCTTCCAAATATCCCTTTGCCAATTCCACAAGAACAGCCTTAGCGAAAAGCTTCTTGAAGGGAAAGATGTAACTCTGTGAGATGAATTCACAGAACACAGAGCAGATTCTCAGAAAGCTTCTTTCCAGTTTTGAACGGAAGATATTTCCTTTTTCCCCATAGCCCTCTACGGGCTTCCAAATATCCCTTTGCCAATTCCACAAGAACAGCCTTAGTGAAAGGCTGCTTGAAGGGAAAGATGTAACTCTGTGAGATGAATTCACAGAACACAGAGCAGTTTCTCAGAAACCTTCTTTCCAGTTTTGAACGGAAGATATTTCCTTTTTCACTGTAGCCCTCTATGGGCTTCCAAATATCCCTTTGCCAATTCCACAAGAACAGCCTTAGCCAAAGGCTTCTTGAAGGGAAAGATGTAACTCTGTGAGATGAATTCACAGAACACAGAGCACTTTCTCAGAAAGCTTCTTTCCAGTTTTGAACGGAAGATATTTCCTTTTTCACTGTAGCCCTCTATGGGCTTCCAAATATCCCTTTGCCAATTCCACAAGAACAGCCTTAGCGAAAGGCTTCTTGAAAGGAAAGATGTAACTCTGTGAGAGGAATTTACAGAACACAGAGCAGTTTCTCAGAAAGATTCTTTCCAGTTTTGAACGGAAGATATTTCCTTTTTCACCTTAGCCCTCTATGGGCTTCCAAATATCCCTTTGCCAATTCCACAAGAAGAGACTTAGCGAAAGGCTTCTTGAAGGGAAAGATGTAACTCTGTGAGATGAATTCACAGAACACAGAGCACTTTCTCTGAAAGCTTCTTTCCAGTTTTGAACGGAAGATATTTCCTTTTTCACCATAGCCCTCTATGGGCTTCCAAATATACTTTGCCAATTCCTCAAGAACAGCCTTAGCGAAAGGCTTCTTGAAGGGAAAGTTGTAACTCTGGGAGATGAATTCACAGAACACAGAGCAGTTTCTCAGAAATCTTCTTTCCAGTTTTGAACGGAAGATATTTCCTTTTTCACCATAGCCCTCTATGGGCTTCCAAATATCCCTTTGCCAATTCCACAAGAACAGCCTTAGCGAAAGGCTTCTTGAAGGGAAAGATGTAACTCTGTGAGATGAATTCACAGAACACACAGCAGTTTCTCAGAAAGCTTCTTTCCAGTTTTCAGCGGAAGATATTTCCTTTTTCACCATAGCCCACTATGGGCTTCCAAATATCCCTTTGCCAATTCCACAAGAACAGCCTTAGTGAAAGGCTTCTTGAAGGGAAAGATGTAACTCTGTGAGATGAATCCACAGAACACAGAGCAGTTTCTCAGAAAGCTTCTTTCCAGTTTTGAACTGAAGATATTTCCTTTTTCACCATAGCCCTCTACGGGCTTCCAAATATCCCTTTGCCAATTCCACAAGAACAGCCTTAGCGAAAGGCGTCTTGAAGGGAAAGATGTAACTCTGTGAGATGAATTCACAGAACACAGAGCAGTTTCTCAGAAAGCTTCTTTCCAGTTTTGAACGGAAGATATTTCCTTTTTCACCATAGCCCTCTATGGGCTTCCAAATATCCCTTTGCCAATTCCACAAGAACAGCCTTAGCGAAAGGCTTCTTGAAGGGAAAGATGTAACTCTGTGAGATGAATTCACAGAACACACAGCAGTTTCTCAGAAAGCTTCTTTCCAGTTTTCAGCGGAAGATATTTCCTTTTTCACCATAGCCCTCTATGGGCTTCCAAATATCCCTTTGCCAATTCCACAAGAACAGCCTTAGCGAAAGGCTTCTTGAAGGGAAAGATGTAACTCTGTGAGAGGAATTCACAGAACACAGAGCAGTTTCTCAGAAAGCTTCTTTCCAGTTTTGAACGGAAGATATTTCATTTTTCACCATAGCCCTCTATGGGCTTCCAAATATCCCTTTGCCAATTCCACAAGAACAGCCTTAGCGAAAGGCCTCTTGAAAGGAAAGATGTAACTCTGTGAGATGAATTCACAGAACATAGAGCAGTTTCTCAGAAAGCTTCTTTCCAGTTTTGAACGGAAGATATTTCCTTTTTCACTGTAGCCCTCTATGGCCTCCAAATATCCCTTTGACAATTCCACAAGAACAGCCTTAGCGAAATGCTTCTTGAAGGGAAAGATGTAACTCTGTGAGAGGAATTAACAGAACACAGAGCACTTTCTCAGAAAGCTTCTTTCCACTTTTGAACGGAAGAAATTTCCTTTTTCACCATAGCCCTCTATGGGCTTCCAAATATCCCTTTGCCAATTCCACAAGAAGAGCCTTAGTGAAAGGGTTCTTGAAGGGAAAGATGTAACTCTGTGAGATGAATTAACAGAACACTGAGCAGTTTCTCAGAAAGCTTCATTCCAGTTTTGAACGGAAGATATTTCCTTTTTCACTGTAACCCTCTTTGGGCTTCCAAATATCCCTTTGCCAATTCCACAAGAACAGACTTAGCGAAAAGCTTCTTGAAGGGAAAGATGTAACTCTGTGAGATGAAATAAGAGAACACAGAGCAGTTTCTCAGAAAGCTTCTTTCCAGTTCTGAACGGAAGATATTTCCTTTTTCACCATAGCCCCCTATGGGCTTCCAAATATCCCTTGCCAATTCCACAAGAACAGCCTTAGCGAAAGGCTTCTTGAAGGGAAAGATGAAACTCTGTGAGATGAATTCACAGAACACAGAGCAGTTTCTCAGAAAGCTTCTTTCCAGTTTTGAACGGAAGATATTTCCTTTTTCACCATAGCCCTCTATGGGCTTCCAAATATCCCTTTGCCAATTCCACAAGAACCGCCTTAGCGAAAGGCCTCTTGAAGGGAAAGATGTTACTCTGTGAGATGAATTCACAGAACACAGAGCAGTTTCTCAGAAAGCTTCTTTCCAGTTTTGAACGGAAGATATTTCCTTTTTCACCATAGCCCTCTATGGGCTTCCAAATATCCCTTTGCCAATTCCACAAGAACAGCCTTAGCTAAAGGCTTCTTGAAGGGAAAGATGTAACTCTGTGAGATGAATTAAGAGAACACAGAGCAGTTTCTCAGAAAGCTTCTTTCCAGTTTTGAACGGAAGATATTTCCTTTTTCACTGTAACCCGCTATGGGCTTCCAAATATCCCTTTGCCAATTCCACAAGAACAGACCTAGCGAAAGGCTTCTTGAAGGGAAAGATGTAACTCTGTGAGATGAATTAAGAGAACACAGAGCAGATTCTCAGAAAGCCTCTTTCCAGTACTGAACGGAAGATATTTCCTTTTTCACCATAGCCCTCTATGGGCTTCCAAATATTCCTTTGCCAATTCCTCAAGAACAGCCTTAGCGAAAGGCTTCTTGAAGGGAAAGATGTAACTCTGTGAGATGAATTCACAGAACACAGAGCAGTTTCTCAGAAAACTTCTTTACAGTTTTGAACGGAAGATATTTCCTTTTTCAACATAGCCCTCTATGGGCTTCCAAATATCCCTTTGCCAATTCCACAAGAACAGCCTTAGCGAAAGGCCTATTGAAAGGAAAGATGTAACTCTGTGAGATGAATTCACAGAACACAGAGCAGTTTCTCAGAAAGCTTCTTTCCAGTTTTGAACGGAAGATATTTCCTTTTTCCCCATAGCCCTCTATGGGCTTCCAAATATCCCTTTGCCAATTCCACAAGAACAGCCATAGCGAAAGGCTTCTTGAAGGGAAAGATGTAACTCTGTGAGATGAATTAAGAGAACACAGAGCAGTTTCTCAGAAAGCTTCTTTCCAGTTTTGAACGGAAGATATTTCCTTTTTCACTGTAACCCTCTATGGGCTTCCAAATATCCCTTTGCCAATTCCACAAGAACAGACGTAGCGAAAGGCTTCTTGAAGGGAAAGATGTAACTCTGTGAGATGAATTAAGAGAATACAGAGCAGTTTCTCAGAAAGCTTCTTTCCAGTTCTGAACGGAAGATATTTCCTTTTTCACCATAGCCCTCTATGGGCTTCCAAATATCCCTTTGCCAATTCCACAAGAACAGCCTTAGCGAAAGGCTTCTTGAAGGGAAAGATGTAACTCTGTGAGATGAATTAAGAGAACACAGAGTAGTTTCTCAGAAAGCTTCTTTCCAGTTTTGAACGGAAGATATTTCCTTTTTCACTGTAACTCTCTATGGGCTTCCAAATATCCCTTTGCCAATTCCACAAGAACAGACTTAGCGAAAAGCTTCTTGAAGGGAAAGATGTAACTCTGTGAGACGAATTAACAGAACACAGAGCAGTTTCTCAGAAAGCTTCTTTCCAGTTTTGAACGGAAGATATTTCCTTTTTCCCCATAGCCCACTATGGGCTTCCAAATATCCCTTTGCCAATTCCACAAGAACAGCCTTAGCGAAAAGCTTCTTGAAGGGAAAGATGTAACTCTGTGAGATGAATTCACAGAACACAGAGCAGTTTCTCAGAAATCTTCTTTCCAGTTTTGAACGGAAGATATTTCCTTTTTCCCCATAGCCCTCTACGGGCTTCCAAATATCCCTTTGCCAATTCCACAAGAACAGCCTTAGTGAAAGGCTGCTTGAAGGGAAAGATGTAACTCTGTGAGATGAATTCACAGAACACAGAGCAGTTTCTCAGAAAGCTTCTTTCCAGTTTGGAACGGAAGATATTTCCTTTTTCACCATAGCCCACTATGGGTTTCCAAATATCCGTTTGCCAATTCCACAAGAACAGCCTTAGCGAAAGGCTTCTTGAAGGGAAAGATGTAACTCTGTGAGATGAATTCACAGAACACAGAGCAGTTTCTCAGAAAGCTTCTTTCCAGTTTTGAACGGAAGATATTTCCTTTTTCACTATAGCCCTCTAGGGGCTTCCAAATATCCCTTTGCCAATTCCACAAGAACAGCCTTAGCGAAAGGCTTCTTGAAGGGAAAGATGTAACTCTGTGAGATGAATTCACAGAACACAGAGCAGTTTCTCAGAAAGCTTCTTTCCAGTTTTGAACGGAAGATATTTCCTTTTTCACCATAGCCCTCTATGGGCTTCCAAATATCCCTTTGCCAATTCCACAAGAACAGCCTTAGCGAAAGCCCTATTGAAAGGAAAGATGTAACTCTGTGAGATGAATTCACAGAACACAGAGCAGTTTCTCAGAAAGCTTCTTTCCAGTTTTGAACGGAAGATATTTCCTTTTTCCCCATAGCCCTCTATGGGCTTCCAAATATCCCTTTGCCAATTCCACAAGAACAGCCTTAGCGAAAGGCTGCTTGAAGGGAAACATGTAACTCTGTGAGATGAATTCACAGAACACAGAGAAGTTTCTCAGAAAGCTTCTTTCCAGTTTTGAACGGAAGGTATTTCCTTTTTCACCATAGATCTCTATGGGCTTCCAAATATCCCTTTGCAAATTCCACAAGAACAGCCTTAGCGAAAGGCTTCTTGAAGGGAAAGATGTAACTCTGTGAGATGAACTAACAGAACACAGACCAGTTTCTCAGAAAGCTTCTTTCCAGTTTTGAACGGAAGATATTTCCTTTTTCACCATAGCCCTCTACGGACTTCCAAATATGCCTTTGCCAATTCCACAAGAACAGGCTTAGCGAAAGGCTTCTTGAAGGGAAAGATGTAACTCTGTGAGACGAATTAACAGAACACAGAGCAGTTTCTCAGAAAGCTTCTTTCCAGTTTTGAACGGAAGATATTTCCTTTTTCCCCATAGCCCTCTATGGGCTTCCAAATATCCCTTTGCCAATTCCACAAGAACAGCCTTAGCGAAAAGCTTCTTGATGGGAAAGATGTAACTCTGTGAGATGAATTCACAGAACACAGAGTAGTTTCTCAGAAAGCTTCTTTCCAGTTTTGAACGGAAGGTATTTCCTTTTTCACTGTGGCCCTCTATGGGTTTCCAAATATCCCCTTGCCAATTCCACAAGAACAGCCTTAGCCAAAGGCTTCTTGATGGCAAAGATGTAACTCTGTGAGGTGAATTCACAGAACACAGAGCACTTTCTCAGAAAGCTTCTTTCCAGTTTTGAACGGAAGATATTTCCTTTTTCACCATAGCCCTCTATGGGCTTCCAAATATCCCTTTGCCAATTCCACAAGAACAGCCTTAGCGAAAGGCTTCTTGAAGGGAAAGATGTAACTCTGTGAGATGAATTCACAGAACACAGAGCACTTTCTCTGAAAGCTTCTTTCCAGTTTTGAACGGAAGATTTTCCTTTTTCACTGTTACCCTATATGGGCTTCCAAATATCCCTTTGCCAATTCCACAAGTACAGACTTAGCGAAAGGCTTCTTGAAGGGAAAGATGTAACTCTGTGAGATGAATTCACAGAACACAGAGCAGTTTCTCAGAAAGCTTCTTTCCAGTTTTGAACGGAAGATATTTCCTTTTTCACTGTGGCCCTCTATGGGCTTCCAAATATCCCTTTGCCAATTCCACAGGAACAGCCTTAGCGAAAGGCTTCTTGAAGGGAAAGATGTAACTCTGTGAGATGAATTAACAGAACACAGAGCAGTTTCTCAGAAAGCTTCTTTCCAGTTTTGAACGGAAGATATTTCCTTTTTCCCCATAGCCCTCTATGAGCTTCCAAATATCCCTTTGCCAATTCCACAAGAACAGCCTTAGCGAAAGGCTTCTTGAAAGGAAAGATGTAACTCTGTGAGAGGAATTTACAGAACACAGAGCAGTTTCTCAGAAAGATTCTTTCCAGTTTTGAACGGAAGATATTTCCTTTTTCACCATAGCCCTCCATGGGCTTCCAAATATCCCTTTGCCAATTCCACAAGAAGAGACTTAGCGAAAGGCTTCTTGAAGGGAAAGATGTAACTCTGTGAGATGAATTCACAGAACACAGAGCACTTTCTCAGAAAGCTTCTTTCCAGTTTTGAACGGAAGATATTTCCTTTTTCACCATAGCCCTCTATGGGCTTCCAAATATACTTTGCCAATTCCTCAAGAACAGCCTTAGCGAAAGGCTTCTTGAAGGGAAAGATGTAACTCTGTGAGATGAATTCACAGAACACAGAGCAGATTCTCAGAAAGCTTCTTTCCAATTTTGAACGGAAGATATTTCCTTTTTCACCTTAGCCCTCTATGGGCTTCCAAATATCCCTTTGCCAATTCCACAAGAACAGCCTTAGCGAAAGGCCTATTGAAAGGAAAGATGTAACTCTGTGAGATGAATTCACAGAACACAGAGCAGTTTCTCAGAAAGCTTCTTTCCAGTTTTGAACGGAAGATATTTCCTTTTTCCCCATAGCCCTCTATGGGCTTCCAAATATCCCTTTGCGAATTCCACAAGAACAGCCTTAGCGAAAGGCTTCTTGAAGGGAAAGATGTAACTCTGTGAGATGAATTCACAGAACACACAGCAGTTTCTCAGAAAGCTTCTTTCCAGTTTTCAGCGGAAGATATTTCCTTTTTCACCATAGCCCACTATGGGCTTCCAAATATCCCTTTGCCAATTCCACAAGAAGAGCCTTAGTGAATGGCTTCTTGAAGGGAAAGATGTAGCTCTGTGAGATGAATTAACAGAACACAGAGCAGTTTCTCAGAAAGCTTCATTCCAGTTTTGAACGGAAGATATTTCCTTTTTCACTGTAACCCTCTATGGGCTTCCAAATATCCCTTTGCCAATTCCACAAGAACAGACTTAGCGAAAAGCTTCTTGAAGGGAAAGATGTAACTCTGTGAGATGAAATAAGAGAACACAGAGCAGTTTCTCAGAAAGCTTCTTTCCAGTTCTGAACGGAAGATATTTCCTTTTTCACCATAGCCCTCTATGGGCTTCCAAATATCCCTTTGCCAATTCCACAAGAACAGCCTTAGCGAAAGGCTTCTTGAAGGGAAAGATGTAACTCTGTGAGACGAATTAACAGAACACAGAGCAGTTTCTCAGAAACCTTCTTTCCAGTTTTGAACGGAAGATATTTCCTTTTTCCCCATAGCCCTCTAAGGGCTTCCAAATATCCCTTTGCCAATTCCACAAGAACAGCCTTAGCGAAAAGCTTCTTGATGGGAAAGATGTAACTCTGTGAGATGAATTCACAGAACACAGAGTAGTTTCTCAGAAAGCTTCTTTCCAGTTTTGAACGGAAGATATTTCCTTTTTCACTGTGGCCCTCTATGGGTTTCCAAATATCCCTTTGCCAATTCCACAAGAACAGCCTTAGCCAAAGGCTTCTTGATGGCAAAGATGTAACTCTGTGAGGTGAATTCACAGAACACAGAGCACTTTCTCAGAAAGCTTCTTTCCAGTTTTGAACGGAAGATATTTCCTTTTTCCCCATAGCCCTCTATGGGCTTCCAAATATCCCTTTGCCAATTCCACAAGAACAGCCTTAGCGAAAGGCTACTTGAAGGGAAAGATGTAACTCTGTGAGATGAATTCACAGAACACAGAGCACTTTCTCTGAAAGCTTCTTTCCAGTTTTGAACGGAAGATATTTCCTTTTTCCACATAGCCCTCTATGGGCTTCCAAATATCCCTTTGCCAATTCCACAAGAACAGCCTTAGCGAAAGGCTTCTTGAAGGGAAAGATGTAACTCTGTGAGAGGAATTCACAGAACACAGAGCAGTTTCTCAGAAAGCTTCTTTCCAGTTTTGAACGGAAGATATTTCCTTTTTCCCCATAGCCGTCTATGGGCTTCCAAATATCCCTTTGCCAATTCCACAAGAACAGGCTTAGCGAAAGGCTTCTTGAACGGAAAGATGTAACTCTGTGAGACGAATTAACAGAACACAGAGCAGTTTCTCAGAAAGCTTCTTTCCAGTTTTGAACGGAAGATATTTCCTTTTTCCCCATAGCCCTCTATGGGCTTCCAAATATCCCTTTGCCAATTCCACAAGAACAGCCTTAGCGAAAGGCTTCTTGAAAGGAAAGATGTAACTCTTTGAGAGGAATTTACAGAACACAGAGCAGTTTCTCAGAAAGATTCTTTCCAGTTTTGAACGGAAGATATTTCCTTTTTCACCATAGCCCTCCATGGGCTTCCAAATATCCCTTTGCCAATTCCACAAGAAGAGACTTAGCGAAAGGCTTCTTGAAGGGAAAGATGTAACTCTGTGAGATGAATTCACAGAACACAGAGCACTTTCTCTGAAAGCTTCTTTCCAGTTTTGAACGGAAGATATTTCCTTTTTCACCATAGCCCTCTATGGAATTCCAAATATACTTTGCCAATTCCTCAAGAACAGCCTTAGCGAAAGGCTTCTTGAAGGGAAAGATGTAACTCTGTGAGATGAATTCACAGAACACAGAGCAGATTCTCAGAAAGCTTCTTTCCAGTTTTGAACGGAAGATATTTCCTTTTTCACCTTAGCCCTCTATGGGCTTCCAAATATCCCTTTGCCAATTACACAAGAACAGCCTTAGCGAAAGGCTTCTTGAAGGGAAAGATGTAACTCTGTGAGAGGAATTCACAGAACACAGAGTAGTTTCTCAGAAAGCTTCTTTCCAGTTTTGAACGGAAGATATTTCCTTTTTCACCATAGCCCTCTATTGGCTTCCAAATATCTCTTTTCCAATTCCACAAGAACAGCCTTAGCGAAAGGCCTCTTGAAGGGAAAGATGTAACTCTGTGAGATGAATTCACAGAACACAGAGCAGTTTCACAGAAAGCTTCTTTCCAGTTTTGAACGGAAGATATTTCCTTTTTCACCATAGCCCTCTATGGGCTTCCAAATATCCCTTTGCCAATTCCACAAGAACAGCCTTAGCGAAAGGCTTCTTGAAGGGAAAGATGTAACTCTGTGAGATGAATTCACAGAACACAGAGCAGTTTCACAGAAAGCTTCTTTCCAGTTTTGAACGGAAGATATTTCCTTTTTCACCATAGCCCTCTATGGGCTTCCAAATATCCCTTTGCCAATTCCACAAGAACAGCCTTAGCGAAAGGCCTCTTGAAAGGAAAGATGTAACTCTGTGAGATGAATTCACAGAACATAGAGCAGTTTCTCAGAAAGCTTCTTTCCAGTTTTGAACGGAAGATATTTCCTTTTTCACCATAGCCCTCTATGGGCTTCCAAATATCCCTTTGCCAATTCCACAAGAACAGCCTTAGCGAAAGACTTCTTGAAGGGAAAGATGTAACTCTGTGAGATGAATTAAGAGAACACAGAGCAGTTTCTCAGAAAGCTTCTTTCCAGTTCTGAACGGAAGATATTTCCTTTTTCACCATAGCCCTCCATGGGCTTCCAAATATCCCTTTGCCAATTCCACAAGAACAGCCTTAACGAAAGGCTTCTTGAAGGGAAAGATGTAACTCTGTGAGATGAATTCACAGAACACAGAGCAGTTTCTCAGAAAGCTTCTTTCCAGTTTTGAACGGAAGATATTTCCTTTTTCACTGTAGCCCTCTATGGGCTTCCAAATATCCCTTTGCCAATTCCACAAGAACAGCCTTAGCGAAAGGCTTCTTGAAGGGAAAGATGTAACTCTGTGAGAGGAATTAACAGAACACAGAGCAGTTTCTCAGAAAGCTTCTTTCCAGTTTTGAACGGAAGATATTTCCTTTTTCACCATAGCCCTCTATGGGCTTCCAAATATCCCTTTGCCAATTCCACAAGAACCGCCTTAGCGAAAGGCCTCTTGAAGGGAAAGATGTTACTCTGTGAGATGAATTCACAGAACACAGAGCAGTTTCTCAGAAAGCTTCTTTCCAGTTTTGAACGGAAGATATTTCCTTTTTACCATAGCCCTCTATGGGCTTCCAAATATCCCTTTGCCAATTCCTCAAGAACAGCCTTAGCGAAAGGCTTCTTGAAGGGAAAGATGTAACTCTGTGGCATGAATTCACAGAACACAGAGCAGTTTCTCAGAAAGCTTCTTTACAGTTTTGAACGGAAGATATTTCCTTTTTCACCATAGCCCTCTATGGGCTTCCAAATATCCCTTGTCAATTCCACAAGAACAGCCTTAGCGAAAGGCCTATTGAAAGGAAAGATGTAACTCTGTGAGATGAATTCACAGAACACAGAGCAGTTTCTCAGAAAGCTTCTTTCCAGTTTTGAACGGAAGATATTTCCTTTTTCCACGCAGCCCTCTATGGGCTTCCAAATATCCCTTTGCCAATTCCACAAGAACAGCCTTAGCGAAAGGCTTCTTGAAGGGAAAGATGTAACTCTGTGAGATGAATTAAGAGAACACAGAGCAGTTTCTCAGAAAGCTTCTTTCCAGTTCTGAACGGAAGATATTTCCTTTTTCACTGTAACCCTCTATGGGCTTCCAAACATCCCTTTGCCAATTCCACAAGAACAGACTTAGCGAAAGGCTTCTTGAAGGGAAAGATGTAACTCTGTGAGATGAAATAAGAGAACACAGAGCAGTTTCTCAGAAAGCTTCTTTCCAGTTCTGAAGGGAAGATATTTCCTTTTTCACCATAGCCCTCTATGGGCTTCAAAATATCCCTTTGCCAATTCCACAAGAACAGCCTTAGCGAAAGGCCTATTGAAAGGAAAGATGTATCTCTGTGAGATGAATTCACAGAACACAGAGCAGTTTCTCAGAAAGCTTCTTTCCAGTTTTGAACGGAAGATATTTCCTTTTTCCCCATAGCCCTCTATGGGCTTCCAAATATCCCTTTGCCAATTCCACAAGAACAGCCTTAGCTAAAGGCTTCTTGAAGGGAAAGATGTAACTCTGTGAGATGAATTAAGAGAACACAGAGCAGTTTCTCAGAAAGCTTCTTTCCAGTTTTGAACGGAAGATATTTCCTTTTTCACTGTAACCCTCTATGGGCTTCCAAATATCCCTTTGCCAATTCCACAAGAACAGACTTAGCGAAAGGCTTCTTGAAGGGAAAGATGTAACTCTGTGAGATGAATTAAGAGAACACAGAGCAGTTTCTCAGAAAGCTTCTTTCCAGTTCTGAACGGAAGATATTTCCTTTTTCACCATAGCCCTCTATGGGCTTCCAAATATCCCTTTGACAATTCCTCAAGAACAGCCTTAGCGAAAGGCTTCTTGAAGGGAAAGATGTAACTCTGTGAGATGAATTCACAGAACACAGAGCAGTTTCTCAGAAAACTTCTTTACAGTTTTGAACGGAAGATATTTCCTTTTTCAACATAGCCCTCTATGGGCTTCCAAATATCCCTTTGCCAATTCCACAAGAACAGCCTTAGCGAAAGGCCTATTGAAAGGAAAGATGTAACTCTGTGAGATGAATTCACAGAACACAGAGCAGTTTCTCAGAAAGCTTCTTTCCAGTTTTGAACGGAAGATATTTCCTTTTTCCCCATAGCCCTCTATGGGCTTCCAAATATCCCTTTGCCAATTCCACAAGAACAGCCATAGCGAAAGGCTTCTTGAAGGGAAAGATGTAACTCTGTGAGATGAATTAAGAGAACACAGAGCAGTTTCTCAGAAAGCTTCTTTCCAGTTTTGAACGGAAGATATTTCCTTTTTCACTGTAACCCTCTATGGGCTTCCAAATATCCCTTTGCCAATTCCACAAGAACAGACTTAGCGAAAGGCTTCTTGAAGGGAAAGATGTAACTCTGTGAGATGAATTAAGAGAACACAGAGCAGTTTCTCAGAAAGCTTCTTTCCAGTTCTGAACGGAAGATATTTCCTTTTTCACCATAGCCCTCTATGGGCTTCCAAATATCCCTTTGCCAATTCCACAAGAACAGCCTTAGCGAAAGGCTTCTTGAACGGAAAGATGTAACTCTGTTAGACGAATTAACAGAACACAGAGCAGTTTCTCAGAAAGCTTCTTTCCAGTTTTGAACGGAAGATATTTCCTTTTTCCCCATAGCCCTCTATGGGCTTCCAAATATCCCTTTGCCAATTCCACAAGAACAGCCTTAGCGAAAAGCTTCTTGAAGGGAAAGATGTAACTCTGTGAGATGAATTCACAGAACACAGAGCAGTTTCTCAGAAAGCTTCTTTCCAGTTTTGAACGGAAGATATTTCCTTTTTCCCCATAGCCCTCTACGGGCTTCCAAATATCCCTTTGCCAATTCCACAAGAACAGCCTTAGTGAAAGGCTGCTTGAAGGGAAAGATGTAACTCTGTGAGATGAATTCACAGAACACAGAGCAGTTTCTCAGAAAGCTTCTTTCCAGTTTGGAACGGAAGATATTTCCTTTTTCACCATAGCCCACTATGGGTTTCCAAATATCCGTTTGCCAATTCCACAAGAACAGCCTTAGCGAAAGGCTTCTTGAAAGGAAAGATGTAACTCTGTGAGAGGAATTTACAGAACACAGAGCAGTTTCTCAGAAAGCTTCTTTCCAGTTTTGAACGGAAGATATTTCCTTTTTCACCATAGCCCTCCATGGGCTTCCAAATATCCCTTTGCCAATTCCACAAGAAGAGACTTAGCGAAAGGCTTCTTGAAGGGAAAGATGTAACTCTGTGAGATGAATTCACAGAACACAGAGCACTTTCTCTGAAAGCTTCTTTCCAGTTTTGAACGGAAGATATTTCCTTTTTCACCATAGCCCTCTATGGGCTTCCAAATATCCCTTTGCCAATTCCACAAGAACAGCCTTAGCGAAAGGCCTCTTGAAAGGAAAGATGTAACTCTGTGAGATGAATTCACAGAACATAGAGCAGTTTCTCAGAAAGCTTCTTTCCAGTTTTGAACGGAAGATATTTCCTTTTTCACCATAGCCCTCTATGGGCTTCCAAATATCCCTTTGCCAATTCCACAAGAACAGCCTTAGCGAAAGGCTTCTTGAAGGGAAAGATGTAACTCTGTGAGATGAATTAAGAGAACACAGAGCAGTTTCTCAGAAAGCTTCTTTCCAGTTCTGAACGGAAGATATTTCCTTTTTCACCATAGCCCTCCATGGGCTTCCAAATATCCCTTTGCCAATTCCACAAGAACAGCCTTAACGAAAGGCTTCTTGAAAGGAAAGATGTAACTCTGTGAGATGAATTCACAGAACACAGAGCAGTTTCTCAGAAAGCTTCTTTCCAGTTTTGAACGGAAGATATTTCCTTTTTCACTGTAGCCCTCTATGGGCTTCCAAATATCCCTTTGCCAATTCCACAAGAACAGCCTTAGCGAAAGGCTTCTTGAAGGGAAAGATGTAACTCTGTGAGAGGAATTAACAGAACACAGAGCAGTTTCTCAGAAAGCTTCTTTCCAGTTTTGAACGGAAGATATTTCCTTTTTCACCATAGCCCTCTATGGGCTTCCAAATATCCCTTTGCCAATTCCACAAGAACCGCCTTAGCGAAAGGCCTCTTGAAGGGAAAGATGTTACTCTGTGAGATGAATTCACAGAACACAGAGCAGTTTCTCAGAAAGCTTCTTTCCAGTTTTGAACGGAAGATATTTCCTTTTTACCATAGCCCTCTATGGGCTTCCAAATATCCCTTTGCCAATTCCTCAAGAACAGCCTTAGCGAAAGGCTTCTTGAAGGGAAAGATGTAACTCTGTGAGATGAATTCACAGAACACAGAGCAGTTTCTCAGAAAGCTTCTTTACAGTTTTGAACGGAAGATATTTCCTTTTTCACCATAGCCCTCTATGGGCTTCCAAATATCCCTTGTCAATTCCACAAGAACAGCCTTAGCGAAAGGCCTATTGAAAGGAAAGATGTAACTCTGTGAGATGAATTCACAGAACACAGAGCAGTTTCTCAGAAAGCTTCTTTCCAGTTTTGAACGGAAGATATTTCCTTTTTCCACGCAGCCCTCTATGGGCTTCCAAATATCCCTTTGCCAATTCCACAAGAACAGCCTTAGCGAAAGGCTTCTTGAAGGGAAAGATGTAACTCTGTGAGATGAATTAAGAGAACACAGAGCAGTTTCTCAGAAAGCTTCTTTCCAGTTCTGAACGGAAGATATTTCCTTTTTCACTGTAACCCTCTATGGGCTTCCAAACATCCCTTTGCCAATTCCACAAGAACAGACTTAGCGAAAGGCTTCTTGAAGGGAAAGATGTAACTCTGTGAGATGAAATAAGAGAACACAGAGCAGTTTCTCAGAAAGCTTCTTTCCAGTTCTGAAGGGAAGATATTTCCTTTTTCACCATAGCCCTCTATGGGCTTCAAAATATCCCTTTGCCAATTCCACAAGAACAGCCTTAGCGAAAGGCCTATTGAAAGGAAAGATGTATCTCTGTGAGATGAATTCACAGAACACAGAGCAGTTTCTCAGAAAGCTTCTTTCCAGTTTTGAACGGAAGATATTTCCTTTTTCCCCATAGCCCTCTATGGGCTTCCAAATATCCCTTTGCCAATTCCACAAGAACAGCCTTAGCTAAAGGCTTCTTGAAGGGAAAGATGTAACTCTGTGAGATGAATTAAGAGAACACAGAGCAGTTTCTCAGAAAGCTTCTTTCCAGTTTTGAACGGAAGATATTTCCTTTTTCACTGTAACCCTCTATGGGCTTCCAAATATCCCTTTGCCAATTCCACAAGAACAGACTTAGCGAAAGGCTTCTTGAAGGGAAAGATGTAACTCTGTGAGATGAATTAAGAGAACACAGAGCAGTTTCTCAGAAAGCTTCTTTCCAGTTCTGAACGGAAGATATTTCCTTTTTCACCATAGCCCTCTATGGGCTTCCAAATATCCCTTTGCCAATTCCTCAAGAACAGCCTTAGCGAAAGGCTTCTTGAAGGGAAAGATGTAACTCTGTGAGATGAATTCACAGAACACAGAGCAGTTTCTCAGAAAACTTCTTTACAGTTTTGAACGGAAGATATTTCCTTTTTCAACATAGCCCTCTATGGGCTTCTAAATATCCCTTTGCCAATTCCACAAGAACAGCCTTAGCGAAAGGCCTATTGAAAGGAAAGATGTAACTCTGTGAGATGAATTCACAGAACACAGAGCAGTTTCTCAGAAAGCTTTTTTCCAGTTTTGAACGGAAGATATTTCCTTTTTCCCCATAGCCCTCTATGGGCTTCCAAATATCCCTTTGCCAATTCCACAAGAACAGCCATAGCGAAAGGCTTCTTGAAGGGAAAGATGTAACTCTGTGAGATGAATTAAGAGAACACAGAGCAGTTTCTCAGAAAGCTTCTTTCCAGTTTTGAACGGAAGATATTTCCTTTTTCACTGTAACCCTCTATGGGCTTCCAAATATCCCTTTGCCAATTCCACAAGAACAGACTTAGCGAAAGGCTTCTTGAAGGGAAAGATGTAACTCTGTGAGATGAATTAAGAGAACACAGAGCAGTTTCTCAGAAAGCTTCTTTCCAGTTCTGAACGGAAGATATTTCCTTTTTCACCATAGCCCTCTATGGGCTTCCAAATATCCCTTTGCCAATTCCACAAGAACAGCCTTAGCGAAAGGCTTCTTGAAGGGAAAGATGTAACTCTGTGAGATGAATTAAGAGAACACAGAGTAGTTTCTCAGAAAGCTTCTTTCCAGTTTTGAACGGAAGATATTTCCTTTTTCACTGTAACTCTCTATGGGCTTCCAAATATCCCTTTGCCCATTCCACAAGAACAGACTTAGCGAAAAGCTTCTTGAAGGGAAAGATGTAACTCTGTGAGATGAAATAAGAGAACACAGAGCAGTTTCTCAGAAAGCTTCTTTCCAGTTTTGAACGGAAGATATTTCCTTTTTCACTGTAGCCCTCTATGGGCTTCCAAATATCCCTTTGCCAATTCCACAAGAACAGCCTTAGCGAAAGGCCTCTTGAAGGGAAAGATGTAACTCTGTGAGATGAATTCACAGAACACAGAGCAGTTTCTCAGAAAGATTCTTTCCAATTTTGAACGGAAGATATTTCCTTTTTCACCATAGCCCTCTACGGGCTTCCAAATATGCCTTTGCCAATTCCACAAGAACAGGCTTAGCGAAAGGCTTCTTGAACGGAAAGATGTAACTCTGTTAGACGAATTAACAGAACACAGAGCAGTTTCTCAGAAAGCTTCTTTCCAGTTTTGAACGGAAGATATTTCCTTTTTCCCCATAGCCCTCTATGGGCTTCCAAATATCCCTTTGCCAATTCCACAAGAACAGCCTTAGCGAAAAGCTTCTTGAAGGGAAAGATGTAACTCTGTGAGATGAATTCACAGAACACAGAGCAGTTTCTCAGAAAGCTTCTTTCCAGTTTTGAACGGAAGATATTTCCTTTTTCCCCATAGCCCTCTACGGGCTTCCAAATATCCCTTTGCCAATTCCACAAGAACAGCCTTAGTGAAAGGCTGCTTGAAGGGAAAGATGTAACTCTGTGAGATGAATTCACAGAACACAGAGCAGTTTCTCAGAAAGCTTCTTTCCAGTTTGGAACGGAAGATATTTCCTTTTTCACCATAGCCCACTATGGGTTTCCAAATATCCGTTTGCCAATTCCACAAGAACAGCCTTAGCGAAAGGCTTCTTGAAAGGAAAGATGTAACTCTGTGAGAGGAATTTACAGAACACAGAGCAGTTTCTCAGAAAGCTTCTTTCCAGTTTTGAACGGAAGATATTTCCTTTTTCACCATAGCCCTCCATGGGCTTCCAAATATCCCTTTGCCAATTCCACAAGAAGAGACTTAGCGAAAGGCTTCTTGAAGGGAAAGATGTAACTCTGTGAGATGAATTCACAGAACACAGAGCACTTTCTCTGAAAGCTTCTTTCCAGTTTTGAACGGAAGATATTTCCTTTTTCACCATAGCCCTCTATGGGCTTCCAAATATACTTTGCCAATTCCTCAAGAACAGCCTTAGCGAAAGGCTTCTTGAAGGGAAAGATGTAACTCTGTGAGATGAATTGACAGAACACAGAGCAGTTTCTCAGAAAGCTTCTTTCCAGTTTTGAACGGAAGATATTTCCTTTTTCACCATAGCCCTCTAAGGGCCTCCAAATATCCCTTTGCCAATTCCACAAGAACAGCCTTAGCGAAAGGCCTATTGAAAGGAAAGATGTAACTCTGTGAGATAAATTCACAGAACACAGAGCAGTTTCTCAGAAAGCTTCTTTCCAGTTTTGAACGAAAGATATTTCCTTTTTCCCCATAGCCCTCTATGGGCTTCCAAATATCCCTTTGCGAATTCCACAAGAACAGCCTTAGCGAAAGGCTTCTTGAAGGGAAAGATGTAACTCTGTGAGATGAATTCACAGAACACACAGCAGTTTCTCAGAAAGCTTCTTTCCAGTTTTGAACGGAAGATATTTCCTTTTTCACCATAGCCCACTATGGGCTTCCAAATATCCCTTTGCCAATTCCACAAGAACAGCCTTAGCGAAAGGCTTCTTGAAGGGAAAGATGTACCTCTGTGAGATGAATTAAGAGAACACAGAGCAGTTTCTCAGAAAGCTTCTTTCCAGTTTTGAACGGAAGATATTTCCTTTTTCACTGTAACCCTCTATGGGCTTCCAAATATCCCTTTGCCAATTCCACAAAACAGATTTAGCGAAAGGCTTCTTGAAGGGAAAGATGTAACTCTGTGAGATGAATTAAGAGAACACAGAGCAGTTTCTCAGAAAGCTTCTTTCCAGTTCTGAACGGAAGATATTTCCTTTTTCACTGTAACCCTCTATGGGCTTCCAAATATCCCTTTGCCAATTCCACAAGAACAGACTTAGCGAAAAGCTTCTTGAAGGGAAAGATGTAACTCTGTGAGATGAAATAAGAGAACACAGAGCAGTTTCTCAGAAAGCTTCTTTCCAGTTCTGAACGGAAGATATTTCCTTTTTCACCATAGCCCCCTATGGGCTTCCAAATATCCCTTTGCCAATTCCACAAGAACAGCCTTAGCGAAAGGCTTCTTGAAGGGAAAGATGTAACTCTGTGAGATGAATTCACAGAACACAGAGCAGTTTCTCAGAAAGCTTCTTTCCAGTTTTGAACGGAAGATATTTCCTTTTTCACTGTAGCCCTCTATGGGCATCCAAATATCCCTTTGCCAATTCCACAAGAACAGCCTTAGCGAAAGGCTTCTTGAAGGGAAAGATGTAACTCTGTGAGAGGAATTCACAGAACACAGAGCAGTTTCTCAGAAAGCTTCTTTCCAGTTTTGAACGGAAGATATTTCCTTTTTCCACATAGCCCTCTATGGGCTTCCAAATATCCCTTTGCCAATTCCACAAGAACAGCCTTAGCGAAAGGCTTCTTGAAGGGAAAGATGTAACTCTGTGAGATGAATTAAGAGAACACAGAGCAGTTTCTCAGAAAGCTTCTTTCCAGTTTTGAACGGAAGATATTTCCTTTTTCACTGTAACCCTCTATGGGCTTCCAAATATCCCTTTGCCAATTCCACAAGAACAGACTTAGCGAAAGGCTTCTTGAAGGGAAAGATGTAACTCTGTGAGATGAATTAAGAGAACACAGAGGAGTTTCTCAGAAAGCTTCTTTCCAGTTCTGAACGGAAGATATTTCCTTTTTCACCATAGCCTTCTATGGGCTTCCAAATATCCCTTTGCCAATTCCACAAGAACAGCCTTAGCGAAAGGCTTCTTGAAGGGAAAGATACAACTCTGTGAGATGAATTAAGAGAACACAGAGCAGTTTCTCAGAAAGCTTCTTTCCAGTTTTGAACGGAAGATATTTCCTTTTTCACCGTAACCCTCTATGGGCTTCCAAACATCCCTTTGCCAATTCCACAAGAACAGACTTAGCGAAAGGCTTCTTGAAGGGAAAGATGTAACTCTGTGAGATGAAATAAGAGAACACCCAGCAGTTTCTCAGAAAGCTTCTTTCCAGTTCTGAATGGAAGATATTTCCTTTTTCACCATAGCCCTCTATGGGCTTCCAAATATCCCTTTGCCAATTCCACAAGAACAGCCTTAGCGAAAGGCTTCTTGAAGGGAAAGATGTAACTCTGTGAGATGAATTCACAGAACACAGAGCAGTTTCTCAGAAAGCTTCTTTCCAGTTTTGAACGGAAGATATTTCCTTTTTCACTGTAGCCCTCTATGGGCTTCCAAATATCCCTTTGCCAATTCCACAAGAACAGCCTTAGCGAAAGGCTTCTTGAAGGGAAAGATGTAACTCTGTGAGAGGAATTAACAGAACACAGAGCAGTTTCTCAGAAAGCTTCTTTCCAGTTTTGAACGGAAGATATTTCCTTTTTCACCATAGCCCTCTATGGGCTTCCAAATATCCCTTTGCCAATTCCACAAGAACCGCCTTAGCGAAAGGCCTCTTGAAGGGAAAGATGTTACTCTGTGAGATGAATTCACAGAACACAGAGCAGTTTCTCAGAAAGCTTCTTTCCAGTTTTGAACGGAAGATATTTCCTTTTTACCATAGCCCTCTATGGGATTCCAAATATCCCTTTGCCAATTCCTCAAGAACAGCCTTAGCGAAAGGCTTCTTGAAGGGAAAGATGTAACTCTGTGAGATGAATTCACAGAACACAGAGCAGTTTCTCAGAAAGCTTCTTTACAGTTTTGAACGGAAGATATTTCCTTTTTCACCATAGCCCTCTATGGGCTTCCAAATATCCCTTGCCAATTCCACAAGAACAGCCTTAGCGAAAGGCCTATTGAAAGGAAAGATGTAACTCTGTGAGATGAATTCACAGAACACAGAGCAGTTTCTCAGAAAGCTTCTTTCCAGTTTTGAACGGAAGATATTTCCTTTTTCCACACAGCCCTCTATGGGCTTCCAAATATCCCTTTGCCAATTCCACAAGAACAGCCTTAGCGAAAGGCTTCTTGAAGGGAAAGATGTAACTCTGTGAGATGAATTAAGAGAACACAGAGCAGTTTCTCAGAAAGCTTCTTTCCAGTTCTGAACGGAAGATATTTCCTTTTTCACTGTAACCCTCTATGGGCTTCCAAACATCCCTTTGCCAATTCCACAAGAACAGACTTAGCGAAAGGCTTCTTGAAGGGAAAGATGTAACTCTGTGAGATGAAATAAGAGAACACAGAGCAGTTTCTCAGAAAGCTTCTTTCCAGTTCTGAACGGAAGATATTTCCTTTTTCACCATAGCCCTCTATGGGCTTCAAAATATCCCTTTGCCAATTCCACAAGAACAGCCTTAGCGAAAGGCCTATTGAAAGGAAAGATGTATCTCTGTGAGATGAATTCACAGAACACAGAGCAGTTTCTCAGAAAGCTTCTTTCCAGTTTTGAACGGAAGATATTTCCTTTTTCCCCATAGCCCTCTATGGGCTTCCAAATATCCCTTTGCCAATTCCACAAGAACAGCCTTAGCTAAAGGCTTCTTGAAGAGAAAGATGTAACTCTGTGAGATGAATTAAGAGAACACAGAGCAGTTTCTCAGAAAGCTTCTTTCCAGTTTTGAACGGAAGATATTTCCTTTTTCACTGTAACCCTCTATGGGCTTCCAAATATCCCTTTGCCAATTCCACAAGAACAGACTTAGCGAAAGGCTTCTTGAAGGGAAAGATGTAACTCTGTGAGATGAATTAAGAGAACACAGAGCAGTTTCTCAGAAAGCTTCTTTCCAGTTCTGAACGGAAGATATTTCCTTTTTCACCATAGCCCTCTATGGGCTTCCAAATATCCCTTTGCCAATTCCTCAAGAACAGCCTTAGCGAAAGGCTTCTTGAAGGGAAAGATGTAACTCTGTGAGATGAATTCACAGAACACAGAGCAGTTTCTCAGAAAACTTCTTTACAGTTTTGAACGGAAGTTATTTCCTTTTTCAACATAGCCCTCTATGGGCTTCCAAATATCCCTTTGCCAATTCCACAAGAACAGCCTTAGCGAAAGGCCTATTGAAAGGAAAGATGTAACTCTGTGAGATGAATTCACAGAACACAGAGCAGTTTCTCAGAAAGCTTCTTTCCAGTTTTGAACGGAAGATATTTCCTTTTTCCCCATAGCCCTCTATGGCCTTCCAAATATCCCTTTGCCAATTCCACAAGAACAGACTTAGCGAAAGGCTTCTTGAAGGGAAAGATGTAACTCTGTGAGATGAATTAAGAGAACACAGAGCAGTTTCTCAGAAAGCTTCTTTCCAGTTTTGAACGGAAGATATTTCCTTTTTCACTGTAACCCTCTATGGGCTTCCAAATATCCCTTTGCCAATTCCACAAGAACAGACTTAGCGAAAGGCTTCTTGAAGGGAAAGATGTAACACTGTGAGATGAATTAAGAGAACACAGAGCAGTTTCTCAGAAAGCTTCTTTCCAGTTCTGAACGGAAGATATTTCCTTTTTCACCATAGCCCTCTATGGGCTTCCAAATATCCCTTTGCCAATTCCACAAGAACAGCCTTAGCGAAAGGCTTCTTGAAGGGAAAGATGTAACTCTGTGAGATGAATTAAGAGAACACAGAGTAGTTTCTCAGAAAGCTTCTTTCCAGTTTTGAACGGAAGATATTTCCTTTTTCACTGTAACTCTCTATGGGCTTCCAAATATCCCTTTGCCCATTCCACAAGAACAGACTTAGCGAAAAGCTTCTTGAAGGGAAAGATGTAACTCTGTGAGATGAAATAAGAGAACACAGAGCAGTTTCTCAGAAAGCTTCTTTCCAGTTTTGAACGGAAGATATTTCCTTTTTCACTGTAGCCCTCTATGGGCTTCCAAATATCCCTTTGCCAATTCCACAAGAACAGCCTTAGCGAAAGGCCTCTTGAAGGGAAAGATGTAACTCTGTGAGATGAATTCACAGAACACAGAGCAGTTTCTCAGAAAGATTCTTTCCAATTTTGAACGGAAGATATTTCCTTTTTCACCATAGCCCTCTACGGGCTTCCAAATATGCCTTTGCCAATTCCACAAGAACAGGCTTAGCGAAAGGCTTCTTGAACGGAAAGATGTAACTCTGTTAGACGAATTAACAGAACACAGAGCAGTTTCTCAGAAAGCTTCTTTCCAGTTTTGAACGGAAGATATTTCCTTTTTCCCCATAGCCCTCTATGGGCTTCCAAATATCCCTTTGCCAATTCCACAAGAACAGCCTTAGCGAAAAGCTTCTTGAAGGGAAAGATGTAACTCTGTGAGATGAATTCACAGAACACAGAGCAGTTTCTCAGAAAGCTTCTTTCCAGTTTTGAACGGAAGATATTTCCTTTTTCCCCATAGCCCTCTACGGGCTTCCAAATATCCCTTTGCCAATTCCACAAGAACAGCCTTAGTGAAAGGCTGCTTGAAGGGAAAGATGTAACTCTGTGAGATGAATTCACAGAACACAGAGCAGTTTCTCAGAAAGCTTCTTTCCAGTTTGGAACGGAAGATATTTCCTTTTTCACCATAGCCCACTATGGGTTTCCAAATATCCGTTTGCCAATTCCACAAGAACAGCCTTAGCGAAAGGCTTCTTGAAAGGAAAGATGTAACTCTGTGAGAGGAATTTACAGAACACAGAGCAGTTTCTCAGAAAGCTTCTTTCCAGTTTTGAACGGAAGATATTTCCTTTTTCACCATAGCCCTCCATGGGCTTCCAAATATCCCTTTGCCAATTCCACAAGAAGAGACTTAGCGAAAGGCTTCTTGAAGGGAAAGATGTAACTCTGTGAGATGAATTCACAGAACACAGAGCACTTTCTCTGAAAGCTTCTTTCCAGTTTTGAACGGAAGATATTTCCTTTTTCACCATAGCCGTCTATGGGCTTCCAAATATACTTTGCCAATTCCTCAAGAACAGCCTTAGCGAAAGGCTTCTTGAAGGGAAAGATGTAACTCTGTGAGATGAATTGACAGAACACAGAGCAGTTTCTCAGAAAGCTTCTTTCCAGTTTTGAACGGAAGATATTTCCTTTTTCACCATAGCCCTCTAAGGGCCTCCAAATATCCCTTTGCCAATTCCACAAGAACAGCCTTAGCGAAAGGCCTATTGAAAGGAAAGATGTAACTCTGTGAGATAAATTCACAGAACACAGAGCAGTTTCTCAGAAAGCTTCTTTCCAGTTTTGAACGAAAGATATTTCCTTTTTCCCCATAGCCCTCTATGGGCTTCCAAATATCCCTTTGCGAATTCCACAAGAACAGCCTTAGCGAAAGGCTTCTTGAAGGGAAAGATGTAACTCTGTGAGATGAATTCACAGAACACACAGCAGTTTCTCAGAAAGCTTCTTTCCAGTTTTGAACGGAAGATATTTCCTTTTTCACCATAGCCCACTATGGGCTTCCAAATATCCCTTTGCCAATTCCACAAGAACAGCCTTAGCGAAAGGCTTCTTGAAGGGAAAGATGTACCTCTGTGAGATGAATTAAGAGAACACAGAGCAGTTTCTCAGAAAGCTTCTTTCCAGTTTTGAACGGAAGATATTTCCTTTTTCACTGTAACCCTCTATGGGCTTCCAAATATCCCTTTGCCAATTCCACAAAACAGACTTAGCGAAAGGCTTCTTGAAGGGAAAGATGTAACTCTGTGAGATGAATTAAGAGAACACAGAGCAGTTTCTCAGAAAGCTTCTTTCCAGTTCTGAACGGAAGATATTTCCTTTTTCACTGTAACCCTCTATGGGCTTCCAAATATCCCTTTGCCAATTCCACAAGAACAGACTTAGCGAAAAGCTTCTTGAAGGGAAAGATGTAACTCTGTGAGATGAAATAAGAGAACACAGAGCAGTTTCTCAGAAAGCTTCTTTCCAGTTCTGAACGGAAGATATTTCCTTTTTCACCATAGCCCTCTATGGGCTTCCAAATATCCCTTTGCCAATTCCACAAGAACAGCCTTAGCGAAAGGCTTCTTGAAGGGAAAGATGTAACTCTGTGAGATGAATTCACAGAACACAGAGCAGTTTCTCAGAAAGCTTCTTTCCAGTTTTGAACGGAAGATATTTCCTTTTTCACTGTAGCCCTCTATGGGCATCCAAATATCCCTTTGCCAATTCCACAAGAACAGCCTTAGCGAAAGGCTTCTTGAAGGGAAAGATGTAACTCTGTGAGAGGAATTAACAGAACACAGAGCAGTTTCTCAGAAAGCTTCTTTCCAGTTTTGAACGGAAGATATTTCCTTTTTCCACATAGCCCTCTATGGGCTTCCAAATATCCCTTTGCCAATTCCACAAGAACAGCCTTAGCGAAAGGCTTCTTGAAGGGAAAGATGTAACTCTGTGAGATGAATTAAGAGAACACAGAGCAGTTTCTCAGAAAGCTTCTTTCCAGTTTTGAACGGAAGATATTTCCTTTTTCACTGTAACCCTCTATGGGCTTCCAAATATCCCTTTGCCAATTCCACAAGAACAGACTTAGCGAAAGGCTTCTTGAAGGGAAAGATGTAACTCTGTGAGATGAATTAAGAGAACACAGAGGAGTTTCTCAGAAAGCTTCTTTCCAGTTCTGAACGGAAGATATTTCCTTTTTCACCATAGCCTTCTATGGGCTTCCAAATATCCCTTTGCCAATTCCACAAGAACAGCCTTAGCGAAAGGCTTCTTGAAGGGAAAGATATAACTCTGTGAGATGAATTAAGAGAACACAGAGCAGTTTCTCAGAAAGCTTCTTTCCAGTTTTGAACGGAAGATATTTCCTTTTTCACTGTAACCCTCTATGGGCTTCCAAACATCCCTTTGCCAATTCCACAAGAACAGACTTAGCGAAAGGCTTCTTGAAGGGAAAGATGTAACTCTGTGAGATGAAATAAGAGAACACCCAGCAGTTTCTCAGAAAGCTTCTTTCCAGTTCTGAATGGAAGATATTTCCTTTTTCACCATAGCCCTCTATGGGCTTCCAAATATCCCTTTGCCAATTCCACAAGAACAGCCTTAGCGAAAGGCTTCTTGAAGGGAAAGATGTAACTCTGTGAGATGAATTCACAGAACACAGAGCAGTTTCTCAGAAAGCTTCTTTCCAGTTTTGAACGGAAGATATTTCCTTTTTCACTGTAGCCCTCTATGGGCTTCCAAATATCCCTTTGCCAATTCCACAAGAACAGCCTTAGCGAAAGGCTTCTTGAAGGGAAAGATGTAACTCTGTGAGAGGAATTAACAGAACACAGAGCAGTTTCTCAGAAAGCTTCTTTCCAGTTTTGAACGGAAGATATTTCCTTTTTCACCATAGCCCTCTATGGGCTTCCAAATATCCCTTTGCCAATTCCACAAGAACCGCCTTAGCGAAAGGCCTCTTGAAGGGAAAGATGTTACTCTGTGAGATGAATTCACAGAACACAGAGCAGTTTCTCAGAAAGCTTCTTTCCAGTTTTGAACGGAAGATATTTCCTTTTTACCATAGCCCTCTATGGGATTCCAAATATCCCTTTGCCAATTCCTCAAGAACAGCCTTAGCGAAAGGCTTCTTGAAGGGAAAGATGTAACTCTGTGAGATGAATTCACAGAACACAGAGCAGTTTCTCAGAAAGCTTCTTTACAGTTTTGAACGGAAGATATTTCCTTTTTCACCATAGCCCTCTATGGGCTTCCAAATATCCCTTGCCAATTCCACAAGAACAGCCTTAGCGAAAGGCCTATTGAAAGGAAAGATGTAACTCTGTGAGATGAATTCACAGAACACAGAGCAGTTTCTCAGAAAGCTTCTTTCCAGTTTTGAACGGAAGATATTTCCTTTTTCCACACAGCCCTCTATGGGCTTCCAAATATCCCTTTGCCAATTCCACAAGAACAGCCTTAGCGAAAGGCTTCTTGAAGGGAAAGATGTAACTCTGTGAGATGAATTAAGAGAACACAGAGCAGTTTCTCAGAAAGCTTCTTTCCAGTTCTGAACGGAAGATATTTCCTTTTTCACTGTAACCCTCTATGGGCTTCCAAACATCCCTTTGCCAATTCCACAAGAACAGACTTAGCGAAAGGCTTCTTGAAGGGAAAGATGTAACTCTGTGAGATGAAATAAGAGAACACAGAGCAGTTTCTCAGAAAGCTTCTTTCCAGTTCTGAACGGAAGATATTTCCTTTTTCACCATAGCCCTCTATGGGCTTCAAAATATCCCTTTGCCAATTCCACAAGAACAGCCTTAGCGAAAGGCCTATTGAAAGGAAAGATGTATCTCTGTGAGATGAATTCACAGAACACAGAGCAGTTTCTCAGAAAGCTTCTTTCCAGTTTTGAACGGAAGATATTTCCTTTTTCCCCATAGCCCTCTATGGGCTTCCAAATATCCCTTTGCCAATTCCACAAGAACAGCCTTAGCTAAAGGCTTCTTGAAGGGAAAGATGTAACTCTGTGAGATGAATTAAGAGAACACAGAGCAGTTTCTCAGAAAGCTTCTTTCCAGTTTTGAACGGAAGATATTTCCTTTTTCACTGTAACCCTCTATGGGCTTCCAAATATCCCTTTGCCAATTCCACAAGAACAGACTTAGCGAAAGGCTTCTTGAAGGGAAAGATGTAACTCTGTGAGATGAATTAAGAGAACACAGAGCAGTTTCTCAGAAAGCTTCTTTCCAGTTCTGAACGGAAGATATTTCCTTTTTCACCATAGCCCTCTATGGGCTTCCAAATATCCCTTTGCCAATTCCTCAAGAACAGCCTTAGCGAAAGGCTTCTTGAAGGGAAAGATGTAACTCTGTGAGATGAATTCACAGAACACAGAGTAGTTTCTCAGAAAACTTCTTTACAGTTTTGAACGGAAGTTATTTCCTTTTTCAACATAGCCCTCTATGGGCTTCCAAATATCCCTTTGCCAATTCCACAAGAACAGCCTTAGCGAAAGGCCTATTGAAAGGAAAGATGTAACTCTGTGAGATGAATTCACAGAACACAGAGCAGTTTCTCAGAAAGCTTCTTTCCAGTTTTGAACGGAAGATATTTCCTTTTTCCCCATAGCCCTCTATGGCCTTCCAAATATCCCTTTGCCAATTCCACAAGAACAGACTTAGCGAAAGGCTTCTTGAAGGGAAAGATGTAACTCTGTGAGATGAATTAAGAGAACACAGAGCAGTTTCTCAGAAAGCTTCTTTCCAGTTTTGAACGGAAGATATTTCCTTTTTCACTGTAACCCTCTATGGGCTTCCAAATATCCCTTTGCCAATTCCACAAGAACAGACTTAGCGAAAGGCTTCTTGAAGGGAAAGATGTAACACTGTGAGATGAATTAAGAGAACACAGAGCAGTTTCTCAGAAAGCTTCTTTCCAGTTCTGAACGGAAGATATTTCCTTTTTCACCATAGCCCTCTATGGGCTTCCAAATATCCCTTTGCCAATTCCACAAGAACAGCCTTAGCGAAAGGCTTCTTGAAGGGAAAGATGTAACTCTGTGAGATGAATTAAGAGAACACAGAGTAGTTTCTCAGAAAGCTTCTTTCCAGTTTTGAACGGAAGATATTTCCTTTTTCACTGTAACTCTCTATGGGCTTCCAAATATCCCTTTGCCCATTCCACAAGAACAGACTTAGCGAAAAGCTTCTTGAAGGGAAAGATGTAACTCTGTGAGATGAAATAAGAGAACACAGAGCAGTTTCTCAGAAAGCTTCTTTCCAGTTTTGAACGGAAGATATTTCCTTTTTCACTGTAGCCCTCTATGGGCTTCCAAATATCCCTTTGCCAATTCCACAAGAACAGCCTTAGCGAAAAGCTTCTTGAAGGGAAAGATGTAACTCTGTGAGATGAATTCACAGAACACAGAGCAGGTTCTCAGAAAGCTTCTTTCCAGGTTTGAACGGAAGATATTTCCTTTTTCCCCATAGCCCTCTACGGGCTTCCAAATATCCCTTTGCCAATTCCACAAGAACAGCCTTAGTGAAAGGCTGCTTGAAGGGAAAGATGTAACTCTGTGAGATGAATTCACAGAACACAGAGCATTTTCTCAGAAAGCTTCTTTCCAGTTTGGAACGGAAGATATTTCCTTTTTCACCATAGCCCACTATGGGTTTCCAAATATCCGTTTGCCAATTCCACAAGAACAGCCTTAGCGAAAGGCTTCTTGAAAGGAAAGATGTAACTCTGTGAGAGGAATTTACAGAACACAGAGCAGTTTCTCAGAAAGCTTCTTTCCAGTTTTGAACGGAAGATATTTCCTTTTTCACCATAGCCCTCCATGGGCTTCCAAATATCCCTTTGCCAATTCCACAAGAAGAGACTTAGCGAAAGGCTTCTTGAAGGGAAAGATGTAACTCTGTGAGATGAATTCACAGAACACAGAGCACTTTCTCTGAAAGCTTCTTTCCAGTTTTGAACGGAAGATATTTCCTTTTTCACCATAGCCCTCTATGGGCTTCCAAATATACTTTGCCAATTCCTCAAGAACAGCCTTAGCGAAAGGCTTCTTGAAGGGAAAGATGTAACTCTGTGAGATGAATTGACAGAACACAGAGCAGTTTCTCAGAAAGCTTCTTTCCAGTTTTGAACGGAAGATATTTCCTTTTTCACCATAGCCCTCTAAGGGCCTCCAAATATCCCTTTGCCAATTCCACAAGAACAGCCTTAGCGAAAGGCCTATTGAAAGGAAAGATGTAACTCTGTGAGATGAATTCACAGAACACAGAGCAGTTTCTCAGAAAGCTTCTTTCCAGTTTTGAACGGAAGATATTTCCTTTTTCCCCATAGCCCTCTATGGGCTTCCAAATATCCCTTTGCGAATTCCACAAGAACAGCCTTAGCGAAAGGCTTCTTGAAGGGAAAGATGTAACTCTGTGAGATGAATTCACAGAACACACAGCAGTTTCTCAGAAAGCTTCTTTCCAGTTTTGAACGGAAGATATTTCCTTTTTCACCATAGCCCACTATGGGCTTCCAAATATCCCTTTGCCAATTCCACAAGAAGAGCCTTAGTGAAAGGCTTCTTGAAGGGAAAGATGTAACTCTGTGAGATGAATTAACAGAACACAGAGCAGTTTCTCAGAAAGCTTCATTCCAGTTTTGAACGGAAGATATTTCCTTTTTCACTGTAACCCTCTATTGGCTTCCAAATATCCCTTTGCCAATTCCACAAGAACAGCCTTAGCGAAAGGCTTCTTGAAGGGAAAGATGTAACTCTGTGAGAGGAATTAACAGAACACAGAGCAGTTTCTCAGAAAGCTTCTTTCCAGTTTTGAACGGAAGATATTTCCTTTTTCACCATAGCCCTCTATGGGCTGCCAAATATCCCTTTGCCAATTCCACAAGAACCGCCTTAGCGAAAGGCCTCTTGAAGGGAATGATGTTACTCTGTGAGATGAATTCACAGAACACAGAGCAGTTTCTCAGAAAGCTTCTTTCCAGTTTTGAACGGAAGATATTTCCTTTTTCACCATAGCCCTCTATGGGCTTCCAAATATCCCTTTGCCAATTCCTCAAGAACAGCCTTAGCGAAAGGCTTCTTGAAGGGAAAGATGTAACTCTGTGAGATGAATTCACAGAACACAGAGCAGTTTCTCAGAAAGCTTCTTTACAGTTTTGAACGGAAGATATTCCCTTTTTCACCATAGCCCTCTATGGGCTTCCAAATATCCCTTTGCCAATTCCACAAGAACAGCCTTAGCGAAAGGCCTATTGAAAGGAAAGATGTAACTCTGTGAGATGAATTCACAGAACACAGAGCAGTTTCTCAGAAAGCTTCTTTCCAGTTTTGAACGGAAGATATTTCCTTTTTCCACATAGCCCTCTATGGGCTTCCAAATATCCCTTTGCCAATTCCACAAGAACAGCCTTAGCGAAAGGCTTCTTGAAGGGAAAGATGTAACTCTGTGAGATGAATTAAGAGAACACAGAGCAGTTTCTCAGAAAGCTTCTTTCCAGTTTTGAACGGAAGATATTTCCTTTTTCACTGTAACCCTCTATGGGCTTCCAAATATCCCTTTGCCAATTCCACAAAACAGACTTAGCGAAAGGCTTCTTGAAGGGAAAGATGTAACTCTGTGAGATGAATTAAGAGAACACAGAGCAGTTTCTCAGAAAGCTTCTTTCCAGTTCTGAACGGAAGATATTTCCTATTTCACCATAGCCCTCTATGGGCTTCCAAATATCCCTTTGCCAATTCCACAAGAACAGCCTTAGCGAAAGGCTTCTTGAAGGGAAAGATGTAACTCTGTGAGATGAATTAAGAGAACACAGAGCAGTTTCTCAGAAAGCTTCTTTCCAGTTTTGAACGGAAGATATTTCCTTTTTCACTGTAACCCTCTATGGGCTTCCAAACATCCCTTTGCCAATTCCACAAGAACAGACTTAGCGAAAGGCTTCTTGAAGGGAAAGATGTAACTCTGTGAGATGAAATAAGAGAACACAGAGCAGTTTCTCAGAAAGCTTCTTTCCAGTTTTGAACGGAAGATATTTCCTTTTTCACCATAGCCCTCTATGGGCTTCCAAATATCCCTTTGCCAATTCCACAAGAACAGCCTTAGCGAAAGGCTTCTTGAAGGGAAAGATGTAACTCTGTGAGATGAATTCACAGAACACACAGCAGTTTCTCAGAAAGCTTCTTTCCAGTTTTCAGCGGAAGATATTTCCTTTTTCACCATAGCCCTCTATGGGCTTCCAAATATCCCTTTGCCAATTCCACAAGAAGAGCCTTAGTGAAAGGCTTCTTGAAGGGAAAGATGTAACTCTGTGAGATGAATTAACAGAACACTGAGCAGTTTCTCAGAAAGCTTCATTCCAGTTTTGAACGGAAGATATTTCCTTTTTCACTGTAACCCTCTATGGGCTTCCAAATATCCCTTTGCCAATTCCACAAGAACAGACTTAGCGAAAAGCTTCTTGAAGGGAAAGATGTAACTCTGTGAGATGAAATAAGAGAACACAGAGGAGTTTCTCAGAAAGCTTCTTTCCAGTTCTGAACGGAAGATATTTCCTTTTTCACCATAGCCTTCTATGGGCTTCCAAATATGCCTTTGCCAATTCCACAAGAACAGCCTTAGCGAAAGGCTTCTTGAAGGGAAAGATGTAACTCTGTGAGATGAATTAAGAGAACACAGAGCAGTTTCTCAGAAAGCTTCTTTCCAGTTTTGAACGGAAGATATTTCCTTTTTCACTGTAACCCTCTATGGGCTTCCAAACATCCCTTTGCCAATTCCACAAGAACAGACTTAGCGAAAGGCTTCTTGAAGGGAAAGATGTAACTCTGTGAGATGAAATAAGAGAACACCCAGCAGTTTCTCAGAAAGCTTCTTTCCAGTTCTGAATGGAAGATATTTCCTTTTTCACCATAGCCCTCTATGGGCTTCCAAATATCCCTTTGCCAATTCCACAAGAACAGCCTTAGCGAAAGGCATCTTGAAGGGAAAGATGTAACTCTGTGAGATGAATTCACAGAACACAGAGCAGTTTCTCAGAAAGCTTCTTTCCAGTTTTGAACGGAAGATATTTCCTTTTTCACTGTAGCCCTCTATGGGCTTCCAAATATCCCTTTGCCAATTCCACAAGAACAGCCTTAGCGAAAGGCTTCTTGAAGGGAAAGATGTAACTCTGTGAGAGGAATTAACAGAACACAGAGCAGTTTCTCAGAAAGCTTCTTTCCAGTTTTGAACGGAAGATATTTCCTTTTTCACCATAGCCCTCTATGGGCTTCCAAATATCCCTTTGCCAATTCCACAAGAACCGCCTTAGCGAAAGGCCTCTTGAAGGGAAAGATGTTACTCTGTGAGATGAATTCACAGAACACAGAGCAGTTTCTCAGAAAGCTTCTTTCCAGTTTTGAACGGAAGATATTTCCTTTTTACCATAGCCCTCTATGGGCTTCCAAATATCCCTTTGCCAATTCCTCAAGAACAGCCTTAGCGAAAGGCTTCTTGAAGGGAAAGATGTAACTCTGTGAGATGAATTCACAGAACACAGAGCAATTTCTCAGAAAGCTTCTTTACAGTTTTGAACGGAAGATATTTCCTTTTTCACCATAGCCCTCTATGGGCTTCCAAATATCCCTTGCCAATTCCACAAGAACAGCCTTAGCGAAAGGCCTATTGAAAGGAAAGATGTAACTCTGTGAGATGAATTCACAGAACACAGAGCAGTTTCTCAGAAAGCTTCTTTCCAGTTTTGAACGGAAGATATTTCCTTTTTCCACACAGCCCTCTATGGGCTTCCAAATATCCCTTTGCCAATTCCACAAGAACAGCCTTAGCGAAAGGCTTCTTGAAGGGAAAGATGTAACTCTGTGAGATGAATTAAGAGAACACAGAGCAGTTTCTCAGAAAGCTTCTTTCCAGTTCTGACCGGAAGATATTTCCTTTTTCACCATAGCCCTCTATGGGCTTCAAAATATCCCTTTTCCAATTCCACAAGAACAGCCTTAGCGAAAGGCCTATTGAAAGGAAAGATGTATCTCTGTGAGATGAATTCACAGAACACAGAGCAGTTTCTCAGAAAGCTTCTTTCCAGTTTTGAACGGAAGATATTTCCTTTTTCCCCATAGCCCTCTATGGGCTTCCAAATATCCCTTTGCCAATTCCACAAGAACAGCCTTAGCTAAAGGCTTCTTGAAGGGAAAGATGTAACTCTGTGAGATGAATTAAGAGAACACAGAGCAGTTTCTCAGAAAGCTTCTTTCCAGTTTTGAACGGAAGATATTTCCTTTTTCACTGTAACCCTCTATGGGCTTCCAAATATCCCTTTGCCAATTCCACAAGAACAGACTTAGCGAAAGGCTTCTTGAAGGGAAAGATGTAACTCTGTGAGATGAATTAAGAGAACACAGAGCAGTTTCTCAGAATGCTTCTTTCCAGTTCTGAACGGAAGATATTTCCTTTTTCACCATAGCCCTCTATGGGCTTCCAAATATCCCTTTGCCAATTCCTCAAGAACAGCCTTAGCGAAAGGCTTCTTGAAGGGAAAGATGTAACTCTGTGAGATGAATTCACAGAACACAGAGCAGTTTCTCAGAAAACTTCTTTACAGTTTTGAACGGAAGATATTTCCTTTTTCAACATAGCCCTCTATGGGCTTCCAAATATCCCTTTGCCAATTCCACAAGAACAGCCTTAGCGAAAGGCCTATTGAAAGGAAAGATGTAACTCTGTGAGATGAATTCACAGAACACAGAGCAGTTTCTCAGAAAGCTTCTTTCCAGTTTTGAACGGAAGATATTTCCTTTTTCCCCATAGCCCTCTATGGGCTTCCAAATATCCCTTTGCCAATTCCACAAAAACAGCCATAGCGAAAGGCTTCTTGAAGGGAAAGATGTAACTCTGTGAGATGAATTAAGAGAACACAGAGCAGTTTCTCAGAAAGCTTCTTTCCAGTTTTGAACGGAAGATATTTCCTTTTTCACTGTAACCCTCTATGGGCTTCCAAATATCCCTTTGCCAATTCCACAAGAACAGACTTAGCGAAAGGCTTCTTGAAGGGAAAGATGTAACTCTGTGAGATGAATTCACAGAACACAGAGCACTTTCTCTGAAAGCTTCTTTCCAGTTTTGAACGGAAGATATTTCCTTTTTCACCATAGCCCTCTATGGGCTTCCAAATATACTTTGCCAATTCCTCAACAACAGCCTTAGCGAAAGGCTTCTTGAAGGGAAAGATGTAACTCTGTGAGATGAATTGACAGAACACAGAGCAGTTTCTCAGAAAGCTTCTTTCCAGTTTTGAACGGAAGATATTTCCTTTTTCACCATAGCCCTCTAAGGGCCTCCAAATATCCCTTTGCCAATTCCACAAGAACAGCCTTAGCGAAAGGCCTATTGAAAGGAAAGATGTAACTCTGTGAGATGAATTCACAGAACACGGAGCAGTTTCTCAGAAAGCTTCTTTCCAGTTTTGAACGGAAGATATTTCCTTTTTCCCCATAGCCCTCTATGGGCTTCCAAATATCCCTTTGCGAATTCCACAAGAACAGCCTTAGCGAAAGGCTTCTTGAAGGGAAAGATGTAACTCTGTGAGATGAATTCACAGAACACACAGCAGTTTCTCAGAAAGCTTCTTTCCAGTTTTGAACGGAAGATATTTCCTTTTTCACCATAGCCCACTATGGGCTTCCAAATATCCCTTTGCCAATTCCACAAGAAGAGCCTTAGTGAAAGGCTTCTTGAAGGGAAAGATGTAACTCTGTGAGATGAATTAACAGAACACAGAGCAGTTTCTCAGAAAGCTTCATTCCAGTTTTGAACTGAAGATATTTCCTTTTTCACTGTAACCCTCTATGGGCTTCCAAATATCCCTTTGCCAATTCCACAAGAACAGACTTAGCGAAAAGCTTCTTGAAGGGAAAGATGTAACTCTGTGAGATGAAATAAGAGAACACAGAGCAGTTTCTCAGAAAGCTTCTTTCCAGTTCTGAACGGAAGATATTTCCTTTTTCACCATAGCCCTCTATGGGCTTCCAAATATCCCTTTGCCAATTCCACAAGAACAGCCATAGCGAAAGGCTTCTTGAAGGGAAAGATGTAACTCTGTGAGATGAATTCACAGAACACAGAGCAGTTTCTCAGAAAGCTTCTTTCCAGTTTTGAACGGAAGATATTTCCTTTTTCACTGTAGCCCTCTATGGGCTTCCAAATATCCCTTTGCCAATTCCACAAGAACAGCCTTAGCGAAAGGCTTCTTGAAGGGAAAGATGTAACTCTGTGAGAGGAATTAACAGAACACAGAGCAGTTTCTCAGAAAGCTTCTTTCCAGTTTTGAACGGAAGATATTTCCTTTTTCACCATAGCCCTCTATGGGCTTCCAAATATCCCTTTGCCAATTCCACAAGAACCGCCTTAGCGAAAGGCCTCTTGAAGGGAAAGATGTTACTCTGTGAGATGAATTCACAGAACACAGAGCAGTTTCTCAGAAAGCTTCTTTCCAGTTTTGAACGGAAGATATTTCCTTTTTCACCATAGCCCTCTATGGGCTTCCAAATATCCCTTTGCCAATTCCACAAGAACAGCCTTAGCGAAAGGCTTCTTGAACGGAAAGATGTAACTCTGTGAGATGAATTAAGAGAACACAGAGCAGTTTCTCAGAAAGCTTCTTTCCAGTTTTGAACGGAAGATATTTCCTTTTTCACTGTAACCCTCTATGGGCTTCCAAATATCCCTTTGCCAATTCCACAAGAACAGACTTAGCGAAAAGCTTCTTGAAGGGAAAGATGTAACTCTGTGAGATGAAATAAGAGAACACAGAGCAGTTTCTCAGAAAGCTTCTTTCCAGTTCTGAACGGAAGATATTTCCTTTTTCACCATAGCCCCCTATGGGCTTCCAAATATCCCTTTGCCAATTCCACAAGAACAGCCTTAGCGAAAGGCTTCTTGAAGGGAAAGATGTAACTCTGTGAGATGAATTCACAGAACACAGAGCAGTTTCTCAGAAAGCTTCTTTCCAGTTTTGAACGGAAGATATTTCCTTTTTCACTGTAGCCCTCTATGGGCTTCCAAATATCCCTTTGCCAATTCCACAAGAACAGCCTTAGCGAAAGGCTTCTTGAAGGGAAAGATGTAACTCTGTGAGAGGAATTAACAGAACACAGAGCAGTTTCTCAGAAAGCTTCTTTCCAGTTTTGAACGGAAGATATTTCCTTTTTCCACATAGCCCTCTATGGGCTTCCAAATATCCCTTTGCCAATTCCACAAGAACCGCCTTAGCGAAAGGCTTCTTGAAGGGAAAGATGTAACTCTGTGAGATGAATTAAGAGAACACAGAGCAGTTTCTCAGAAAGCTTCTTTCCAGTTTTGAACGGAAGATATTTCCTTTTTCACTGTAACCCTCTATGGGCTTCCAAATATCCCTTTGCCAATTCCACAAAACAGACTTAGCGAAAGGCTTCTTGAAGGGAAAGATGTAACTCTGTGAGATGAATTAAGAGAACACAGAGCAGTTTCTCAGAAAGCTTCTTTCCAGTTCTGAACGGAAGATATTTCCTATTTCACCATAGCCCTCTATGGGCTTCCAAATATCCCTTTGCCAATTCCACAAGAACAGCCTTAGCGAAAGGCTTCTTGAAGGGAAAGATGTAACTCTGTGAGATGAATTAAGAGAACACAGAGCAGTTTCTCAGAAAGCTTCTTTCCAGTTTTGAACGGAAGATATTTCCTTTTTCACTGTAACCCTCTATGGGCTTCCAAACATCCCTTTGCCAATTCCACAAGAACAGACTTAGCGAAAGGCTTCTTGAAGGGAAAGATGTAACTCTGTGAGATGAAATAAGAGAACACAGAGCAGTTTCTCAGAAAGCTTCTTTCCAGTTTTGAACGGAAGATATTTCCTTTTTCACCATAGCCCTCTATGGGCTTCCAAATATCCCTTTGCCAATTCCACAAGAACAGCCTTAGCGAAAGGCTTCTTGAAGGGAAAGATGTAACTCTGTGAGATGAATTCACAGAACACACAGCAGTTTCTCAGAAAGCTTCTTTCCAGTTTTCAGCGGAAGATATTTCCTTTTTCACCATAGCCCTCTATGGGCTTCCAAATATCCCTTTGCCAATTCCACAAGAAGAGCCTTAGTGAAAGGCTTCTTGAAGGGAAAGATGTAACTCTGTGAGATGAATTAACAGAACACTGAGCAGTTTCTCAGAAAGCTTCATTCCAGTTTTGAACGGAAGATATTTCCTTTTTCACTGTAACCCTCTATGGGCTTCCAAATATCCCTTTGCCAATTCCACAAGAACAGACTTAGCGAAAAGCTTCTTGAAGGGAAAGATGTAACTCTGTGAGATGAAATAAGAGAACACAGAGCAGTTTCTCAGAAAGCTTCTTTCCAGTTCTGAACGGAAGATATTTCCTTTTTCACCATAGCCCCCTATGGGCTTCCAAATATCCCTTTGCCAATTCCACAAGAACAGCCTTAGCGAAAGGCTTCTTGAAGGGAAAGATGTAACTCTGTGAGATGAATTCACAGAACACAGAGCAGTTTCTCAGAAAGCTTCTTTCCAGTTTTGAACGGAAGATATTTCCTTTTTCACTGTAGCCCTCTATGGGCTTCCAAATATCCCTTTGCCAATTCCACAAGAACAGCCTTAGCGAAAGGCTTCTTGAAGGGAAAGATGTAACTCTGTGAGAGGAATTAACAGAACACAGAGCAGTTTCTCAGAAAGCTTCTTTCCAGTTTTGAACGGAAGATATTTCCTTTTTCACCATAGCCCTCTATGGGCTTCCAAATATCCCTTTGCCAATTCCACAAGAACCGCCTTAGCGAAAGGCCTCTTGAAGGGAAAGATGTTACTCTGTGAGATGAATTCACAGAACACAGAGCAGTTTCTCAGAAAGCTTCTTTCCAGTTTTGAACGGAAGATATTTCCTTTTTCACCATAGCCCTCTATGGGCTTCCAAATATCCCTTTGCCAATTCCTCAAGAACAGCCTTAGCGAAAGGCTTCTTGAAGGGAAAGATGTAACTCTGTGAGATGAATTCACAGAACACAGAGCAGTTTCTCAGAAAGCTTCTTTACAGTTTTGAACGGAAGATATTTCCTTTTTTACCATAGCCCTCTATGGGCTTCCAAATATCCCTTTGCCAATTCCAGAAGAACAGCCCTAGCGAAAGGCCTATTGAAAGGAAAGATGTAACTCTGTGAGATGAATTCACAGAACACAGAGCAGTTTCTCAGAAAGCTTCTTTCCAGTTTTGAACGGAAGATATTTCCTTTTTCCACATAGCCCTCTATGGGCTTCCAAATATCCCTTTGCCAATTCCACAAGAACAGCCTTAGCGAAAGGCTTCTTGAAGGGAAAGATGTAACTCTGTGAGATGAATTAAGAGAACACAGAGCAGTTTCTCAGAAAGCTTCTTTCCAGTTTTGAACGGAAGATATTTCCTTTTTCACTGTAACCCTCTATGGGCTTCCAAATATCCCTTTGCCAATTCCACAAGAACAGACTTAGCGAAAGGCTTCTTGAAGGGAAAGATGTAACTCTGTGAGATGAATTAAGAGAACACAGAGCAGTTTCTCAGAAAGCTTCTTTCCAGTTCTGAACGGAAGATATTTCCTATTTCACCATAGCCCTCTATGGGCTTCCAAATATCCCTTTGCCAATTCCACAAGAACAGCCTTAGCGAAAGGCTTCTTGAAGGGAAAGATGTAACTCTGTGAGATGAATTAAGAGAACACAGAGCAGTTTCTCAGAAAGCTTCTTTCCAGTTTTGAACGGAAGATATTTCCTTTTTCACTGTAACCCTCTAAGGGCTTCCAAACATCCCTTTGCCAATTCCACAAGAACAGACTTAGCGAAAGGCTTCTTGAAGGGAAAGATGTAACTCTGTGAGATGAAATAAGAGAACACAGAGCAGTTTCTCAGAAAGCTTCTTTCCAGTTTTGAACGGAAGATATTTCCTTTTTCACCATAGCCCTCTATGGGCTTCCAAATATCCCTTTGCCAATTCCACAAGAACAGCCTTAGCGAAAGGCTTCTTGAAGGGAAAGATGTAACTCTGTGAGATGAATTCACAGAACACACAGCAGTTTCTCAGAAAGCTTCTTTCCAGTTTTCAGCGGAAGATATTTCCTTTTTCACCATAGCCCTCTATGGGCTTCCAAATATCCCTTTGCCAATTCCACAAGAAGAGCCTTAGTGAAAGGCTTCTTGAAGGGAAAGATGTAACTCTGTGAGATGAATTAACAGAACACTGAGCAGTTTCTCAGAAAGCTTCATTCCAGTTTTGAACGGAAGATATTTCCTTTTTCACTGTAACCCTCTATGGGCTTCCAAATATCCCTTTGCCAATTCCACAAGAACAGACTTAGCGAAAAGCTTCTTGAAGGGAAAGATGTAACTCTGTGAGATGAAATAAGAGAACACAGAGCAGTTTCTCAGAAAGCTTCTTTCCAGTTCTGAACGGAAGATATTTCCTTTTTCACCATAGCCCCCTATGGGCTTCCAAATATCCCTTTGCCAATTCCACAAGAACAGCCTTAGCGAAAGGCTTCTTGAAGGGAAAGATGTAACTCTGTGAGATGAATTCACAGAACACAGAGCAGTTTCTCAGAAAGCTTCTTTCCAGTTTTGAACGGAAGATATTTCCTTTTTCACTGTAGCCCTCTATGGGCTTCCAAATATCCCTTTGCCAATTCCACAAGAACAGCCTTAGCGAAAGGCTTCTTGAAGGGAAAGATGTAACTCTGTGAGAGGAATTAACAGAACACAGAGCAGTTTCTCAGAAAGCTTCTTTCCAGTTTTGAACGGAAGATATTTCCTTTTTCACCATAGCCCTCTATGGGCTTCCAAATATCCCTTTGCCAATTCCACAAGAACCGCCTTAGCGAAAGGCCTCTTGAAGGGAAAGATGTTACTCTGTGAGATGAATTCACAGAACACAGAGCAGTTTCTCAGAAAGCTTCTTTCCAGTTTTGAACGGAAGATATTTCCTTTTTCACCATAGCCCTCTATGGGCTTCCAAATATCCCTTTGCCAATTCCTCAAGAACAGCCTTAGCGAAAGGCTTCTTGAAGGGAAAGATGTAACTCTGTGAGATGAATTCACAGAACACAGAGCAGTTTCTCAGAAAGCTTCTTTACAGTTTTGAACGGAAGATATTTCCTTTTTCACCATAGCCCTCTATGGGCTTCCAAATATCCCTTTGCCAATTCCACAAGAACAGCCTTAGCGAAAGGCCTATTGAAAGGAAAGATGTAACTCTGTGAGATGAATTCACAGAACACAGAGCAGTTTCTCAGAAAGCTTCTTTCCAGTTTTGAACGGAAGATATTTCCTTTTTCCACATAGCCCTCTATGGGCTTCCAAATATCCCTTTGCCAATTCCACAAGAACAGCCTTAGCGAAAGGCTTCTTGAAGGGAAAGATGTAACTCTGTGAGATGAATTAAGAGAACACAGAGCAGTTTCTCAGAAAGCTTCTTTCCAGTTTTGAACGGAAGATATTTCCTTTTTCACTGTAACCCTCTATGGGCTTCCAAATATCCCTTTGCCAATTCCACAAGAACAGACTTAGCGAAAGGCTTCTTGAAGGGAAAGATGTAACTCTGTGAGATGAATTAAGAGAACACAGAGCAGTTTCTCAGAAAGCTTCTTTCCAGTTCTGAACGGAAGATATTTCCTTTTTCACCATAGCCTTCTATGGGCTTCCAAATATCCCTTTGCCAATTCCACAAGAACAGCCTTAGCGAAAGGCTTCTTGAAGGGAAAGATGTAACTCTGTGAGATGAATTAAGAGAACACAGAGCAGTTTCTCAGAAAGCTTCTTTCCAGTTTTGAACGGAAGATATTTCCTTTTTCACTGTAACCCTCTATGGGCTTCCAAACATCCCTTTGCCAATTCCACAAGAACAGACTTAGCGAAAGGCTTCTTGAAGGGAAAGATGTAACTCTGTGAGATGAATTCACAGAACACAGAGCAGTTTCTCAGAAAAATTCTTTACAGTTTTGAACGGAAGATATTTCGTTTTTCAACATAGCCCTCTATGGGCTTCCAAATATCCCTTTGCCAATTCCACAAGAACAGCCTTAGCGAAAGGCCTATTGAAAGAAAAGATGTAACTCTGTGAGATGAATTCACAGAACACAGAGCAGTTTCTCAGAAAGCTTCTTTCCAGTTTTGAACGGAAGATATTTCCTTTTTCCCCATAGCCCTCTATGGGCTTCCAAATATCCCTTTGCCAATTCCACAAGAACAGCCATAGCGAAAGGCTTCTTGAAGGGAAAGATGTAACTCTGTGAGATGAATTAAGAAAACACAGAGCAGTTTCTCAGAAAGCTTCTTTCCAGTTTTGAACGGAAGATATTTCCTTTTTCACTGTAACCCTCTATGGGCTTCCAAATATCCCTTTGCCAATTCCACAAGAACAGACTTAGCGAAAAGCTTCTTGAAGGGAAAGATGTAACTCTGTGAGATGAAATAAGAGAACACAGAGCAGTTTCTCAGAAAGCTTCTTTCCAGTTTTGAACGGAAGATATTTCCTTTTTCACTGTAGCCCTCTATGGGCTTCCAAATATCCCTTTGCCAATTCCACAAGAACAGCCTTAGCGAAAGGCCTCTTGAAGGGAAAGATGTAACTCTGTGAGATGAATTCACAGAACACAGAGCAGTTTCTCAGAAAGCTTCTTTCCAGTTTTGAACGGAAGATATTTCCTTTTTCACCATAGCCCTCTACGGGCTTCCAAATATGCCTTGGCCAATTCCACAAGAACAGGCTTAGCGAAAGGCTTCTTGAACGGAAAGATGTAACTCTGTGAGACGAATTAACAGAACACAGAGCAGTTTCTCAGAAAGCTTCTTTCCAGTTTTGAACGGAAGATATTTCCTTTTTCACCATAGCCCACTATGGGTTTCCAAATATCCGTTTGCCAATTCCACAAGAACAGCCTTAGCGAAAGGCTTCTTGAAGGGAAAGATGTAACTCTGTGAGATGAATTCACAGAACACAGAGCAGTTTCTCAGAAAGCTTCTTTCCAGTTTTGAACGGAAGATATTTCCTTTTTCACTGTAGCCCTCTATGGGCTTCCAAATATCCCTTTGCCAATTCCACAAGAACAGCCTTAGTGAAAGGCTTCTTGAAGGAAAAGATGTAACTCTGTGAGATGAATTCACAGAACACAGAGCACTTTCTCAGAAAGCTTCTTTCCAGTTTTGAACGGAAGATATTTCCTTTTTCACTGTAGCCCTCTATGGGCTTCCAAATATCCCTTTGCCAATTCCACAAGAACAGCCTTAGCGAAAGGCTTCTTGAAAGGAAAGATGTAACTCTGTGAGAGGAATTTACAGAACACAGAGCAGTTTCTCAGAAAGCTTCTTTCCAGTTTTGAACGGAAGATATTTCCTTTTTCACCATAGCCCTCCATGGGCTTCCATATATCCCTTTGCCAATTCCACAAGAAGAGACTTAGCGAAAGGCTTCTTGAAGGGAAAGATGTAACTCTGTGAGATGAATTCACAGAACACAGAGTACTTTCTCTGAAAGCTTCCTTCCAGTTTTGAACGGAAGATATTTCCTTTTTCACCATAGCCCTCTATGGGCTTCCAAATATACTTTGCCAATTCCTCAAGAACAGCCTTAGCGAAAGGCTTCTTGAAGGGAAAGATGTAACTCTGTGAGATGAATTGACAGAACACAGAGCAGTTTCTCAGAAAGCTTCTTTCCAGTTTTGAACGGAAGATATTTCCTTTTTCACCATAGCCCTCTATGGGCTTCCAAATATCCCTTTGCCAATTCCACAAGAACAGCCTTAGCGAAAGGCCTATTGAAAGGAAAGATGTAACTCTGTGAGATGAATTCACAGAACACAGAGCAGTTTCTCAGAAAGCTTCTTTCCAGTTTTGAACGGAAGATATTTCCTTTTTCCCCATAGCCCTCTATGGGCTTCCAAATATCCCTTTGCCAATTCCACAAGAACAGCCTTAGAGAAAGGCTTCTTGAAGGGAAAGATGTAACTCTGTGAGATGAATTCACAGAACACACAGCAGTTTCTCAGAAAGCTTCTTTCCAGTTTTGAACGGAAGATATTTCCTTTTTCACCATAGCCCACTATGGGCTTCCAAATATCCCTTTGCCAATTCCACAAGAAGAGCCTTAGTGAAAGGCTTCTTGAAGGGAAAGATGTAACTCTGTGAGATGAATTAACAGAACACAGAGCAGTTTCTCAGAAAGCTTCTTTCCAGTTTTGAACGGAAGATATTTCCTTTTTCACCATAGCCCTCTATGGGCTTCCAAATATCCCTTTGCCAATTCCACAAGAACCGCCTTAGCGAAAGGCCTCTTGAAGGGAAAGATGTTACTCTGTGAGATGAATTCACAGAACACAGAGCAGTTTCTCAGAAAGCTTCTTTCCAGTTTTGAACGGAAGATATTTCCTTTTTCACCATAGCCCTCTATGGGCTTCCAAATATCCCTTTGCCAATTCCTCAAGAACAGCCTTAGCGAAAGGCTTCTTGAAGGGAAAGATGTAACACTGTGAGATGAATTCACAGAACACAGAGCAGTTTCTCAGAAAGCTTCTTTACAGTTTTGAACGGAAGATATTCCCTTTTTCACCATAGCCCTCTATGGGCTTCCAAATATCCCTTTGCCAATTCCACAAGAACAGCCTTAGCGAAAGGCCTATTGAAAGGAAAGATGTAACTCTGTGAGATGAATTCACAGAACACAGAGCAGTTTCTCAGAAAGCTTCTTTCCAGTTTTGAACGGAAGATATTTCCTTTTTCCACATAGCCCTCTATGGGCTTCCAAATATCCCTTTGCCAATTCCACAAGAACCGCCTTAGCGAAAGGCTTCTTGAAGGGAAACATGTAACTCTGTGAGATGAATTAAGAGAACACAGAGCAGTTTCTCAGAAAGCTTCTTTCCAGTTTTGAACGGAAGATATTTCCTTTTTCACTGTAACCCTCTATGGGCTTCCAAATATCCCTTTGCCAATTCCACAAAACAGACTTAGCGAAAGGCTTCTTGAAGGGAAAGATGTAACTCTGTGAGATGAATTAAGAGAACACAGAGCAGTTTCTCAGAAAGCTTCTTTCCAGTTCTGAACGGAAGATATTTCCTATTTCACCATAGCCCTCTATGGGCTTCCAAATATCCCTTTGCCAATTCCACAAGAACAGCCTTAGCGAAAGGCTTCTTGAAGGGAAAGATGTAACTCTGTGAGATGAATTAAGAGAACACAGAGCAGTTTCTCAGAAAGCTTCTTTCCAGTTTTGAACGGAAGATATTTCCTTTTTCACTGTAACCCTCTATGGGCTTCCAAACATCCCTTTGCCAATTCCACAAGAACAGACTTAGCGAAAGGCTTCTTGAAGGGAAAGATGTAACTCTGTGAGATGAAATAAGAGAACACAGAGCAGTTTCTCAGAAAGCTTCTTTCCAGTTTTGAACGGAAGATATTTCCTTTTTCACCATAGCCCTCTATGGGCTTCCAAATATCCCTTTGCCAATTCCACAAGAACAGCCTTAGCGAAAGGCTTCTTGAAGGGAAAGATGTAACTCTGTGAGATGAATTCACAGAACACACAGCAGTTTCTCAGAAAGCTTCTTTCCAGTTTTCAGCGGAAGATATTTCCTTTTTCACCATAGCCCTCTATGGGCTTCCAAATATCCCTTTGCCAATTCCACAAGAAGAGCCTTAGTGAAAGGCTTCTTGAAGGGAAAGATGTAACTCTGTGAGATGAATTAACAGAACACTGAGCAGTTTCTCAGAAAGCTTCATTCCAGTTTTGAACGGAAGATATTTCCTTTTTCACTGTAACCCTCTATGGGCTTCCAAATATCCCTTTGCCAATTCCACAAGAACAGACTTAGCGAAAAGCTTCTTGAAGGGAAAGATGTAACTCTGTGAGATGAAATAAGAGAACACAGAGCAGTTTCTCAGAAAGCTTCTTTCCAGTTCTGAACGGAAGATATTTCCTTTTTCACCATAGCCCCCTATGGGCTTCCAAATATCCCTTTGCCAATTCCACAAGAACAGCCTTAGCGAAAGGCTTCTTGAAGGGAAAGATGTAACTCTGTGAGATGAATTCACAGAACACAGAGCAGTTTCTCAGAAAGCTTCTTTCCAGTTTTGAACGGAAGATATTTCCTTTTTCACTGTAGCCCTCTATGGGCTTCCAAATATCCCTTTGCCAATTCCACAAGAACAGCCTTAGCGAAAGGCTTCTTGAAGGGAAAGATGTAACTCTGTGAGAGGAATTAACAGAACACAGAGCAGTTTCTCAGAAAGCTTCTTTCCAGTTTTGAACGGAAGATATTTCCTTTTTCCACATAGCCCTCTATGGGCTTCCAAATATCCCTTTGCCAATTCCACAAGAACAGCCTTAGCGAAAGGCTTCTTGAAGGGAAAGATGTAACTCTGTGAGATGAATTAAGAGAACACAGAGCAGTTTCTCAGAAAGCTTCTTTCCAGTTTTGTACGGAAGATATTTCCTTTTTCACTGTAACCCTCTATGGGCTTCCAAATATCCCTTTGCCAATTCCACAAGAACAGACTTAGCGAAAGGCTTCTTGAAGGGAAAGATGTAACTCTGTGAGATGAATTAAGAGAACACAGAGGAGTTTCTCAGAAAGCTTCTTTCCAGTTCTGAACGGAAGATATTTCCTTTTTCACCGTAGCCTTCTATGGGCTTCCAAATATCCCTTTGCCAATTCCACAAGAACAGCCTTAGCGAAAGGCTTCTTGAAGGGAAAGATGTAACTCTGTGAGATGAATTAAGAGAACACAGAGCAGTTTCTCAGAAAGCTTCTTTCCAGTTTTGAACGGAAGATATTTCCTTTTTCACCATAGCCCTCTATGGGCTTCCAAATATCCCTTTGCCAATTCCACAAGAACAGACTTAGCGAAAGGCTTCTTGAAGGGAAAGATGTAACTCTGTGAGAGGAATTAACAGAACACAGAGCAGTTTCTCAGAAAGCTTCTTTCCAGTTTTGAACGGAAGATATTTCCTTTTTCACCATAGCCCTCTATGGGCTTCCAAATATCCCTTTGCCAATTACACAAGAACCGCCTTAGCGAAAGGCCTCTTGAAGGGAAAGATGTTACTCTGTGAGATGAATTCACAGAACACAGAGCAGTTTCTCAGAAAGCTTCTTTCCAGTTTTGAACGGAAGATATTTCCTTTTTCACCATAGCCCTCTATGGGCTTCCAAATATCCCTTTGCCAATTCCTCAAGAACAGCCTTAGCGAAAGGCTTCTTGAAGGGAAAGATGTAACTCTGTGAGATGAATTCACAGAACACAGAGCAGTTTCTCAGAAAGCTTCTTTACAGTTTTGAACGGAAGATATTTCCTTGTTCACCTTAGCCCTCTATGGGCTTCCAAATATCCCTTGCCAATTCCACAAGAACAGCCTTAGCGAAAGGCCTATTGAAAGGAAAGATGTAACTCTGTGAGATGAATTCACAGAACACAGAGCAGTTTCTCAGAAAGCTTCTTTCCAGTTTTGAACGGAAGATATTTCCTTTTTCCACATAGCCCTCTATGGGCTTCCAAATATCCCTTTGCCAATTCCACAAGAACAGCCTTAGCGAAAGGCTTCTTGAAGGGAAAGATGTAACTCTGTGAGATGAATTAAGAGAACACAGAGCAGTTTCTCAGAAAGCTTCTTTCCAGTTTTGAACGGAAGATATTTCCTTTTTCACTGTAACCCTCTATGGGCTTCCAAATATCCCTTTGCCAATTCCACAAGAACAGACTTAGCGAAAAGCTTCTTGAAGGGAAAGATGTAACTCTGTGAGATGAAATAAGAGAACACAGAGCAGTTTCTCAGAAAGCTTCTTTCCAGTTCTGAACGGAAGATATTTCCTTTTTCACCATAGCCCCCTATGGGCTTCCAAATATCCCTTTGCCAATTCCACAAGAACAGCCTTAGCGAAAGGCTTCTTGAAGGGAAAGATGTAACTCTGTGAGATGAATTCACAGAACACAGAGCAGTTTCTCAGAAAGCTTCTTTCCAGTTTTGAACGGAAGATATTTCCTTTTTCACTGTAGCCCTCTATGGGCTTCCAAATATCCCTTTGCCAATTCCACAAGAACAGCCTTAGCGAAAGGCTTCTTGAAGGGAAAGATGTAACTCTGTGAGAGGAATTAACAGAACACAGAGCAGTTTCTCAGAAAGCTTCTTTCCAGTTTTGAACGGAAGATATTTCCTTTTTCCACATAGCCCTCTATGGGCTTCCAAATATCCCTTTGCCAATTCAACAAGAACCGCCTTAGCGAAAGGCTTCTTGAAGGGAAAGATGTAACTCTGTGAGATGAATTAAGAGAACACAGAGCAGTTTCTCAGAAAGCTTCTTTCCAGTTTTGAACGGAAGATATTTCCTTTTTCACTGTAACCCTCTATGGGCTTCCAAATATCCCTTTGCCAATTCCACAAAACAGACTTAGCGAAAGGCTTCTTGAAGGGAAAGATGTAACTCTGTGAGATGAATTAAGAGAACACAGAGCAGTTTCTCAGAAAGCTTCTTTCCAGTTCTGAACGGAAGATATTTCCTATTTCACCATAGCCCTCTATGGGCTTCCAAATATCCCTTTGCCAATTCCACAAGAACAGCCTTAGCGAAAGGCTTCTTGAAGGGAAAGATGTAACTCTGTGAGATGAATTAAGAGAACACAGAGCAGTTTCTCAGAAAGCTTCTTTCCAGTTTTGAACGGAAGATATTTCCTTTTTCACTGTAACCCTCTATGGGCTTCCAAACATCCCTTTGCCAATTCCACAAGAACAGACTTAGCGAAAGGCTTCTTGAAGGGAAAGATGTAACTCTGTGAGATGAAATAAGAGAACACAGAGCAGTTTCTCAGAAAGCTTCTTTCCAGTTTTGAACGGAAGATATTTCCTTTTTCACCATAGCCCTCTATGGGCTTCCAAATATCCCTTTGCCAATTCCACAAGAACAGCCTTAGCGAAAGGCTTCTTGAAGGGAAAGATGTAACTCTGTGAGATGAATTCACAGAACACACAGCAGTTTCTCAGAAAGCTTCTTTCCAGTTTTCAGCGGAAGATATTTCCTTTTTCACCATAGCCCTCTATGGGCTTCCAAATATCCCTTTGCCAATTCCACAAGAAGAGCCTTAGTGAAAGGCTTCTTGAAGGGAAAGATGTAACTCTGTGAGATGAATTAACAGAACACTGAGCAGTTTCTCAGAAAGCTTCATTCCAGTTTTGAACGGAAGATATTTCCTTTTTCACTGTAACCCTCTATGGGCTTCCAAATATCCCTTTGCCAATTCCACAAGAACAGACTTAGCGAAAAGCTTCTTGAAGGGAAAGATGTAACTCTGTGAGATGAAATAAGAGAACACAGAGCAGTTTCTCAGAAAGCTTCTTTCCAGTTCTGAACGGAAGATATTTCCTTTTTCACCATAGCCCCCTATGGGCTTCCAAATATCCCTTTGCCAATTCCACAAGAACAGCCTTAGCGAAAGGCTTCTTGAAGGGAAAGATGTAACTCTGTGAGATGAATTCACAGAACACAGAGCAGTTTCTCAGAAAGCTTCTTTCCAGTTTTGAACGGAAGATATTTCCTTTTTCACTGTAGCCCTCTATGGGCTTCCAAATATCCCTTTGCCAATTCCACAAGAACAGCCTTAGCGAAAGGCTTCTTGAAGGGAAAGATGTAACTCTGTGAGAGGAATTAACAGAACACAGAGCAGTTTCTCAGAAAGCTTCTTTCCAGTTTTGAACGGAAGATATTTCCTTTTTCACCATAGCCCTCTATGGGCTTCCAAATATCCCTTTGCCAATTCCACAAGAACCGCCTTAGCGAAAGGCCTCTTGAAGGGAAAGATGTTACTCTGTGAGATGAATTCACAGAACACAGAGCAGTTTCTCAGAAAGCTTCTTTCCAGTTTTGAACGGAAGATATTTCCTTTTTCACCATAGCCCTCTATGGGCTTCCAAATATCCCTTTGCCAATTCCTCAAGAACAGCCTTAGCGAAAGGCTTCTTGAAGGGAAAGATGTAACTCTGTGAGATGAATTCACAGAACACAGAGCAGTTTCTCAGAAAGCTTCTTTACAGTTTTGAACGGAAGATATTTCCTTTTTTACCATAGCCCTCTATGGGCTTCCAAATATCCCTTTGCCAATTCCACAAGAACAGCCCTAGCGAAAGGCCTATTGAAAGGAAAGATGTAACTCTGTGAGATGAATTCACAGAACACAGAGCAGTTTCTCAGAAAGCTTCTTTCCAGTTTTGAACGGAAGATATTTCCTTTTTCCACATAGCCCTCTATGGGCTTCCAAATATCCCTTTGCCAATTCCACAAGAACAGCCTTAGCGAAAGGCTTCTTGAAGGGAAAGATGTAACTCTGTGAGATGAATTAAGAGAACACAGAGCAGTTTCTCAGAAAGCTTCTTTCCAGTTTTGAACGGAAGATATTTCCTTTTTCACTGTAACCCTCTATGGGCTTCCAAATATCCCTTTGCCAATTCCACAAGAACAGACTTAGCGAAAGGCTTCTTGAAGGGAAAGATGTAACTCTGTGAGATGAATTAAGAGAACACAGAGCAGTTTCTCAGAAAGCTTCTTTCCAGTTCTGAACGGAAGATATTTCCTATTTCACCATAGCCCTCTATGGGCTTCCAAATATCCCTTTGCCAATTCCACAAGAACAGCCTTAGCGAAAGGCTTCTTGAAGGGAAAGATGTAACTCTGTGAGATGAATTAAGAGAACACAGAGCAGTTTCTCAGAAAGCTTCTTTCCAGTTTTGAACGGAAGATATTTCCTTTTTCACTGTAACCCTCTAAGGGCTTCCAAACATCCCTTTGCCAATTCCACAAGAACAGACTTAGCGAAAGGCTTCTTGAAGGGAAAGATGTAACTCTGTGAGATGAAATAAGAGAACACAGAGCAGTTTCTCAGAAAGCTTCTTTCCAGTTTTGAACGGAAGATATTTCCTTTTTCACCATAGCCCTCTATGGGCTTCCAAATATCCCTTTGCCAATTCCACAAGAACAGCCTTAGCGAAAGGCTTCTTGAAGGGAAAGATGTAACTCTGTGAGATGAATTCACAGAACACACAGCAGTTTCTCAGAAAGCTTCTTTCCAGTTTTCAGCGGAAGATATTTCCTTTTTCACCATAGCCCTCTATGGGCTTCCAAATATCCCTTTGCCAATTCCACAAGAAGAGCCTTAGTGAAAGGCTTCTTGAAGGGAAAGATGTAACTCTGTGAGATGAATTAACAGAACACTGAGCAGTTTCTCAGAAAGCTTCATTCCAGTTTTGAACGGAAGATATTTCCTTTTTCACTGTAACCCTCTATGGGCTTCCAAATATCCCTTTGCCAATTCCACAAGAACAGACTTAGCGAAAAGCTTCTTGAAGGGAAAGATGTAACTCTGTGAGATGAAATAAGAGAACACAGAGCAGTTTCTCAGAAAGCTTCTTTCCAGTTCTGAACGGAAGATATTTCCTTTTTCACCATAGCCCCCTATGGGCTTCCAAATATCCCTTTGCCAATTCCACAAGAACAGCCTTAGCGAAAGGCTTCTTGAAGGGAAAGATGTAACTCTGTGAGATGAATTCACAGAACACAGAGCAGTTTCTCAGAAAGCTTCTTTCCAGTTTTGAACGGAAGATATTTCCTTTTTCACTGTAGCCCTCTATGGGCTTCCAAATATCCCTTTGCCAATTCCACAAGAACAGCCTTAGCGAAAGGCTTCTTGAAGGGAAAGATGTAACTCTGTGAGAGGAATTAACAGAACACAGAGCAGTTTCTCAGAAAGCTTCTTTCCAGTTTTGAACGGAAGATATTTCCTTTTTCACCATAGCCCTCTATGGGCTTCCAAATATCCCTTTGCCAATTCCACAAGAACCGCCTTAGCGAAAGGCCTCTTGAAGGGAAAGATGTTACTCTGTGAGATGAATTCACAGAACACAGAGCAGTTTCTCAGAAAGCTTCTTTCCAGTTTTGAACGGAAGATATTTCCTTTTTCACCATAGCCCTCTATGGGCTTCCAAATATCCCTTTGCCAATTCCTCAAGAACAGCCTTAGCGAAAGGCTTCTTGAAGGGAAAGATGTAACTCTGTGAGATGAATTCACAGAACACAGAGCAGTTTCTCAGAAAGCTTCTTTACAGTTTTGAACGGAAGATATTTCCTTTTTCACCATAGCCCTCTATGGGCTTCCAAATATCCCTTTGCCAATTCCACAAGAACAGCCTTAGCGAAAGGCCTATTGAAAGGAAAGATGTAACTCTGTGAGATGAATTCACAGAACACAGAGCAGTTTCTCAGAAAGCTTCTTTCCAGTTTTGAACGGAAGATATTTCCTTTTTCCACATAGCCCTCTATGGGCTTCCAAATATCCCTTTGCCAATTCCACAAGAACAGCCTTAGCGAAAGGCTTCTTGAAGGGAAAGATGTAACTCTGTGAGATGAATTAAGAGAACACAGAGCAGTTTCTCAGAAAGCTTCTTTCCAGTTTTGAACGGAAGATATTTCCTTTTTCACTGTAACCCTCTATGGGCTTCCAAATATCCCTTTGCCAATTCCACAAGAACAGACTTAGCGAAAGGCTTCTTGAAGGGAAAGATGTAACTCTGTGAGATGAATTAAGAGAACACAGAGCAGTTTCTCAGAAAGCTTCTTTCCAGTTCTGAACGGAAGATATTTCCTTTTTCACCATAGCCTTCTATGGGCTTCCAAATATCCCTTTGCCAATTCCACAAGAACAGCCTTAGCGAAAGGCTTCTTGAAGGGAAAGATGTAACTCTGTGAGATGAATTAAGAGAACACAGAGCAGTTTCTCAGAAAGCTTCTTTCCAGTTTTGAACGGAAGATATTTCCTTTTTCACTGTAACCCTCTATGGGCTTCCAAACATCCCTTTGCCAATTCCACAAGAACAGACTTAGCGAAAGGCTTCTTGAAGGGAAAGATGTAACTCTGTGAGATGAAATAAGAGAACACAGAGCAGTTTCTCAGAAAGCTTCTTTCCAGTTTTGAACGGAAGATATTTCCTTTTTCACTGTAGCCCTCTATGGGCTTCCAAATATCCCTTTGCCAATTCCACAAGAACAGCCTTAGCGAAAGGCCTCTTGAAGGGAAAGATGTAACTCTGTGAGATGAATTCACAGAACACAGAGCAGTTTCTCAGAAAGCTTCTTTCCAGTTTTGAACGGAAGATATTTCCTTTTTCACCATAGCCCTCTACGGGCTTCCAAATATGCCTTGGCCAATTCCACAAGAACAGGCTTAGCGAAAGGCTTCTTGAACGGAAAGATGTAACTCTGTGAGACGAATTAACAGAACACAGAGCAGTTTCTCAGAAAGCTTCTTTCCAGTTTTGAACGGAAGATATTTCCTTTTTCACCATAGCCCACTATGGGTTTCCAAATATCCGTTTGCCAATTCCACAAGAACAGCCTTAGCGAAAGGCTTCTTGAAGGGAAAGATGTAACTCTGTGAGATGAATTCACAGAACACAGAGCAGTTTCTCAGAAAGCTTCTTTCCAGTTTTGAACGGAAGATATTTCCTTTTTCACTGTAGCCCTCTATGGGCTTCCAAATATCCCTTTGCCAATTCCACAAGAACAGCCTTAGTGAAAGGCTTCTTGAAGGAAAAGATGTAACTCTGTGAGATGAATTCACAGAACACAGAGCACTTTCTCAGAAAGCTTCTTTCCAGTTTTGAACGGAAGATATTTCCTTTTTCACTGTAGCCCTCTATGGGCTTCCAAATATCCCTTTGCCAATTCCACAAGAACAGCCTTAGCGAAAGGCTTCTTGAAAGGAAAGATGTAACTCTGTGAGAGGAATTTACAGAACACAGAGCAGTTTCTCAGAAAGCTTCTTTCCAGTTTTGAACGGAAGATATTTCCTTTTTCACCATAGCCCTCCATGGGCTTCCATATATCCCTTTGCCAATTCCACAAGAAGAGACTTAGCGAAAGGCTTCTTGAAGGGAAAGATGTAACTCTGTGAGATGAATTCACAGAACACAGAGTACTTTCTCTGAAAGCTTCCTTCCAGTTTTGAACGGAAGATATTTCCTTTTTCACCATAGCCCTCTATGGGCTTCCAAATATACTTTGCCAATTCCTCAAGAACAGCCTTAGCGAAAGGCTTCTTGAAGGGAAAGATGTAACTCTGTGAGATGAATTGACAGAACACAGAGCAGTTTCTCAGAAAGCTTCTTTCCAGTTTTGAACGGAAGATATTTCCTTTTTCACCATAGCCCTCTATGGGCTTCCAAATATCCCTTTGCCAATTCCACAAGAACAGCCTTAGCGAAAGGCCTATTGAAAGGAAAGATGTAACTCTGTGAGATGAATTCACAGAACACAGAGCAGTTTCTCAGAAAGCTTCTTTCCAGTTTTGAACGGAAGATATTTCCTTTTTCCCCATAGCCCTCTATGGGCTTCCAAATATCCCTTTGCGAATTCCACAAGAACAGCCTTAGAGAAAGGCTTCTTGAAGGGAAAGATGTAACTCTGTGAGATGAATTCACAGAACACACAGCAGTTTCTCAGAAAGCTTCTTTCCAGTTTTGAACGGAAGATATTTCCTTTTTCACCATAGCCCACTATGGGCTTCCAAATATCCCTTTGCCAATTCCACAAGAAGAGCCTTAGTGAAAGGCTTCTTGAAGGGAAAGATGTAACTCTGTGAGATGAATTAACAGAACACAGAGCAGTTTCTCAGAAAGCTTCTTTCCAGTTTTGAACGGAAGATATTTCCTTTTTCACCATAGCCCTCTATGGGCTTCCAAATATCCCTTTGCCAATTCCACAAGAACCGCCTTAGCGAAAGGCCTCTTGAAGGGAAAGATGTTACTCTGTGAGATGAATTCACAGAACACAGAGCAGTTTCTCAGAAAGCTTCTTTCCAGTTTTGAACGGAAGATATTTCCTTTTTCACCATAGCCCTCTATGGGCTTCCAAATATCCCTTTGCCAATTCCTCAAGAACAGCCTTAGCGAAAGGCTTCTTGAAGGGAAAGATGTAACACTGTGAGATGAATTCACAGAACACAGAGCAGTTTCTCAGAAAGCTTCTTTACAGTTTTGAACGGAAGATATTCCCTTTTTCACCATAGCCCTCTATGGGCTTCCAAATATCCCTTTGCCAATTCCACAAGAACAGCCTTAGCGAAAGGCCTATTGAAAGGAAAGATGTAACTCTGTGAGATGAATTCACAGAACACAGAGCAGTTTCTCAGAAAGCTTCTTTCCAGTTTTGAACGGAAGATATTTCCTTTTTCCACATAGCCCTCTATGGGCTTCCAAATATCCCTTTGCCAATTCCACAAGAACCGCCTTAGCGAAAGGCTTCTTGAAGGGAAACATGTAACTCTGTGAGATGAATTAAGAGAACACAGAGCAGTTTCTCAGAAAGCTTCTTTCCAGTTTTGAACGGAAGATATTTCCTTTTTCACTGTAACCCTCTATGGGCTTCCAAATATCCCTTTGCCAATTCCACAAAACAGACTTAGCGAAAGGCTTCTTGAAGGAATAGATGTAACTCTGTGAGATGAATTAAGAGAACACAGAGCAGTTTCTCAGAAAGCTTCTTTCCAGTTCTGAACGGAAGATATTTCCTATTTCACCATAGCCCTCTATGGGCTTCCAAATATCCCTTTGCCAATTCCACAAGAACAGCCTTAGCGAAAGGCTTCTTGAAGGGAAAGATGTAACTCTGTGAGATGAATTAAGAGAACACAGAGCAGTTTCTCAGAAAGCTTCTTTCCAGTTTTGAACGGAAGATATTTCCTTTTTCACTGTAACCCTCTATGGGCTTCCAAACATCCCTTTGCCAATTCCACAAGAACAGACTTAGCGAAAGGCTTCTTGAAGGGAAAGATGTAACTCTGTGAGATGAAATAAGAGAACACAGAGCAGTTTCTCAGAAAGCTTCTTTCCAGTTTTGAACGGAAGATATTTCCTTTTTCACCATAGCCCTCTATGGGCTTCCAAATATCCCTTTGCCAATTCCACAAGAACAGCCTTAGCGAAAGGCTTCTTGAAGGGAAAGATGTAACTCTGTGAGATGAATTCACAGAACACACAGCAGTTTCTCAGAAAGCTTCTTTCCAGTTTTCAGCGGAAGATATTTCCTTTTTCACCATAGCCCTCTATGGGCTTCCAAATATCCCTTTGCCAATTCCACAAGAAGAGCCTTAGTGAAAGGCTTCTTGAAGGGAAAGATGTAACTCTGTGAGATGAATTAACAGAACACTGAGCAGTTTCTCAGAAAGCTTCATTCCAGTTTTGAACGGAAGATATTTCCTTTTTCACTGTAACCCTCTATGGGCTTCCAAATATCCCTTTGCCAATTCCACAAGAACAGACTTAGCGAAAAGCTTCTTGAAGGGAAAGATGTAACTCTGTGAGATGAAATAAGAGAACACAGAGCAGTTTCTCAGAAAGCTTCTTTCCAGTTCTGAACGGAAGATATTTCCTTTTTCACCATAGCCCCCTATGGGCTTCCAAATATCCCTTTGCCAATTCCACAAGAACAGCCTTAGCGAAAGGCTTCTTGAAGGGAAAGATGTAACTCTGTGAGATGAATTCACAGAACACAGAGCAGTTTCTCAGAAAGCTTCTTTCCAGGTTTGAACGGAAGATATTTCCTTTTTCACTGTAGCCCTCTATGGGCTTCCAAATATCCCTTTGCCAATTCCACAAGAACAGCCTTAGCGAAAGGCTTCTTGAAGGGAAAGATGTAACTCTGTGAGAGGAATTAACAGAACACAGAGCAGTTTCTCAGAAAGCTTCTTTCCAGTTTTGAACGGAAGATATTTCCTTTTTCCACATAGCCCTCTATGGGCTTCCAAATATCCCTTTGCCAATTCCACAAGAACAGCCTTAGCGAAAGGCTTCTTGAAGGGAAAGATGTAACTCTGTGAGATGAATTAAGAGAACACAGAGCAGTTTCTCAGAAAGCTTCTTTCCAGTTTTGTACGGAAGATATTTCCTTTTTCACTGTAACCCTCTATGGGCTTCCAAATATCCCTTTGCCAATTCCACAAGAACAGACTTAGCGAAAGGCTTCTTGAAGGGAAAGATGTAACTCTGTGAGATGAATTAAGAGAACACAGAGGAGTTTCTCAGAAAGCTTCTTTCCAGTTCTGAACGGAAGATATTTCCTTTTTCACCGTAGCCTTCTATGGGCTTCCAAATATCCCTTTGCCAATTCCACAAGAACAGCCTTAGCGAAAGGCTTCTTGAAGGGAAAGATGTAACTCTGTGAGATGAATTAAGAGAACACAGAGCAGTTTCTCAGAAAGCTTCTTTCCAGTTTTGAACGGAAGATATTTCCTTTTTCACCATAGCCCTCTATGGGCTTCCAAATATCCCTTTGCCAATTCCACAAGAACAGACTTAGCGAAAGGCTTCTTGAAGGGAAAGATGTAACTCTGTGAGAGGAATTAACAGAACACAGAGCAGTTTCTCAGAAAGCTTCTTTCCAGTTTTGAACGGAAGATATTTCCTTTTTCACCATAGCCCTCTATGGGCTTCCAAATATCCCTTTGCCAATTACACAAGAACCGCCTTAGCGAAAGGCCTCTTGAAGGGAAAGATGTTACTCTGTGAGATGAATTCACAGAACACAGAGCAGTTTCTCAGAAAGCTTCTTTCCAGTTTTGAACGGAAGATATTTCCTTTTTCACCATAGCCCTCTATGGGCTTCCAAATATCCCTTTGCCAATTCCTCAAGAACAGCCTTAGCGAAAGGCTTCTTGAAGGGAAAGATGTAACTCTGTGAGATGAATTCACAGAACACAGAGCAGTTTCTCAGAAAGCTTCTTTACAGTTTTGAACGGAAGATATTTCCTTGTTCACCTTAGCCCTCTATGGGCTTCCAAATATCCCTTGCCAATTCCACAAGAACAGCCTTAGCGAAAGGCCTATTGAAAGGAAAGATGTAACTCTGTGAGATGAATTCACAGAACACAGAGCAGTTTCTCAGAAAGCTTCTTTCCAGTTTTGAACGGAAGATATTTCCTTTTTCCACATAGCCCTCTATGGGCTTCCAAATATCCCTTTGCCAATTCCACAAGAACAGCCTTAGCGAAAGGCTTCTTGAAGGGAAAGATGTAACTCTGTGAGATGAATTAAGAGAACACAGAGCAGTTTCTCAGAAAGCTTCTTTCCAGTTTTGAACGGAAGATATTTCCTTTTTCACTGTAACCCTCTATGGGCTTCCAAATATCCCTTTGCCAATTCCACAAAACAGACTTAGCGAAAGGCTTCTTGAAGGGAAAGATGTAACTCTGTGAGATGAATTAAGAGAACACAGAGCAGTTTCTCAGAAAGCTTCTTTCCAGTTCTGAACGGAAGATATTTCCTATTTCACCATAGCCCTCTATGGGCTTCCAAATATCCCTTTGCCAATTCCACAAGAACAGCCTTAGCGAAAGGCTTCTTGAAGGGAAAGATGTAACTCTGTGAGATGAATTAAGAGAACACAGAGCAGTTTCTCACAAAGCTTCTTTCCAGTTTTGAACGGAAGATATTTCCTTTTTCACTGTAACCCTCTAAGGGCTTCCAAACATCCCTTTGCCAATTCCACAAGAACAGACTTAGCGAAAGGCTTCTTGAAGGGAAAGATGTAACTCTGTGAGATGAAAAAAGAGAACACAGAGCAGTTTCTCAGAAAGCTTCTTTCCAGTTTTGAACGGAAGATATTTCCTTTTTCACCATAGCCCTCTATGGGCTTCCAAATATCCCTTTGCCAATTCCACAAGAACAGCCTTAGCGAAAGGCTTCTTGAAGGGAAAGATGTAACTCTGTGAGATGAATTCACAGAACACACAGCAGTTTCTCAGAAAGCTTCTTTCCAGTTTTCAGCGGAAGATATTTCCTTTTTCACCATAGCCCTCTATGGGCTTCCAAATATCCCTTTGCCAATTCCACAAGAAGAGCCTTAGTGAAAGGCTTCTTGAAGGGAAAGATGTAACTCTGTGAGATGAATTAACAGAACACTGAGCAGTTTCTCAGAAAGCTTCATTCCAGTTTTGAACGGAAGATATTTCCTTTTTCACTGTAACCCTCTATGGGCTTCCAAATATCCCTTTGCCAATTCCACAAGAACAGACTTAGCGAAAAGCTTCTTGAAGGGAAAGATGTAACTCTGTGAGATGAAATAAGAGAACACAGAGCAGTTTCTCAGAAAGCTTCTTTCCAGTTCTGAACGGAAGATATTTCCTTTTTCACCTTAGCCCCCTATGGGCTTCCAAATATCCCTTTGCCAATTCCACAAGAACAGCCTTAGCGAAAGGCTTCTTGAAGGGAAAGATGTAACTCTGTGAGATGAATTCACAGAACACAGAGCAGTTTCTCAGAAAGCTTCTTTCCAGTTTTGAACGGAAGATATTTCCTTTTTCACTGTAGCCCTCTATGGGCTTCCAAATATCCCTTTGCCAATTCCACAAGAACAGCCTTAGCGAAAGGCTTCTTGAAGGGAAAGATGTAACTCTGTGAGAGGAATTAACAGAACACAGAGCAGTTTCTCAGAAAGCTTCTTTCCAGTTTTGAACGGAAGATATTTCCTTTTTCACCATGGCCCTCTATGGGCTTCCAAATATCCCTTTGCCAATTCCGCAAGAACCGCCTTAGCGAAAGGCCTCTTGAAGGGAAAGATGTTACTCTGTGAGATGAATTCACAGAACACAGAGCAGTTTCTCAGAAAGCTTCTTTCCAGTTTTGAACGGAAGATATTTCCTTTTTCACCATAGCCCTCTATGGGCTTCCAAATATCCCTTTGCCAATTCCTCAAGAACAGCCTTAGCGAAAGGCTTCTTGAAGGGAAAGATGTAACTCTGTGAGATGAATTCACAGAACACAGAGCAGTTTCTCAGAAAGCTTCTTTACAGTTTTGAACGGAAGATATTTCCTTTTTCACCATAGCCCTCTATGGGCTTCCAAATATCCCTTTGCCAATTCCACAAGAACAGCCTTAGCGAAAGGCCTATTGAAAGGAAAGATGTAACTCTGTGAGATGAATTCACAGAACACAGAGCAGTTTCTCAGAAAGCTTCTTTCCAGTTTTGAACGGAAGATATTTCCTTTTTCCACATAGCCCTCTATGGGCTTCCAAATATCCCTTTGCCAATTCCACAAGAACAGCCTTAGCGAAAGGCTTCTTGAAGGGAAAGATGTAACTCTGTGAGATGAATTAAGAGAACACAGAGCAGTTTCTCAGAAAGCTTCTTTCCAGTTTTGAACGGAAGATATTTCCTTTTTCACTGTAACCCTCTATGGGCTTCCAAATATCCCTTTGCCAATTCCACAAGAACAGACTTAGCGAAAGGCTTCTTGAAGGGAAAGATGTAACTCTGTGAGATGAATTAAGAGAACACAGAGCAGTTTCTCAGAAAGCTTCTTTCCAGTTCTGAACGGAAGATATTTCCTTTTTCACCATAGCCTTCTATGGGCTTCCAAATATCCCTTTGCCAATTCCACAAGAACAGCCTTAGCGAAAGGCTTCTTGAAGGGAAAGATGTAACTCTGTGAGATGAATTAAGAGAACACAGAGCAGTTTCTCAGAAAGATTCTTTCCAGTTTTGAACGGAAGATATTTCCTTTTTCACTGTAACCCTCTATGGGCTTCCAAACATCCCTTTGCCAATTCCACAAGAACAGACTTAGCGAAAGGCTTCTTGAAGGGAAAGATGTAACTCTGTGAGATGAAATAAGAGAACACAGAGCAGTTTCTCAGAAAGCTTCTTTCCAGTTCTGAACGGAAGATATTTCCTTTTTCACCATAGCCCTCTATGGGCTTCCAAATATCCCTTTGCCAATTCCACAAGAACAGCCTTAGCGAAAGGCTTCTTGAAGGGAAAGATGTAACTCTGTGAGATGAATTCACAGAACACAGAGCAGTTTCTCAGAAAGCTTCTTTCCAGTTTTGAACGGAAGATATTTCCTTTTTCACTGTAGCCCTCTATGGGCTTCCAAATATCCCTTTGCCAATTCCACAAGAACAGCCTTAGCGAAAGGCTTCTTGAAGGGAAAGATGTAACTCTGTGAGTGGAATTAACAGAACACAGAGCAGTTTCTCAGAAAGCTTCTTTCCAGTTTTGAATGGAAGATATTTCCTTTTTCACCATAGCCCTCTATGGGCTTCCAAATATCCCTTTGCCAATTCCACAAGAACCGCCTTAGCGAAAGGCCTCTTGAAGGGAAAGATGTTACTCTGTGAGATGAATTCACAGAACACAGAGCAGTTTCTCAGAAAGCTTCTTTCCAGTTTTGAACGGAAGATATTTCCTTTTTCACCATAGCCCTCTATGGGCTTACAAATATCCCTTTGCCAATTCCTCAAGAACAGCCTTAGCGAAAGGCTTCTTGAAGGGAAAGATGTAACTCTGTGAGATGAATTCACAGAACACAGAGCAGTTTCTCAGAAAGCTTCTTTACAGTTTTGAACGGAAGATATTTCCTTTTTCACCTTAGCCCTCTATGGGCTTCCAAATATCCCTTGCCAATTCCACAAGAACAGCCTTAGCGAAAGGCCTATTGAAAGGAAAGATGTAACTCTGTGAGATGAATTCACAGAACACAGAGCAGTTTCTCAGAAATCTTCTTTCCAGTTTTGAACGGAAGATATTTCCTTTTTCCACCTAGCCCTCTATGGGCTTCCAAATATCCCTTTGCCAATTCCTCAAGAACAGCCTTAGCGAAAGGCTTCTTGAAGGGAAAGATGTAACTCTGTGAGATGAATTCACAGAACACAGAGCAGTTTCTCAGAAAGCTTCTTTACAGTTTTGAACGGAAGATATTTCCTTTTTCACCTTAGCCCTCTATGGGCTTCCAAATATCCCTTGCCAATTCCACAAGAACAGCCTTAGCGAAAGGCCTATTGAAAGGAAAGATGTAACTCTGTGAGATGAATTCACAGAACACAGAGCAGTTTCTCAGAAAGCTTCTTTCCAGTTTTGAACGGAAGATATTTCCTTTTTCCACATAGCCCTCTATGGGCTTCCAAATATCCCTTTGCCAATTCCACAAGAACAGCCTTAGCGAAAGGCTTCTTGAAGGGAAAGATGTAACTCTGTGAGATGAATTAAGAGAACACAGAGCAGTTTCTCAGAAAGCTTCTTTCCAGTTTTGAACGGAAGATATTTCCTTTTTCACTGTAACCCTCTATGGGCTTCCAAATATCCCTTTGCCAATTCCACAAGAACAGACTTAGCGAAAGGCTTCTTGAAGGAAAAGATGTAACTCTGTGAAATGAATTAAGAGAACACAGAGCAGTTTCTCAGAAAGCTTCTTTCCAGTTCTGAACGGAAGATATTTCCTTTTTCACCATAGCCCTCTATGGGCTTCCAAATATCCCTTTGCCAATTCCACAAGAACAGCCTTAGCGAAAGGCTTCTTGAAGGGAAAGATGTAACTCTGTGAGATGAATTAAGAGAACACAGAGCAGTTTCTCAGAAAGCTTCTTTCCAGTTTTGAACGGAAGATATTTCCTTTTTCACTGTAACCCTCTATGGGCTTCCAAACATCCCTTTGCCAATTCCACAAGAACAGACTTAGCGAAAGGCTTCTTGAAGGGAAAGATGTAACTCTGTGAGATGAATTCACAGAACACAGAGCAGTTTCTCAGAAAAATTCTTTACAGTTTTGAACGGAAGATATTTCCTTTTTCAACATAGCCCTCTATGGGCTTCCAAATATCCCTTTGCCAATTCCACAAGAACAGCCTTAGCGAAAGGCCTATTGAAAGGAAAGATGTAACTCTGTGAGATGAATTCACAGAACACAGAGCAGTTTCTCAGAAAGCTTCTTTCCAGTTTTGAACGGAAGATATTTCCTTTTTCCCCATAGCCCTCTATGGGCTTCCAAATATCCCTTTGCCAATTCCACAAGAACAGCCATAGCGAAAGGCTTCTTGAAGGGAAAGATGTAACTCTGTGAGATGAATTAAGAAAACACAGAGCAGTTTCTCAGAAAGCTTCTTTCCAGTTTTGAACGGAAGATATTTCCTTTTTCACCATAGCCCTCTATGGGCTTCCAAATATCCCTTTGCCAATTCCACAAGAACCGCCTTAGCGAAAGGCCTCTTGAAGGGAAAGATGTTACTCTGTGAGATGAATTCACAGAACACAGAGCACTTTCTCTGAAAGCTTCTTTCCAGTTTTGAACGGAAGATATTTCCTTTTTCACCATAGCCCTCTATGGGTTTCCAAATATCCCTTTGCCAATTCCTCAAGAACAGCCTTAGCGAAAGGCTTCTTGAAGGGAAAGATGTAACTCTGTGAGATGAATTCACAGAACACAAAGCAGTTTCTCAGAAAGCTTCTTTACAGTTTTGAACGGAAGATATTCCCTTTTTCACCATAGCCCTCTATGGGCTTCCAAATATCCCTTTGCCAATTCCACAAGAACAGCCTTAGCGAAAGGCCTATTGAAAGGAAAGATGTAACTCTGTGAGATGAATTCACAGAACACAGAGCAGTTTCTCAGAAAGCTTCTTTCCAGTTTTGAACGGAAGATATTTCCTTTTTCCACATAGCCCTCTATGGGCTTCAAAATATCCCTTTGCCAATTCCACAAAACAGACTTAGCGAAAGGCTTCTTGAAGGGAAAGATGTAACTCTGTGAGATGAATTAAGAGAACACAGAGCAGTTTCTCAGAAAGCTTCTTTCCAGTTCTGAACGGAAGATATTTCCTATTTCACCATAGCCCTCTATGGGCTTCCAAATATCCCTTTGCCAATTCCACAAGAACAGCCTTAGCGAAAGGCTTCTTGAAGGGAAAGATGTAACTCTGTGAGATGAATTAAGAGAACACAGAGCAGTTTCTCAGAAAGCTTCTTTCCAGTTTTGAACGGAAGATATTTCCTTTTTCACTGTAACCCTCTATGGGCTTCCAAACATCCCTTTGCCAATTCCACAAGAACAGACTTAGCGAAAGGCTTCTTGAAGGGAAAGATGTAACTCTGTGAGATGAAATAAGAGAACACAGAGCAGTTTCTCAGAAAGCTTCTTTCCAGTTTTGAACGGAAGATATTTCCTTTTTCACCATAGCCCTCTATGGGCTTCCAAATATCCCTTTGCCAATTCCACAAGAACAGCCTTAGCGAAAGGCTTCTTGAAGGGAAAGATGTAACTCTGTGAGATGAATTCACAGAACACACAGCAGTTTCTCAGAAAGCTTCTTTCCAGTTTTCAACGGAAGATATTTCCTTTTTCACCATAGCCCTCTATGGGCTTCCAAATATCCCTTTGCCAATTCCACAAGAAGAGCCTTAGTGAAAGGCTTCTTGAAGGGAAAGATGTAACTCTGTGAGATGAATTAACAGAACACTGAGCAGTTTCTCAGAAAGCTTCATTCCAGTTTTGAACGGAAGATATTTCCTTTTTCACTGTAACCCTCTATGGGCTTCCAAATATCCCTTTGCCAATTCCACAAGAACAGACTTAGCGAAAAGCTTCTTGAAGGGAAAGATGTAACTCTGTGAGATGAAATAAGAGAACACAGAGCAGTTTCTCAGAAAGCTTCTTTCCAGTTCTGACCGGAAGATATTTCCTTTTTCACCATAGCCCCCTATGGGCTTCCAAATATCCCTTTGCCAATTCCACAAGAACAGCCTTAGCGAAAGGCTTCTTGAAGGGAAAGATGTAACTCTGTGAGATGAATTCACAGAACACAGAGCAGTTTCTCAGAAAGCTTCTTTCCAGTTTTGAACGGAAGATATTTCCTTTTTCACTGTAGCCCTCTATGGGCTTCCAAATATCCCTTTGCCAATTCCACAAGAACAGCCTTAGCGAAAGGCTTCTTGAAGGGAAAGATGTAACTCTGTGAGAGGAAATAACAGAACACAGAGCAGTTTCTCAGAAAGCTTCTTTCCAGTTTTGAACGGAAGATATTTCCTTTTTCCACATAGCCCTCTATGGGCTTCCAAATATCCCTTTGCCAATTCCACAAGAACAGCCTTAGCGAAAGGCTTCTTGAAGGGAAAGATGTAACTCTGTGAGATGAATTAAGAGAACACAGAGCAGTTTCTCAGAAAGCTTCTTTCCAGTTTTGAACGGAAGATATTTCCTTTTTCACTGTAACCCTCTATGGGCTTCCAAATATCCCTTTGCCAATTCCACAAGAACAGACTTAGCGAAAGGCTTCTTGAAGGGAAAGATGTAACTCTGTGAGATGAATTAAGAGAACACAGAGGAGTTTCTCAGAAAGCTTCTTTCCAGTTCTGAACGGAATATATTTCCTTTTTCACCATAGCCTTCTATGGGCTTCCAAATATCCCTTTGCCAATTCCACAAGAACAGCCTTAGCGAAAGGCTTCTTGAAGGGAAAGATGTAACTCTGTGAGATGAATTAAGAGAACACAGAGCAGTTTCTCAGAAAGCTTCTTTCCAGTTTTGAACGGAAGATATTTCCTTTTTCACTGTAACCCTCTATGGGCTTCCAAACATCCCTTTGCCAATTCCACAAGAACAGACTTAGCGAAAGGCTTCTTGAAGGGAAAGATGTAACTCTGTGAGATGAAATAAGAGAACACCGAGCAGTTTCTCAGAAAGCTTCTTTCCAGTTCTGAATGGAAGATATTTCCTTTTTCACCATAGCCCTCTATGGGCTTCCAAATATCCCTTTGCCAATTCCACAAGAACAGCCTTAGCGAAAGGCTTCTTGAAGGGAAAGATGTAACTCTGTGAGATGAATTCACAGAACACAGAGCAGTTTCTCAGAAAGCTTCTTTCCAGTTTTGAACGGAAGATATTTCCTTTTTCACTGTAGCCCTCTATGGGCTTCCAAATATCCCTTTGCCAATTCCACAAGAACAGCCTTAGCGAAAGGCTTCTTGAAGGGAAAGATGTAACTCTGTGAGAGGAATTAACAGAACACAGAGCAGTTTCTCAGAAAGCTTCTTTCCAGTTTTGAACGGAAGATATTTCCTTTTTCACCATAGCCCTCTATGGGCTTCCAAATATCCCTTTGCCAATTCCACAAGAACCGCCTTAGCGAAAGGCCTCTTGAAGGGAAAGATGTTACTCTGTGAGATGAATTCACAGAACACAGAGCAGTTTCTCAGAAAGCTTCTTTCCAGTTTTGAACGGAAGATATTTCCTTTTTACCATAGCCCTCTATGGGCTTCCAAATATCCCTTTGCCAATTCCTCAAGAACAGCCTTAGCGAAATTCTTCTTGAAGGGAAAGATGTAACTCTGTGAGATGAATTCACAGAACACAGAGCAGTTTCTCAGAAAGCTTCTTTACAGTTTTGAACGGAAGATATTTCCTTTTTCACCATAGCCCTCTATGGGCTTCCAAATATCCCTTGCCAATTCCACAAGAACAGCCTTTGCGAAAGGCCTATTGAAAGGAAAGATGTAACTCTGTGAGATGAATTCACAGAACACAGAGCAGTTTCTCAGAAAGCTTCTCTCCAGTTTTGAACGGAAGATATTTCCTTTTTCCACACAGCCCTCTATGGGCTTCCAAATATCCCTTTGCCAATTCCACAAGAACAGCCTTAGCGAAAGGCTTCTTGAAGGGAAAGATGTAACTCTGTGAGATGAATTAAGAGAACACAGAGCAGTTTCTCAGAAAGCTTCTTTCCAGTTCTGAACGGAAGATATTTCCTTTTTCACTGTAACCCTCTATGGGCTTCCAAACATCCCTTTGCGAATTCCACAAGAACAGACTTAGCGAAAGGCTTCTTGAAGGGAAAGATGTAACTCTGTGAGATGAAATAAGAGAACACAGAGCAGTTTCTCAGAAAGCTTCTTTCCAGTTCTGAACGGAAGATATTTCCTTTTTCACCATAGCCCTCTATGGGCTTCAAAATATCCCTTTGCCAATTCCACAAGAATAGCCTTAGCGAAAGGCCTATTGAAAGGAAAGATGTATCTCTGTGAGATGAATTCACAGAACACAGAGCAGTTTCTCAGAAAGCTTCTTTCCAGTTTTGAACGGAAGATATTTCCTTTTTCCCCATAGCCCTCTATGGGCTTCCAAATATCCCTTTGCCAATTCCACAAGAACAGCCTTAGCTAAAGGCTTCTTGAAGGGAAAGATGTAACTCTGTGAGATGAATTAAGAGAACACAGAGCAGTTTCTCAGAAAGCTTCTTTCCAGTTTTGAACGGAAGATATTTCCTTTTTCACTGTAACCCTCTATGGGCTTCCAAATATCCCTTTGCCAATTCCACAAGAACAGACTTAGCGAAAGGCTTCTTGAAGGGAAAGATGTAACTCTGTGAGATGAATTAAGAGAACACAGAGCAGTTTCTCAGAAAGCTTCTTTCCAGTTCTGAACGGAAGATATTTCCTTTTTCACCATAGCCCTCTATGGGCTTCCAAATATCCCTTTGCCAATTCCTCAAGAACAGCCTTAGCGAAAGGCTTCTTGAAGGGAAAGACGTAACTCTGTGAGATGAATTCACAGAACACAGAGCAGTTTCTCAGAAAACTTCTTTACAGTTTTGAACGGAAGATATTTCCTTTTTCAACGTAGCCCTCTATGGGCTTCCAAATATCCCTTTGCCAATTCCACAAGAACAGCCTTAGCGAAAGGCCTATTGAAAGGAAAGATGTAACTCTGTGAGATGAATTCACAGAACACAGAGAAGTTTCTCAGAAAGCTTCTTTCCAGTTTTGAACGGAAGATATTTCCTTTTTCCCCATAGCCCTCTATGGGCTTCCAAATATCCCTTTGCCAATTCCACAAGAACAGCCATAGCGAAAGGCTTCTTGAAGGGAAAGATGTAACTCTGTGAGATGAATTAAGAGAACACAGAGCAGTTTCTCAGAAAGCTTCTTTCCAGTTTTGAACGGAAGATATTTCCTTTTTCACTGTAACCCTCTATGGGCTTCCAAATATCCCTTTGCCAATTCCACAAGAACAGACTTAGCGAAAGGCTTCTTGAAGGGAAAGATGTAACTCTGTGAGATGAATTAAGAGAACACAGAGCAGTTTCTCAGAAAGCTTCTTTCCAGTTCTGAACGGAAGATATTTCCTTTTTCACCATAGCCCTCTATGGGCTTCCAAATATCCCTTTGCCAATTCCACAAGAACAGCCTTAGCGAAAGGCTTCTTGAAGGGAAAGATGTAACTCTGTGAGATGAATTAAGAGAACACAGAGTAGTTTCTCAGAAAGCTTCTTTCCAGTTTTGAACGGAAGATATTTCCTTTTTCACTGTAACTCTCAATGGGCTTCCAAATATCCCTTTGCCCATTCCACAAGAACAGACTTAGCGAAAAGCTTCTTGAAGGGAAAGATGTAACTCTGTGAGATGAAATAAGAGAACACAGAGCAGTTTCTCAGAAAGCTTCTTTCCAGTTTTGAACGGAAGATATTTCCTTTTTCACTGTAGCCCTCTATGGGCTTCCAAATATCCCTTTGCCAATTCCACAAGAACAGCCTTAGCGAAAGGCCTCTTGAAGGGAAAGATGTAACTCTGTGAGATGAATTCACAGAACACAGAGCAGTTTCTCAGAAAGCTTCTTTCCAGTTTTGAACGGAAGATATTTCCTTTTTCACCATAGCCCTCTACGGGCTTCCAAATATGACTTTGCCAATTCCACAAGAACAGGCTTAGCGAAAGGCTTCTTGAACGGAAAGATGTAACTCTGTGAGACGAATTAACAGAACACAGAGCAGTTTCTCAGAAAGCTTCTTTCCAGTTTTGAACGGAAGATATTTCCTTTTTCCCCATAGCCCTCTACGGGCTTCCAAATATCCCTTTGCCAATTCCACAAGAACAGACTTAGTGAAAGGCTGCTTGAAGGGAAAGATGTAACTCTGTGAGATGAATTCACAGAACACAGAGCAGTTTCTCAGAAAGCTTCTTTCCAGTTTGGAACGGAAGATATTTCCTTTTTCACCATAGCCCACTATGGGTTTCCAAATATCCGTTTGCCAATTCCACAAGAACAGCCTTAGCGAAAGGCTTCTTGAAAGGAAAGATGTAACTCTGTGAGAGGAATTTACAGAACACAGAGCAGTTTCTCAGAAAGCTTCTTTCCAGTTTTGAACGGAAGATATTTCCTTTTTCACCATAGCCCTCCATGGGCTTCCAAATATCCCTTTGCCAATTCCACAAGAAGAGACTTAGCGAAAGGCTTCTTGAAGGGAAAGATGTAACTCTGTGAGATGAATTCACAGAACACAGAGCACTTTCTCTGAAAGCTTCTTTCCAGTTTTGAACGGAAGATATTTCCTTTTTCACCATAGCCCTCTATGGGCTTCCAAATAAACTTTGCCAATTCCTCAAGAACAGCCTTAGCGAAAGGCTTCTTGAAGGGAAAGATGTAACTCTGTGAGATGAATTGACAGAACACAGAGCAGTTTCTCAGAAAGCTTCTTTCCAGTTTTGAACGGAAGATATTTCCTTTTTCACTGTAACCCTCTATGGGCTTCCAAATATCCCTTTGCCAATTCCACAAAACAGACTTAGCGAAAGGCTTCTTGAAGGGAAAGATGTAACTCTGTGAGATGAAATAAGAGAACACAGAGCAGTTTCTCAGAAAGCTTCTTTCCAGTTCTGAACGGAAGATATTTCCTTTTTCACCATAGCCCTCTATGGGCTTCCAAATATCCCTTTGCCAATTCCACAAGAACAGCCTTAGCGAAAGGCTTCTTGAAGGGAAAGATGTAACTCTGTGAGATGAATTCACAGAACACAGAGCAGTTTCTCAGAAAGCTTCTTTCCAGTTTTGAACGGAAGATATTTCCTTTTTCACTGTAGCCCTCTATGGGCTTCCAAATATCCCTTTGCCAATTCCACAAGAACAGCCTTAGCGAAAGGCTTCTTGAAGGGAAAGATGTAACTCTGTGAGAGGAATTAACAGAACACAGAGCAGTTTCTCAGAAAGCTTCTTTCCAGTTTTGAACGGAAGATATTTCGTTTTTCACCATAGCCCTCTATGGGCTTCCAAATATCCCTTTGCCAATTCCACAAGAACCGCCTTAGCGAAAGGCCTCTTGAAGGGAAAGATGTTACTCTGTGAGATGAATTCACAGAACACAGAGCAGTTTCTCAGAAAGCTTCTTTCCAGTTTTGAACGGAAGATATTTCCTTTTTACCATAGCCCTCTATGGGCTTCCAAATATCCCTTTGCCAATTCCTCAAGAACAGCCTTAGCGAAAGGCTTCTTGAAGGGAAAGATGTAACTCTGTGAGATGAATTCACAGAACACAGAGCAGTTTCTCAGAAAGCTTCTTTACAGTTTTGAACGGAAGATATTTCCTTTTTCACCATAGGCCTCTATGGGCTTCCAAATATCCCTTGCCAATTCCACAAGAACAGCCTTAGCGAAAGGCCTATTGAAAGGAAAGATGTAACTCTGTGAGATGAATTCACAGAACACAGAGCAGTTTCTCAGAAAGCTTCTCTCCAGTTTTGAACGGAAGATATTTCCTTTTTCCACACAGCCCTCTATGGGCTTCCAAATATCCCTTTGCCAATTCCACAAGAACAGCCTTAGCGAAAGGCTTCTTGAAGGGAAAGATGTAACTCTGTGAGATGAATTAAGAGAACACAGAGCAGTTTCTCAGAAAGCTTCTTTCCAGTTCTGAACGGAAGATATTTCCTTTTTCACTGTAACCCTCTATGGGCTTCCAAACATCCCTTTGACAATTCCACAAGAACAGACTTAGCGAAAGGCTTCTTGAAGGGAAAGATGTAACTCTGTGAGATGAATTAAGAGAACACAGAGCAGTTTCTCAGAAAGCTTCTTTCCAGTTCTGAACGGAAGATATTTCCTTTTTCACCATAGCCCTCTATGGGCTTCCAAATATCCCTTTGCCAATTCCTCAAGAACAGCCTTAGCGAAAGGCTTCTTGAAGGGAAAGATGTAACTCTGTGAGATGAATTCACAGAACACAGAGCAGTTTCTCAGAAAACTTCTTTACAGTTTTGAACGGAAGATATTTCCTTTTTCAACATAGCCCTCTATGGGCTTCCAAATATCCCTTTGCCAATTCCACAAGAACAGCCTTAGCGAAAGGCCTATTGAAAGGAAAGATGTAACTCTGTGAGATGAATTCACAGAACACAGAGCAGTTTCGCAGAAAGCTTCTTTCCAGTTTTGAACGGAAGATATTTCCTTTTTCCCCATAGCCCTCTATGGGCTTCCAAATATCCCTTTGCCAATTCCACAAGAACAGCCATAGCGAAAGGCTTCTTGAAGGGAAAGATGTAACTCTGTGAGATGAATTAAGAGAACACAGAGCAGTTTCTCAGAGAGCTTCTTTGCAGTTTTGAACGGAAGATATTTCCTTTTTCACTGTAACCCTCTATGGGCTTCCAAATATCCCTTTGCCAATTCCACAAGAACAGACTTAGCGAAAGGCTTCTTGAAGGGAAAGATGTAACTCTGTGAGATGAATTAAGAGAACACAGAGCAGTTTCTCAGAAAGCTTCTTTCCAGTTCTGAACGGAAGATATTTCCTTTTTCACCATAGCCCTCTATGGGCTTCCAAATATCCCTTTGCCAATTCCACAAGAACAGCCTTAGCGAAAGGCTTCTTGAAGGGAAAGATGTAACTCTGTGAGATGAATTAAGAGAACACAGAGTAGTTTCTCAGAAAGCTTCTTTCCAGTTTTGAACGGAAGATATTTCCTTTTTCACTGTAACTCTCTATGGGCTTCCAAATATCCCTTTGCCCATTCCACAAGAACAGACTTAGCGAAAAGCTTCTTGAAGGGAAAGATGTAACTCTGTGAGATGAAATAAGAGAACACAGAGCAGTTTCTCAGAAAGCTTCTTTCCAGTTTTGAACGGAAGATATTTCCTTTTTCACTGTAGCCCTCTATGGGCTTCCAAATATCCCTTTGCCAATTCCACAAGAACAGCCTTAGCGAAAGGCCTCTTGAAGGGAAAGATGTAACTCTGTGAGATGAATTCACAGAACACAGAGCAGTTTCTCAGAAAGCTTCTTTCCAGTTTTGAACGGAAGATATTTCCTTTTTCACCATAGCCCTCTACGGGCTTCCAAATATGCCTTTGCCAATTCCACAAGAACAGGCTTAGCGAAAGGCTTCTTGAACGGAAAGATGTAACTCTGTTAGACGAATTAACAGAACACAGAGCAGTTTCTCAGAAAGCTTCTTTCCAGTTTTGAACGGAAGATATTTCCTTTTTCCCCATAGCCCTCTATGGGCTTCCAAATATCCCTTTGCCAATTCCACAAGAACAGCCTTAGCGAAAAGCTTCTTGAAGGGAAAGATGTAACTCTGTGAGATGAATTCACAGAACACAGAGCAGTTTCTCAGAAAGCTTCTTTCCAGTTTTGAACGGAAGATATTTCCTTTTTCCCCATAGCCCTCTACGGGCTTCCAAATATCCCTTTGCCAATTCCACAAGAACAGCCTTAGTGAAAGGCTGCTTGAAGGGAAAGATGTAACTCTGTGAGATGAATTCACAGAACACAGAGCAGTTTCTCAGAAAGCTTCTTTCCAGTTTGGAACGGAAGATATTTCCTTTTTCACCATAGCCCACTATGGGTTTCCAAATATCCGTTTGCCAATTCCACAAGAACAGCCTTAGCGAAAGGCTTCTTGAAAGGAAAGATGTAACTCTGTGAGAGGAATTTACAGAACACAGAGCAGTTTCTCAGAAAGCTTCTTTCCAGTTTTGAACGGAAGATATTTCCTTTTTCACCATAGCCCTCCATGGGCTTCCAAATATCCCTTTGACAATTCCACAAGAAGAGACTTAGCGAAAGGCTTCTTGAAGGGAAAGATGTAACTCTGTGAGATGAATTCACAGAACACAGAGCACTTTCTCTGAAAGCTTCTTTCCAGTTTTGAACGGAAGATATTTCCTTTTTCACCATAGCACTCTATGGGCTTCCAAATATACTTTGCCAATTCCTCAAGAACAGCCTTAGCGAAAGGCTTCTTGAAGGGAAAGATGTAACTCTGTGAGATGAATTGACAGAACACAGAGCAGTTTCTCAGAAAGCTTCTTTCCAGTTTTGAACGGAATATATTTCCTTTTTCACCATAGCCCTCTAAGGGCCTCCAAATATCCCTTTGCCAATTCCACAAGAACAGCCTTAGCAAAAGGCCTATTGAAAGGAAAGATGTAACTCTGTGAGATGAATTCACAGAACACAGAGCAGTTTCTCAGAAAGCTTCTTTCCAGTTTTGAACGGAAGATATTTCCTTTTTCCCCATAGCCCTCTATGGGCTTCCAAATATCCCTTGCCAATTCCACAAGAACAGCCTTAGCGAAAGGCCTATTGAAAGGAAAGATGTAACTCTGTGAGATGAATTCACAGAACACAGAGCAGTTTCTCAGAAAGCTTCTTTACAGTTTTGAACGCAAGATATTTCCTTTTTCCACACAGACCTCTATGGGCTTCCAAATATCCCTTTGCCAATTCCACAAGAACAGCCTTAGCGAAAGGCTTCTTGAAGGGAAAGATGTAACTCTGTGAGATGAATTAAGAGAACACAGAGCAGTTTCTCAGAAAGCTTCTTTCCAGTTCTGAACGGAAGATATTTCCTTTTTCACTGTAACCCTCTATGGGCTTCCAAACATCCCTTTGCCAATTCCACAAGAACAGACTTAGCGAAAGGCTTCTTGAAGGGAAAGATGTAACTCTGTGAGATGAAATAAGAGAACACAGAGCAGTTTCTCAGAAAGCTTCTTTCCAGTTCTGAACGGAAGATATTTCCTTTTTCACCATAGCCCTCTATGGGCTTCAAAATATCCCTTTGCCAATTCCACAAGAACAGCCTTAGCGAAAGGCCTATTGAAAGGAAAGATGTATCTCTGTGAGATGAATTCACAGAACACAGAGCAGTTTCTCAGAAAGCTTCTTTCCAGTTTTGAACGGAAGATATTTCCTTTTTCCCCATAGCCCTCTATGGGCTTCCAAATATCCCTTTGCCAATTCCACAAGAACAGCCTTAGCTAAAGGCTTCTTGAAGGGAAAGATGTAACTCTGTGAGATGAATTAAGAGAACACAGAGCAGTTTCTCAGAAAGCTTCTTTCCAGTTTTGAACGGAAGATATTTCCTTTTTCACTGTAACCCTCTATGGGCTTCCAAATATCCCTTTGCCAATTCCACAAGAACAGACTTAGCGAAAGGCTTCTTGAAGGGAAAGATGTAACTCTGTGAGATGAATTAAGAGAACACAGAGCAGTTTCTCAGAAAGCTTCTTTCCAGTTCTGAACGGAAGATATTTCCTTTTTCACCATAGCCCTCTATGGGCTTCCAAATATCCCTTTGCCAATTCCACAAGAACAGCCTTAGCGAAAGGCTTCTTGAAGGGAAAGATGTAATTCTGTGAGATGAATTCACAGAACACAGAGCAGTTTCTCAGAAAACTTCTTTACAGTTTTGAACGGAAGATATTTCCTTTTTCCACAGAGCCCTCTATGGGCTTCCAAATATCCCTTTGCCAATTCCACAAGAACAGCCTTAGCGAAAGGTCTATTGAAAGGAAAGATGTAACTCTGTGAGATGAATTCACAGAACACAGAGCAGTTTCTCAGAAAGCTTCTTTCCAGTTCTGAACGGAAGATATTTCCTTTTTCACCATAGCCCTCTATGGGCTTCCAAATATCCCTTTGCCAATTCCACAAGAACAGCCTTAGCGAAAGGCTTCTTGAAGGGAAAGATGTAACTCTGTGAGATGAATTCACAGAACACAGAGCAGTTTCTCAGAAAGCTTCTTTCCAGTTTTGAACGGAAGATATTTCCTTTTTCACTGTAGCCCTCTATGGGCTTCCAAATATCCCTTTGCCAATTCCACAAGAACAGCCTTAGCGAAAGGCTTCTTGAAGGGAAAGATGTAACTCTGTGAGAGGAATTAACAGAACACAGAGCAGTTTCTCAGAAAGCTTCTTTCCAGTTTTGAACGGAAGATATTTCCTTTTTCACCATAGCCCTCTATGGGCTTCCAAATATCCCTTTGCCAATTACACAAGAACCGCCTTAGCGAAAGGCCTCTTGAAGGGAAAGATGTTACTCTGTGAGATGAATTCACAGAACACAGAGCAGTTTCTCAGAAACCTTCTTTCCAGTTTTGAACGGAAGATATTTCCTTTTTCACCATAGCCCTCTATGGGCTTCCAAATATCCCTTTGCCAATTCCACAAGAAGAGCCTTAGTGAAAGGCTTCTTGAAGGGAAAGATGTAACTCTGTGAGATGAATTAACAGAACACTGAGCAGTTTCTCAGAAAGCTTCATTCCAGTTTTGAACGGAAGATATTTCCTTTTTCACTGTAACCGTCTATGGGCTTCCAAATATCCCTTTGCCAATTCCACAAGAACAGACTTAGCGAAAAGCTTCTTGAAGGTAAAGATGTAACTCTGTGAGATGAAATAAGAGAACACAGAGCAGTTTCTCAGAAAGCTTCTTTCCAGTTCTGAACGGAAGATATTTCCTTTTTCACCATAGCCCCCTATGGGCTTCCAAATATCCCTTTGCCAATTCCACAAGAACAGCCTTAGCGAAAGGCTTCTTGAAGGGAAAGATGTAACTCTGTGAGATGAATTCACAGAACACAGAGCAGTTTCTCAGAAAGCTTCTTTCCAGTTTTGAACGGAAGATATTTCCTTTTTCACTGTAGCCCTCTATGGGCTTCCAAATATCCCTTTGCCAATTCCACAAGAACAGCCTTAGCGAAAGGCCTATTGAAGGGAAAGATGTAACTCTGTGAGAGGAATTAACAGAACACAGAGCAGTTTCTCAGAAAGCTTCTTTCCAGTTTTGAACGGAAGATATTTCCTTTTTCACCATAGCCCTCTATGGGCTTCCAAATATCCCTTTGCCAATTCCACAAGAACCGCCTTAGCGAAAGGCCTCTTGAAGGGAAAGATGTTACTCTGTGAGATGAATTCACAGAACACAGAGCAGTTTCTCAGAAAGCTTCTTTCCAGTTTTGAACGGAAGATATTTCCTTTTTCACCATAGCCCTCTATGGGCTTCCAAATATCCCTTTGCCAATTCCTCAAGAACAGCCTTAGCGAAAGGCTTCTTGTAGGGAAAGATGTAACTCTGTGAGATGAATTCACAGAACACAGAGCAGTTTCTCAGAAAGCTTCTTTACAGTTTTGAACGGAAGATATTTCCTTTTTCACCATAGCCCTCTATGGGCTTCCAAATATCCCTTTGCCAATTCCACAAGAACAGCCTTAGCGAAAGGCCTATTGAAAGGAAAGATGTAACTCTGTGAGATGAATTCACAGAACACAGAGCAGTTTCTCAGAAAGCTTCTTTCCAGTTTTGAACGGAAGATATTTCCTTTTTCCACATAGCCCTCTATGGGCTTCCAAATATCCCTTTGCCAATTCCACAAGAACAGCCTTAGCGAAAGGCTTCTTGAAGGGAAAGATGTAACTCTGTGAGATGAATTAAGAGAACACAGAGCAGTTTCTCAGAATGCTTCTTTCCAGTTTTGAACGGAAGATATTTCCTTTTTCACTGTAACCCTCTATGGGCTTCCAAATATCCCTTTGCCAATTCCACAAGAACAGACTTAGCGAAAGGCTTCTTGAAGGGAATGATGTAACTCTGTGAGATGAATTAAGAGAACACAGAGCAGTTTCTCAGAAAGCTTCTTTCCAGTTCTGAACGGAAGATATTTCCTTTTTCACCATAGCCTTCTATGGGCTTCCAAATATCCCTTTGCCAATTCCACAAGAACAGCCTTAGCGAAAGGCTTCTTGAAGGGAAAGATGTAACTCTGTGAGATGAATTAAGAGAACACAGAGCAGTTTCTCAGAAAGCTTCTTTCCAGTTTTGAACGGAAGATATTTCCTTTTTCACTGTAACCCTCTATGGGCTTCCAAACATCCCTTTGCCAATTCCACAAGAACAGACTTAGCGAAAGGCTTCTTGAAGGGAAAGATGTAACTCTGTGAGATGAAATAAGAGAACACAGAGCAGTTTCTCAGAAAGCTTCTTTCCAGTTCTGAACGGAAGATATTTCCTTTTTCACCATAGCCCTCTATGGGCTTCCAAATATCCCTTTGCCAATTCCACAAGAACAGCCTTAGCGAAAGGCTTCTTGAAGGGAAAGATGTAACTCTGTGAGATGAATTCACAGAACACAGAGCAGTTTCTCAGAAAGCTTCTTTCCAGTTTTGAACGGAAGATATTTCCTTTTTCACTGTAGCCCTCTATGGGCTTCCAAATATCCCTTTGCCAATTCCACAAGAACAGCCTTAGCGAAAGGCTTCTTGAAGGGAAAGATGTAACTCTGTGAGATGAATTAAGAGAACACAGAGCAGTTTCTCAGAAAGCTTCTTTCCAGTTTTGAACGGAAGATATTTCCTTTTTCACTGTAACCTTCTATGGGCTTCCAAATATCCCTTTGCCAATTCCACAAGAACAGACTTAGCGAAAGGTTTCTTGAAGGAAAAGATGTAACTCTGTGAGATGAATTAAGAGAACACAGAGCAGTTTCTCAGAAAGCTTCTTTCCAGTTCTGAACGGAAGATATTTCCTTTTTCACCATAGCCCTCTATGGGCTTCCAAATATCCCTTTGCCAATTCCACAAGAACAGCCTTAGCGAAAGGCTTCTTAAAGGGAAAGATGTAACTCTGTGAGATGAATTAAGAGAACACAGAGCAGTTTCTCAGAAAGCTTCTTTCCAGTTTTGAACGGAAGATATTTCCTTTTTCACTGTAGCCCTCTATGGGCTTCCAAATATCCCTTTGCCAATTCCACAAGAACAGCCTTAGCGAAAGGCCTCTTGAAGGGAAAGATGTAACTCTGTGAGATGAATTCACAGAACACAGAGCAGTTTCTTAGAAAGCTTCTTTCCAGTTTTGAACGGAAGATATTTCCTTTTTCACCATAGCCCTCTACGGGCTTCCAAATATGCCTTTGCCAATTCCACAAGAACAGGCTTAGCGAAAGGCTTCTTGAACGGAAAGATGTAACTCTGTGAGACGAATTAACAGAACACAGAGCAGTTTCTCAGAAAGCTTCTTTCCAGTTTTGAACGGAAGATATTTCCTTTTTCCCCATAGCCCTCTATGGGCTTCCAAATATCCCTTTGCCAATTCCACAAGAACAGCCTTAGCGAAAAGCTTCTTGAAGGGAAAGATGTAACTCTGTGAGATGAATTCACAGAACACAGAGCAGTTTCTCAGAAAGCTTCTTTCCAGTTTTGAACGGAAGATATTTCCTTTTTCACCATAGCCCTCTACGGGCTTCCAAATATCCCTTTGCCAATTCCACAAGAACAGCCTTAGTGAAAGGCTGCTTGAAGGGAAAGATGTAACTCTGTGAGATGAATTCACAGAACACAGAGCAGTTTCTCAGAAAGCTTCTTTCCAGTTTGGAACGGAAGATATTTCCTTTTTCACCATAGCCCACTATGGGTTTCCAAATATCCGTTTGCCAATTCCACAAGAACAGCCTTAGCGAAAGGCTTCTTGAAGGGAAAGATGTAACTCTGTGAGATGAATTCACAGAACACAGAGCAGTTTCTCAGAAAGCTTCTTTCCAGTTTTGAACGGAAGATATTTCCTTTTTCACTGTAGCCCTCTATGGGCTTCCAAATATCCCTTTGCCAATTCCACAAGAACAGCCTTAGCCAAAGGCTTCTTGAAGGGAAAGATGTAACTCTGTGAGATGAATTCAAAGAACACAGAGCACTTTCTCAGAAAGCTTCTTTCCAGTTTTGAACGGAAGATATTTCCTTTTTCACTGTAGCCCTCTATGGGCTTCCAAATATCCCTTTGCCAATTCCACAAGAACAGCCTTAGCGAAAGGCTTCTTGAAAGGAAAGATGTAACTCTGTGAGAGGAATTTACAGAACACGGAGCAGTTTCTCAGAAAGCTTCTTTCCAGTTTTGAACGGAAGATATTTCCTTTTTCACCATAGCCCTCCATGGGCTTCCAAATATCCCTTTGCCAATTCCACAAGAAGAGACTTAGCGAAAGGCTTCTTGAAGGGAAAGATGTAACTCTGTGAGATGAATTCACAGAACACAGAGCACTTTCTCTGAAAGCTTCTTTCCAGTTTTGAACGGAAGATATTTCCTTTTTCACCATAGCCCTCTATGGGCTTCCAAATATACTTTGCCAATTCCTCAAGAACAGCCTTAGCGAAAGGCTTCTTGAAGGGAAAGATGTAACTCTGTGAGATGAATTGACAGAACACAGAGCAGTTTCTCAGAAAGCTTCTTTCCAGTTTTGAACGGAAGATATTTCCTTTTTCACCATAGCCCTCTATGGGCTTCCAAATATCCCTTTGCCAATTCCACAAGAACAGCCTTAGCGAAAGGCCTATTGAAAGGAAAGATGTAACTCTGTGAGATGAATTCACAGAACACAGAGCAGTTTCTCAGAAAGCTTCTTTCCAGTTTTGAACGGAAGATATTTCCTTTTTCCCCATAGCCCTCTATGGGCTTCCAAATATCCCTTTGCGAATTCCACAAGAACAGCCTTAGCGAAAGGCTTCTTGAAGGGAAAGATGTAACTCTGTGAGATGAATTCACAGAACACACAGCAGTTTCTCAGAAAGCTTCTTTCCAGTTTTGAAAGGAAGATATTTCCTTTTTCACCATAGCCCACTATGGGCTTCCAAATATCCCTTTGCCAATTCCACAAGAAGAGCCTTAGTGAAAGGCTTCTTGAAGGGAAAGATGTAACTCTGTGAGATGAATTAACAGAACACAGAGCAGTTTCTCAGAAAGCTTCATTCCAGTTTTGAACGGAAGATATTTCCTTTTTCACTGTAACCCTCTATGGGCTTCCAAATATCCCTTTGCCAATTCCACAAGAACAGACTTAGCGAAAAGCTTCTTGAAGGGAAATATGTAACTCTGTGAGATGAAATAAGAGAACACAGAGCAGTTTCTCAGAAAGCTTCTTTCCAGTTCTGAACGGAAGATATTTCCTTTTTCACCATAGCCCTCTATGGGCTTCCAAATATCCCTTTGCCAATTCCACAAGAACAGCCTTAGCGAAAGGCTTCTTGAAGGGAAAGATGTAACTCTGTGAGATGAATTCACAGAACACAGAGCAATTTCTCAGAAAGCTTCTTTCCAGTTTTGAACGGAAGATATTTCCTTTTTCACTGTAGCCCTCTATGGGCTTCCAAATATCCCTTTGCCAATTCCACAAGAACAGCCTTAGCGAAAGGCTTCTTGAAGGGAAAGATGTAACTCTGTGAGAGGAATTAACAGAACACAGAGCAGTTTCTCAGAAAGCTTCTTTCCAGTTTTGAACGGAAGATATTTCCTTTTTCACCATAGCCCTCTATGGGCTTCCAAATATCCCTTTGCCAATTCCACAAGAACCGCCTAGCGAAAGGCCTCTTGAAGGGAAAGATGTTACTCTGTGAGATGAATTCACAGAACACAGAGCAGTTTCTCAGAAAGCTTCTTTCTAGTTTTGAACGGAAGATATTTCCTTTTTCACCATAGCCCTCTATGGGCTTCCAAATATCCCTTTGCCAATTCCTCAAGAACAGCCTTAGCGAAAGGCTTCTTGAAGGGAAAGATATAACTCTGTGAGATGAATTCACAGAACACAGAGCAGTTTCTCAGAAAGCTTCTTTACAGTTTTGAACGGAAGATATTTCCTTTTTCACCATAGCCCTCTATGGGCTTCCAAATATCCCTTTGCCAATTCCACAAGAACAGCCTTAGCGAAAGGCCTATTGAAAGGAAAGATGTAACTCTGTGAGATGAATTCACAGAACACAGAGCAGTTTCTCAGAAAGCTTCTTTCCAGTTTTGAACGGAAAATATTTCCTTTTTCCACATAGCCCTCTATGGGCTTCCAAATATCCCTTTGCCAATTCCACAAGAACAGCCTTCGCGAAAGGCTTCTTGAAGGGAAAGATGTAACTCTGTGAGATGAATTAAGAGAACACAGAGCAGTTTCTCAGAAAGCTTCTTTCCAGTTTTGAACGGAAGATATTTCCTTTTTCACTGTAACCCTCTATGGGCTTCCAAATATCCCTTTGCCAATTCCACAAGAACAGACTTAGCGAAAGGCTTCTTGAAGGGAAAGATGTAACTCTGTGAGATGAATTAAGAGAACACAGAGCAGTTTCTCAGAAAGCTTCTTTCCAGTTCTGAACGGAAGATATTTCCTTTTTCACCATAGCCCTCTATGGGCTTCCAAATATCCCTTTGCCAATTCCACAAGAACAGCCTTAGCGAAAGGCTTCTTGAAGGGAAAGATGTAACTCTGTGAGATGAATTAAGAGAACACAGAGCAGTTTCTCAGAAAGCTTCTTTCCAGTTTTGAACGGAAGATATTTCCTTTTTCACTGTAACCCTCTATGGGCTTCCAAACATCCCTTTGCCAATTCCACAAGAACAGACTTAGCGAAAGGCTTCTTGAAGTGAAAGATGTAACTCTGTGAGATGAAATAAGAGAACACAGAGCAGTTTCTCAGAAAGCTTCTTTCCAGTTCTGAACGGAAGATATTTCCTTTTTCACCATAGCCCTCTATGGGCTTCAAAATATCCCTTTGCCATATCCACAAGAACAGCCTTAGCGAAAGGCCTATTGAAAGGAAAGATGTATCTCTGTGAGATGAATTCACAGAACACAGAGCAGTTTCTCAGAAAGCTTCTTTCCAGTTTTGAACGGAAGATATTTCCTTTTTCCCCATAGCCCTCTATGGGCTTCCAAATATCCCTTTGCCAATTCCACAAGAACAGCCTTAGCGAAAGGCTTCTTGAAGGGAAAGATGTAACTCTGTGAGATGAATTAAGAGAACACAGAGCAGTTTCTCAGAAAGCTTTTTTCCAGTTTTGAACGGAAGATATTTCCTTTTTCACTGTAACCCTCTATGGGCTTCCAAATATCCCTTTGCCAATTCCACAAGAACACACTTAGCGAAAGGCTTCTTGAAGGGAAAGATGTAACTCTGTGAGATGAATTCACAGAACACAGAGCAGTTTCTCAGAAAGCTTCTTTCCAGTTCTGAACGGAAGATATTTCCTTTTTCACCATAGCCCTCTATGGGCTTCCAAATATCCCTTTGCCAATTCCTCAAGAACAGCCTTAGCGAAAGGCTTCTTGAAGGGAAAGATGTAACTCTGTGAGATGAATTCACAGAACACAGAGCAGTTTCTCAGAAAACTTCTTTACAGTTTTGAACGGAAGATATTTCCTTTTTCAACATAGCCCTCTATGGGCTTCCAAATATCCCTTTGCCAATTCCACAAGAACAGCCTTAGCGAAAGGCCTATTGAAAGGAAAGATGTAACTCTGTGAGATGAATTCACAGAACACAGAGAAGTTTCTCAGAAAGCTTCTTTCCAGTTTTGAACGGAAGATATTTCCTTTTTCTCCATAGCCCTCTATGGGCTTCCAAATATCCCTTTGCCAATTCCTCAAGAACAGCCTTAGCGAAAGGCTTCTTGAAGGGAAAGATGTAACTCTGTGAGATGAATTCACAGAACACAGAGCAGTTTCTCAGAAAGCTTCTTTACAGTTTTGAACGGAAGATATTTCCTTTTTCACCATAGCCCTCTATGGGCTTCCAAATATCCCTTTGCCAATTCCACAAGAACAGCCTTAGCGAAAGGCCTATTGAAAGGGAAGATGTAACTCTGTGAGATGAATTCACAGAACACAGAGCAGTTTCTCAGAAAGCTTCTTTCCAGTTTTGAACGGAAGATATTTCCTTTTTCACTGTAGCCCTCTATGGGCTTCCAAATATCCCTTTGCCAATTCCACAAGAACAGCCTTAGCGAAAGGCTTCTTGAAGGGAAAGATGTAACTCTGTGAGAGGAATTAACAGAACACAGAGCAGTTTCTCAGAAAGCTTCTTTCCAGTTTTGAACGGAAGATATTTCCTTTTTCACCATAGCCCTCTATGGGCTTCCAAATATCCCTTTGCCAATTCCACAAGAACCGCCTTAGCGAAAGGCCCTTTGAAGGGAAAGATGTTACTCTGTGAGATGAATTCACACAACACAGAGCAGTTTCTCAGAAAGCTTCTTTCCAGTTTTGAACGGAAGATATTTCCTTTTTCTCCATAGCCCTCTATGGGCTTCCAAATATCCCTTTGCCAATTCCTCAAGAACAGCCTTAGCGAAAGGCTTCTTGAAGGGAAAGATGTAACTCTGTGAGATGAATTCACAGAACACAGAGCAGTTTCTCAGAAAGCTTCTTTACAGTTTTGAACGGAAGATATTTCCTTTTTCACCATAGCCCTCTATGGGCTTCCAAATATCCCTTTGCCAATTCCACAAGAACAGCCTTAGCGAAAGGCCTATTGAAAGGAAAGATGTAACTCTGTGAGATGAATTCACAGAACACAGAGCAGTTTCTCAGAAAGCTTCTTTCCAGTTTTGAACGGAAGATATTTCCTTTTTCCACATAGCCCTCTATGGGCTTCCAAATATCCCTTTGCCAATTCCACAAGAACAGCCTTAGCGAAAGGCTTCTTGAAGGGAAAGATGTAACTCTGTGAGATGAATTAAGAGAACACAGAGCAGTTTCTCAGAAAGCTTCTTTCCAGTTTTGAACGGAAGATATTTCCTTTTTCACTGTAACCCTCTATGGGCTTCCAAATATCCCTTTGCCAATACCACAAGAACAGCCTTAGCGAAAGGCTTCTTGAAGGGAAAGATGTAACTCTGTGAGATGAATTAAGAGAACACAGAGCAGTTTCTCAGAAAGCTTCTTTCCAGTTCTGAACGGAAGATATTTCCTTTTTCACCATAGCCTTCTATGGGCTTCCAAATATCCCTTTGCCAATTCCACAAGAACAGCCTTAGCGAAAGGCTTCTTGAAGGGAAAGATGTAACTCTGTGAGATGAATTAAGAGAACACAGAGCAGTTTCTCAGAAAGCTTCTTTCCAGTTTTCAACGGAAGATATTTCCTTTTTCACCATAGCCCTCTATGGGCTTCCAAATATCCCTTTGCCAATTCCACAAGAACCGCCTTAGCGAAAGGCCTCTTGAAGGGAAAGATGTTACTCTGTGAGATGAATTCACAGAACACAGAGCAGTTTCTCAGAAAGCTTCTTTCCAGTTTTGAACGGAAGATATTTCCTTTTTCACCATAGCCCTCTATGGGCTTCCAAATATCCCTTTGCCAATTCCTCAAGAACAGCCTTAGCGAAAGCCTTCTTGAAGGGAAAGATGTAACTCTGTGAGATGAATTCACAGAACACAGAGCACTTTCTCAGAAAGCTTCTTTACAGTTTTGAACGGAAGATATTTCCTTTTTCACCTTAGCCCTCTATGGGCTTCCAAATATCCCTTGCCAATTCCACAAGAACAGCCTTAGCGAAAGGCCTATTGAAAGGAAAGATGTAACTCTGTGAGATGAATTCACAGAACACAGAGCAGTTTCTCAGAAAGCCTCTTTCCAGTTTTGAACGGAAGATATTTCCTTTTTCCACATAGCCCTCTATGGGCTTCCAAATATCCCTTTGCCAATTCCACAAGAACAGCCTTAGCGAAAGGCTTCTTGAAGGGAAAGATGTAACTCTGTGAGATGAATTCACAGAACACAGAGCAGTTTCTCAGAAAGCTTCTTTCCAGTTTTGAACGGAAGATATTTCCTTTTTCACTGTAGCCCTCTATGGGCTTCCAAATATCCCTTTGCCAATTCCACAAGAACAGCCTTAGCGAAAGGCTTCTTGAAGGGAAAGATGTAACTCTGTGAGAGGAATTAACAGAACACAGAGCAGTTTCTCAGAAAGCTTCTTTCCAGTTTTGAACGGAAGATATTTCCTTTTTCACCATAGCCCTCTATGGGCTTCCAAATATCCCTTTGCCAATTCCACAAGAACCGCCTTAGCGAAAGGCCTCTTGAAGGGAAAGATGTTACTCTGTGAGATGAATTCACAGAACACAGAGCAGTTTCTCAGAAAGCTTCTTTCCAGTTTTGAACGGAAGATATTTCCTTTTTCACCATAGCCCTCTATGGGCTTCCAAATATCCCTTTGCCAATTCCTCAAGAACAGCCTTAGCGAAAGGCTTCTTGAAGGGAAAGATGTAACTCTGTGAGATGAATTCACAGAACACAGAGCAGTTTCTCAGAAAGCTTCTTTACAGTTTTGAACGGAAGATATTTCCTTTTTCACCATAGCCCTCTATGGGCTTCCAAATATCCCTTTGCCAATTCCACAAGAACAGCCTTAGCGAAAGGCTTCTTGAAGGGAAAGATGTAACTCTGTGAGATGAATTAAGAGAACACAGAGCAGTTTCTCAGAAAGCTTCTTTCCAGTTCTGAACGGAAGATAATTCCTATTTCACCATAGCCCTCTATGGGCTTCCAAATATCCCTTTGCCAATTCCACAAGAACAGCCTTAGCGAAAGGCTTCTTGAAGGGAAAGATGTAACTCTGTGAGATGAATTAAGAGAACACAGAGCAGTTTCTCAGAAAGCTTCTTTCCAGTTTTGAACGGAAGATATTTCCTTTTTCACTGTAACCCTCTATGGGCTTCCAAACATCCCTTTGCCAATTCCACAAGAACAGACTTAGCGAAAGGCTTCTTGAAGTGAAAGATGTAACTCTGTGAGATGAAATAAGAGAACACAGAGCAGTTTCTCAGAAAGCTTCTTTCCAGTTCTGAACGGAAGATATTTCCTTTTTCACTATAGCCCTCTAAGGGCTTCAAAATATCCCTTTGCCAATTCCACAAGAACAGCCTTAGCGAAAGGCCTATTGAAAGGAAAGATGTATCTCTGTGAGATGAATTCACAGAACACAGAGCAGTTTCTCAGAAAGCTTCTTTCAAGTTTTGAACGGAAGATATTTCCTTTTTCCCCATAGCCCTCTATGGGCATCCAAATATCCCTTTGCCAATTCCACAAGAACAGCCTTAGCGAAAGGTTTCTTGAAGGGAAAGATGTAACTCTGTGAGATGAATTAAGAGAACACAGAGCAGTTTCTCAGAAAGCTTCTTTCCAGTTTTGAACGGAAGATATTTCCTTTTTCACTGTAACCCTCTATGGGCTTCCAAATATCCCTTTGCCAATTCCACAAGAACACACTTACCGAAAGGCTTCTTGAAGGGAAAGATGTAACTCTGTGAGATGAATTCACAGAACACAGAGCAGTTTCTCAGAAAGCTTCTTTCCAGTTCTGAACGGAAGATATTTCCTTTTTCACCATAGCCCTCTATGGGCTTCCAAATATCCCTTTGCCAATTCCTCAAGAACAGCCTTAGCGAAAGGCTTCTTGAAGGGAAAGATGTAACTCTGTGAGATGAATTCACAGAACACAGAGCAGTTTTTCAGAAAACTTCTTTACAGTTTTGAACGGAAGATATTTCCTTTTTCAACATAGCCCTCTATGGGCTTCCAAATATCCCTTTGCCAATTCCACAAGAACAGCCTTAGCGAAAGGCCTATTGAAAGGAAAGATGTAACTCTGTGAGATGAATTCACAGAACACAGAGAAGTTTCTCAGAAAGCTTCTTTCCAGTTTTGAACGGAAGATATTTCCTTTTTCCCCATAGCCCTCTATGGCCTTCCAAATATCCCTTTGCCAATTCCACAAGAACAGCCATAGCGAAAGGCTTCTTGAAGGGAAAGATGTAACTCTGTGAAATGAATTAAGAGAACACAGAGCAGTTTCTCAGAAAGCTTCTTTCCAGTTTTGAACGGAAGATATTTCCTTTTTCACTGTAACCCTCTATGGGCTTCCAAATATCCCTTTGCCAATTCCACAAGAACAGACTTAGCGAAAGGCTTCTTGAAGGGAAAGATGTAACTCTGTGAGATGAATTAAGAGAACACAGAGCAGTTTCTCAGAAAGCTTCTTTCCAGTTCTGAACGGAAGATATTTCCTTTTTCACCATAGCCCTCTATGGGCTTCCAAATATCCCTTTGCCAATTCCACAAGAACAGCCTTAGCGAAAGGCTACTTGAAGGGAAAGATGTAACTCTGTGAGATGAATTAAGAGAACACAGAGTAGTTTCTCAGAAAGCTTCTTTCCTGTTTTGAACGGAAGATATTTCCTTTTTCACTGTAACTCTCTATGGGCTTCCAAATATCCCTTTGCCAATTCCACAAGAACAGACTTAGCGAAAAGCTTCTTGAAGGGAAAGATGTAACTCTGTGAGATGAAATAAGAGAACACAGAGCAGTTTCTCACAAAGCTTCTTTCCAGTTTTGAACGGAAGATATTTCCTTTTTCACCATAGCCCTCTATGGGCTTCCAAATATCCCGTTGCCAATTCCACAAGAACAGCCTTAGCGAAAGGCCTCTTGAAGGGAAAGATATTACTCTGTGAGATGAATTCACAGAACACAGAGCAGTTTCTCAGAAAGCTTCTTTCCAGTTTTGAACGGAAGATATTTCCTTTTTCACCATAGCCCTCCATGGGCTTCCAAATATCCCTTTGCCAATTCCTCAAGAACAGCCTTAGCGAAAGGCTTCTTGAAGGGAAAGATGTAACTCTGTGAGATGAATTCACAGAACACAGAGCAGTTTCTCAGAAAGCTTCTTTCCAGTTTTGAACGGAAGATATTTCCTTTTTCAAAATAGCCCTCTATGGGCTTCCAAATATCCCTTTGCCAATTCCACAAGAACAGCCTTAGCGAAAGGCCTATTGAAAGGAAAGATGTAACTCTGTGAGATGAATTCACAGAACACAGAGCAGTTTCTCAGAAAGCTTCTTTCCAGTTTTGAACGGAAGATATTTCCTTTTTCACTGTATCCCTCTATGGGCTTCCAAATATCCCTTTGCCAATTCCACAAGAACAGCCTTAGCGAAAGGCTTCTTGAAGGGAAAGATGTAACTCTGTGAGATGAATTCACAGAACACAGGGCAGATTCTCAGAAAGCTTCTTTCCAGTTTTGAACGGAAGGTATTTCCTTTTTCACCATAGCCCTCTATGGGCTTCCAAATATCCCTTTGCCAATTCCACAAGAACAGCCTTAGCGAAAGGCCTCTTGAAGGGAAAGATATAACTCTGTGAGATGAATTAACAGAACACAGAGCAGTTACTCAGAAAGCTTCTTTCCAGTTTTGAACGGAAGATATTTCCTTTTTCCCCATAACCCTCTACGGGCTTCAAAATATCCCTTTGCCAATACCACAAGAACAACCTTAGCGAAAGGCTTCTTGAAGGGAAAGATGTAACTCTGTGAGATGAATTCACAGAACACAGAGCAGTTTCTCAGAAAGCTTCATTCCAGTTTTCAGCGGAAGATATTTCCTTTTTCACCATAGCCCTCTATGGGCTTCCAAATATCCCTTTGCCAATTCCACAAGAACAGCCTTAGCGAAAGGCTTCTTGAAGGGAAAGATGTAACTCTGTGAGATGAATTAACAGAACACTGAGCAGTTTCTCAGAAAGCTTCATTCCAGTTTTGAACGGAAGATATTTCCTTTTTCACTGTAACCCTCTATGGGCTTCCAAATATCCCTTTGCCAATTCCACAAGAACAGACTTAGCGAAAAGCTTCTTGAAGGGAAAGATGTAACTCTGTGAGATGAAATAAGAGAACACAGAGCAGTTTCTCAGAAAGCTTCTTTCCAGTTCTGAACGGAAGATATTTCCTTTTTCACCATAGCCCCCTATGGGCTTCCAAATATCCCTTTGCCAATTCCACAAGAACAGCCTTAGCGAAAGGCTTCTTGAAGGGAAAGATGTAACTCTGTGAGATGAATTCACAGAACACAGAGCAGTTTCTCAGAAAGCTTCTTTCCAGTTTTGAACGGAAGATATTTCCTTTTTCACTGTAGCCCTCTATGGGCTTCCAAATATCCCTTTGCCAATTCCACAAGAACAGCCTTAGCGAAAGGCTTCTTGAAGGGAAAGATGTAACTCTGTGAGAGGAATTAACAGAACACAGAGCAGTTTCTCAGAAAGCTTTTTTCCAGTTTTGAACGGAAGATATTTCCTTTTTCACCATAGCCCTCTATGGGCTTCCTAATATCCCTTTGCCAATTCCACAAGAACCGCCTTAGCGAAAGGCCCCTTGAAGGGAAAGATGTTACTCTGTGAGATGAATTCACAGAACACAGAGCAGTTTCTCAGAAAGCTTCTTTCCAGTTTTGAACGGAAGATATTTCCTTTTTCACCATAGCCCTCTATGGGCTTCCAAATATCCCTTTGCCAATTCCTCAAGAACAGCCTTAGCGAAAGGCTTCTTGAAGGGAAAGATGTAACTCTGTGAGATGAATTCACAGAACACAGAGCAGTTTCTCAGAAAGCTTCTTTACAGTTTTGAACGGAAGATATTTCCTTTTTCACCATAGCCCTCTATGGGCTTCCAAATATCCCTTTGCCAATTCCACAAGAACCGCCTTAGCGAAAGGCCTATTGAAAGGAAAGATGTAACTCTGTGAGATGAATTCACAGAACACAGAGCAGTTTCTCAGAAAGCTTCTTTCCAGTTTTGAACGGAAGATATTTCCTTTTTCCACATAGCCCTCTATGGGCTTCCAAATATCCCTTTGCCAATTCCACAAGAACAGCCTTAGCGAAAGGCTTCTTGAAGGGAAAGATGTAACTCTGTGAGATGAATTAAGAGAACACAGAGCAGTTTCTCAGAAAGCTTCTTTCCAGTTTTGAACGGAAGATATTTCCTTTTTCACTGTAACCCTCTATGGGCTTCCAAATATCCCTTTGCCAATTCCACAAGAACAGACTTAGCGAAAGGCTTCTTGAAGGGAAAGATGTAACTCTGTGAGATGAATTAAGAGAACACAGAGCAGTTTCTCAGAAAGCTTCTTTCCAGTTCTGAACGGAAGATATTTCCTTTTTCACCATAGCCTTCTATGGGCTTCCAAATATCCCTTTGCCAATTCCACAAGAACAGCCTTAGCGAAAGGCTTCTTGAAGGGAAAGATGTAACTCTGTGAGATGAATTAAGAGAACACAGAGCAGTTTCTCAGAAAGCTTCTTTCCAGTTTTCAACGGAAGATATTTCCTTTTTCACCATAGCCCTCTATGGGCTTCCAAATATCCCTTTGCCAATTCCACAAGAACCGCCTTAGCGAAAGGCCTCTTGAAGGGAAAGATGTTACTCTGTGAGATGAATTCACAGAACACAGAGCAGTTTCTCAGAAAGCTTCTTTCCAGTTTTGAACGGAAGATATTTCCTTTTTCACCATAGCCCTCTATGGGCTTCCAAATATCCCTTTGCCAATTCCTCAAGAACAGCCTTAGCGAAAGCCTTCTTGAAGGGAAAGATGTAACTCTGTGAGATGAATTCACAGAACACAGAGCAGTTTCTCAGAAAGCTTCTTTACAGTTTTGAACGGAAGATATTTCCTTTTTCACCTTAGCCCTCTATGGGCTTCCAAATATCCCTTGCCAATTCCACAAGAACAGCCTTAGCGAAAGGCCTATTGAAAGGAAAGATGTAACTCTGTGAGATGAATTCACAGAACACAGAGCAGTTTCTCAGAAAGCTTCTTTCCAGTTTTGAACGGAAGATATTTCCTTTTTCCACATAGCCCTCTATGGGCTTCCAAATATCCCTTTGCCAATTCCACAAGAACAGCCTTAGCGAAAGGCTTCTTGAAGGGAAAGATGTAACTCTGTGAGAGGAATTAACAGAACACAGAGCAGTTTCTCAGAAAGCTTCTTTCCAGTTTTGAACGGAAGATATTTCCTTTTTCACCATAGCCCTCTATGGGCTTCCAAATATCCCTTTGCCAATTCCACAAGAACCGCCTTAGCGAAAGGCCTCTTGAAGGGAAAGATGTTACTCTGTGAGATGAATTCACAGAACACAGAGCAGTTTCTCAGAAAGCTTCTTTCCAGTTTTGAACGGAAGATATTTCCTTTTTCACCATAGCCCTCTATGGGCTTCCAAATATCCCTTTGCCAATTCCTCAAGAACAGCCTTAGCGAAAGGCTTCTTGAAGGGAAAGATGTAACTCTGTGAGATGAATTCACAGAACACAGAGCAGTTTCTCAGAAAGCTTCTTTACAGTTTTGAACGGAAGATATTTCCTTTTTCACCATAGCCCTCTATGGGCTTCCAAATATCCCTTTGCCAATTCCACAAGAACAGCCTTAGCGAAAGGCCTATTGAAAGGAAAGATGTAACTCTGTGAGATGAATTCACAGAACACAGAGCAGTTTCTCAGAAAGCTTCTTTCCAGTTTTGAACGGAAAATATTTCCTTTTTCCACATAGCCCTCTATGGGCTTCCAAATATCCCTTTGCCAATTCCACAAGAACAGCCTTAGCGAAAGGCTTCTTGAAGGGAAAGATGTAACTCTGTGAGATGAATTAAGAGAACACAGAGCAGTTTCTCAGAAAGCTTCTTTCCAGTTTTGAACGGAAGATATTTCCTTTTTCACTGTAACCCTCTATGGGCTTCCAAATATCCCTTTGCCAATTCCACAAGAACAGACTTAGCGAAAGGCTTCTTGAAGGGAAAGATGTAACTCTGTGAGATGAATTAAGAGAACACAGAGCAGTTTCTCAGAAAGCTTCTTTCCAGTTCTGAACGGAAGATATTTCCTTTTTCACCATAGCCTTCTATGGGCTTCCAAATATCCCTTTGCCAATTCCACAAGAACAGCCTTAGCGAAAGGCTTCTTGAAGGGAAAGATGTAACTCTGTGAGATGAATTAAGAGAACACAGAGCAGTTTCTCAGAAAGCTTCTTTCCAGTTTTCAACGGAAGATATTTCCTTTTTCACCATAGCCCTCTATGGGCTTCCAAATATCCCTTTGCCAATTCCACAAGAACCGCCTTAGCGAAAGGCCTCTTGAAGGGAAAGATGTTACTCTGTGAGATGAATTCACAGAACACAGAGCAGTTTCTCAGAAAGCTTCTTTCCAGTTTTGAACGGAAGATATTTCCTTTTTCACCATAGCCCTCTATGGGCTTCCAAATATCCCTTTGCCAATTCCTCAAGAACAGCCTTAGCGAAAGCCTTCTTGAAGGGAAAGATGTAACTCTGTGAGATGAATTCACAGAACACAGAGCAGTTTCTCAGAAAGCTTCTTTACAGTTTTGAACGGAAGATATTTCCTTTTTCACCTTAGCCCTCTATGGGCTTCCAAATATCCCTTGCCAATTCCACAAGAACAGCCTTAGCGAAAGGCCTATTGAAAGGAAAGATGTAACTCTGTGAGATGAATTCACAGAACACAGAGCAGTTTCTCAGAAAGCTTCTTTCCAGTTTTGAACGGAAGATATTTCCTTTTTCCACATAGCCCTCTATGGGCTTCCAAATATCCCTTTGCCAATTCCACAAGAACAGCCTTAACGAAAGGCTTCTTGAAGGGAAAGATGTAACTCTGTGAGATGAATTCACAGAACACAGAGCAGTTTCTCAGAAAGCTTCTTTCCAGTTTTGAACGGAAGATATTTCCTTTTTCACTGTAGCCCTCTATGGGCTTCCAAATATCCCTTTGCCAATTCCACAAGAACAGCCTTAGCGAAAGGCTTCTTGAAGGGAAAGATGTAACTCTGTGAGAGGAATTAACAGAACACAGAGCAGTTTCTCAGAAAGCTTCTTTCCAGTTTTGAACGGAAGATATTTCCTTTTTCACCATAGCCCTCTATGGGCTTCCAAATATCCCTTTGCCAATTCCACAAGAACCGCCTTAGCGAAAGGCCTCTTGAAGGGAAAGATGTAACTCTGTGAGATGAATTCACAGAACACAGAGCAGTTTCTCAGAAAGCTTCTTTCCAGTTTTGAACGGAAGATATTTCCTTTTTCACCATAGCCCTCTATGGGCTTCCAAATATCCCTTTGCCAATTCCTCAAGAACAGCCTTAGCGAAAGGCTTCTTGAAGGGAAAGATGTAACTCTGTGAGATGAATTCACAGAACACAGAGCAGTTTCTCATAAAGCTTCTTTCCAGTTTTGAACGGAAGATATTTCCTTTTTCACCATAGCCCTCTATGGGCTTCCAAATATCCCTTTGCCAATTCCACAAGAACAGCCTTAGCGAAAGGCCTATTGAAAGGAAAGATGTAACTCTGTGAGATGAATTCACAGAACACAGAGCAGTTTCTCAGAAAGCTTCTTTCCAGTTTTGAACGGAAAATATTTCCTTTTTCCACATAGCCCTCTATGGGCTTCCAAATATCCCTTTGCCAATTCCACAAGAACAGCCTTAGCGAAAGGCTTCTTGAAGGGAAAGATGTAACTCTGTGAGATGAATTAAGAGAACACAGAGCAGTTTCTCAGAAAGCTTCTTTCCAGTTTTGAACGGAAGATATTTCCTTTTTCACTGTAACCCTCTATGGGCTTCCAAATATCCCTTTGCCAATTCCACAAGAACAGACTTAGCGAAAGGCTTCTTGAAGGGAAAGATGTAACTCTGTGAGATGAATTAAGAGAACACAGAGCAGTTTCTCAGAAAGCTTCTTTCCTGTTCTGAACGGAAGATAATTCCTATTTCACCATAGCCCTCTATGGGCTTCCAAATATCCCTTTGCCAATTCCACAAGAACAGTCTTAGCGAAAGGCTTCTTGAAGGGAAAGATGTAACTCTGTGAGATGAATTAAGAGAACACAGAGCAGTTTCTCAGAAAGCTTCTTTCCAGTTTTGAACGGAAGATATTTCCTTTTTCACTGTAACCCTCTATGGGCTTCCAAACATCCCTTTGCCAATTCCACAAGAACAGACTTAGCGAAAGGCTTCTTGAAGTGAAAGATGTAACTCTGTGAGATGAAATAAGAGAACACAGAGCAGTTTCTCAGAAAGCTTCTTTCCAGTTCTGAACGGAAGATATTTCCTTTTTCACTATAGCCCTCTAAGGGCTTCAAAATATCCCTTTGCCAATTCCACAAGAACAGCCTTAGCGAAAGGCCTATTGAAAGGAAAGATGTATCTCTGTGAGATGAATTCACAGAACACAGAGCAGTTTCTCAGAAAGCTTCTTTCAAGTTTTGAACGGAAGATATTTCCTTTTTCCCCATAGCCCTCTATGGGCATCCAAATATCCCTTTGCCAATTCCACAAGAACAGCCTTAGCGAAAGGTTTCTTGAAGGGAAAGATGTAACTCTGTGAGATGAATTAAGAGAACACAGAGCAGTTTCTCAGAAAGCTTCTTTCCAGTTTTGAACGGAAGATATTTCCTTTTTCACTGTAACCCTCTATGGGCTTCCAAATATCCCTTTGCCAATTCCACAAGAACACACTTACCGAAAGGCTTCTTGAAGGGAAAGATGTAACTCTGTGAGATGAATTCACAGAACACAGAGCAGTTTCTCAGAAAGCTTCTTTCCAGTTCTGAACGGAAGATATTTCCTTTTTCACCATAGCCCTCTATGGGCTTCCAAATATCCCTTTGCCAATTCCTCAAGAACAGCCTTAGCGAAAGGCTTCTTGAAGGGAAAGATGTAACTCTGTGAGATGAATTCACAGAACACAGAGCAGTTTCTCAGAAAACTTCTTTACAGTTTTGAACGGAAGATATTTCCTTTTTCAACATAGCCCTCTATGGGCTTCCAAATATCCCTTTGCCAATTCCACAAGAACAGCCTTAGCGAAAGGCCTATTGAAAGGAAAGATGTAACTCTGTGAGATGAATTCACAGAACACAGAGAAGTTTCTCAGAAAGCTTCTTTCCAGTTTTGAACGGAAGATATTTCCTTTTTCCCCATAGCCCTCTATGGCCTTCCAAATATCCCTTTGCCAATTCCACAAGAACAGCCATAGCGAAAGGCTTCTTGAAGGGAAAGATGTAACTCTGTGAAATGAATTAAGGGAACACAGAGCAGTTTCTCAGAAAGCTTCTTTCCAGTTTTGAACGGAAGATATTTCCTTTTTCACTGTAACCCTCTATGGGCTTCCAAATTTCCCTTTGCCAATTCCACAAGAACAGACTTAGCGAAAGGCTTCTTGAAGGGAAAGATGTAACTCTGTGAGATGAATTAAGAGAACACAGAGCAGTTTCTCAGAAAGCTTCTTTCCAGTTCTGAACGGAAGATATTTCCTTTTTCACCATAGCCCTCTATGGGCTTCCAAATATCCCTTTGCCAATTCCACAAGAACAGCCTTAGCGAAAGGCTTCTTGAAGGGAAAGATGTAACTCTGTGAGATGAATTAAGAGAACACAGAGTAGTTTCTCAGAAAGCTTCTTTCCTGTTTTGAACGGAAGATATTTCCTTTTTCACTGTAACTCTCTATGGGCTTCCAAATATCCCTTTGCCAATTCCACAAGAACAGACTTAGCGAAAAGCTTCTTGAAGGGAAAGATGTAACTCTGTGAGATGAAATAAGAGAACACAGAGCAGTTTCTCACAAAGCTTCTTTCCAGTTTTGAACGGAAGATATTTCCTTTTTCACCATAGCCCTCTATGGGCTTCCAAATATCCCTTTGCCAATTCCACAAGAACAGCCTTAGCGAAAGGCCTCTTGAAGGGAAAGATGTTACTCTGTGAGATGAATTCACAGAACACAGAGCAGTTTCTCAGAAAGCTTCTTTCCAGTTTTGAACGGAAGATATTTCCTTTTTCACCATAGCCCTCTATGGGCTTCCAAATATCCCTTTGCCAATTCCTCAAGAACAGCCTTAGCGAAAGGCTTCTTGAAGGGAAAGATGTAACTCTGTGAGATGAATTCACAGAACACAGAGCAGTTTCTCAGAAAGCTTCTTTCCAGTTTTGAACGGAAGATATTTCCTTTTTCAAAATAGCCCTCTATGGGCTTCCAAATATCCCTTTGCCAATTCCACAAGAACAGCCTTAGCGAAAGGCCTATTGAAAGGAAAGATGTAACTCTGTGAGATGAATTCACAGAACACAGAGCAGTTTCTCAGAAAGCTTCTTTCCAGTTTTGAATGGAAGATATTTCCTTTTTCACTGTATCCCTCTATGGGCTTCCAAATATCCCTTTGCCAATTCCACAAGAACAGCCTTAGCGAAAGGCTTCTTGAAGGGAAAGATGTAACTCTGTGAGATGAATTCACAGAACACAGGGCAGATTCTCAGAAAGCTTCTTTCCAGTTTTGAACGGAAGGTATTTCCTTTTTCACCATAGCCCTCTATGGGCTTCCAAATATCCCTTTGCCAATTCCACAAGAACAGCCTTAGCGAAAGGCCTCTTGAAGGGAAAGATGTAACTCTGTGAGATGAATTAACAGAACACAGAGCAGTTACTCAGAAAGCTTCTTTCCAGTTTTGAACGGAAGATATTTCCTTTTTCCCCATAACCCTCTACGGGCTTCAAAATATCCCTTTGCCAATACCACAAGAACAACCTTAGCGAAAGGCTTCTTGAAGGGAAAGATGTAACTCTGTGAGATGAATTCACAGAACACAGAGCAGTTTCTCAGAAAGCTTCATTCCAGTTTTCAGCGGAAGATATTTCCTTTTTCACCATAGCCCTCTATGGGCTTCCAAATATCCCTTTGCCAATTCCCCAAGAACAGCCTTAGCGAAAGGCTTCTTGAAGGGAAAGATGTAACTCTGTGAGATGAATTCACAGAACACACAGCAGTTTCTCAGAAAGCTTCTTTCCAGTTTTCAGCGGAAGATATTTCCTTTTTCACCATAGCCATCTATGGGCTTCCAAATATCCCTTTGCCAATTCCACAAGAAGAGCCTTAGTGAAAGGCTTCTTGAAGGGAAAGATGTAACTCTGTGAGATGAATTAACAGAACACTGAGCAGTTTCGCAGAAAGCTTCATTCCAGTTTTGAACGGAAGATATTTCCTTTTTCACTGTAACCCTCTATGGGCTTCCAAATATCCCTTTGCCAATTCCACAAGAACAGACTTAGCGAAAAGCTTCTTGAAGGGAAAGATGTAACTCTGTGAGATGAAATAAGAGAACACAGAGCAGTTTCTCAGAAAGCTTCCTTCCAGTTCTGAACGGAAGATATTTCCTTTTTCACCATAGCCCCCTATGGGCTTCCAAATATCCCTTTGCCAATTCCACAAGAACAGCCTTAGCGAAAGGCTTCTTGAAGGGAAAGATGTAACTCTGTGAGATGAATTCACAGAACACAGAGCAGTTTCTCAGAAAGCTTCTTTCCAGTTTTGAACGGAAGATATTTCCTTTTTCACTGTAGCCCTCTATGGGCTTCCAAATATCCCTTTGCCAATTCCACAAGAACAGCCTTAGCGAAAGGCTTCTTGAAGGGAAAGATGTAACTCTGTGAGAGGAATTAACAGAACACAGAGCAGTTTCTCAGAAAGCTTTTTTCCAGTTTTGAACGGAAGATATTTCCTTTTTCACCATAGCCCTCTATGGGCTTCCTAATATCCCTTTGCCAATTCCACAAGAACCGCCTTAGCGAAAGGCCCCTTGAAGGGAAAGATGTTACTCTGTGAGATGAATTCACAGAACACAGAGCAGTTTCTCAGAAAGCTTCTTTCCAGTTTTGAACGGAAGATATTTCCTTTTTCACCATAGCCCTCTATGGGCTTCCAAATATCCCTTTGCCAATTCCTCAAGAACAGCCTTAGCGAAAGGCTTCTTGAAGGGAAAGATGTAACTCTGTGAGATGAATTCACAGAACACAGAGCAGTTTCTCAGAAAGCTTCTTTACAGTTTTGAACGGAAGATATTTCCTTTTTCACCATAGCCCTCTATGGGCTTCCAAATATCCCTTTGCCAATTCCACAAGAACAGCCTTAGCGAAAGGCCTATTGAAAGGAAAGATGTAACTCTGTGAGATGAATTCACAGAACACAGAGCAGTTTCTCAGAAAGCTTCTTTCCAGTTTTGAACGGAAGATATTTCCTTTTTCCACATAGCCCTCTATGGGCTTCCAAATATCCCTTTGCCAATTCCACAAGAACAGCCTTAGCGAAAGGCTTCTTGAAGGGAAAGATGTAACTCTGTGAGATGAATTAAGAGAACACAGAGCAGTTTCTCAGAAAGCTTCTTTCCAGTTTTGAACGGAAGATATTTCCTTTTTCACTGTAACCCTCTATGGGCTTCCAAATATCCCTTTGCCAATTCCACAAGAACAGACTTAGCGAAAGGCTTCTTGAAGGGAAAGATGTAACTCTGTGAGATAAATTAAGAGAACACAGAGCAGTTTCTCAGAAAGCTTCTTTCCAGTTCTGAACGGAAGATATTTCCTTTTTCACCATAGCCTTCTATGGGCTTCCAAATATCCCTTTGCCTATTCCACAAGAACAGCCTTAGCGAAAGGCTTCTTGAAGGGAAAGATGTAACTCTGTGAGATGAATTAAGAGAACACAGAGCAGTTTCTCAGAAAGCTTCTTTCCAGTTTTGAACGGAAGATATTTCCTTTTTCACCATAGCCCTCTATGGGCTTCCAAATATCCCTTTGCCAATTCCACAAGAACCGCCTTAGCGAAAGGCCTCTTGAAGGGAAAGATGTTACTCTGTGAGATGAATTCACAGAACACAGAGCAGTTTCTCAGAAAGCTTCTTTCCAGTTTTGAACGGAAGATATTTCCTTTTTCACCATAGCCCTCTATGGGCTTCCAAATATCCCTTTGCCAATTCCACAAGAACAGCCTTAGCGAAAGGCTTCTTGAAGGGAAAGATGTAACTCTGTGAGATGAATTCACAGAACACAGAGCAGTTTCTCAGAACGCTTCTTTACAGTTTTGAACGGAAGATATTTCCTTTTTCACCTTAGCCCTCTATGGGCTTCCAAATATCCCTTGCCAATTCCACAAGAACAGCCTTAGCGAAAGGCCTATTGAAAGGAAAGATTTAACTCTGTGAGATGAATTCACAGAACACAGAGCAGTTTCTCAGAAAGCTTCTTTCCAGTTTTGAACGGAAGATATTTCCTTTTTCCACATAGCCCTCTATGGGCTTCCAAATATCCCTTTGCCAATTCCACAAGAACAGCCTTAGCGAAAGGCTTCTTGAAGGGAAAGATGTAACTCTGTGAGATGAATTAAGAGAACACAGAGCAGTTTCTCAGAAAGCTTCTTTCCAGTTTTGAACGGAAGATATTTCCTTTTTCACCATAGCCCACTATGGGCTTCCAAATATCCCTTTGCCAATTCCACAAGAACAGCCTTAGCGAAAGGCTTCTTGAAGGGAAAGATGTAACTCTGTGAGATGAATTAAGAGAACACAGAGCAGTTTCTCAGAAAGCTTCTTTCCAGTTCTGAACGGAAGATATTTCCTTTTTCACTGTAACCCTCTATGGGCTTCCAAACATCCCTTTGCCAATTCCACAAGAACAGACTTAGCGAAAGGCTTCTTGAAGGGAAAGATGTAACTCTGTGAGATGAATTCACAGAACACAGAGCAGTTTCTCAGAAAAATTCTTTACAGTTTTGAACGGAAGATATTTCCTTTTTCAACATAGCACTCTATGGGCTTCCAAATATCCCTTTGCCAATTCCACAAGAACAGCCTTAGCGAAAGGCCTATTGAAAGGAAAGATGTAACTCTGTGAGATGAATTCACAGAACACAGAGCAGTTTCTCAGAAAGCTTCTTTCCAGTTTTGAACGGAAGATATTTCCTTTTTCCCCATAGCCCTCTATGGGCTTCCAAATATCCCTTTGCCAATTCCACAAGAACAGCCATAGCGAAAGGCTTCTTGAAGGGAAAGATGTAACTCTGTGAGATGAATTAAGAAAACACAGAGTAGTTTCTCAGAAAGCTTCTTTCCAGTTTTGAACGGAAGATATTTCCTTTTTCACTGTAACTCTCTATGGGCTTCCAAATATCCCTTTGCCAATTCCACAAGAACAGACTTAGCGAAAAGCTTCTTGAAGGGAAGGATGTAACTCTGTGAGATGAAATAAGAGAACACAGAGCAGTTTCTCAGAAAGCTTCTTTCCAGTTTTGAACGGAAGATATTTCCTTTTTCACTGTAGCCCTCTATGGGCTTCCAAATATCCCTTTGCCAATTCCACAAGAACAGCCTTAGCGAAAGGCCTCTTGAAGGGAAAGATGTAACTCTGTTAGATGAATTCACAGAAAACAGAGCAGTTTCTCAGAAAGCTTCTTTCCAGTTTTGAACGGAAGATATTTCCTTTTTCACCATAGCCCTCTACGGGCTTCCAAATATCCCTTTGCCAATTCCACAAGAACAGGCTTAGCGAAAGGCTTCTTGAACGGAAAGATGTAACTCTGTGAGATGAATTCACAGAACACAGAGCAGTTTCTCAGAAAGCTTCTTTCCAGTTTTGAACGGAACATATTTCCTTTTTCCCCATAGCCCTCTACGGGCTTCCAAATATCCCTTTGCCAATTCCACAAGAACAGCCTTAGTGAAAGGCTGCTTGAAGGGAAAGATGTAACTCTGTGAGATGAATTCACAGAACACAGAGCAGTTTCTCAGAAAGCTTCTTTCCAGTTTGGAACGGAAGATATTTCCTTTTTCACCATAGCCCACTATGGGTTTCCAAATATCCGTTTGCCAATTCCACAAGAACAGCCTTAGCGAAAGGCTTCTTGAAGGGAAAGATGTAACTCTGTGAGATGAATTCACAGAACACAGAGCAGTTTCTCAGAAAGCTTCTTTCCAGTTTTCAACGGAAGATATTTCCTTTTTCACTGTAGCCCTCTATGGGCTTCCAAATATCCCTTTGCCAATTCCACAAGAACAGCCTTAGCCAAAGGCTTCTTGAAGGGAAAGATGTAACTCTGTGAGATGAATTCACAGAACACAGAGCACTTTCTCAGAAAGCTTCTTTCCAGTTTTCAACGGAAGATATTTCCTTTTTCACTGTAGCCCTCTATGGGCTTCCAAATATCCCTTTGCCAATTCCACAAGAACAGCCTTAGCGAAAGGCTTCTTGAAAGGAAAGATGTAACTCTGTGAGAGGAATTTACAGAACACAGAGCAGTTTCTCAGAAAGCTTCTTTCCAGTTTTGAACGGAAGATATTTCCTTTTTCACCATAGCCCTCCATGGGCTTCCAAATATCCCTTTGCCAATTCCACAAGAAGAGACTTAGCGAAAGGCTTCTTGAAGGGAAAGATGTAACTCTGTGAGATGAATTCACAGAACACAGAGCACTTTCTCTGAAAGCTTCTTTCCAGTTTTGAACGGAAGATATTTCCTTTTTCACCATAGCCCTCTATGGGCTTCCAAATATACTTTGCCAATTCCTCAAGAACAGCCTTAGCGAAAGGCTTCTTGAAGGGAAAGATGTAATTCTGTGAGATGAATTGACAGAACACAGAGCAGTTTCTCAGAAAGCTTCTTTCCAGTTTTGAACGGAAGATATTTCCTTTTTCACCATAGCCCTCTATGGGCTTCCAAATATCCCTTTGCCAATTCCACAAGAACAGCCTTAGCGAAAGGCCTATTGAAAGGAAAGATGTAACTCTGTGAGATGAATTCACAGAACACAGAGCAGTTTCTCAGAAAGCTTCTTTCCAGTTTTGAACGGAAGATATTTCCTTTTTCCCCATAGCCCTCTATGGGCTTCCAAATATCCCTTTGCGAATTCCACAAGAACAGCCTTAGCGAAAGGCTTCTTGAAGGGAAAGATGTAACTCTGTGAGATGAATTCACAGAACACACAGCAGTTTCTCAGAAAGCTTCTTTCCAGTTTTGAACGGAAGATATTTCCTTTTTCACCATAGCCCACTAAGGGCTTCCAAATATCCCTTTGCCAATTCCACAAGAAGAGCCTTAGTGAAAGGCTTCTTGAAGGGAAAGATGTAACTCTGTGAGATGAATTAACAGAACACAGAGCAGTTTCTCAGAAAGCTTCATTCCAGTTTTGAACGGAAGATATTTCCTTTTTCACTGTAACCCTCTATGGGCTTCCAAATATCCCTTTGCCAATTCCACAAGAACAGACTTAGCGAAAAGCTTCTTGAAGGGAAAGATGTAACTCTGTGAGATGAAATAAGAGAACACAGAGCAGTTTCTCAGAAAGCTTCTTTCCAGTTCTGAACGGAAGATATTTCCTTTTTCACCATAGCCCTCTATGGGCTTCCAAATATCCCTTTGCCAATTCCACAAGAACAGCCTTAGCGAAAGGCTTCTTGAAGGGAAAGATGTAACTCTGTGAGATGAATTCACAGAACACAGAGCAGTTTCTCAGAAAGCTTCTTTCCAGTTTTGAACGGAAGATATTTCCTTTTTCACTGTAGCCCTCTATGGGCTTCCAAATATCCCTTTGCCAATTCCACAAGAACAGCCTTAGCGAAAGGCTTCTTGAAGGGAAAGATGTAACTCTGTGAGAGGAATTAACAGAACACAGAGCGGTTTCTCAGAAAGCTTCTTTCCAGTTTTGAACGGAAGATATTTCCTTTTTCACCATAGCCCTCTATGGGCTTCCAAATATCCCTTTGCCAATTCCACAAGAACCGCCTTAGCGAAAGGCCTCTTGAAGGGAAAGATGTTACTCTGTGAGATGAATTCACAGAACACAGAGCAGTTTCTCAGAAAGCTTCTTTCCAGTTTTGAACGGAAGATATTTCCTTTTTCACCATAGCCCTCTATGGGCTTCCAAATATCCCTTTGCCAATTCCTCAAGAACAGCCTTAGCGAAAGGCTTCTTGAAGGGAAAGATGTAACTCTGTGAGATGAATTCACAGAACACAGAGCAGTTTCTCAGAAAGCTTCTTTACAGTTTTGAACGGAAGATATTTCCTTTTTCACCATAGCCCTCTATGGGCTTCCAAATATCCCTTTGCCAATTCCACAAGAACAGCCTTAGCGAAAGGCTTCTTGAAGGGAAAGATGTAACTCTGTGAGATGAATTAAGAGAACACAGAGCAGTTTCTCAGAAAGCTTCTTTCCAGTTCTGAACGGAAGATATTTCCTTTTTCACTGTAACCCTCTATGGGCTTCCAAACATCCCTTTGCCAATTCCACAAGAACAGACTTAGCGAAAGGCTTCTTGAAGGGAAAGATGTAACTCTGTGAGATGAATTCACAGAACACAGAGCAGTTTCTCAGAAAAATTCTTTACAGTTTTGAACGGAAGATATTTCCTTTTTCAACATAGCACTCTATGGGCTTCCAAATATCCCTTTGCCAATTCCACAAGAACAGCCTTAGCGAAAGGCCTATTGAAAGGAAAGATGTAACTCTGTGAGATGAATTCACAGAACACAGAGCAGTTTCTCAGAAAGCTTCTTTCCAGTTTTGAACGGAAGATATTTCCTTTTTCCCCATAGCCCTCTATGGGCTTCCAAATATCCCTTTGCCAATTCCACAAGAACAGCCATAGCGAAAGGCTTCTTGAAGCGAAAGATGTAACTCTGTGAGATGAATTAAGAAAACACAGAGTAGTTTCTCAGAAAGCTTCTTTCCAGTTTTGAACGGAAGATATTTCCTTTTTCACTGTAGCCCTCTATGGGCTTCCAAATATCCCTTTGCCAATTCCACAAGAACAGCCTTAGCGAAAGGCCTCTTGAAGGGAAAGATGTAACTCTGTTAGATGAATTCACAGAAAACAGAGCAGTTTCTCAGAAAGCTTCTTTCCAGTTTTGAACGGAAGATATTTCCTTTTTCACCATAGCCCTCTACGGGCTTCCAAATATGCCTTTGCCAATTCCACAAGAACAGGCTTAGCGAAAGGCTTCTTGAACGGAAAGATGTAACTCTGTGAGACGAATTAACAGAACACAGAGCAGTTTCTCAGAAAGCTTCTTTCCAGTTTTGAACGGAAGATATTTCCTTTTTCCCCATAGCCCTCTATGGGCTTCCAAATATCCCTTTGCCAATTCCACAAGAACAGCCTTAGCGAAAAGCTTCTTGAAGGGAAAGATGTAACTCTGTGAGATGAATTCACAGAACACAGAGCAGTTTCTCAGAAAGCTTCTTTCCAGTTTTGAACGGAACATATTTCCTTTTTCCCCATAGCCCTCTACGGGCTTCCAAATATCCCTTTGCCAATTCCACAAGAACAGCCTTAGTGAAAGGCTGCTTGAAGGGAAAGATGTAACTCTGTGAGATGAATTCACAGAACACAGAGCAGTTTCTCAGAAAGCTTCTTTCCAGTTTGGAACGGAAGATATTTCCTTTTTCACCATAGCCCACTATGGGTTTCCAAATATCCGTTTGCCAATTCCACAAGAACAGCCTTAGCGAAAGGCTTCTTGAAGGGAAAGATGTAACTCTGTGAGATGAATTCACAGAACACAGAGCAGTTTCTCAGAAAGCTTCTTTCCAGTTTTCAACGGAAGATATTTCCTTTTTCACTGTAACCCTCTATGGGCTTCCAAATATCCCTTTGCCAATTCCACAAGAACAGACTTAGCGAAAAGCTTCTTGAAGGGAAAGATGTAACTCTGTGAGATGAAATAAGAGAACACAGAGCAGTTTCTCAGAAAGCTTCTTTCCAGTTCTGAACGGAAGATATTTCCTTTTTCACCATAGACCTCTATGGGCTTCCAAATATCCCTTTGCCAATTCCACAAGAACAGCCTTAGCGAAAGGCTTCTTGAAGGGAAAGATGTAACTCTGTGAGATGAATTCACAGAACACAGAGCAGTTTCTCAGAAAGCTTCTTTCCAGTTTTGAACGGAAGATATTTCCTTTTTCACTGTAGCCCTCTATGGGCTTCCAAATATCCCTTTGCCAATTCCACAAGAACAGCCTTAGCGAAAGGCTTCTTGAAGGGAAAGATGTAACTCTGTGAGAGGAATTAACAGAACACAGAGCAGTTTCTCAGAAAGCTTCTTTCCAGTTTTGAACGGAAGATATTTCCTTTTTCACCATAGCCCTCTATGGGCTTCCAAATATCCCTTTGCCAATTCCACAAGAACCGCCTTAGCGAAAGGCCTCTTGAAGGGAAAGATGTTACTCTGTGAGATGAATTCACTGAACACAGAGCAGTTTCTCAGAAAGCTTCTTTCCAGTTTTGAACGGAAGATATTTCCTTTTTCACCATAGCCCTCTATGGGCTTCGAAATATCCCTTTGCCAATTCCTCAAGAACAGCCTTAGCGAAAGGCTTCTTGAAGGGAAAGATGTAACTCTGTGAGATGAATTCACAGAACACAGAGCAGTTTCTCAGAAAGCTTCTTTACAGTTTTGAACGGAAGATATTTCCTTTTTCACCATAGCCCTCTATGGGCTTCCAAATATCCCTTTGCCAATTCCACAAGAACAGCCTTAGCGAAAGGCTTCTTGAAGGGAAAGATGTAACTCTGTGAGATGAATTAAGAGAACACAGAGCAGTTTCTCAGAAAGCTTCTTTCCAGTTCTGAACGGAAGATATTTCCTTTTTCACTGTAACCCTCTATGGGCTTCCAAACATCCCTTTGCCAATTCCCCAAGAACAGACTTAGCGAAAGGCTTCTTGAAGGGAAAGATGTAACTCTGTGAGATGAATTCACAGAACACAGAGCAGTTTCTCAGAAAAATTCTTTACAGTTTTGAACGGAAGATATTTCCTTTTTCAACATAGCACTCTATGGGCTTCCAAATATCCCTTTGCCAATTCCACAAGAACAGCCTTAGCGAAAGGCCTATTGAAAGGAAAGATGTAACTCTGTGAGATGAATTCACAGAACACAGAGCAGTTTCTCAGACAGCTTCTTTCCAGTTTTGAACGGAAGATATTTCCTTTTTCCCCATAGCCCTCTACGGGCTTCCAAATATCCCTTTGCCAATTCCACAAGAACAGCCATAGCGAAAGGCTTCTTGAAGGTAAAGATGTAACTCTGTGAGATGAATTAAGAAAACACAGAGTAGTTTCTCAGAAAGCTTCTTTCCAGTTTTGAACGGAAGATATTTCCTTTTTCACTGTAACTCTCTATGGGCTTCCAAATATCCCTTTGCCAATTCCACAAGAACAGACTTAGCGAAAAGCTTCTTGAAGGGAAAGATGTAACTCTGTGAGATGAAATAAGAGAACACAGAGCAGTTTCTCAGAAAGCTTCTTTCCAGTTCTGAACGGAAGATATTTCCTTTTTCACCATAGCCCCCTATGGGCTTCCAAATATCCCTTTGCCAATTCCACAAGAACAGCCTTAGCGAAAGGCTTCTTGAAGGGAAAGATGTAACTCTGTGAGATGAATTCACAGAACACAGAGCAGTTTCTCAGAAAGCTTCTTTCCAGTTTTGAACGGAAGATATTTCCTTTTTCACTGTAGCCCTCTATGGGCTTCCAAATATCCCTTTGCCAATTCCACAAGAACAGCCTTAGCGAAAGGCTTCTTGAAGGGAAAGATGTAACTCTGTGAGAGGAATTAACAGAACACAGAGCAGTTTCTCAGAAAGCTTTTTTCCAGTTTTGAACGGAAGATATTTCCTTTTTCACCATAGCCCTCTATGGGCTTCCTAATATCCCTTTGCCAATTCCACAAGAACCGCCTTAGCGAAAGGCCCCTTGAAGGGAAAGATGTTACTCTGTGAGATGAATTCACAGAACACAGAGCAGTTTCTCAGAAAGCTTCTTTCCAGTTTTGAACGGAAGATATTTCCTTTTTCACCATAGCCCTCTATGGGCTTCCAAATATCCCTTTGCCAATTCCTCAAGAACAGCCTTAGCGAAAGGCTTCTTGAAGGGAAAGATGTAACTCTGTGAGATGAATTCACAGAACACAGAGCAGTTTCTCAGAAAGCTTCTTTACAGTTTTGAACGGAAGATATTTCCTTTTTCACCATAGCCCTCTATGGGCTTCCAAATATCCCTTTGCCAATTCCACAAGAACAGCCTTAGCGAAAGGCCTATTGAAAGGAAAGATGTAACTCTGTGAGATGAATTCACAGAACACAGAGCAGTTTCTCAGAAAGCTTCTTTCCAGTTTTGAACGGAAGATATTTCCTTTTTCCACATAGCCCTCTATGGGCTTCCAAATATCCCTTTGCCAATTCCACAAGAACAGCCTTAGCGAAAGGCTTCTTGAAGGGAAAGATGTAACTCTGTGAGATGAATTAAGAGAACACAGAGCAGTTTCTCAGAAAGCTTCTTTCCAGTTTTGAACGGAAGATATTTCCTTTTTCACTGTAACCCTCTATGGGCTTCCAAATATCCCTTTGCCAATTCCACAAGAACAGACTTAGCGAAAGGCTTCTTGAAGGGAAAGATGTAACTCTGTGAGATGAATTAAGAGAACACAGAGCAGTTTCTCAGAAAGCTTCTTTCCAGTTCTGAACGGAAGATATTTCCTTTTTCACCATAGCCTTCTATGGGCTTCCAAATATCCCTTTGCCTATTCCACAAGAACAGCCTTAGCGAAAGGCTTCTTGAAGGGAAAGATGTAACTCTGTGAGATGAATTAAGAGAACACAGAGCAGTTTCTCAGAAAGCTTCTTTCCAGTTTTGAACGGAAGATATTTCCTTTTTCACCATAGCCCTCTATGGGCTTCCAAATATCCCTTTGCCAATTCCACAAGAACCGCCTTAGCGAAAGGCCTCTTGAAGGGAAAGATGTTACTCTGTGAGATGAATTCACAGAACACAGAGCAGTTTCTCAGGAAGCTTCTTTCCAGTTTTGAACGGAAGATATTTCCTTTTTCACCATAGCCCTCTATGGGCTCCAAATATCCCTTTGCCAATTCCTCAAGAACAGCCTTAGCGAAAGGCTTCTTGAAGGGAAAGATGTAACTCTGTGAGATGAATTCACAGAACACAGAGCAGTTTCTCAGAACGCTTCTTTACAGTTTTGAACGGAAGATATTTCCTTTTTCACCTTAGCCCTCTATGGGCTTCCAAATATCCCTTGCCAATTCCACAAGAACAGCCTTAGCGAAAGGCCTATTGAAAGGAAAGATTTAACTCTGTGAGATGAATTCACAGAACAGAGAGCAGTTTCTCAGAAAGCTTCTTTCCAGTTTTGAACGGAAGATATTTCCTTTTTCCACATAGCCCTCTATGGGCTTCCAAATATCCCTTTGCCAATTCCACAAGAACAGCCTTAGCGAAAGGCTTCTTGAAGGGAAAGATGTAACTCTGTGAGATGAATTAAGAGAACACAGAGCAGTTTCTCAGAAAGCTTCTTTCCAGTTTTGAACGGAAGATATTTCCTTTTTCACCATAGCCCACTATGGGCTTCCAAATATCCCTTTGCCAATTCCACAAGAACAGCCTTAGCGAAAGGCTTCTTGAAGGGAAAGATGTAACTCTGTGAGATGAATTAAGAGAACACAGAGCAGTTTCTCAGAAAGCTTCTTTCCAGTTCTGAACGGAAGATATTTCCTTTTTCACTGTAACCCTCTATGGGCTTCCAAACATCCCTTTGCCAATTCCACAAGAACAGACTTAGCGAAAGGCTTCTTGAAGGGAAAGATGTAACTCTGTGAGATGAATTCACAGAACACAGAGCAGTTTCTCAGAAAAATTCTTTACAGTTTTGAACGGAAGATATTTCCTTTTTCAACATAGCACTCTATGGGCTTCCAAATATCCCTTTGCCAATTCCACAAGAACAGCCTTAGCGAAAGGCCTATTGAAAGGAAAGATGTAACTCTGTGAGATGAATTCACAGAACACAGAGCAGTTTCTCAGAAAGCTTCTTTCCAGTTTTGAACGGAAGATATTTCCTTTTTCCCCATAGCCCTCTATGGGCTTCCAAATATCCCTTTGCCAATTCCACAAGAACAGCCATAGCGAAAGGCTTCTTGAAGGGAAAGATGTAACTCTGTGAGATGAATTAAGAAAACACAGAGTAGTTTCTCAGAAAGCTTCTTTCCAGTTTTGAACGGAAGATATTTCCTTTTTCACTGTAACTCTCTATGGGCTTCCAAATATCCCTTTGCCAATTCCACAAGAACAGACTTAGCGAAAAGCTTCTTGAAGGGAAGGATGTAACTCTGTGAGATGAAATAAGAGAACACAGAGCAGTTTCTCAGAAAGCTTCTTTCCAGTTTTGAACGGAAGATATTTCCTTTTTCACTGTAGCCCTCTATGGGCTTCCAAATATCCCTTTGCCAATTCCACAAGAACAGCCTTAGCGAAAGGCCTCTTGAAGGGAAAGATGTAACTCTGTTAGATGAATTCACAGAAAACAGAGCAGTTTCTCAGAAAGCTTCTTTCCAGTTTTGAACGGAAGATATTTCCTTTTTCACCATAGCCCTCTACGGGCTTCCAAATATCCCTTTGCCAATTCCACAAGAACAGGCTTAGCGAAAGGCTTCTTGAACGGAAAGATGTAACTCTGTGAGATGAATTCACAGAACACAGAGCAGTTTCTCAGAAAGCTTCTTTCCAGTTTTGAACGGAACATATTTCCTTTTTCCCCATAGCCCTCTACGGGCTTCCAAATATCCCTTTGCCAATTCCACAAGAACAGCCTTAGTGAAAGGCTGCTTGAAGGGAAAGATGTAACTCTGTGAGATGAATTCACAGAACACAGAGCAGTTTCTCAGAAAGCTTCTTTCCAGTTTGGAACGGAAGATATTTCCTTTTTCACCATAGCCCACTATGGGTTTCCAAATATCCGTTTGCCAATTCCACAAGAACAGCCTTAGCGAAAGGCTTCTTGAAGGGAAAGATGTAACTCTGTGAGATGAATTCACAGAACACAGAGCAGTTTCTCAGAAAGCTTCTTTCCAGTTTTCAACGGAAGATATTTCCTTTTTCACTGTAGCCCTCTATGGGCTTCCAAATATCCCTTTGCCAATTCCACAAGAACAGCCTTAGCCAAAGGCTTCTTGAAGGGAAAGATGTAACTCTGTGAGATGAATTCACAGAACACAGAGCACTTTCTCAGAAAGCTTCTTTCCAGTTTTGAACGGAAGATATTTCCTTTTTCACTGTAGCCCTCTATGGGCTTCCAAATATCCCTTTGCCAATTCCACAAGAAGAGACTTAGCGAAAGGCTTCTTGAAGGGAAAGATGTAACTCTGTGAGATGAATTCACAGAACACACAGCAGTTTCTCAGAAAGCTTCTTTCCAGTTTTGAACGGAAGATATTTCCTTTTTCACCATAGCCCACTAAGGGCTTCCAAATATCCCTTTGCCAATTCCACAAGAAGAGCCTTAGTGAAAGGCTTCTTGAAGGGAAAGATGTAACTCTGTGAGATGAATTAACAGAACACAGAGCAGTTTCTCAGAAAGCTTCATTCCAGTTTTGAACGGAAGATATTTCCTTTTTCACTGTAACCCTCTATGGGCTTCCAAATATCCCTTTGCCAATTCCACAAGAACAGACTTAGCGAAAAGCTTCTTGAAGGGAAAGATGTAACTCTGTGAGATGAAATAAGAGAACACAGAGCAGTTTCTCAGAAAGCTTCTTTCCAGTTCTGAACGGAAGATATTTCCTTTTTCACCATAGCCCTCTATGGGCTTCCAAATATCCCTTTGCCAATTCCACAAGAACAGCCTTAGCGAAAGGCTTCTTGAAGGGAAAGATGTAACTCTGTGAGATGAATTCACAGAACACAGAGCAGTTTCTCAGAAAGCTTCTTTCCAGTTTTGAACGGAAGATATTTCCTTTTTCACTGTAGCCCTCTATGGGCTTCCAAATATCCCTTTGCCAATTCCACAAGAACAGCCTTAGCGAAAGGCTTCTTGAAGGGAAAGATGTAACTCTGTGAGATGAATTCACAGAACACAGAGCAGTTTCTCAGAAAAATTCTTTACAGTTTTGAACGGAAGATATTTCCTTTTTCAACATAGCACTCTATGGGCTTCCAAATATCCCTTTGCCAATTCCACAAGAACAGCCTTAGCGAAAGGCCTATTGAAAGGAAAGATGTAACTCTGTGAGATGAATTCACAGAACACAGAGCAGTTTCTCAGAAAGCTTCTTTCCAGTTTTGAACGGAAGATATTTCCTTTTTCCCCATAGCCCTCTATGGGCTTCCAAATATCCCTTTGCCAATTCCACAAGAACAGCCATAGCGAAAGGCTTCTTGAAGCGAAAGATGTAACTCTGTGAGATGAATTAAGAAAACACAGAGTAGTTTCTCAGAAAGCTTCTTTCCAGTTTTGAACGGAAGATATTTCCTTTTTCACTGTAACTCTCTATGGGCTTCCAAATATCCCTTTGCCAATTCCACAAGAACAGACTTAGCGAAAACCTTCTTGAAGGGAAAGATGTAACTCTGTGAGATGAAATAAGAGAACACAGAGCAGTTTCTCAGAAAGCTTCTTTCCAGTTTTGAACGGAAGATATTTCCTTTTTCACTGTAGCCCTCTATGGGCTTCCAAATATCCCTTTGCCAATTCCACAAGAACAGCCTTAGCGAAAGGCCTCTTGAAGGGAAAGATGTAACTCTGTTAGATGAATTCACAGAAAACAGAGCAGTTTCTCAGAAAGCTTCTTTCCAGTTTTGAACGGAAGATATTTCCTTTTTCACCATAGCCCTCTACGGGCTTCCAAATATGCCTTTGCCAATTCCACAAGAACAGGCTTAGCGAAAGGCTTCTTGAACGGAAAGATGTAACTCTGTGAGACGAATTAACAGAACACAGAGCAGTTTCTCAGAAAGCTTCTTTCCAGTTTTGAACGGAAGATATTTCCTTTTTCCCCATAGCCCTCTATGGGCTTCCAAATATCCCTTTGCCAATTCCACAAGAACAGCCTTAGCGAAAAGCTTCTTGAAGGGAAAGATGTAACTCTGTGAGATGAATTCACAGAACACAGAGCAGTTTCTCAGAAAGCTTCTTTCCAGTTTTGAACGGAACATATTTCCTTTTTCCCCATAGCCCTCTACGGGCTTCCAAATATCCCTTTGCCAATTCCACAAGAACAGCCTTAGTGAAAGGCTGCTTGAAGGGAAAGATGTAACTCTGTGAGATGAATTCACAGAACACAGAGCAGTTTCTCAGAAAGCTTCTTTCCAGTTTGGAACGGAAGATATTTCCTTTTTCACCATAGCCCACTATGGGTTTCCAAATATCCGTTTGCCAATTCCACAAGAACAGCCTTAGCGAAAGGCTTCTTGAAGGGAAAGATGTAACTCTGTGAGATGAATTCACAGAACACAGAGCAGTTTCTCAGAAAGCTTCTTTCCAGTTTTGAACGGAAGATATTTCCTTTTTCACTGTAACCCTCTATGGGCTTCCAAATATCCCTTTGCCAATTCCACAAGAACAGACTTAGCGAAAAGCTTCTTGAAGGGAAAGATGTAACTCTGTGAGATGAAATAAGAGAACACAGAGCAGTTTCTCAGAAAGCTTCTTTCCAGTTCTGAACGGAAGATATTTCCTTTTTCACCATAGACCTCTATGGGCTTCCAAATATCCCTTTGCCAATTCCACAAGAACAGCCTTAGCGAAAGGCTTCTTGAAGGGAAAGATGTAACTCTGTGAGATGAATTCACAGAACACAGAGCAGTTTCTCAGAAAGCTTCTTTCCAGTTTTGAACGGAAGATATTTCCTTTTTCACTGTAGCCCTCTATGGGCTTCCAAATATCCCTTTGCCAATTCCACAAGAACAGCCTTAGCGAAAGGCTTCTTGAAGGGAAAGATGTAACTCTGTGAGAGGAATTAACAGAACACAGAGCAGTTTCTCAGAAAGCTTCTTTCCAGTTTTGAACGGAAGATATTTCCTTTTTCACCATAGCCCTCTATGGGCTTCCAAATATCCCTTTGCCAATTCCACAAGAACCGCCTTAGCGAAAGGCCTCTTGAAGGGAAAGATGTTACTCTGTGAGATGAATTCACAGAACACAGAGCAGTTTCTCAGAAAGCTTCTTTCCAGTTTTGAACGGAAGATATTTCCTTTTTCACCATAGCCCTCTATGGGCTTCCAAATATCCCTTTGCCAATTCCTCAAGAACAGCCTTAGCGAAAGGCTTCTTGAAGGGAAAGATGTAACTCTGTGAGATGAATTCACAGAACACAGAGCAGTTTCTCAGAAAGCTTCTTTACAGTTTTGAACGGAAGATATTTCCTTTTTCACCATAGCCCTCTATGGGCTTCCAAATATCCCTTTGCCAATTCCACAAGAACAGCCTTAGCGAAAGGCTTCTTGAAGGGAAAGATGTAACTCTGTGAGATGAATTAAGAGAACACAGAGCAGTTTCTCAGAAAGCTTCTTTCCAGTTCTGAACGGAAGATATTTCCTTTTTCACTGTAACCCTCTATGGGCTTCCAAACATCCCTTTGCCAATTCCCCAAGAACAGACTTAGCGAAAGGCTTCTTGAAGGGAAAGATGTAACTCTGTGAGATGAATTCACAGAACACAGAGCAGTTTCTCAGAAAAATTCTTTACAGTTTTGAACGGAAGATATTTCCTTTTTCAACATAGCACTCTATGGGCTTCCAAATATCCCTTTGCCAATTCCACAAGAACAGCCTTAGCGAAAGGCCTATTGAAAGGAAAGATGTAACTCTGTGAGATGAATTCACAGAACACAGAGCAGTTTCTCAGAAAGCTTCTTTCCAGTTTTGAACGGAAGATATTTCCTTTTTCCCCATAGCCCTCTACGGGCTTCCAAATATCCCTTTGCCAATTCCACAAGAACAGCCATAGCGAAAGGCTTCTTGAAGGTAAAGATGTAACTCTGTGAGATGAATTAAGAAAACACAGAGTAGTTTCTCAGAAAGCTTCTTTCCAGTTTTGAACGGAAGATATTTCCTTTTTCACTGTAACTCTCTATGGGCTTCCAAATATCCCTTTGCCAATTCCACAAGAACAGACTTAGCGAAAAGCTTCTTGAAGGGAAAGATGTAACTCTGTGAGATGAAATAAGAGAACACAGAGCAGTTTCTCAGAAAGCTTCTTTCCAGTTTTGAACGGAAGATATTTCCTTTTTCACTGTAGCCCTCTATGGGCTTCCAAATATCCCTTTGCCAATTCCACAAGAACAGCCTTAGCGAAAGGCCTCTTGAAGGGAAAGATGTAACTCTGTTAGATGAATTCACAGAAAACAGAGCAGTTTCTCAGAAAGCTTCTTTCCAGTTTTGAACGGAAGATATTTCCTTTTTCACCATAGCCCTCTACGGGCTTCCAAATATGCCTTTGCCAATTCCACAAGAACAGGCTTAGCGAAAGGCTTCTTCAACGGAAAGATGTAACTCTGTGAGACGAATTAACAGAACACAGAGCAGTTTCTCAGAAAGCTTCTTTCCAGTTTTGAACGGAAGATATTTCCTTTTTCCCCATAGCCCTCTATGGGCTTCCAAATATCCCTTTGCCAATTCCACAAGAACAGCCTTAGCGAAAAGCTTCTTGAAGGGAAAGATGTAACTCTGTGAGATGAATTCACAGAACACAGAGCAGATTCTCAGAAATCTTCTTTCCAGTTTTGAACGGAACATATTTCCTTTTTCCCCATAGCCCTCTACGGGCTTCCAAATATCCCTTTGCCAATTCCACAAGAACAGCCTTAGTGAAAGGCTGCTTGAAGGGAAAGATGTAACTCTGTGAGATGAATTCACAGAACACAGAGCAGTTTCTCAGAAAGCTTCTTTCCAGTTTGGAACGGAAGATATTTCCTTTTTCACCATAGCCCACTATGGGTTTCCAAATATCCGTTTGCCAATTCCACAAGAACAGCCTTAGCGAAAGGCTTCTTGAAGGGAAAGATGTAACTCTGTGAGATGAATTCACAGAACACAGAGCAGTTTCTCAGAAAGCTTCTTTCCAGTTTTCAACGGAAGATATTTCCTTTTTCACTGTAGCCCTCTATGGGCTTCCAAATATCCCTTTGCCAATTCCACAAGAACAGCCTTAGCCAAAGGCTTCTTGAAGGGAAAGATGTAACTCTGTGAGATGAATTCACAGAACACAGAGCACTTTCTCAGAAAGCTTCTTTCCAGTTTTGAACGGAAGATATTTCCTTTTTCACTGTAGCCCTCTATGGGCTTCCAAATATCCCTTTGCCAATTCCACAAGAACAGCCTTAGCGAAAGGCTTCTTGAAAGGAAAGATGTAACTCTGTGAGAGGAATTTACAGAACACAGAGCAGTTTCTCAGAAAGCTTCTTTCCAGTTTTGAACGGAAGATATTTCCTTTTTCACCATAGCCCTCCATGGGCTTCCAAATATCCCTTTGCCAATTCCACAAGAAGAGACTTAGCGAAAGGCTTCTTGAAGGGAAAGATGTAACTCTGTGAGATGAATTCACAGAACACAGAGCACTTTCTCTGAAAGCTTCTTTCCAGTTTTGAACGGAAGATATTTCCTTTTTCACCATAGCCCCCTATGGGCTTCCAAATATACTTTGCCAATTCCTCAAGAACAGCCTTAGCGAAAGGCTTCTTGAAGGGAAAGATGTAACTCTGTGAGATGAATTGACAGAACACAGAGCAGTTTCTCAGAAAGCTTCTTTCCAGTTTTGAACGGAAGATATTTCCTTTTTCACCATAGCCCTCTATGGGCTTCCAAATATCCCTTTGCCAATTCCACAAGAACAGCCTTAGCGAAAGGCCTATTGAAAGGAAAGATGTAACTCTGTGAGATGAATTCACAGAACACAGAGCAGTTTCTCAGAAAGCTTCTTTCCAGTTTTGAACGGAAGATATTTCCTTTTTCCCCATAGCCCTCTATGGGCTTCCAAATATCCCTTTGCGAATTCCACAAGAACAGCCTTAGCGAAAGGCTTCTTGAAGGGAAAGATGTAACTCTGTGAGATGAAGTCACAGAACACACAGCAGTTTCTCAGAAAGCTTCTTTCCAGTTTTGAACGGAAGATATTTCCTTTTTCACCATAGCCCACTATGGGCTTCCAAATATCCCTTTGCCAATTCCACAAGAAGAGCCTTAGTGAAAGGCTTCTTGAAGGGAAAGATGTAAATCTGTGAGATGAATTAACAGAACACAGAGCAGTTTCTCAGAAAGCTTCATTCCAGTTTTGAACGGAAGATATTTCCTTTTTCACTGTAACCCTCTATGGGCTTCCAAATATCCCTTTGCCAATTCCACAAGAACAGACTTAGCGAAAAGCTTCTTGAAGGGAAAGATGTAACTCTGTGAGATGAAATAAGAGAACACAGAGCAGTTTCTCAGAAAGCTTCTTTCCAGTTCTGAACGGAAGATATTTCCTTTTTCACCATAGCCCTCTATGGGCTTCCAAATATCCCTTTGCCAATTCCACAAGAACAGCCTTAGCGAAAGGCTTCTTGAAGGGAAAGATGTAACTCTGTGAGATGAATTCACAGAACACAGAGCAGTTTCTCAGAAAGCTTCTTTCCAGTTTTGAACGGAAGATATTTCCTTTTTCACTGTAGCCCTCTATGGGCTTCCAAATATCCCTTTGCCAATTCCACAAGAACAGCCTTAGCGAAAGGCTTCTTGAAGGGAAAGATGTAACTCTGTGAGAGGAATTAACAGAACACAGAGCAGTTTCTCAGAAAGCTTCTTTCCAGTTTTGAACGGAAGATATTTCCTTTTTCACCATAGCCCTCTATGGGCTTCCAAATATCCCTTTGCCAATTCCACAAGAACCGCCTTAGCGAAAGGCCTCTTGAAGGGAAAGATGTTACTCTGTGAGATGAATTCACAGAACACAGAGCAGTTTCTCAGAAAGCTTCTTTCCAGTTTTGAACGGAAGATATTTCCTTTTTCACCATAGCCCTCTATGGGCTTCCAAATATCCCTTTGCCAATTCCTCAAGAACAGCCTTAGCGAAAGGCTTCTTGAAGGGAAAGATGTAACTCTGTGAGATGAATTCACAGAACACAGAGCAGTTTCTCAGAAAGCTTCTTTACAGTTTTGAACGGAAGATATTTCCTTTTTCACCATAGCCCTCTATGGGCTTCCAAATATCCCTTTGCCAATTCCACAAGAACAGCCTTAGCGAAAGGCCTATTGAAAGGAAAGATGTAACTCTGTGAGATGAATTCACAGAACACAGAGCAGTTTCTCAGAAAGCTTCTTTCCAGTTTTGAACGGAAGATATTTCCTTTTTCCACATAGCCCTCTATGGGCTTCCAAATATCCCTTTGCCAATTCCACAGGAACAGCCTTAGCGAAAGGCTTCTTGAAGGGAAAGATGTAACTCTGTGAGATGAATTAAGAGAACACAGAGCAGTTTCTCAGAATGCTTCTTTCCAGTTTTGAACGGAAGATATTTCCTTTTTCACTGTAACCCTCTATGGGCTTCCAAATATCCCTTTGCCAATTCCACAAGAACAGATTTAGCGAAAGGCTTCTTGAAGGGAAAGATGTAACTCTGTGAGATGAATTAAGAGAACACAGAGCAGTTTCTCAGAAAGCTTCTTTCCAGTTCTGAACGGAAGATATTTCCTATTTCACCATAGCCCTCTATGGGCTTCCAAATATCCCTTTGCCAATTCCACAAGAACAGCCTTAGCGAAAGGCTTCTTGAAGGGAAAGATGTAACTCTGTGAGATGAATTAAGAGAACACAGAGCAGTTTCTCAGAAAGCTTCTTTCCAGTTTTGAACGGAAGATATTTCCTTTTTCACTGTAACCCTCTATGGGCTTCCAAATATCCCTTTGCCAATTCCACAAGAACAGACTTAGCGAAAGGCTTCTTGAAGGGAAAGATGTAACTCTGTGAGATGAATTAAGAGAACACAGAGCAGTTTCTCAGAAAGCTTCTTTCCAGTTCTGAACGGAAGATATTTCCTATTTCACCATAGCCCTCTATGGGCTTCCAAATATCCCTTTGCCAATTCCACAAGAACAGCCTTAGCGAAAGGCTTCTTGAAGGGAAAGATGTAACTCTGTGAGATGAATTAAGAGAACACAGAGCAGTTTCTCAGAAAGCTTCTTTCCAGTTTTGAACGGAAGATATTTCCTTTTTCACTGTAACCCTCTATGGGCTTCCAAACATCCCTTTGCCAATTCCACAAGAACAGACTTAGCGAAAGGCTTCTTGAAGTGAAAGATGTAACTCTGTGAGATGAAATAAGAGAACACAGAGCAGTTTCTCAGAAAGCTTCTTTCCAGTTCTGAACGGAAGATATTTCCTTTTTCACCATAGCCCTCTATGGGCTTCAAAATATCTCTTTGCCAATTCCACAAGAACAGCCTTAGCGAAAGGCCTATTGAAAGGAAAGATGTATCTCTGTGAGATGAATTCACAGAACACAGAGCAGTTTCTCAGAAAGCTTCTTTCCAGTTTTGAACGGAAGATATTTCCTTTTTCCCCATAGCCCTCTAGGGGCTTCCAAATATCCCTTTGCCAATTCCACAAGAACAGCCTTAGCAAAAGGCCTATTGAAAGGAAAGATGTAACTCTGTGAGATGAATTCACAGAACACAGAGCAGTTTCTCAGAAAGCTTCTTTCCAGTTTTGAACGGAAGATATTTCCTTTTTCACTGTAACCCTCTATGGGCTTCCAAATATCCCTTTGCCAATTCCACAAGAACACACTTAGCGAAAGGCTTCTTGAAGGGAAAGATGTAACTCTGTGAGATGAATTCACAGAACACAGAGCAGTTTCTCAGAAAGCTTCTTTCCAGTTCTGAACGGAAGATATTTCCTTTTTCACCATAGCCCTCTATGGGCTTCCAAATATCCCTTTGCCAATTCCTCAAGAACAGCCTTAGCGAAAGGCTTCTTGAAGGGAAAGATGTAACTCTGTGAGATGAATTCACAGAACACAGAGCAGTTTCTCAGAAAACTTCTTTACAGTTTTGAACGGAAGATATTTCCTTTTTCAACATAGCCCTCTATGGGCTTCCAAATATCCCTTTGCCAATTCCACAAGAACAGCCTTAGCGAAAGGCCTATTGAAAGGAAAGATGTAACTCTGTGAGATGAATTCACAGAACACAGAGCAGTTTCTCAGAAAGCTTCTTTCCAGTTTTGAACGGAAGATATTTCCTTTTTCCCCATAGCCCTCTATGGGCTTCCAAATATCCCTTTGCCAATTCCACAAGAACAGCCATAGCGAAAGGCTTCTTGAAGGGAAAGATGAAACTCTGTGAAATGAATTAAGAGAACACAGAGCAGTTTGTCAGAAAGCTTCTTTCCAGTTTTGAACGGAAGATATTTCCTTTTTCAAAATAGCCCTCTATGGGCTTCCAAATATCCCTTTGCCAATTCCACAAGAACAGCCTTAGCGAAAGGCTTCTTGAAGGGAAAGATGTAACTCTGTGAGATGAATTCACAGAACACAGAGCAGTTTCTCAGAAAGCTTCTTTCCAGTTTTGAACGGAAGATATTTCCTTTTTCACTGTATCCCTCTATGGGCTTCCAAATATCCCTTTGCCAATTCCACAAGAACAGCCTTAGCGAAAGGCTTCTTGAAGGGAAAGATGTAACTCTGTGAGATGAATTCACAGAACACAGGGCAGATTCTCAGAAAGCTTCTTTCCAGTTTTGAACGGAAGGTATTTCCTTTTTCACCATAGCCCTCTATGGGCTTCCAAATATCCCTTTGCCAATTCCACAAGAACAGCCTTAGCGAAAGGCCTCTTGAAGGGAAAGATGTAACTCTGTGAGATGAATTAACAGAACACAGAGCAGTTACTCAGAAAGCTTCTTTCCAGTTTTGAACGGAAGATATTTCCTTTTTCCCCATAACCCTCTACGGGCTTCAAAATATCCCTTTGCCAATACCACAAGAACAACCTTAGCGAAAGGCTTCTTGAAGGGAAAGATGTAACTCTGTGAGATGAATTCACAGAACACAGAGCAGTTTCTCAGAAAGCTTCTTTCCAGTTTTCAGCGGAAGATATTTCCTTTTTCACCATAGCCCTCTATGGGCTTCCAAATATCCCTTTGCCAATTCCACAAGAACAGCCTTAGCGAAAGGCTTCTTGAAGGGAAAGATGTAACTCTGTGAGATGAATTCACAGAACACACAGCAGTTTCTCAGAAAGCTTCTTTCCAGTTTTCAGCGGAAGATATTTCCTTTTTCACCAAAGCCCTCTATGGGCTTCCAAATATCCCTTTGCCAATTCCACAAGAAGAGCCTTAGTGAAAGGCTTCTTGAAGGGAAAGATGTAACTCTGTGAGATGAATTAACAGAACACTGAGCAGTTTCTCAGAAAGCTTCATTCCAGTTTTGAACGGAAGATATTTCCTTTTTCACTGTAACCCTCTATGGGCTTCCAAATATCCCTTTGCCAATTCCACAAGAACAGACTTAGCGAAAAGCTTCTTGAAGGGAAAGATGTAACTCTGTGAGATGAAATAAGAGAACACAGAGCAGTTTCTCAGAAAGCTTCTTTCCAGTTCTGAACGGAAGATATTTCCTTTTTCACCATAGCCCCCTATGGGCTTCCAAATATCCCTTTGCCAATTCCACAAGAACAGCCTTAGCGAAAGGCTTCTTGAAGGGAAAGATGTAACTCTGTGAGATGAATTCACAGAACACAGAGCAGTTTCTCAGAAAGCTTCTTTCCAGTTTTGAACGGAAGATATTTCCTTTTTCACTGTAGCCCTCTATGGGCTTCCAAATATCCCTTTGCCAATTCCACAAGAACAGCCTTAGCGAAAGGCTTCTTGAAGGGAAAGATGTAACTCTGTGAGAGGAATTAACAGAACACAGAGCAGTTTCTCAGAAAGCTTCTTTCCAGTTTTGAACGGAAGATATTTCCTTTTTCACCATAGCCCTCTATGGGCTTCCAAATATCCCTTTGCCAATTCCACAAGAACCGCCTTAGCGAAAGGCCTCTTGAAGGGAAAGATGTTACTCTGTGAGATGAATTCACAGAACACAGAGCAGTTTCTCAGAAAGCTTCTTTCCAGTTTTGAACGGAAGATATTTCCTTTTTCACCATAGCCCTCTATGGGCTTCCAAATATCCCTTTGCCAATTCCTCAAGAACAGCCTTAGCGAAAGGCTTCTTGAAGGGAAAGATGTAACTCTGTGAGATGAATTCACAGAACACAGAGCAGTTTCTCAGAAAGCTTCTTTACAGTTTTGAACGGAAGATATTTCCTTTTTCACCATAGCCCTCTATGGGCTTCCAAATATCCCTTTGCCAATTCCACAAGAACAGCCTTAGCGAAAGGCCTATTGAAAGGAAAGATGTAACTCTGTGAGATGAATTCACAGAACACAGAGCAGTTTCTCAGAAAGCTTCTTTCCAGTTTTGAACGGAAGATATTTCCTTTTTCCACATAGCCCTCTATGGGCTTCCAAATATCCCTTTGCCAATTCCACAAGAATAGCCTTAGCGAAAGGCTTCTTGAAGGGAAAGATGTAACTCTGTGAGATGAATTAAGAGAACACAGAGCAGTTTCTCAGAAAGCTTCTTTCCAGTTTTGAACGGAAGATATTTCCTTTTTCACTGTAACCCTCTATGGGCTTCCAAATATCCCTTTGCCAATTCCACAAGAACAGACTTAGCGAAAGGCTTCTTGAAGGGAAAGATGTAACTCTGTGAGATGAATTAAGAGAACACAGAGCAGTTTCTCAGAAAGCTTCTTTCCAGTTCTGAACGGAAGATATTTCCTTTTTCACCATAGCCTTCTATGGGCTTCCAAATATCCCTTTGCCAATTCCACAAGAACAGCCTTAGCGAAAGGCTTCTTGAAGGGAAAGATGTAACTCTGTGAGATGAATTAAGAGAACACAGAGCAGTTTCTCAGAAAGCTTCTTTCCAGTTTTGAACGGAAGATATTTCCTTTTTCACCATAGCCCTCCATGGGCTTCCAAATATCCCTTTGCCAACTCCACAAGAACCGCCTTAGCGAAAGGCCTCTTGAAGGGAAAGATGTTACTCTGTGAGATGAATTCACAGAACACAGAGCAGTTTCTCAGAAAGCTTCTTTCCAGTTTTGAACGGAAGATATTTCCTTTTTCACCATAGCCCTCTATGGGCTTCCAAATATCCCTTTGCCAATTCCTCAAGAACAGCCTTAGCGAAAGGCTTCTTGAAGGGAAAGATGTAACTCTGTGAGATGAATTCACAGAACACAGAGCAGTTTCTCAGAAAGCTTCTTTACAGTTTTGAACGGAAGATATTTCCTTTTTCACCTTAGCCCTCTATGGGCTTCCAAATATCCCTTGCCAATTCCACAAGAACAGCCTTAGCGAAAGGCCTATTGAAAGGAAAGATGTAACTCTGTGAGATGAATTCACAGAACACAGAGCAGTTTCTCAGAAAGCTTCTTTCCAGTTTTGAACGGAAGATATTTCCTTTTTCCACATAGCCCTCTATGGGCTTCCAAATATCCCTTTGCCAATTCCACAAGAACAGCCTTAGCGAAAGGCTTCTTGAAGGGAAAGATGTAACTCTGTGAGATGAATTAAGAGAACACAGAGCAGTTTCTCAGAAAGCTTCTTTCCAGTTTTGAACGGAAGATATTTCCTTTTTCACTGTAACCCTCTATGGGCTTCCAAATATCCCTTTGCCAATTCCACAAGAACAGACTTAGCGAAAGGCTTCTTGAAGGGAAAGATGTAACTCTGTGAGATGAATTAAGAGAACACAGAGCAGTTTCTCAGAAAGCTTCTTTCCAGTTCTGAACGGAAGATATTTCCTTTTTCACCATAGCCCTCTATGGGCTTCCAAATATCCCTTTGCCAATTCCACAAGAACAGCCTTAGCGAAAGGCTTCTTGAAGGGAAAGATGTAACTCTGTGAGATGAATTCACAGAACACAGAGCAGTTTCTCAGAAAGCTTCTTTCCAGTTCTGAACGGAAGATATTTCCTTTTTCACTGTAACCCTCTATGGGCTTCCAAACATCCCTTTGCCAATTCCACAAGAACAGACTTAGCGAAAGGCTTCTTGAAGGGAAAGATGTAACTCTGTGAGATGAATTCACAGAACACAGAGCAGTTTCTCAGAAAAATTCTTTACAGTTTTGAACGGAAGATATTTCCTTTTTCAACATAGCCCTCTATGGGCTTCCAAATATCCCTTTGCCAATTCCACAAGAACAGCCTTAGCGAAAGGCCTATTGAAAGGAAAGATGTAACTCTGTGAGATGAATTCACAGAACACAGAGCAGTTTCTCAGAAAGCTTCTTTCCAGTTTTGAACGGAAGATATTTCCTTTTTCCCCATAGCCCTCTATGGGCTTCCAAATATCCCTTTGCCAATTCCACAAGAACAGCCATAGCGAAAGGCTTCTTGAAGGGAAAGATGTAACTCTGTGAGATGAATTAAGAAAACACAGAGTAGTTTCTCAGAAAGCTTCTTTCCAGTTTTGAACGGAAGATATTTCCTTTTTCACTGTAACTCTCTATGGGCTTCCAAATATCCCTTTGCCAATTCCACAAGAACAGACTTAGCGAAAAGCTTCTTGAAGGGAAAGATGTAACTCTGTGAGATGAAATAAGAGAACACAGAGCAGTTTCTCAGAAAGCTTCTTTCCAGTTTTGAACGGAAGATATTTCCTTTTTCACTGTAGCCCTCTATGGGCTTCCAAATATCCCTTTGCCAATTCCACAAGAACAGCCTTAGCGAAAGGCCTCTTGAAGGGAAAGACGTAACTCTGTGAGATGAATTCACAGAACACAGAGCAGTTTCTCAGAAAGCTTCTTTCCAGTTTTGAACGGAAGATATTTCCTTTTTCCCCATAGCCCTCTATGGGCTTCCAAATATCCCTTTGCCAATTCCACAAGAAAAGCCTTAGCGAAAAGCTTCTTGAAGGGAAAGATGTAACTCTGTGAGATGAATTCACAGAACACAGAGCAGTTTCTCAGAAAGCTTCTTTCCAGTTTTGAACGGAACATATTTCCTTTTTCCCCATAGCCCTCTACGGGCTTCCAAATATCCCTTTGCCAATTCCACAAGAACAGCCTTAGTGAAAGGCTGCTTGAAGGGAAAGATGTAACTCTGTGAGATGAATTCAGAGAACACAGAGCAGTTTCTCAGAAAGCTTCTTTCCAGTTTGGAACGGAAGATATTTCCTTTTTCACCATAGCCCACTATGGGTTTCCAAATATCCGTTTGCCAATTCCACAAGAACAGCCTTAGCGAAAGGCTTCTTGAAGGGAAAGATGTAACTCTGTGAGATGAATTCACAGAACACAGAGCAGTTTCTCAGAAAGCTTCTTTCCAGTTTTGAACGGAAGATATTTCCTTTTTCACTGTAGCCCTCTATGGGCTTCCAAATATCCCTTTGCCAATTCCACAAGAACAGCCTTAGCGAAAGGCCTATTGAAAGGAAAGATGTAACTCTGTGAGATGAATTCACAGAACACAGAGCAGTTTCTCAGAAAGCTTCTTTCCAGTTTTGAACGGAAGATATTTCCTTTTTCCCCATAGCCCTCTATGGGCTTCCAAATATCCCTTTGCGAATTCCACAAGAACAGCCTTAGCGAAAGGCTTCTTGAAGGGAAAGATGTAACTCTGTGAGATGAAGTCACAGAACACACAGCAGTTTCTCAGAAAGCTTCTTTCCAGTTTTGAACGGAAGATATTTCCTTTTTCACCATAGCCCACTATGGGCTTCCAAATATCCCTTTGCCAATTCCACAAGAAGAGCCTTAGTGAAAGGCTTCTTGAAGGGAAAGATGTAACTCTGTGAGATGAATTAACAGAACACAGAGCAGTTTCTCAGAAAGCTTCATTCCAGTTTTGAACGGAAGATATTTCCTTTTTCACTGTAACCCTCTATGGGCTTCCAAATATCCCTTTGCCAATTCCACAAGAACAGACTTAGCGAAAAGCTTCTTGAAGGGAAAGATGTAACTCTGTGAGATGAAATAAGAGAACACAGAGCAGTTTCTCAGAAAGCTTCTTTCCATCTCTGAACGGAAGATATTTCCTTTTTCACCATAGCCCTCTATGGGCTTCCAAATATCCCTTTGCCAATTCCACAAGAACAGCCTTAGCGAAAGGCTTCTTGAAGGGAAAGATGTAACTCTGTGAGATGAATTCACAGAACACAGAGCAGTTTCTCAGAAAGCTTCTTTCCAGTTTTGAACGGAAGATATTTCCTTTTTCACTGTAGCCCTCTATGGGCTTCCAAATATCCCTTTGCCAATTCCACAAGAACAGCCTTAGCGAAAGGCTTCTTGAAGGGAAAGATGTAACTCTGTGAGAGGAATTAACAGAACACAGAGCAGTTTCTCAGAAAGCTTCTTTCCAGTTTTGAACGGAAGATATTTCCTTTTTCACCATAGCCCTCTATGGGCTTCCAAATATCCCTTTGCCAATTCCACAAGAACCGCCTTAGCGAAAGGCCTCTTGAAGGGAAAGATGTTACTCTGTGAGATGAATTCACAGAACACAGAGCAGTTTCTCAGAAAGCTTCTTTCCAGTTTTGAACGGAAGATATTTCCTTTTTCACCATAGCCCTCTATGGGCTTCCAAATATCCCTTTGCCAATTCCTCAAGAACAGCCTTAGCGAAAGGCTTCTTGAAGGGAAAGATGTAACTCTGTGAGATGAATTCACAGAACACAGAGCAGTTTCTCAGAAAGCTTCTTTACAGTTTTGAACGGAAGATATTTCCTTTTTCACCATAGCCCTCTATGGGCTTCCAAATATCCCTTTGCCAATTCCACAAGAACAGCCTTAGCGAAAGGCCTATTGAAAGGAAAGATGTAACTCTGTGAGATGAATTCACAGAACACAGAGCAGTTTCTCAGAAAGCTTCTTTCCAGTTTTGAACGGAAGATATTTCCTTTTTCACTGTAACCCTCTATGGGCTTCCAAACATCCCTTTGCCAATTCCACAAGAACAGACTTAGCGAAAGGCTTCTTGAAGTGAAAGATGTAACTCTGTGAGATGAAATAAGAGAACACAGAGCAGTTTCTCAGAAAGCTTCTTTCCAGTTCTGAACTGAAGATATTTCCTTTTTCACCATAGCCCTCTATGGGCTTCAAAATATCCCTTTGCCAATTCCACAAGAACAGCCTTAGCGAAAGGCCTATTGAAAGGAAAGATATATCTCTGTGAGATGAATTCACAGAACACAGAGCAGTTTCTCAGAAAGATTCTTTCCAGTTTTGAACGGAAGATATTTCCTTTTTCCCCATAGCCCTCTATGGGCTTCCAAATATCCCTTTGCCAATTCCACAAGAACAGCCTTAGCGAAAGGCTTCTTGAAGGGAAAGATGTAACTCTGTGAGATGAATTAAGAGAACACAGAGCAGTTTCTCAGAAAGCTTCTTTCCAGTTTTGAACGGAAGATATTTCCTTTTTCACTGTAACCCTCTATGGGCTTCCAAATATCCCTTTGCCAATTCCACAAGAACACACTTAGCGAAAGGCTTCTTGAAGGGAAAGATGTAACTCTGTGAGATGAATTCACAGAACACAGAGCAGTTTCTCAGAAAGCTTCTTTCCAGTTCTGAACGGAAGATATTTCCTTTTTCACCATAGCCCTCTATGGGCTTCCAAATATCCCTTTGCCAATTCCTCAAGAACAGCCTTAGCGAAAGGCTTCTTGAAGGGAAAGATGTAACTCTGTGAGATGAATTCACAGAACACAGAGCAGTTTCCCAGAAAACTTCTTTACAGTTTTGAACGGAAGATATTTCCTTTTTCAACATAGCCCTCTATGGGCTTCCAAATATCCCTTTGCCAATTCCACAAGAACAGCCTTAGCGAAAGGCCTATTGAAAGGAAAGATGTAACTCTGTGAGATGAATTCACAGAACACAGAGAAGTTTCTCAGAAAGCTTCTTTCCAGTTTTGAACGGAAGATATTTCCTTTTTCCCCTAGCCCTCTATGGGCTTCCAAATATCCCTTTGCCAATTCCACAAGAACAGCCATAGCGAAAGGCTTCTTGAAGGAAAAGATGTAACTCTGTGAAATGAATTAAGAGAACACAGAGCAGTTTCTCAGAAAGCTTCTTTCCAGTTTTGAACGGAAGATATTTCCTTTTTCACTGTAACCCTCTATGGGCTTCCAAATATCCCTTTGCCAATTCCACAAGAACAGACTTAGCGAAAGGCTTCTTGAAGGGAAAGATGTAACTCTGTGAGATGAATTAAGAGAACACAGAGCAGTTTCTCAGAAAGCTTCTTTCCAGTTCTGAACGGAAGATATTTCCTTTTTCACCATAACCCTCTATGGGCTTCCAAATATCCCTTTGCCAATTCCACAAGAACAGCCTTAGCGAAAGGCTTCTTGAAGGGAAAGATGTAACTCTGTGAGATGAATTAAGAGAACACAGAGTAGTTTCTCAGAAAGCTTCTTTCCAGTTTTGAACGGAAGATATTTCCTTTTTCACTGTAACTCTCTATGGGCTTCCAAATATCCCTTTGCCAATTCCACAAGAACAGACTTAGCGAAAAGCTTCTTGAAGGGAGAGATGTAACTCTGTGAGATGAAATAAGAGAACACAGAGCAGTTTCTCAGAAAGCTTCTTTCCAGTTTTGAACGGAAGATATTTCCTTTTTCACTGTAGCCCTCTATGGGCTTCCAAATATCCCTTTGCCAATTCCACAAGAACAGCCTTAGCGAAAGGCTTCTTGAAGGGAAAGATGTAACTCTGTGAGAGGAATTAACAGAACACAGAGCAGTTTCTCATAAAGCTTCTTTCCAGTTTTGAACGGAAGATATTTCCTTTTTCACCATAGCCCTCTATGGGCTTCCAAATATCCCTTTGCCAATTCCACAAGAACAGCCTTAGCGAAAGGCTTCTTGAAGGGAAAGATGTAACTCTGTGAGAGGAATTAACAGAACACAGAGCAGTTTCTCATAAAGCTTCTTTCCAGTTTTGAACGGAAGATATTTCCTTTTTCACCATAGCCCTCTATGGGCTTCCAAATATCCCTTTGCCAATTCCACAAGAACAGCCTTAGCGAAAGGCCTCTTGAAGGGAAAGATGTTACTCTGTGAGATGAATTCACAGAACACAGAGCACTTTCTCAGAAAACTTCTTTACAGTTTTGAACGGAAGATATTTCCTTTTTCACCATAGCCTTCTACGGGCTTCCAAATATCCCTTTGCCAATTCCAGAAGAACAGCCTTTGCGAAAGGCTGCTTGAAGGGAAAGATGTAACTCTGTGAGATGAATTCACAGAACACAGAGCAGTTTCTCAGAAAGCATTTTTTCCAGTTTTGAACGGAAGATATTTCCTTTTTCACCATAGCCCTCTATGGGCTTCCAAATATCCCTTTGCCAATTCCACAAGAACAGCCTTAGCGAAAGGCTGCTTGAAGGGAAAGATGTAACTCTGTGAGATGAATTCACAGAACACAGAGCAGTTTCTCAGAAAGCTTCTTTCCAGTTTTTAACGGAAGATATTTCCTTTTTCACTGTAGCCCTCTATGGGCTTCCAAATATCCCTTTGGCAATTCCACAAGAACAGCCTTAGCGAAAGGCTTCTTGAAGGGAAAGATGTAACTCTGTGATATGAATTCACAGAACACAAAGCAGTTTCACAGAAAGCTTCCTTCCAGTTTTGAACGGAAGATATTTCCTTTTTCCCCATAGCCCTCTATGGGCTTCCAAATATCCCTTTGCCAATTCCACAAGAACAGCCTTACCGAAAGGCTTCTTGAAGGGAAAGATGTAACTCTGTGAGATGAATTAAGAGAACACAGAGCAGTTTCTCAGAAAGCTTCTTTCCAGTTTTCAGCAGAAGATATTTCCTTTTTCACCATAGCCCACTATGGGCTTCCAAATATCCCTTTGCCAATTCCACAAGAACAGCCTTAGCGAAAGGCTTCTTGAAGGGAGAGATGTAACACTGTGAGATGAATTAACAGAACACAGAGCAGTTTCTCAGAAAGCTTCTTTCCAGTTTTGAACGGAAGATATTTACTTTTACACCATAGCCCTCTATGGGCTTCCAAATATCCCTTTGCCAATTCCACAAGAACAGCCTTAGCGAAAGGTTGCTTGAAGGGAAACATGTAACTCTGTGAGATGAATTCACAGAACACAGAGCAGATTCTCAGAAAGCTTCTTTCCAGTTTTGAACGGCAGATATTTCCTTTTTCACCATAGCCCTCTATGGGCTTCCAAATATCCCTTTGCCAATTCCACAAGAACAGCCTTAGCGAAAGGCTGCTTGAAGGGAAAGATGTAACTATTTGAGATGAATTCACAGAACACAGAGCAGTTTCTCAGAAAGCTTCTTTCCAGTTTTGAACGGAAGATATTTCCTTTTTCCGCATAGCCCTCTATGGGCTTCCAAATATCCCTTTGGCAATTCCACAAGAACAGCCTTAGCGAAAGGCTTCTTGAAGGGAAAGATGTAACTCTGTGATAAGAATTCACAGAACACAGAGCAGTTTCACAGAAAGCTTCTTTCCAGTTTTGAACGGAAGATATTTCCTTTTTCCCCATAGCCCTCTATGGGCTTCCAAATATCCCTTTGCCAATTCCACAAGAACAGCCTTACCGAAAGGCTTCTTGAAGCGAAAGATGTAAATCTGTGAGATGAATTAAGAGAACACAGAGCAGTTTCTCAGAAAGCTTCTTTCCAGTTTTCAGCGGAAGATATTTCCTTTTTCACCATAGCCCACTATGGGCTTCCAAATATCCCTTTGCCAATTCCACAAGAACAGCCTTAGCGAAAGGCTTCTGGAAGGGAGAGATGTAACACTGTGAGATGAATTAACAGAACACAGAGCAGTTTCTCAGAAAGCTTCTTTCCAGTTTTGAACGGAAGATATTTACTTTTTCACCATAGCCCTCTATGGGCTTCCAAATATCCCTTTGCCAATTCCACAAGAACAGCCTTAGCGAAAGGCTGCTTGAAGGGAAACATGTAACTCTGTGAGATGAATTCACAGAACACAGAGCAGTTTCTCAGAAAGCTTCTTTCCAGTTTTGAACGGAAGATATTTCCTTTTTCACCATAGCCCTCTATGGGCTTCCAAATATCCCTTTGCCAATTCCACAAGAACAGCCTTAGCGAAAGGCTTCTTGAAGGGAAAGATGTAACTCTGTGAGATGAATTCACAGAACACAGAGCAGTTTCTCAGAAAGCTTCTTGCAAATTTTCAGCGGAAGATATTTCCTTTTTCACCATAGCCCACTATGGGCTTCCAAATATCCCTTTGCCAATTCCACAAGAACAGCCTTAGCGAAAGGCTTCTTGAAGGGAAAGATGTAACTCTGTGAGATGAATTCACAGAACACAGAGCAGTTTCTCAGAAAGCTTCTTTCCAGTTTTGAACGGAAGATATTTCCTTTTTCACCATAGCCCTCTATGGGCTTACAAATATCCCTTTGCCAATTCCACAAGAACAGCCTTAGCGAAAGGCTGCTTGAAGGGAAAGATGTAACTCTGTGAGATGAATTCACAGAACACAGAGCAGTTTCTCAGAAAGCTTCTTCCCAGTTTTGAACGGAAGATATTTCCTTTTTCACCATAGCCCTCTATGGGCTTCCAAATATCCCTTTGCCAATTCCACAAGAACAGACTTAGCGAAAGGCTTCTTGAAGGGAAAGATGTAACTCTGTGAGATGAATTCACAGAACACCGAGCAGTTTCTCAGAAAGCTTCTTTCAAGTTTTGAACGGAAGATATTTCCTTTTTCACCATAGCCCTCTATGGGCTTCAAAATATCCCTTTGCCAATTCCACAAGAGCAGACTTAGCGAAAGGTTTCTTGAAGGGAAAGATGTAACTCTGTGAGACGAATTCACAGAACACAGAGCACTTTCTCAGAAAACTTCTTTACAGTTTTGAACGGAAGATATTTCCTTTTTCACCATAGCCTTCTACGGGCTTCCAAATATCCCTTTGCCAATTCCAGAAGAACAGCCTTTGCGAAAGGCTGCTTGAAGGGAAAGATGTAACTCTGTGAGATGAATTCACAGAACACAGAGCAGTTTCTCAGAAAGCATTTTTTCCAGTTTTGAACGGAAGATATTTCCTTTTTCACCATAGCCCTCTATGGGCTTCCAAATATCCCTTTGCCAATTCCACAAGAACAGCCTTAGCGAAAGGCTGCTTGAAGGGAAAGATGTAACTCTGTGAGATGAATTCACAGAACACAGAGCAGTTTCTCAGAAAGCTTCTTTCCAGTTTTTAACGGAAGATATTTCCTTTTTCACTGTAGCCCTCTATGGGCTTCCAAATATCCCTTTGGCAATTCCACAAGAACAGCCTTAGCGAAAGGCTTCTTGAAGGGAAAGATGTAACTCTGTGATATGAATTCACAGAACACAAAGCAGTTTCACAGAAAGCTTCCTTCCAGTTTTGAACGGAAGATATTTCCTTTTTCTCCATAGCCCTCTATGGGCTTCCAAATATCCCTTTGCCAATTCCACAAGAACAGCCTTACCGAAAGGCTTCTTGAAGGGAAAGATGTAACTCTGTGAGATGAATTAAGAGAACACAGAGCAGTTTCTCAGAAAGCTTCTTTCCAGTTTTCAGCAGAAGATATTTCCTTTTTCACCATAGCCCACTATGGGCTTCCAAATATCCCTTTGCCAATTCCACAAGAACAGCCTTAGCGAAAGGCTTCTTGAAGGGAGAGATGTAACACTGTGAGATGAATTAACAGAACACAGAGCAGTTTCTCAGAAAGGTTCTTTCCAGTTTTGAACGGAAGATATTTACTTTTACACCATAGCCCTCTATGGGCTTCCAAATATCCCTTTGCCAATTCCACAAGAACAGCCTTAGCGAAAGGTTGCTTGAAGGGAAACATGTAACTCTGTGAGATGAATTCACAGAACACAGAGCAGATTCTCAGAAAGCTTCTTTCCAGTTTTGAACGGCAGATATTTCCTTTTTCACCATAGCCCTCTATGGGCTTCCAAATATCCCTTTGCCAATTCCACAAGAACAGCCTTAGCGAAAGGCTGCTTGAAGGGAAAGATGTAACTACGTGAGATGAATTCACAGAACACAGAGCAGTTTCTCAGAAAGCTTCTTTCCAGTTTTTAATGGAAGATATTTCCTTTTTCACTGTAGCCCTCTATGGGCTTCCAAATATCCCTTTGGCAATTCCACAAGAACAGCCTTAGCGAAAGGCTTCTTGACGGGAAAGATGTAACTCTGTGATATGAATTCACAGAACACAGAGCAGTTTCACAGAAAGCTTCTTTCCAGTTTTGAACGGAAGATATTTCCTTTTTCCCCATAGCCCTCTATGGGCTTCCAAATATCCCTTTGCCAATTCCACAAGAACAGCCTTACCGAAAGGCTTCTTGAAGCGAAAGATGTAACTCTGTGAGATGAATTAAGAGAACACAGAGCAGTTTCTCAGAAAGCTTCTTTCCAGTTTTCAGCGGAAGATATTTCCTTTTTCACCATAGCCCACTATGGGCTTCCAAATATCCCTTTGCCAATTCCACAAGAACAGCCTTAGCGAAAGGCTTCTGGAAGGGAGAGATGTAACACTGTGAGATGAATTAACAGAACACAGAGCAGTTTCTCAGAAAGCTTCTTTCCAGTTTTGAACGGAAGATATTTACTTTTTCACCATAGCCCTCTATGGGCTTCCAAATATCCCTTTGCCAATTCCACAAGAACAGCCTTAGCGAAAGGCTGCTTGAAGGGAAACATGTAACTCTGTGAGATGAATTCACAGAACACAGAGCAGTTTCTCTGAAAGCTTCTTTCCAGTTTTGAACGGAAGATATTTCCTTTTTCACCATAGCCCTCTATGGGCTTCCAAATATCCCTTTGCCAATTCCACAAGAACAGCCTTAGCGAAAGGCTTCTTGAAGGGAAAGATGTAACTCTGTGAGATGAATTCACAGAACACAGAGCAGTTTCTCAGAAATCTTCTTTCCAGTTTTGAACGGAAGATATTTCCTTTTTCACCATAGCCCTCTATGGGCTTCCAAATATCCCATTGCCAATTCCCCAGGAACAGCCTTAGCGAAAGGCTTATTGAAGGGAAAGATGTAACTCTGTGAGATGAATTAACAGAACACAGAGCAGATTCTCAGAAAGCTTCTTTCCAGTTTTGAACGGAAGATATTTCCTTTTTCACCATAGCCCTCTATGGGCTTCCAAATATCCCTTTGCCAATTCCACAAGAACAGCCTTAGCGAAAGGCTGCTTGAAGGGAAACATGTAACTCTGTGAGATGAATTCACAGAACACAGAGCAGTTTCTCAGAAAGCTTCTTTCCAGTTTTGAACGGAAGATATTTCCTTTTTCACCATAGCCCTCTATGGGCTTCCAAATATCCCTTTGCCAATTCCACAAGAACAGACTTAGCGAAAGGCTTCTTGAAGGGAAAGATGTAACTCTGTGAGATGAATTCACAGAACACCGAGCAGTTTCTCAGAAAGCTTCTTTCAAGTTTTGAACGGAAGATATTTCCTTTTTCACCATAGCCCTCTATGGGCTTCAAAATATCCCTTTGCCAATTCCACAAGAGCAGACTTAGCGAAAGGCTTCTTGAAGGGAAAGATGTAACTCTGTGAGACGAATTCACAGAACACAGAGCACTTTCTCAGAAAACTTCTTTACAGTTTTGAACGGAAGATATTTCCTTTTTCACCATAGCCTTCTACGGGCTTCCAAATATCCCTTTGCCAATTCCACAAGAACAGCCTTTGCGAAAGGCTGCTTGAAGGGAAAGATGTAACTCTGTGAGATGAATTCACAGAACACAGAGCAGTTTCTCAGAAAGCTTTTTTCCAGTTTTGAACGGAAGATATTTCCTTTTTCACCATAGCCCTCTATGGGCTTCCAAATATCCCTTTGCCAATTCCACAAGAACAGCCTCAGCGAAAGGCGGCTTGAAGGGAAAGATGTAACTCTGTGAGATGAATTCACAGAACACAGAGCAGTTTCTCAGAAAGCTTCTTCCCAGTTTTTAACGGAAGATATTTCCTTTTTCACTGTAGCCCTCTAAGGGCTTCCAAATATCCCTTTGGCAATTCCACAAGAACAGCCTTAGCGAAAGGCTTCTTGAAGGGATTGATGTAACTCTGTGAGATGAATTCACAGAACACAAAGCAGTTTCACAGAAAGCTTCTTTCCAGTTTGAACGGAAGATATTTCCTTTTTCCCCATAGCCCTCTATGGGCTTCCAAATATCCCTTTGCCAATTCCACAAGAACAGCCTTACCGAAAGGCTTCTTGAAGGGAAAGATGTAACTCTGTGAGATGAATTAAGAGAACACAGAGCAGTTTCTCAGAAAGCTTCTTTCCAGTTTTCAGCAGAAGATATTTCCTTTTTCACCATAGCCCACTATGGGCTTCCAAATATCCCTTTGCCAATTCCACAAGAACAGCCTTAGCGAAAGGCTTGTTGAAGGGAAAGATGTAATTCTGTGAGATGAATTCACAGAACACAGAGCAGTTTCTCAGAAAGCTTCTTTCCAGTTTTGAACGGAAGATATTTCCTGTTTTACCATAGCCCTCTATGGGCTTCCAAATATCCCTTTGCCAATTCCACAAGAACAGCCTTAGCGAAAGGCTGCTTAAAGGGAAACATGTAACTCTGTGAGATGAATTAACAGAACACAGAGCAGTTTCTCAGAAAGCTTCTTTCCAGTTTTTAACGGAAGATATTTTTTTTTTCACCATAGCCCTCTATGGGCTTCCAAATATGCCTTTGCCAATTCCACAAGAACAGGCTTAGCGAAAGGGTTCCTGAAGGGAAAGATGTAACTCTGTGAGACGAATTAACGGAACACAGAGCAGTTTCTCAGAAAGCTTCTTTCCAGTTTTGAACGGAAGATATTTCCATTTTCCCCATAGCCCTCTATGGGCTTCCAAATATCCCTTTGCCAATTTCACAAGAACAGCCTTAGCGAAAAGCTTCTTGAAGGGAAAGATGTAACTCTGTGAGATGAATTCACAGAACACAGAGCAGTTTCTCAGAAAGCTTCTTTCCAGTTTTGAACGGAAGATATTTCCTTTTTCCCCATAGCCCTCTATGGGCTTCCAAATATCCCTTTGCCAATTCCACAAGAACAGCCTTAGCGAAAGGCTGCTTGAAGGGAAAGATGTAACTCTGTGAGATGAATTCACAAAACACAAAGCAGTTTCTCAGAAAGCTTCTTTCCAGTTTTGAACGGAAGATATTTCCTTTTTCACCATAGCCCTCTATGGGCTTCCAAATATCCCTTTGCCAATTCCACAAGAACAGCCTTAGCGAAAGGCTGCTTGAAGGGAAAGATGTAACTCTGTGAGATGAATTCACAGAACACAGAGCAGTTTCTCAGAAAGCTTCTTCCCAGTTTTTAACGGAAGATATTTCCTTTTTCACTGTAGCCCTCTATGGGCTTCCAAATATCCCTTTGGCAATTCCACAAGAACAGCCTTAGCGAAAGGCTTCTTGAAGGGAAAGATGTAACTCTGTGATATGAATTCACAGAACACAAAGCAGTTTCACAGAAAGCTTCTTTCCAGTTTGAACGGAAGATATTTCCTTTTTCCCCATAGCCCTCTATGGGCTTCCAAATATCCCTTTGCCAATTCCACAAGAACAGCCTTACCGAAAGGCTTCTTGAAGGGAAAGATGTAACTCTGTGAGATGAATTAAGAGAACACAGAGCAGTTTCTCAGAAAGCTTCTTTCCAGTTTTCAGCAGAAGATATTTCCTTTTTCACCATAGCCCACTATGGGCTTCCAAATATCCCTTTGCCAATTCCACAAGAACAGCCTTAGCGAAAGGCTTCTTGAAGGGAAAGATGTAATTCTGTGAGATGAATTCACAGAACACAGAGCAGTTTCTCAGAAAGCTTCTTTCCAGTTTTGAACGGAAGATATTTCCTGTTTTACCATAGCCCTCTATGGGCTTCCAAATATCCCTTTGCCAATTCCACAAGAACAGCCTTAGCGAAAGGCTGCTTAAAGGGAAACATGTAACTCTGTGAGATGAATTCACAGAACACAGAGCAGTTTCTCAGAAAGCTTCTTTCCAGTTTTGAACGGAAGATATTTCCTTTTTCACCATAGCCCTCTATGGGCTTCCAAATATCCCTTTGCCAATTCCACAAGAACAGCCTTAGCGAAAGGCTTCTTGAAGGGAAAGATGTAACTCTGTGAGATGAATTAACAGAACACAGAGCAGTTTCTCAGAAAGCTTCTTTCCAGTTTTTAACGGAAGATATTTTTTTTTTCACCATAGCCCTCTATGGGCTTCCAAATATGCCTTTGCCAATTCCACAAGAACAGGCTTAGCGAAAGGGTTCCTGAAGGGAAAGATGTAACTCTGTGAGACGAATTAACGGAACACAGAGCAGTTTCTCAGAAAGCTTCTTTCCAGTTTTGAACGGAAGATATTTCCATTTTCCCCATAGCCCTCTATGGGCTTCCAAATATCCCTTTGCCAATTTCACAAAAACAGCCTTAGCGAAAAGCTTCTTGAAGGGAAAGATGTAACTCTGTGAGATGAATTCACAGAACACAGAGCAGTTTCTCAGAAAGCTTTTTTCCAGTTTTGAACGGAAGATATTTCCTTTTTCCCCATAGCCCTCTATGGGCTTCCAAATATCCCTTTGCCAATTCCACAAGAACAGCCTTAGCGAAAGGCTGCTTGAAGGGAAAGATGTAACTCTGTGAGATGAATTCACAAAACACAGAGCAGTTTCTCAGAAAGCTTCTTTCCAGTTTTGAACGGAAGATATTTCCTTTTTCACCATAGCCCTCTATGGGCTTCCAAATATCCCTTTGCCAATTCCACAAGAACAGCCTTAGCGAAAGGCTGCTTGAAGGGAAAGATGTAACTCTGTGAGATGAATTCACAGAACACAGAGCAGTTTCTCAGAAAGCTTCTTTCCAGTTTTTAACGGAAGATATTTCCTTTTTCACTGTAGCCCTCTATGGGCTTCCAAATATCCCTTTGCCAATTCCACAAGAACAGCCTTAGCGAAAGGCTTCTTAAAGGGAAAGATGTAACTCTGTGATATGAATTCACAGAACACAGAGCAGTTTCTCAGAAAGCTTCTTTCCCGTTTTGAACGGAAGATATTTCCTTTTTCACTATAGTCTTCTATGGGCTTCCAAATATCCCTTTGCCAATTCCACAAGAACAGCCTTAGCGAAAGGCTTCTTGAAGGGAAAGATGTAACTCTGTGAGGTGAATTCACAGAACACAGAGCAGTTTCTCAGAAATCTTCTTTCCAGTTTTGAACGGAAGATATTTCCTTTTTCACCATAGCCCTCTATGGGCTTCCAAATATCCCATTGCCAATTCCCCAGGAACAGCCTTAGCGAAAGGCTTCTTGAAGGCAAAGATGTAACTCTGTGAGATGAATTAACAGAACACAGAGCAGATTCTCAGAAAGCTTCTTTCCAGTTTTGAACGGAAGATATTTCCTTTTTCACCATAGCCCTCTATGGGCTTCCAAATATCCCTTTGCCAATTCCACAAGAACAGCCTTAGCGAAAGGCTGCTTGAAGGGAAACATGTAACTCTGTGAGATGAATTCACAGAACACACAGCAGTTTCTCAGAAAGCTTCTTTCCAGTTTTGAACGGAAGATATTTCCTTTTTCACCATAGCCCTCTATGGGCTTCCAAATATCCCTTTGCCAATTCCACAAGAACAGCCTTAGCGAAAAGCTTCTTGAAGGGAAAGATGTAACCCTGTGGGATGAATTCACAGAACACAGAGCAGTTTCTCAGAAAGCTTCTTTCCAGTTTTGAACGGAAGATATTTCCTTTTTCACCATAGCCCTCTATGGTCTTCCAAATATCCCTTTGCCAATTCCACAAGAACAGCCTTAGCGAAAGGCTTCTTGAAGGGAAAGATGTAACTCTGTGAGATGAATTCACAGAACACAGAGCAGTTTCTCAGAAAGCTTCTTTCCAGTTTTGAACGGAAGATATTTCCTTTTTCACCATAGCCCTCTATGGGCTTCCAAATATCCCTTTGCCAATTCCACAAGAACAGACTTAGCGAAAGGCTTCTTGAAGGGAAAGATGTAACTCTGTGAGATGAATTCCCAGAACACCGAGCAGTTTCTCAGAAAGCTTCTTTCAAGTTTTGAACGGAAGATATTTCCTTTTTCACCATAGCCCTCTATGGGCTTCAAAATATCCCTTTGCCAATTCCACAAGAGCAGACTTAGAGAAAGGCTTCTTGAAGGGAAAGATGTAACTCTGTGAGACGAATTCACAGAACACAGAGCACTTTCTCAGAAAACTTCTTTACAGTTTTGAACGGAAGATATTTCCTTTTTCACCATAGCCTTCTACGGGCTTCCAAATATCCCTTTGCCAATTCCACAAGAACAGCCTTAGCGAAAGGCTGCTTGAAGGGAAAGATGTAACTCTGTGAGATGAATTCACAGAACACAGAGCAGTTTCTCAGAAAGCTTCTTTCCAGTTTTGAACGGAAGATATTTCCTTTTTCACCATAGCCCTCTATGGGCTTCCAAATATCCCTTTGCCAATTCCACAAGAACAGCCTTAGCGAAAGGCTTCTTGAAGGGAAAGATGTAACCCTGTGAGATGAATTCACAGAACACGGAGCAGTTTCTCAGAAAGCTTCTTTCCAGTTTTGAACGGAAGATATTTCCTTTTTCACCATAGGCCTCTATGGGCTTCCAAATATCCTTTTGCCAATTCCAAAAGAACAGCCTTAGCGAAAGGCTTCTTGAAGGGAAAGATGTAACTCTGTGAGATGAATTCACAGAACACAGAGCAGTTTCTCAGAAAGCTTCTTTCCAATTTTGAACGGAAGATATTTCCTTTTTCACCATAGCCCTCTATGGGCTTCCATATATCCATTTGCCAATTCCACAAGAACAGCCTTAGGGAAAGGCTTCTTGAAGGGAACCATGTAACTCTGTGAGACGAATTAACAGAACACAGAGCAGTTTCTCAGAAAGCTTCTTTCCAGTTTTGAACGGAAGATATTTCCTTTTTCCCCATAGCCCTCTATGGGCTTCCAAATATCCCTTTGCCAATTCCACAAGAACAGCCTTAGCGAAAGGCTGATGGAAGGGAAACATGTAACTCTGTGAGATGAATTCACAGAACACAGAGCAGTTTCTCAGAAAGCTTCTTTCCAGTTTTGAACGGAAGATATTTCCTTTTTCCCCATAGCCCTCTATGGGCTTCCAAATATCCCTTTGCCAATTCCACAAGAACAGCCTTAGCGAAAGGCTGCTTGAAGGGAAAGATGTAACTCTGTGAGATGAATTCACAGAACACAGAGCAGTTTCTCAGAAAGCTTCTTTCCAGTTTTGAACGGAAGATATTTCCTTTTTCACCATAGCCCTCTATGGGCTTCCAAATATCCCTTTGCCAATTCCACAAGAACAGCCTTAGCGAAAGGCTTCTTGAAGGGAAAGATGTAACTCTGTGAGATGAATTCACAGAACACAGAGCAGTTTCTCAGAAAGCTTCTTTCCAGTTTTGAACGGAAGATATTTCCTTTTTCACCATAGCCCTCTATGGGCTTCCAAATATCCCTTTGCCAATTCCACAGGAACAGCCTTAGCGAAAGGCTTCTTGAAGGGAAAGATGTAACTCTGTGAGATGAATTAACAGAACACAGAGCAGTTTCTCAGAAAGCTTCTTTCCAGTTTTCAGGGGAAGATATTTCCTTTTTCACCATAGCCCACTATGGGCTTCCAAATATCCCTTTGCCAATTCCACAAGAACAGCCTTAGCGAAAGGCTTCTTGAAGGGAAAGATGTAATTCTGTAAGATGAATTCACAGAACACAGAGCAGTTTCTCAGAAAGCTTCTTTCCAGTTTTGAACGGAAGATATTTCCTGTTTTACCATAGCCCTCTATGGGCTTCCAAATATCCCTTTGCCAATTCCACAAGAACAGCCTTAGGGAAAGGCTGCTTAAAGGGAAACATGTAACTCTGTGAGATGAATTCACAGAACACAGAGCAGTTTCTCAGAAAGCTTCTTTCCAGTTTTGAACGGAAGATATTTCCTTTTTCACCATAGCCCTCTATGGGCTTCCAAATATCCCTTTGCCAATTCCACAAGAACAGCCTTAGCGAAAGGCTTCTTGAAGGGAAAGATGTAACTCTGTGAGATGAATTAACAGAACACAGAGCAGTTTCTCAGAAAGCTTCTTTCCAGTTTTTAACGGAAGATATTTCCTTTTTCACCATAGCCCTCTATGGGCTTCCAAATATGCCTTTGCCAATTCCACAAGAACAGGCTTAGCGAAAGGGTTCCTGAAGGGAAAGATGTAACTCTGTGAGACGAATTAACGGAACACAGAGCAGTTTCTCAGAAAGCTTCTTTTCAGTTTTGAACGGAAGATATTTCCATTTTCCCCATAGCCCTCTATGGGCTTCCAAATATCCCTTTGCCAATTTCACAAGAACAGCCTTAGCGAAAAGCTTCTTGAAGGGAAAGATGTAACTCTGTGAGATGAATTCACAGAACACAGAGCAGTTTCTCAGAAAGCTTCTTTCCAGTTTTGAACGGAAGATATTTCCTTTTTCCCCATAGCCCTCTATGGGCTTCCAAATATCCCTTTGCCAATTCCACAAGAACAGCCTTAGCGAAAGGCTGCTTGAAGGGAAAGTTGTAACTCTGTGAGATGAATTCACAAAACACAGAGCAGTTTCTCAGAAAGCTTCTTTCCTGTTTTTAACGGAAGATATTTCCTTTTTCACTGTAGCCCTCTATGGGCTTCCAAATATCCCTTTGCCAATTCCACAAGAACAGCCTTAGCGAAAGGCTTCTTGAAGGGAAAGATGTAACTCTGTGATATGAATTCACAGAACACAGAGCAGTTTCTCAGAAAGCTTCTTTCCAGGTTTCAACGGAAGATATTTCCTTTTTCCCCATAGCCCTCTATGTGCTTCCAAATATCCCTTTGCCAATTCCACAAGAACAGCCTTAGCGAAAGCCTTCTTGAAGGGAAAGATGTAACTCTGTGAGATGAATTCACAGAACACAGAGCAGTTTCTCAGAAATCTTCTTTCCAGTTTTGAACGGAAGATATTTCCTTTTTCACCATAGCCCTCTATGGGCTTCCAAATATCCCATTGCCAATTCCCCAGGAACAGCCTTAGCGAAATGCTTCTTGAAGGGAAAGATGTAACTCTGTGAGATGAATTAACAGAACACAGAGCAGATTCTCAGAAAGCTTCTTTCCAGTTTTAAACGGAAGATATTTCCTTTTTCACCATAGCCCTCTATGGGCTTCCAAATATCCCTTTGCCAATTCCACAAGAACAGCCTTAGCGAAAGGCTGCTTGAAGGGAAACATGTAACTCTGTGAGATGAATTCACAGAACACAGAGCAGTTTCTCAGAAAGCTTCTTTCCAGTTTTGAACGGAAGATATTTCCTTTTTCACCATAGCCCTCTATGGGCTTCCAAATATCCCTTTGCCAATTCCACAAGAACAGACTTAGCGAAAGGCTTCTTGAAGGGAAAGATGTAACTCTGTGAGATGAATTCACAGAACACCGAGCAGTTTCTCAGAAAGCTTCTTTCAAGTTTTGAACGGAAGATATTTCCTTTTTCACCATAGCCCTCTATGGGCTTCAAAGTATCCCTTTGCCAATTCCACAAGAGCAGACTTAGCGAAAGGCTTCTTGAAGGGAAAGATGTAACTCTGTGAGACGAATTCACAGAACACAGAGCACTTTCTCAGAAAACTTCTTTACAATTTTGAACGGAAGATATTTCCTTTTTCACCATAGCCTTCTACGGGCTTCCAAATATCCCTTTGCCAATTCCACAAGAACAGCCTTTGCGAAAGGCTGCTTGAAGGGAAAGATGTAACTCTGTGAGATGAATTCACAGAACACAGAGCAGTTTCTCAGAAAGCTTTTTTCCAGTTTTGAACGGAAGATATTTCCTTTTTCACCATAGCCCTCTATGGGCTTCCAAATATCCCTTTGCCAATTCCACAAGAACAGCATTAGCGAAAGGCTGCTTGAAGGGAAAGATGTAACTCTGTGAGATGAATTCACAGAACACAGAGCAGTTTCTCAGAAAGCTTCTTTCCAGTTTTTAACGGAAGATATTTCCTTTTTCACTGTAGCCCTCTATGGGCTTCCAAATATCCCTTTGGCAATTCCACAAGAACAGCCTTAGCGAAAGGCTTCTTGAAGGGAAAGATGTAACTCTGTGATATGAATTCACAGAACACAAAGCAGTTTCACAGAAAGCTTCTTTCCAGTTTTGAACGGAAGATATTTCCTTTTTCCCCATAGCCCTCTATGGGCTTCCAAATATCCCTTTGCCAATTCCACAAGAACAGCCTTACCGAAAGGCTTCTTGAAGGGAAAGATGTAACTCTGTGAGATGAATTAAGAGAACACAGAGCAGTTTCTCAGAAAGCTTCTTTCCAGTTTTCAGCGGAAGATATTTCCTTTTTCACCATAGCCCACTATGGGCTTCCAAATATCCCTTTGCCAATTCCACAAGAACAGCCTTAACGAAAGGCTTCTTGAAGGGAGAGATGTAACACTGTGAGATGAATTAACAGAACACAGAGCAGTTTCTCAGAAAGCTTCTTTCCAGTTTTGAACGGAAGATATTTACTTTTTCACCATAGCCCTCTATGGGCTTCCAAATATCCCTTTGCCAATTCCACAAGAACAGCCTTAGCGAAAGGCTGCTTGAAGGGAAACATGTAACTCTGTGAGATGAATTCACAGAACACAGAGCAGATTCTCAGAAAGCTTCTTTCCAGTTTTGAACGGAAGATATTTCCTTTTTCACCATAGCCCTCTATGGGCTTCCAAATATCCCTTTGCCAATTCCACAAGAACAGCTTTAGCGAAAGGCTGCTTGAAGGGAAAGATGTAACTCTGTGAGATGAATTCACAGAAAACAGAGCAGTTTCTCAGAAAGCTTCTTTCCAGTTTTGAACGGAAGATATTTCCTTTTTCACCATAGCCCTCTATGGGCTTCCAAATATGCCTTTGCCAATTCCATAAGAACAGGCTTAGCGAAAGGCATCCTGAAGGGAAAGATGTAACTCTGTGAGACGAATTTACAGAACACAGAGTAGTTTCTGAGAAAGCTTCTTTCCAGTTTTGAACGGAAGATATTTCCTTTTTCCCCATAGCCCTCTATATACTTCCAAATATCCGTTTGCCAATTTCACAAGAACAGCCTTAGCGAAAAGCTTCTTGAAGGGAAAGATGTAACTCTGTGAGATGAATTCACAGAACACAGAGCAGTTTCTCAGAAAGCTTCTTTCCAGTTTTGAACGGAAGATATTTCCTTTTTCCCTATAGCCCTCTATGGGCTTCCAAATATCCCTTTGCCAATTCCACAAGAACAGCCTTAGCGAAAGGCTGCTTGAAGGGAAAGATGTAACTCTGTGAGATGAATTCACAGAACACAGAGCAGTTTCTCAGAAAGCTTCTTTCCAGTTTTGAACGGAAGATATTTCCTTTTTCACGATAGCCCTCTATGGGCTTCCAAATATCCCTTTGCCAATTCCACAAGAACAGCCTTAGCGAAAGGCTGCTTGAAGGGAAAGATGTAACTCTGTGAGATGAATTCACAGAACACAGAGCAGTTTCGCAGAAAGCTTCTTTCCAGTTTTGAACGGAAGATATTTCCTTTTTCCCCATAGCCCTCTATGGGCTTCCAAACATCCCTTTGCCAATTCCACAAGAACAGCCTTAGCGAAAGGCTTCTTGAAGGGAAAGATGTAACTCTGTGAGATGAATTAAGAGAACACAGAGCAGTTTCTCAGAAAGCTTCTTTCCAGTTTTCAGCGGAAGATATTTCCTTTTTCACCATAGCCCACTAAGGGCTTCCAAATATCCCTTTGCCAATTCCACAAGAACAGCCTTAGCGAAAGGCTTCTTGAAGGGAAAAATGTAACTCTGTGAGACGAATTAAGAGAACACAGAGCAGTTTCTCAGAAAGCTTCTTTCCAGTTTTGAACGGAAGATATTTCCTTTTTCTCCATAGTTCTCTATGGGCTTCCAAATATCCCTTTGCCAATTCCACAAGAACAGCCTTAGCGAAAGGCTGATGGAAGGGAAACATGTAACTCTGTGAGATGAATTCACAGAACACAGAGCAGTTTCTCAGAAAGCTTCTTTCCAGTTTTGAACGGAAGATATTTCCTTTTTCCCCATAGCCCTCTATGGGCTTCCAAATATCCCTTTGCCAATTCCACAAGAACAGCCTTAGCGAAAGGCTGCTTGAAGGGAAACATGTAACTCTTTGAGATGAATTCACAAAACACAGAGCAGTTTCTAAGAAAGCTTCTTTCCAGTTTTGAACGGAAGATATTTCCTTTTTCACCATAGCCCTCTATGGGCTTCCAAATATCCCTTTGCCAATTCCACAAGAACAGCCTTAGCGAAAGGCTTCTAGAAGGGAAAGATGTAACTCTGTGAGATGTATTAAGAGAACGCAGAGCAGTTTCTCAGAAAGCTTCTTTCCAGTTTTCAGGGGAAGATATTTCCTTTTTCACCATAGCCCACTATGGGCTTCCAAATATCCCTTTGCCAATTCCACAAGAACAGCCTTAGCGAAAGGCTTCTTGAAGGGAAAGATGTAATTCTGTGAGATGAATTCACAGAACACAGAGCAGTTTCTCAGAAAGCTTCTTTCCAGTTTTGAACGGAAGATATTTCCTGTTTTACCATAGCCCTCTATGGGCTTCCAAATATCCCTTTGCCAATTCCACAAGAACAGCCTTAGCGAAAGGCTGCTTAAAGGGAAACATGTAACTCTGTGAGATGAATTCACAGAACACAGAGCAGTTTCTCAGAAAGCTTCTTTCCAGTTTTGAACGGAAGATATTTCCTTTTTCACCATAGCCCTCTATGGGCTTCCAAATATCCCTTTGCCAATTCCACAAGAACAGCCTTAGCGAAAGGCTTCTTGAAGGGAAAGATGTAACTCTGTGAGATGAATTAACCGAACACAGAGCAGTTTCTCAGAAAGCTTCTTTCCAGTTTTGAACGGAAGATATTTCCTTTTTCACCATAGCCCTCTATGGGCTTCCAAATATGCCTTTGCCAATTCCACAAGAACAGGCTTAGCGAAAGGGTTCCTGAAGGGAAAGATGTAACTCTGTGAGACGAATTAACGGAACACAGAGCAGTTTCTCAGAAAGCTTCTTTTCAGTTTTGAACGGAAGATATTTCCATTTTCCCCATATCCCTCTATGGGCTTCCAAATATCGCTTTGCCAATTCCACAAGAACAGCCTTAGCGAAAAGCTTCTTGAAGGGAAAGATGTAACTCTGTGAGATGAATTCACAGAACACAGAGCAGTTTCTCAGAAAGCTTCTTTCCAGTTTTGAACGGAAGATATTTCCTTTTTCCCTATAGCCCTCTATGGGCTTCCAAATATCCCTTTGCCAATTCCACAAGAACAGCCTTAGCGAAAGGCTGCTTGAAGGGAAAGATGTAACTCTGTGAGATGAATTCACAGAACACAGAGCAGTTTCTCAGAAAGCTTCTTTCCAGTTTTGAACGGAAGATATTTCCTTTTTCACGATAGCCCTCTATGGGCTTCCAAATATCCCTTTGCCAATTCCACAAGAACAGCCTTAGCGAAAGGCTGCTTGAAGGGAAAGATGTAACTCTGTGAGATGAATTCACAGAACACAGAGCAGTTTCGCAGAAAGCTTCTTTCCAGTTTTGAACGGAAGATATTTCCTTTTTCCCCATAGCCCTCTATGGGCTTCCAAACATCCCTTTGCCAATTCCACAAGAACAGCCTTAGCGAAAGGCTTCTTGAAGGGAAAGATGTAACTCTGTGAGATGAATTAAGAGAACACAGAGCAGTTTCTCAGAAAGCTTCTTTCCAGTTTTCAGCGGAAGATATTTCCTTTTTCACCATAGCCCACTAAGGGCTTCCAAATATCCCTTTGCCAATTCCACAAGAACAGCCTTAGCGAAAGGCTGATGGAAGGGAAACATGTAACTCTGTGAGATGAATTCACAGAACACAGAGCAGTTTCGCAGAAAGCTTCTTTCCAGTTTTGAACGGAAGATATTTCCTTTTTCCCCATAGCCCTCTATGGGCTTCCAAACATCCCTTTGCCAATTCCACAAGAACAGCCTTAGCGAAAGGCTTCTTGAAGGGAAAGATGTAACTCTGTGAGATGAATTAAGAGAACACAGAGCAGTTTCTCAGAAAGCTTCTTTCCAGTTTTCAGCGGAAGATATTTCCTTTTTCACCATAGCCCACTAAGGGCTTCCAAATATCCCTTTGCCAATTCCACAAGAACAGCCTTAGCGAAAGGCTTCTTGAAGGGAAAGATGTAAATCTGTGAGACGAATTAAGAGAACACAGAGCAGTTTCTCAGAAAGCTTCTTTCCAGTTTTGAACGGAAGATATTTCCTTTTTCTCCATAGTTCTCTATGGGCTTCCAAATATCCCTTTGCCAATTCCACAAGAACAGCCTTAGCGAAAGGCTGATGGAAGGGAAACATGTAACTCTGTGAGATGAATTCACAGAACACAGAGCAGTTTCTCAGAAAGCTTCTTTCCAGTTTTGAACGGAAGATATTTCCTTTTTCCCCATAGCCCTCTATGGGCTTCCAAATATCCCTTTGCCAATTCCACAAGAACAGCCTTAGCGAAAGGCTGCTTGAAGGGAAACATGTAACTCTTTGAGATGAATTCACAAAACACAGAGCAGTTTCTAAGAAAGCTTCTTTCCAGTTTTGAACGGAAGATATTTCCTTTTTCACCATAGCCCTCTATGGGCTTCCAAATATCCCTTTGCCAATTCCACAAGAACAGCCTTAGCGAAAGGCTTCTAGAAGGGAAAGATGTAACTCTGTGAGATGTATTAAGAGAACGCAGAGCAGTTTCTCAGAAAGCTTCTTTCCAGTTTTCAGGGGAAGATATTTCCTTTTTCACCATAGCCCACTATGGGCTTCCAAATATCCCTTTGCCAATTCCACAAGAACAGCCTTAGCGAAAGGCTTCTTGAAGGGAAAGATGTAATTCTGTGAGATGAATTCACAGAACACAGAGCAGTTTCTCAGAAAGCTTCTTTCCAGTTTTGAACGGAAGATATTTCCTGTTTTACCATAGCCCTCTATGGGCTTCCAAATATCCCTTTGCCAATTCCACAAGAACAGCCTTAGCGAAAGGCTGCTTAAAGGGAAACATGTAACTCTGTGAGATGAATTCACAGAACACAGAGCAGTTTCTCAGAAAGCTTCTTTCCAGTTTTGAACGGAAGATATTTCCTTTTTCACCATAGCCCTCTATGGGCTTCCAAATATCCCTTTGCCAATTCCACAAGAACAGCCTTAGCGAAAGGCTTCTTGAAGGGAAAGATGTAACTCTGTGAGATGAATTAACAGAACACAGAGCAGTTTCTCAGAAAGCTTCTTTCCAGTTTTGAACGGAAGATATTTCCTTTTTCACCATAGCCCTCTATGGGCTTCCAAATATGCCTTTGCCAATTCCACAAGAACAGGCTTAGCGAAAGGGTTCCTGAAGGGAAAGATGTAACTCTGTGAGACGAATTAACGGAACACAGAGCAGTTTCTCAGAAAGCTTCTTTTCAGTTTTGAACGGAAGATATTTCCATTTTCCCCATATCCCTCTATGGGCTTCCAAATATCGCTTTGCCAATTCCACAAGAACAGCCTTAGCGAAAAGCTTCTTGAAGGGAAAGATGTAACTCTGTGAGATGAATTCACAGAACACAGAGCAGTTTCTCAGAAAGCTTCTTTCCAGTTTTGAACGGAAGATATTTCCTTTTTCCCTATAGCCCTCTATGGGCTTCCAAATATCCCTTTGCCAATTCCACAAGAACAGCCTTAGCGAAAGGCTGCTTGAAGGGAAAGATGTAACTCTGTGAGATGAATTCACAGAACACAGAGCAGTTTCTCAGAAAGCTTCTTTCCAGTTTTGAACGGAAGATATTTCCTTTTTCACGATAGCCCTCTATGGGCTTCCAAATATCCCTTTGCCAATTCCACAAGAACAGCCTTAGCGAAAGGCTGCTTGAAGGGAAAGATGTAACTCTGTGAGATGAATTCACAGAACACAGAGCAGTTTCGCAGAAAGCTTCTTTCCAGTTTTGAACGGAAGATATTTCCTTTTTCCCCATAGCCCTCTATGGGCTTCCAAACATCCCTTTGCCAATTCCACAAGAACAGCCTTAGCGAAAGGCTTCTTGAAGGGAAAGATGTAACTCTGTGAGATGAATTAAGAGAACACAGAGCAGTTTCTCAGAAAGCTTCTTTCCAGTTTTCAGCGGAAGATATTTCCTTTTTCACCATAGCCCACTAAGGGCTTCCAAATATCCCTTTGCCAATTCCACAAGAACAGCCTTAGCGAAAGGCTGATGGAAGGGAAACATGTAACTCTGTGAGATGAATTCACAGAACACAGAGCAGTTACTCAGAAAGCTTCTTTCCAGTTTTCAGGGGAAGATATTTCCTTTTTCACCATAGCCCACTATGGGCTTCCAAATATCCCTTTGCCAATTCCACAAGAACAGCCTTAGCGAAAGGCTTCTTGAAGGGAAAGATGTAATTCTGTGAGATGAATTCACAGAACACAGAGCAGTTTCTCAGAAAGCTTCTTTCCAGTTTTGAACGGAAGATATTTCCTGTTTTACCATAGCCCTCTATGGGCTTCCAAATATCCCTTTGCCAATTCCACAAGAACAGCCTTAGCGAAAGGCTGCTTAAAGGGAAACATGTAACTCTGTGAGATGAATTCACAGAACACAGAGCAGTTTCTCAGAAAGCTTCTTTCCAGTTTTGAACGGAAGATATTTCCTTTTTCACCATAGCCCTCTATGGGCTTCCAAATATCCCTTTGCCAATTCCACAAGAACAGCCTTAGCGAAAGGCTTCTTGAAGGGAAAGATGTAACTCTGTGAGATGAATTAACAGAACACAGAGCAGTTTCTCAGAAAGCTTCTTTCCAGTTTTTAACGGAAGATATTTCCTTTTTCACCATAGCCCTCTATGGGCTTCCAAATATGCCTTTGCCAATTCCACAAGAACAGGCTTAGCGAAAGGGTTCCTGAAGGGAAAGATGTAACTCTGTGAGACGAATTAACGGAACACAGAGCAGTTTCTCAGAAAGCTTCTTTTCAGTTTTGAACGGAAGATATTTCCATTTTCCCCATATCCCTCTATGGGCTTCCAAATATCCCTTTGCCAATTTCACAAGAACAGCCTTAGCGAAAAGCTTCTTGAAGGGAAAGATGTAACTCTGTGAGATGAATTCACAGAACACAGAGCAGTTTCTCAGAAAGCTTCTTTCCAGTTTTGAACGGAAGATATTTCCTTTTTCCCCATAGCCCTCTATGGGCTTCCAAATATCCCTTTGCCAATTCCACAAGAACAGCCTTAGCGAAAGGCTGCTTGAAGGAAAAGTTGTAACTCTGTGAGATGAATTCACAGAACACACAGCAGTTTCTCAGAAATCTTCTTTCTAGTTTTGAACGGAAGATATTTCCTTTTTCACCATAGCCCTCTATGGGCTTCCAAATATCCCTTTGCCAATTCCCCAGGAACAGCCTTAGCGAAATGCTTCTTGAAGGGAAAGATGTAACTCTGTGAGATGAATTAACAGAACACAGAGCAGATTCTCAGAAAGCTTCTTTCCAGTTTTAAACGGAAGATATTTCCTTTTTCACCATAGCCCTCTATGGGCTTCCAAATATCCCTTTGCCAATTCCACAAGAACAGCCTTAGCGAAAGGCTGCTTGAAGGGAAACATGTAACTCTGTGAGATGAATTCACAGAACACAGAGCAGTTTCTCAGAAAGCTTCTTTCCAGTTTTGAACGGAAGATATTTCCTTTTTCACCATAGCCCTCTATGGGCTTCCAAATATCCCTTTGCCTATTCCACAAGAACAGCCTTAACGAAAGGCTTCTTGAAGGGAAAGACGTAACTCTGTGAGATGAATTCACAGAACACAGAGCAGATTCTCAGAAAGCTTCTTTCCCGTTTTGAACGGAAGATATTTCCTTTTTCACTATAGTCTTCTATGGGCTTCCAAATATCCCTTTGCCAATTCCACAAGAACAGCCTTAGCGAAAGGCTGCTTGAAGGGAAAGATGTAACTCTGTGAGATGAATTCACAGAACACAGAGCAGTTTCTCAGAAAGCTTCTTTCCAGTTTTTAACGGAAGATATTTCCTTTTTCACTGTAGCCCTCTATGGGCTTCCAAATATCCCTTTGGCAATTCCACAAGAACAGCCTTAGCGAAAGGCTTCTTGAAGGGAAAGATGTAACTCTGTGATATGAATTCACAGATCACAAAGCAGTTTCACAGAAAGCTTCTTTCCAGTTTTGAACGGAAGATATTTCCTTTTTCCCCATAGCCCTCTATGGGCTTCCAAATATCCCTTTGCCAATTCCACAAGAACAGCCTTACCGAAAGGCTTCTTGAAGTGAAAGATGTAACTCTGTGAGATGAATTAAGAGAACACAGAGCAGTTTCTCAGAAAGCTTCTTTCCAGTTTTCAGCAGAAGATATTTCCTTTTTCACCATAGCCCACTATGGGCTTCCAAATATCCCTTTGCCAATTCCACAAGAACAGCCTTAGCGAAAGGCTTCTTGAAGGGAGAGATGTAACACTGTGAGATGAATTAACAGAACACAGAGCAGTTTCTCAGAAAGCTTCTTTCCAGTTTTGAACGGAAGATATTTCCTTTTTCACCATAGCCCTCTATGGGCTTCCAAATATCCCTTTGCCAATTCCACAAGAACAGCCTTAGCGAAAGGCTGCTTGAAGGGAAACATGTAACTCTGTGAGATGAATTCACAGAACACAGAGCAGTTTCTCAGAAAGCTTCTTTCCAGTTTTGAACGGAAGATATTTCCTTTTTCACCATAGCCCTCTATGGGCTTCCAAATATCCCTTTGCCAATTCCACAAGAACAGCCTTAGCGAAAGGCTGCTTGAAGGGAAAGATGTAACTCTGTGAGATGAATTCACAGAACACAGAGCAGTTTCTCAGAAAGCTTCTTTACAGTTTTGAACGGAAGATATTTCCTTTTTCACTGTAGCCCTCTATGGGCTTCCAAATATCCCTTTGGCAATTCCACAAGAACAGCCTTAGCGAAAGGCTTCTTGAAGGGAAAGATGTAACTCTCTGATATGAATTCACAGAACACAGAGCAGTTTCACAGAAAGCTTCTTTCCAGTTTTGAACGGAAGATATTTCCTTTTTCCCCTAGCCCTCTATGGGCTTCCAAATATCCCTTTGCCAATTCCACAAGAACAGCCTTACCGAAAGGCTTCTTGAAGCGAAAGATGTAACTCTGTGAGATGAATTAAGAGAACACAGAGCAGTTTCTCAGAAAGCTTCTTTCCAGTTTTCAGCGGAAGATATTTCCTTTTTCACCATAGCCCACTATGGGCTTCCAAATATCCCTTTGCCAATTCCACAAGAACAGCCTTAGCGAAAGGCTTCTTGAAGGGAGAGATGTAACACTGTGAGATGAATTAACAGAACACAGAGCAGTTTCTCAGAAAGCTTCTTTCCAGTTTTGAACGGAAGATATTTACTTTTTCACCATAGCCCTCTATGGGCTTCCAAATATCCCTTTGCCAATTCCACAAGAACAGCCTTAGCGAAAGGCTGCTTGAAGGGAAACATGTAACTCTGTGAGATGAATTCACAGAACACAGAGCAGTTTCTCAGAAAGCTTCTTTCCAGTTTTGAACGGAAGATATTTCCTTTTTCACCATAGCCCTCTATGGGCTTCCAAATATCCCTTTGCCAATTCCCCAAGAACAGCCTTAGCGAAATGCTTGTTGAAGGGAAAGATGTAACTCTGTGAGATGAATTCACAGAACACAGAGCAGTTTCTCAGAAAGCTTCTTTCCAGTTTTGAACGGAAGATATTTCCTTTTTCACCATAGCCCTCTATGGGCTTCCAAATATGCCTTTGCCAATTCCATAAGAACAGGCTTAGCGAAAGGCATCCTGAAGGGAAAGATGTAACTCTGTGAGACGAATTAACAGAACACAGAGCAGTTTCTGAGAAAGCTTCTTTCCAGTTTTGAACGGAAGATATTTCCTTTTTCCCCATAGCCCTCTATGGACTTCCAAATATCCGTTTGCCAATTTCACAAGAACAGCCTTAGCGAAAAGCTTCTTGAAGGGAAAGATGTAACTCTGTGAGATGAATTCACAGAACACAGAGCAGTTTCTCAGAAAGCTTCTTTCCAGTTTTGAACGGAAGATATTTCCTTTTTCCCTATAGCCCTCTATGGGCTTCCAAATATCCCTTTGCCAATTCCACAAGAACAGCCTTAGCGAAAGGCTGCTTGAAGGGAAAGATGTAACTCTGTGAGATGAATTCACAGAACACAGAGCAGTTTCTCAGAAAGCTTCTTTCCAGTTTTGAACGGAAGATATTTCCTTTTTCACGATAGCCCTCTATGGGCTTCCAAATATCCCTTTGCCAATTCCACAAGAACAGCCTTAGCGAAAGGCTTCTTGAAGGGAAAGATGTAACTCTGTGAGATGAATTCACAGAACACAGAGCAGTTTCTCAGAAAGCTTCTTTCCATTTTTGAACGGAAGATATTTCCTTTTTCACCATAGCCCTCTATGGGCTTCCAAATATCCATTTGCCAATTCCACAAGAACAGCCTTAGGGAAAGGCTTCTTGAAGGGAACCATGTAACTCTGTGAGACGAATTAACAGAACACAGAGCAGTTTCTCAGAAAGCTTCTTTCCAGTTTTGAACGGAAGATATTTCCTTTTTCCCCATAGCCCTCTATGGGCTTCCAAATATCCCTTTGCCAATTCCACAAGAACAGCCTTAGCGAAAGGCTTCTTGAAGGGAAAGATGTAACTCTGTGAGATGAATTCACAGAACACAGAGCAGTTTCTCAGAAAGCTTCTTGCCAATTTTCAGCGGAAGATATTTCCTTTTTCACCATAGCCCACTATGGGCTTCCAAATATCCCTTTGCCAATTCCACAAGAACAGCCTTAGCGAAAGGCTTCTTGAAGGGAAAGATGTAACTCTGTGAGATGAATTCACAGAACACAGAGCAGTTTCTCAGAAAGCTTCTTTCCAGTTTTCAGCGGAAGATATTTCCTTTTTCACCATAGCCCACTAAGGGCTTCCAAATATCCCTTTGCCAATTCCACAAGAACAGCCTTAGCGAAAGGCTGATGGAAGGGAAACATGTAACTCTGTGAGATGAATTCACAGAACACAGAGCAGTTTCTCAGAAAGCTTCTTTCCAGTTTTTAACGGAAGATATTTCCTTTTTCCCCATAGCCCCTCTATGGGCTTCCAAATATCCCTTTGCCAATTCCACAAGAACAGCGTTAGCGAAAGCCTTCTTGAAGGGAAAGATGTAACTCTGTGATATGAATTCACAGAACACAGAGCAGTTTCACAGAAAGCTTCTTTCCAGTTTTGAACGGAAGATATTTCCTTTTTCCCCATAGCCCTCTATGGGCTTCCAAATATCCCTTTGCCAATTCCACAAGAACAGCCTTACCGAAAGGCTTCTTGAAGCGAAAGATGTAACTCTGTGAGATGAATTAAGAGAACACAGAGCAGTTTCTCAGAAAGCTTCTTTCCAGTTTTCAGCGGAAGATAATCCCTTTTTCACCATAGCCCACTATGGGCTTCCAAATATCCCTTTGCCAATTCCACAAGAACAGCCTTAGCGAAAGGCTTCTTGAAGGGAGAGATGTAACACTGTGAGATGAATTAACAGAACACAGAGCAGTTTCTCAGAAAGCTTCTTTCCAGTTTTGAACGGAAGATATTTACTTTTTCACCATAGCCCTCTATGGGCTTCCAAATATCCCTTTGCCAATTCCACAAGAACAGCCTTAGCGAAAGGCTGCTTGAAGGGAAACATGTAACTCTGTGAGATGAATTCACAGAACACAGAGCAGTTTCTCAGAAAGCTTCTTTCCAGTTTTGAACGGAAGATATTTCCTTTTTCACCATAGCCCTCTATGGGCTTCCAAATATCCCTTTGCCAATTCCACAAGAACAGCCTTAGCGAAAGGCTTCTTGAAGGGAAAGATGTAACTCTGTGAGATGAATTCACAGAACACAGAGCAGTTTCTCAGAAATCTTCTTTCCAGTTTTGAACGGAAGATATTTCCTTTTTCACCATAGCCCTCTATGGGCTTCCAAATATCCCATTGCCAATTCCCCAGGAACAGCCTTAGCGAAAGGCTTATTGAAGGGAAAGATGTAACTCTGTGAGATGAATTAACAGAACACAGAGCAGATTCTCAGAAAGCTTCTTTCCAGTTTTGAACGGAAGATATTTCCTTTTTCACCATAGCCCTCTATGGGCTTCCAAATATCCCTTTGCCAATTCCACAAGAACAGCCTTAGCGAAAGGCTGCTTGAAGGGAAACATGTAACTCTGTGAGATGAATTCACAGAACACAGAGCAGTTTCTCAGAAAGCTTCTTTCCAGTTTTGAACGGAAGATATTTCCTTTTTCACCATAGCCCTCTATGGGCTTCCAAATATCCCTTTGCCAATTCCACAAGAACAGACTTAGCGAAAGGCTTCTTGAAGGGAAGGATGTAACTCTGTGAGATGAATTCACAGAACACCGAGCAGTTTCTCAGAAAGCTTCTTTCAAGTTTTGAACGGAAGATATTTCCTTTTTCACCATAGCCCTCTATGGGCTTCAAAATATCCCTTTGCCAATTCCACAAGAGCAGACTTAGCGAAAGGCTTCTTGAAGGGAAAGATGTAACTCTGTGAGACGAATTCACAGAACACAGAGCACTTACTCAGAAAACTTCTTTACAGTTTTGAACGGAAGATATTTCCTTTTTCACCATAGCCTTCTACGGGCTTCCAGATATCCCTTTGCCAATTCCACAAGAACAGCCTTTGCGAAAGGCTGCTTGAAGGGAAAGATGTAACTCTGTGAGATGAATTCACAGAACACAGAGCAGTTTCTCAGAAAGCTTTTTTCCAGTTTTGAACGGAAGATATTTCCTTTTTCACCATAGCCCTCTATGGGCTTCCAAATATCCCTTTGCCAATTCCACAAGAACAGCCTCAGCGAAAGGCTGCTTGAAGGGAAAGATGTAACTCTGTGAGATGAATTCACAGAACACAGAGCAGTTTCTCAGAAAGCTTCTTCCCAGTTTTTAACGGAAGATATTTCCTTTTTCACTGTAGCCCTCTATGGGCTTCCAAATATCCCTTTGGCAATTCCACAAGAACAGCCTTAGCGAAAGGCTTCTTGAAGGGAAAGATGTAACTCTGTGATATGAATTCACAGAACACAAAGCAGTTTCACAGAAAGCTTCTTTCCAGTTTGAACGGAAGATATTTCCTTTTTCCCCATAGCCCTCTATGGGCTTCCAAATATCCCTTTGCCAATTCCACAAGAACAGCCTTACCGAAAGGCTTCTTGAAGGGAAAGATGTAACTCTGTGAGATGAATTAAGAGAACACAGAGCAGTTTCTCAGAAAGCTTCTTTCCAGTTTTCAGCAGAAGATATTTCCTTTTTCACCATAGCCCTCTATGGGCTTCCAAATATCCCTTTGCCAATTCCACAAGAACAGCCTTAGCGAAAGGCTTCTTGAAGGGAAAGATGTAACTCTGTGAGATGAATTAACAGAACACAGAGCAGATTCTCAGAAAGCTTCTTTCCAGTTTTTAACGGAAGATATTTTTTTTTTCACCATAGCCCTCTATGGGCTTCCAAATATGCCTTTGCCAATTCCACAAGAACAGGCTTAGCGAAAGGGTTCCTGAAGGGAAAGATGTAACTCTGTGAGACGAATTAACGGAACACAGAGCAGTTTCTCAGAAAGCTTCTTTCCAGTTTTGAACGGAAGATATTTCCATTTTCCCCATAGCACTCTATGGGCTTCCAAATATCCCTTTGCCAATTTCACAAGAACAGCCTTAGCGAAAAGCTTCTTGAAGGGAAAGATGTAACTCTGTGAGATGAATTCACAGAACACAGAGCAGTTTCTCAGAAAGCTTCTTTCCAGTTTTCAACGGAAGATATTTCCTTTTTCCCCATAGCCCTCTATGGGCTTCCAAATATCCCTTTGCCAATTCCACAAGAACAGCCTTAGCGAAAGGCTGCTTGAAGGGAAAGATGTAACTCTGTGAGATGAATTCACAGAACACAGAGCAGTTTCTCTGAAAGCTTCTTTCCAGTTTTTAACGGAAGATATTTCCTTTTTCACTGTAGCCCTCTATGGGCTTCCAAATATCCCTTTGGCAATTCCACAAGAACAGCCTTAGCGAAAGGCTTCTTGAAGGGAAAGATGTAACTCTGTGATATGAATTCACAGAACACAAAGCAGTTTCACAGAAAGCTTCTTTCCAGTTTTGAACGGAAGATATTTCCTTTTTCCCCATAGCCCTCTATGGGCTTCCAAATATCCCTTTGCCAATTCCACAAGAACAGCCTTACCGAAAGGCTGCTTTAAGGGAAACATGTAACTCTGTGAGATGAATTCACAGAACACAGAGCAGTTTCTCAGAAAGCTTCTTTCCAGTTTTGAACGGAAGATATTTCCTTTTTCACCATAGCCCTCTATGGGCTTCCAAATATCCCTTTGCCAATTCCACAAGAACAGACTTAGCGAAAGGCTTCTTGAAGGGAAAGATGTAACTCTGTGAGATGAATTCACAGAACACCGAGCAGTTTCTCAGAAAGCTTCTTTCAAGTTTTGAACGGAAGATATTTCCTTTTTCACCATAGCCCTCTATGGGCTTCAAAATATCCCTTTGCCAATTCCACAAGAGCAGACTTAGCGAAAGGCTTCTTGAAGGGAAAGATGTAACTCTGTGAGACGAATTCACAGAACACAGAGCACTTTCTCAGAAAACTTCTTTACAGTTTTGAACGGAAGATATTTCCTTTTTCACCATAGCCTTCTACGGGCTTCCAAATATCCCTTTGCCAATTCCACAAGAACAGCCTTTACGAAAGGCTGCTTGAAGGGAAAGATGTAACTCTGTGAGATGAATTCACAGAACACAGAGCAGTTTCTCAGAAAGCTTTTTTCCAGTTTTGAACGGAAGATATTTCCTTTTTCACCATAGCCCTCTATGGGCTTCCAAATATCCCTTTGCCAATTCCACAAGAACAGCCTCAGCGAAAGGCTGCTTGAAGGGAAAGATGTAACTCTGTGAGATGAATTCACAGAACACAGAGCAGTTTCTCAGAAAGCTTCTTCCCAGTTTTTAACGGAAGATATTTCCTTTTTCCCTGTAGCCCTCTATGGGCTTCCAAATATCCCTTTGGCAATTCCACAAGAACAGCCTTAGCGAAAGGCTTCTTGAAGGGAAAGATGTAACTCTGTGATATGAAATCACAGAACACAAAGCAGTTTCACAGAAAGCTTCTTTCCAGTTTGAACGGAAGATATTTCCTTTTTCCCCATAGCCCTCTATGGGCTTCCAAATATCCCTTTGCCAATTCCACAAGAACAGCCTTACCGAAAGGCTTCTTGAAGGGAAAGACGTAACTCTGTGAGATGAATTCACAGAACACAGAGCAGTTTCTCAGAAAGCTTCTTTCCAGTTTTGAACGGAAGATATTTCCTTTTTCACTATAGTCTTCTATGGGCTTCCAAATATCCCTTTGCCAATTCCACAAGAACAGCCTTAGCGAAAGGCTTCTTGAAGGGAAAGATGTAACTCTGTGAGATGAATTCACAGAACACAGTGCAGTTTCTCAGAAAGCTTCTTTCCAGTTTTGAACGGAAGATATTTCCTTTTTCACCATAGCCCTCTATGGGCTTCCAAATATGCCTTTGCCAATTCCATAAGAACAGGCTAGGCGAAAGGCATCCTGAAGGGAAAGATGTAACACTGTGAGACGAATTAACAGAACACAGAGCAGTTTCTGAGAAAGCTTCTTTCCAGTTTTGAACGGAAGATATTTCCTTTTTCCCCATAGCCCTCTATGGACTTCCAAATATCCGTTTGCCAATTTCACAAGAACAGAATTAGCGAAAAGCTTCTTGAAGGGAAAGATGTAACTCTGTGAGATGAATTCACAGAACACAGAGCAGTTTCTCAGAAAGCTTCTTTCCAGTTTTGAACGGAAGATATTTCCTTTTTCCCTATAGCCCTCTATGGGCTTCCAAATATCCCTTTGCCAATTCCACAAGAACAGCCTTAGCGAAAGGCTGCTTGAAGGGAAAGATGTAACTCTGTGAGATGAATTCACAGAACACAGAGCAGTTTCTCAGAAAGCTTCTTTCCAGTTTTGAACGGAAGATATTTCCTTTTTCACGATAGCCCTCTATGGGCTTCCAAATATCCCTTTGCCAATTCCTCAAGAACAGCCTTAGCGAAAGGCTGCTTGAAGGGAAAGATGTAACTCTGTGAGATGAATTCACAGAACACAGAGCAGTTTCTCAGAAAGCTTCTTTCCAGTTTTGAACGGAAGATATTTCCTTTTTCCCCATAGCCCTCTATGGGCTTCCAAATATCCCTTTGCCAATTCCACAAGAACAGCCTTAGCGAAAGGCTTCTTGAAGGGAAAGATGTAACTCTGTGAGATGAATTAAGAGAACACAGAGCAGTTTCTCAGAAAGCTTCTTTCCAGTTTTCAGCGGAAGATATTTCCTTTTTCACCATAGCCCACTAAGGGCTTCCAAATATCCCTTTGCCAATTCCACAAGAACAGCCTTAGCGAAAGGCTTCTTGAAGGGAAAGATGTAACTCTGTGAGACGAATTAAGAGAACACAGAGCAGTTTCTCAGAAAGCTTCTTTCCAGTTTTGAACGGAAGATATTTCCTTTTTCACCATAGCCCTCTATGGGCTTCCAAATATCCCTTTGCCAATTCCACAAGAACAGCCTTAGCGAAAGGCTGATGGAAGGGAAACATGTAACTCTGTGAGATGAATTCACAGAACACAGAGCAGTTTCTCAGAAAGCTTCTTTCCAGTTTTGAACGGAAGATATTTCCTTTTTCCCCATAGCCCCTCTATGGGCTTCCAAATATCCCTTTGCCAATTCCACAAGAACAGCCTTAGCGAAAGGCTGCTTGAAGGGAAAGATGTAACTCTGTGAGATGAATTCACAGAACACAGAGCAGTTTCTCAGAAAGCTTCTTTCCAATTTTGAACGGAAGATATTTCCTTTTTCACCATAGCCCTCTATGGGCTTCCAAATATCCCTTTGCCAATTCCACAAGAACAGCCTTAGGGAAAGGCTTCTTGAAGGGAAAGATGTATCCCTGTGAGATGAATTCACAGAACACAGAGCAGTTTCTCAGAAATCTTCTTTCCAGTTTTGAACGGAAGATATTTCCTTTTTCACCATAGTCCTCTATGGGCTTCCAAATATGCCTTTGCCAATTCCACAAGAACAGCCTTAGGGAAAGGCTTCTTGAAGGGAAACATGTAACTCTGTGAGACGAATTAACAGAACACAGAGCAGTTTCTCAGAAAGCTTCTTTCCAGTTTTGAACGGAAGATATTTCCTTTTTCCCCATAGCCCTCTATGGGCTTCCAAATATCCCTTTGCCAATTCCACAAGAACAGCCTTAGCGAAAGGCTTCTTGAAGGGAAAGATGTAACTCTGTGAGATGAATTCACAGAACACAGAGCAGTTTCTCAGAAAGCTTCTTGCAAATTTTCAGCAGAAGATATTTCCTTTTTCACCATAGCCCACTATGGGCTTCCAAATATCCCTTTGCCAATTCCACAAGAACAGCCTTAGCGAAAGGCTTCTTGAAGGGAAAGATGTAACTCTGTGAGATGAATTCACAGAACACAGAGCAGTTTCTCAGAAAGCTTCTTTCCAGTTTTGAACGGAAGATATTTCCTTTTTCACCATAGCCCTCTATGGGCTTCCAAATATCCCTTTGCCAATTCCACAAGAACAGCCTTAGCGAAAGGCTGCTTTGAGGGAAACATGTAACTCTGTGAGATGAATTCACAGAACACAGAGCAGTTTCTCAGAAAGCTTCTTTCCAGTTTTGAACGGAAGATATTTCCTTTTTCACCATAGCCCTCTATGGGCTTCCAAATATCCCTTTGCCAATTCCACAAGAACAGCCTTAGCGAAAAGCTTCTTGAAGGGAAAGATGTAGCTCTGTGAGATGAATTCACAGAACACAGAGCAGTTTCTCAGAAAGCTTCTTTCCAGTTTTGAACGGAAGATATTTCCTTTTTCACCATAGCCCTCTATGGGCTTCCAAATATCCCTTTGCCAATTCCACAAGAACAGCCTTAGCGAAAGGCTTCTTGAAGGGAAAGATGTAACTCTGTGAGATGAATTCACAGAACACAGAGCAGTTTCTCAGAAAGCTTCTTTGCAGCTTTGAACGGAAGATATTTCCTTTTTCACCATAGCCCTCTATGGGCTTCCAAATATCCCTTTGCCAATTCCACAAGAACAGACTTAGCGAAAGGCTTCTTGAAGGGAAAGATGTAACTCTGTGAGATGAATTCACAGAACACCGAGCAGTTTCTCAGAAAGCTTCTTTCAAGTTTTGAACGGAAGATATTTCCTTTTTCACCATAGCCCTCTATGGGCTTCAAAATATCCCTTTGCCAATTCCACAAGAGCAGACTTAGCGAAAGGCTTCTTGAAGGGAAAGATGTAACTCTGTGAGACGAATTCACAGAACACAGAGCACTTTCTCAGAAAACTTCTTTACAGTTTTGAACGGAAGATAATTCCTTTTTCACCATAGCCTTCTACGGGCTTCCAAATATCCCTTTGCCAATTCCACAAGAACAGCCTTTGCGAAAGGCTGCTTGAAGGGAAAGATGTAACTCTGTGAGATTAATTCACAGAACACAGAGCAGTTTCTCAGAATGCTTTTTTCCAGTTTTGAACGGAAGATATTTCCTTTTTCACCATAGCCCTCTATGGGCTTCCAAATATCCCTTTGCCAATTCCACAAGAACAGCCTTAGCGAAAGGCTGCTTGAAGGGAAAGATGTAACTCTGTGAGATGAATTCACAGAACACAGAGCAGTTTCTCAGAAAGCTTCTTTCCAGTTTTTAACGGAAGATATTTCCTTTTTCACTGTAGCCCTCTATGGGCTTCCAAATATCCCTTTGGCAATTCCACAAGAACAGCCTTAGCGAAAGGCTTCTTGAAGGGAAAGATGTAACTCTGTGAGATGAATTCACAGAACACAAAGCAGTTTCACAGAAAGCTTCTTTCCAGTTTTGAACGGAAGATATTTCCTTTTTCCCCATAGCCCTCTATGGGCTTCCAAATATCCCTTTGCCAATTCCACAAGAAGAGCCTTACCGAAAGGCTTCTTGAAGGGAAAGATGTAACTCTGTGAGATGAATTAAGAGAACACAGAGCAGTGTCTCAGAAAGCTTCTTTCCAGTTTTCAGCAGAAGATATTTCCTTTTTCACCATAGCCCACTATGGGCTTCCAAATATCCCTTTGCCAATTCCACAAGAACAGCCTTAGCGAAAGGCTTCTTGAAGGGAGAGATGTAACACTGTGAGATGAATTAACAGAACACAGAGCAGTTTCTCAGAAAGCTTCTTTCCAGTTTTGAACGGAAGATATTTACTTTTTCACCATAGCCCTCTATGGGCTTCCAAATATCCCTTTGCCAATTCCACAAGAACAGCCTTAGCGAAAGGCTGCTTGAAGGGAAACATGTAACTCTGTGAGATGAATTCACAGAACACAGAGCAGATTCTCAGAATGCTTCTTTCCAGTTTTGAACGGAAGATATTTCCTTTTTCACCATAGCCCTCTATGGGCTTCCAAATATCCCTTTGCCAATTCCACAAGAACAGCCTTAGCGAAAGGCTGCTTGAAGGGAAAGATGTAACTCTGTGAGATGAATTCACAGAACACAGAGCAGTTTCTCAGAAAGCTTCTTTCCACTTTTGAACGGAAGATATTTCCTTTTTCATTGTAGCCCTCAATGGGCTTCCAAATATCCCTTTGGCAATTCCACAAGAACAGCCTTAGCGAAAGGCTTCTTGACGGGAAAGATGTAACTCTGTGATATGAATTCACAGAACACAGAGCAGTTTCACAGAAAGCTTCTTTCCAGTTTTGAACGGAAGATATTTCCTTTTTCCCCATAGCCCTCTATGGGCTTCCAAATATCCCTTTGCCAATTCCACAAGAACAGCCTTACCGAAAGGCTTCTTGAAGCGAAAGATGTAACTCTGTGAGATGAATTAAGAGAACACAGAGCAGTTTCTCAGAAAGCTTCTTTCCAGTTTTCAGCGGAAGATATTTCCTTTTTCACCATAGCCCACTATGGGCTTCCAAATATCCCTTTGCCAATTCCACAAGAACAGCCTTAGCGAAAGGCTTCTTGAAGGGAGAGATGTAACACTGTGAGATGAATTAACAGAACACAGAGCAGTTTCTCAGAAAGCTTCTTTCCAGTTTTGAACGGAAGATATTTACTTTTTCACCATAACCCTCTATGGGCTTCCAAATATCCCTTTGCCAATTCCACAAGAACAGCGTTAGCGAAAGGCTGCTTGAAGGGAAACATGTAACTCTGTGAGATGAATTCACAGAACACAGAGCAGTTTCTCAGAAAGCTTCTTTCCAGTTTTGAACGGAAGATATTTCCTTTTTCACCATAGCCCTCTATGGGCTTCCAAATATCCCTTTGCCAATTCCACAAGAACAGCCTTAGCGAAAGGCTTGTAGAAGGGAAAGATGTAACTCTGTGAGATGAATTCACAGAACACAGAGCAGTTTCTCAGAAAGCTTCTTTCCAGTTTTGAACGGAAGATATTTCCTTTTTCACCATAGCCCTCTATGGGCTTCCAAATATGCCTTTGCCAATTCCATAAGAACAGGCTTAGCGAAAGGCATCCTGAAGGGAAAGATGTAACTCTGTGAGACGAATTAACAGAACACAGAGCAGTTTCTGAGAAAGCTTCTTTCCAGTTTTGAACGGAAGATATTTCCTTTTTCCCCATAGCCCTCTAAGGAATTCCAAATATCCGTTTGCCAATTTCACAAGAACAGCCTTAGCGAAAAGCTTCTTGAAGGGAAAGATGTAACTCTGTGAGATGAATTCACAGAACACAGAGCAGTTTCTCAGAAAGCTTCTTTCCAGTTTTGAACGGAAGATATTTCCTTTTTCTTTATAGCCCTCTATGGGCTTCCAAATATCCCTTTGCCAATTCCACAAGAACAGCCTTAGCGAAAGGCTGCTTGAAGGGAAAGATGTAACTCTGTGAGATGAATTCACAGAACACAGAGCAGTTTCTCAAAAAGCTTCTTTCCAGTTTTGAACGGAAGATATTTCCTTTTTCACGATAGCCCTCTATGGGCTTCCAAATATCCCTTTGCCAATTCCACAAGAACAGCCTTAGCGAAAGGCTGCTTGAAGGGAAAGATGTAACTCTGTGAGATGAATTCACAGAACACAGAGCAGTTTCTCAGAAAGCTTCTTTCCAGTTTTGAACGGAAGATATTTCCTTTTTCACCATAGCCCTCTATGGGCTTCCAAATATCCATTTGCCAATTCCACAAGAACAGCCTTAGGGAAAGGCTTCTTGAAGGGAACCATGTAACTCTGTGAGACGAATTAACAGAACACAGAGCAGTTTCTCAGAAAGCTTCTTTCCAGTTTTGAACGGAAGATATTTCCTTTTTCCCCATAGCCCTCTATGGGCTTCCAAATATCCCCTTGCCAATTCCACAAGAACACCCTTAGCGAAAGGCTTCTTGAAGGGAAAGATGTAACTCTGTGAGATGAATTCACAGAACACAGAGCAGTTTCTCAGAAAGCTTCTTGCAAATTTTCAGCGGAAGATATTTCCTTTTTCACCATAGCCCACTATGGGCTTCCAAATATCCCTTTGCCAATTCCACAAGAACAGCCTTAGCGAAAGGCTTCTTGAAGGGAAAGATGTAACTCTGTGAGATGAATTCACAGAACACAGAGCAGTTTCTCAGAAAGCTTCTTTCCAGTTTTGAACGGAAGATATTTCCTTTTTCACCATAGCCCTCTATGGGCTTACAAATATCCCTTTGCCAATTCCACAAGAACAGCCTTATCGAAACGCTGCTTGAAGGGAAACATGCAACTCTGTGAGATGAATTCACAGAACACAGAGCAGTTTCTCAGAAATTTTCTTTCCAGTTTTGAACGGAAGATATTTCCTTTTTCACCATAGCCCTCTTTGGGCTTCCAAATATCCCTTTGCCAATTCCACAAGAACAGCCATAGCGAAAGGCTTCTTGAAGAGAAAGATGTCAGTCTGTGAGATGAATTAACAGAACACAGAGCAGTTTCTCAGAAAGCTTCTTTCCAGTTTTGAACGGAAGATCTTTGCTTTTTCACCATAGCCCTCTATGGGCTTCCAAATATCCCTTTGCCAATTCCACAAGAACAGCCTTAGCGACAGGCTTCTTGAAGGGAAAGATGTAACTCTGTGAGATGAATTAACAGAACACAGAGCAGTTTCTCAGAAAGCTTCTTTCCAGTTTTTAACGGAAGATATTTCCTTTTTCACCATAGCCCTCTATCGGCTTCCAAATATGCCTTTGCCAATTGCACAAGAACAGGCTTAGCGAAAGGTTTCCTGAAGGGAAAGATGTAACTCTGTGAGACGAATTAACAGAACACAGAGAAGTTTCTCAGAAAGCTTCTTTCCAGTTTTGAACGGAAGATATTTCCATTTTCCCCATAGCCCTCTATGGGCTTCCAAATATCCCTTTGCCAATTTCACAAGAACAGCCTTAGCGAAAAGCTTCTTGAAGGGAAAGATGTAACTCTGTGAGATGAATTCACAGAACACAGAGCAGTTTCTCAGAAAGCTTCTTTCCAGTTTTGAACGAAAGATATTTCCTTTTTCCCTATAGCCCTCTATGGGCTTCCAAATATCCCTTTGCCAATTCCACAAGAACAGTCTTAGCGAAAGGCTGCTTGAAGGGAAAGATGTAACTCTGTGAGATGAATTCACAGAACACAGAGCAGTTTCTCAGAAAGCTTCTTTCCAGTTTTGAACGGAAGATATTTCCTTTTTCACGATAGCCCTCTATGGGCTTCCAAATATCCCTTTGCCAATTCCACAAGAACAGCCTTAGCGAAAGGCTGCTTGAAGGGAAAGATGTAACTCTGTGAGATGAATTCACAGAACACAGAGCAGTTTCTCAGAAAGCTTCTTTCCAGTTTTGAACGGAAGATATTTCCTTTTTCCCCATAGCCCTCTATGGGCTTCCAAATATCCCTTTGCCAATTCCACAAGAACAGCCTTAGCGAAAGGCTTCTTGAAGGGAAAGATGTAACTCTGTGAGATGAATTAAGAGAACACAGAGCAGTTTCTCAGAAAGCTTCTTTCCAGTTTTCAGCGGAAGATATTTCCTTTTTCACCATAGCCCACTATGGGCTTCCAAATATCCCATTGCCAATTCCACAAGAACAGCCTTAGCGAAAGGCTTCTTGAAGGGAAAGATATAACTCTGTGAGATGAATTCACAGAAAACAGAGCAGTTTCTCAGAAAGCTTCTTTCCAGTTTTGAACGGAAGATATTTCCTTTTTCACCATAGCCCTCTATGGGCTTCCAAATATCCCTTTGCCAATTCCACAAGAACAGCCTTAGCGAAAAGCTGATGGAAGGGAAACATGTAACTCTGTGAGATGAATTCACAGAACACAGAGCAGTTTCTCAGAAAGCTTCTTTCCAGTGTTGAACGGAAGATATTTCCTTTTTCCCCATAGCCCTCTATGGGCTTCAAATATCCCTTTGCCAATTACACAAGAACAGCCTTAGCGAAAGGCTGCTTGAAGGGAAAGATGTAACTCTGTGAGGTGAATTCACAGAACACAGAGCAGTTTCTCAGAAAGCTTCTTTCCAGTTTTGAACGGAAGATAATTCCTTTTTCACCATAGCCCGCTATGGGCTTCCAAATATCCCTTTGCCAATTCCACAAGAACAGCCTTAGCGAAAGGCTTCTTGAAGGCAAAGATGTAACTCTGTGAGATGAATTCACAGAACACAGAGCAGTTTCTCAGAAAGCTTCCTTCCAGTTTTTAACGGAAGATATTTCCTTTTTCCCTTTAGCCCTCTATGGGCTTCCAAATATCCCTTTACCAATTCTACAAGAACAGCCTTAGCGAAAGGCTTCTTGAAGGGAGAGATGTAACACTGTGAGATGAATTAACAGAACACAGAGCAGTTTCTCAGAAAGCTTCTTTCCAGTTTTGAACGGAAGATATTTCCTTTTTTACCATAGCCCTCTATGGGCTTCCAAATATCCCTTTGCCAATTCCACAAGAACAGCCTTAGCGAAAGTCTGCTTGAAGGGAAACATGTAACTCTGTGAGATGAATTCACAGAACACAGAGCAGTTTCTAAGAAAGCTTCTTTCCAGTTTTGAACGGAAGATATTTCCTTTTTCACCATAGCCCTCTATGGGCTTCCAAATATCCCTTTGCCAATTCCACAAGAACAGCCTTAGCGAAAGGTTTCTTGAAGGGAAAGATGTAACTCTGTGAGATGAATTCAGAGAACACAGAGCACTTTCTCAGAAAACTTCTTTACAGTTTTCAACGGAAGTTATTTCCTTTTTCACCATAGCCCTCTATGGGCTTCCAAATATCCCTTTGCCAATTCCACAAGAACAGCCTTAGCGAAAGGCTTCTTGAAGGGAAAGATGTAACTCTGTGATATGAATTCACAGAACACCGAGCAGTTTCTCAGAAAGCTTCTTTCCAGTTTTCAGCGGAAGATATTTCCTTTTTCACCATAGCCCACTATGGGCTTCCAAATATCCCTTTGCCAATTCCACAAGAACAGCCTTAGCGAAAGGCTTCTTGAAGGGAAAGATGTAACTCTGTGAGATGAATTCACAGAACACAGAGCAGTTTCTCAGAAAGCTTCTTTCCAGTTTTGAACGAAAGATATTTCCTTTTTCCCTATAGCCCTCTATGGGCTTCCAAATATCCCTTTGCCAATTCCACAAGAACAGTCTTAGCGAAAGGCTGCTTGAAGGGAAAGATGTAACTCTGTGAGATGAATTCACAGAACACAGAGCAGTTTCTCAGAAAGCTTCTTTCCAGTTTTGAACGGAAGATATTTCCTTTTTCACGATAGCCCTCTATGGGCTTCCAAATATCCCTTTGCCAATTCCACAAGAACAGCCTTAGCGAAAGGCTGCTTGAAGGGAAAGATGTAACTCTGTGAGATGAATTCACAGAACACAGAGCAGTTTCTCAGAAAGCTTCTTTCCAGTTTTGAACGGAAGATATTTCCTTTTTCCCCATAGCCCTCTATGGGCTTCCAAATATCCCTTTGCCAATTCCACAAGAACAGCCTTAGCGAAAGGCTTCTTGAAGGGAAAGATGTAACTCTGTGAGATGAATTAAGAGAACACAGAGCAGTTTCTCAGAAAGCTTCTTTCCAGTTTTCAGCGGAAGATATTTCCTTTTTCACCATAGCCCACTATGGGCTTCCAAATATCCCATTGCCAATTCCACAAGAACAGCCTTAGCGAAAGGCTTCTTGAAGGGAAAGATATAACTCTGTGAGATGAATTCACAGAAAACAGAGCAGTTTCTCAGAAAGCTTCTTTCCAGTTTTGAACGGAAGATATTTCCTTTTTCACCATAGCCCTCTATGGGCTTCCAAATATCCCTTTGCCAATTCCACAAGAACAGCCTTAGCGAAGAGCTGATGGAAGGGAAACATGTAACTCTGTGAGATGAATTCACAGAACACAGAGCAGTTTCTCAGAAAGCTTCTTTCCAGTTTTGAACGGAAGATATTTCCTTTTTCCCCATAGCCCTCTATGGGCTTCAAATATCCCTTTGCCAATTACACAAGAACAGCCTTAGCGAAAGGCTGCTTGAAGGGAAAGATGTAACTCAGTGAGGTGAATTCACAGAACACAGAGCAGTTTCTCAGAAAGCTTCTTTCCAGTTTTGAACGGAAGATAATTCCTTTTTCACCATAGCCCTCTATGGGCTTCCAAATATCCCTTTGCCAATTCCACAAGAACAGCCTTAGCGAAAGGCTTCTTGAAGGCAAAGATGTAACTCTGTGAGATGAATTCACAGAACACAGAGCAGTTTCTCAGAAAGCTTCTTTCCAGTTTTGAACGGAAGATATTTCCTTTTTTACCATAGCCCTCTATGGGCTTCCAAATATCCCTTTGCCAATTCCACAAGAACAGCCTTAGCGAAAGGCTGCTTGAAGGGAAACATGTAACTCTGTGAGATGAATTCACAGAACACAGAGCAGTTTCTCAGAAAGCTTCTTTCCAGTTTTGAACGGAAGATATTTCCTTTTTCACCATAGCCCTCTATGGGCTTCCAAATATCCCTTTGCCAATTCCACAAGAACAGCCTTAGCGACAGGCTTCTTGAAGGGAAAGATGTAACTCTGTGAGATGAATTAACAGAACACAGAGCAGTTTCTCAGAAAGCTTCTTTCCAGTTTTTAACGGAAGATATTTCCTTTTTCACCATAGCCCTCTATCGGCTTCCAAATATGCCTTTGCCAATTGCACAAGAACAGGCTTAGCGAAAGGTTTCCTGAAGGGAAAGATGTAACTCTGTGAGACGAATTAACAGAACACAGAGAAGTTTCTCAGAAAGCTTCTTTCCAGTTTTGAACGGAAGATATTTCCATTTTCCCCATAGCCCTCTATGGGCTTCCAAATATCCCTTTGCCAATTTCACAAGAACAGCCTTAGCGAAAAGCTTCTTGAAGGGAAAGATGTAACTCTGTGAGATGAATTCACAGAACACAGAGCAGTTTCTCAGAAAGCTTCTTTCCAGTTTTGAACGAAAGATATTTCCTTTTTCCCTATAGCCCTCTATGGGCTTCCAAATATCCCTTTGCCAATTCCACAAGAACAGTCTTAGCGAAAGGCTGCTTGAAGGGAAAGATGTAACTCTGTGAGATGAATTCACAGAACACAGAGCAGTTTCTCAGAAAGCTTCTTTCCAGTTTTGAACGGAAGATATTTCCTTTTTCACGATAGCCCTCTATGGGCTTCCAAATATCCCTTTGCCAATTCCACAAGAACAGCCTTAGCGAAAGGCTGCTTGAAGGGAAAGATGTAACTCTGTGAGATGAATTCACAGAACACAGAGCAGTTTCTCAGAAAGCTTCTTTCCAGTTTTGAACGGAAGATATTTCCTTTTTCCCCATAGCCCTCTATGGGCTTCCAAATATCCCTTTGCCAATTCCACAAGAACAGCCTTAGCGAAAGGCTTCTTGAAGGGAAAGATGTAACTCTGTGAGATGAATTAAGAGAACACAGAGCAGTTTCTCAGAAAGCTTCTTTCCAGTTTTCAGCGGAAGATATTTCCTTTTTCACCATAGCCCACTATGGGCTTCCAAATATCCCATTGCCAATTCCACAAGAACAGCCTTAGCGAAAGGCTTCTTGAAGGGAAAGATATAACTCTGTGAGATGAATTCACAGAAAACAGAGCAGTTTCTCAGAAAGCTTCTTTCCAGTTTTGAACGGAAGATATTTCCTTTTTCACCATAGCCCTCTATGGGCTTCCAAATATCCCTTTGCCAATTCCACAAGAACAGCCTTAGCGAAAAGCTGATGGAAGGGAAACATGTAACTCTGTGAGATGAATTCACAGAACACAGAGCAGTTTCTCAGAAAGCTTCTTTCCAGTGTTGAACGGAAGATATTTCCTTTTTCCCCATAGCCCTCTATGGGCTTCAAATATCCCTTTGCCAATTACACAAGAACAGCCTTAGCGAAAGGCTGCTTGAAGGGAAAGACGTAACTCTGTGAGGTGAATTCACAGAACACAGAGCAGTTTCTCAGAAAGCTTCTTTCCAGTTTTGAACGGAAGATAATTCCTTTTTCACCATAGCCCTCTATGGGCTTCCAAATATCCCTTTGCCAATTCCACAAGAACAGCCTTAGTGAAAGGCTTCTTGAAGGCAAAGATGTAACTCTGTGAGATGAATTCACAGAACACAGAGCAGTTTCTCAGAAAGCTTCCTTCCAGTTTTTAACGGAAGATATTTCCTTTTTCCCTTTAGCCCTCTATGGGCTTCCAAATATCCCTTTACCAATTCTACAAGAACAGCCTTAGCGAAAGGCTTCTTGAAGGGAGAGATGTAACACTGTGAGATGAATTAACAGAACACAGAGCAGTTTCTCAGAAAGCTTCTTTCCAGTTTTGAACGGAAGATATTTCCTTTTTCACCATAGCCCTCTGTGGGCTTCCAAATATCCCTTTGCCAATTCCACAAGAACAGCCTTAGCGAAAGTCTGCTTGAAGGGAAACATGTAACTCTGTGAGATGAATTCACAGAACACAGAGCAGTTTCTCAGAAAGCTTCTTTCCAGTTTTGAACGGAAGATATTTCCTTTTTCACCATAGCCCTCTATGGGCTTCCAAATATCCCTTTGCCAATTCCACAAGAACAGCCTTAGCGAAGAGCTGATGGAAGGGAAACATGTAACTCTGTGAGATGAATTCACAGAACACAGAGCAGTTTCTCAGAAAGCTTCTTTCCAGTTTTGAACGGAAGATATTTCCTTTTTCCCCATAGCCCTCTATGGGCTTCAAATATCCCTTTGCCAATTACACAAGAACAGCCTTAGCGAAAGGCTGCTTGAAGGGAAAGATGTAACTCAGTGAGGTGAATTCACAGAACACAGAGCAGTTTCTCAGAAAGCTTCTTTCCAGTTTTGAACGGAAGATAATTCCTTTTTCACCATAGCCCTCTATGGGCTTCCAAATATCCCTTTGCCAATTCCACAAGAACAGCCTTAGCGAAAGGCTTCTTGAAGGCAAAGATGTAACTCTGTGAGATGAATTCACAGAACACAGAGCAGTTTCTCAGAAAGCTTCTTTCCAGTTTTGAACGGAAGATATTTCCTTTTTTACCATAGCCCTCTATGGGCTTCCAAATATCCCTTTGCCAATTCCACAAGAACAGCCTTAGCGAAAGGCTGCTTGAAGGGAAACATGTAACTCTGTGAGATGAATTCACAGAACACAGAGCAGTTTCTCAGAAAGCTTCTTTCCAGTTTTGAACGGAAGATATTTCCTTTTTCACCATAGCCCTCTATGGGCTTCCAAATATCCCTTTGCCAATTCCACAAGAACAGCCTTAGCGACAGGCTTCTTGAAGGGAAAGATGTAACTCTGTGAGATGAATTAACAGAACACAGAGCAGTTTCTCAGAAAGCTTCTTTCCAGTTTTTAACGGAAGATATTTCCTTTTTCACCATAGCCCTCTATCGGCTTCCAAATATGCCTTTGCCAATTGCACAAGAACAGGCTTAGCGAAAGGTTTCCTGAAGGGAAAGATGTAACTCTGTGAGACGAATTAACAGAACACAGAGAAGTTTCTCAGAAAGCTTCTTTCCAGTTTTGAACGGAAGATATTTCCTTTTTCCCCATAGCCCTCTATGGGCTTCCAAATATCCCTTTGCCAATTCCACAAGAACAGCCTTAGCGAAAGGCTTCTTGAAGGGAAAGATGTAACTCTGTGAGATGAATTAAGAGAACACAGAGCAGTTTCTCAGAAAGCTTCTTTCCAGTTTTCAGCGGAAGATATTTCCTTTTTCACCATAGCCCACTATGGGCTTCCAAATATCCCATTGCCAATTCCACAAGAACAGCCTTAGCGAAAGGCTTCTTGAAGGGAAAGATATAACTCTGTGAGATGAATTCACAGAAAACAGAGCAGTTTCTCAGAAAGCTTCTTTCCAGTTTTGAACGGAAGATATTTCCTTTTTCACCATAGCCCTCTATGGGCTTCCAAATATCCCTTTGCCAATTCCACAAGAACAGCCTTAGCGAAAAGCTGATGGAAGGGAAACATGTAACTCTGTGAGATGAATTCACAGAACACAGAGCAGTTTCTCAGAAAGCTTCTTTCCAGTGTTGAACGGAAGATATTTCCTTTTTCCCCATAGCCCTCTATGGGCTTCAAATATCCCTTTGCCAATTACACAAGAACAGCCTTAGCGAAAGGCTGCTTGAAGGGAAAGATGTAACTCTGTGAGGTGAATTCACAGAACACAGAGCAGTTTCTCAGAAAGCTTCTTTCCAGTTTTGAACGGAAGATAATTCCTTTTTCACCATAGCCCTCTATGGGCTTCCAAATATCCCTTTGCCAATTCCACAAGAACAGCCTTAGCGAAAGGCTTCTTGAAGGCAAAGATGTAACTCTGTGAGATAAATTCACAGAACACAGAGCAGTTTCTCAGAAAGCTTCCTTCCAGTTTTTAACGGAAGATATTTCCTTTTTCCCTTTAGCCCTCTATGGGCTTCCAAATATCCCTTTACCAATTCTACAAGAACAGCCTTAGCGAAAGGCTTCTTGAAGGGAGAGATGTAACACTGTGAGATGAATTAACAGAACAAGGAGCAGTTTCTCAGAAAGCTTCTTTCCAGTTTTGAACGGAAGATATTTCCTTTTTCACCATAGCCCTCTATGGGCTTCCAAATATCCCTTTGCCAATTCCACAAGAACAGCCTTAGCGAAAGTCTGCTTGAAGGGAAACATGTAACTCTGTGAGATGAATTCACAGAACACAGAGCAGTTTCTAAGAAAGCTTCTTTCCAGTTTTGAACGGAAGATATTTCCTTTTTCACCATAGCCCTCTATGGGCTTCCAAATATCCCTTTGCCAATTCCACAAGAACAGCCTTAGCGAAAGGTTTCTTGAAGGGAAAGATGTAACTCTGTGAGATGAATTCAGAGAACACAGAGCACTTTCTCAGAAAACTTCTTTACAGTTTTCAACGGAAGTTATTTCCTTTTTCACCATAGCCCTCTATGGGCTTCCAAATATCCCTTTGCCAATTCCACAAGAACAGCCTTAGCGAAAGGCTTCTTGAAGGGAAAGATGTAACTCTGTGATATGAATTCACAGAACACCGAGCAGTTTCTCAGAAAGCTTCTTTCCAGTTTTCAGCGGAAGATATTTCCTTTTTCACCATAGCCCACTATGGGCTTCCAAATATCCCTTTGCCAATTCCACAAGAACAGCCTTAGCGAAAGGCTTCTTGAAGGGAAAGATGTAACTCTGTGAGATGAATTCACAGAACACAGAGCAGTTTCTCAGAAAGCTTCTTTCCAGTTTTGAACGAAAGATATTTCCTTTTTCCCTATAGCCCTCTATGGGCTTCCAAATATCCCTTTGCCAATTCCACAAGAACAGTCTTAGCGAAAGGCTGCTTGAAGGGAAAGATGTAACTCTGTGAGATGAATTCACAGAACACAGAGCAGTTTCTCAGAAAGCTTCTTTCCAGTTTTGAACGGAAGATATTTCCTTTTTCCCCATAGCCCTCTATTGGCTTCCAAATATCCCTTTGCCAATTCCACAAGAACAGCCTTAGCGAAAGGCTTCTTGAAGGGAAAGATGTAACTCTGTGAGATGAAATAAGAGAACACAGAGCAGTTTCTCAGAAAGCTTCTTTCCAGTTTTCAGCGGAAGATATTTCCTTTTTCACCATAGCCCACTATGGGCTTCCAAATATCCCATTGCCAATTCCACAAGAACAGCCTTAGCGAAAGGCTTCTTGAAGGGAAAGATATAACTCTGTGAGATGAATTCACAGAAAACAGAGCAGTTTCTCAGAAAGCTTCTTTCCAGTTATGAACGGAAGATATTTCCTTTTTCACCATAGCCCTCTATGGGCTTCCAAATATCCCTTTGCCAATTCCACAAGAACAGCCTTAGCGAAGAGCTGATGGAAGGGAAACATGTAACTTTGTGAGATGAATTCACAGAACACAGAGCAGTTTCTCAGAAAGCTTCTTTCCAGTTTTGAACGGAAGATATTTCCTTTTTCCCCATAGCCCTCTATGGGCTTCAAATATCCCTTTGCCAATTACACAAGAACAGCCTTAGCGAAAGGCTGCTTGAAGGGAAAGATGTAACTCAGTGAGGTGAATTCACAGAACACAGAGCAGTTTCTCAGAAAGCTTCTTTCCAGTTTTGAACGGAAGATAATTCCTTTTTCACCATAGCCCTCTATGGGCTTCCAAATATCCCTTTGCCAATTCCACAAGAACAGCCTTAGCGAAAGGCTTCTTGAAGGCAAAGGTGTAACTCTGTGAGATGAATTCACAGAACACAGAGCAGTTTCTCAGAAAGCTTCTTTCCAGTTTTGAACGGAAGATATTTCCTTTTTTACCATAGCCCTCTATGGGCTTCCAAATATCCCTTTGCCAATTCCACAAGAACAGCCTTAGCGAAAGGCTGCTTGAAGGGAAACATGTAACTCTGTGAGATGAATTCACAGAACACAGAGCAGTTTCTCAGAAAGCTTCTTTCCAGTTTTGAACGGAAGATATTTCCTTTTTCACCATAGCCCTCTATGGGCTTCCAAATATCCCTTTGCCAATTCCACAAGAACAGCCTTAGCGACAGGCTTCTTGAAGGGAAAGATGTAACTCTGTGAGATGAATTAACAGAACACAGAGCAGTTTCTCAGAAAGCTTCTTTCCAGTTTTTAACGGAAGATATTTCCTTTTTCACCATAGCCCTCTATCGGCTTCCAAATATGCCTTTGCCAATTGCACAAGAACAGGCTTAGCGAAAGGTTTCCTGAAGGGAAAGATGTAACTCTGTGAGACGAATTAACAGAACACAGAGAAGTTTCTCAGAAAGCTTCTTTCCAGTTTTGAACGGAAGATATTTCCATTTTCCCCATAGCCCTCTATGGGCTTCCAAATATCCCTTTGCCAATTTCACAAGAACAGCCTTAGCGAAAAGCTTCTTGAAGGGAAAGATGTAACTCTGTGAGATGAATTCACAGAACACAGAGCAGTTTCTCAGAAAGCTTCTTTCCAGTTTTGAACGAAAGATATTTCCTTTTTCCCTATAGCCCTCTATGGGCTTCCAAATATCCCTTTGCCAATTCCACAAGAACAGTCTTAGCGAAAGGCTGCTTGAAGGGAAAGATGTAACTCTGTGAGATGAATTCACAGAACACAGAGCAGTTTCTCAGAAAGCTTCTTTCCAGTTTTGAACGGAAGATATTTCCTTTTTCACGATAGCCCTCTATGGGCTTCCAAATATCCCTTTGCCAATTCCACAAGAACAGCCTTAGCGAAAGGCTGCTTGAAGGGAAAGATGTAACTCTGTGAGATGAATTCACAGAACACAGAGCAGTTTCTCAGAAAGCTTCTTTCCAGTTTTGAACGGAAGATATTTCCTTTTTCCCCATAGCCCTCTATGGGCTTCCAAATATCCCTTTGCCAATTCCACAAGAACAGCCTTAGCGAAAGGCTTCTTGAAGGGAAAGATGTAACTCTGTGAGATGAATTAAGAGAACACAGAGCAGTTTCTCAGAAAGCTTCTTTCCAGTTTTCAGCGGAAGATATTTCCTTTTTCACCATAGCCCACTATGGGCTTCCAAATATCCCATTGCCAATTCCACAAGAACAGCCTTAGCGAAAGGCTTCTTGAAGGGAAAGATATAACTCTGTGAGATGAATTCACAGAAAACAGAGCAGTTTCTCAGAAAGCTTCTTTCCAGTTTTGAACGGAAGATATTTCCTTTTTCACCATAGCCCTCTATGGGCTTCCAAATATCCCTTTGCCAATTCCACAAGAACAGCCTTAGCGAAAAGCTGATGGAAGGGAAACATGTAACTCTGTGAGATGAATTCACAGAACACAGAGCAGTTTCTCAGAAAGCTTCTTTCCAGTGTTGAACGGAAGATATTTCCTTTTTCCCCATAGCCCTCTATGGGCTTCAAATATCCCTTTGCCAATTACACAAGAACAGCCTTAGCGAAAGGCTGCTTGAAGGGAAAGATGTAACTCTGTGAGGTGAATTCACAGAACACAGAGCAGTTTCTCAGAAAGCTTCTTTCCAGTTTTGAACGGAAGATAATTCCTTTTTCACCATAGCCCTCTATGGGCTTCCAAATATCCCTTTGCCAATTCCACAAGAACAGCCTTAGCGAAAGGCTTCTTGAAGGCAAAGATGTAACTCTGTGAGATGAATTCACAGAACACAGAGCAGTTTCTCAGAAAGCTTCCTTCCAGTTTTTAACGGAAGATATTTCCTTTTTCCCTTTAGCCCTCTATGGGCTTCCAAATATCCCTTTACCAATTCTACAAGAACAGCCTTAGCGAAAGGCTTCTTGAAGGGAGAGATGTAACACTGTGAGATGAATTAACAGAACACAGAGCAGTTTCTCAGAAAGCTTCTTTCCAGTTTTGAACGGAAGATATTTCCTTTTTCACCATAGCCCTCTATGGGCTTCCAAATATCCCTTTGCCAATTCCACAAGAACAGCCTTAGCGAAAGTCTGCTTGAAGGGAAACATGTAACTCTGTGAGATGAATTCACAGAACACAGAGCAGTTTCTAAGAAAGCTTCTTTCCAGTTTTGAACGGAAGATATTTCCTTTTTCACCATAGCCCTCTATGGGCTTCCAAATATCCCTTTGCCAATTCCACAAGAACAGCCTTAGCGAAAGGTTTCTTGAAGGGAAAGATGTAACTCTGTGAGATGAATTCAGAGAACACAGAGCACTTTCTCAGAAAACTTCTTTACAGTTTTCAACGGAAGTTATTTCCTTTTTCACCATAGCCCTCTATGGGCTTCCAAATATCCCTTTGCCAATTCCACAAGAACAGCCTTAGCGAAAGGCTTCTTGAAGGGAAAGATGTAACTCTGTGATATGAATTCACAGAACACCGAGCAGTTTCTCAGAAAGCTTCTTTCCAGTTTTCAGCGGAAGATATTTCCTTTTTCACCATAGCCCACTATGGGCTTCCAAATATCCCTTTGCCAATTCCACAAGAACAGCCTTAGCGAAAGGCTTCTTGAAGGGAAAGATGTAACTCTGTGAGATGAATTCACAGAACACAGAGCAGTTTCTCAGAAAGCTTCTTTCCAGTTTTGAACGGAAGATATTTCCTTTTTTACCATAGCCCTCTATGGGCTTCCAAATATCCCTTTGCCAATTCCACAAGAACAGCCTTAGCGAAAGGCTGCTTGAAGGGAAACATGTAACTCTGTGAGATGAATTCACAGAACACAGAGCAGTTTCTCAGAAAGCTTCTTTCCAGTTTTGAACGGAAGATATTTCCTTTTTCACCATAGCCCTCTATGGGCTTCCAAATATCCCTTTGCCAATTCCACAAGAACAGCCTTAGCGAAAGGCTTCTTGAAGGGAAAGATGTAACTCTGTGAGATGAATTAACAGAACACAGAGCAGTTTCTCAGAAAGCTTCTTTCCAGTTTTTAACGGAAGATATTTCCTTTTTCACCACAGCCCTCTATGGGCTTCCAAATATGCCTTTGCCAATTCCACAAGAACAGGCTTAGCGAAAGGGTTCCTGAAGGGAAAGATGTAACTCTGTGAGACGAATTAACAGAACACAGAGCAGTTTCTCAGAAAGCTTCTTTCCAGTTTTGAACGGAAGATATTTCCTTTTTCACCATAGCCCTCTATGGGCTTCCAAATATCCCTTTGCCAATTCCCCAGGAACAGCCTTAGCGAAAGGCTTCTTGAAGGGAAAGATGTAACTCTGTGAGATGAATTAACAGAACACAGAGCAGATTCTCAGAAAGCTTCTTTCCAGTTTTGAACGGAAGATATTTCCTTTTTCACCATAGCCCTCTATGGGCTTCCAAATATCCCTTTGCCAATTCCACAAGAACAGCCTTAGCGAAAGGCTGATGGAAGGGAAACATGTAACTCTGTGAGATGAATTCACAGAACACAGAGCAGTTTCTCAGAAAGCTTCTTTCCAGTTTTGAACGGAAGATATTTCCTTTTTCACCATAGCCCTCTATGGGATTCCAAATATCCCTTTGCCAATTCCACAAGAACAGACTTAGCGAAAGGCTTCTTGAAGGGAAAGATGTAACTCTGTGAGATGAATTCACAGAACACCGAGCAGTTTCTCAGAAAACTTCTTTCCAGTTTTGAACAGAAGATATTTCCTTTTTCACCATAGCCCTCTATGGGCTTGCAAATATCCCTTTGCCAATTCCACAAGAGCAGACTTAGCGAAAGGCTTCTTGAAGGGAAAGATGTAACTCTGTGAGACGAATTCACAGAACACAGAGCACTTTCTCAGAAAACTTCTTTACAGTTTTGAACGGAAGATATTTCCTTTTTCACCATAGCCCTCTAGGGGTTCCAAATATCCCTTTGCCAATTCCACAAGAACAGCCTTTGCGAAAGGCTGCTTGAAGGGAAAGATGTAACTCTGTGAGATGAATTCACAGAACACGGAGCAGTTTCTCAGAAAGCTTCTTTCCAGTTTTGAACAGAAGATATTTCCTTTTTCACCATAGCCCTCTATGGGCTTCCAAATATCCCTTTGCCAATTCCACAAGAACAGCCTTAGCGAAAGGCTGCTTGAAGGGAAAGATGTAACTCTGTGAGATGAATTCACAGAACACAGAGCAGTTTCTCAGAAAGCTTCTTTCCAGTTTTTAACGGAAGATATTTCCTTTTTCACCGTAGCCCTCTATGGGCTTCCAAATATCCCTTTGGCAATTCCACAAGAACAGCCTTAGCGAAAGGCTTCTTGAAGGGAAAGATGTAACTCTGTGATATGAATTCACAGAGCACAGAGCAGTTTCACAGAAAGCTTCTTTCCAGTTTTGAACGGAAGATATTTCCTTTTTCCCCATAGCCCACTATGGGCTTCCAAATATCCCTTTGCCAATTCCACAAGAACAGCCTTACCGAAAGGCTTCTTGAAGGGAAAGATGTAACTCTGTGAGATGAATTAAGAGAACACAGAGCAGTTTCTCAGAAAGCTTCTTTCCAGTTTTCAGCGGAAGATATTTCCTTTTTCACCATAGCCCACTATGGGCTTCCAAATATCCCTTTGCCAATTCCACAAAAACAGCCTTAGTGAAAGGCTTCTTGAAGGGAGAGATGTAACACTGTGAGATGAATTAACAGAACACAGAGCAGTTTCTCAGAAAGCTTCTTTCCAGTATTGAACGGAAGATATTTCCTTTTTCACCATAGCCCTCTAAGGGCTTCCAAATATCCCTTTGCCAATTCCACAAGAACAGCCTTAGCGAAAGGCTGATGGAAGGGAAACATGTAACTCTGTGAGATGAATTCACAGAACACAGAGCAGTTTCTCAGAAAGCTTCTTTCCAGTTTTGAACGGAAGATATTTCCTTTTTCCCCATAGCCCTCTATGGGCTTCCAAATATCCCTTTGCCAATTCCACAAGAACAGCCTTAGCGAAAGGCGGCTTGAAGGGAAAGATGTAACTCTGTGAGATGAATTCACAGAACACAGAGCAGATTCTCAGAAAGCTTCTTTCCAGTTTTGAACGGAAGATAATTCCTTTTTCACCATAGCCCCCTATGGGCTTCCAAATATCCCTTTGCCAATTCCACAAGAACAGCCTTAGCGAAAGGCTTCTTGAAGGGAAAGATGTAACTCTGTGAGATGAATTCACAGAACACAGAGCAGTTTCTCAGAAAGCTTCTTTCCAGTTTTGAACGGAAGATATTTCCTTTTTCCCTATAGCCCTCTGTGGGCTACCAAATATCCCTTTGCCAATTCCACAAGAACAGCCTTAGCTAAGGCTGCTTGAAGGGAAAGATGTTACTCTCTGAGATGAATTCACAGAACACAGAGCAGTTTCTCAGAAAGCTTCTTTCCAGTTTTGAACGGAAGAAATTTCCTTTTTCCCCATAGCCCTCTATGGGCTTCCAAATATCCCTTTGCCAATTCCACAAGAACAGCCTTAGCGAAAGGCTGCTTGAAGGGAAAGATGTAACTCTGTGAGATGAATTCACAGAACACAGAGCAGTTTCTCAGAAAGCTTCTTTCCAGTTTTGAACGGAAGATAATTCCTTTTTCACCATAGCCCTCTATGGGCTTCCAAATATCCCTTTGCGAATTCAACAAGAACAGCCTTAGCGAAAGGCTTCTTGAAGGGAAAGATGTAACTCTGTGAGATGAATTCACAGAACACAGAGCAGTTTCTCAGAAAGCTTCTTTCCAGTTTTGAACGGAAGATATTTCCTTTTTCACTGTAGCCCTCTATGGGCTTCCAAATATCCCTTTGCCAATTCCACAAGAACAGCCTTAGCGAAAGGCTTCTTGAAGGGAAAGATGTAACTCTGTGAGACGAATTAAGAGAACACAGAGCAGTTTCTCAGAAAGCTTCTTTCCAGTTTTGAACGGAAGATATTTCCTTTTTCCCCATAGCCCTCTATGGGCTTCCAAATATCCCTTTGCCAATTTCACAAGAACAGCCTTAGCGAAGAGCTTCCTGAAGGGAAAGATGTAACTCTGTGAGATGAATTCACAGAACACAGAGCAGTTTCTCAGAAAGCTTCTTTCCAGTTTTGAACGGAAGATATTTCCTTTTTCCCTATAGCCCTCTATGGGCTTCCAATTATCCCTTTGCCAATTCCACAAGAACAGCCTTAGCGAAAGGCTGCTTGAAGGGAAAGATGTAACTCTGTGAGATGAATTCACAGAACACAGAGCAGTTTCTCAGAAAGCTTCTTTCCAGTTTTGAACGGAAGATATTTCCTTTTTCACCATAGCCCTCTATGGGCTTCCAAATATCCCTTTGCCAATTCCACAAGAACAGCCTTAGCGAAAGGCTGCTTGAAGGGAAACATGTAACTCTGTGAGATGAATTCACAGAACACAGAGCAGTTTCTCAGAAAGCTTCTTTCCAGTTTTTAACGGAAGATATTTCCTTTTTCACTGTAGCCCTGTATGGGCTTCCAAATATCCCTTTGCCATTTCCACAAGAACAGCCTTAGGAAAGGCTGCTTGAAGGGAAACATGTAACTCTGTGATATGAATTCACAGAACACAGAGCAGTTTCTCAGAAAGCTTCTTTCCCGTTTTGAACGGAAGATATTTCCTTTTCCCCATAGCCCTCTATGGGCTTCCAAATATCCCTTTGCCAATTCCACAAGAACAGCCTTAGCGAAAGGCTTCTTGAAGGGAAAGATGTAACTCTGTGAGATGAATTAAGAGAACACAGAGCAGTTTCTCAGAAAGCTTCTTTCCAGTTTTCAGCGGAAGATATTTCCTTTTTCACCATAGCCCACTATGGGCTTCCAAATATCCCTTTGCCAATTCCACAAGAACAGCCTTAGCGAAAGGCTTCTTGAAGGGAAAGATGTAACTCTGTAAGACGAATTAACAGAACACAGAGCAGTTTCTAGAAACTTCTTTGCAGTTTTGAACGGAAGATATTTCCTTTTTCCCCATAGCCCACTACGGGCTTCCAAATATCCCTTTGCCAATTCCACAAGAACAGCCTTAGCAAAAAGCTTCTTGAAGGGAAAGATGTAACTCTGTGAGATGAATTAAGAGAACACAGAGCAGTTTCTCAGAAAGCTTCTTTCTAGTTTTTAGCGGAAGATATTTCCTTTTTCACCATAGCCCACTATGGGCTTCCAAATATCCCTTTGCCAATTCCACAAGAACAGCCTTAGCGAAAGGCTTCTTGAAGGGAGAGATGTAACACTGTGAGATGAATTAACAGAACACAGAGCAGTTTCTCAGAAAGCTTCTTTCCAGTTTTGAACGGAAGATATTTACTTTTTCACCATAGCCCTCTATGTTCTTCCAAATATCCCTTTGCCAATTCCACAAGAACAGCCTTAGCGAAAGGCTGCTTGAAGGGAAACATGTAACTCTGTGAGATGAATTCACAGAACACAGAGCAGTTTCTCAGAAAGCTTCTTTCCAGTTTTGAACGGAAGATATTTCCTTTTTCAACGTAGCCCTCTATGAGCTTCCAAATATCCCTTTGCCAATTCCACAAGAACAGCCTTAGCGAAAGGCTTGTTGAAGGGAAAGATGTAACTCTGTGAGATGAATTCACAGAACACAGAGCAGTTTCTCAGAAAGCTTCTTTCCAGTTTTGAACGGAAGATATTTCCTTTTTCACCATAGCCCTCTATGGGCTTCCAAATATGCCTTTGGCAATTCCACAAGAACAGGCTTAGCGAAAGGCATCCTGAAGGGAAAGATGTAACTCTGTGAGACGAATTAACAGAACACAGAGCAGTTTCTGAGAAAGCTTCTTTCCAGTTTTGAACGGAAGATATTTCCTTTTTCCCCATAGCCCACTATGGGCTTCCAAATATCCCTTTGCCAATTCCACAAGAACAGCCTTACCGAAAGGCTTCTTTAAGGGAAAGATGTAACTCTGTGAGATGAATTAAGAGAACACAGAGCAGTTTCTCAGAAAGCTTCTTTCCAGTTTTCAGCGGAAGATATTTCCTTTTTCACCATAGCCCACTATGGGCTTCCAAATATCCCTTTGCCAATTCCACAAAAACAGCCTTAGTGAAAGGCTTCTTGAAGGGAGAGATGTAACACTGTGAGATGAATTAACAGAACACAGAGCAGTTTCTCAGAAAGCTTCTTTCCAGTATTGAACGGAAGATATTTCCTTTTTCACCATAGCCCTCTAAGGGCTTCCAAATATCCCTTTGCCAATTCCACAAGAACAGCCTTAGCGAAAGGCTGATGGAAGGGAAACATGTAACTCTGTGAGATGAATTCACAGAACACAGAGCAGTTTCTCAGAAAGCTTCTTTCCAGTTTTGAACGGAAGATATTTCCTTTTTCCCCATAGCCCTCTATGGGCTTCCAAATATCCCTTTGCCAATTCCACAAGAACAGCCTTAGCGAAAGGCTGCTTGAAGGGAAAGATGTAACTCTGTGAGATGAATTCACAGAACACAGAGCAGATTCTCAGAAAGCTTCTTTCCAGTTTTGAACGGAAGATAATTCCTTTTTCACCATAGCCCCCTATGGGCTTCCTAATATCCCTTTGCCAATTCCACAAGAACAGCCTTAGCGAAAGGCTTCTTGAAGGGAAAGATGTAACTCTGTGAGATGAATTCACAGAACACAGAGCAGTTTCTCAGAAAGCTTCTTTCCAGTTTTGAACGGAAGATATTTCCTTTTTCCCTGTAGCCCTCTGTGGGCTACCAAATATCCCTTTGCCAATTCCACAAGAACAGCCTTAGCTAAGGCTGCTTGAAGGGAAAGATGTTACTCTGTGAGATGAATTCACAGAACACAGAGCAGTTTCTCAGAAAGCTTCTTTCCAGTTTTGAACGGAAGATATTTCCTTTTTCCCCATAGCCCTCTATGGGCTTCCAAATATCCCTTTGCCAATTCCACAAGAACAGCCTTAGCGAAAGGCTGCTTGAAGGGAAAGATGTAACTCTGTGAGATGAATTCACAGAACACAGAGCAGTTTCTCAGAAAGCTTCTTTCCAGTTTTGAACGGAAGATAATTCCTTTTTCACCATAGCCCTCTATGGGCTTCCAAATATCCCTTTGCGAATTCAACAAGAACAGCCTTAGCGAAAGGCTTCTTGAAGGGAAAGATGTAACTCTGTGAGATGAATTCACAGAACACAGAGCAGTTTCTCAGAAAGCTTCTTTCCAGTTTTGAACGGAAGATATTTCCTTTTTCACTGTAGCCCTCTATGGGCTTCCAAATATCCCTTTGCCAATTCCACAAGAACAGCCTTAGCGAAAGGCTTCTTGAAGGGAAAGATGTAACTCTGTGAGACGAATTAAGAGAACACAGAGCAGTTTCTCAGAAAGCTTCTTTCCAGTTTTGAACGGAAGATATTTCCTTTTTCCCCATAGCCCTCTATGGGCTTCCAAATATCCCTTTGCCAATTTCACAAGAACAGCCTTAGCGAAAAGCTTCCTGAAGGGAAAGATGTAACTCTGTGAGATGAATTCACAGAACACAGAGCAGTTTCTGAGAATGCTTCTTTCCAGTTTTGAACGGAAGATATTTCCTTTTTCCCTATAGCCCTCTATGGGCTTCCAATTATCCCTTTGCCAATTCCACAAGAACAGCCTTAGCGAAAGGCTGCTTGAAGGGAAAGATGTAACTCTGTGAGATGAATTCACAGAACACAGAGCAGTTTCTCAGAAAGCTTCTTTCCAGTTTTGAACGGAAGATATTTCCTTTTTCACCATAGCCCTCTATGGGCTTCCAAATATCCCTTTGCCAATTCCACAAGAACAGCCTTAGCGAAAGGCTGCTTGAAGGGAAACATGTAACTCTGTGAGATGAATTCACAGAACACAGAGCAGTTTCTCAGAAAGCTTCTTTCCAGTTTTTAACGGAAGATATTTCCTTTTTCACTGTAGCCCTGTATGGGCTTCCAAATATCCCTTTGCCATTTCCACAAGAACAGCCTTAGGAAAGGCTGCTTGAAGGGAAACATGTAACTCTGTTATATGAATTCACAGAACACAGAGCAGTTTCTCAGAAAGCTTCTTTCCCGTTTTGAACGGAAGATATTTCCTTTTTCCCCATAGCCCTCTATGGGCTTCCAAATATCCCTTTGCCAATTCCACAAGAACAGCCTTAGCGAAAGGCTGCTTGAAGGGAAAGATGTAACTCTGTGAGATGAATTAAGAGAACACAGAGCAGTTTCTCAGAAAGCTTCTTTCCAGTTTTCAGCGGAAGATATTTCCTTTTTCACCATAGCCCACTATGGGCTTCCAAATATCCCTTTGCCAATTCCACAAGAACAGCCTTAGCGAAAGGCTTCTTGAAGGGAAAGATGTAACTCTGTAAGACGAATTAACAGAACACAGAGCAGTTTCTAGAAACTTCTTTGCAGTTTTGAACGGAAGATATTTCCTTTTTCCCCATAGCCCACTACGGGCTTCCAAATATCCCTTTGCCAATTCCACAAGAACAGCCTTAGCAAAAAGCTTCTTGAAGGGAAAGATGTAACTCTGTGAGATGAATTAAGAGAACACAGAGCAGTTTCTCAGAAAGCTTCTTTCTAGTTTTTAGCGGAAGATATTTCCTTTTTCACCATAGCCCACTATGGGCTTCCAAATATCCCTTTGCCAATTCCACAAGAACAGCCTTAGCGAAAGGCTTCTTGAAGGGAGAGATGTAACACTGTGAGATGAATTAACAGAACACAGAGCAGTTTCTCAGAAAGCTTCTTTCCAGTTTTGAACGGAAGATATTTACTTTTTCACCATAGCCCTCTATGTTCTTCCAAATATCCCTTTGCCAATTCCACAAGAACAGCCTTAGCGAAAGGCTGCTTGAAGGGAAACATGTAACTCTGTGAGATGAATTCACAGAACACAGAGCAGTTTCTCAGAAAGCTTCTTTCCAGTTTTGAACGGAAGATATTTCCTTTTTCAACGTAGCCCTCTATGAGCTTCCAAATATCCCTTTGCCAATTCCACAAGAACAGCCTTAGCGAAAGGCTTGTTGAAGGGAAAGATGTAACTCTGTGAGATGAATTCACAGAACACAGAGCAGTTTCTCAGAAAGCTTCTTTCCAGTTTTGAACGGAAGATATTTCCTTTTTCACCATAGCCCTCTATGGGCTTCCAAATATGCCTTTGCCAATTCCACAAGAACAGGCTTAGCGAAAGGCATCCTGAAGGGAAAGATGTAACTCTGTGAGACGAATTAACAGAACACAGAGCAGTTTCTGAGAAAGCTTCTTTCCAGTTTTGAACGGAAGATATTTCCTTTTTCCCCATAGCCCTCTATGGGCTTCCAAATATCCCTTTGCCAATTTCACAGGAAGAGCCTTAGCGAAAAGCTTCTTGAAGGGAAAGATGTAACTCTGTGAGATGAATTCACAGAACACAGAGCAGTTTCTCAGAAAGCTTCTTTCCAGTTTTGAACGGAAGATATTTCCTTTTTCACCATAGCCCTCTATGGGCTTCCAAATATCCCTTTGCCAATTCCACAAGAACAGCCTTAGCGAAAGGCTGATGGAAGGGAAACATGTAACTCTGTGAGATGAATTCACAGAACACAGAGCAGTTTCTCAGAAAGCTTCTTTCCAGTTTTGAACGGAAGATATTTCCTTTTTCCCCATAGCCCTCTATGGGCTTCCAAATATCCCTTTGCCAATTCCACAAGAACAGCCTTAGCGAAAGGCTGCTTGAAGGGAAAGATGTAACTCTGTGAGATGAATTCACAGAACACAGAGCAGTTTCTCAGAAAGCTTCTTTCCAGTTTTGAACGGAAGATAATTCCTTTTACACCATAGCCCTCTATGGGCTTCCAAATATCCCTTTGCCAATTCCACAAGAACAGACTTAGCGAAAGGCTTCTTGAAGGGAAAGATGTAACTCTGTGAGATGAATTCACAGAACACAGAGCAGTTTCTCAGAAAGCTTCTTTCCAGTTTTTAACGGAAGATATTTGCTTTTTTCCTATAGCCCTCTATGGGCTTCCAAATATCCCTTTGCCAATTCCACAAGAACAGCCTTAGCGAAAGGCTACTTGAAGGGAAAGATGTAACTCTGTGAGATGAATTCACAGAACACAGAGCAGTTTCTCAGAAAGCTTCTTTCCAGTTTTGAACGGAAGATATTTCCTTTTTCACCATAGCCCTCTATGGGCTTCCAAATATCCCTTTGCCAATTCCACAAGAACAAGCTTAGCGAAAGGCTTCCTGAAGGGAAAGATGTAACTCTGTGAGATGAATTAACAGAACACAGAGCAGTTTCTCAGAAAGCTTCTTTCCAGTTTTGAACGGAAGATATTTCCTTTTTCCCCATAGCCCTCTAAGGGCTTCCAAATATCCCTTTGCCAATTTCACAAGAACAGCCTTAGCGAAAAGCTTCTTGAAGGGAAAGATGTAACTCTGTGAGATGAATTCACAGAACACAGAGCAGTTTCTCAGAAAGCTTCTTTCCAGTTTTGAACGAAATATAATTCCTTTTTCCCCATAGCCCTCTATGGGCTTCCAAATATCCCTTTGCCAATTCCACAAGAACAGCCTTAGCGAAAGGCTGCTTGAAGGGAAAGATGTAACTCTGTGAGATGAATTCACAGAACACAGAGCAGTTTCTCAGAAAGCTTCTTTCCAGTTTTGAACGGAAGATAATTCCTTTTTCACCATAGCCCTCTATGGGCTTCCAAATATCCCTTTGCCAATTCCACAAGAACAGCCTTAGCGAAAGGCTTCTTGAAGGGAAAGATGTAACTCTGTGAGATGAATTCACAGAACACAGAGCAGTTTCTCAGAAAGCTTCTTTCCAGTTTTTAACGGAAGATATTTCCTTTTTCACTGTAGCCCTCTATGGGCTTCCAAATATACCTTGGCCAATTCCAAAAGAACAGCCTTAGCGAAAGGCTGCTTGAAGGGAAAGATGTAACTCTGTGAGACGAATTAAGAGAACACAGAGCAGTTTCTCAGAAAGCTTCTTTCCAGTTTTGAACGGAAGATATTTCCTTTTTCCCCATAGCCCTCTATGGGCTTCCAAATATCCCTTTGCCACTTCCACAAGAACAGCCTTAGCGAAAGGCTGATGGAAGGGAAACATGTAACTCTGTGAGATGAATTCACAGAACACAGAGCAGTTTCTCAGAAAGCTTCTTTCCAGTTTGGAACGGAAGATATTTCCTTTTTCCCCATAGCCCTCTATGGGCTTCCAAATATCCCTTTGCCAATTCCACAAGAACAGCCTTAGCGAAAGGCTGCTTGAAGGGAAAGATGTAACTCTGTGAGATGAATTCACAGAACACAGAGCAGTTTCACAGAAAGCTTCTTTCCAGTTTTGAACGGAAGATAATTCCTTTTTCACCATAGCCCTCTATGGGCTTCCAAATATCCCTTTGCCAATTCCACAAGAACAGCCTTAGCGAAAGGCTTCTTGAAGGGAAAGATGTAACTCTGTGAGATGAATTCACAGAACACAGAGCAGTTTCTCAGAAAGCTTCTTTCCAGTTTTTAACGGAAGATATTTCCTTTTTCCCTATAACCCTCTATGGGCTTCCAAATATCCCTTTGCCAATTCCACAAGAACAGCCTTAGCGAAAGGCTGCTTGAAGGGAAAGATGTAACTCTGTGAGATGAATTCACAGAACACAGAGCAGTTTCTCAGAAAGCTTCTTTCCAGTTTTGAACGGAAGAAATTTCCTTTTTCCCCATAGCCCTCTATGGGCTTCCAAATATCCCTTTGCCAATTCCACAAGAACAGCCTTAGCGAAAGGCTGCTTGAAGGGAAAGATGTAACTCTGTGAGATGAATTCACAGAACACAGAGCAGTTTCTCAGAAAGCTTCTTTCCAGTTTTGAACGGAAGATAATTCCTTTTTCACCGTAGCCCTCTATGGGCTTCCAAATATCCCTTTGCCAATTCCACAAGAACAGCCTTAGCGAAAGGCTTCTTGAAGGGAAAGATGTAACTCTGTGAGATGAATTCACAGAACACAGAGCAGTTTCTCAGAAAGCTTCTTTCCAGTTTTGAACGGAAGATATTTCCTTTTTCACCGTAGCCCTCTATGGGCTTCCAAATATCCCTTTGCCAATTCCACAGGACCAGCCTTAGCGAAAGGCTTCTTGAAGGGAAAGATGTAACTCTGTGAGATGAATTCACAGAACACAGAGCAGTTTCTCAGAAAGCTTCTTTCCAGTTTTGAACGGAAGATATTTCCTTTTTTCCTATAGCCCTCTATGGGCTTCCAAATATCCCTTTGCCAATTCCACAAGAACAGCCTTAGCGAAAGGCTGCTTGAAGGGAAAGATGTAACTCTGTGAGATGAATTCACAGAACACAGAGCAGTTTCTCAGAAAGCTTCTTTCCAGTTTTGAACGGAAGATATTTCCTTTTTCCCCATAGCCCTCTATGGGCTTCCAAATATCCCTTTGCCAATTCCACAAGAACAGCCTTAGCGAAAGGCTTCTTGAAGGGAAAGATGTAACTCTGTGAGACGAATTAAGAGAACACAGAGCAGTTTCTCAGAAAGCTTCTTTCCAGTTTTGAACGGAAGATATTTCCTTTTTCCCCATAGCCCTCTATGGGCTTCCAAATATCCCTTTGCCAATTCCACAAGAACAGCCTTAGCGAAAGGCTGATGGAAGGGAAACATGTAACTCTGTGAGATGAATTCACAGAACACAGAGCAGTTTCTCAGAAAGCTTCTTTCCAGTTTTGAACTGAAGATATTTCCTTTTTCACGATAGCCCTCTATGGGCTTCCAAATATCCCTTTGCCAATTCCACAAGAACAGCCTTAGCGAAAGGCTGCTTGAAGGGAAAGATGTAACTCTGTGAGATGAATTCACAGAACACAGAGCAGTTTCTCAGAAAGCTTCTTTCCAGTTTTGAACGGAAGATATTTCCTTTTTCCCCATAGCCCTCTATGGGCTTCCAAATATCCCTTTGCCAATTCCACAAGAACAGCCTTAGCGAAAGGCTTCTTGAAGGGAAAGATGTAACTCTGTGAGATGAATTAAGAGAACACAGAGCAGTTTCTCAGAAAGCTTCTTTCCAGTTTTGAACGGAAGATATTTCCTTTTTCACCATACCCCTCTATGGGCTTCCAAATATCCCTTTGCCAATTCCACAAGAACAGCCTTAGCGAAAGGCTGATGGAAGGGAAACATGTAACTCTGTGAGATGAATTCACAGAACACAGAGCAGTTTCTCAGAAAGCTTCTTTCCAGTTTTGAACGGAAGATATTTCCTTTTTCCCCATAGCCCTCTATGGGCTTCCAAATATCCCTTTGCCAATTCCACAAGAACAGCCTTAGCGAAAGGCTGCTTGAAGGGAAAGATGTAACTCTGTGAGATGAATTCACAGAACACAGAGCAGTTTCTCAGAAAGCTTCTTTCCAGTTTTGAACGGAAGATAATTCCTTTTACACCATAGCCCTCTATGGGCTTCCAAATATCCCTTTGCCAATTCCACAAGAAGAGACTTAGCGAAAGGCTTCTTGAAGGGAAAGATGTAACTCTGTGAGATGAATTAACAGAACACAGAGCAGTTTCTCAGAAAGCTTCTTTCCAGTTTTTAACGGAAGATATTTCCTTTTTCACTGTAGCCCTCCATGGGCTTCCAAATATACCTTTGCCAATTCCAAAAGAACAGCCTTAGCGAAAGGCTGCTTGAAGGGAAAGATGTAACTCTGTGAGACGAATTAAGAGAACACAGAGCAGTTTCTCAGAAAGCTTCTTTCCAGTTTTGAACGGAAGATATTTCCTTTTTCCCCATAGCCCTCTATGGGCTTCCAAATATCCCTTTGCCAATTCCACAAGAACAGCCTTAGCGAAAGGTGATGGAAGGGAAACATGTAACTCTGTGAGATGAATTCACAGAACACAGAGCAGTTTCTCAGAAAGCTTCTTTCCAGTTTTGAACGGAAGATATTTCCTTTTTCCCCATAGCCCTCTATGGGCTTCCAAATATCCCTTTGCCAATTCCACAAGAACAGCCTTAGCGAAAGGCTGCTTGAAGGGAAAGATGTAACTCTGTGAGATGAATTCACAGAACACAGAGCAGTTTCTCAGAAAGCTTCTTTCCAATTTTGAACGGAAGAAATTTCCTTTTTCCCCATAGCCCTCTATGGGCTTCCAAATATCCCTTTGCCAATTCCACAAGAACAGCCTTAGCGAAAGGCTGCTTGAAGGGAAAGATGTAACTCTGTGAGATGAATTCACAGAACACAGAGCAGTTTCTCAGAAAGCTTCTTTCCAGTTTTGAACGGAAGATATTTCCTTTTTCACTGTAGCCCTCTATGGGCTTCCAAATATCCCTTTGCCAATTCCACAGGAACAGCCTTAGCGAAAGGCTTCTTGAAGGGAAAGATGTAACTCTGTGAGATGAATTCACAGAACACAGAGCAGTTTCTCAGAAAGCTTCTTTCCAGTTTTGAACGGAAGATATTTCCTTTTTTCCTATAGCCCTCTATGGGCTTCCAAATATCCCTTTGCCAATTCCACAAGAACAGCCTTAGCGAAAGGCTGCTTGAAGGGAAAGATGTAACTCTGTGAGATGAATTCACAGAACACAGAGCAGTTTCTCAGAAAGCTTCTTTCCAGTTTTGAACGGAAGATATTTCCTTTTTCACGATAGCCCTCTATGGGCTTCCAAATATCCCTTTGCCAATTCCACAAGAACAGCCTTAGCGAAAGGCTGCTTGAAGGGAAAGATGTAACTCTGTGAGATGAATTCACAGAACACAGAGCAGTTTCTCAGAAAGCTTCTTTCCAGTTTTGAACGGAAGATATTTCCTTTTTCCCCATAGCCCTCTATGGGCTTCCAAATATCCCTTTGCCAATTCCACAAGAACAGCCTTAGCGAAAGGCTTCTTGAAGGGAAAGATGTAACTCTGTGAGATGAATTAAGAGAACACAGAGCAGTTTCTCAGAAAGCTTCTTTCCAGTTTTGAACGGAAGATATTTCCTTTTTCACCATAGCCCTCTATGGGCTTCCAAATATCCCTTTGCCAATTCCACAAGAACAGCCTTAGCGAAAGGCTGATGGAAGGGAAACATGTAACTCTGTGAGATGAATTCACAGAACGCAGAGCAGTTTCTCAGAAAGCTTCTTTCCAGTTTTGAACGGAAGATATTTCCTTTTTCCCCATAGCCCTCTATGGGCTTCCAAATATCCCTTTGCCAATTCCACAAGATCAGCCTTAGCGAAAGGCTGCTTGAAGGGAAAGATGTAACTCTGTGAGATGAATTCACAGAACACAGAGCAGTTTCTCAGAAAGCTTCTTTCCAGTTTTGAACGGAAGATAATTCCTTTTACACCATAGCCCTCCATGGGCTTCCAAATATCCCTTTGCCAATTCCACAAGAACAGACTTAGCGAAAGGCTTCTTGAAGGGAAAGATGTAACTCTGTGAGATGAATTCACAGAACACAGAGCAGTTTCTCAGAAAGCTTCTTTCCAGTTTTTAACGGAAGATATTTGCTTTTTCACTGTAGCCCTCTATGGGCTTCCAAATATACCTTTGCCAATTCCAAAAGAACAGCCTTAGCGAAAGGCTGCTTGAAGGGAAAGATGTAACACTGTGAGACGAATTAAGAGAACACAGAGCAGTTTCTCAGAAAGGTTCTTTCCAGTTTTGAACGGAAGATATTTCCTTTTTCCCCATAGCCCTCTATGGGCTTCCAAATATCCCTTTGCCAATTCCACAAGAACAGCCTTAGCGAAAGGCTGATGGAAGGGAAACATGTAACTCTGTGAGATGAATTCACAGAACACAGAGCAGTTTCTCAGAAAGCTTCTTTCCAGTTTTGAACGGAAGATATTTCCTTTTTCCCCATAGCCCTCTATGGGCTTCCAAATATCCCTTTGCCAATTCCACAAGAACAGCCTTAGCGAAAGGCTGCTTGAAGGGAAAGATGTAACTCTGTGAGATGAATTCACAGAACACAGAGCAGTTTCACAGAAAGCTTCTTTCCAGTTTTGAACGGAACATAATTCCTTTTTCACCATAGCCCTCTATGGGCTTCCAAATATCCCTTTGCCAATTCCACAAGAACAGCCTTAGCGAAAGGCTTCTTGAAGGGAAAGATGTAACTCTGTGAGATGAATTCACAGAACACAGAGCAGTTTCTCAGAAAGCTTCTTTCCAGTTTTTAACGGAAGATATTTCCTTTTTCCCTATAGCCCTCTATGGGCTTCCAAATATCCCTTTGCCAATTCCACAAGAACAGCCTTAGCGAAAGGCTGCTTGAAGGGAAAGATGTAACTCTGTGAGATGAATTCACAGAACACAGAGCAGTTTCTCAGAAAGCTTCTTTCCAGTTTTGAACGGAAGAAATTTCCTTTTTCCCCATAGCCCTCTATGGGCTTCCAAATATCCCTTTGCCAATTCCACAAGAACAGCCTTAGCGAAAGGCTGCTTGAAGGGAAAGATGTAACTCTGTGAGATGAATTCACAGAACACAGAGCAGTTTCTCAGAAAGCTTCTTTCCAGTTTTGAACGGAAGATAATTCCTTTTTCACCGTAGCCCACTATGGGCTTCCAAATATCCCTTTGCCAATTCCACAAGAACAGCCTTAGCGAAAGGCTTCTTGAAGGGAAAGATGTAACTCTGTGAGATGAATTCACAGAACACAGAGCAGTTTCTCAGAAAGCTTCTTTCCAGTTTTGAACGGAAGATATTTCCTTTTTCACTGTAGCCCTCTATGGGCTTCCAAATATCCCTTTGCCAATTCCACAGGAACAGCCTTAGCGAAAGGCTTCTTTAAGGGAAAGATGTAACTCTGTGAGATGAATTCAAAGAACACAGAGCAGTTTCTCAGAAAGCTTCTTTCCAGTTTTGAACGGAAGATATTTCCTTTTTCACTGTAGCCCTCTATGGGCTTCCAAATATCCCTTTGCCAATTCCACAAGAACAGCCTTAGCGAAAGGCTTCTTGAAGGGAAAGATGTAACTCTGTGAGACGAATTAAGAGAACACAGAGCAGTTTCTCAGAAAGCTTCTTTCCAGTTTTGAACGGAAGATATTTCCTTTTTCACCATAGCCCTCTATGGGCTTCCAAATATCCCTTTGCCAATTCCACAAGAACAGCCTTAGCGAAAGGCTGCTTGAAGAGAAAGATGTAACTCTGTGAGATGAATTCACAGAACACAGAGCAGTTTCTCAGAAAGCTTCTTTCCAGTTTTTAACGGAAGATATTTCCTTTTTCACTGTAACCCTGTATGGGCTTCCAAATATCCCTTTGCCAATTCCAGAAGAACAGCCTTGGGAAAGGCTGCTTGAAGGGAAACATGTAACTCTGTGATATGAATTCACAGAACACAGAGCAGTTTCTCAGAAACCTTCTTTCCAGTTTTGAACGGAAGATATTTCCTTTTTCCCCATAGCCCTCTATGGGCTTCCAAATATCCCTTTGCCAATTCCACAAGAACAGCCTTAGCGAAAGGCTTCTTGAAGAGAAAGATGTAACTCTGTGAGATGAATTAGGAGAACACAGAGCAGTTTCTCAGAAAGCTTCTTTCCAGTTTCCAGCGGAAGATATTTCCTTTTTCACCATAGCCCACTATGGGCTTCCAAATATCCCTTTGCCAATTCCTCAAGAACAGCCTTAGCGAAAGGCTTCTTGAAGGGAAAGATGTAACTCTGTGAGACGAATTAACAGAACACAGAGCAGTTTCTAGAAACTTCTTTCCAGTTTTGAACGGAAGATATTTCCTTTTTCCCCATAGCCCACTATGGGCTTCCAAATATCCCTTTGCCAATTCCACAAGAACAGCCTTAGCGAAAAGCTTCTTGAAGGGAAACATGTAACTCTGTGAGATGAATTCAGAGAACACAGAGCCGTTTCTCAGAAAGCTTCTTTCCAGTTTTGAACGGAAGATATTTCCTTGTTTCCCATAGCCCTCTATGGGCTTCCAAATATTCCTTTGCCAATTCCACAAGAACAGCCTTAGCGAAAGGCTGCTTGAAGGGAAAGATGTAACTCTGTGAGATGAATTCACAGAACACAGAGCAGTTTCTCAGAAAGCTTCTTTCCAGTTTGGAACGGAAGATATTTCCTTTTTCACCATAGCCCTCTATGGGCTTCCAAATATCCCGTTGCCAATTCCACAAGAACAGAATTAGCGAAAGGCTGCTTGAAGGGAAAGATGTAACTCTGTGAGATGAATTCACAGAACACAGAGCAGTTTCTCAGAAATCTACTTTCCAGTTTTGAACGGAAGATATTTCCTTTTTCACCATAGCCCTTTATGGGCTTCCAAATATCCCTTTGCCAATTCCACAAGGACAGCCTTAGCGAAAGGTTTCTTGAAGGGAAAGATGTAACTCTGTGAGATGAATTCACAGAACACAGAGCACTTTCTCAGAAAACTTCTTTACAGTTTTGAACGGAAGTTGTTTCCTTTTTCACCATAGCCCTCTATGGGCTTCCAAATATCCCTTTGCCAATTCCACAAGAACAGCCTTAGCGAAAGGCTTCTTGAAGGGAAAGATGTAACTCTGTGAGATGAATTCACAGAACACAGAGCAGTTTCTCAGAAAGCTTCTTTCCAGTTTTGAACGGAAGATATTTCCTTTTTCACTATAGTCCTCTGTGGGCTTCCAAATATCCCTTTGCCAATTCCACCAGAACAGCCTTAGCGAAAGGCTTCTTGAAGGGAAAGATGTAACTCTGTGAGATGAATTCACAGAACACAGAGCAGTTTCTCAGAAAGCTTCTTTCCAGTTTTGAACGGAAGATATTTCCTTTTTCACCATAGCCCTCTATGGGCTTCCAAATATCCCTTTTCCAATTCCACAGGAACAGCCTTAGCGAAAGGCTTCTTGAAGGAAAGATGTTACTCTGTGAGATGAATTAACAGAACACAGAGCAGTTTCTCAGAAAGCTTCTTTCCAGTTTTGAACGGAAGATATTTCCTTTTTCACCATAGCCCTCTATTGGCTTCCAAATATCCCTTTGCCAATTCCACAAGAACAGCCTTAGCGAAAGGCTGCTTGAAGGGTAACATGTAACTCTGTGAGATGAATTCACAGAACACAGAGCAGTTTCTAAGAAAGCTTCTTTCCAGTTTTGAACGGAAGATATTTCCTTTTTCACCATAGCCCTCTATGGGCTTCCAAATATCCCTTTGCCAATTCCACAAGAACAGCCTTAGCGAAAGGCTTCTTGAAGGGAAAGATGTAACTCTGTGAGATGAATTCACAGAACACCGAGCAGTTTCTCAGAAAGCTTCTTTCCAGTTTTGAACGGAAGATATTTCCTTTTTCACCATAGCATTCTATGGGCTTCCAAATATCCCTTTGCCAATTCCACAAGAACAGCCTTAGCGAAAGGCTTCTTGAAGGGAAAGATGTAACTCTGTGAGACGAATTCACAGAACACAGAGCACTTTCTCAGAAAACTTCTTTCCAGTTTTGAACGGAAGATATTTCCTTTTTCACCATAGCATTCTATGGGCTTCCAAATATCCCTTTGCCAATTCCACAAGAACAGCCTTTGCGAAAGACTGCTTGAAGGGAAAGATGTAACTCTGTGAGATGAATTCACAGAACACAGAGCAGTTTCTCAGAAAGCTTTTTTCCGGTTTTGAATGGAAGATATTTCCTTTTTCACCATAGCCCTCTATGGGCTTCCAAATATCCCTTTGCCAATTCCACAAGAACAGCCTTAGCGAAAGGCTGCTTGAAGGGAAAGATGTAACTCTGTGAGATGAATTCACAGAACACAGAGCAGTTTCTCAGAAAGCTTCTTTCCAGTTTTTAACGGAAGATATTTCCTTTTTCACTGTAGCCCTCTATGGGCTTCCAAATATCCCTTTGCCAATTCCACAAGAACAGCCTTAGCGAAAGGCTTCTTGAAGGGAAAGATGTAACTCTGTGATATGAATTCACAGAACACAGAGCAGTTTCTCAGAAAACTTCTTTCCAGTTTTGAACGGAAGATATTTCCTTTTTCCCCATAGCCCACTATGGGCTTCCAAATATCCCTTTGCCAATTCCACAAGAACAGCCTTAGCGAAAAGCTTCTTGAAGGGAAAGATGTAACTCTGTGAGATGAATTAAGAGAACACAGAGCAGTTTCTCAGAAAGCTTCTTTCCAGTTTTTAGCGGAAGATATTTCCTTTTTCACCATAGCCCACTATGGGCTTCCAAATATCCCTTTGCCAATTCCACAAGAACAGCCTTAGCGAAAGGCTTCTTGAAGGGAGAGATGTAACACTGTGAGATGAATTAACAGAACACAGAGCAGTTTCTCAGAAAGCTTCTTTCCAGTTTTGAACGGAAGATATTTACTTTTTCACCATAGCCCTCTATGGGCTTCCAAATATCCCTTTGCCAATTCCACAAGAACAGCCTTAGCGAAAGGCTGCTTGAAGGGAAACATGTAACTCTGTGAGATGAATTCACAGAACACAGAGCAGTTTCTCAGAAAGCTTCTTTCCAGTTTTGAACGGAAGATATTTCCTTTTTCACCATAGCCCTCTATGGGCTTCCAAATATCCCTTTGCCAATTCCACAAGAACAGCCTTAGCGAAAAGCTTCTTGAAGGGAAAGATGTAACTCTGTGAGATGAATTAAGAGAACACAGAGCAGTTTCTCAGAAAGCTTCTTTCCAGTTTTTAGCGGAAGATATTTCCTTTTTCACCATAGCCCACTATGGGCTTCCAAATATCCCTTTGCCAATTCCACAAGAACAGCCTTAGCGAAAGGCTTCTTGAAGGGAGAGATGTAACACTGTGAGATGAATTAACAGAACACAGAGCAGTTTCTCAGAAAGCTTCTTTCCAGTTTTGAACGGAAGATATTTCCTTTTTCCCCATAGCCCTCTATGGGCTTCCAAATATCCCTTTGCCAATTCCACAAGAACAGCCTTAGCGAAAGGCTGCTTGAAGGGAAAGATGTAACTCTGTGAGATGAATTCACAGAACACCGAGCAGTTTCTCAGAAAGCTTCTTTCCAGTTTTGAACGGAAGATAATTCCTTTTTCACCATAGCTCTCTATGGGCTTCCAAATATCCCTTTGCCAATTCCACAAGAACAGACTTAGCGAAAGGCTTCTTGAAGGGAAAGATGTAACTCTGTGAGATGAATTCACAGAACACAGAGCAGTTTCTCAGAAAGCTTCTTTCCAGTTTTGAACGGAAGATATTTCCTTTTTCACCATAGCCCTCTATGGGCTTCCAAATATCCCTTTGCCAATTCCACAGGAACAGCCTTAGCGAAAGGCTTCTTGAAGGAAAGATGTTACTCTGTGAGATGAATTAACAGAACACAGAGCAGTTTCTCAGAAAGCTTCTTTCCAGTTTTGAACGGAAGATATTTCCTTTTTCACCATAGCCCTCTATGGGCTTCCAAATATCCCTTTGCCAATTCCACAAGAACAGCCTTAGCGAAAGGCTGCTTGAAGGGTAACATGTAACTCTGTGAGATGAATTCACAGAACACAGAGCAGATTCTCAGAAAGCTTCTTTCCAGTTTTGAACGGAAGATATTTCCTTTTTCACCATAGCCCTCTATGGGCTTCCAAATATCCCTTTGCCAATTCCACAAGAACAGCCTTAGCGAAAGGCTGCTTGAAGGGAAAGATGTAACTCTGTGAGATGAATTCACAGAACACAGAGCAGTTTCTCAGAAAGCTTCTTTCCAGTTTTGAATGGAAGATATTTCCTTTTTCAAGATAGCCCTCTATGGGCTTCCAAATATCCCTTTGCCAATTCCACAAGAACAGCCTTAGCGAAAGGCTGCTTGAAGGGAAAGATGTAACTCTGTGAGATGAATTCACAGAACACAGAGCAGTTTCTCAGAAAGCTTCTTTCCAGTTTTGAACGGAAGATATTTCCTTTTTCCCCATAGCCCTCTATGGGCTTCCAAATATCCCTTTGCCAATTCCACAAGAACAGCCTTAGCGAAAGGCTTCTTGAAGGGAAAGATGTAACTCTGTGAGGTGAATTAAGAGAACACAGAGCAGTTTCTCAGAAAGCTTCTTTCCAGTTTTCAGCGGAAGATATTTCCTTTTTCACCATAGCCCACTATGGGCTTCCAAATATCCCTTTGCCAATTCCACAAGAACAGCCTTAGCGAAAGGCTTCTTGAAGGGAAAGATGTAACTCTGTGAGATGAATTCACAGAACACAGAGCAGTTTCTCAGAAAGCTTCTTTCCAGTTTTGAACGGAAGATATTTCCTTTTTCACCATAGCCCTCTATGGGCTTCCAAATATCCCTTTGCCAATTCCACAAGAACAGCCTTAGCGAAAGGCTGATGGAAGGGAAACATGTAACTCTGTGAGATGAATTCACAGAACACAGAGCAGTTTCTCAGAAAGCTTCTTTCCAGTTTTGAACGGAAGATATTTCCTTTTTCCCCATACCCCTCTATGGGCTTCCAAATATCCCTTTGCCAATTCCACAAGAACAGCCTTAGCGAAAGGCTGCTTGAAGGGAAAGATGTAACTCTGTGAGATGAATTCACAGAACACCGAGCAGTTTCTCAGAAAGCTTCTTTCCAGTTTTGAACGGAAGATAATTCCTTTTTCACCATAGCTCTCTATGGGCTTCCAAATATCCCTTTGCCAATTCCACAAGAACAGACTTAGCGAAAGGCTTCTTGAAGGGAAAGATGTAACTCTGTGAGATGAATTCACAGAACACAGAGCAGTTTCTCAGAAAGCTTCTTTCCAGTTTTGAACGGAAGATATTTCCTTTTTCACCATAGCCCTCTATGGGCTTCCAAATATCCCTTTGCCAATTCCACAGGAACAGCCTTAGCGAAAGGCTTCTTGAAGGAAAGATGTTACTCTGTGAGATGAATTAACAGAACACAGAGCAGTTTCTCAGAAAGCTTCTTTCCAGTTTTGAACGGAAGATATTTCCTTTTTCACCATAGCCCTCTATGGGCTTCCAAATATCCCTTTGCCAATTCCACAAGAACAGCCTTAGCGAAAGGCTGCTTGAAGGGTAACATGTAACTCTGTGAGATGAATTCACAGAACACAGAGCAGTTTCTAAGAAAGCTTCTTTCCAGTTTTGAACGGAAGATATTTCCTTTTTCACCATAGCCCTCTATGGGCTTCCAAATATCCCTTTGCCAATTCCACAAGAACAGACTTAGCGAAAGGGTTCTTGAAGGGAAAGATGTAACTCTGTGAGAAGAATTCACAGAACACCGAGCAGTTTCTCAGAAAGCTTCTTTCCAGTTTTGAACGGAAGATATTTCCTTTTTCACCATAGCCCTCTATGGGCTTCCAAATATCCCTTTGCCAATTCCACAAGAACAGCCTTAGCGAAAGGCTTCTTGAAGGGAAAGATGTACCTCTGTGAGACGAATTCACAGAACACAGAGCACTTTCTCAGAAAACTTCTTTACAGTTTTGAACGGAAGATATTTCCTTTTTCACCATAGCATTCTATGGGCTTCCAAATATCCCTTTGCCAATTCCACAAGAACAGCCTTTGCGAAAGGCTGCTTGAAGGGAAAGATGTAACTCTGTGAGATGAATTCACAGAACACAGAGCAGTTTCTCAGAAAGCTTTTTTCCAGTTTTGAATGGAAGATATTTCCTTTTTCACCATAGCCCTCTATGGGCTTCCAAATATCCCTTTGCCAATTCCACAGGAACAGCCTTAGCGAAAGGCTTCTTGAAGGAAGGATGTTACTCTGTGAGATGAATTAACAAAACACAGAGCAGTTTCTCAGAAAGCTTCTTTCCAGTTTTGAACGGAAGATATTTCCTTTTTCACCATAGCCCTCTATGGGCTTCCAAATATCCCTTTGCCAATTCCACAAGAACAGCCTTAGCGAAAGGCTGCTTGAAGGGTAACATGTAACTCTGTAAGATGAATTCACAGAACACAGAGCAGTTTCTATGAAAGCTTCTTTCCAGTTTTGAACGGAAGATATTTCCTTTTTCACCATAGCCCTCTATGGGCTTCCAAATATCCCTTTGCCAATTCCACAAGAACAGCCTTAGCGAAAGGGTTCTTGAAGGGAAAGATGTAACTCTGTGAGAAGAATTCACAGAACACCGAGCAGTTTCTCAGAAAGCTTCTTTCCAGTTTTGAACGGAAGATATTTCCTTTTTCACCATAGCCCTCTATGGGCTTCCAAATATCCCTTTGCCAATTCCACAAGAACAGCCTTAGCGAAAGGCTTCTTGAAGGGAAAGATGTAACTCTGTGAGACGAATTCACAGAACACAGAGCACTTTCTCAGAAAAATTCTTTACAGTTTTGAACGGAAGATATTTCCTTTTTCACCATAGCATTCTATGGGCTTCCAAATATCCCTTTGCCAATTCCACAAGAACAGCCTTAGGGAAAGGCTGCTTTAAGGGAAACATGTAACTCTGTGATATGAATTCACAGAACACAGAGCAGTTTCTCAGAAAGCTTCTTTCCAGTTTTGAACGGAAGATATTTCCTTTTTCTCCATAGCCCTCTATGGGCTTCCAAATATCCCTTTGCCAATTCCACAAGAACAGCCTTAGCGAAAGGCTTCTTGAAGGGAAAGATGTAACTCTGTGAGATGAATTCACAGAACACAGAGCAGTTTCTCAGAAAGCTTCTTTCCAGTTTTCAGCGGAAGATATTTCCTTTTTAACCATAGCCCACTATGAGCTTCCAAATATCCCTTTGCCAATTCCACAAGAACAGCCTTAGCGAAAGGCTTCTTGAAGGGAAAGATGTAACTCTGTGAGATGAATTCACAGAACACAGAGCCGCTTCTCAGAAAGCTTCTTTCCGGTTTTGATCGGAAGATATTTCCTTTTTCACCATAGCCCTCTATGGGCTTCCAAATATCACTTTGCCAATTCCACAAGAACAGCCTTAGCGAAAGGCTTCTTGAAGGGAAAGATGTAACTCTGTGAGACGAATTCACAGAACACAGAGCACTTTCTCAGAAAACTTCTTTACAGTTTTGAACGGAAGATATTTCCTTTTTCACCATAGCATTCTATGGGCTTCCAAATATCCCTTTGCCAATTCCACAAGAACAGCCTTTGCGAAAGGCTGCTTGAAGGGAAAGATGTAACTCTGTGAGATGAATTCACAGAACACAGAGCAGTTTCTCAGAAAGCTTTTTTCCAGTTTTGAATGGAAGATATTTCCTTTTTCACCATAGCCCTCTATGGGCTTTCAAATATCCCTTTGCCAATTCCACAAGAACAGCCTTAGCGAAAGGCTGCTTGAAGTGAAAGATGTAACTCTGTGAGATGAATTCACAGAACACAGAGCAGTTTCTCAGAAAGCTTCTTTCCAGTTTTTAACGGAAGATATTTCCTTTTTCACTGTAGCCCTCTATGGGCTTCCAAATATCCCTTTGCCAATTCCACAAGAACAGCCTTAGCGAAAGGGTTCTTGAAGGGAAAGATGTAACTCTGTGAGATGAATTCACAGAACACAGAGCAGCTTCTCAGAAAGCTTCTTTCCAGTTTTGAACGGAAGATATTTCCTTTTTCACCATAGCCCTCTATAGGCTTCCAAATATCACTTTGCCAATGCCACAAGAACAGCCTTAGCGAAAGGCTGCTTGAAGGGAAACATGTAACTCTGTGAGATGAATTCACAGAACATAGAGCAGTTTCTCAGAAAGCTTCTTTCCAGTTTTGAACGGAAGATATTTCCTTTTTCACCATAGCCCTCTATGGGCTTCCAAATATCCCTTTGACAATTCCACAAGAACAGCCTTAGCGAAAGGCTTGTTGAAGGGAAAGATGTAACTCTGTGAGATGAATTCACAGAACACAGAGCAGTTTCTCAGAAACCTTCTTTCCAGTTTTGAACGGAAGATATTTCCTTTTTCCCTATAGCCCTCTATGGGCTTCCAAATATCCCTTTGCCAATTCCACAAGAACAGCCTTAGCGAAAGGCTGCCTGAAGGGAAAGATGTAACTCTGTGAGATGAATTTACAGAACACAGAGCAGTTTCTCAGAAAGCTTCTTTCCAGTTTTGAACGGAAGATATTTCCTTTTTCACCATAGCCCTCTATGGGCTTCCAAATATCCCTTTGCCAATTCCACAAGAACAGCCTTAGCGAAAGGCTGCTTGAAGGGAAAGATGTAACTCTGTGAGATGAATTAACAGAACACAGAGCAGTTTCTCAGAAAGCTTCTTTCCCGTTTTGAACGGAAGATATTTCCTTTTTCCCCATAGCCCACTATGGGCTTCCAAATATCCCTTTGCCAATTCCACAGGAACAGCCTTAGCGAAAAGCTTCTTGAAGGGAAAGATGTAACTCTGTGAGATGAATTAAGAGAACACAGAGCAGTTTCTCAGAAAGCTTCTTTCCAGTTTTTAGCGGAAGATATTTCCTTTTTCACCATAGCCCACTATGGGCTTCCAAATATCCCTTTGCCAATTCCACAAGAACAGCCTTAGCGAAAGGCTTCTTGAAGGGAGAGATGTAACACTGTGAGATGAATTAACAGAACACAGAGCAGTTTCTCAGAAAGCTTCTTTCCAGTTTTGAACGGAAGATATTTACTTTTTCACCATAGCCCTCTATGGGCTTCCAAATATCCCTTTGGCAATTCCACAAGAACAGCCTTAGCGAAAGGCTGCTTGAAGGGAAACATGTAACTCTGTGAGATGAATTCACAGAACACAGAGCAGTTTCTCAGAAAGCTTCTTTCCAGTTTTGAACGGAAGATATTTCCTTTTTCACCATAGCCCTCTATGGGCTTCCAAATATCCCTTTGCCAATTCCACAAGAACAGCCTTAGCGAAAAGCTTCTTGAAGGGAAAGATGTAACTCTGTGAGATGAATTAAGAGAACACAGAGCAGTTTCTCAGAAAGCTTCTTTCCAGTTTTTAGCGGAAGATATTTCCTTTTTCACCATAGCCCACTATGGGCTTCCAAATATCCCTTTGCCAATTCCACAAGAACAGCCTTAGCGAAAGGCTTCTTGAAGGGAGAGATGTAACACTGTGAGATGAATTAACAGAACACAGAGCAGTTTCTCAGAAAGCTTCTTTCCAGTTTTGAACGGAAGATATTTACTTTTTCACCATAGCCCTCTATGGGCTTCCAAATATCCCTTTGCCAATTCCACAAGAACAGCCTTAGCGAAAGGCTGCTTGAAGGGAAACATGTAACTCTGTGAGATGAATTCACAGAACACAGAGCAGATTCTCAGAAAGCTTCTTTCCAGTTTTGAACGGAAGATATTTCCTTTTTCACCATAGCCCTCTATGGGCTTCCAAATATCCCTTTGCCAATTCCACAAGAACAGCCTTAGCGAAAGGCTGCTTGAAGGGAAAGATGTAACTCTGTGAGATGAATTCACAGAACACAGAGCAGTTTCTCAGAAAGCTTCTTTCCAGTTTTGAATGGAAGATATTTCCTTTTTCAAGATAGCCCTCTATGGGCTTCCAAATATCCCTTTGCCAATTCCACAAGAACAGCCTTACCGAAAGGCTGCTTGAAGGGAAAGATGTAACTCTGTGAGATGAATTCACAGAACACAGAGCAGTTTCTCAGAAAGCTTCTTTCCAGTTTTGAACGGAAGATATTTCCTTTTTCCCCATAGCCCTCTATGGGCTTCCAAATATCCCTTTGCCAATTCCACAAGAACAGCCTTAGCGAAAGGCTTCTTGAAGGGAAAGATGTAACTCTGTGAGATGAATTAAGAGAACACAGAGCAGTTTCTCAGAAAGCTTCTTTCCAGTTTTCAGCGGAAGATATTTCCTTTTTCACCATAGCCCACTATGGGCTTCCAAATATCCCTTTGCCAATTCCACAAGAACAGCCTTAGCGAAAGGCTTCTTGAAGGGAGAGATGTAACACTGTGAGATGAATTAACAGAACACAGAGCAGTTTCTCAGAAAGCTTCTTTCCAGTTTTGAACGGAAGATATTTACTTTTTCACCATAGCCCTCTATGGGCTTCCAAATATCCCTTTGGCAATTCCACAAGAACAGCCTTAGCGAAAGGCTGCTTGAAGGGAAACATGTAACTCTGTGAGATGAATTCACAGAACACAGAGCAGTTTCTCAGAAAGCTTCTTTCCAGTTTTGAACGGAAGATATTTCCTTTTTCACCATAGCCCTCTATGGGCTTCCAAATATCCCTTTGCCAATTCCACAAGAACAGCCTTAGCGAAAAGCTTCTTGAAGGGAAAGATGTAACTCTGTGAGATGAATTAAGAGAACACAGAGCAGTTTCTCAGAAAGCTTCTTTCCAGTTTTTAGCGGAAGATATTTCCTTTTTCACCATAGCCCACTATGGGCTTCCAAATATCCCTTTGCCAATTCCACAAGAACAGCCTTAGCGAAAGGCTTCTTGAAGGGAGAGATGTAACACTGTGAGATGAATTAACAGAACACAGAGCAGTTTCTCAGAAAGCTTCTTTCCAGTTTTGAACGGAAGATATTTACTTTTTCACCATAGCCCTCTATGGGCTTCCAAATATCCCTTTGCCAATTCCACAAGAACAGCCTTAGCGAAAGGCTGCTTGAAGGGAAACATGTAACTCTGTGAGATGAATTCACAGAACACAGAGCAGATTCTCAGAAAGCTTCTTTCCAGTTTTGAACGGAAGATATTTCCTTTTTCACCATAGCCCTCTATGGGCTTCCAAATATCCCTTTGCCAATTCCACAAGAACAGCCTTAGCGAAAGGCTGCTTGAAGGGAAAGATGTAACTCTGTGAGATGAATTCACAGAACACAGAGCAGTTTCTCAGAAAGCTTCTTTCCAGTTTTGAATGGAAGATATTTCCTTTTTCAAGATAGCCCTCTATGGGCTTCCAAATATCCCTTTGCCAATTCCACAAGAACAGCCTTACCGAAAGGCTGCTTGAAGGGAAAGATGTAACTCTGTGAGATGAATTCACAGAACACAGAGCAGTTTCTCAGAAAGCTTCTTTCCAGTTTTGAACGGAAGATATTTCCTTTTTCCCCATAGCCCTCTATGGGCTTCCAAATATCCCTTTGCCAATTCCACAAGAACAGCCTTAGCGAAAGGCTTCTTGAAGGGAAAGATGTAACTCTGTGAGATGAATTAAGAGAACACAGAGCAGTTTCTCAGAAAGCTTCTTTCCAGTTTTCAGCGGAAGATATTTCCTTTTTCACCATAGCCCACTATGGGCTTCCAAATATCCCTTTGCCAATTCCACAAGAACAGCCTTAGCGAAAGGCTTCTTGAAGGGAAAGATGTAACTCTGTGAGATGAATTCACAGAACACAGAGCAGTTTCTCAGAAAGCTTCTTTCCAGTTTTGAACGGAAGATATTTCCTTTTTCACCATAGCCCTCTATGGGCTTCCAAATATCCCTTTGCCAATTCCACAAGAACAGCCTTAGCGAAAGGCTGATGGAAGGGAAACATGTAACTCTGTGAGATGAATTCACAGAACACAGAGCAGTTTCTCAGAAAGCTTCTTTCCAGTTTTGAACGGAAGATATTTCCTTTTTCCCCATAGCCCTCTATGGGCTTCCAAATATCCCTTTGCCAATTCCACAAGAACAGCCTTAGCGAAAGGCTGCTTGAAGGGAAAGATGTAACTCTGTGAGATGAATTCACAGAACACCGAGCAGTTTCTCAGAAAGCTTCTTTCCAGTTTTGAACGGAAGATAATTCCTTTTTCACCATAGCTCTCTATGGGCTTCCAAATATCCCTTTGCCAATTCCACAAGAACAGACTTAGCGAAAGGCTTCTTGAAGGGAAAGATGTAACTCTGTGAGATGAATTCACAGAACACAGAGCAGTTTCTCAGAAAGCTTCTTTCCAGTTTTGAACGGAAGATATTTCCTTTTTCACCATAGCCCTCTATGGGCTTCCAAATATCCCTTTGCCAATTCCACAGGAACAGCCTTAGCGAAAGGCTTCTTGAAGGAAAGATGTTACTCTGTGAGATGAATTAACAGAACACAGAGCAGTTTCTCAGAAAGCTTCTTTCCAGTTTTGAACGGAAGATATTTCCTTTTTCACCATAGCCCTCTATGGGCTTCCAAATATCCCTTTGCCAATTCCACAAGAACAGCCTTAGCGAAAGGCTGCTTGAAGGGTAACATGTAACTCTGTGAGATGAATTCACAGAACACAGAGCAGTTTCTAAGAAAGCTTCTTTCCAGTTTTTAGCGGAAGATATTTCCTTTTTCACCATAGCCCACTATGGGCTTCCAAATATCCCTTTGCCAATTCCACAAGAACAGCCTTAGCGAAAGGCTTCTTGAAGGGAGAGATGTAACACTGTGAGATGAATTAACAGAACACAGAGCAGTTTCTCAGAAAGCTTCTTTCCAGTTTTGAACGGAAGATATTTACTTTTTCACCATAGCCCTCTATGGGCTTCCAAATATCCCTTTGCCAATTCCACAAGAACAGCCTTAGCGAAAGGCTGCTTGAAGGGAAACATGTAACTCTGTGAGATGAATTCACAGAACACAGAGCAGATTCTCAGAAAGCTTCTTTCCAGTTTTGAACGGAAGATATTTCCTTTTTCACCATAGCCCTCTATGGGCTTCCAAATATCCCTTTGCCAATTCCACAAGAACAGCCTTAGCGAAAGGCTGCTTGAAGGGAAAGATGTAACTCTGTGAGATGAATTCACAGAACACAGAGCAGTTTCTCAGAAAGCTTCTTTCCAGTTTTGAATGGAAGATATTTCCTTTTTCAAGATAGCCCTCTATGGGCTTCCAAATATCCCTTTGCCAATTCCACAAGAACAGCCTTACCGAAAGGCTGCTTGAAGGGAAAGATGTAACTCTGTGAGATGAATTCACAGAACACAGAGCAGTTTCTCAGAAAGCTTCTTTCCAGTTTTGAACGGAAGATATTTCCTTTTTCCCCATAGCCCTCTATGGGCTTCCAAATATCCCTTTGCCAATTCCACAAGAACAGCCTTAGCGAAAGGCTTCTTGAAGGGAAAGATGTAACTCTGTGAGATGAATTAAGAGAACACAGAGCAGTTTCTCAGAAAGCTTCTTTCCAGTTTTCAGCGGAAGATATTTCCTTTTTCACCATAGCCCACTATGGGCTTCCAAATATCCCTTTGCCAATTCCACAAGAACAGCCTTAGCGAAAGGCTTCTTGAAGGGAAAGATGTAACTCTGTGAGATGAATTCACAGAACACAGAGCAGTTTCTCAGAAAGCTTCTTTCCAGTTTTGAACGGAAGATATTTCCTTTTTCACCATAGCCCTCTATGGGCTTCCAAATATCCCTTTGCCAATTCCACAAGAACAGCCTTAGCGAAAGGCTGATGGAAGGGAAACATGTAACTCTGTGAGATGAATTCACAGAACACAGAGCAGTTTCTCAGAAAGCTTCTTTCCAGTTTTGAACGGAAGATATTTCCTTTTTCCCCATAGCCCTCTATGGGCTTCCAAATATCCCTTTGCCAATTCCACAAGAACAGCCTTAGCGAAAGGCTGCTTGAAGGGAAAGATGTAACTCTGTGAGATGAATTCACAGAACACCGAGCAGTTTCTCAGAAAGCTTCTTTCCAGTTTTGAACGGAAGATAATTCCTTTTTCACCATAGCTCTCTATGGGCTTCCAAATATCCCTTTGCCAATTCCACAAGAACAGACTTAGCGAAAGGCTTCTTGAAGGGAAAGATGTAACTCTGTGAGATGAATTCACAGAACACAGAGCAGTTTCTCAGAAAACTTCTTTCCAGTTTTGAACGGAAGATATTTCCTTTTTCACCATAGCCCTCTATGGGCTTCCAAATATCCCTTTGCCAATTCCACAGGAACAGCCTTAGCGAAAGGCTTCTTGAAGGAAAGATGTTACTCTGTGAGATGAATTAACAGAACACAGAGCAGTTTCTCAGAAAGCTTCTTTCCAGTTTTGAACGGAAGATATTTCCTTTTTCACCATAGCCCTCTATGGGCTTCCAAATATCCCTTTGCCAATTCCACAAGAACAGCCTTAGCGAAAGGCTGCTTGAAGGGTAACATGTAACTCTGTGAGATGAATTCACAGAACACAGAGCAGTTTCTAAGAAAGCTTCTTTCCAGTTTTGAACGGAAGATATTTCCTTTTTCACCATAGCCCTCTATGGGCTTCCAAATATCCCTTTGCCAATTCCACAAGAACAGACTTAGCGAAAGGGTTCTTGAAGGGAAAGATGTAACTCTGTGAGAAGAATTCACAGAACACCGAGCAGTTTCTCAGAAAGCTTCTTTCCAGTTTTGAACGGAAGATATTTCCTTTTTCACCGTAGCCCTCTATGGGCTTCCAAATATCCCTTTGCCAATTCCACAAGAACAGCCTTAGCGAAAGGCTTCTTGAAGGGAAAGATGTAACTCTGTGAGACGAATTCACAGAACACAGAGCACTTTCTCAGAAAACTTCTTTACAGTTTTGAACGGAAGATATTTCCTTTTTCACCATAGCATTCTATGGGCTTCCAAATATCCCTTTGCCAATTCCACAAGAACAGCCTTTGCGAAAGGCTGCTTGAAGGGAAAGATGTAACTCTGTGAGATGAATTCACAGAACACAGAGCAGTTTCTCAGAAAGCTTTTTTCCAGTTTTGAATGGAAGATATTTCCTTTTTCACCATAGCCCTCTATGGGCTTCCAAATATCCCTTTGCCAATTCCACAGGAACAGCCTTAGCGAAAGGCTTCTTGAAGGAATGATGTTACTCTGTGAGATGAATTAACAGAACACAGAGCAGTTTCTCAGAAAGCTTCTTTCCAATTTTGAACGGAAGATATTTCCTTTTTCACCATAGCCCTCTATGGGCTTCCAAATATCCCTTTGCCAATTCCACAAGAACAGCCTTAGCGAAAGGCTGCTTGAAGGGTAACATGTACCTCTGTGAGATGAATTCACAGAACACAGAGCAGTTTCTATGAAAGCTTCTTTCCAGTTTTGAACGGAAGATATTTCCTTTTTCACCATAGCCCTCTATGGGCTTCCAAATATCCCTTTGCCAATTCCACAAGAACAGCCTTAGCGAAAGGGTTCTTGAAGGGAAAGATGTAACTCTGTGAGAAGAATTCACAGAACACCGAGCAGTTTCTCAGAAAGCTTCTTTCCAGTTTTGAACGGAAGATATTTCCTTTTTCACCATAGCCCTCTATGGGCTTCCAAATATCCCTTTGCCAATTCCACAAGAACAGCCTTAGCGAAAGGCTTCTTGAAGGGAAAGATGTAACTCTGTGAGACGAATTCACAGAACACAGAGCACTTTCTCAGAAAACTTCTTTACAGTTTTGAACGGAAGATATTTCCTTTTTCACCATAGCATTCTATGGGCTTCCAAATATCCCTTTGCCAATTCCACAAGAACAGCCTTTGCGAAAGGCTGCTTGAAGGGAAAGATGTAACTCTGTGAGATGAATTCACAGAACACCGAGCAGTTTCTCAGAAAGCTTTTTTCCAGTTTTGAATGGAAGATATTTCCTTTTTCACCATAGCCCTCTATGGGCTTCCAAATATCCCTTTGCCAATTCCACAAGAACAGCCTTAGCGAAAGGCTGCTTGAAGGGAAAGATGTAACTCTGTGAGATGAATTCACAGAACACAGAGCAGTTTCTCAGAAAGTTTCTTTCCAGTTTTTAACGGAAGATATTTCCTTTTTCACTGTAGCCCTCTATGGGCTTCCAAATATCCCTTTGCCAATTCCACAAGAACAGCCTTAGCGAAAGGCTTCTTGAAGGGAAAGATGTAACTCTGTGAGATGAATTCACAGAACACAGAGCAGCTTCTCAGAAAGCTTCTTTCCAGTTTTGAACGGAAGATATTTCCTTTTTCACCATAGCCCTCTATAGGCTTCCAAATATCACTTTGCCAATGCCACAAGAACAGCCTAAGCGAAAGGCTGCTTGAAGGGAAACATGTAACTCTGTGAGATGAATTCACAGAACATAGAGCAGTTTCCTAGAAAGCTTCTTTCCAGTCTTGAACGGAAGATATTTCCTTTTTCACCATAGCCTTCTATGGGCTTCCAAATATCCCTTTGACAATTCCACAAGAACAGCCTTAGCGAAAGGCTTGTTGAAGGGAAAGATGTAACTCTGTGAGATGAATTAACAGAACACAGAGCAGTTTCTCAGAAAGCTTCTTTCCAGTTTTGAACGGAAGATATTTCCTTTTTCCCTATAGCCCTCTATGGGCTTCCAAATATCCCTTTGCCAATTCCACAAGAACAGCCTCAGCGAAAGGCTGCCTGAAGGGAAAGATGTAACTCTGTGAGATGAATTTACAGAACACAGAGCAGTTTCTCAGAAAGCTTCTTTCCAGTTTTGAACGGAAGATATTTCCTTTTTCACCATAGCCCTCTATCGGCTTCCAAATATCAATTTGCCAATTCCAACAAGAACAGCCTTAGCGAAAGGCTGCTTGAAGGGAAAGATGTAACTCTGTGAGATGAATTAACAGAACACAGAGCAGTTTCTCAGAAAGCTTCTTTCCAGTTTTTAACGGAAGATATTTCCTTTTTCACTGTAGCCCTCTATGGGCTTCCAAATATCCCTTTGCCAATTCCACAAGAACAGCCTTAGGGAAAGGCTGCTTGAAGGGAATCATGTAACTCTGTGATATGAATTCACAGAACACAGAGCAGTTTCTCAGAAAGCTTCTTTTCAGTTTTGAACGGAAGATATTTCCTTTTTCTCCATAGCCCTCTATGGGCTTCCAAATATCCCTTTGCCAATTCCACAAGAACAGCCTTAGCGAAAGGCTTCTTGAAGGGAAAGATGTAACTCTGTGAGATGAATTCACAGAACACACAGCAGTTTCTCAGAAAGCTTCTTTCCAGTTTTGAACGGAAGATATTTCCTTTTTCCCCATAGAGCTCTATGGGCTTCCAAATATCCCTTTGCCAATTCCACATGAACAGCCTTAGCGAAAGGCTGCTTGAAGGGAAAGATGTAACTCTGTGAGATGAATTCACAGAACACAGAGCAGTTTCTCAGAAAGCTTCTTTCCAGTTTTGAACGGAAGATATTTCCTTTTTCCCTATAGCCCTCTATGGGCTTCCAAATATCCTTTTGCCAATTCCACAAGAACAGCCTTAGCGAAAGGCTGCTTGAAGGGAAAGATGTAACTCTGTGAGATGAATTCACAGACACAGAGCAGTTTCTCTGAAAGCTTCTTTCCAGTTTTGAACGGAAGATATTTCCTTTTTCACCATAGCCCTCTATGGGCTTCCAAATATCCCTTTGCCAATTTCACAAGAACAGCCTTAGCGAAAAGCTTCTTGAAGGGAAAGATGTAACTCTGTGAGATGAATTCACAGAACACAGAGCAGTTTCTCAGAAAGCTTCTTTCCAGTTTTGAACGGAAGATATTTCCTTTTTCCCTATAGCCCTCTATGGGCTTCCAAATATCCCTTTGCCAATTCCACAAGAACAGCCTTAGCGAAAGGCAGCTTGAAGGGAAAGATGTAGCTCTGTGAGGTGAATTCACAGAACACAGAGCAGTTTCTCAGAAAGCTTCTTTCCAGTTTTGAACGGAAGATATTTCCTTTTTCACCATAGCCCTCTATGGGCTTCCAAATATCCCTTTGCCAATTCCACAAGAACAGCCTTAGCGAAAGGCTTCTTGATGGGAAAGATGTAACCCTGTGAGATGAATTCACAGAACACAGAGCAGTTTCTCAGAAAGCTTCTTTCCAGTTTTGAACGGAAGATATTTCCTTTTTCACCATCGGCCTCTATGGGCTTCCAAATATCCCTTTGCCAATTCCAAAAGAACAGCCTTAGCGAAAGGCTTCTTGAAGGGAAAGATGTAACTCTGTGAGATGAATTCACAGAACACAGAGCAGTTTCTCAGAAAGCTTCTTTCCAGTTTTGAACGGAAGATATTTCCTTTTTCACCATAGCCCTCTATGGGCTTCCAAATACCCTTTGCCAATTCCACAAGAACAGCCTTAGCGAAAGGCTTATTGAAGGGAAAGATGTAACTCTGTGAGATGAATTCACAGAACACAGAGCAGTTTCTCAGAAAGCTTCTTTCCAGTTTTGAACGGAAGATATTTCCTTTTTTACCATAGCCCTCTATGGGCTTCCAAATATCCCTTTGCCAATTCCACAAGAACAGCCTTAGCGAAAGGCTTCTTGAAGGGAAAGATGTAACTCTGTGAGATGAATTCACAGAACACAGAGCAGTTTCTCAGAAAGCTTCTTTCCAGTTTTGAACGGAAGATATTTCCTTTTTCACTATAGTCCTCTATGGGCTTCCAAATATCCCTTTGCCAATTCCACCAGAACAGCCTTAGCGAAAGGCTTCTTGAAGGGAAAGATGTAACTCTGTGAGATGAATTCACAGAACACAGAGCAGTTTCTCAGAAAGCTTCTTTCCAGTTTTGAACGGAAGATATTTCCTTTTTCACCATAGCCCTCTATGGGCTTCCAAATATCCCTTTGCCAATTCCACAGGAACAGCCTTAGCGAAAGGCTTCTTGAAGGAAAGATGTTACTCTGTGAGATGAATTAACAGAACACAGAGCAGTTTCTCAGAAAGCTTCTTTCCAGTTTTGAACGGAAGATATTTCCTTTTTCACCATAGCCCTCTAGGGGTTCCAAATATCCCTTTGCCAATTCCACAAGAACAGCCTTAGCGAAAGGCTGCTTGAAGGGTAACATGTAACTCTGTGAGATGAATTCACAGAACACAGAGCAGTTTCTAAGAAAGCTTCTTTCCAGTTTTGAACGGAAGATATTTCCTTTTTCACCATAGCCCTCTATGGGCTTCCAAATATCCCTTTGCCAATTCCACAAGAACAGCCTTAGCGAAAGGCTTCTTGAAGGGAAAGATGTAACTCTGTGAGATGAATTCACAGAACACCGAGCAGTTTCTCAGAAAGCTTCTTTCCAGTTTTGAACGGAAGATATTTCCTTTTTCACCATAGCCCTCTATGGGCTTCCAAATATCCCTTTGCCAATTCCACAAGAACAGCCTTAGCGAAAGGCTTCTTGAAGGGAAAGATGTAACTTTGTGAGACGAATTCACAGAACACAGAGCAGTTTCTCAGAAACCTTCTTTCCAGTTTTGAACGGAAGATATTTCCTTTTTCACCATAGACCTCTATGGGCTTCCAAATATCCCTTTGCCAATTCCACAAGAACAGCCTTAGCGAAAGGCTGCTTGAAGGGTAACATGTAACTCTGTGAGATGAATTCACAGAACACAGAGCAGTTTCTAAGAAAGCTTCTTTCCAGTTTTGAACGGAAGATATTTCCTTTTTCACCATAGCCCTCTATGGGCTTCCAAATATCCCTTTGCCAATTCCACAAGAACAGCCTTAGCGAAAGGCTTCTTGAAGGGAAAGATGTAACTCTGTGAGATGAATTCACAGAACACCGAGCAGTTTCTCAGAAAGCTTCTTTCCAGTTTTGAACGGCAGATATTTCCTTTTTCACCATAGCCCTCTATGGGCTTCCAAATATCCCTTTGCCAATTCCACAAGAACAGCCTTAGCCAAAGGCTTCTTGAAGGGAAAGATGTAACTCTGTGAGACGAATTCCCAGAACACAGAGCACTTTCTCAGAAAACTTCTTTACAGTTTTGAACGGAAGATATTTCCTTTTTCACCATAGCATTCTATGGGCTTCCAAATATCCCTTTGCCAATTCCACAAGAACAGCCTTTGCGAAAGGCTGCTTGAAGGGAAAGATGTAACTCTGTGAGATGAATTCATAGAACACAGAGCAGTTTCTCAGAAAGCTTTTTTCCAGTTTTGAATGGAAGATATTTCCTTTTTCACCATAGCCCTCTATGGGCTTCCAAATATCCCTTTGCCAATTCCACAAGAACAGCCTTAGCGAAAGGCTGCTTGAAGGGAAAGATGTAACTCTGTGAGATGAATTCACAGAACACAGAGCAGTTTCTCAGAAAGCTTCTTTCCGGTTTTGAACGGAAGATATTTCCTTTTTCACTATAGTCCTCTATGGGCTTCCAAATATCCCTTTGCCAATTCCACCAGAACAGCCTTAGCGAAAGGCTTCTTGAAGGGAAAGATGTAACTCTGTGAGATGAATTAAGAGAACACAGAGCAGTTTCTCAGAAATCTTCTTTCCAGTTTTCAGCGGAGGATATTTCCTTTTTCACCATAGCCCTCTATGGGCTTCCAAATATCCCTTTGCCAATTCCACAAGAACAGCCTTAGCGAAAGGCTTCTTGAAGGGAAAGATGTAACTCTGTGAGATGAATTCACAGAACACAGAGCAGCTTCTCAGAAAGCTTCTTTCCAGTTTGAACGGAAGATATTTCCTTTTTCACCATAGCCCTCTATAGGCTTCCAAATATCACTTTGCCAATGCCACAAGAACAGCCTTAGCGAAAGGCTGCTTGAAGGGAAACATGTAACTCTGTGAGATGAATTCACAGAACATAGAGCAGTTTCTCAGAAAGCTTCTTTCCAGTTTTGAACGGAAGATATTTCCTTTTTCACCATAGCCCTCTATGGGCTTCCAAATATCCCTTTGCCAATTCCACAAGAACAGCCTTAGCGAAAGGCTTGTTGAAGGGAAAGATGTAACTCTGTGAGATGAATTAACAGAACACAGAGCAGTTTCTCAGAAAGCTTCTTTCCAGTTTTGAACGGAAGATATTTCCTTTTTTCCTATAGCCCTCTATGGGCTTCCAAATATCCCTTTGCCAATTCCACAAGAACAGCCTTAGCGAAAGGCTGCCTGAAGGGAAAGATGTAACTCTGTGAGATGAATTTACAGAACACAGAGCAGTTTCTCAGAAAGCTTCTTTCCAGTTTTGAACGGAAGATATTTCATTTTTCACCATAGCCCTCTATGGGCTTCCAAATATCCCTTTGCCAATTCCACAAGAACAGCCTTAGCGAAAGGCTGCTTGAAGGGAAAGATGTAACTCTGTGAGATGAATGTACAGAACACAGAGCAGTTTCTCAGAAAGCTTCTTTCCAGTTTTTAACGGAAGATATTTCCTTTTTCACTGTAGCCCTCTATGGGCTTCCAAATATCCCTTTGCCAATTCCACAAGAACAGCCTTAGGGAAAGGCTGCTTTAAGGGAAACATGTAACTCTGTGATATGAATTCACAGAACACAGAGCAGTTTCTCAGAAAGCTTCTTTCCAGTTTTGAACGGAAGATATTTCCTTTTTCTCCATAGCCCTCTATGGGCTTCCAAATATCCCTTTGCCAATTCCACAAGAACAGCCTCAGCGAAAGGCTTCTTGAAGGGAAAGATGTAACTCTGTGAGATGAATTCACAGAACACAGAGCAGTTTCTCAGAAAGCTTCTTTCCAGTTTTCAGCGGAAGATATTTCCTTTTTAACCATAGCCCACTATGAGCTTCCAAATATCCCTTTGCCAATTCCACAAGAACAGCCTTAGCGAAAGGCTTCTTGAAGGGAAAGATGTAACTCTGTGAGATGAATTCACAGAACACAGAGCCGCTTCTCAGAAAGCTTCTTTCCGGTTTTGATCGGAAGATATTTCCTTTTTCACCATAGCCCTCTATGGGCTTCCAAATATCCCTTTGCCAATTCCACAAGAACAGCCTTAGCGAAAGGCTGATGGAAGGGAAACATGTAACTCTGTGAGATGAATTCACAGAACACAGAGCAGTTTCTCAGAAAGCTTCTTTCCAGTTTTGAACGGAAGATATTTCCTTTTTCACCATAGCCCTCTATGGGCTTCCAAATATCCCTTTGCCAATTCCACAAGAACAGCCTTAGCGAAAGGCTTCTTGAAGGGAAAGATGTAACTCTGTGAGATGAATTCACAGAACACAGAGCAGTTTCTCAGAAAGCTTCTTTCCGGTTTTGAACGGAAGATATTTCCTTTTTCACTATAGTCCTCTATGGGCTTCCAAATATCCCTTTGCCAATTCCACCAGAACAGCCTTAGCGAAAGGCTTCTTGAAGGGAAAGATGTAACTCTGTGAGATGAATTCACAGAACACCGAGCAGTTTCTCAGAAAGCTTCTTTCCAGTTTTGAACGGAAGATATTTCCTTTTTCACCATAGCCCTCTATGGGCTTCCAAATATACCTTTGCCAATTCCACAAGAACAGCCTTAGCGAAAGGCTTCTTGAAGGGAAAGATGTAACTCTGTGAGACGAATTCACAGAACACAGAGCACTTTCTCAGAAAACTTCTTTACAGTTTTGAACGGAAGATATTTCCTTTTTCACCATAGCATTCTATGGGCTTCCAAATATCCCTTTGCCAATTCCACAAGAACAGCCTTTGCGAAAGGCTGCTTGAAGGGAAAGATGTAACTCTGTGAGATGAATTCACAGAACACAGAGCAGTTTCTCAGAAAGCTTTTTTCCAGTTTTGAATGGAAGATATTTCCTTTTTCACCATAGCCCTCTATGGGCTTCCAAATATCCCTTTGCCAATTCCACAAGAACAGCCTTAGCGAAAGGCTGCTTGAAGGGAAAGATGTAACTCTGTGAGATGAATTCACAGAACACAGAGCAGTTTCTCAGAAAGCTTCTTTCCAGTTTTTAACGGAAGATATTTCCTTTTTCACTGTAGCCCTCTATGGGCTTCCAAATATCCCTTTGCCAATTCCACAAGAACAGCCTTAGCGAAAGGGTTCTTGAAGGGAAAGATGTAACTCTGTGAGATGAATTCACAGAACACAGAGCAGCTTCTCAGAAAGCTTCTTTCCAGTTTTGAACGGAAGATATTTCCTTTTTCACCATAGCCCTCTATAGGCTTGCAAATATCACTTTGCCAATGCCACAAGAACAGCCTTAGCGAAAGGCTGCTTGAAGGGAAACATGTAACTCTGTGAGATGAATTCACAGAACATAGAGCAGTTTCTCAGAAAGCTTCTTTCCAGTTTTGAACGGAAGATATTTCCTTTTTCACCATAGCCCTCTATGGGCTTCCAAATATCCCTTTGACAATTCCACAAGAACAGCCTTAGCGAAAGGCTTGTTGAAGGGAAAGATGTAACTCTGTGAGATGAATTCACAGAACACAGAGCAGTTTCTCAGAAAGCTTCTTTCCAGTTTTGAACGGAAGATATTTCCTTTTTCCCTATAGCCCTCTATGGGCTTCCAAATATCCCTTTGCCAATTCCACAAGAACAGCCTTAGCGAAAGGCTGCCTGAAGGGAAAGATGTAACTCTGTGAGATGAATTTACAGAACACAGAGCAGTTTCTCAGAAAGCTTCTTTCCAGTTTTGAACGGAAGATATTTCCTTTTTCACCATAGCCCTCTATGAGCTTCCAAATATCCCTTTGCCAATTCCACAAGAACAGCCTTAGCGAAAGGCTGCTTGAAGGGAAAGATGTAACTCTGTGAGATGAATTAAGAGAACACAGAGTAGTTTCTTAGAAAGCTTCTTTCCAGTTTTTAACGGAAGATATTTCCTTTTTCACTGTAGCCCTCTATGGGCTTCCAAATATCCCTTTGCCAATTCCACAAGAACAGCCTTAGGGAAAGGCTGCTTTAAGGGAAACATGTAACTCTGTGATATGAATTCACAGAACACAGAGCAGTTTCTCAGAAAGCTTCTTTCCAGTTTTGAACGGAAGATATTTCCTTTTTCTCCATAGCCCTCTATGGGCTTCCAAATATCCCTTTGCCAATTCCACAAGAACAGCCTTAGCGAAAGGCTTCTTGAAGGGAAAGATGTAACTCTGTGAGATGAATTCACAGAACACAGAGCAGTTTCTCAGAAAGCTTCTTTCCAGTTTTCAGCGGAAGATATTTCCTTTTTAACCATAGCCCACTATGAGCTTCCAAATATCCCTTTGCCAATTCCACAAGAACAGCCTTAGCGAAAGGCTTCTTGAAGGGAAAGATGTAACTCTGTGAGATGAATTCACAGAACACAGAGCCGCTTCTCAGAAAGCTTCTTTCCGGTTTTAATCGGAAGATATTTCCTTTTTCACCATAGCCCTCTATGGGCTTCCAAATATCCCTTTGCCAATTCCACAAGAACAGCCTTAGCGAAAGGCTGATGGAAGGGAAACATGTAACTCTGTGAGATGAATTCACAGAACACAGAGCAGTTTCTCAGAAAGCTTCTTTCCAGTTTTGAACGGAAGATATTTCCTTTTTCACCATAGCCCTCTATGGGCTTCCAAATATCCCTTTGCCAATTCCACAAGAACAGCCTTAGCGAAAGGCTTCTTGAAGGGAAAGATGTAACTCTGTGAGATGAATTCACAGAACACAGAGCAGTTTCTCAGAAAGCTTCTTTCCGGTTTTGAACGGAAGATATTTCCTTTTTCACTATAGTCCTCTATGGGCTTCCAAATATCCCTTTGCCAATTCCACCAGAAGAGCCTTAGCGAAAGGCTTCTTGAAGGGAAAGATGTAACTCTGTGAGATGAATTCACAGAACACAGAGCAGTTTCTGAGAAAGCTTCTTTCCAGTTTTTAACGGAAGATATTTCCTTTTTCACCTTAGCCCTCTATGGGCTTCCAAATATCCCTTTGCCAATTCCACAAGAACAGCCTTAGCGAAAGGGTTCTTGAAGGGAAAGATGTAACTCTGTGAGAAGAATTCACAGAACACCGAGCAGTTTCTCAGAAAGCTTCTTTCCAGTTTTGAACGGAAGATATTTCCTTTTTCACCATAGCCCTCTATGGGCTTCCAAATATCCCTTTGCCAATTCCACAAGAACAGCCTTAGCGAAAGGCTTCTTGAAGGGAAAGATGTAACTCTGTGAGACGAATTCACAGAACACAGAGCACTTTCTCAGAAAACTTCTTTACAGTTTTGAACGGAAGATATTTCCTTTTTCACCATAGCATTCTATGGGCTTCCAAATATCCCTTTGCCAATTCCACAAGAACAGCCTTTGCGAAAGGCTGCTTGAAGGGAAAGATGTAACTCTGTGAGTTGAATTCACAGAACACAGAGCAGTTTCTCAGAAAGCTTTTTTCCAGTTTTGAATGGAAGATATTTCCTTTTTCACCATAGCCCTCTATGGGCTTCCAAATATCCCTTTGCCAATTCCACAAGAACAGCCTTAGCGAAAGGCTGCTTGAAGGGAAAGATGTAACTCTGTGAGATGAATTCACAGAACACAGAGCAGTTTCTCAGAAAGATTCTTTCCAGTTTTGAACGGAAGATATTTCCTTTTTCACCATAGCCCTCTATGGGCTTCCAAATATCCCTTTGCCAATTCCACAAGAACAGCCTTAGCGAAAGGCTGCTTGAAGGGAAAGATTTAACTCTGTGAGATGAATTCACAGAACACAGAGCAGTTTCTCAGAAAGCTTCTTTCCAGTTTTTAACGGAAGATATTTCCTTTTTCACTGTAGCCCTCTATGGGCTTCCAAATATCCCTTTGCCTATTCCACAAGAACAGCCTTAGCGAAAGGCTTCTTGAAGGGAAAGATGTAACTCTGTGATATGAATTCACAGAACACAGAGCAGTTTCTCAGAAAGCTTCTTTCCAGTTTTGAACGGAAGATATTTCCTTTCTCCCCATAGCCCTCTATGGGCTTCCAAATATCCCTTTGCCAATTCCACAAGAACAGACTTAGCGAAAGGCTTCTTGAAGGGAAAGATGTAACTCTGTGAGATGAATTAAGAGAACACAGAGCAGTTTCTCAGAAAGCTTCTTTCCAGTTTTCAGCGGAGGATATTTCCTTTTTCACCATAGCCCTCTATTCGCTTCCAAATATCCCTTTGCCAATTCCACAAGAACAGCCTTAGCGAAAGGCTTCTTGAAGGGAAAGATGTAACTCTGTGAGATGAATTCACAGAACACAGAGCAGCTTCTCAGAAAGCTTCTTTGCAGTTTGAACGGAAGATATTTCCTTTTTCACCATAGCCCTCTATAGGCTTCCAAATATCACTTTGCCAATGCCACAAGAACAGCCTTAGCGAAAGGCTGCTTGAAGGGAAACATGTAACTCTGTGAGATGAATTCACAGAACATAGAGCAGTTTCTCAGAAAGCTTCTTTCCAGTTTTGAACGGAAGATATTTCCTTTTTCACCATAGCCCTCTATGGGCTTCCAAATATCCCTTTGACAATTCCACAAGAACAGCCTTAGCGAAAGGCTTGTTGAAGGGAAAGATGTAACTCTGTGAGATGAATTCACAGAACACAGAGCAGTTTCTCAGAAAGCTTCTTTCCAGTTTTGAACGGAAGATATTTCCTTTTTCCCTATAGCCCTCTATGTGCTTCCAAATATCCCTTTGCCAATTCCACAAGAACAGCCTTAGCGAAAGGCTGCCTGAAGGGAAAGATGTAACTCTGTGAGATGAATTTACAGAACACAGAGCAGTTTCTCAGAAAGCTTCTTTCCAGTTTTGAACGGAAGATATTTCATTTTTCACCATAGCCCTCTATGGGCTTCCAAATATCCCTTTGCCAATTCCACAAGAACAGCCTTAGCGAAAGGCTGCTTGAAGGGAAAGATGTAACTCTGTGAGATGAATTAACAGAACACAGAGCAGTTTCTCAGAAAGCTTCTTTCCAGTTTTTAACGGAAGATATTTCCTTTTTCACTGTAGCCCTCTATGGGCTTCCAAATATCCCTTTGCCAATTCCACAAGAACAGCCTTAGGGAAAGGCTGCTTTAAGGGAAACATGTAACTCTGTGATATGAATTCACAGAACACAGAGCAGTTTCTCAGAAAGCTTCTTTCCAGTTTTGAACGGAAGATATTTCCTTTTTCTCCATAGCCCTCTATGGGCTTCCAAATATCCCTTTGCCAATTCCACAAGAACAGCCTTAGCGAAAGGCTGCTTGAAGGGAAAGATGTAACTCTGTGAGATGAATTCACAGAACACTGAGTAGTTTCTCAGAAAGCTTCTTTCCAGTTTTCAGCGGAAGATATTTCCTTTTTAACCATAGCCCACTATGAGCTTCCAAATATCCCTTTGCCAATTCCACAAGAACAGCCTTAGCGAAAGACTTCTTGAAGGGAAAGATGTAACTCTGTGAGATGAATTCACAGAACACAGAGCCGCTTCTCAGAAAGCTTCTTTCCGGTTTTGAAAGGAAGATATTTCCTTTTTCACCATAGCCCTCTATGGGCTTCCAAATATCCCTTTGCTAATTCCACAAGAACAGCCTTAGCGAAAGGCTGATGGAAGGGAAACATGTAACTCTGTGAGATGAATTCACAGAACACAGAGCAGTTTCTCAGAAAGCTTCTTTCCAGTTTTGAACGGAAGATATTTCCTTTTTCACCATAGCCCTCTATGGGCTTCCAAATATCCCTTTGCCAATTCCACAAGAACAGCCTTAGCGAAAGGCTTCTTGAAGGGAAAGATGTAACTCTGTGAGATGAATTCACAGAACACAGAGCAGTTTCTCAGAAAGCTTCTTTCCGGTTTTGAACGGAAGATATTTCCTTTTTCACTATAGTCCTCTATGGGCTTCCAAATATCCCTTTGCCAATTCCACCAGAACAGCCTTAGCGAAAGGCTTCTTGAAGGGGAAGATGTAACTCTGTGAGATGAATTCACAGAACACAGAGCAGTTGCTCAGAAAGCTTCTTTCCAGTTTTGAACGGAAGATATTTCCTTTTTCACCATAGCCCTCTATGGGCTTCAAAATATCCCTTTGCCAATTCCACAGGAACAGCCTTAGCGAAAGGCTTCTTGAAGGAAAGATGTTACTCTGTGAGATGAATTAACAGAACACAGAGCAGTTTCTCAGAAAGCTTCTTTCCAGTTTTGAACGGAAGATATTTCCTTTTTCACCATAGCCCTCTATGGGCTTCCAAATATCCCTTTGCCAATTCCACAAGAACAGCCTTAGCGAAAGGCTGCTTGAAGGGTAACATGTAACTCTGTGAGATGAATTCACAGAACACAGAGCAGTTTCTAAGAAAGCTTCTTTCCAGTTTTGAACGGAAGATATTTCCTTTTTCACCATAGCCCTCTATGGGCTTCCAAATATCCCTTTGCCAATTCCACAAGAACAGCCTTAGCGAAAGGGTTCTTGAAGGGAAAGATGTAACTCTGTGAGAAGAATTCACAGAACACCGAGCAGTTTCTCAGAAAGCTTCTTTCCAGTTTTGAACGGAAGATATTTCCTTTTTAACCATAGCCCACTATGAGCTTCCAAATATCCCTTTGCCAATTCCACAAGAACAGCCTTAGCGAAAGGCTTCTTGAAGGGAAAGATGTAACTCTGTGAGATGAATTCACAGAACACAGAGCCGCTTCTCAGAAAGCTTCTTTCCGGTTTTGATCGGAAGATATTTCCTTTTTCACCATAGCCCTCTATGGGCTTCCAAATATCAATTTGCCAATTCCACAAGAACAGCCTTAGCGAAAGGCTGATGGAAGGGAAACATGTAACTCTGTGAGATGAATTCACAGAACACAGAGCAGTTTCTCAGAAAGCTTCTTTCCAGTTTTGAACGGAAGATATTTCCTTTTTCACCATAGCCCTCTATGGGCTTCCAAATATCCCTTTGCCAATTCCACAAGAACAGCCTTAGCGAAAGGCTTCTTGAAGGGAAAGATGTAACTCTGTGAGATGAATTCACAGAACACAGAGCAGTTTCTCAGAAAGCTTCTTTCCGGTTTTGAACGGAAGATATTTCCTTTTTCACTATAGTCCTCTATGGGCTTCCAAATATCCCTTTGCCAATTCCACCAGAACAGCCTTAGCGAAAGGCTTCTTGAAGGGAAAGATGTAACTCTGTGAGATGAATTCACAGAACACAGAGCAGTTTCTCAGAAAGCTTCTTTCCAGTTTTGAACGGAAGATATTTCCTTTTTCACCATAGCCCTCTATGGGCTTCCAAATATCCCTTTGCCAATTCCACAAGAACAGCCTTAGCGAAAGACTGCTTGAAGGGTAACATGTAACTCTGTGAGATGAATTCTCAGAACACATAGCAGTTTCTAAGAAAGCTTCTTTCCAGTTTTGAACGGAAGATATTTCCTTTTTCACCATAGCCCTCTATGGGCTTCCAAATATCCCTTTGCCAATTCCACAAGAACAGCCTTAGCGAAAGGGTTCTTGAAGGGAAAGATGTAACTCTGTGAGAAGAATTCACAGAACACCGAGCAGTTTCTCAGAAAGCTTCTTTCCAGTTTTGAACGGAAGATATTTCCTTTTTCACCATAGCCCTCTATGGGCTTCCAAATATCCCTTTGCCAATTCCACAAGAACAGCCTTAGCGAAAGGCTTCTTGAAGGGAAAGATGTAACTCTGTGAGACGAATTCACAGAACACAGAGCACTTTCTCAGAAAACTTCTTTACAGTTTTGAACGGAAGATATTTCCTTTTTCACCATAGCATACTATGGGCTTCCAAATATCCCTTTGCCAATTCCACAAGAACAGCCTTTGCGAAAGGCTGCTTGAAGGGAAAGATGTAACTCTGTGAGATGAATTCACAGAACACAGAGCAGTTTCTCAGAAAGCTTTTTTACAGTTTTGAATGGAAGATATTTCCTTTTTCACCATAGCCCTCTATGGGCTTCCAAATATCCCTTTGCCAATTCCACAAGAACAGCCTTAGCGAAAGGCTGCTTGAAGGGAAAGATGTAACTCTGTGAGATGAATTCACAGAACACAGAGCAGTTTCTCAGAAAGCTTCTTTCCAGTTTTTAACGGAAGATATTTCCTTTTTCACTGTAGCCCTCTATGGGCTTCCAGATATCCCTTTGCCAATTCCACAAGAACAGCCTTAGCGAAAGGGTTCTTGAAGGGAAAGATGTAACTCTGTGAGATGAATTCACAGAACACAGAGCAGCTTCTCAGAAACCTTCTTTCCAGTTTTGATCGGAAGATATCTCCTTTTTCACCATAGCCCTCTATAGGCTTCCAAATATCACTTTGCCAATGCCACAAGAACAGCCTTAGCGAAAGGCTGCTTGAAGGGAAACATGTAACTCTGTGAGATGAATTCACAGAACATAGAGCAGTTTCTCAGAAAGCTTCTTTCCAGTTTTGAACGGAAGATATTTCCTTTTTCACCATAGCCCTCTATGGGCTTCCAAATATCCCTTTGACAATTCCACAAGAACAGCCTTAGCGAAAGGCTGCTTGAAGGGTAACATGTAACTCTGTGAGATGAATTAACAGAACACAGAGCAGTTTCTCAGAAAGCTTCTTTCCAGTTTTGAACGGAAGATATTTCCTTTTTCACCATAGCCCTCTATGGGCTTCCAAATATCCCTTTGCCAATTGAACAAGAACAGCCTTAGCGAAAGGCTGCCTGAAGGGAAAGATGTAACTCTGTGAGATGAATTTACAGAACACAGAGCAGTTTCTCAGAAAGCTTCTTTCCAGTTTTGAACGGAAGATATTTCCTTTTTCACCATAGCCCTCTATGGGCTTCCAAATATCCCTTTGCCAATTCCACAAGAACAGCCTTAGCGAAAGGCTGCTTGAAGGGAAAGATGTAACTCTGTGAGATGAATTAACAGAACACAGAGCAGTTTCTCAGAAAGCTTCTTTCCAGTTTTTAACGGAAGATATTTCCTTTTTCACTGTAGCCCTCTATGGGCTTCCAAATATCCCTTTGCCAATTCCACAAGAACAGCCTTAGGGAAAGGCTGCTTTAAGGGAAACATGTAACTCTGTGATATGAATTCACAGAACACAGAGCAGTTTCTTAGAAAGCTTCTTTCCAGTTTTGAACGGAAGATATTTCCTTTTTCTCCATAGCCCTCTATGGGCTTCCAAATATCCCTTTGCCAATTCCACAAGAACAGCCTTAGCGAAAGGCTGCTTGAAGGGAAAGATGTAACTCTGTGAGATGAATTCACAGAACACAGAGCAGTTTCTCAGAAAGCTTCTTTCCAGTTTTCAGCGGAAGATATTTCCTTTTTAACCATAGCCCACTATGAGCTTCCAAATATCCCTTTGCCAATTCCACAAGAACAGCCTTAGCGAAAGGCTTCTTGAAGGGAAAGATGTAACTCTGTGAGATGAATTCACAGAACACAGAGCCGCTTCTCAGAAAGCTTCTTTCCGGTTTTGATCGGAATATATTTCCTTTTTCACCATAGCCCTCTATGGGCTTCCAAATATCCCTTTGCCAATTCCACAAGAACAGCCTTAGCGAAAGGCTGAAGGAAGGGAAACATGTAATCTGTGAGATGAATTCACAGAACACAGAGCAGTTTCTCAGAAAGCTTCTTTCCAGTTTTGAACGGAAGATATTTCCTTTTTCACCATAGCCCTCTATGGGCTTCCAAATATCCCTTTGCCAATTCCACAAGAACAGCCTTAGCGAAAGGCTTCTTGAAGGGAAAGATGTAACTCTGTGAGATGAATTCACAGAACACAGAGCAGTTTCTCAGAAAGCTTCTTTCCGGTTTTGAACGGAAGATATTTCCTTTTTCACTATAGTCCTCTATGGGCTTCCAAATATCCCTTTGCCAATTCCACCAGAACAGCCTTAGCGAAAGGCTTCTTGAAGGGAAAGATGTAACTCTGTGAGATGAATTCACAGAACACAGAGCAGTTTCTCAGAAAGCTTCTTTCCAGTTTTGAACGGAAGATATTTCCTTTTTCACCATAGCCCTCTATGGGCTTCCAAATATCCCTTTGCCAATTACACAAGAACAGCCTTAGCGAAAGGGTTCTTGAAGGGAAAGATGTAACTCTGTGAGAAAAATTCACAGAACACCGAGCAGTTTCTCAGAAAGCTTCTTTCCAGTTTTGAACGGAAGATATTTCCTTTTTCACCATAGCCCTCTATGGGCTTCCAAATATCCCTTTGCCAATTCCACAAGAACAGCCTTAGCGAAAGGCTTCTTGAAGGGAAAGATGTAACTCTGTGAGACGAATTCACAGAACACAGAGCACTTTCTCAGAAAACTTCTTTACAGTTTTGAACGGAAGATATTTCCTTTTTCACCATAGCATTCTATGGGCTTCCAAATATCCCTTTGCCAATTCCACAAGAACAGCCTTTGCGAAAGGCTGCTTGAAGGGAAAGATGTAACTCTGTGAGTTGAATTCACAGACACAGAGCAGTTTCTCAGAAAGCTTCTTTCCAGTTTTGAACGGAAGATATTTCCTTTTTCACCATAGCCCTCTATGGGCTTCCAAATATCCCTTTGCCAATTTCACAAGAACAGCCTTAGCGAAAAGCTTCTTGAAGGGAAAGATGTAACTCTGTGAGATGAATTCACAGAACACAGAGCAGTTTCTCAGAAAGCTTCTTTCCAGTTTTGAACGGAAGATATTTCCTTTTTCCCTATAGCCCTCCATGGGCTTCCAAATATCCCTTTGCCAATTCCACAAGAACAGCCTTAGCGAAAGGCAGCTTGAAGGGAAAGATGTAGCTCTGTGAGGTGAATTCACAGAACACAGAGCAGTTTCTCAGAAAGCTTCTTTCCAGTTTTGAACGGAAGATATTTCCTTTTTCACCATAGCCCTCTATGGGCTTCCAAATATCCCTTTGCCAATTCCACAAGAACAGCCTTAGCGAAAGGCTTCTTGAAGGGAAAGATGTAATCCTGTGAGATGAATTCACAGAACACAGAGCAGTTTCTCAGAAAGCTTCTTTCCAGTTTTGAACGGAAGATATTTCCTTTTTCACCATCGGCCTCTATGGGCTTCCAAATATCCCTTTGCCAATTCCAAAAGAACAGCCTTAGCGAAAGGCTTCTTGAAGGGAAAGATGTAACTCTGTGAGATGAATTCACAGAACACAGAGCAGTTTCTCAGAAAGCTTCTTTCCAGTTTTGAACGGAAGATATTTCCTTTTTCACCATAGCCCTCTATGGGCTTCCAAATATCCATTTGCCAATTCCACAAGAACAGCCTTAGGGAAAGGCTTCTTGAAGGGAACCATATAACTCTGTGAGATGAATTCACAGAACACAGAGCAGTTCCTCAGAAAGATTCTTTCCAGTTTTGAACGGAAGATATTTCCTTTTTCACCATAGCCCTCTATGGGCTTCCAAATATCCCTTTGCCAATTCCACAAGAACAGCCTTAGCGAAAGGCTTCTTGAAGGGAAAGATGTAACACTGTGAGATGAATTCACCGAACAAAGAGCAGTTTCTCAGAAAGCTTCTTTCCAGTTTTCAACGGAAGATATTTCCTTTTTTCCTATAGCCCTCTATGGGCTTCCAAATATCCCTTTGCCAATTCCACAAGAACAGCCTTAGCGAAAGGCTGCTTGAAGGGAAAGATGTAACTCTGTGAGATGAATTCACAGAACACAGAGCAGTTTCTCAGAAAGCTTCTTTCCAGTTTTGAACGGAAGATAATTCCTTTTTCACCATAGCCCTCTATGGGCTTCCAAATATCCCTTTGCCAATTCCACAAGAACAGACTTAGCGAAAGGCTTCTTGAAGGGAAAGATGTAACTCTGTGAGATGAATTCACAGAACACAGAGCAGCTTCTCAGAAAGCTTCTTTCCAGTTTTGAACGGAAGATATTTCCTTTTTCCCCATAGCCCTCTATGGGCTTCCAAATATCCCTTTGCCAATTTAACAAGAACAGCCTTAGCGAAAAGCTTCTTGAAGGGAAAGATGTAACTCTGTGAGATGAATTCACGGAACACAGAGCAGTTTCTCAGAAAGCTTCTTTCCAGTTTTGAACGGAAGATATTTCCTTTTTCCCAATAGCCCACTATGGGCTTCCAAATATCCCTTTGCCAATTCCACAAGAACAGCCTTAGCGAAAGGCTGCTTGAAGGGAAAGATGTAACTCTGTGAGATGAATTCACAGAACACAGGGCAGTTTCTCAGAAAGCTTCTTTCCAGTTTTGAACGGAAGATATTTCCTTTTTCACCATAGCCCTCTATGGGCTTCCAAATATCCCTTTGCCAATTTCACAAGAACAGCCTTAGCGAAAAGCTTCTTGAAGGGAAAGATGTAACTCTGTGAGATGAATTCACAGAACACAGAGCAGTTTCTCAGAAAGCTTCTTTCCAGTTTTGAACGGAAGATATTTCCTTTTTCCCTATAGCCCTCTATGGGCTTCCAAATATCCCTTTGCCAATTCCACAAGAACAGCCTTAGCGAAAGGCTGCTTGAAGGGAAAGATGTAACTCTGTGAGATGAATTCACAGAACACAGAGCAGTTTCTCAGAAAGCTTCTTTCCAGTTTTGAACGGAAGATATTTCCTTTTTCACCATAGCCCTCTATGGGCTTCCAAATATCCCTTTGCCAATTCCACAAGAACAGCCTTAGCGAAAGGCTGCTTGAAGGGAAAGATGTAACTCTGTGAGATGAATTCACAGAACACAGAGCAGTTTCTCAGAAAGCTTCTTTCCAGTTTTTAACGGAAGATATTTCCTTTTTCACTGTAGCCCTGTATGGGCTTCCAAATATCCCTTTGCCAATTCCACAAGAACAGCCTTAGGAAAGGCTGCTTGAAGGGAAACATGTAACTCTGTGATATGAATTCACAGAACACAGAGCAGTTTCTCAGAAAGCTTCTTTCCAGTTTTGAACGGAAGATATTTCCTTTTTCCCCATAGCCCTCTATGGGCTTCCAAATATCCCTTTGCCAATTACACAAGAACAGCCTTAGCGAAAGGCTTCTTGAAGAGAAAGATGTAACTCTGTGAGATGAATTAGGAGAACACAGAGCAGTTTCTCAGAAAGCTTCTTTCCAGTTTTCAGAGGAAGATATTTCCTTTTTCACCATAGCCCACTATGGGCTTCCAAATATCCCTTTGCCAATTCCACAAGAACAGCCTTAGCGAAAAGCTTCTTGAAGGGAAAGATGTAACTCTGTGAGACGAATTAACAGAACACAGAGCAGTTTCTAGAAACTTCTTTCCAGTTTTGAACGGAAGATATTTCCTTTTTCCCCATAGCCCACTATGGGCTTCCAAATATCCCTTTGCCAATTCCACAAGAACAGCCTTAGCGAAAAGCTTGTTGAAGGGAAACATGTAACTCTGTGAGATGAATTCAGAGAAAACAGTGTCGTTTCTCAGAAGGCTTCTTTCCAGTTTTGAACGGAAGATATTTCCTTTTTCACTATAGTCCTCTATGGGCTTCCAAATATCCCTTTGCCAATTCCACCAGAACAGCCTTAGCGAAAGGCTTCTTGAAGGGAAAGATGTAACTCTGTGAGATGAATTCACAGAACACAGAGCAGTTTCTCAGAAAGCTTCTTTCCAGTTTTGAACGGAAGATATTTCCTTTTTCACTATAGTCCTCTATGGGCTTCCAAATATCCCTTTGCCAATTCCACCAGAACAGCCTTAGCGAAAGGCTTCTTGAAGGGAAAGATGTAACTCTGTGAGATGAATTCACAGAACACAGAGCAGTTTCTCAGAAAGCTTCTTTCCAGTTTTGAACGGAAGATATTTCCTTTTTCACCATAGCCCTCTATGGGCTTCCAAATATCCCTTTTCCAATTCCACAGGAACAGCCTTAGCGAAAGGCTTCTTGAAGGGAAAGATGTAACTCTGTGAGATGAATTAACAGAACACAGAGCAGTTTCTCAGAAAGCTTCTTTCCAGTTTGGAACGGAAGATATTTCCTTTTTCACCATAGCCCTCTATGGGCTTCCAAATATCCCTTTGCCAATTCCACAAGAACAGCCTTAGCGAAAGGCTGCTTGAAGGGTAACATGTAACTCTGTGAGATGAATTCACAGAACACAGAGCAGTTTCTAAGAAAGCTTCTTTCCAGTTTTGAACGGAAGATATTTCCTTTTTCACCATAGCCCTCTATGGGCTTCCAAATATCCCTTTGCCAATTCCACAAGAACAGCCTTAGCGAAAGGCTTCTTGAAGGGAAAGATGTAACTCTGTGAGATGAATTCACAGAACACCGAGCAGTTTCTCAGAAAGCTTCTTTCCAGTTTTGAACGGAAGATATTTCCTTTTTCACCATAGCCCTCTATGGGCTTCCAAATATCCCTTTGCCAATTCCACAAGAACAGCCTTAGCGAAAGGCTTCTTGAAGGGAAAGATGTAACTCTGTGAGACGAATGCACAGAACACAGAGCACTTTCTCAGAAAACTTCTTTACAGTTTTGAACGGAAGATATTTTCTTTTTCACCATAGCCTTCTATGGGCTTCCAAATATCCCTTTGCCAATTCCACAAGAACAGCCTTTGCGAAAGGCTGCTTGAAGGGAAAGATGTAACTCTGTGAGATGAATTCACAGAACACAGAGCAGTTTCTCAGAAAGCTTCTTTCCAGTTTTGAACGGAAGATATTTCCTTTTTCACCATAGCCCTCTATGGGCTTCAAAATATGCCTTTGCCAATTCCACAAGAACAGGCTTAGCGAAAGGCTTCCTGAAGGGAAAGATGTAACTCTGTGAGAGGAATTAACAGAACACAGAGCAGTTTCTCAGAAAGCTTCTTTCCACTTTCGAACGAATGATATTTCCTTTTTCCCCATAGCCCTCTAAGGGCTTCCAAATATCCCTTTGCCAAATTCACAAGAACAGCCTTAGCGAAAAGCTTCTTGAAGGGAAAGATGTAACTCTGTGAGATGAATTCACAGAACACAGAGCAGTTTCTCAGAAAGCTTCTTTCCAGTTTTGAACGGAAGATATTTCCTTTTTCACCATAGCCCTCTATGGGCTTCCAAATATCCCTTTGCCAATTCCACAAGAACAGCCTTATCGAAAGGCTGATGGAAGGGAAACATGTAACTCTGTGAGATGAATTCACAGAACACAGAGCAGTTTCTCAGAAAGCTTCTTTCCAGTTTTGAACGGAAGATATTTCCTTTTTCCCCATAGCCCTCTATGGGCTTCCAAATATCCCTTTGCCAATTCCACAAGAACAGCCTTAGCGAAAGGCTGCTTGAAGGGAAAGATGTAACTCTGTGAGATGAATTCACAGAACACCGAGCAGTTTCTCAGAAAGCTTCTTTCCAGTTTTGAACGGAAGATAATTCCTTTTTCACCATAGCTCTCTATGGGCTTCCAAATATCCCTTTGCCAATTCCACAAGAACAGACTTAGCGAAAGGCTTCTTGAAGGGAAAGATGTAACTCTGTGAGATGAATTCACAGAACACAGAGCAGTTTCTCAGAAAGCTTCTTTCCAGTTTTGAACGGAAGATATTTCCTTTTTCACCATAGCCCTCTATGGGCTTCCAAATATCCCTTTGCCAATTCCACAGGAACAGCCTTAGCGAAAGGCTTCTTGAAGGAAAGATGTTACTCTGTGAGATGAATTAACAGAACACAGAGCAGTTTCTCAGAAAGCTTCTTTCCAGTTTTGAACGGAAGATATTTCCTTTTTCACCATAGCCCTCTATGGGCTTCCAAATATCCCTTTGCCAATTCCACAAGAACAGCCTTAGCGAAAGGCTGCTTGAAGGGTAACATGTAACTCTGTGAGATGAATTCACAGAACACAGAGCAGTTTCTAAGAAAGCTTCTTTCCAGTTTTGAACGGAAGATATTTCCTTTTTCACCATAGCCCTCTATGGGCTTCCAAATATCCCTTTGCCAATTCCACAAGAACAGACTTAGCGAAAGGGTTCTTGAAGGGAAAGATGTAACTCTGTGAGAAGAATTCACAGAACACCGAGCAGTTTCTCAGAAAGCTTCTTTCCAGTTTTGAACGGAAGATATTTCCTTTTTCACCATAGCCCTCTATGGGCTTCCAAATATCCCTTTGCCAATTCCACAAGAACAGCCTTAGCGAAAGGCTTCTTGAAGGGAAAGATGTAACTCTGTGAGATGAATTCACAGAACACAGAGCAGTTTCTCAGAAAGCTTCTTTCCAGTTTTGAACGGAAGATATTTCCTTTTTCACCATAGCCCTCTATGGGCTTCCAAATATCCCTTTGCCAATTCCACAAGAACAGCCTTAGCGAAAGGCTTCTTGAAGGGAAAGATGTAACTCTGTGAGATGAATTAACAGAACACAGAGCAGTTTCTCAGAAAGCTTCTTTCCAGTTTTGAACGGAAGATATTTCCTTTTTCCCCATAGCCCTCTATGGGCTTCCAAATATCCCTTTGCCAATTCCACAAGAACAGCCTTAGCGAAAGGCTTCTTGAAGGGAAAGATGTAACTCTGTGAGACGAATTCACAGAACACAGAGCACTTTCTCAGAAAACTTCTTTACAGTTTTGAACGGAAGATATTTCCTTTTTCACCATAGCATTCTATGGGCTTCCAAATATCCCTTTGCCAATTCCACAAGAACAGCCTTTGCGAAAGGCTGCTTGAAGGGAAAGATGTAACTCTGTGAGATGAATTCACAGAACACAGAGCAGTTTCTCAGAAAGCTTTTTTCCAGTTTTGAATGGAAGATATTTCCTTTTTCACCATAGCCCTCTATGGGCTTCCAAATATCCCTTTGCCAATTCCACAGGAACAGCCTTAGCGAAAGGCTTCTTGAAGGAATGATGTTACTCTGTGAGATGAATTCACAGAACACAGAGCAGTTTCTCAGAAAGCTTCTTTCCAATTTTGAACGGAAGATATTTCCTTTTTCACCATAGCCCTCTATGGGCTTCCAAATATCCCTTTGCCAATTCCACAAGAACAGCCTTAGCGAAAGGCTGCTTGAAGGGTAACATGTACCTCTGTGAGATGAATTCACAGAACACAGAGCAGTTTCTATGAAAGCTTCTTTCCAGTTTTGAACGGAAGATATTTCCTTTTTCACCATAGCCCTCTATGGGCTTCCAAATATCCCTTTGCCAATTCCACAAGAACAGCCTTAGCGAAAGGGTTCTTGAAGGGAAAGATGTAACTCTGTGAGAAGAATTCACAGAACACCGAGCAGTTTCTCAGAAAGCTTCTTTCCAGTTTTGAACGGAAGATATTTCCTTTTTCACCATAGCCCTCTATGGGCTTCCAAATATCCCTTTGCCAATTCCACAAGAACAGCCTTAGCGAAAGGCTTCTTGAAGGGAAAGATGTAACTCTGTGAGACGAATTCACAGAACACAGAGCACTTTCTCAGAAAACTTCTTTACAGTTTTGAACGGAAGATATTTCCTTTTTCACCATAGCATTCTATGGGCTTCCAAATATCCCTTTGCCAATTCCACAAGAACAGCCTTTGCGAAAGGCTGCTTGAAGGGAAAGATGTAACTCTGTGAGATGAATTCACAGAACACCGAGCAGTTTCTCAGAAAGCTTTTTTCCAGTTTTGAATGGAAGATATTTCCTTTTTCACCATAGCCCTCTATGGGCTTCCAAATATCCCTTTGCCAATTCCACAAGAACAGCCTTAGCGAAAGGCTGCTTGAAGGGAAAGATGTAACTCTGTGAGATGAATTCACAGAACACAGAGCAGTTTCTCAGAAAGTTTCTTTCCAGTTTTTAACGGAAGATATTTCCTTTTTCACTGTAGCCCTCTATGGGCTTCCAAATATCCCTTTGCCAATTCCACAAGAACAGCCTTAGCGAAAGGCTTCTTGAAGGGAAAGATGTAACTCTGTGAGATGAATTCACAGAACACAGAGCAGCTTCTCAGAAAGCTTCTTTCCAGTTTTGAACGGAAGATATTTCCTTTTTCACCATAGCCCTCTATAGGCTTCCAAATATCACTTTGCCAATGCCACAAGAACAGCCTAAGCGAAAGGCTGCTTGAAGGGAAACATGTAACTCTGTGAGATGAATTCACAGAACATAGAGCAGTTTCCTAGAAAGCTTCTTTCCAGTCTTGAACGGAAGATATTTCCTTTTTCACCATAGCCTTCTATGGGCTTCCAAATATCCCTTTGACAATTCCACAAGAACAGCCTTAGCGAAAGGCTTGTTGAAGGGAAAGATGTAACTCTGTGAGATGAATTAACAGAACACAGAGCAGTTTCTCAGAAAGCTTCTTTCCAGTTTTGAACGGAAGATATTTCCTTTTTCCCTATAGCCCTCTATGGGCTTCCAAATATCCCTTTGCCAATTCCACAAGAACAGCCTCAGCGAAAGGCTGCCTGAAGGGAAAGATGTAACTCTGTGAGATGAATTTACAGAACACAGAGCAGTTTCTCAGAAAGCTTCTTTCCAGTTTTGAACGGAAGATATTTCCTTTTTCACCATAGCCCTCTATCGGCTTCCAAATATCAATTTGCCAATTCCAACAAGAACAGCCTTAGCGAAAGGCTGCTTGAAGGGAAAGATGTAACTCTGTGAGATGAATTAACAGAACACAGAGCAGTTTCTCAGAAAGCTTCTTTCCAGTTTTTAACGGAAGATATTTCCTTTTTCACTGTAGCCCTCTATGGGCTTCCAAATATCCCTTTGCCAATTCCACAAGAACAGCCTTAGGGAAAGGCTGCTTGAAGGGAATCATGTAACTCTGTGATATGAATTCACAGAACACAGAGCAGTTTCTCAGAAAGCTTCTTTTCAGTTTTGAACGGAAGATATTTCCTTTTTCTCCATAGCCCTCTATGGGCTTCCAAATATCCCTTTGCCAATTCCACAAGAACAGCCTTAGCGAAAGGCTTCTTGAAGGGAAAGATGTAACTCTGTGAGATGAATTCACAGAACACACAGCAGTTTCTCAGAAAGCTTCTTTCCAGTTTTGAACGGAAGATATTTCCTTTTTCCCCATAGAGCTCTATGGGCTTCCAAATATCCCTTTGCCAATTCCACATGAACAGCCTTAGCGAAAGGCTGCTTGAAGGGAAAGATGTAACTCTGTGAGATGAATTCACAGAACACAGAGCAGTTTCTCAGAAAGCTTCTTTCCAGTTTTGAACGGAAGATATTTCCTTTTTCCCTATAGCCCTCTATGGGCTTCCAAATATCCTTTTGCCAATTCCACAAGAACAGCCTTAGCGAAAGGCTGCTTGAAGGGAAAGATGTAACTCTGTGAGATGAATTCACAGACACAGAGCAGTTTCTCTGAAAGCTTCTTTCCAGTTTTGAACGGAAGATATTTCCTTTTTCACCATAGCCCTCTATGGGCTTCCAAATATCCCTTTGCCAATTTCACAAGAACAGCCTTAGCGAAAAGCTTCTTGAAGGGAAAGATGTAACTCTGTGAGATGAATTCACAGAACACAGAGCAGTTTCTCAGAAAGCTTCTTTCCAGTTTTGAACGGAAGATATTTCCTTTTTCCCTATAGCCCTCTATGGGCTTCCAAATATCCCTTTGCCAATTCCACAAGAACAGCCTTAGCGAAAGGCAGCTTGAAGGGAAAGATGTAGCTCTGTGAGGTGAATTCACAGAACACAGAGCAGTTTCTCAGAAAGCTTCTTTCCAGTTTTGAACGGAAGATATTTCCTTTTTCACCATAGCCCTCTATGGGCTTCCAAATATCCCTTTGCCAATTCCACAAGAACAGCCTTAGCGAAAGGCTTCTTGAAGGGAAAGATGTAACTCTGTGAGACGAATGCACAGAACACAGAGCACTTTCTCAGAAAACTTCTTTACAGTTTTGAACGGAAGATATTTTCTTTTTCACCATAGCCTTCTATGGGCTTCCAAATATCCCTTTGCCAATTCCACAAGAACAGCCTTTGCGAAAGGCTGCTTGAAGGGAAAGATGTAACTCTGTGAGATGAATTCACAGAACACAGAGCAGTTTCTCAGAAAGCTTCTTTCCAGTTTTGAACGGAAGATATTTCCTTTTTCACCATAGCCCTCTATGGGCTTCAAAATATGCCTTTGCCAATTCCACAAGAACAGGCTTAGCGAAAGGCTTCCTGAAGGGAAAGATGTAACTCTGTGAGAGGAATTAACAGAACACAGAGCAGTTTCTCAGAAAGCTTCTTTCCACTTTCGAACGAATGATATTTCCTTTTTCCCCATAGCCCTCTAAGGGCTTCCAAATATCCCTTTGCCAAATTCACAAGAACAGCCTTAGCGAAAAGCTTCTTGAAGGGAAAGATGTAACTCTGTGAGATGAATTCACAGAACACAGAGCAGTTTCTCAGAAAGCTTCTTTCCAGTTTTGAACGGAAGATATTTCCTTTTTCACCATAGCCCTCTATGGGCTTCCAAATATCCCTTTGCCAATTCCACAAGAACAGCCTTAGCGAAAGGCTGATGGAAGGGAAACATGTAACTCTGTGAGATGAATTCACAGAACACAGAGCAGTTTCTCAGAAAGCTTCTTTCCAGTTTTGAACGGAAGATATTTCCTTTTTCCCCATAGCCCTCTATGGGCTTCCAAATATCCCTTTGCCAATTCCACAAGAACAGCCTTAGCGAAAGGCTGCTTGAAGGGAAAGATGTAACTCTGTGAGATGAATTCACAGAACACCGAGCAGTTTCTCAGAAAGCTTCTTTCCAGTTTTGAACGGAAGATAATTCCTTTTTCACCATAGCTCTCTATGGGCTTCCAAATATCCCTTTGCCAATTCCACAAGAACAGACTTAGCGAAAGGCTTCTTGAAGGGAAAGATGTAACTCTGTGAGATGAATTCACAGAACACAGAGCAGTTTCTCAGAAAGCTTCTTTCCAGTTTTGAACGGAAGATATTTCCTTTTTCACCATAGCCCTCTATGGGCTTCCAAATATCCCTTTGCCAATTCCACAGGAACAGCCTTAGCGAAAGGCTTCTTGAAGGAAAGATGTTACTCTGTGAGATGAATTAACAGAACACAGAGCAGTTTCTCAGAAAGCTTCTTTCCAGTTTTGAACGGAAGATATTTCCTTTTTCACCATAGCCCTCTATGGGCTTCCAAATATCCCTTTGCCAATTCCACAAGAACAGCCTTAGCGAAAGGCTGCTTGAAGGGTAACATGTAACTCTGTGAGATGAATTCACAGAACACAGAGCAGTTTCTAAGAAAGCTTCTTTCCAGTTTTGAACGGAAGATATTTCCTTTTTCACCATAGCCCTCTATGGGCTTCCAAATATCCCTTTGCCAATTCCACAAGAACAGACTTAGCGAAAGGGTTCTTGAAGGGAAAGATGTAACTCTGTGAGAAGAATTCACAGAACACCGAGCAGTTTCTCAGAAAGCTTCTTTCCAGTTTTGAACGGAAGATATTTCCTTTTTCACCATAGCCCTCTATGGGCTTCCAAATATCCCTTTGCCAATTCCACAAGAACAGCCTTAGCGAAAGGCTTCTTGAAGGGAAAGATGTAACTCTGTGAGACGAATTCACAGAACACAGAGCACTTTCTCAGAAAACTTCTTTACAGTTTTGAACGGAAGATATTTCCTTTTTCACCATAGCATTCTATGGGCTTCCAAATATCCCTTTGCCAATTCCACAAGAACAGCCTTTGCGAAAGGCTGCTTGAAGGGAAAGATGTAACTCTGTGAGATGAATTCACAGAACACAGAGCAGTTTCTCAGAAAGCTTTTTTCCAGTTTTGAATGGAAGATATTTCCTTTTTCACCATAGCCCTCTATGGGCTTCCAAATATCCCTTTGCCAATTCCACAGGAACAGCCTTAGCGAAAGGCTTCTTGAAGGAATGATGTTACTCTGTGAGATGAATTCACAGAACACAGAGCAGTTTCTCAGAAAGCTTCTTTCCAATTTTGAACGGAAGATATTTCCTTTTTCACCATAGCCCTCTATGGGCTTCCAAATATCCCTTTGCCAATTCCACAAGAACAGCCTTAGCGAAAGGCTGCTTGAAGGGTAACATGTACCTCTGTGAGATGAATTCACAGAACACAGAGCAGTTTCTATGAAAGCTTCTTTCCAGTTTTGAACGGAAGATATTTCCTTTTTCACCATAGCCCTCTATGGGCTTCCAAATATCCCTTTGCCAATTCCACAAGATCAGCCTTAGCGAAAGGGTTCTTGAAGGGAAAGATGTAACTCTGTGAGAAGAATTCACAGAACACCGAGCAGTTTCTCAGAAAGCTTCTTTCCAGTTTTGAACGGAAGATATTTCCTTTTTCACCATAGCCCTCTATGGGCTTCCAAATATCCCTTTGCCAATTCCACAAGAACAGCCTTAGCGAAAGGCTTCTTGAAGGGAAAGATGTAACTCTGTGAGACGAATTCACAGAACACAGAGCACTTTCTCAGAAAACTTCTTTACAGTTTTGAACGGAAGATATTTCCTTTTTCACCATAGCATTCTATGGGCTTCCAAATATCCCTTTGCCAATTCCACAAGAACAGCCTTTGCGAAAGGCTGCTTGAAGGGAAAGATGTAACTCTGTGAGATGAATTCACAGAACACCGAGCAGTTTCTCAGAAAGCTTTTTTCCAGTTTTGAATGGAAGATATTTCCTTTTTCACCATAGCCCTCTATGGGCTTCCAAATATCCCTTTGCCAATTCCACAAGAACAGCCTTAGCGAAAGGCTGCTTGAAGGGAAAGATGTAACTCTGTGAGATGAATTCACAGAACACAGAGCAGTTTCTCAGAAAGCTTCTTTCCAGTTTTGAACGGAAGATATTTCCTTTTTCCCTATAGCCCTCTATGGGCTTCCAAATATCCCTTTGCCAATTCCACAAGAACAGCCTTAGCGAAAGGCTGCTTGAAGGGAAAGATGTAACTCTGTGAGATGAATTCACAGAACACAGAGCAGTTTCTCAGAAAGCTTCTTTCCAGTTTTGAACGGAAGATATTTCCTTTTTCACCATAGCCCTCTATGGGCTTCCAAATATCCCTTTGCCAATTCCACAAGAACAGCCTTAGCGAAAGGCTGCTTGAAGGGAAAGATGTAACTCTGTGAGATGAATTCACAGAACACAGAGCAGTTTCTCAGAAAGCTTCTTTCCAGTTTTTAACGGAAGATATTTCCTTTTTCACTGTAGCCCTGTATGGGCTTCCAAATATCCCTTTGCCAATTCCACAAGAACAGCCTTAGGAAAGGCTGCTTGAAGGGAAACATGTAACTCTGTGATATGAATTCACAGAACACAGAGCAGTTTCTCAGAAAGCTTCTTTCCAGTTTTGAACGGAAGATATTTCCTTTTTCCCCATAGCCCTCTATGGGCTTCCAAATATCCCTTTGCCAATTACACAAGAACAGCCTTAGCGAAAGGCTTCTTGAAGAGAAAGATGTAACTCTGTGAGATGAATTAGGAGAACACAGAGCAGTTTCTCAGAAAGCTTCTTTCCAGTTTTCAGAGGAAGATATTTCCTTTTTCACCATAGCCCACTATGGGCTTCCAAATATCCCTTTGCCAATTCCACAAGAACAGCCTTAGCGAAAAGCTTCTTGAAGGGAAAGATGTAACTCTGTGAGACGAATTAACAGAACACAGAGCAGTTTCTAGAAACTTCTTTCCAGTTTTGAACGGAAGATATTTCCTTTTTCCCCATAGCCCACTATGGGCTTCCAAATATCCCTTTGCCAATTCCACAAGAACAGCCTTAGCGAAAAGCTTGTTGAAGGGAAACATGTAACTCTGTGAGATGAATTCAGAGAAAACAGTGTCGTTTCTCAGAAGGCTTCTTTCCAGTTTTGAACGGAAGATATTTCCTTTTTCACTATAGTCCTCTATGGGCTTCCAAATATCCCTTTGCCAATTCCACCAGAACAGCCTTAGCGAAAGGCTTCTTGAAGGGAAAGATGTAACTCTGTGAGATGAATTCACAGAACACAGAGCAGTTTCTCAGAAAGCTTCTTTCCAGTTTTGAACGGAAGATATTTCCTTTTTCACTATAGTCCTCTATGGGCTTCCAAATATCCCTTTGCCAATTCCACCAGAACAGCCTTAGCGAAAGGCTTCTTGAAGGGAAAGATGTAACTCTGTGAGATGAATTCACAGAACACAGAGCAGTTTCTCAGAAAGCTTCTTTCCAGTTTTGAACGGAAGATATTTCCTTTTTCACCATAGCCCTCTATGGGCTTCCAAATATCCCTTTTCCAATTCCACAGGAACAGCCTTAGCGAAAGGCTTCTTGAAGGGAAAGATGTAACTCTGTGAGATGAATTAACAGAACACAGAGCAGTTTCTCAGAAAGCTTCTTTCCAGTTTGGAACGGAAGATATTTCCTTTTTCACCATAGCCCTCTATGGGCTTCCAAATATCCCTTTGCCAATTCCACAAGAACAGCCTTAGCGAAAGGCTGCTTGAAGGGTAACATGTAACTCTGTGAGATGAATTCACAGAACACAGAGCAGTTTCTAAGAAAGCTTCTTTCCAGTTTTGAACGGAAGATATTTCCTTTTTCACCATAGCCCTCTATGGGCTTCCAAATATCCCTTTGCCAATTCCACAAGAACAGCCTTAGCGAAAGGCTTCTTGAAGGGAAAGATGTAACTCTGTGAGATGAATTCACAGAACACCGAGCAGTTTCTCAGAAAGCTTCTTTCCAGTTTTGAACGGAAGATATTTCCTTTTTCACCATAGCCCTCTATGGGCTTCCAAATATCCCTTTGCCAATTCCACAAGAACAGCCTTAGCGAAAGGCTTCTTGAAGGGAAAGATGTAACTCTGTGAGACGAATGCACAGAACACAGAGCACTTTCTCAGAAAACTTCTTTACAGTTTTGAACGGAAGATATTTTCTTTTTCACCATAGCCTTCTATGGGCTTCCAAATATCCCTTTGCCAATTCCACAAGAACAGCCTTTGCGAAAGGCTGCTTGAAGGGAAAGATGTAACTCTGTGAGATGAATTCACAGAACACAGAGCAGTTTCTCAGAAAGCTTCTTTCCAGTTTTGAACGGAAGATATTTCCTTTTTCACCATAGCCCTCTATGGGCTTCAAAATATGCCTTTGCCAATTCCACAAGAACAGGCTTAGCGAAAGGCTTCCTGAAGGGAAAGATGTAACTCTGTGAGAGGAATTAACAGAACACAGAGCAGTTTCTCAGAAAGCTTCTTTCCACTTTCGAACGAATGATATTTCCTTTTTCCCCATAGCCCTCTAAGGGCTTCCAAATATCCCTTTGCCAAATTCACAAGAACAGCCTTAGCGAAAAGCTTCTTGAAGGGAAAGATGTAACTCTGTGAGATGAATTCACAGAACACAGAGCAGTTTCTCAGAAAGCTTCTTTCCAGTTTTGAACGGAAGATATTTCCTTTTTCACCATAGCCCTCTATGGGCTTCCAAATATCCCTTTGCCAATTCCACAAGAACAGCCTTATCGAAAGGCTGATGGAAGGGAAACATGTAACTCTGTGAGATGAATTCACAGAACACAGAGCAGTTTCTCAGAAAGCTTCTTTCCAGTTTTGAACGGAAGATATTTCCTTTTTCCCCATAGCCCTCTATGGGCTTCCAAATATCCCTTTGCCAATTCCACAAGAACAGCCTTAGCGAAAGGCTGCTTGAAGGGAAAGATGTAACTCTGTGAGATGAATTCACAGAACACCGAGCAGTTTCTCAGAAAGCTTCTTTCCAGTTTTGAACGGAAGATAATTCCTTTTTCACCATAGCTCTCTATGGGCTTCCAAATATCCCTTTGCCAATTCCACAAGAACAGACTTAGCGAAAGGCTTCTTGAAGGGAAAGATGTAACTCTGTGAGATGAATTCACAGAACACAGAGCAGTTTCTCAGAAAGCTTCTTTCCAGTTTTGAACGGAAGATATTTCCTTTTTCACCATAGCCCTCTATGGGCTTCCAAATATCCCTTTGCCAATTCCACAGGAACAGCCTTAGCGAAAGGCTTCTTGAAGGAAAGATGTTACTCTGTGATATGAATTAACAGAACACAGAGCAGTTTCTCAGAAAGCTTCTTTCCAGTTTTGAACGGAAGATATTTCCTTTTTCACCATAGCCCTCTATGGGCTTCCAAATATCCCTTTGCCAATTCCACAAGAACAGCCTTAGCGAAAGGCTGCTTGAAGGGTAACATGTAACTCTGTGAGATGAATTCACAGAACACAGAGCAGTTTCTAAGAAAGCTTCTTTCCAGTTTTGAACGGAAGATATTTCCTTTTTCACCATAGCCCTCTATGGGCTTCCAAATATCCCTTTGCCAATTCCACAAGAACAGACTTAGCGAAAGGGTTCTTGAAGGGAAAGATGTAACTCTGTGAGAAGAATTCACAGAACACCGAGCAGTTTCTCAGAAAGCTTCTTTCCAGTTTTGAACGGAAGATATTTCCTTTTTCACCATAGCCCTCTATGGGCTTCCAAATATCCCTTTGCCAATTCCACAAGAACAGCCTTAGCGAAAGGCTTCTTGAAGGGAAAGATGTAACTCTGTGAGACGAATTCACAGAACACAGAGCACTTTCTCAGAAAACTTCTTTACAGTTTTGAACGGAAGATATTTCCTTTTTCACCATAGCATTCTATGGGCTTCCAAATATCCCTTTGCCAATTCCACAAGAACAGCCTTTGCGAAAGGCTGCTTGAAGGGAAAGATGTAACTCTGTGAGATGAATTCACAGAACACAGAGCAGTTTCTCAGAAAGCTTTTTTCCAGTTTTGAATGGAAGATATTTCCTTTTTCACCATAGCCCTCTATGGGCTTCCAAATATCCCTTTGCCAATTCCACAGGAACAGCCTTAGCGAAAGGCTTCTTGAAGGAATGATGTTACTCTGTGAGATGAATTCACAGAACACAGAGCAGTTTCTCAGAAAGCTTCTTTCCAATTTTGAACGGAAGATATTTCCTTTTTCACCATAGCCCTCTATGGGCTTCCAAATATCCCTTTGCCAATTCCACAAGAACAGCCTTAGCGAAAGGCTGCTTGAAGGGTAACATGTACCTCTGTGAGATGAATTCACAGAACACAGAGCAGTTTCTATGAAAGCTTCTTTCCAGTTTTGAACGGAAGATATTTCCTTTTTCACCATAGCCCTCTATGGGCTTCCAAATATCCCTTTGCCAATTCCACAAGAACAGCCTTAGCGAAAGGGTTCTTGAAGGGAAAGATGTAACTCTGTGAGAAGAATTCACAGAACACCGAGCAGTTTCTCAGAAAGCTTCTTTCCAGTTTTGAACGGAAGATATTTCCTTTTTCACCATAGCCCTCTATGGGCTTCCAAATATCCCTTTGCCAATTCCACAAGAACAGCCTTAGCGAAAGGCTTCTTGAAGGGAAAGATGTAACTCTGTGAGACGAATTCACAGAACACAGAGCACTTTCTCAGAAAACTTCTTTACAGTTTTGAACGGAAGATATTTCCTTTTTCACCATAGCATTCTATGGGCTTCCAAATATCCCTTTGCCAATTCCACAAGAACAGCCTTTGCGAAAGGCTGCTTGAAGGGAAAGATGTAACTCTGTGAGATGAATTCACAGAACACCGAGCAGTTTCTCAGAAAGCTTTTTTCCAGTTTTGAATGGAAGATATTTCCTTTTTCACCATAGCCCTCTATGGGCTTCCAAATATCCCTTTGCCAATTCCACAAGAACAGCCTTAGCGAAAGGCTGCTTGAAGGGAAAGATGTAACTCTGTGAGATGAATTCACAGAACACAGAGCAGTTTCTCAGAAAGTTTCTTTCCAGTTTTTAACGGAAGATATTTCCTTTTTCACTGTAGCCCTCTATGGGCTTCCAAATATCCCTTTGCCAATTCCACAAGAACAGCCTTAGCGAAAGGCTTCTTGAAGGGAAAGATGTAACTCTGTGAGATGAATTCACAGAACACAGAGCAGCTTCTCAGAAAGCTTCTTTCCAGTTTTGAACGGAAGATATTTCCTTTTTCACCATAGCCCTCTATAGGCTTCCAAATATCACTTTGCCAATGCCACAAGAACAGCCTAAGCGAAAGGCTGCTTGAAGGGAAACATGTAACTCTGTGAGATGAATTCACAGAACATAGAGCAGTTTCCTAGAAAGCTTCTTTCCAGTCTTGAACGGAAGATATTTCCTTTTTCACCATAGCCTTCTATGGGCTTCCAAATATCCCTTTGACAATTCCACAAGAACAGCCTTAGCGAAAGGCTTGTTGAAGGGAAAGATGTAACTCTGTGAGATGAATTAACAGAACACAGAGCAGTTTCTCAGAAAGCTTCTTTCCAGTTTTGAACGGAAGATATTTCCTTTTTCCCTATAGCCCTCTATGGGCTTCCAAATATCCCTTTGCCAATTCCACAAGAACAGCCTCAGCGAAAGGCTGCCTGAAGGGAAAGATGTAACTCTGTGAGATGAATTTACAGAACACAGAGCAGTTTCTCAGAAAGCTTCTTTCCAGTTTTGAACGGAAGATATTTCCTTTTTCACCATAGCCCTCTATCGGCTTCCAAATATCAATTTGCCAATTCCAACAAGAACAGCCTTAGCGAAAGGCTGCTTGAAGGGAAAGATGTAACTCTGTGAGATGAATTAACAGAACACAGAGCAGTTTCTCAGAAAGCTTCTTTCCAGTTTTTAACGGAAGATATTTCCTTTTTCACTGTAGCCCTCTATGGGCTTCCAAATATCCCTTTGCCAATTCCACAAGAACAGCCTTAGGGAAAGGCTGCTTGAAGGGAATCATGTAACTCTGTGATATGAATTCACAGAACACAGAGCAGTTTCTCAGAAAGCTTCTTTTCAGTTTTGAACGGAAGATATTTCCTTTTTCTCCATAGCCCTCTATGGGCTTCCAAATATCCCTTTGCCAATTCCACAAGAACAGCCTTAGCGAAAGGCTTCTTGAAGGGAAAGATGTAACTCTGTGAGATGAATTCACAGAACACACAGCAGTTTCTCAGAAAGCTTCTTTCCAGTTTTGAACGGAAGATATTTCCTTTTTCCCCATAGAGCTCTATGGGCTTCCAAATATCCCTTTGCCAATTCCACATGAACAGCCTTAGCGAAAGGCTGCTTGAAGGGAAAGATGTAACTCTGTGAGATGAATTCACAGAACACAGAGCAGTTTCTCAGAAAGCTTCTTTCCAGTTTTGAACGGAAGATATTTCCTTTTTCCCTATAGCCCTCTATGGGCTTCCAAATATCCTTTTGCCAATTCCACAAGAACAGCCTTAGCGAAAGGCTGCTTGAAGGGAAAGATGTAACTCTGTGAGATGAATTCACAGACACAGAGCAGTTTCTCTGAAAGCTTCTTTCCAGTTTTGAACGGAAGATATTTCCTTTTTCACCATAGCCCTCTATGGGCTTCCAAATATCCCTTTGCCAATTTCACAAGAACAGCCTTAGCGAAAAGCTTCTTGAAGGGAAAGATGTAACTCTGTGAGATGAATTCACAGAACACAGAGCAGTTTCTCAGAAAGCTTCTTTCCAGTTTTGAACGGAAGATATTTCCTTTTTCCCTATAGCCCTCTATGGGCTTCCAAATATCCCTTTGCCAATTCCACAAGAACAGCCTTAGCGAAAGGCAGCTTGAAGGGAAAGATGTAGCTCTGTGAGGTGAATTCACAGAACACAGAGCAGTTTCTCAGAAAGCTTCTTTCCAGTTTTGAACGGAAGATATTTCCTTTTTCACCATAGCCCTCTATGGGCTTCCAAATATCCCTTTGCCAATTCCACAAGAACAGCCTTAGCGAAAGGCTTCTTGAAGGGAAAGATGTAACCCTGTGAGATGAATTCACAGAACACAGAGCAGTTTCTCAGAAAGCTTCTTTCCAGTTTTGAACGGAAGATATTTCCTTTTTCACCATCGGCCTCTATGGGCTTCCAAATATCCCTTTGCCAATTCCAAAAGAACAGCCTTAGCGAAAGGCTTCTTGAAGGGAAAGATGTAACTCTGTGAGATGAATTCACAGAACACAGAGCAGTTTCTCAGAAAGCTTCTTTCCAGTTTTGAACGGAAGATATTTCCTTTTTCACCATAGCCCTCTATGGGCTTCCAAATACCCTTTGCCAATTCCACAAGAACAGCCTTAGCGAAAGGCTTATTGAATGGAAAGATGTAACTCTGTGAGATGAATTCACAGAACACAGAGCAGTTTCTCAGAAAGCTTCTTTCCAGTTTTGAACGGAAGATATTTCCTTTTTTACCATAGCCCTCTATGGGCTTCCAAATATCCCTTTGCCAATTCCACAAGAACAGCCTTAGCGAAAGGCTTCTTGAAGGGAAAGATGTAACTCTGTGAGATGAATTCACAGAACACAGAGCAGTTTCTCAGAAAGCTTCTTTCCAGTTTTGAACGGAAGATATTTCCTTTTTCACTATAGTCCTCTATGGGCTTCCAAATATCCCTTTGCCAATTCCACCAGAACAGCCTTAGCGAAAGGCTTCTTGAAGGGAAAGATGTAACTCTGTGAGATGAATTCACAGAACACAGAGCAGTTTCTCAGAAAGCTTCTTTCCAGTTTTGAACGGAAGATATTTCCTTTTTCACCATAGCCCTCTATGGGCTTCCAAATATCCCTTTGCCAATTCCACAGGAACAGCCTTAGCGAAAGGCTTCTTGAAGGAAAGATGTTACTCTGTGAGATGAATTAACAGAACACAGAGCAGTTTCTCAGAAAGCTTCTTTCCAGTTTTGAACGGAAGATATTTCCTTTTTCACCGTAGCCCTCTAGGGGTTCCAAATATCCCTTTGCCAATTCCACAAGAACAGCCTTAGCGAAAGGCTGCTTGAAGGGTAACATGTAACTCTGTCAGATGAATTCACAGAACACAGAGCAGTTTCTAAGAAAGCTTCTTTCCAGTTTTGAACGGAAGATATTTCCTTTTTCACCATAGCCCTCTATGGGCTTCCAAATATCCCTTTGCCAATTCCACAAGAACAGCCTTAGCGAAAGCCTTCTTGAAGGGAAAGATGTAACTCTGTGAGATGAATTCACAGAACACCGAGCAGTTTCTCAGAAAGCTTCTTTCCAGTTTTGAACGGAAGATATTTCCTTTTTCACCATAGCCCTCTATGGGCTTCCAAATATCCCTTTGCCAATTCCACAAGAACAGCCTTAGCGAAAGGCTTCTTGAAGGGAAAGAGGTAACTTTGTGAGACGAATTCACAGAACACAGAGCAGTTTCTCAGAAACCTTCTTTCCAGTTTTGAACGGAAGATATTTCCTTTTTCACCATAGACCTCTATGGGCTTCCAAATATCCCTTTGCCAATTCCACAAGAACAGCCTTAGCGAAAGGCTGCTTGAAGGGTAACATGTAACTCTGTGAGATGAATTCACAGAACACAGAGCAGTTTCTAAGAAAGCTTCTTTCCAGTTTTGAACGGAAGATATTTCCTTTTTCACCATAGCCCTCTATGGGCTTCCAAATATCCCTTTGCCAATTCCACAAGAACAGCCTTAGCGAAAGGCTTCTTGAAGGGAAAGATGTAACTCTGTGAGATGAATTCACAGAACACCGAGCAGTTTCTCAGAAAGCTTCTTTCCAGTTTTGAACGGAAGATATTTCCTTTTTCACCATAGCCCTCTATGGGCTTCCAAATATCCCTTTGCCAATTCCACAAGAACAGCCTTAGCCAAAGGCTTCTTGAAGGGAAAGATGTAACTCTGTGAGACGAATTCCCAGAACACAGAGCACTTTCTCAGAAAACTTCTTTACAGTTTTGAACGGAAGATATTTCCTTTTTCACCATAGCATTCTATGGGCTTCCAAATATCCCTTTGCCAATTCCACAAGAACAGCCTTTGCGAAAGGCTGCTTGAAGGGAAAGATGTAACTCTGTGAGATGAATTCATAGAACACAGAGCAGTTTCTCAGAAAGCTTTTTTCCAGTTTTGAATGGAAGATATTTCCTTTTTCACCATAGCCCTCTATGGGCTTCCAAATATCCCTTTGCCAATTCCACAAGAACAGCCTTAGCGAAAGGCTGCTTGAAGGGAAAGATGTAACTCTGTGAGATGAATTCACAGAACACAGAGCAGTTTCTCAGAAAGCTTCTTTCCAGTTTTTAACGGAAGATATTTCCTTTTTCACTGTAGCCCTCTATGGGCTTCCAAATATCCCTTTGCCAATTCCACAAGAACAGCCTTAGCGAAAGGCTTCTTGAAGGGAAAGATGTAACTCTGTGAGATGAATTAACAGAACACAGAGCAGTTTCTCAGAAAGCTTCTTTCCAGTTATGAACGGAAGATATTTCCTTTCTCCCCATAGCCCTCTATGGGCTTCCAAATATCCCTTTGCCAATTCCACAAGAACAGACTTAGCGAAAGGCTTCTTGAAGGGAAAGATGTAACTCTGTGAGATGAATTAAGAGAACACAGAGCAGTTTCTCAGAAATCTTCTTTCCAGTTTTCAGCGGAGGATATTTCCTTTTTCACCATAGCCCTCTATGGGCTTCCAAATATCCCTTTGCCAATTCCACAAGAACAGCCTTAGCGAAAGGCTTCTTGAAGGGAAAGATGTAACTCTGTGAGATGAATTCACAGAACACAGAGCAGCTTCTCAGAAAGCTTCTTTCCAGTTTGAACGGAAGATATTTCCTTTTTCACCATAGCCCTCTATAGGCTTCCAAATATCACTTTGCCAATGCCACAAGAACAGCCTTAGCGAAAGGCTGCTTGAAGGGAAACATGTAACTCTGTGAGATTAATTCACAGAACATAGAGCAGTTTCTCAGAAAGCTTCTTTCCAGTTTTGAACGGAAGATATTTCCTTTTTCACCATAGCCCTCTATGGGCTTCCAAATATCCCTTTGACAATTCCACAAGAACAGCCTTAGCGAAAGGCTTGTTGAAGGGAAAGATGTAACTCTGTGAGATGAATTAACAGAACACAGAGCAGTTTCTCAGAAAGCTTCTTTCCAGTTTTGAACGGAAGATATTTCCTTTTTTCCTATAGCCCTCTATGGGCTTCCAAATATCCCTTTGCCAATTCCACAAGAACAGCCTTAGCGAAAGGCTGCCTGAAGGGAAAGATGTAACTCTGTGAGATGAATTTACAGAACACAGAGCAGTTTCTCAGAAAGCTTCTTTCCAGTTTTGAACGGAAGATATTTCATTTTTCACCATAGCCCTCTATGGGCTTCCAAATATCCCTTTGCCAATTCCACAAGAACAGCCTTAGCGAAAGGCTGCTTGAAGGGAAAGATGTAACTCTGTGAGATGAATGTACAGAACACAGAGCAGTTTCTCAGAAAGCTTCTTTCCAGTTTTTAACGGAAGATATTTCCTTTTTCACTGTAGCCCTCTATGGGCTTCCAAATATCCCTTTGCCAATTCCACAAGAACAGCCTTAGGGAAAGGCTGCTTTAAGGGAAACATGTAACTCTGTGAGATGAATTCACAGAACACAGAGCGGCTTCTCAGAAAGCTTCTTTCCGGTTTTGATCGGAAGATATTTCCTTTTTCACCATAGCCCTCTATGGGCTTCCAAATATCCCTTTGCCAATTCCACAAGAACAGCCTTAGCGAAAGGCTGATGGAAGGGAAACATGTAACTCTGTGAGATGAATTCACAGAACACAGAGCAGTTTCTCAGAAAGCTTCTTTCCAGTTTTGAACGGAAGATATTTCCTTTTTCACCATAGCCCACTATGGGCTTCCAAATATCCCTTTGCCAATTCCACAAGAACAGCCTTAGCGAAAGGCTTCTTGAAGGGAGAGATGTAACACTGTGAGATGAATTAACAGAACACAGAGCAGTTTCTCAGAAAGCTTCTTTCCAGTTTTGAACGGAAGATATTTCCTTTTTCACCATAGCCCTCTATGGGCTTCCAAATATCCCTTTGCCAATTCCACAAGAACAGCCTTAGCGAAAGGCTTCTTGAAGGGAAAGATGTAACTCTGTGAGATGAATTCACAGAACACAGAGCAGTTTCTCAGAAAGCTTTTTTCCAGTTTTGAATGGAAGATATTTCCTTTTTCACCATAGCCCTCTATGAGCTTCCAAATATCCCTTTGCCAATTCCACAAGAACAGCCTTAGCGAAAGGCTGCTTGAAGGGAAAGATGTAACTCTGTGAGATGAATTAAGAGAACACAGAGTAGTTTCTCAGAAAGCTTCTTTCCAGTTTTTAACGGAAGATATTTCCTTTTTCACTGTAGCCCTCTATGGGCTTCCAAATATCCCTTTGCCAATTCCACAAGAACAGCCTTAGGGAAAGGCTGCTTTAAGGGAAACATGTAACTCTGTGATATGAATTCACAGAACACAGAGCAGTTTCTCAGAAAGCTTCTTTCCAGTTTTGAACGGAAGATATTTCCTTTTTCTCCATAGCCCTCTATGGGCTTCCAAATATCCCTTTGCCAATTCCACAAGAACAGCCTTAGCGAAAGGCTTCTTGAAGGGAAAGATGTAACTCTGTGAGATGAATTCACAGAACACAGAGCAGTTTCTCAGAAAGCTTCTTTCCAGTTTTCAGCGGAAGATATTTCCTTTTTAACCATAGCCCACTATGAGCTTCCAAATATCCCTTTGCCAATTCCACAAGAACAGCCTTAGCGAAAGGCTTCTTGAAGGGAAAGATGTAACTCTGTGAGATGAATTCACAGAACACAGAGCCGCTTCTCAGAAAGCTTCTTTCCGGTTTTAATCGGAAGATATTTCCTTTTTCACCATAGCCCTCTATGGGCTTCCAAATATCCCTTTGCCAATTCCACAAGAACAGCCTTAGCGAAAGGCTGATGGAAGGGAAACATGTAACTCTGTGAGATGAATTCACAGAACACAGAGCAGTTTCTCAGAAAGCTTCTTTCCAGTTTTGAACGGAAGATATTTCCTTTTTCACCATAGCCCTCTATGGGCTTCCAAATATCCCTTTGCCAATTCCACAAGAACAGCCTTAGCGAAAGGCTTCTTGAAGGGAAAGATGTAACTCTGTGAGATGAATTCACAGAACACAGAGCAGTTTCTCAGAAAGCTTCTTTCCGGTTTTGAACGGAAGATATTTCCTTTTTCACTATAGTCCTCTATGGGCTTCCAAATATCCCTTTGCCAATTCCACCAGAAGAGCCTTAGCGAAAGGCTTCTTGAAGGGAAAGATGTAACTCTGTGAGATGAATTCACAGAACACAGAGCAGTTTCTGAGAAAGCTTCTTTCCAGTTTTTAACGGAAGATATTTCCTTTTTCACCTTAGCCCTCTATGGGCTTCCAAATATCCCTTTGCCAATTCCACAAGAACAGCCTTAGCGAAAGGGTTCTTGAAGGGAAAGATGTAACTCTGTGAGAAGAATTCACAGAACACCGAGCAGTTTCTCAGAAAGCTTCTTTCCAGTTTTGAACGGAAGATATTTCCTTTTTCACCATAGCCCTCTATGGGCTTCCAAATATCCCTTTGCCAATTCCACAAGAACAGCCTTAGCGAAAGGCTTCTTGAAGGGAAAGATGTAACTCTGTGAGACGAATTCACAGAACACAGAGCACTTTCTCAGAAAACTTCTTTACAGTTTTGAACGGAAGATATTTCCTTTTTCACCATAGCATTCTATGGGCTTCCAAATATCCCTTTGCCAATTCCACAAGAACAGCCTTTGCGAAAGGCTGCTTGAAGGGAAAGATGTAACTCTGTGAGTTGAATTCACAGAACACAGAGCAGTTTCTCAGAAAGCTTTTTTCCAGTTTTGAATGGAAGATATTTCCTTTTTCACCATAGCCCTCTATGGGCTTCCAAATATCCCTTTGCCAATTCCACAAGAACAGCCTTAGCGAAAGGCTGCTTGAAGGGAAAGATGTAACTCTGTGAGATGAATTCACAGAACACAGAGCAGTTTCTCAGAAAGATTCTTTCCAGTTTTGAACGGAAGATATTTCCTTTTTCACCATAGCCCTCTATGGGCTTCCAAATATCCCTTTGCCAATTCCACAAGAACAGCCTTAGCGAAAGGCTGCTTGAAGGGAAAGATGTAACTCTGTGAGATGAATTCACAGAACACAGAGCAGTTTCTCAGAAAGCTTCTTTCCAGTTTTTAACGGAAGATATTTCCTTTTTCACTGTAGCCCTCTATGGGCTTCCAAATATCCCTTTGCCTATTCCACAAGAACAGCCTTAGCGAAAGGCTTCTTGAAGGGAAAGATGTAACTCTGTGATATGAATTCACAGAACACAGAGCAGTTTCTCAGAAAGCTTCTTTCCAGTTTTGAACGGAAGATATTTCCTTTCTCCCCATAGCCCTCTATGGGCTTCCAAATATCCCTTTGCCAATTCCACAAGAACAGACTTAGCGAAAGGCTTCTTGAAGGGAAAGATGTAACTCTGTGAGATGAATTAAGAGAACACAGAGCAGTTTCTCAGAAAGCTTCTTTCCAGTTTTCAGCGGAGGATATTTCCTTTTTCACCATAGCCCTCTATTCGCTTCCAAATATCCCTTTGCCAATTCCACAAGAACAGCCTTAGCGAAAGGCTTCTTGAAGGGAAAGATGTAACTCTGTGAGATGAATTCACAGAACACAGAGCAGCTTCTCAGAAAGCTTCTTTGCAGTTTGAACGGAAGATATTTCCTTTTTCACCATAGCCCTCTATAGGCTTCCAAATATCACTTTGCCAATGCCACAAGAACAGCCTTAGCGAAAGGCTGCTTGAAGGGAAACATGTAACTCTGTGAGATGAATTCACAGAACATAGAGCAGTTTCTCAGAAAGCTTCTTTCCAGTTTTGAACGGAAGATATTTCCTTTTTCACCATAGCCCTCTATGGGCTTCCAAATATCCCTTTGACAATTCCACAAGAACAGCCTTAGCGAAAGGCTTGTTGAAGGGAAAGATGTAACTCTGTGAGATGAATTCACAGAACACAGAGCAGTTTCTCAGAAAGCTTCTTTCCAGTTTTGAACGGAAGATATTTCCTTTTTCCCTATAGCCCTCTATGTGCTTCCAAATATCCCTTTGCCAATTCCACAAGAACAGCCTTAGCGAAAGGCTGCCTGAAGGGAAAGATGTAACTCTGTGAGATGAATTTACAGAACACAGAGCAGTTTCTCAGAAAGCTTCTTTCCAGTTTTGAACGGAAGATATTTCATTTTTCACCATAGCCCTCTATGGGCTTCCAAATATCCCTTTGCCAATTCCACAAGAACAGCCTTAGCGAAAGGCTGCTTGAAGGGAAAGATGTAACTCTGTGAGATGAATTAACAGAACACAGAGCAGTTTCTCAGAAAGCTTCTTTCCAGTTTTTAACGGAAGATATTTCCTTTTTCACTGTAGCCCTCTATGGGCTTCCAAATATCCCTTTGCCAATTCCACAAGAACAGCCTTAGGGAAAGGCTGCTTTAAGGGAAACATGTAACTCTGTGATATGAATTCACAGAACACAGAGCAGTTTCTCAGAAAGCTTCTTTCCAGTTTTGAACGGAAGATATTTCCTTTTTCTCCATAGCCCTCTATGGGCTTCCAAATATCCCTTTGCCAATTCCACAAGAACAGCCTTAGCGAAAGGCTGCTTGAAGGGAAAGATGTAACTCTGTGAGATGAATTCACAGAACACTGAGTAGTTTCTCAGAAAGCTTCTTTCCAGTTTTCAGCGGAAGATATTTCCTTTTTAACCATAGCCCACTATGAGCTTCCAAATATCCCTTTGCCAATTCCACAAGAACAGCCTTAGCGAAAGGCTTCTTGAAGGGAAAGATGTAACTCTGTGAGATGAATTCACAGAACACAGAGCCGCTTCTCAGAAAGCTTCTTTCCGGTTTTGAAAGGAAGATATTTCCTTTTTCACCATAGCCCTCTATGGGCTTCCAAATATCCCTTTGCTAATTCCACAAGAACAGCCTTAGCGAAAGGCTGATGGAAGGGAAACATGTAACTCTGTGAGATGAATTCACAGAACACAGAGCAGTTTCTCAGAAAGCTTCTTTCCAGTTTTGAACGGAAGATATTTCCTTTTTCACCATAGCCCTCTATGGGCTTCCAAATATCCCTTTGCCAATTCCACAAGAACAGCCTTAGCGAAAGGCTTCTTGAAGGGAAAGATGTAACTCTGTGAGATGAATTCACAGAACACAGAGCAGTTTCTCAGAAAGCTTCTTTCCGGTTTTGAACGGAAGATATTTCCTTTTTCACTATAGTCCTCTATGGGCTTCCAAATATCCCTTTGCCAATTCCACCAGAACAGCCTTAGCGAAAGGCTTCTTGAAGGGAAAGATGTAACTCTGTGAGATGAATTCACAGAACACAGAGCAGTTGCTCAGAAAGCTTCTTTCCAGTTTTGAACGGAAGATATTTCCTTTTTCACCATAGCCCTCTATGGGCTTCCAAATATCCCTTTGCCAATTCCACAGGAACAGCCTTAGCGAAAGGCTTCTTGAAGGAAAGATGTTACTCTGTGAGATGAATTAACAGAACACAGAGCAGTTTCTCAGAAAGCTTCTTTCCAGTTTTGAACGGAAGATATTTCCTTTTTCACCATAGCCCTCTATGGGCTTCCAAATATCCCTTTGCCAATTCCACAAGAACAGCCTTAGCGAAAGGCTGCTTGAAGGGTAACATGTAACTCTGTGAGATGAATTCACAGAACACAGAGCAGTTTCTAAGAAAGCTTCTTTCCAGTTTTGAACGGAAGATATTTCCTTTTTCACCATAGCCCTCTATGGGCTTCCAAATATCCCTTTGCCAATTCCACAAGAACAGCCTTAGCGAAAGGGTTCTTGAAGGGAAAGATGTAACTCTGTGAGAAGAATTCACAGAACACCGAGCAGTTTCTCAGAAAGCTTCTTTCCAGTTTTGAACGGAAGATATTTCCTTTTTAACCATAGCCCACTATGAGCTTCCAAATATCCCTTTGCCAATTCCACAAGAACAGCCTTAGCGAAAGGCTTCTTGAAGGGAAAGATGTAACTCTGTGAGATGAATTCACAGAACACAGAGCCGCTTCTCAGAAAGCTTCTTTCCGGTTTTGATCGGAAGATATTTCCTTTTTCACCATAGCCCTCTATGGGCTTCCAAATATCAATTTGCCAATTCCACAAGAACAGCCTTAGCGAAAGGCTGATGGAAGGGAAACATGTAACTCTGTGAGATGAATTCACAGAACACAGAGCAGTTTCTCAGAAAGCTTCTTTCCAGTTTTGAACGGAAGATATTTCCTTTTTCACCATAGCCCTCTATGGGCTTCCAAATATCCCTTTGCCAATTCCACAAGAACAGCCTTAGCGAAAGGCTTCTTGAAGGGAAAGATGTAACTCTGTGAGATGAATTCACAGAACACAGAGCAGTTTCTCAGAAAGCTTCTTTCCGGTTTTGAACGGAAGATATTTCCTTTTTCACTATAGTCCTCTATGGGCTTCCAAATATCCCTTTGCCAATTCCACCAGAACAGCCTTAGCGAAAGGCTTCTTGAAGGGAAAGATGTAACTCTGTGAGATGAATTCACAGAACACAGAGCAGTTTCTCAGAAAGCTTCTTTCCAGTTTTGAACGGAAGATATTTCCTTTTTCACCATAGCCCTCTATGGGCTTCCAAATATCCCTTTGCCAATTCCACAAGAACAGCCTTAGCGAAAGACTGCTTGAAGGGTAACATGTAACTCTGTGAGATGAATTCACAGAACACATAGCAGTTTCTAAGAAAGCTTCTTTCCAGTTTTGAACGGAAGATATTTCCTTTTTCACCATAGCCCTCTATGGGCTTCCAAATATCCCTTTGCCAATTCCACAAGAACAGCCTTAGCGAAAGGGTTCTTGAAGGGAAAGATGTAACTCTGTGAGAAGAATTCACAGAACACCGAGCAGTTTCTCAGAAAGCTTCTTTCCAGTTTTGAACGGAAGATATTTCCTTTTTCACCATAGCCCTCTATGGGCTTCCAAATATCCCTTTGCCAATTCCACAAGAACAGCCTTAGCGAAAGGCTTCTTGAAGGGAAAGATGTAACTCTGTGAGACGAATTCACAGAACACAGAGCACTTTCTCAGAAAACTTCTTTACAGTTTTGAACGGAAGATATTTCCTTTTTCACCATAGCATACTATGGGCTTCCAAATATCCCTTTGCCAATTCCACAAGAACAGCCTTTGCGAAAGGCTGCTTGAAGGGAAAGATGTAACTCTGTGAGATGAATTCACAGAACACAGAGCAGTTTCTCAGAAAGCTTTTTTACAGTTTTGAATGGAAGATATTTCCTTTTTCACCATAGCCCTCTATGGGCTTCCAAATATCCCTTTGCCAATTCCACAAGAACAGCCTTAGCGAAAGGCTGCTTGAAGGGAAAGATGTAACTCTGTGAGATGAATTCACAGAACACAGAGCAGTTTCTCAGAAAGCTTCTTTCCAGTTTTTAACGGAAGATATTTCCTTTTTCACTGTAGCCCTCTATGGGCTTCCAGATATCCCTTTGCCAATTCCACAAGAACAGCCTTAGCGAAAGGGTTCTTGAAGGGAAAGATGTAACTCTGTGAGATGAATTCACAGAACACAGAGCAGCTTCTCAGAAACCTTCTTTCCAGTTTTGATCGGAAGATATCTCCTTTTTCACCATAGCCCTCTATAGGCTTCCAAATATCACTTTGCCAATGCCACAAGAACAGCCTTAGCGAAAGGCTGCTTGAAGGGAAACATGTAACTCTGTGAGATGAATTCACAGAACATAGAGCAGTTTCTCAGAAAGCTTCTTTCCAGTTTTGAACGGAAGATATTTCCTTTTTCACCATAGCCCTCTATGGGCTTCCAAATATCCCTTTGACAATTCCACAAGAACAGCCTTAGCGAAAGGCTTGTTGAAGGGAAAGATGTAACTCTGTGAGATGAATTAACAGAACACAGAGCAGTTTCTCAGAAAGCTTCTTTCCAGTTTTGAACGGAAGATATTTCCTTTTTCACCATAGCCCTCTATGGGCTTCCAAATATCCCTTTGCCAATTGAACAAGAACAGCCTTAGCGAAAGGCTGCCTGAAGGGAAAGATGTAACTCTGTGAGATGAATTTACAGAACACAGAGCAGTTTCTCAGAAAGCTTCTTTCCAGTTTTGAACGGAAGATATTTCCTTTTTCACCATAGCCCTCTATGGGCTTCCAAATATCCCTTTGCCAATTCCACAAGAACAGCCTTAGCGAAAGGCTGCTTGAAGGGAAAGATGTAACTCTGTGAGATGAATTAACAGAACACAGAGCAGTTTCTCAGAAAGCTTCTTTCCAGTTTTTAACGGAAGATATTTCCTTTTTCACTGTAGCCCTCTATGGGCTTCCAAATATCCCTTTGCCAATTCCACAAGAACAGCCTTAGGGAAAGGCTGCTTTAAGGGAAACATGTAACTCTGTGATATGAATTCACAGAACACAGAGCAGTTTCTCAGAAAGCTTCTTTCCAGTTTTGAACGGAAGATATTTCCTTTTTCTCCATAGCCCTCTATGGGCTTCCAAATATCCCTTTGCCAATTCCACAAGAACAGCCTTAGCGAAAGGCTGCTTGAAGGGAAAGATGTAACTCTGTGAGATGAATTCACAGAACACAGAGCAGTTTCTCAGAAAGCTTCTTTCCAGTTTTCAGCGGAAGATATTTCCTTTTTAACCATAGCCCACTATGAGCTTCCAAATATCCCTTTGCCAATTCCACAAGAACAGCCTTAGCGAAAGGCTTCTTGAAGGGAAAGATGTAACTCTGTGAGATGAATTCACAGAACACAGAGCCGCTTCTCAGAAAGCTTCTTTCCGGTTTTGATCGGAAGATATTTCCTTTTTCACCATAGCCCTCTATGGGCTTCCAAATGTCCCTTTGCCAATTCCACAAGAACAGCCTTAGCGAAAGGCTGATGGAAGGGAAACATGTAACTCTGTGAGATGAATTCACAGAACACAGAGCAGTTTCTCAGAAAGCTTCTTTCCAGTTTTGAACGGAAGATATTTCCTTTTTCACCATAGCCCTCTATGGGCTTCCAAATATCCCTTTGCCAATTCCACAAGAACAGCCTTAGCGAAAGGCTTCTTGAAGGGAAAGATGTAACTCTGTGAGATGAATTCACAGAACACAGAGCAGTTTCTCAGAAAGCTTCTTTCCGGTTTTGAACGGAAGATATTTCCTTTTTCACTATAGTCCTCTATGGGCTTCCAAATATCCCTTTGCCAATTCCACCAGAACAGCCTTAGCGAAAGGCTTCTTGAAGGGAAAGATGTAACTCTGTGAGATGAATTCACAGAACACAGAGCAGTTTCTCAGAAAGCTTCTTTCCAGTTTTGAACGGAAGATATTTCCTTTTTCACCATAGCCCTCTATGGGCTTCCAAATATCCCTTTGCCAATTACACAAGAACAGCCTTAGCGAAAGGGTTCTTGAAGGGAAAGATGTAACTCTGTGAGAAGAATTCACAGAACACCGAGCAGTTTCTCAGAAAGCTTCTTTCCAGTTTTGAACGGAAGATATTTCCTTTTTCACCATAGCCCTCTATGGGCTTCCAAATATCCCTTTGCCAATTCCACAAGAACAGCCTTAGCGAAAGGCTTCTTGAAGGGAAAGATGTAACTCTGTGAGACGAATTCACAGAACACAGAGCACTTTCTCAGAAAACTTCTTTACAGTTTTGAACGGAAGATATTTCCTTTTTCACCATAGCATTCTATGGGCTTCCAAATATCCCTTTGCCAATTAAACAAGAACAGCCTTTGCGAAAGGCTGCTTGAAGGGAAAGATGTAACTCTGTGAGTTGAATTCACAGACACAGAGCAGTTTCTCAGAAAGCTTCTTTCCAGTTTTGAACGGAAGATATTTCCTTTTTCACCATAGCCCTCTATGGGCTTCCAAATATCCCTTTGCCAATTTCACAAGAACAGCCTTAGCGAAAAGCTTCTTGAAGGGAAAGATGTAACTCTGTGAGATGAATTCACAGAACACAGAGCAGTTTCTCAGAAAGCTTCTTTCCAGTTTTGAACGGAAGATATTTCCTTTTTCCCTATAGCCCTCTATGGGCTTCCAAATATCCCTTTGCCAATTCCACAAGAACAGCCTTAGCGAAAGGCAGCTTGAAGGGAAAGATGTAGCTCTGTGAGGTGAATTCACAGAACACAGAGCAGTTTCTCAGAAAGCTTCTTTCCAGTTTTGAACGGAAGATATTTCCTTTTTCACCATAGCCCTCTATGGGCTTCCAAATATCCCTTTGCCAATTCCACAAGAACAGCCTTAGCGAAAGGCTTCTTGAAGGGAAAGATGTTATCCTGTGAGATGAATTCACAGAACATAGAGCAGTTTCTCAGAAAGCTTCTTTCCAGTTTTGAACGGAAGATATTTCCTTTTTCACCATCGGCCTCTATGGGCTTCCAAATATCCCTTTGCCAATTCCAAAAGAACAGCCTTAGCGAAAGGCTTCTTGAAGGGAAAGATGTAACTCTGTGAGATGAATTCACAGAACACAGAGCAGTTTCTCAGAAAGCTTCTTTCCAGTTTTGAACGGAAGATATTTCCTTTTTCACCATAGCCCTCTATGGGCTTCCAAATATCCATTTGCCAATTCCACAAGAACAGCCTTAGGGAAAGGCTTCTTGAAGGGAACCATATAACTCTGTGAGATGAATTCACAGAACACAGAGCAGTTCCTCAGAAAGATTCTTTCCAGTTTTGAACGGAAGATATTTCCTTTTTCACCATAGCCCTCTATGGGCTTCCAAATATCCCTTTGCCAATTCCACAAGAACAGCCTTAGCGAAAGGCTTCTTGAAGGGAAAGATGTAACACTGTGAGATGAATTCACCGAACAAAGAGCAGTTTCTCAGAAAGCTTCTTTCCAGTTTTCAACGGAAGATATTTCCTTTTTTCCTATAGCCCTCTATGGGCTTCCAAATATCCCTTTGCCAATTCCACAAGAACAGCCTTAGCGAAAGGCTGCTTGAAGGGAAAGATGTAACTCTGTGAGATGAATTCACAGAACACAGAGCAGTTTCTCAGAAAGCTTCTTTCCAGTTTTGAACGGAAGATAATTCCTTTTTCACCATAGCCCTCTATGGGCTTCCAAATATCCCTTTGCCAATTCCACAAGAACAGACTTAGCGAAAGGCTTCTTGAAGGGAAAGATGTAACTCTGTGAGATGAATTCACAGAACACAGAGCAGCTTCTCAGAAAGCTTCTTTCCAGTTTTGAACGGAAGATATTTCCTTTTTCCCCATAGCCCTCTATGGGCTTCCAAATATCCCTTTGCCAATTTAACAAGAACAGCCTTAGCGAAAAGCTTCTTGAAGGGAAAGATGTAACTCTGTGAGATGAATTCACGGAACACAGAGCAGTTTCTCAGAAAGCTTCTTTCCAGTTTTGAACGGAAGATATTTCCTTTTTCCCAATAGCCCACTATGGGCTTCCAAATATCCCTTTGCCAATTCCACAAGAACAGCCTTAGCGAAAGGCTGCTTGAAGGGAAAGATGTAACTCTGTGAGATGAATTCACAGAACACAGGGCAGTTTCTCAGAAAGCTTCTTTCCAGTTTTGAACGGAAGATATTTCCTTTTTCACCATAGCCCTCTATGGGCTTCCAAATATCCCTTTGCCAATTTCACAAGAACAGCCTTAGCGAAAAGCTTCTTGAAGGGAAAGATGTAACTCTGTGAGATGAATTCACAGAACACAGAGCAGTTTCTCAGAAAGCTTCTTTCCAGTTTTGAACGGAAGATATTTCCTTTTTCCCTATAGCCCTCTATGGGCTTCCAAATATCCCTTTGCCAATTCCACAAGAACAGCCTAAGCGAAAGGCTACTTGAAGGGAAAGATGTAACTCTGTGAGATGAATTCACAGAACACAGAGCAGTTTCTCAGAAAGCTTCTTTCCAGTTTTGAACGGAAGATATTTCCTTTTTCACCATAGCCCTCTATGGGCTTCCAAATATCCCTTTGCCAATTCCACAAGAACAGCCTTAGCGAAAGGCTGCTTGAAGGGAAAGATGTAACTCTGTGAGATGAATTCACAGAACACAGAGCAGTTTCTCAGAAAGCTTCTTTCCAGTTTTTAACGGAAGATATTTCCTTTTTCACTGTAGCCCTGTATGGGCTTCCAAATATCCCTTTGCCAATTCCACAAGAACAGCCTTAGGAAAGGCTGCTTGAAGGGAAACATGTAACTCTGTGATATGAATTCACAGAACACAGAGCAGTTTCTCAGAAAGCTTCTTTCCAGTTTTGAACGGAAGATATTTCCTTTTTCCCCATAGCCCTCTATGGGCTTCCAAATATCCCTTTGCCAATTACACAAGAACAGCCTTAGCGAAAGGCTTCTTGAAGAGAAAGATGTAACTCTGTGAGATGAATTAGAAGAACACAGAGCAGTTTCTCAGAAAGCTTCTTTCCAGTTTTCAGCGGAAGATATTTCCTTTTTCACCATAGCCCACTATGGGCTTCCAAATATCCCTTTGCCAATTCCACAAGAACAGCCTTAGCGAAAGGCTTCTTGAAGGGAAAGATGTAACTCTGTGAGACGAATTAACAGAACACAGAGCAGTTTCTAGAAACTTCTTTCCAGTTTTGAACGGAAGATATTTCCTTTTTCCCCATAGCCCACTATGGGCTTCCAAATATCCCTTTGCCAATTCCACAAGAACAGCCTTAGCGAAAAGCTTGTTGAAGGGAAACATGTAACTCTGTGAGATGAATTCAGAGAAAACAGTGTCGTTTCTCAGAAGGCTTCTTTCCAGTTTTGAACGGAAGATATTTCCTTTTTCACTATAGTCCTCTATGGGCTTCCAAATATCCCTTTGCCAATTCCACCAGAACAGCCTTAGCGAAAGGCTTCTTGAAGGGAAAGATGTAACTCTGTGAGATGAATTCACAGAACACAGAGCAGTTTCTCAGAAAGCTTCTTTCCAGTTTTGAACGGAAGATATTTCCTTTTTCACTATAGTCCTCTATGGGCTTCCAAATATCCCTTTGCCAATTCCACCAGAACAGCCTTAGCGAAAGGCTTCTTGAAGGGAAAGATGTAACTCTGTGAGATGAATTCACAGAACACAGAGCAGTTTCTCAGAAAGCTTCTTTCCAGTTTTGAACGGAAGATATTTCCTTTTTCACCATAGCCCTCTATGGGCTTCCAAATATCCCTTTTCCAATTCCACAGGAACAGCCTTAGCGAAAGGCTTCTTGAAGGGAAAGATGTAACTCTGTGAGATGAATTAACAGAACACAGAGCAGTTTCTCAGAAAGCTTCTTTCCAGTTTGGAACGGAAGATATTTCCTTTTTCACCATAGCCCTCTATGGGCTTCCAAATATCCCTTTGCCAATTCCACAAGAACAGCCTTAGCGAAAGGCTGCTTGAAGGGTAACATGTAACTCTGTGAGATGAATTCACAGAACACAGAGCAGTTTCTAAGAAAGCTTCTTTCCAGTTTTGAACGGAAGATATTTCCTTTTTCACCATAGCCCTCTATGGGCTTCCAAATATCCCTTTGCCAATTCCACAAGAACAGCCTTAGCGAAAGGCTTCTTGAAGGGAAAGATGTAACTCTGTGAGATGAATTCACAGAACACCGAGCAGTTTCTCAGAAAGCTTCTTTCCAGTTTTGAACGGAAGATATTTCCTTTTTCACCATAGCCCTCTATGGGCTTCCAAATATCCCTTTGCCAATTCCACAAGAACAGCCTTAGCGAAAGGCTTCTTGAAGGGAAAGATGTAACTCTGTGAGACGAATGCACAGAACACAGAGCACTTTCTCAGAAAACTTCTTTACAGTTTTGAACGGAAGATATTTTCTTTTTCACCATAGCCTTCTATGGGCTTCCAAATATCCCTTTGCCAATTCCACAAGAACAGCCTTTGCGAAAGGCTGCTTGAAGGGAAAGATGTAACTCTGTGAGATGAATTCACAGAACACAGAGCAGTTTCTCAGAAAGCTTCTTTCCAGTTTTGAACGGAAGATATTTCCTTTTTCACCATAGCCCTCTATGGGCTTCAAAATATGCCTTTGCCAATTCCACAAGAACAGGCTTAGCGAAAGGCTTCCTGAAGGGAAAGATGTAACTCTGTGAGAGGAATTAACAGAACACAGAGCAGTTTCTCAGAAAGCTTCTTTCCAGTTTCGAACGAATGATATTTCCTTTTTCCCCATAGCCCTCTAAGGGCTTCCAAATATCCCTTTGCCAAATTCACAAGAACAGCCTTAGCGAAAAGCTTCTTGAAGGGAAAGATGTAACTCTGTGAGATGAATTCACAGAACACAGAGCAGTTTCTCAGAAAGCTTCTTTCCAGTTTTGAACGGAAGATATTTCCTTTTTCCCCATAGAGCTCTATGGGCTTCCAAATATCCCTTTGCCAATTCCACAAGAACAGCCTTAGCGAAAGGCTGCTTGAAGGGAAAGATGTAACTCTGTGAGATGAATTCACAGAACACAGAGCAGTTTCTCAGAAAGCTTCTTTCCAGTTTTGAAAGGAAGATATTTCCTTTTTCCCTATAGCCCTCTATGGGCTTCCAAATATCCTTTTGCCAATTCCACAAGAACAGCCTTAGCGAAAGGCTGCTTGAAGGGAAAGATGTAACTCTGTGCGATGAATTTACAGAACACAGAGCAGTTTCTCAGAAAGCTTCTTTCCAGTTTTGAACGGAAGATATTTCCTTTTTCACCATAGCCCTCTATGGGCTTCCAAATATCCCTTTGCCAATTTCACAAGAACAGCCTTAGCGAAAAGCTTCTTGAAGGGAAAGATGTAACTCTGTGAGATGAATTCACAGAACACAGAGCAGTTTCTCAGAAAGCTTCTTTCCAGTTTTGAACGGAAGATATTTCCTCTTTCCCTATAGCCCTCTATGGGCTTCCAAATATCCCTTTGCCAATTCCACAAGAACAGCCTTAGCGAAAGGCAGCTTGAAGGGAAAGATGTAGCTCTGTGAGGTGAATTCACAGAACACAGAGCAGTTTCTCAGAAAGCTTCTTTCCAGTTTTGAACGGAAGATATTTCCTTCTTCACCATAGCCCTCTATGGGCTTCCAAATATCCCTTTGCCAATTCCACAAGAACAGCCTTAGCGAAAGACTTCTTGAAGGGAAAGATGTAACCCTGTGCGATGAATTCACAGAACACAGAGCAGTTTCTCAGAAAGCTTCTTTCCAGTTTGGAACGGAAGATATTTCCTTTTTTACCATCGGCCTCTATGGGCTTCCAAATATCCCTTTGCCAATTCCAAAAGAACAGCCTTAGCGAAAGGCTTCTTGAAGGGAAAGATGTAACTCTGTGAGATGAATTCACAGAACACAGAGCAGTTTCTCAGAAAGCTTCTTTCCAGTTTTGAACGGAAGATATTTCCTTTTTCACCATAGCCCTCTATGGGCTTCCAAATATCCCTTTGCCAATTCCACAAGAACAGCCTTAGGGAAAGGCTTCTTGAAGGGAAAGATGTAACTCTATGAGATGAATTAGCAGAACACAGAGCAGTTTCTCAGAAAGCTTCTTTCCAGTTTTGAACGGAAGATATTTCCTTTTTCACTGTAGGCCTCTATGGGCTTCCAAATATCCCTTTGCCAATTCCACAAGAACAGCCTTAGCGAAAGGCTTCTTGAAGGGAAAGATGTAACTCTGTGAGATGAATTAACAGAACACAGAGCAGTTTCTCAGAAAGCTTCTTTCCAGTTTTCAACGGAAGATATTTCCTTTTTCCCCATAGCCCTCTATGGACTTCCAAATATCCCTTTGCCAATTCCACAAGAGCAGCCTTAGCGAAAGGCTTCTTGAAGGCAAAGATGTAACTCTGTGAGATGGATTCACAGAACACAGAGCAGTTTCTCAGCATGCTTCTTTCCAGTTTTCAGCGGAAGATATTTCCTTTTTCACCATAGCCCACTATGGGCTTCCAAATATCCCTTTGCCATTTCCACAACAAGAGCCTTAGCGAAAGGATTCTTGAAGGAAAAGATGTAACTCTGTGAGATGAATTCACAGAACACAGAGCAGTTTATCAGAAAGCTTCTTTCCAGTTTTGAACGGAAGATATTTCCTTTTTCACCATAGACCTCTATGGGCTTCCAAATATCCCGTTGCCAATTCCACAAGAACAGCCTTAGCGAAAGGCTGCTTGAAGGGAAACATATAACTCTGTGAGATGAATTCACAGAACACAGAGCAGTTTCGCAGAAAGCTTCTTTCCAGTTTTGAACGGAAGATATTTCCTTTTTCACTGTAGCCCTCTATAGGCTTCCAAATATCCTTTTGCCAATTCCACAAGAACAGCCTTAGCGAAAGGATTCTTGAAGGGAAAGATGTAACTCTGTGAGAGGAATTAACAGAACACAGAGCAGTTTCACAGAAAGCTTCTTTCCAGTTTTGAACGGAAGATATTTCCTTTTTCACCATAGCCCTCTATGGGCTTCCAAATATCCCTTTGCCAATTCCACAGGAACAGCCTTAGCGAAAGGCTTCTTGAAGGGAAAGATGTAACTCTGTGAGAGGAATTACAGGAACACAGAGCAGTTTCTCAGAAAGCTTCTTTCCAGTTTTGAACGGAAGATATTTCCTTTTTCACCATAGCCCTCTATGGGATTCCAAATATCCCTTTGCCAATTCCACAAGAACAGAGTTAGCGAAAGGCTTCTTGAAGGGAAAGATGTAACTCTGTGAGATGAATTCACAGAACACAGAGCAGTATCTCAGAAAGCTTCTTTCCAGTTTTGAACGGAAGATATTTCCTGTTTCACCATAGCCCTATATGGGCTTCCAAATATCCCTTTGCCAATTCCACAAGAACAGCCTTAGCGAAAGGCTTCTTGAAGGGAAAGCTGTAACTCTGTGAGAGGAATTAACAGAACACAGAGCAGTTTCTCAGAAAGCTTCTTTCCAGTTTTGAACGGAAGATATTTCGTTTTTCACCATAGCCCTCTATGGGCTTCCAAATATCCCTTTGCCAATTCCACAAGAACAGCCTTAGCGAAAGGCTTCTTGAAGAGAAAGGTGTAACTCTGTGAGAGGAATTAACAGAACACAGAGCAGTTTCTCAGAAAGCTTCTTTCCAGTTTTGAACGGAAGATAATTCCTTTTTCACCATAGCCCTCTATGGGCTTCCAAATATCCCTTTTCCAATTCCACAAGAACAGTCTTAGCGAAAGGCTTCTTGAAGGGAAAGATGTACCTCTGTGAGATGAATTCGCAGAACACAGAGCAGTTTCTCAGAAAGCTTCTTTCCAGTTTTGAACGGAAGATATTTCCTTTTTCACAATAGCCCACTATGGGCTTCCAAATATCCCTTTGCCAATTCCACAAGAACATTCTTAGGAAAGGCTGCTTGAAGGGAAACATGTAACTCTGTGAGATGAATTCACAGAACACAGAGCAGTTTCTCAGAAAGCTTCTTTCCAGTTTTGAACGGAAGATATTTCCTTTTTCACCATAGCCCTCTTTGGGCTTCCAAATATCCCTTTGCCAATTCCACAAGAACAGCCTTAGCGAAAGGCTTCTTTAAGAGACAGATGTAACTCTGTGAGAGGAATTAACAGAACACAGAGCAGTTTCTCAGAAAGCTTCTTTCCAGTTTTGAACGGAAGATAATTCCTTTTTCACCATAGCCCTCTATGGGCTTCCAAATATCCCTTTGCCAATTCCACAAGAACAGCCTTAGCGAAAGGCTTCTTGAAGGGAAAGATGTACTTCTGTGAGATGAATTCGCAGAACACCGAGCAGTTTCTCAGAAAGCTTCTTTACAGTTTTGAACGGAAGATATTTCCTTTTTCACCATAGCCCACTTTGGGCTTCCAAATATCCCTTTGCCAATTCCACAAGAACAGCCTTAGCGAAAGGCTGCTTGAAGGGAAAGATGTAACTCTGTGAGATGAATTCACAGAACACAGAGCAGTTTCTCAGAAAGCTTCTTTCCAGTTTTGAACGGAAGATATTTCCTTTTTCACTGTAGCCCTCTATGGGCTTCCAAATATCCCTTTGCCAATTCCACAAGAACAGCCTTAGCGAAAGGCTTCTTGAAGGGAAAGATGTAACTCTGTGATATGAATTCACAGAACACAGAGCAGTTTCTCAGAAAGCTTCTTTCCAGTTTTCAACGGAAGATATTTCCTTTTTCACCATAGCCCAGTATGGGCTTCCAAATATCCCTTTGCCAATTCCACAAGAACATCCTTAGGAAAGGCTGCTTGAAGGGAAACATGTAACTCTGTGAGATGAATTAAGAGAACACAGAGCAGTTTCTCAGAAAGCTTCTTTCCAGTTTTGAACGGAAGATATTTCCTTTTTCCCCATAGCCCTCTATGGGCTTCCAAATATCCCTTTGCCAATTCCACAAGAACAGCCTTAGCGAAAGGCTTCTTGAAGGGAAAGATGTAACTCTGTGAGATGAATTAAGAGAACACAGAGCAGTTTCTCAGAAAGCTTCTTTCCAGTTTTCAGCGGAAGATATTTCCTTTTTCACCATAGCCCACTATGGGCTTCCAAATATCCCTTTGCCAATTCCACAAGAACAGCCTTAGCGAAAGGCTTCTTGAAGGGAGAGTTGTAACTCTGTGAGATGAATTCACAGAACACAGAGCAGTTTCTCAGAAAGCTTCTTTCCAGTTTTCAACGGAAGTTATTTCCTTTTTCACCATAGCCCTCTATGGGCTTCCAAATATCCCTTTGCCAATTAAACAAGAACAGCCTTAGCGAAAAGCTTGTTGAAGGGAAACATGTAACTCTGTGAGATGAATTCAGAGAACACAGAGCCGTTTCTCAGAAAGCTTCTTTCCAGTTTTGAACGGAAGATATTTCCTTGTTTCCCATAGCCCTCTATGGGCTTCCAAATATTCCTTTGCCAATTCCACAAGAACAGCCTTAGCGAAAGGCTGCTTGAAGGGAAAGATGTAACTCTGTGAGATGAATTCACAGAACACAGAGCAGTTTCTCAGAAAGCTTCTTTCCAGTTTAGAACGGAAGATATTTCCTTTTTCACCATAGCCCTCTATGGGCTTCCAAATATCCCGTTGCCAATTCCACAAGAACAGAATTAGCGAAAGGCTGCTTGAAGGGAAACATGTAACTCTGTGTGATGAATTCACAGAACACAGAGCAGTTTCTCAGAAATCTTCTTTCCAGTTTTGAACGGAAGATATTTCCTTTTTCACCATAGCCCTCTATGGGCTTCCAAATATCCCTTTGCCAATTCCACAAGAACAGCCTTAGCGAAAGGCTTCTTGAAGGGAAAGATGTAACTCTGTGAGATGAATTAACAGAACACAGAGCAGTTTCTCAGAATGCTTCTTTCCAGTTTTGAACGGAAGGTATTTCCTTTTTCACCATAGCCCTCTATGGGCTTCCAAATATCCCTTTGCCAATTCCACAAGAAGAGCCTTAGCGAAAGACATCTAGAAGGGAAAGATGTAACTCTGTGAGATGAATTCACAGAACACAGAGCAGTTTCTCAGAAAGCTTCTTTCCAGGTTTGAACGGAAGATATTTCCTTTTTCACCATAGCCCTCTATGGGCTTCCAAATATCCCTTTGCCAATTCCACAGGAACAGCCTTAGCGAAAGGTTTCTTGAAGGGAAAGATGAAACTCTGTGAGATGAATTCACAGAACACAGAGCACTTTCTCAGAAAACTTCTTTACAGTTTTGAACGGAAGTTATTTCCTTTTTCACCATAGCCCTCTATGGGCTTCCAAATATCCCCTTGCCAATTCCACAAGAACAGCCTTAGCGAAAGGCTGCTTGAAGGGAAAGATGTAACTCTGTGAGATGAATTCACAGAACACAGAGCAGTTTCTCAGAAAGCTTCTTTCCAGTTTTTAACGGAAGATATTTCCTTTTTCACCGTAGCCCTCTATGGGCTTCCAAATATCCCTTTGCCAATTCCACAAGAACAGCCTTAGCGAAAGGCTTCTTGAAGGGAAAGATGTAACTCTGTGAGATGAATTAACAGAACACAGAGCAGTTTCTCAGAAAGCTTCTTTCCAGTTTTCAACGGAAGATATTTCCTTTTTCCCCATAGCCCTCTATGGGCTTCCAAATATCCCTTTGCCAATTCCACAAGAGCAGCCTTAGCGAAAGGCTTCTTGAAGGCAAAGATGTAACTCTGTGAGATGGATTCACAGAACACAGAGCAGTTTCTCAGCATGCTTCTTTCCAGTTTTCAGCGGAAGATATTTCCTTTTTCACCATAGCCCACTATGGGCTTCCAAATATCCCTTTGCCATTTCCACAACAAGAGCCTTAGCGAAAGGATTCTTGAAGGAAAAGATGTAACTCTGTGAGATGAATTCACAGAACACAGAGCAGTTTATCAGAAAGCTTCTTTCCAGTTTTGAACGGAAGATATTTCCTTTTTCACCATAGACCTCTATGGGCTTCCAAATATCCCGTTGCCAATTCCACAAGAACAGCCTTAGCGAAAGGCTGCTTGAAGGGAAACATATAACTCTGTGAGATGAATTCACAGAACACAGAGCAGTTTCGCAGAAAGCTTCTTTCCAGTTTTGAACGGAAGATATTTCCTTTTTCACTGTAGCCCTCTATAGGCTTCCAAATATCCTTTTGCCAATTCCACAAGAACAGCCTTAGCGAAAGGATTCTTGAAGGGAAAGATGTAACTCTGTGAGAGGAATTAACAGAACACAGAGCAGTTTCACAGAAAGCTTCTTTCCAGTTTTGAACGGAAGATATTTCCTTTTTCACCATAGCCCTCTATGGGCTTCCAAATATCCCTTTGCCAATTCCACAGGAACAGCCTTAGCGAAAGGCTTCTTGAAGGGAAAGATGTAACTCTGTGAGAGGAATTACAGGAACACAGAGCAGTTTCTCAGAAAGCTTCTTTCCAGTTTTGAACGGAAGATATTTCCTTTTTCACCATAGCCCTCTATGGGCTTCCAAATATCCCTTTGCCAATTCCACAAGAACAGAGTTAGCGAAAGGCTTCTTGAAGGGAAAGATGTAACTCTGTGAGATGAATTCACAGAACACAGAGCAGTATCTCAGAAAGCTTCTTTCCAGTTTTGAACGGAAGATATTTCCTGTTTCACCATAGCCCTATATGGGCTTCCAAATATCCCTTTGCCAATTCCACAAGAACAGCCTTAGCGAAAGGCTTCTTGAAGGGAAAGATGTAACTCTGTGAGAGGAATTAACAGAACACAGAGCAGTTTCTCAGAAAGCTTCTTTCCAGTTTTGAACGGAAGATATTTCGTTTTTCACCATAGCCCTCTATGGGCTTCCAAATATCCCTTTGCCAATTCCACAAGAACAGCCTTAGCGAAAGGCTTCTTGAAGAGAAAGGTGTAACTCTGTGAGAGGAATTAACAGAACACAGAGCAGTTTCTCAGAAAGCTTCTTTCCAGTTTTGAACGGAAGATAATTCCTTTTTCACCATAGCCCTCTATGGGCTTCCAAATATCCCTTTTCCAATTCCACAAGAACAGTCTTAGCGAAAGGCTTCTTGAAGGGAAAGATGTACCTCTGTGAGATGAATTCGCAGAACACAGAGCAGTTTCTCAGAAAGCTTCTTTCCAGTTTTGAACGGAAGATATTTCCTTTTTCACAATAGCCCACTATGGGCTTCCAAATATCCCTTTGCCAATTCCACAAGAACATTCTTAGGAAAGGCTGCTTGAAGGGAAACATGTAACTCTGTGAGATGAATTCACAGAACACAGAGCAGTTTCTCAGAAAGCTTCTTTCCAGTTTTGAACGGAAGATATTTCCTTTTTCACCATAGCCCACTTTGGGCTTCCAAATATCCCTTTGCCAATTCCACAAGAACAGCCTTAGCGAAAGGCTGCTTGAAGGGAAAGATGTAACTCTGTGAGATGAATTCACAGAACACAGAGCAGTTTCTCAGAAAGCTTCTTTCCAGTTTTGAACGGAAGATATTTCCTTTTTCACTGTAGCCCTCTATGGGCTTCCAAATATCCCTTTGCCAATTCCACAAGAACAGCCTTAGCGAAAGGCTTCTTGAAGGAAAAGATGTAACTCTGTGATATGAATTCACAGAACACAGAGCAGTTTCTCAGAAAGCTTCTTTCCAGTTTTCAACGGAAGATATTTCCTTTTTCACCATAGCCCAGTATGGGCTTCCAAATATCCCTTTGCCAATTCCACAAGAACATCCTTAGGAAAGGCTGCTTGAAGGGAAACATGTAACTCTGTGAGATGAATTAAGAGAACACAGAGCAGTTTCTCAGAAAGCTTCTTTCCAGTTTTGAACGGAAGATATTTCCTTTTTCCCCATAGCCCTCTATGGGCTTCCAAATATCCCTTTGCCAATTCCACAAGAACAGCCTTAGCGAAAGGCTTCTTGAAGGGAAAGATGTAACTCTGTGAGATGAATTAAGAGAACACAGAGCAGTTTCTCAGAAAGCTTCTTTCCAGTTTTCAGCGGAAGATATTTCCTTTTTCACCATAGCCCACTATGGGCTTCAAATATCCCTTTGCCAATTCCACAAGAACAGCCTTAGCGAAAGTCTTCTTGAAGGGAGAGTTGTAACTCTGTGAGATGAATTCACAGAACACAGAGCAGTTTCTCAGAAAGCTTCTTTCCAGTTTTCAACGGAAGTTATTTCCTTTTTCACCATAGCCCTCTATGGGCTTCCAAATATCCCTTTGCCAATTAAACAAGAACAGCCTTAGCGAAAAGCTTGTTGAAGGGAAACATGTAACTCTGTGAGATGAATTCAGAGAACACAGAGCCGTTTCTCAGAAAGCTTCTTTCCAGTTTTGAACGGAAGATATTTCCTTGTTTCCCATAGCCCTCTATGGGCTTCCAAATATTCCTTTGCCAATTCCACAAGAACAGCCTTAGCGAAAGGCTGCTTGAAGGGAAAGATGTAACTCTGTGAGATGAATTCACAGAACACAGAGCAGTTTCTCAGAAAGCTTCTTTCCAGTTTAGAACGGAAGATATTTCCTTTTTCACCATAGCCCTCTATGGGCTTCCAAATATCCCGTTGCCAATTCCACAAGAACAGAATTAGCGAAAGGCTGCTTGAAGGGAAACATGTAACTCTGTGTGATGAATTCACAGAACACAGAGCAGTTTCTCAGAAATCTTCTTTCCAGTTTTGAACGGAAGATATTTCCTTTTTCACCATAGCCCTCTATGGGCTTCCAAATATCCCTTTGCCAATTCCACAAGAACAGCCTTAGCGAAAGGCTTCTTGAAGGGAAAGATGTAACTCTGTGAGATGAATTAACAGAACACAGAGCAGTTTCTCAGAATGCTTCTTTCCAGTTTTGAACGGAAGGTATTTCCTTTTTCACCATAGCCCTCTATGGGCTTCCAAATATCCCTTTGCCAATTCCACAAGAAGAGCCTTAGCGAAAGACATCTAGAAGGGAAAGATGTAACTCTGTGAGATGAATTCACAGAACACAGAGCAGTTTCTCAGAAAGCTTCTTTCCAGTTTTGAACGGAAGATATTTCCTTTTTCACCATAGCCCTCTATGGGCTTCCAAATATCCCTTTGCCAATTCCACAGGAACAGCCTTAGCGAAAGGTTTCTTGAAGGGAAAGATGAAACTCTGTGAGATGAATTCACAGAACACAGAGCACTTTCTCAGAAAACTTCTTTACAGTTTTGAACGGAAGTTATTTCCTTTTTCACCATAGCCCTCTATGGGCTTCCAAATATCCCCTTGCCAATTCCACAAGAACAGCCTTAGCGAAAGGCTGCTTGAAGGGAAAGATGTAACTCTGTGAGATGAATTCACAGAACACAGAGCAGTTTCTCAGAAAGCTTCTTTCCAGTTTTTAACGGAAGATATTTCCTTTTTCACCGTAGCCCTCTATGGGCTTCCAAATATCCCTTTGCCAATTCCACAAGAACAGCCTTAGCGAAAGGCTTCTTTAAGGGAAAGATGTAACTCTGTGATATGAATTCACAGAACACAGAGCAGTTTCTCAGAAAGCTTCTTTCCAGTTTGGAACGGAAGATATTTCCTTTTTCCCCATTGCCCTCTATGGGCTTCCAAATATCCCTTTGCCAATTCCACAAGAACAGCCTTAGCGAAATGCTTCTTGAAGGGAAAGATGTAACTCTGTGAGATGAATTAAGAGAATGCAGAGCAGTTTCTCAGAAAGCTTCTTTCCAGTTTTCAGCGGAAGTTATTTCCTTTTCCCCATAGCCCACTATGGGCTTCCAAATATCCCTTTGCCAATTCCACAAGAACAGCCTTAGCGAAAGGCTTCTTGAAGGGAAAGATGTAACTCTGTGAGATGAATTCACAGAACACAGAGCAGTTTCTCAGAAAGCTTCTTTCCAGTTTTGAACGGAAGATATTTCCTTTTTCACCATAGCCCTCTATGGGCTTCCAAATATCCCTTTGCCAATTAAACAAGAACAGCCTTAGCGAAAGGCTGCTTGAAGGGAAACATGTAACTCTGTGAGATGAATTCACAGAACACAGAGCAGTTTCTAAGATAGCTTCTTTCAAGTTTTGAACGGAAGATATTTCCTTTTTCACCATAGCCCTTTATGGGCTTCCAAATATCCCTTTGCCAATTCCACAAGAACAGCCTTAGCGAAAGGCTTCTTGAATGGAAAGATGTAACTCTGTGAGATGAATTCACAGAACACAGAGCAGTTTCTCAGAAAGCTTCTTTCCAATTTTGAACGGAAGATATTTCCTTTTTCACTATAGTCCTCTATGGGCTTCCAAATATCCCTTTGCCAATTCCACCAGAACAGCCTTAGCGAAAGGCTTCTTGAAGGGAAAGATGTAACTCTGTGAGATGAATTAACAGAACACAGAGCAGTTTCTCAGAAAGCTTCTTTCCAGTTTTGAACGGAAGATATTTCCTTTTTCACCATAGCCCTCTATGGGTTTCCAAATATCCCTTTGCCAATTCCACAAGAACAGCCTTAGCGAAAGGCTGCTTGAAGGGTAACATGTAACCCTGTGAGATGAATTCACAGAACACAGAGCAGTTTCTAAGAAAGCTTCTTTCCAGTTTTGAACGGAAGATATTTCCTTTTTCACCATAGCCCTCTATGGGCTTCCAAATATCCCTTTGCCAATTCCACAAGAACAGCCTTAGCGAAAGGCTTCTTGAAGGGAAAGATGTAACTCTGTGAGATGAATTCACAGAACACCGAGCAGTTTCTCAGAAAGCCTCTTTCCAGTTTTGAACGGAAGATATTTCCTTTTTCACCATTGCCCTCTATGGGCTTCCAAATATCCCTTTGCCAATTCCACAAGAACAGCCTTAGCGAAAGGCTGCTTGAAGGGAAACATGTAACTCTGTGAGATGAATTCACAGAACACAGAGCAGTTTCTAAGATAGCTTCTTTCAAGTTTTGAACGGAAGATATTTCCTTTTTCCCTATAGCCCTCTATGTGCTTCCAAATATCCCTTTGCCAATTCCACAAGAACAGCCTTAGCGAAAGGCTGCCTGAAGGGAAAGATGTAACTCTGTGAGATGAATTTACAGAACACAGAGCAGTTTCTCAGAAAGCTTCTTTCCAGTTTTGAACGGAAGATATTTCATTTTTCACCATAGCCCTCTATGGGCTTCCAAATATCCCTTTGCCAATTCCACAAGAACAGCCTTAGCGAAAGGCTGCTTGAAGGGAAAGATGTAACTCTGTGAGATGAATTAACAGAACACAGAGCAGTTTCTCAGAAAGCTTCTTTCCAGTTTTTAACGGAAGATATTTCCTTTTTCACTGTAGCCCTCTATGGGCTTCCAAATATCCCTTTGCCAATTCCACAAGAACAGCCTTAGGGAAAGGCTGCTTTAAGGGAAACATGTAACTCTGTGATATGAATTCACAGAACACAGAGCAGTTTCTCAGAAAGCTTCTTTCCAGTTTTGAACGGAAGATATTTCCTTTTTCTCCATAGCCCTCTATGGGCTTCCAAATATCCCTTTGCCAATTCCACAAGAACAGCCTTAGCGAAAGGCTGCTTGAAGGGAAAGATGTAACTCTGTGAGATGAATTCACAGAACACTGAGTAGTTTCTCAGAAAGCTTCTTTCCAGTTTTCAGCGGAAGATATTTCCTTTTTAACCATAGCCCACTATGAGCTTCCAAATATCCCTTTGCCAATTCCACAAGAACAGCCTTAGCGAAAGGCTTCTTGAAGGGAAAGATGTAACTCTGTGAGATGAATTCACAGAACACAGAGCCGCTTCTCAGAAAGCTTCTTTCCGGTTTTGAAAGGAAGATATTTCCTTTTTCACCATAGCCCTCTATGGGCTTCCAAATATCCCTTTGCTAATTCCACAAGAACAGCCTTAGCGAAAGGCTGATGGAAGGGAAACATGTAACTCTGTGAGATGAATTCACAGAACACAGAGCAGTTTCTCAGAAAGCTTCTTTCCAGTTTTGAACGGAAGATATTTCCTTTTTCACCATAGCCCTCTATGGGCTTCCAAATATCCCTTTGCCAATTCCACAAGAACAGCCTTAGCGAAAGGCTTCTTGAAGGGAAAGATGTAACTCTGTGAGATGAATTCACAGAACACAGAGCAGTTTCTCAGAAAGCTTCTTTCCGGTTTTGAACGGAAGATATTTCCTTTTTCACTATAGTCCTCTATGGGCTTCCAAATATCCCTTTGCCAATTCCACCAGAACAGCCTTAGCGAAAGGCTTCTTGAAGGGAAAGATGTAACTCTGTGAGATGAATTCACAGAACACAGAGCAGTTGCTCAGAAAGCTTCTTTCCAGTTTTGAACGGAAGATATTTCCTTTTTCACCATAGCCCTCTATGGGCTTCCAAATATCCCTTTGCCAATTCCACAGGAACAGCCTTAGCGAAAGGCTTCTTGAAGGAAAGATGTTACTCTGTGAGATGAATTAACAGAACACAGAGCAGTTTCTCAGAAAGCTTCTTTCCAGTTTTGAACGGAAGATATTTCCTTTTTCACCATAGCCCTCTATGGGCTTCCAAATATCCCTTTGCCAATTCCACAAGAACAGCCTTAGCGAAAGGCTGCTTGAAGGGTAACATGTAACTCTGTGAGATGAATTCACAGAACACAGAGCAGTTTCTAAGAAAGCTTCTTTCCAGTTTTGAACGGAAGATATTTCCTTTTTCACCATAGCCCTCTATGGGCTTCCAAATATCCCTTTGCCAATTCCACAAGAACAGCCTTAGCGAAAGGGTTCTTGAAGGGAAAGATGTAACTCTGTGAGAAGAATTCACAGAACACCGAGCAGTTTCTCAGAAAGCTTCTTTCCAGTTTTGAACGGAAGATATTTCCTTTTTAACCATAGCCCACTATGAGCTTCCAAATATCCCTTTGCCAATTCCACAAGAACAGCCTTAGCGAAAGGCTTCTTGAAGGGAAAGATGTAACTCTGTGAGATGAATTCACAGAACACAGAGCCGCTTCTCAGAAAGCTTCTTTCCGGTTTTGATCGGAAGATATTTCCTTTTTCACCATAGCCCTCTATGGGCTTCCAAATATCAATTTGCCAATTCCACAAGAACAGCCTTAGCGAAAGGCTGATGGAAGGGAAACATGTAACTCTGTGAGATGAATTCACAGAACACAGAGCAGTTTCTCAGAAAGCTTCTTTCCAGTTTTGAACGGAAGATATTTCCTTTTTCACCATAGCCCTCTATGGGCTTCCAAATATCCCTTTGCCAATTCCACAAGAACAGCCTTAGCGAAAGGCTTCTTGAAGGGAAAGATGTAACTCTGTGAGATGAATTCACAGAACACAGAGCAGTTTCTCAGAAAGCTTCTTTCCGGTTTTGAACGGAAGATATTTCCTTTTTCACTATAGTCCTCTATGGGCTTCCAAATATCCCTTTGCCAATTCCACCAGAACAGCCTTAGCGAAAGGCTTCTTGAAGGGAAAGATGTAACTCTGTGAGATGAATTCACAGAACACAGAGCAGTTTCTCAGAAAGCTTCTTTCCAGTTTTGAACGGAAGATATTTCCTTTTTCACCATAGCCCTCTATGGGCTTCCAAATATCCCTTTGCCAATTCCACAAGAACAGCCTTAGCGAAAGACTGCTTGAAGGGTAACATGTAACTCTGTGAGATGAATTCACAGAACACATAGCAGTTTCTAAGAAAGCTTCTTTCCAGTTTTGAACGGAAGATATTTCCTTTTTCACCATAGCCCTCTATGGGCTTCCAAATATCCCTTTGCCAATTCCACAAGAACAGCCTTAGCGAAAGGGTTCTTGAAGGGAAAGATGTAACTCTGTGAGAAGAATTCACAGAACACCGAGCAGTTTCTCAGAAAGCTTCTTTCCAGTTTTGAACGGAAGATATTTCCTTTTTCACCATAGCCCTCTATGGGCTTCCAAATATCCCTTTGCCAATTCCACAAGAACAGCCTTAGCGAAAGGCTTCTTGAAGGGAAAGATGTAACTCTGTGAGACGAATTCACAGAACACAGAGCACTTTCTCAGAAAACTTCTTTACAGTTTTGAACGGAAGATATTTCCTTTTTCACCATAGCATACTATGGGCTTCCAAATATCCCTTTGCCAATTCCACAAGAACAGCCTTTGCGAAAGGCTGCTTGAAGGGAAAGATGTAACTCTGTGAGATGAATTCACAGAACACAGAGCAGTTTCTCAGAAAGCTTTTTTACAGTTTTGAATGGAAGATATTTCCTTTTTCACCATAGCCCTCTATGGGCTTCCAAATATCCCTTTGCCAATTCCACAAGAACAGCCTTAGCGAAAGGCTGCTTGAAGGGAAAGATGTAACTCTGTGAGATGAATTCACAGAACACAGAGCAGTTTCTCAGAAAGCTTCTTTCCAGTTTTTAACGGAAGATATTTCCTTTTTCACTGTAGCCCTCTATGGGCTTCCAGATATCCCTTTGCCAATTCCACAAGAACAGCCTTAGCGAAAGGGTTCTTGAAGGGAAAGATGTAACTCTGTGAGATGAATTCACAGAACACAGAGCAGCTTCTCAGAAACCTTCTTTCCAGTTTTGATCGGAAGATATCTCCTTTTTCACCATAGCCCTCTATAGGCTTCCAAATATCACTTTGCCAATGCCACAAGAACAGCCTTAGCGAAAGGCTGCTTGAAGGGAAACATGTAACTCTGTGAGATGAATTCACAGAACATAGAGCAGTTTCTCAGAAAGCTTCTTTCCAGTTTTGAACGGAAGATATTTCCTTTTTCACCATAGCCCTCTATGGGCTTCCAAATATCCCTTTGACAATTCCACAAGAACAGCCTTAGCGAAAGGCTTGTTGAAGGGAAAGATGTAACTCTGTGAGATGAATTAACAGAACACAGAGCAGTTTCTCAGAAAGCTTCTTTCCAGTTTTGAACGGAAGATATTTCCTTTTTCACCATAGCCCTCTATGGGCTTCCAAATATCCCTTTGCCAATTGAACAAGAACAGCCTTAGCGAAAGGCTGCCTGAAGGGAAAGATGTAACTCTGTGAGATGAATTTACAGAACACAGAGCAGTTTCTCAGAAAGCTTCTTTCCAGTTTTGAACGGAAGATATTTCCTTTTTCACCATAGCCCTCTATGGGCTTCCAAATATCCCTTTGCCAATTCCACAAGAACAGCCTTAGCGAAAGGCTGCTTGAAGGGAAAGATGTAACTCTGTGAGATGAATTAACAGAACACAGAGCAGTTTCTCAGAAAGCTTCTTTCCAGTTTTTAACGGAAGATATTTCCTTTTTCACTGTAGCCCTCTATGGGCTTCCAAATATCCCTTTGCCAATTCCACAAGAACAGCCTTAGGGAAAGGCTGCTTTAAGGGAAACATGTAACTCTGTGATATGAATTCACAGAACACAGAGCAGTTTCTCAGAAAGCTTCTTTCCAGTTTTGAACGGAAGATATTTCCTTTTTCTCCATAGCCCTCTATGGGCTTCCAAATATCCCTTTGCCAATTCCACAAGAACAGCCTTAGCGAAAGGCTGCTTGAAGGGAAAGATGTAACTCTGTGAGATGAATTCACAGAACACAGAGCAGTTTCTCAGAAAGCTTCTTTCCAGTTTTCAGCGGAAGATATTTCCTTTTTAACCATAGCCCACTATGAGCTTCCAAATATCCCTTTGCCAATTCCACAAGAACAGCCTTAGCGAAAGGCTTCTTGAAGGGAAAGATGTAACTCTGTGAGATGAATTCACAGAACACAGAGCCGCTTCTCAGAAAGCTTCTTTCCGGTTTTGATCGGAAGATATTTCCTTTTTCACCATAGCCCTCTATGGGCTTCCAAATGTCCCTTTGCCAATTCCACAAGAACAGCCTTAGCGAAAGGCTGATGGAAGGGAAACATGTAACTCTGTGAGATGAATTCACAGAACACAGAGCAGTTTCTCAGAAAGCTTCTTTCCAGTTTTGAACGGAAGATATTTCCTTTTTCACCATAGCCCTCTATGGGCTTCCAAATATCCCTTTGCCAATTCCACAAGAACAGCCTTAGCGAAAGGCTTCTTGAAGGGAAAGATGTAACTCTGTGAGATGAATTCACAGAACACAGAGCAGTTTCTCAGAAAGCTTCTTTCCGGTTTTGAACGGAAGATATTTCCTTTTTCACTATAGTCCTCTATGGGCTTCCAAATATCCCTTTGCCAATTCCACCAGAACAGCCTTAGCGAAAGGCTTCTTGAAGGGAAAGATGTAACTCTGTGAGATGAATTCACAGAACACAGAGCAGTTTCTCAGAAAGCTTCTTTCCAGTTTTGAACGGAAGATATTTCCTTTTTCACCATAGCCCTCTATGGGCTTCCAAATATCCCTTTGCCAATTACACAAGAACAGCCTTAGCGAAAGGGTTCTTGAAGGGAAAGATGTAACTCTGTGAGAAGAATTCACAGAACACCGAGCAGTTTCTCAGAAAGCTTCTTTCCAGTTTTGAACGGAAGATATTTCCTTTTTCACCATAGCCCTCTATGGGCTTCCAAATATCCCTTTGCCAATTCCACAAGAACAGCCTTAGCGAAAGGCTTCTTGAAGGGAAAGATGTAACTCTGTGAGACGAATTCACAGAACACAGAGCACTTTCTCAGAAAACTTCTTTACAGTTTTGAACGGAAGATATTTCCTTTTTCACCATAGCATTCTATGGGCTTCCAAATATCCCTTTGCCAATTAAACAAGAACAGCCTTTGCGAAAGGCTGCTTGAAGGGAAAGATGTAACTCTGTGAGTTGAATTCACAGACACAGAGCAGTTTCTCAGAAAGCTTCTTTCCAGTTTTGAACGGAAGATATTTCCTTTTTCACCATAGCCCTCTATGGGCTTCCAAATATCCCTTTGCCAATTTCACAAGAACAGCCTTAGCGAAAAGCTTCTTGAAGGGAAAGATGTAACTCTGTGAGATGAATTCACAGAACACAGAGCAGTTTCTCAGAAAGCTTCTTTCCAGTTTTGAACGGAAGATATTTCCTTTTTCCCTATAGCCCTCTATGGGCTTCCAAATATCCCTTTGCCAATTCCACAAGAACAGCCTTAGCGAAAGGCAGCTTGAAGGGAAAGATGTAGCTCTGTGAGGTGAATTCACAGAACACAGAGCAGTTTCTCAGAAAGCTTCTTTCCAGTTTTGAACGGAAGATATTTCCTTTTTCACCATAGCCCTCTATGGGCTTCCAAATATCCCTTTGCCAATTCCACAAGAACAGCCTTAGCGAAAGGCTTCTTGAAGGGAAAGATGTTATCCTGTGAGATGAATTCACAGAACATAGAGCAGTTTCTCAGAAAGCTTCTTTCCAGTTTTGAACGGAAGATATTTCCTTTTTCACCATCGGCCTCTATGGGCTTCCAAATATCCCTTTGCCAATTCCAAAAGAACAGCCTTAGCGAAAGGCTTCTTGAAGGGAAAGATGTAACTCTGTGAGATGAATTCACAGAACACAGAGCAGTTTCTCAGAAAGCTTCTTTCCAGTTTTGAACGGAAGATATTTCCTTTTTCACCATAGCCCTCTATGGGCTTCCAAATATCCATTTGCCAATTCCACAAGAACAGCCTTAGGGAAAGGCTTCTTGAAGGGAACCATATAACTCTGTGAGATGAATTCACAGAACACAGAGCAGTTCCTCAGAAAGATTCTTTCCAGTTTTGAACGGAAGATATTTCCTTTTTCACCATAGCCCTCTATGGGCTTCCAAATATCCCTTTGCCAATTCCACAAGAACAGCCTTAGCGAAAGGCTTCTTGAAGGGAAAGATGTAACACTGTGAGATGAATTCACCGAACAAAGAGCAGTTTCTCAGAAAGCTTCTTTCCAGTTTTCAACGGAAGATATTTCCTTTTTTCCTATAGCCCTCTATGGGCTTCCAAATATCCCTTTGCCAATTCCACAAGAACAGCCTTAGCGAAAGGCTGCTTGAAGGGAAAGATGTAACTCTGTGAGATGAATTCACAGAACACAGAGCAGTTTCTCAGAAAGCTTCTTTCCAGTTTTGAACGGAAGATAATTCCTTTTTCACCATAGCCCTCTATGGGCTTCCAAATATCCCTTTGCCAATTCCACAAGAACAGACTTAGCGAAAGGCTTCTTGAAGGGAAAGATGTAACTCTGTGAGATGAATTCACAGAACACAGAGCAGCTTCTCAGAAAGCTTCTTTCCAGTTTTGAACGGAAGATATTTCCTTTTTCCCCATAGCCCTCTATGGGCTTCCAAATATCCCTTTGCCAATTTAACAAGAACAGCCTTAGCGAAAAGCTTCTTGAAGGGAAAGATGTAACTCTGTGAGATGAATTCACGGAACACAGAGCAGTTTCTCAGAAAGCTTCTTTCCAGTTTTGAACGGAAGATATTTCCTTTTTCCCAATAGCCCACTATGGGCTTCCAAATATCCCTTTGCCAATTCCACAAGAACAGCCTTAGCGAAAGGCTGCTTGAAGGGAAAGATGTAACTCTGTGAGATGAATTCACAGAACACAGGGCAGTTTCTCAGAAAGCTTCTTTCCAGTTTTGAACGGAAGATATTTCCTTTTTCACCATAGCCCTCTATGGGCTTCCAAATATCCCTTTGCCAATTTCACAAGAACAGCCTTAGCGAAAAGCTTCTTGAAGGGAAAGATGTAACTCTGTGAGATGAATTCACAGAACACAGAGCAGTTTCTCAGAAAGCTTCTTTCCAGTTTTGAACGGAAGATATTTCCTTTTTCCCTATAGCCCTCTATGGGCTTCCAAATATCCCTTTGCCAATTCCACAAGAACAGCCTTAGCGAAAGGCTGCTTGAAGGGAAAGATGTAACTCTGTGAGATGAATTCACAGAACACAGAGCAGTTTCTCAGAAAGCTTCTTTCCAGTTTTGAACGGAAGATATTTCCTTTTTCACCATAGCCCTCTATGGGCTTCCAAATATCCCTTTGCCAATTCCACAAGAACAGCCTTAGCGAAAGGCTGCTTGAAGGGAAAGATGTAACTCTGTGAGATGAATTCACAGAACACAGAGCAGTTTCTCAGAAAGCTTCTTTCCAGTTTTTAACGGAAGATATTTCCTTTTTCACTGTAGCCCTGTATGGGCTTCCAAATATCCCTTTGCCAATTCCACAAGAACAGCCTTAGGAAAGGCTGCTTGAAGGGAAACATGTAACTCTGTGATATGAATTCACAGAACACAGAGCAGTTTCTCAGAAAGCTTCTTTCCAGTTTTGAACGGAAGATATTTCCTTTTTCCCCATAGCCCTCTATGGGCTTCCAAATATCCCTTTGCCAATTACACAAGAACAGCCTTAGCGAAAGGCTTCTTGAAGAGAAAGATGTAACTCTGTGAGATGAATTAGAAGAACACAGAGCAGTTTCTCAGAAAGCTTCTTTCCAGTTTTCAGCGGAAGATATTTCCTTTTTCACCATAGCCCACTATGGGCTTCCAAATATCCCTTTGCCAATTCCACAAGAACAGCCTTAGCGAAAGGCTTCTTGAAGGGAAAGATGTAACTCTGTGAGACGAATTAACAGAACACAGAGCAGTTTCTAGAAACTTCTTTCCAGTTTTGAACGGAAGATATTTCCTTTTTCCCCATAGCCCACTATGGGCTTCCAAATATCCCTTTGCCAATTCCACAAGAACAGCCTTAGCGAAAAGCTTGTTGAAGGGAAACATGTAACTCTGTGAGATGAATTCAGAGAAAACAGTGTCGTTTCTCAGAAGGCTTCTTTCCAGTTTTGAACGGAAGATATTTCCTTTTTCACTATAGTCCTCTATGGGCTTCCAAATATCCCTTTGCCAATTCCACCAGAACAGCCTTAGCGAAAGGCTTCTTGAAGGGAAAGATGTAACTCTGTGAGATGAATTCACAGAACACAGAGCAGTTTCTCAGAAAGCTTCTTTCCAGTTTTGAACGGAAGATATTTCCTTTTTCACTATAGTCCTCTATGGGCTTCCAAATATCCCTTTGCCAATTCCACCAGAACAGCCTTAGCGAAAGGCTTCTTGAAGGGAAAGATGTAACTCTGTGAGATGAATTCACAGAACACAGAGCAGTTTCTCAGAAAGCTTCTTTCCAGTTTTGAACGGAAGATATTTCCTTTTTCACCATAGCCCTCTATGGGCTTCCAAATATCCCTTTTCCAATTCCACAGGAACAGCCTTAGCGAAAGGCTTCTTGAAGGGAAAGATGTAACTCTGTGAGATGAATTAACAGAACACAGAGCAGTTTCTCAGAAAGCTTCTTTCCAGTTTGGAACGGAAGATATTTCCTTTTTCACCATAGCCCTCTATGGGCTTCCAAATATCCCTTTGCCAATTCCACAAGAACAGCCTTAGCGAAAGGCTGCTTGAAGGGTAACATGTAACTCTGTGAGATGAATTCACAGAACACAGAGCAGTTTCTAAGAAAGCTTCTTTCCAGTTTTGAACGGAAGATATTTCCTTTTTCACCATAGCCCTCTATGGGCTTCCAAATATCCCTTTGCCAATTCCACAAGAACAGCCTTAGCGAAAGGCTTCTTGAAGGGAAAGATGTAACTCTGTGAGATGAATTCACAGAACACCGAGCAGTTTCTCAGAAAGCTTCTTTCCAGTTTTGAACGGAAGATATTTCCTTTTTCACCATAGCCCTCTATGGGCTTCCAAATATCCCTTTGCCAATTCCACAAGAACAGCCTTAGCGAAAGGCTTCTTGAAGGGAAAGATGTAACTCTGTGAGACGAATGCACAGAACACAGAGCACTTTCTCAGAAAACTTCTTTACAGTTTTGAACGGAAGATATTTTCTTTTTCACCATAGCCTTCTATGGGCTTCCAAATATCCCTTTGCCAATTCCACAAGAACAGCCTTTGCGAAAGGCTGCTTGAAGGGAAAGATGTAACTCTGTGAGATGAATTCACAGAACACAGAGCAGTTTCTCAGAAAGCTTCTTTCCAGTTTTGAACGGAAGATATTTCCTTTTTCACCATAGCCCTCTATGGGCTTCAAAATATGCCTTTGCCAATTCCACAAGAACAGGCTTAGCGAAAGGCTTCCTGAAGGGAAAGATGTAACTCTGTGAGAGGAATTAACAGAACACAGAGCAGTTTCTCAGAAAGCTTCTTTCCAGTTTCGAACGAATGATATTTCCTTTTTCCCCATAGCCCTCTAAGGGCTTCCAAATATCCCTTTGCCAAATTCACAAGAACAGCCTTAGCGAAAAGCTTCTTGAAGGGAAAGATGTAACTCTGTGAGATGAATTCACAGAACACAGAGCAGTTTCTCAGAAAGCTTCTTTCCAGTTTTGAACGGAAGATATTTCCTTTTTCCCCATAGAGCTCTATGGGCTTCCAAATATCCCTTTGCCAATTCCACAAGAACAGCCTTAGCGAAAGGCTGCTTGAAGGGAAAGATGTAACTCTGTGAGATGAATTCACAGAACACAGAGCAGTTTCTCAGAAAGCTTCTTTCCAGTTTTGAAAGGAAGATATTTCCTTTTTCCCTATAGCCCTCTATGGGCTTCCAAATATCCTTTTGCCAATTCCACAAGAACAGCCTTAGCGAAAGGCTGCTTGAAGGGAAAGATGTAACTCTGTGCGATGAATTTACAGAACACAGAGCAGTTTCTCAGAAAGCTTCTTTCCAGTTTTGAACGGAAGATATTTCCTTTTTCACCATAGCCCTCTATGGGCTTCCAAATATCCCTTTGCCAATTTCACAAGAACAGCCTTAGCGAAAAGCTTCTTGAAGGGAAAGATGTAACTCTGTGAGATGAATTCACAGAACACAGAGCAGTTTCTCAGAAAGCTTCTTTCCAGTTTTGAACGGAAGATATTTCCTCTTTCCCTATAGCCCTCTATGGGCTTCCAAATATCCCTTTGCCAATTCCACAAGAACAGCCTTAGCGAAAGGCAGCTTGAAGGGAAAGATGTAGCTCTGTGAGGTGAATTCACAGAACACAGAGCAGTTTCTCAGAAAGCTTCTTTCCAGTTTTGAACGGAAGATATTTCCTTCTTCACCATAGCCCTCTATGGGCTTCCAAATATCCCTTTGCCAATTCCACAAGAACAGCCTTAGCGAAAGACTTCTTGAAGGGAAAGATGTAACCCTGTGCGATGAATTCACAGAACACAGAGCAGTTTCTCAGAAAGCTTCTTTCCAGTTTGGAACGGAAGATATTTCCTTTTTTACCATCGGCCTCTATGGGCTTCCAAATATCCCTTTGCCAATTCCAAAAGAACAGCCTTAGCGAAAGGCTTCTTGAAGGGAAAGATGTAACTCTGTGAGATGAATTCACAGAACACAGAGCAGTTTCTCAGAAAGCTTCTTTCCAGTTTTGAACGGAAGATATTTCCTTTTTCACCATAGCCCTCTATGGGCTTCCAAATATCCCTTTGCCAATTCCACAAGAACAGCCTTAGGGAAAGGCTTCTTGAAGGGAAAGATGTAACTCTATGAGATGAATTAGCAGAACACAGAGCAGTTTCTCAGAAAGCTTCTTTCCAGTTTTGAACGGAAGATATTTCCTTTTTCACTGTAGGCCTCTATGGGCTTCCAAATATCCCTTTGCCAATTCCACAAGAACAGCCTTAGCGAAAGGCTTCTTGAAGGGAAAGATGTAACTCTGTGAGATGAATTAACAGAACACAGAGCAGTTTCTCAGAAAGCTTCTTTCCAGTTTTCAACGGAAGATATTTCCTTTTTCCCCATAGCCCTCTATGGGCTTCCAAATATCCCTTTGCCAATTCCACAAGAGCAGCCTTAGCGAAAGGCTTCTTGAAGGCAAAGATGTAACTCTGTGAGATGGATTCACAGAACACAGAGCAGTTTCTCAGCATGCTTCTTTCCAGTTTTCAGCGGAAGATATTTCCTTTTTCACCATAGCCCACTATGGGCTTCCAAATATCCCTTTGCCATTTCCACAACAAGAGCCTTAGCGAAAGGATTCTTGAAGGAAAAGATGTAACTCTGTGAGATGAATTCACAGAACACAGAGCAGTTTATCAGAAAGCTTCTTTCCAGTTTTGAACGGAAGATATTTCCTTTTTCACCATAGACCTCTATGGGCTTCCAAATATCCCGTTGCCAATTCCACAAGAACAGCCTTAGCGAAAGGCTGCTTGAAGGGAAACATATAACTCTGTGAGATGAATTCACAGAACACAGAGCAGTTTCGCAGAAAGCTTCTTTCCAGTTTTGAACGGAAGATATTTCCTTTTTCACTGTAGCCCTCTATAGGCTTCCAAATATCCTTTTGCCAATTCCACAAGAACAGCCTTAGCGAAAGGATTCTTGAAGGGAAAGATGTAACTCTGTGAGAGGAATTAACAGAACACAGAGCAGTTTCACAGAAAGCTTCTTTCCAGTTTTGAACGGAAGATATTTCCTTTTTCACCATAGCCCTCTATGGGCTTCCAAATATCCCTTTGCCAATTCCACAGGAACAGCCTTAGCGAAAGGCTTCTTGAAGGGAAAGATGTAACTCTGTGAGAGGAATTACAGGAACACAGAGCAGTTTCTCAGAAAGCTTCTTTCCAGTTTTGAACGGAAGATATTTCCTTTTTCACCATAGCCCTCTATGGGCTTCCAAATATCCCTTTGCCAATTCCACAAGAACAGAGTTAGCGAAAGGCTTCTTGAAGGGAAAGATGTAACTCTGTGAGATGAATTCACAGAACACAGAGCAGTATCTCAGAAAGCTTCTTTCCAGTTTTGAACGGAAGATATTTCCTGTTTCACCATAGCCCTATATGGGCTTCCAAATATCCCTTTGCCAATTCCACAAGAACAGCCTTAGCGAAAGGCTTCTTGAAGGGAAAGCTGTAACTCTGTGAGAGGAATTAACAGAACACAGAGCAGTTTCTCAGAAAGCTTCTTTCCAGTTTTGAACGGAAGATATTTCGTTTTTCACCATAGCCCTCTATGGGCTTCCAAATATCCCTTTGCCAATTCCACAAGAACAGCCTTAGCGAAAGGCTTCTTGAAGAGAAAGGTGTAACTCTGTGAGAGGAATTAACAGAACACAGAGCAGTTTCTCAGAAAGCTTCTTTCCAGTTTTGAACGGAAGATAATTCCTTTTTCACCATAGCCCTCTATGGGCTTCCAAATATCCCTTTTCCAATTCCACAAGAACAGTCTTAGCGAAAGGCTTCTTGAAGGGAAAGATGTACCTCTGTGAGATGAATTCGCAGAACACAGAGCAGTTTCTCAGAAAGCTTCTTTCCAGTTTTGAACGGAAGATATTTCCTTTTTCACAATAGCCCACTATGGGCTTCCAAATATCCCTTTGCCAATTCCACAAGAACATTCTTAGGAAAGGCTGCTTGAAGGGAAACATGTAACTCTGTGAGATGAATTCACAGAACACAGAGCAGTTTCTCAGAAAGCTTCTTTCCAGTTTTGAACGGAAGATATTTCCTTTTTCACCATAGCCCTCTTTGGGCTTCCAAATATCCCTTTGCCAATTCCACAAGAACAGCCTTAGCGAAAGGCTTCTTTAAGAGACAGATGTAACTCTGTGAGAGGAATTAACAGAACACAGAGCAGTTTCTCAGAAAGCTTCTTTCCAGTTTTGAACGGAAGATAATTCCTTTTTCACCATAGCCCTCTATGGGCTTCCAAATATCCCTTTGCCAATTCCACAAGAACAGCCTTAGCGAAAGGCTTCTTGAAGGGAAAGATGTACTTCTGTGAGATGAATTCGCAGAACACCGAGCAGTTTCTCAGAAAGCTTCTTTACAGTTTTGAACGGAAGATATTTCCTTTTTCACCATAGCCCACTTTGGGCTTCCAAATATCCCTTTGCCAATTCCACAAGAACAGCCTTAGCGAAAGGCTGCTTGAAGGGAAAGATGTAACTCTGTGAGATGAATTCACAGAACACAGAGCAGTTTCTCAGAAAGCTTCTTTCCAGTTTTGAACGGAAGATATTTCCTTTTTCACTGTAGCCCTCTATGGGCTTCCAAATATCCCTTTGCCAATTCCACAAGAACAGCCTTAGCGAAAGGCTTCTTGAAGGGAAAGATGTAACTCTGTGATATGAATTCACAGAACACAGAGCAGTTTCTCAGAAAGCTTCTTTCCAGTTTTGAACGGAAGATATTTCCTTTTTCACCATAGCCCAGTATGGGCTTCCAAATATCCCTTTGCCAATTCCACAAGAACATCCTTAGGAAAGGCTGCTTGAAGGGAAACATGTAACTCTGTGAGATGAATTAAGAGAACACAGAGCAGTTTCTCAGAAAGCTTCTTTCCAGTTTTGAACGGAAGATATTTCCTTTTTCCCCATAGCCCTCTATGGGCTTCCAAATATCCCTTTGCCAATTCCACAAGAACAGCCTTAGCGAAAGGCTTCTTGAAGGGAAAGATGTAACTCTGTGAGATGAATTAAGAGAACACAGAGCAGTTTCTCAGAAAGCTTCTTTCCAGTTTTCAGCGGAAGATATTTCCTTTTTCACCATAGCCCACTATGGGCTTCCAAATATCCCTTTGCCAATTCCACAAGAACAGCCTTAGCGAAAGGCTTCTTGAAGGGAGAGTTGTAACTCTGTGAGATGAATTCACAGAACACAGAGCAGTTTCTCAGAAAGCTTCTTTCCAGTTTTCAACGGAAGTTATTTCCTTTTTCACCATAGCCCTCTATGGGCTTCCAAATATCCCTTTGCCAATTAAACAAGAACAGCCTTAGCGAAAAGCTTGTTGAAGGGAAACATGTAACTCTGTGAGATGAATTCAGAGAACACAGAGCCGTTTCTCAGAAAGCTTCTTTCCAGTTTTGAACGGAAGATATTTCCTTGTTTCCCATAGCCCTCTATGGGCTTCCAAATATTCCTTTGCCAATTCCACAAGAACAGCCTTAGCGAAAGGCTGCTTGAAGGGAAAGATGTAACTCTGTGAGATGAATTCACAGAACACAGAGCAGTTTCTCAGAAAGCTTCTTTCCAGTTTAGAACGGAAGATATTTCCTTTTTCACCATAGCCCTCTATGGGCTTCCAAATATCCCGTTGCCAATTCCACAAGAACAGAATTAGCGAAAGGCTGCTTGAAGGGAAACATGTAACTCTGTGTGATGAATTCACAGAACACAGAGCAGTTTCTCAGAAATCTTCTTTCCAGTTTTGAACGGAAGATATTTCCTTTTTCACCATAGCCCTCTATGGGCTTCCAAATATCCCTTTGCCAATTCCACAAGAACAGCCTTAGCGAAAGGCTTCTTGAAGGGAAAGATGTAACTCTGTGAGATGAATTAACAGAACACAGAGCAGTTTCTCAGAATGCTTCTTTCCAGTTTTGAACGGAAGGTATTTCCTTTTTCACCATAGCCCTCTATGGGCTTCCAAATATCCCTTTGCCAATTCCACAAGAAGAGCCTTAGCGAAAGACATCTAGAAGGGAAAGATGTAACTCTGTGAGATGAATTCACAGAACACAGAGCAGTTTCTCAGAAAGCTTCTTTCCAGTTTTGAACGGAAGATATTTCCTTTTTCACCATAGCCCTCTATGGGCTTCCAAATATCCCTTTGCCAATTCCACAGGAACAGCCTTAGCGAAAGGTTTCTTGAAGGGAAAGATGAAACTCTGTGAGATGAATTCACAGAACACAGAGCACTTTCTCAGAAAACTTCTTTACAGTTTTGAACGGAAGTTATTTCCTTTTTCACCATAGCCCTCTATGGGCTTCCAAATATCCCCTTGCCAATTCCACAAGAACAGCCTTAGCGAAAGGCTGCTTGAAGGGAAAGATGTAACTCTGTGAGATGAATTCACAGAACACAGAGCAGTTTCTCAGAAAGCTTCTTTCCAGTTTTTAACGGAAGATATTTCCTTTTTCACCGTAGCCCTCTATGGGCTTCCAAATATCCCTTTGCCAATTCCACAAGAACAGCCTTAGCGAAAGGCTTCTTGAAGGGAAAGATGTAACTCTGTGAGATGAATTAACAGAACACAGAGCAGTTTCTCAGAAAGCTTCTTTCCAGTTTTCAACGGAAGATATTTCCTTTTTCCCCATAGCCCTCTATGGGCTTCCAAATATCCCTTTGCCAATTCCACAAGAGCAGCCTTAGCGAAAGGCTTCTTGAAGGCAAAGATGTAACTCTGTGAGATGGATTCACAGAACACAGAGCAGTTTCTCAGCATGCTTCTTTCCAGTTTTCAGCGGAAGATATTTCCTTTTTCACCATAGCCCACTATGGGCTTCCAAATATCCCTTTGCCATTTCCACAACAAGAGCCTTAGCGAAAGGATTCTTGAAGGAAAAGATGTAACTCTGTGAGATGAATTCACAGAACACAGAGCAGTTTATCAGAAAGCTTCTTTCCAGTTTTGAACGGAAGATATTTCCTTTTTCACCATAGACCTCTATGGGCTTCCAAATATCCCGTTGCCAATTCCACAAGAACAGCCTTAGCGAAAGGCTGCTTGAAGGGAAACATATAACTCTGTGAGATGAATTCACAGAACACAGAGCAGTTTCGCAGAAAGCTTCTTTCCAGTTTTGAACGGAAGATATTTCCTTTTTCACTGTAGCCCTCTATAGGCTTCCAAATATCCTTTTGCCAATTCCACAAGAACAGCCTTAGCGAAAGGATTCTTGAAGGGAAAGATGTAACTCTGTGAGAGGAATTAACAGAACACAGAGCAGTTTCACAGAAAGCTTCTTTCCAGTTTTGAACGGAAGATATTTCCTTTTTCACCATAGCCCTCTATGGGCTTCCAAATATCCCTTTGCCAATTCCACAGGAACAGCCTTAGCGAAAGGCTTCTTGAAGGGAAAGATGTAACTCTGTGAGAGGAATTACAGGAACACAGAGCAGTTTCTCAGAAAGCTTCTTTCCAGTTTTGAACGGAAGATATTTCCTTTTTCACCATAGCCCTCTATGGGCTTCCAAATATCCCTTTGCCAATTCCACAAGAACAGAGTTAGCGAAAGGCTTCTTGAAGGGAAAGATGTAACTCTGTGAGATGAATTCACAGAACACAGAGCAGTATCTCAGAAAGCTTCTTTCCAGTTTTGAACGGAAGATATTTCCTGTTTCACCATAGCCCTATATGGGCTTCCAAATATCCCTTTGCCAATTCCACAAGAACAGCCTTAGCGAAAGGCTTCTTGAAGGGAAAGATGTAACTCTGTGAGAGGAATTAACAGAACACAGAGCAGTTTCTCAGAAAGCTTCTTTCCAGTTTTGAACGGAAGATATTTCGTTTTTCACCATAGCCCTCTATGGGCTTCCAAATATCCCTTTGCCAATTCCACAAGAACAGCCTTAGCGAAAGGCTTCTTGAAGAGAAAGGTGTAACTCTGTGAGAGGAATTAACAGAACACAGAGCAGTTTCTCAGAAAGCTTCTTTCCAGTTTTGAACGGAAGATAATTCCTTTTTCACCATAGCCCTCTATGGGCTTCCAAATATCCCTTTTCCAATTCCACAAGAACAGTCTTAGCGAAAGGCTTCTTGAAGGGAAAGATGTACCTCTGTGAGATGAATTCGCAGAACACAGAGCAGTTTCTCAGAAAGCTTCTTTCCAGTTTTGAACGGAAGATATTTCCTTTTTCACAATAGCCCACTATGGGCTTCCAAATATCCCTTTGCCAATTCCACAAGAACATTCTTAGGAAAGGCTGCTTGAAGGGAAACATGTAACTCTGTGAGATGAATTCACAGAACACAGAGCAGTTTCTCAGAAAGCTTCTTTCCAGTTTTGAACGGAAGATATTTCCTTTTTCACCATAGCCCACTTTGGGCTTCCAAATATCCCTTTGCCAATTCCACAAGAACAGCCTTAGCGAAAGGCTGCTTGAAGGGAAAGATGTAACTCTGTGAGATGAATTCACAGAACACAGAGCAGTTTCTCAGAAAGCTTCTTTCCAGTTTTGAACGGAAGATATTTCCTTTTTCACTGTAGCCCTCTATGGGCTTCCAAATATCCCTTTGCCAATTCCACAAGAACAGCCTTAGCGAAAGGCTTCTTGAAGGAAAAGATGTAACTCTGTGATATGAATTCACAGAACACAGAGCAGTTTCTCAGAAAGCTTCTTTCCAGTTTTCAACGGAAGATATTTCCTTTTTCACCATAGCCCAGTATGGGCTTCCAAATATCCCTTTGCCAATTCCACAAGAACATCCTTAGGAAAGGCTGCTTGAAGGGAAACATGTAACTCTGTGAGATGAATTAAGAGAACACAGAGCAGTTTCTCAGAAAGCTTCTTTCCAGTTTTGAACGGAAGATATTTCCTTTTTCCCCATAGCCCTCTATGGGCTTCCAAATATCCCTTTGCCAATTCCACAAGAACAGCCTTAGCGAAAGGCTTCTTGAAGGGAAAGATGTAACTCTGTGAGATGAATTAAGAGAACACAGAGCAGTTTCACAGAAAGCTTCTTTCCAGTTTTCAGCGGAAGATATTTCCTTTTTCACCATAGCCCACTATGGGCTTCAAATATCCCTTTGCCAATTCCACAAGAACAGCCTTAGCGAAAGTCTTCTTGAAGGGAGAGTTGTAACTCTGTGAGATGAATTCACAGAACACAGAGCAGTTTCTCAGAAAGCTTCTTTCCAGTTTTCAACGGAAGTTATTTCCTTTTTCACCATAGCCCTCTATGGGCTTCCAAATATCCCTTTGCCAATTAAACAAGAACAGCCTTAGCGAAAAGCTTGTTGAAGGGAAACATGTAACTCTGTGAGATGAATTCAGAGAACACAGAGCCGTTTCTCAGAAAGCTTCTTTCCAGTTTTGAACGGAAGATATTTCCTTGTTTCCCATAGCCCTCTATGGGCTTCCAAATATTCCTTTGCCAATTCCACAAGAACAGCCTTAGCGAAAGGCTGCTTGAAGGGAAAGATGTAACTCTGTGAGATGAATTCACAGAACACAGAGCAGTTTCTCAGAAAGCTTCTTTCCAGTTTAGAACGGAAGATATTTCCTTTTTCACCATAGCCCTCTATGGGCTTCCAAATATCCCGTTGCCAATTCCACAAGAACAGAATTAGCGAAAGGCTGCTTGAAGGGAAACATGTAACTCTGTGTGATGAATTCACAGAACACAGAGCAGTTTCTCAGAAATCTTCTTTCCAGTTTTGAACGGAAGATATTTCCTTTTTCACCATAGCCCTCTATGGGCTTCCAAATATCCCTTTGCCAATTCCACAAGAACAGCCTTAGCGAAAGGCTTCTTGAAGGGAAAGATGTAACTCTGTGAGATGAATTCACAGAACACAGAGCAGTTTCTCAGAATGCTTCTTTCCAGTTTTGAACGGAAGGTATTTCCTTTTTCACCATAGCCCTCTATGGGCTTCCAAATATCCCTTTGCCAATTCCACAAGAAGAGCCTTAGCGAAAGACATCTAGAAGGGAAAGATGTAACTCTGTGAGATGAATTCACAGAACACAGAGCAGTTTCTCAGAAAGCTTCTTTCCAGTTTTGAACGGAAGATATTTCCTTTTTCACCATAGCCCTCTATGGGCTTCCAAATATCCCTTTGCCAATTCCACAGGAACAGCCTTAGCGAAAGGTTTCTTGAAGGGAAAGATGAAACTCTGTGAGATGAATTCACAGAACACAGAGCACTTTCTCAGAAAACTTCTTTACAGTTTTGAACGGAAGTTATTTCCTTTTTCACCATAGCCCTCTATGGGCTTCCAAATATCCCCTTGCCAATTCCACAAGAACAGCCTTAGCGAAAGGCTGCTTGAAGGGAAAGATGTAACTCTGTGAGATGAATTCACAGAACACAGAGCAGTTTCTCAGAAAGCTTCTTTCCAGTTTTTAACGGAAGATATTTCCTTTTTCACCGTAGCCCTCTATGGGCTTCCAAATATCCCTTTGCCAATTCCACAAGAACAGCCTTAGCGAAAGGCTTCTTTAAGGGAAAGATGTAACTCTGTGATATGAATTCACAGAACACAGAGCAGTTTCTCAGAAAGCTTCTTTCCAGTTTGGAACGGAAGATATTTCCTTTTTCCCCATTGCCCTCTATGGGCTTCCAAATATCCCTTTGCCAATTCCACAAGAACAGCCTTAGCGAAATGCTTCTTGAAGGGAAAGATGTAACTCTGTGAGATGAATTAAGAGAATGCAGAGCAGTTTCTCAGAAAGCTTCTTTCCAGTTTTCAGCGGAAGTTATTTCCTTTTCCCCATAGCCCACTATGGGCTTCCAAATATCCCTTTGCCAATTCCACAAGAACAGCCTTAGCGAAAGGCTTCTTGAAGGGAAAGATGTAACTCTGTGAGATGAATTCACAGAACACAGAGCAGTTTCTCAGAAAGCTTCTTTCCAGTTTTGAACGGAAGATATTTCCTTTTTCACCATAGCCCTCTATGGGCTTCCAAATATCCCTTTGCCAATTAAACAAGAACAGCCTTAGCGAAAGGCTGCTTGAAGGGAAACATGTAACTCTGTGAGATGAATTCACAGAACACAGAGCAGTTTCTAAGATAGCTTCTTTCAAGTTTTGAACGGAAGATATTTCCTTTTTCACCATAGCCCTTTATGGGCTTCCAAATATCCCTTTGCCAATTCCACAAGAACAGCCTTAGCGAAAGGCTTCTTGAATGGAAAGATGTAACTCTGTGAGATGAATTCACAGAACACAGAGCAGTTTCTCAGAAAGCTTCTTTCCAATTTTGAACGGAAGATATTTCCTTTTTCACTATAGTCCTCTATGGGCTTCCAAATATCCCTTTGCCAATTCCACCAGAACAGCCTTAGCGAAAGGCTTCTTGAAGGGAAAGATGTAACTCTGTGAGATGAATTAACAGAACACAGAGCAGTTTCTCAGAAAGCTTCTTTCCAGTTTTGAACGGAAGATATTTCCTTTTTCACCATAGCCCTCTATGGGTTTCCAAATATCCCTTTGCCAATTCCACAAGAACAGCCTTAGCGAAAGGCTGCTTGAAGGGTAACATGTAACCCTGTGAGATGAATTCACAGAACACAGAGCAGTTTCTAAGAAAGCTTCTTTCCAGTTTTGAACGGAAGATATTTCCTTTTTCACCATAGCCCTCTATGGGCTTCCAAATATCCCTTTGCCAATTCCACAAGAACAGCCTTAGCGAAAGGCTTCTTGAAGGGAAAGATGTAACTCTGTGAGATGAATTCACAGAACACCGAGCAGTTTCTCAGAAAGCCTCTTTCCAGTTTTGAACGGAAGATATTTCCTTTTTCACCATTGCCCTCTATGGGCTTCCAAATATCCCTTTGCCAATTCCACAAGAACAGCCTTAGCGAAAGGCTGCTTGAAGGGAAACATGTAACTCTGTGAGATGAATTCACAGAACACAGAGCAGTTTCTAAGATAGCTTCTTTCAAGTTTTGAACGGAAGATATTTCCTTTTTCACCATAGCCCTTTATGGGCTTCCAAATATCCCTTTGCCAATTCCACAAGAACAGCCTTAGCGAAAGGCTTCTTGAAAGGAAAGATGTAACTCTGTGAGATGAATTCACAGAACACAGAGCAGTTTCTCAGAAAGCTTCTTTCCAGTTTTGAACGGAAGATATTTCCTTTTTCACTATAGTCCTCTATGGGCTTCCAAATATCCCTTTGCCAATTCCACCAGAACAGCCTTAGCGAAAGGCTTCTTGAAGGGAAAGATGTAACTCTGTGAGATGAATTCACAGAACACAGAGCAGTTTCTCAGAAAGCTTCTTTCCAGTTTTGAACGGAAGATATTTCCTTTTTCACCATAGCCCTCTATGGGCTTCCAAATATCCCTTTGCCAATTCCACAGGAACAGCCTTAGCGAAAGGCTTCTTGAAGGGAAAGATGTAACTCTGTGAGATGAATTAACAGAACACAGAGCAGTTTCTCAGAAAGCTTCTTTCCAGTTTGGAACGGAAGATATTTCCTTTTTCACCATAGCCCTCTATGGGCTTCCAAATATCCCTTTGCCAATTCCACAAGAACAGCCTTAGCGAAAGGCTGCTTGAAGGGTAACATGTAACTCTGTGAGATGAATTCACAGAACACAGAGCAGTTTCTAAGAAAGCTTCTTTCCAGTTTTGAACGGAAGATATTTCCTTTTTCACCATAGCCCTCTATGGGCTTCCAAATATCCCTTTGCCAATTCCACAAGAACAGCCTTAGCGAAAGGCTTGTTGAAGGGAAAGATGTAACTCTGTGAGATGAATTCACAGAACACCGAGCAGTTTCTCAGAAAGCTTCTTTCCAGTTTTGAACGGAAGATATTTCCTTTTTCACCATAGCCCTCTATGGGCTTCCAAATATCCCTTTGCCAATTCCACAAGAACAGCCTTAGCGAAAGGCTTCTTGAAGGGAAAGATGTAACTCTGTGAGACGAATTCACAGAACACAGAGCACTTTCTCAGAAAACTTCTTTACAGTTTTGAACGGAAGATATTTCCTTTTTCACCATAGCCTTCTATGGGCTTCCAAATATCCCTTTGCCAATTCCACAAGAACAGCCTTTGCGAAAGGCTGCTTGAAGGGAAAGATGTAACTCTGTGAGATGAATTCACAGAACACAGAGCAGTTTCTCAGAAAGCTTCTTTCCAGTTTTGAACGGAAGATATTTCCTTTTTCACCATAGCCCTCTATGGGCTTCAAAATATGCCTTTGCCAATTCCACAAGAACAGGCTTAGCGAAAGGCTTCCTGAAGGGAAAGATGTAACTCTGTGAGACGAATTAACAGAACACAGAGCAGTTTCTCAGAAAGCTTCTTTCCAGTTTCGAACGGATGATATTTCCTTTTTCCCCATAGCCCTCTAAGGGCTTCCAAATATCCCTTTGCCAAATTCACAAGAACAGCCTTAGCGAAAAGCTTCTTGAAGGGAAAGATGTAACTCTGTGAGATGAATTCACAGAACACAGAGCAGTTTCTCAGAAAGCTTCTTTCCAGTTTTGAACGGAAGATATTTCCTTTTTCCCCATAGAGCTCTATGGGCTTCCAAATATCCCTTTGCCAATTCCACAACAACAGCCTTAGCGAAAGGCTGCTTGAAGGGAAAGATGTAACTCTGTGAGATGAATTCACAGAACACTGAGCACTTTCTCAGAAAGCTTCTTTCCAGTTTTGAACGGAATATATTTCCTTTTTCCCTGTAGCCCTCTATGGGCTTCCAAATATCCTTTTGCCAATTCCACAAGAACAGCCTTAGCGAAAGGCTGCTTGAAGGGAAAGATGTAACTCTGTGAGATGAATTCACAGAACACAGAGCAGTTTCTCAGAAAGCTTCTTTCCAGTTTTGAACGGAAGATATTTCCTTTTTCACCATAGCCCTCTATGGGCTTCCAAATATCCCTTTGCCAATTTCACAAGAACAGCCTTAGCGAAAAGCTTCTTGAAGGGAAACATGTAACTCTGTGAGATGAATTCACAGAACACAGAGCAGTTTCTCAGAAAGCTTCTTTCCAGTTTTGAACGGAAGATATTTCCTCTTTCCCTATAGCCCTCCATGGGCTTCCAAAAATCCCTTTGCCAATTCCACAAGAACAGCCTTAGCGAAAGGCAGCTTGAAGGGAAAGATGTATCTCTGTGAGGTGAATTCACAGAACACCGAGCAGTTTCTCAGAAAGCTTCTTTCCAGTTTTGAACGGAAGATATTTCCTTTTTCACCATAGCCCTCTATGGGATTCCAAATATCCCTTTGCCAATTCCACAAGAACAGCCTTAGCGAAAGGCTTCTTGAAGGGAAAGATGTAACCCTGTGCGATGAATTCACAGAACACAGAGCAGTTTCTCAGAAAGCTTCTTTCAAGTTTGGAACGGAAGATATTTACTTTTTCACCATCGGCCTCTATGGGCTTCCAAATATCCCTTTGCCAATTCCAAAAGAACAGCCTTAGCGAAAGGCTTCTTGAAGGGAAAGATGTAACTCTGTGAGATGAATTCACAGAACACCGAGCAGTTTCTCAGAAAGCTTCTTTCCAGTTTTGAACGGAAGATATTTCCTTTTTCACCATAGCCCTCTATGGGCTTCCAAATATCCCTTTGCCAATTCCACAAGAACAGCCTTAGGGAAAGGCTTCTTGAAGGGAAAGATGTAACTCTATGAGATGAATTAACAGAACACAGAGCAGTTTCTCAGAAAGCTTCTTTCTAGTTTTGAACGGAAGATATTTCCTTTTTCACTGTAGGCCTCTATGGGCTTCCAAATATCCCTTTGCCAATTCCACAAGAACAGCCTTAGCGAAAGGCTTCTTGAAGCGAAAGATGTAACTCTGTGAGATGAATTAACAGAACACAGAGCAGTTTCTGAGAAAGCTTCTTTCCAGTTTTCAACGGAAGATATTTCCTTTTTCCCCATAGCCCTCTATGGGCTTCCAAATATCCCTTTGCCAATTCCACAAGAGCAGCCTTAGCGAAAGGCTTCTTGAAGGCAAAGATGTAACTCTGTGAGATGGATTCACAGAACACAGAGCAGTTTCTCAGAATGCTTCTTTCCAGTTTTCAGCGGAAGATATTTCCTTTTTCACCATAGCCCACTATGCGCTTCCAAATATCCCTTTGCCAATTCCACAAGAACATTCCTAGGAAAGGCTGCTTGAAGGGAAACATGTAACTCTGTGAGATGAATTCACAGAACACAGAGCAGTTTCTCAGAAAGCTTCTTTCCAGTTTTGAACGGAAGATATTTCCTTTTTCCCCATAGCCCTCTATGGGCTTCCAAATATCCCTTTGGCAATTCCATAAGAACAGCCTTAGCGAAAGGCTTCTTGAAGGGAAAGATGTAACTCTGTGAGATGAATTAAGAGAACACAGAGCAGTTTCTCAGAAAGCTTCTTTCCAGTTTTCAGCGGAAGATATTTCCTTTTTCACCATAGCCCCCTATGGGCTTCCAAATATCCCTTTGCCAATTCCACAAGAACAGACTTAGCGAAAGGCTTCTTGAAGTGAAAGATGTAACTCTCTGAGACGAATTAACAGAACACAGAGCAGTTTCTCAGAAAACTTCTTTCCAGTATTGAACGGAAGATATTTCCTTTTTCCCCATAGCCCACTATGGGCTTCCAAATATTCCTTTGCCAATTCCACAAGAAAAGCCTTAGCGAAAAGCTTCTTGAAGGGAAACATGTATCTCTGTGAGATGAATTCAGAGAACACAGAGCCGTTTCTCAGAAAGCTTCTTTCCAGTTTTGAACGGAAGATATTTCCTTGTTTCCCATAGCCCTCTATGGGCTTCCAAATATCCCTTTGCCAATTCCACAAGAACAGCCTTAGCGAAAGGCTGCTTGAAGGGAAAGATGTAACTCTGTGAGATGAATTCACAGAACACAGAGCAGTTTCTCAGAAAGCTTCTTTCCAGTTTTGAACGGAAGATATTTCCTTTTTCACTGTAGTCCTCTATGGGCTTCCAAATATCCCTTTGGCAATTCCACAAGAACAGCCTTAGCGAAAGGCTTCTTGAAGGGAAAGATGTAACTCTGTGAGATGAATTCACAGAACACAGAGCAGTTTCTCAGAAAGCTTCTTTCCAGTTTTGAACGGAAGATATTTCCTTTTTCACCATAGCCCTCTTTGGGCTTCCAAATATCCCTTTGCCAATTCCACAAGAACAGCCTTAGCGAAAGGCTTCTTTAAGAGACAGATGTAACTCTGTGAGAGGAATTAACAGAACACAGAGCAGTTTCTCAGAAAGCTTCTTTCCAGTTTTGAACTTCAGATAATTCCTTTTTCACCATAGCCCTCTATGGGCTTCCAAATATCCCTTTGCCAATTCCACAAGAACAGCCTTAGCGAAAGGCTTCTTGAAGGGAAAGATGTACTTCTGTGAGATGAATTCGCAGAACACAGAGCAGTTTCTCAGAAAGCTTCTTTCCAGTTTTGAACGGAAGATATTTCCTTTTTCACCATAGCCCTCTATGGGCTTCCAAATATCACTTTGCCAATTCCACAAGAACATCCTTAGGAAAGGCTGCTTGAAGGGAAACATGTAACTCTGTGAGATGAATTAACAGAACACAGAGCAGTTTCTCAGAAAGCTTCTTTCCAGTTTTGAACGGAAGATAATTCCTTTTTCACCATAGCCCTCTATGGGCTTCCAAATATCCCTTTTCCAATTCCACAAGAACAGTCTTAGCGAAAGGCTTCTTGAAGGGAAAGATGTACCTCTGTGAGATGAATTCGCAGAACACAGAGCAGTTTCTCAGAAAGCTTCTTTCCAGTTTTGAACGGAAGATATTTCCTTTTTCACAATAGCCCACTATGGGCTTCCAAATATCCCTTTGCCAATTCCACAAGAACATTCTTAGGAAAGGCTGCTTGAAGGGAAACATGTAACTCTGTGAGATGAATTCACAGAACACAGAGCAGTTTCTCAGAAAGCTTCTTTCCAGTTTTGAACGGAAGATATTTCCTTTTTCACCATAGCCCTCTATGGGCTTCCAAATATCCCTTTGCCAATTCCACAAGAACAGCCTTAGCGAAAGGCTTCTTTAAGAGACAGATGTAACTCTGTGAGAGGAATTAACAGAACACAGAGCAGTTTCTCAGAAAGCTTCTTTCCAGTTTTGAACGGAAGATAATTCCTTTTTCACCATAGCCCTCTATGGGCTTCCAAATATCCCTTTGCCAATTCCACAAGAACAGCCTTAGCGAAAGGCTTCTTGAAGGGAAAGATGTACTTCTGTGAGATGAATTCGCAGAACACCGAGCAGTTTCTCAGAAAGCTTCTTTACAGTTTTGAACGGAAGATATTTCCTTTTTCACCATAGCCCACTTTGGGCTTCCAAATATCCCTTTGCCAATTCCACAAGAACAGCCTTAGCGAAAGGCTGCTTGAAGGGAAAGATGTAACTCTGTGAGATGAATTCACAGAACACAGAGCAGTTTCTCAGAAAGCTTCTTTCCAGTTTTGAACGGAAGATATTTCCTTTTTCACTGTAGCCCTCTATGGGCTTCCAAATATCCCTTTGCCAATTCCACAAGAACAGCCTTAGCGAAAGGCTTCTTGAAGGGAAAGATGTAACTCTGTGAGATGAATTAAGAGAACACAGAGCAGTTTCTCAGAAAGCTTCTTTCCAGTTTTCAGCGGAAGATATTTCCTTTTTCACCATAGCCCTCTATGGGCTTCCAAATATCCCTTTGCCAATTCCACAAGAACAGCCTTAGCGAAAGGCTTCTTGAAGGGAAAGATGTAACTCTGTGAGACGAATTCACAGAACACAGAGCACTTTCTCAGAAAACTTCTTTACAGTTTTGAACGGAAGATATTTCCTTTTTCACCATAGCCTTCTATGGGCTTCCAAATATCCCTTTGCCAATTCCACCAGAACAGCCTTTGCGAAAGGCTGCTTGAAGGGAAAGATGTAACTCTGTGAGATGAATTCACAGAACACAGAGCAGTTTCTCAGAAAGCTTCTTTCCAGTTTTGAACGGAAGATATTTCCTTTTTCACCATAGCCCTCTATGGGCTTCAAAATATGCCTTTGCCAATTCCACAAGAACAGGCTTAGCGAAAGGCTTCCTGAAGGGAAAGATGTAACTCTGTGAGACGAATTAACAGAACACAGAGCAGTTTCTCAGAAAGCTTCTTTCCAGTTTCGAACGGATGATATTTCCTTTTTCCCCATAGCCCTCTAAGGGCTTCCAAATATCCCTTTGCCAAATTCACAAGAACAGCCTTAGCGAAAAGCTTCTTGAAGGGAAAGATGTAACTCTGTGAGATGAATTCACAGAACACAGAGCAGTTTCTCAGAAAGCTTCTTTCCAGTTTTGAACGGAAGATATTTCCTTTTTCCCCATAGCCCTCTATGGGCTTCCAAATATCCCTTTGCCAATTCCACAAGAACAGCCTTAGCGAAAGGCTGCTTGAAGGGAAAGATGTAACTCTGTGAGATGAATTCACAGAACACTGAGCACTTTCTCAGAAAGCTTCTTTCCAGTTTTGAACGGAAGATATTTCCTTTTTCCCTATAGCCCTCTATGGGCTTCCAAATATCCTTTTGCCAATTCCACAAGAACAGCCTTAGCGAAAGGCTGCTTGAAGGGAAAGATGTAACTCTGTGAGATGAATTCACAGAACACAGAGCAGTTTCTCAGAAAGCTTCTTTCCAGTTTTGAACGGAAGATATTTCCTTTTTCACCATAGCCCTCTATGGGCTTCCAAATATCCCTTTGCCAATTTCACAAGAACAGCCTTAGCGAAAAGCTTCTTGAAGGGAAACATGTAACTCTGTGAGATGAATTCACAGAACACAGAGCAGTTTCTCAGAAAGCTTCTTTCCAGTTTTGAACGGAAGATATTTCCTCTTTCCCTATAGCCCTCTATGGGCTTCCAAAAATCCCTTTGCCAATTCCACAAGAACAGCCTTAGCGAAAGGCAGCTTGAAGGGAAAGATATATCTCTGTGAGGTGAATTCACAGAACACAGAGCAGTTTCTCAGAAAGCTTCTTTCCAGTTTTGAACGGAAGATATTTCCTTTTTCACCATAGCCCTCTATGGGATTCCAAATATCCCTTTGCCAATTCCACAAGAACAGCCTTAGCGAAAGGCTTCTTGAAGGGAAAGATGTAACCCTGTGCGATGAATTCACAGAACACAGAGCAGTTTCTCAGAAAGCTTCTTTCCAGTTTGGAACGGAAGATATTTACTTTTTCACCATCGGCCTCTATGGGCTTCCAAATATCCCTTTGCCAATTCCAAAAGAACAGCCTTAGCGAAAGGCTTCTTGAAGGGAAAGATGTAACTCTGTGAGATGAATTCACAGAACACCGAGCAGTTTCTCAGAAAGCTTCTTTCCAGTTTTGAACGGAAGATATTTCCTTTTTCACCATAGCCCTCTATGGGCTTCCAAATATCCCTTTGCCAATTCCACAAGAACAGCCTTAGGGAAAGGCTTCTTGAAGGGAAAGATGTAACTCTATGAGATGAATTAACAGAACACAGAGCAGTTTCTCAGAAAGCTTCTTTCTAGTTTTGAACGGAAGATATTTCCTTTTTCACTGTAGGCCTCTATGGGCTTCCAAATATCCCTTTGCCAATTCCACAAGAACAGCCTTAGCGAAAGGCTTCTTGAAGGGAAAGATGTAACTCTGTGAGATGAATTAACAGAACACAGAGCAGTTTCTGAGAAAGCTTCTTTCCAGTTTTGAACGGAAGATATTTCCTTTTTCCCCATAGCCCTCTATGGGCTTCCAAATATCCCTTTGCCAATTCCACAAGAGCAGCCTTAGCGAAAGGCTTCTTGAAGGCAAAGATGTAACTCTGTGAGATGGATTCACAGAACACAGAGCAGTTTCTCAGAATGCTTCTTTCCAGTTTTCAGCGGAAGATATTTCCTTTTTCACCATAGCCCACTATGGGCTTCCAAATATCCCTTTGCCAATTCCACAAGAACATTCCTACGAAAGGCTGCTTGAAGGGAAACATGTAACTCTGTGAGATGAATTCACAGAACACAGAGCAGTTTCTCAGAAAGCTTCTTTCCAGTTTTGAACGGAAGATATTTCCTTTTTCCCCATAGCCCTCTATGGGCTTCCAAATATCCCTTTGGCAATTCCATAAGAACAGCCTTAGCGAAAGGCTTCTTGAAGGGAAAGATGTAACTCTGTGAGATGAATTAAGAGAACACAGAGCAGTTTCTCAGAAAGCTTCTTTCCAGTTTTCAGCGGAAGATATTTCCTTTTTCACCATAGCCCCCTATGGGCTTCCAAATATCCCTTTGCCAATTCCACAAGAACAGCCTTAGCGAAAGGCTGCTTGAAGGGTAACATGTAACCCTGTGAGATGAATTCACAGAACACAGAGCAGTTTCTAAGAAAGCTTCTTTCCAGTTTTGAACGGAAGATATTTCCTTTTTCACCATAGCCCTCTATGGGCTTCCAAATATCCCTTTGCCAATTCCACAAGAACAGCCTTAGCGAAAGGCTTCTTGAAGGGAAAGATGTAACTCTGTGAGATGAATTCACAGAACACCGAGCAGTTTCTCAGAAAGCCTCTTTCCAGTTTTGAACGGAAGATATTTCCTTTTTCACCATTGCCCTCTATGGGCTTCCAAATATCCCTTTGCCAATTCCACAAGAACAGCCTTAGCGAAAGGCTGCTTGAAGGGAAACATGTAACTCTGTGAGATGAATTCACAGAACACAGAGCAGTTTCTAAGATAGCTTCTTTCAAGTTTTGAACGGAAGATATTTCCTTTTTCACCATAGCCCTTTATGGGCTTCCAAATATCCCTTTGCCAATTCCACAAGAACAGCCTTAGCTAAAGGCTTCTTGAAAGGAAAGATGTAACTCTGTGAGATGAATTCACAGAACACAGAGCAGTTTCTCAGAAAGCTTCTTTCCAGTTTTGAACGGAAGATATTTCCTTTTTCACTATAGTCCTCTATGGGCTTCCAAATATCCCTTTGCCAATTCCACCAGAACAGCCTTAGCGAAAGGCTTCTTGAAGGGAAAGATGTAACTCTGTGAGATGAATTCACAGAACACAGAGCAGTTTCTCAGAAAGCTTCTTTCCAGTTTTGAACGGAAGATATTTCCTTTTTCACCATAGCCCTCTATGGGCTTCCAAATATCCCTTTGCCAATTCCACAGGAACAGCCTTAGCGAAAGGCTTCTTGAAGGGAAAGATGTAACTCTGTGAGATGAATTAACAGAACACAGAGCAGTTTCACAGAAAGCTTCTTTCCAGTTTGGAACGGAAGATATTTCCTTTTTCACCATAGCCCTCTATGGGCTTCCAAATATCCCTTTGCCAATTCCACAAGAACAGCCTTAGCGAAAGGCTGCTTGAAGGGTAACATGTAACTCTGTGAGATGAATTCACAGAACACAGAGCAGTTTCTAAGAAAGCTTCTTTCCAGTTTTGAACGGAAGATATTTCCTTTTTCACCATAGCCCTCTATGGGCTTCCAAATATCCCTTTGCCAATTCCACAGGAACAGCCTTAGCGAAAGGCTTGTTGAAGGGAAAGATGTAACTCTGTGAGATGAATTAAGAGAACACAGAGCAGTTTCTCAGAAAGCTTCTTTCCAGTTTTCAGCGGAAGATATTTCCTTTTTCACCATAGCCCTCTATGGGCTTCCAAATATCCCTTTGCCAATTCCACAAGAACAGCCTTAGCGAAAGGCTTCTTGAAGGGAAAGATGTAACTCTGTGAGACGAATTCACAGAACACAGAGCACTTTCTCAGAAAACTTCTTTACAGTTTTGAACGGAAGATATTTCCTTTTTCACCATAGCCTTCTATGGGCTTCCAAATATCCCTTTGCCAATTCCACCAGAACAGCCTTTGCGAAAGGCTGCTTGAAGGGAAAGATGTAACTCTGTGAGATGAATTCACAGAACACAGAGCAGTTTCTCAGAAAGCTTCTTTCCAGTTTTGAACGGAAGATATTTCCTTTTTCACCATAGCCCTCTATGGGCTTCAAAATATGCCTTTGCCAATTCCACAAGAACAGGCTTAGCGAAAGGCTTCCTGAAGGGAAAGATGTAACTCTGTGAGACGAATTAACAGAACACAGAGCAGTTTCTCAGAAAGCTTCTTTCCAGTTTCGAACGGATGATATTTCCTTTTTCCCCATAGCCCTCTAAGGGCTTCCAAATATCCCTTTGCCAAATTCACAAGAACAGCCTTAGCGAAAAGCTTCTTGAAGGGAAAGATGTAACTCTGTGAGATGAATTCACAGAACACAGAGCAGTTTCTCAGAAAGCTTCTTTCCAGTTTTGAACGGAAGATATTTCCTTTTTCCCCATAGCCCTCTATGGGCTTCCAAATATCCCTTTGCCAATTCCACAAGAACAGCCTTAGCGAAAGGCTGCTTGAAGGGAAAGATGTAACTCTGTGAGATGAATTCACAGAACACTGAGCACTTTCTCAGAAAGCTTCTTTCCAGTTTTGAACGGAAGATATTTCCTTTTTCCCTATAGCCCTCTATGGGCTTCCAAATATCCTTTTGCCAATTCCACAAGAACAGCCTTAGCGAAAGGCTGCTTGAAGGGAAAGATGTAACTCTGTGAGATGAATTCACAGAACACAGAGCAGTTTCTCAGAAAGCTTCTTTCCAGTTTTGAACGGAAGATATTTCCTTTTTCACCATAGCCCTCTATGGGCTTCCAAATATCCCTTTGCCAATTTCACAAGAACAGCCTTAGCGAAAAGCTTCTTGAAGGGAAACATGTAACTCTGTGAGATGAATTCACAGAACACAGAGCAGTTTCTCAGAAAGCTTCTTTCCAGTTTTGAACGGAAGATATTTCCTCTTTCCCTATAGCCCTCTATGGGCTTCCAAAAATCCCTTTGCCAATTCCACAAGAACAGCCTTAGCGAAAGGCAGCTTGAAGGGAAAGATATATCTCTGTGAGGTGAATTCACAGAACACAGAGCAGTTTCTCAGAAAGCTTCTTTCCAGTTTTGAACGGAAGATATTTCCTTTTTCACCATAGCCCTCTATGGGATTCCAAATATCCCTTTGCCAATTCCACAAGAACAGCCTTAGCGAAAGGCTTCTTGAAGGGAAAGATGTAACCCTGTGCGATGAATTCACAGAACACAGAGCAGTTTCTCAGAAAGCTTCTTTCCAGTTTGGAACGGAAGATATTTACTTTTTCACCATCGGCCTCTATGGGCTTCCAAATATCCCTTTGCCAATTCCAAAAGAACAGCCTTAGCGAAAGGCTTCTTGAAGGGAAAGATGTAACTCTGTGAGATGAATTCACAGAACACCGAGCAGTTTCTCAGAAAGCTTCTTTCCAGTTTTGAACGGAAGATATTTCCTTTTTCACCATAGCCCTCTATGGGCTTCCAAATATCCCTTTGCCAATTCCACAAGAACAGCCTTAGGGAAAGGCTTCTTGAAGGGAAAGATGTAACTCTATGAGATGAATTAACAGAACACAGAGCAGTTTCTCAGAAAGCTTCTTTCTAGTTTTGAACGGAAGATATTTCCTTTTTCACTGTAGGCCTCTATGGGCTTCCAAATATCCCTTTGCCAATTCCACAAGAACAGCCTTAGCGAAAGGCTTCTTGAAGGGAAAGATGTAACTCTGTGAGATGAATTAACAGAACACAGAGCAGTTTCTGAGAAAGCTTCTTTCCAGTTTTGAACGGAAGATATTTCCTTTTTCCCCATAGCCCTCTATGGGCTTCCAAATATCCCTTTGCCAATTCCACAAGAGCAGCCTTAGCGAAAGGCTTCTTGAAGGCAAAGATGTAACTCTGTGAGATGGATTCACAGAACACAGAGCAGTTTCTCAGAATGCTTCTTTCCAGTTTTCAGCGGAAGATATTTCCTTTTTCACCATAGCCCACTATGGGCTTCCAAATATCCCTTTGCCAATTCCACAAGAACATTCCTACGAAAGGCTGCTTGAAGGGAAACATGTAACTCTGTGAGATGAATTCACAGAACACAGAGCAGTTTCTCAGAAAGCTTCTTTCCAGTTTTGAACGGAAGATATTTCCTTTTTCCCCATAGCCCTCTATGGGCTTCCAAATATCCCTTTGGCAATTCCATAAGAACAGCCTTAGCGAAAGGCTTCTTGAAGGGAAAGATGTAACTCTGTGAGATGAATTAAGAGAACACAGAGCAGTTTCTCAGAAAGCTTCTTTCCAGTTTTCAGCGGAAGATATTTCCTTTTTCACCATAGCCCCCTATGGGCTTCCAAATATCCCTTTGCCAATTCCACAAGAACAGCCTTAGCGAAAGGCTGCTTGAAGGGTAACATGTAACCCTGTGAGATGAATTCACAGAACACAGAGCAGTTTCTAAGAAAGCTTCTTTCCAGTTTTGAACGGAAGATATTTCCTTTTTCACCATAGCCCTCTATGGGCTTCCAAATATCCCTTTGCCAATTCCACAAGAACAGCCTTAGCGAAAGGCTTCTTGAAGGGAAAGATGTAACTCTGTGAGATGAATTCACAGAACACCGAGCAGTTTCTCAGAAAGCCTCTTTCCAGTTTTGAACGGAAGATATTTCCTTTTTCACCATTGCCCTCTATGGGCTTCCAAATATCCCTTTGCCAATTCCACAAGAACAGCCTTAGCGAAAGGCTGCTTGAAGGGAAACATGTAACTCTGTGAGATGAATTCACAGAACACAGAGCAGTTTCTAAGATAGCTTCTTTCAAGTTTTGAACGGAAGATATTTCCTTTTTCACCATAGCCCTTTATGGGCTTCCAAATATCCCTTTGCCAATTCCACAAGAACAGCCTTAGCTAAAGGCTTCTTGAAAGGAAAGATGTAACTCTGTGAGATGAATTCACAGAACACAGAGCAGTTTCTCAGAAAGCTTCTTTCCAGTTTTGAACGGAAGATATTTCCTTTTTCACTATAGTCCTCTATGGGCTTCCAAATATCCCTTTGCCAATTCCACCAGAACAGCCTTAGCGAAAGGCTTCTTGAAGGGAAAGATGTAACTCTGTGAGATGAATTCACAGAACACAGAGCAGTTTCTCAGAAAGCTTCTTTCCAGTTTTGAACGGAAGATATTTCCTTTTTCACCATAGCCCTCTATGGGCTTCCAAATATCCCTTTGCCAATTCCACAGGAACAGCCTTAGCGAAAGGCTTCTTGAAGGGAAAGATGTAACTCTGTGAGATGAATTAACAGAACACAGAGCAGTTTCTCAGAAAGCTTCTTTCCAGTTTGGAACGGAAGATATTTCCTTTTTCACCATAGCCCTCTATGGGCTTCCAAATATCCCTTTGCCAATTCCACAAGAACAGCCTTAGCGAAAGGCTGCTTGAAGGGTAACATGTAACTCTGTGAGATGAATTCACAGAACACAGAGCAGTTTCTAAGAAAGCTTCTTTCCAGTTTTGAACGGAAGATATTTCCTTTTTCACCATAGCCCTCTATGGGCTTCCAAATATCCCTTTGCCAATTCCACAGGAACAGCCTTAGCGAAAGGCTTGTTGAAGGGAAAGATGTAACTCTGTGAGATGAATTCACAGAACACCGAGCAGTTTCTCAGAAAGCTTCTTTCCAGTTTTGAACGGAAGATATTTCCTTTTTCACCATAGCCCTCTATGGGCTTCCAAATATCCCTTTGCCAATTCCACAAGAACAGCCTTAGCGAAAGGCTTCTTGAAGGGAAAGATGTAACTCTGTGAGACGAATTCACAGAACACAGAGCACTTTCTCAGAAAACTTCTTTACAGTTTTGAACGGAAGATATTTCCTTTTTCACCATAGCCTTCTATGGGCTTCCAAATATCCCTTTGCCAATTCCACCAGAACAGCCTTTGCGAAAGGCTGCTTGAAGGGAAAGATGTAACTCTGTGAGATGAATTCACAGAACACAGAGCAGTTTCTCAGAAAGCTTCTTTCCAGTTTTGAACGGAAGATATTTCCTTTTTCACCATAGCCCTCTATGGGCTTCAAAATATGCCTTTGCCAATTCCACAAGAACAGGCTTAGCGAAAGGCTGCCTGAAGGGAAAGATGTAACTCTGTGAGACGAATTAACAGAACACAGAGCAGTTTCTCAGAAAGCTTCTTTCCAGTTTCGAACGGATGATATTTCCTTTTTCCCCATAGCCCTCTAAGGGCTTCCAAATATCCCTTTGCCAAATTCACAAGAACAGCCTTAGCGAAAAGCTTCTTGAAGGGAAAGATGTAACTCTGTGAGATGAATTCACAGAACACAGAGCAGTTTCTCAGAAAGCTTCTTTCCAGTTTTGAACGGAAGATATTTCCTTTTTCCCCATAGCCCTCTATGGGCTTCCAAATATCCCTTTGCCAATTCCACAAGAACAGCCTTAGCGAAAGGCTGCTTGAAGGGAAAGATGTAACTCTGTGAGATGAATTCACAGAACACTGAGCACTTTCTCAGAAAGCTTCTTTCCAGTTTTGAACGGAAGATATTTCCTTTTTCCCTATAGCCCTCTATGGGCTTCCAAATATCCTTTTGCCAATTCCACAAGAACAGCCTTAGCGAAAGGCTGCTTGAAGGGAAAGATGTAACTCTGTGAGATGAATTCACAGAACACAGAGCAGTTTCTCAGAAAGCTTCTTTCCAGTTTTGAACGGAAGATATTTCCTTTTTCACCATAGCCCTCTATGGGCTTCCAAATATCCCTTTGCCAATTTCACAAGAACAGCCTTAGCGAAAAGCTTCTTGAAGGGAAACATGTAACTCTGTGAGATGAATTCACAGAACACAGAGCAGTTTCTCAGAAAGCTTCTTTCCAGTTTTGAACGGAAGATATTTCCTCTTTCCCTATAGCCCTCTATGGGCTTCCAAAAATCCCTTTGCCAATTCCACAAGAACAGCCTTAGCGAAAGGCAGCTTGAAGGGAAAGATATATCTCTGTGAGGTGAATTCACAGAACACAGAGCAGTTTCTCAGAAAGCTTCTTTCCAGTTTTGAACGGAAGATATTTCCTTTTTCACCATAGCCCTCTATGGGATTCCAAATATCCCTTTGCCAATTCCACAAGAACAGCCTTAGCGAAAGGCTTCTTGAAGGGAAAGATGTAACCCTGTGCGATGAATTCACAGAACACAGAGCAGTTTCTCAGAAAGCTTCTTTCCAGTTTGGAACGGAAGATATTTACTTTTTCACCATCGGCCTCTATGGGCTTCCAAATATCCCTTTGCCAATTCCAAAAGAACAGCCTTAGCGAAAGGCTTCTTGAAGGGAAAGATGTAACTCTGTGAGATGAATTCACAGAACACCGAGCAGTTTCTCAGAAAGCTTCTTTCCAGTTTTGAACGGAAGATATTTCCTTTTTCACCATAGCCCTCTATGGGCTTCCAAATATCCCTTTGCCAATTCCACAAGAACAGCCTTAGGGAAAGGCTTCTTGAAGGGAAAGATGTAACTCTATGAGATGAATTAACAGAACACAGAGCAGTTTCTCAGAAAGCTTCTTTCTAGTTTTGAACGGAAGATATTTCCTTTTTCACTGTAGGCCTCTATGGGCTTCCAAATATCCCTTTGCCAATTCCACAAGAACAGCCTTAGCGAAAGGCTTCTTGAAGGGAAAGATGTAACTCTGTGAGATGAATTAACAGAACACAGAGCAGTTTCTGAGAAAGCTTCTTTCCAGTTTTGAACGGAAGATATTTCCTTTTTCCCCATAGCCCTCTATGGGCTTCCAAATATCCCTTTGCCAATTCCACAAGAGCAGCCTTAGCGAAAGGCTTCTTGAAGGCAAAGATGTAACTCTGTGAGATGGATTCACAGAACACAGAGCAGTTTCTCAGAATGCTTCTTTCCAGTTTTCAGCGGAAGATATTTCCTTTTTCACCATAGCCCACTATGGGCTTCCAAATATCCCTTTGCCAATTCCACAAGAACATTCCTAGGAAAGGCTGCTTGAAGGGAAACATGTAACTCTGTGAGATGAATTCACAGAACACAGAGCAGTTTCTCAGAAAGCTTCTTTCCAGTTTTGAACGGAAGATATTTCCTTTTTCCCCATAGCCCTCTATGGGCTTCCAAATATCCCTTTGGCAATTCCATAAGAACAGCCTTAGCGAAAGGCTTCTTGAAGGGAAAGATGTAACTCTGTGAGATGAATTAAGAGAACACAGAGCAGTTTCTCAGAAAGCTTCTTTCCAGTTTTCAGCGGAAGATATTTCCTTTTTCACCATAGCCCCCTATGGGCTTCCAAATATCCCTTTGCCAATTCCACAAGAACAGACTTAGCGAAAGGCTTCTTGCAGTGAAAGATGTAACTCTCTGAGACGAATTAACAGAACACAGAGCAGTTTCTCAGAAAACTTCTTTCCAGTTTTGAACGGAAGATATTTCCTTTTTCCCCATAGCCCACTATGGGCTTCCAAATATTCCTTTGCCAATTCCACAAGAAAAGCCTTAGCGAAAAGCTTCTTGAAGGGAAACATGTATCTCTGTGAGATGAATTCAGAGAACACAGAGCCGTTTCTCAGAAAGCTTCTTTCCAGTTTTGAACGGAAGATATTTCCTTGTTTCCCATAGCCCTCTATGGGCTTCCAAATATCCCTTTGCCAATTCCACAAGAACAGCCTTAGCGAAAGGCTGCTTGAAGGGAAAGATGTAACTCTGTGAGATGAATTCACAGAACACAGAGCAGTTTCTCAGAAAGCTTCTTTCCAGTTTTGAACGGAAGATATTTCCTTTTTCACTGTAGTCCTCTATGGGCTTCCAAATATCCCTTTGGCAATTCCACAAGAACAGCCTTAGCGAAAGGCTTCTTGAAGGGAAAGATGTAACTCTGTGAGATGAATTCACAGAACACAGAGCAGTTTCTCAGAAAGCTTCTTTCCAGTTTTGAACGGAAGATATTTCCTTTTTCACCATAGCCCTCTTTGGGCTTCCAAATATCCCTTTGCCAATTCCACAAGAACAGCCTTAGCGAAAGGCTTCTTTAAGAGACAGATGTAACTCTGTGAGAGGAATTAACAGAACACAGAGCAGTTTCTCAGAAAGCTTCTTTCCAGTTTTGAACGGAAGATAATTCCTTTTTCACCATAGCCCTCTATGGGCTTCCAAATATCCCTTTGCCAATTCCACAAGAAGAGCCTTAGCGAAAGGCTTCTTGAAGGGAAAGATGTACTTCTGTGAGATGAATTCGCAGAACACAGAGCAGTTTCTCAGAAAGCTTCTTTCCAGTTTTGAACGGAAGATATTTCCTTTTTCACCATAGCCCTCTATGGGCTTCCAAATATCCCTTTGCCAGTTCCACAAGAACAGCCTTAGCGAAAGGCTTCTTGAAGGGAAAGATGTAACTCTGTGAGATGAATTAAGAGAACACAGAGCAGTTTCTCAGAAAGCTTCTTACCAGTTTTCAGCGGAAGATATTTCCTTTTTCACCATAGCCCACTATGGGCTTCCAAATATCCCTTTGCCAATTCCACAAGAAAAGACTTAGCGAAAGGCTTCTTGAAGGGAAAGATGTAACTCTCTGAGACGAATTGATAGAACACAGAGCAGTTTCTCAGAAAACTTCTTTCCAGTTTTGAACGGAAGATATTTCCTTTTTCCCCATAGCCCACTATGGGCTTCCAAATATCCCTTTGAGAATTCCACAAGAAAATCCTTAGCGAAAAGCTTCTTGAAGGGAAACATGTAACTCTGTGAGATGAATTCAGAGAACACAGAGCCGTTTCTCAGAAAGCTTCTTTCCAGTTTTGAACGGAAGATATTTCCTTGTTTCCCATAGCCCTCTATGGGCTTCCAAATATCCCTTTGCCAATTCCAAAAGAACAGCCTTAGTGAAAGGCTGCTTGAAGGGAAAGATGTAAATCTGTGAGATGAATTCACAGAACACAGCGCAGTTTCTCAGAAAGCTTCTTTCCAGTTTTTAACGGAAGATATTTCCTTTTTCACTGTAGCCCTCTATGGGCTTCCAAATATCCCTTTGGCAATTCCACAAGAACAGCCTTAGCGAAAGGTTTCTTGAAGGGAAAGATGTAACTCTGTGATATGAATTCAAAGAACACAGAGCAGTTTCACAGAAAGCTTCTTTCCAGTTTTGAACGGAAGATATTTCCTTTTTCCCCATAGCCCTCTATGGGCTTCCAAATATCCCTTTGCCAATTCCACAGGAACAGCCTTAGCGAAATGCTTCTTGAAGGGAAAGATGTAACTCTGTGAGATGAATTAAGAGAACACAGAGCAGTTTCTCAGAAAGCTTCTTTCCAGTTTTCAGTGGAAGATATTTCCTTTTTCACCATAGCCCACTATGGGCTTCCAAATATCCCTTTGCCAATTCCACAAGAACAGCCTTAGCGAAAGGCTTCTTGAAGGGAGAGATGTAACTCTGTGAGATGAATTCACAGAACACAGAGCAGTTTCTCAGAAAGCTTCTTTCCAGTTTTCAACGGAAGATATTTACTTTTTCACCATAGCCCTCTATGGGCTTCCAAATATCCCTTTGCCAATTCCACAAGAACAGCCTTAGCGGAAGGCTTCTTGAAGGGAAACATGTAACTCTGTGAGATGAATTAACAGAACACAGAGCAGTTTCTCAGAAAGCTTCTTTCTAGTTTTGAACGGAAGATATTTCCTTTTTCACCATAGCCCTCTATGGACTTCCAAATATCCCTTTGCCAATTCCACAAGAACAGCCTTAGCGAAAGGCTTCTTGAAGGGTAAGATGTAACTCTGTGAAATGAATTCACAGAATACAGAGCAGTTTCTCAGAAAGATTCTTTCCAGTTTTGAACGGAAGATATTTCCTTTTTCCCCATAGCCCTCTATGGGCTTCCAAATATGCCTTTGCCAATTCCACAAGAACACGCTTAGCGAAAGGCATCCTGAAGGGAAAGATGTAACTCTGTGAGACGAATTAACAGAACACAGAGCAGTTTCTCAGAAAGCTTCTTTCCAGTTTTGAACGGAAGATATTTCCTTTTTCCCCATAGCCCTCTATGGGCTTCCAAATATCCCTTTGCCAATTTCACAAGAACAGCCTTAGCGAAAAGCTTCTTGAAGGGAAAGATGTAACTCTGTGAGATGAATTCACAGAACACAGAGCAGTTTCTCAGAAAGCTTCTTTCCAGTTTTGAACGGAAGATATTTCCTTTTTCCCTATAGCCCTCTATGGGCTTCCAAATATCCCTTTGCCAATTCCACAAGAACAGCCTTAGCGAAAGGCTTCTTGAAGGAAAAGATGTAACTCTGTGAGATGAATTCACAGAACACAGAGCAGTTTCTCAGAAAGCTTCTTTCCAGTTTTGAACGGAAGATATTTCCTTTTTCACCATAGCCCTCTATGGGCTTCCAAATATCCCTTTGCCAATTCCACAAGAACAGCCTTAGCGAAAGGCTGCTTGAAGGGAAACATGTAACTCTGTGAGATGAATTCACAGAACACAGAGCAGTTTCTCAGAAAGCTTCTTTCCAGTTTTGAACGGAAGGTATTTCCTTTTTCCCCATAGCCTTCTAAGGGCTTCCAAATATCCCTTTGCCAATTCCACAAGAACAGCCTTAGCGAAAGGCTTCTTAAGGGAAAGATGTAACTCTGTGAGATGAATTAAAGAACACAGAGCAGTTTCTCAGAAAGCTTCTTTCCAGTTTTGAACGGAAGGTGTTTCCTTTTTCACGATAGTTCTCCACGGGCTTCCTAATATCCCTTTGCCAATTCCACAAGAACAGCCTTAGCGAAAGGCTTCTTGAAGGGAAAGATGTAACTCTGTGAGATGAATTAACAGAACACAGAGGAGTTTCTCAGAAAGCTTCTTTCCAGTTTTGAACGGAAGATATTTCCTTTTTCACCATAGCGCTCTGTGGGCTTCCAAACATCCCTTTGCCAATTCCACAAGAACAGCCTTAGCGAAAGGTTTCTTGAAGGGAGAGATGTAACTCTGTGAGTTGAAATAACAGAACACGGAGCAGTTTCTCAGAATGCTTCTTTCCAGTTTTGAACGGAAGATATTTCCTTTTTCACCATAGCCCTCTATGGGCTTCCAAATATCCCTTTGCCAGTTGCACAAGAACAGCCTTAGCGAAAGGTTTCTTGAAGGGAAAGATGTATCTCCGTGAGATGAATTAACACAACACAGAGCAGTTTCTCAGAAGGCTTCTTTCCAGTTTTGAACGGAAGATATTTCCTTTTTCACCATAGCTTTCTATGGGCTTCCAAATATCCCTTTGCCAATTCCACAAGAACAGCCTTAGCGAAAGGCTTCTTGAAGGGAAAGATGTAACTCTGTGAGATGAATTAACAGAACACAGAGCAGTTTCTCAGAAAGCTCCTTTCCAGTTTTGAACGGAAGATATTTCCTTTTTCACCATAGCCCTCTATGGGCTTCCAAATATCCCTCTGCCAATTCCACAAGAACAGACTTAGCGAAAGGATTCTTGAAGGGAAAGATGTAACTCTGTGAGAAGAATTGACAGAACACAGAGCAGTTTCTCAGAAAGCTTCTTTCCAGTTTTGAACGGAAGATATTTCCTTTTTCACCATCGCCCTCTATGGGCTTCCAAACATCCCTTTGCCAATTCCACAAAAACAGCCTTAGCGAATGGTTTCTTGAATGGAAAGATGTAACTCTGTGAGATGAATTAGCAGAACACAGAGCAGTTTCTCAGAAAGCTTCATTCCAGTTTTGAACGGAACATATTTCCTTTTTCATCATAGCCCTCTATGGGCTTCCAAATATCACTTTGCCAATTCCACAAGAACAGCCTTAGCGAAAGGCTTCTTGAAGGGAAGGATGTAACTCTGTGAGATGAATTAACAGAACACAGAGCAGTTTCTCAGAAAGCTTCTTTCAAGTTTTGAACGGAAGATATTTCCTTTTTCACCATAGCCCTCTACGAGCTCCCAAATATCCCTTTGCCAATTCCACCAGAACAGACTTAGCGAAAGGCTTCTTGAAGGCAAAGATGTAACTCTGTGAGATGAATTAACAGAACACAGAGCAGTTTCTCAGAAAGCTTCTTTCCAGTTTTGAACCGAAGATATTTCCTTTTTCACCATAGCAATCTATGGGCTTCCAATTATTCCTTTGCCAATTCCACAAGAACAGCCTTAGCGAAAGGCTTCTTGAAGGGAAAGATGTAACTCTGTGAGATGAATTAAAAGAACACAGAGCAGTTTCTCAGAAAGCTTCTTTCAAGTTCTAACGGAAGATAATTCCTTTTTCACCATAGCTCTCTATGGGCTTCCAAATATCCTTTTGCCAGTTCCACTAGAACAGCCTTAGCGAAAGGTTTCTTGAAGGGAAAGATGTAACTCCGTGAGATGAATTAACAGAACACAGAGCAGTTTCTCAGAAAGCTTCTTTCCAGTTTAGAACGGAAGATATTTCCTTTTTCACCATAGCCCTCTAAGGGCTTCCAAATATCACTTTGCCAATTCCACAACAACAGCCTTAGCGAAAGGCTCCTTGAAGTTAAAGATGTACCCCTGTGAGATGAATTAACAGAACACAGAGCAGTTTCTCAGAAAGCTTCTTTCCAGTTTTGAACAGAAGATATTTCCTTTTTCACCATAGCCCTCTATGGGCTTCCAATTATCCGTTTTCTAATTCCACAAGAACATCCTTAGCGAAAGGCTTCTTGAAGGGAAAGATGTAACTCTGTGAGATGAACTAACAGAACACAGAGCAGTTTCTCAGAAAGCTTCTTTCCAGTTTTGAACGGAAGGTATTTCCTTTTTCACCATAGCCCTCTATAGGCTTCCAAATATCCCTTTTCCATTTCCACAAGAACAGCCTTAGCGAAACGCTTCTTGAAGGGAAAGATGTAACTCTGTGAGATGAATTAACAGAAAACAGAGCAGTTTCTCAGAAAGCTTCTTTCCAGTTTTGAACGGAAGATATTCCTTTTTCACCATAGCCCTCTATGGGCTTCCAAATATCCCTTTGCGAATTCCACAAGAACAACCTTAGCGAAAGGCTTCTTGAAGGGAAAGATGTAACTCTGTGTGATGAATTATCAGAACACAGAGCAGTTTCTCCGAAAGCGTCTTTCCAGTTTTGAACGGAAGATATTCCTTTTTCACCATAGCCGTCTACGGGCTTCCAAATATCCCTTTGCCAATTCCACAAGAACAGCCTTAGCGAAACGCTTCTTGAAGGGAAAGATGTAACTGTGAGATGAATTAACAGAACACAGAGCAGTTTCTAAGGAAGCTTCTTTCCAGTTTTGAACGGAAGATATTTCCTTTTACACCACAGCCTTCTAAGGGCTTCCAAATATCACTTTGCCAATTCCACAAGAACAGCCTTAGCGAAAGGTTCCTTGAAGTTAAAGATGTAACTCTGTGAGATGAAATAACAGAACACAGAGCAATTTCTCAGAAAGCTTCTTTCCAGTTTTGAACGGAAGATATATTCTTTTTCAGAATAGCGCTCTGTGGGCTTCCAAACATCCCTTTGCCAATTACACAAGAACAGCCTTAGCGAAAGGTTTCTTGAAGGGAGAGATGTAACTCTGTGAGATGAGTTAACAGAACACAGAGCAGTTTCTCAGAAAGCTTCTTTCCAGTTTTGAACGGAAGATATTTCCTTTTTCACCATAGCCCTCTATGGGCTTCCAAATATCCCTTTGCCAATTCCACAAGAACAGCCTTAGCGAAAGGCTTCTTGAAGGGAAAGATGTAATCCTGTGAGATCAATTAAAAGAACACAAAGCAGTTTCTCAGAAAGCTTCTTTCCAGTTTTCAACGGAAGATATTTCTTTCTTCACCATAGCCCTCTATCGGCTTCCAAATATCCCTTTGCCAATTCCACAAAAACAGCCTTAGCGAAAGGCTACTTGCAGGGAAATATGTAACTCTGTGAGATGAATTAACAGAACACAGAGCAGTTTCTCAGAATGCTTCTTTCCAGTGTTGAACGGAAGATATTTCCTTTTTCACCAGAGCCCTCTAAGGGGTTCCAAATATGACTTTGCCAATTCCACAAGAACAGCCTTAGAGAAAGGTTCCTTGAAGTTAAAGATGTAACTCTGTGAGATGAATTAACAGAACACAGAGCAGTTTCTCAGAAAGCTTCCTTCCAGTTTTGAACGGAAGATATTTCCTTTTTCACCAGAGCCCTCTAAGGGCTTCCAAATATCACTTTGCCAATTCCACAAGAACAGCCTTAGCGAAAGGTTCCTTGAAGTTTAAGATGTAACTGTGAGATGAATTAACAGAACACAGAGCAGTTTCTCAGAAAGCTTTTTTCCAGTTTGGAACGGAAGATATTTCCTTTTTCACCATAGCCCTCTATGGGCTTCCAAATATGCCTCTGCCAATTCCACAGGAACAGCATTAGCAAAAGGCTTCTTGAAGGGAAAGATGTAAATCTGTGAGATGAATTAACAGAACACAGAGCAGTTTCTCAGAAAGCTTCTTTCCGGTTTTGAACGGAAGATATTTCCTTTTTCACCATAGCGCTCAATGGGCTTCCAAACATCCCTTTGCCAATTCCACAATAACAGCCTTAGCGAAAGGCTTCATGAAGGGAAAGATGTAACTCTGTGAGATGAATTAACAGAACACAGAACAGTTTCTCACAAAGCTTCTTTCCAGTTTTGAACGGAAGATATTTTCTTTTTCACCATAGCCCTCTAAGGTCTTCCAAATATCACTTTGCCAATACCACAAGAACAGCCTTAGCGAAAGGCTCCTTGAAGTTAAAGATGTACCTCTGTGAGATGAATTAACACAACACAGAGCAGTTTCTCAGAAAGCTTCTTTCCAGTTTTGAACGGAGGATATTTCCTTTTTCACCATAGCCCTCTAAGGGCTTCCAAATATCCCTTTGCCAATTCCACAAGAACAGCCTTAGCGAAAGGCTTCTTGAAGGGAAAGATGTAACTCTGGGAGATGAATTATCAGGACACAGAGCAGTTTCTCAGAAAGATTCTTTCCAGTTTTGAACGGAAGATATTTCCTTTTTCACCATAGCCCTCTATGATCGTCCAAATATCCCTTTGCCAATTCCACAAGAAGAGCCTTAGCGAAAGGCTTCTTGAAGGGAAAGATGTAACTCTGTGAGATGAATTAACAGAACACAGAGCAGTTTCTCAGAAAGCTTCCTTCCAGTTTTGAACGGAAGATATTTCCTTTTTCACCATAGCCCTCTATGGGCTTCCAATTATCCATTTTCAAATTCCACAAGAACATCCTTAGCGAAAGGCTTCTTGAAGGGAAAGATGTAAGTCTGTGAGATGAACTAACACAACAGAGAGCAGTTTCTCAGAAAGCTTCTTTCCAGTTTTGAACGGAAGGTATTTCCTTTTTCACCATAGCCCTCTATGGGCTTCCAAATATCACTTTGCCAATTCCACAAGAACAGCCTTAGCGAAAGGCTTCTTGAAGGGAAAGATGTAACTCTGTGAGATGAATTAACAGAACACAGAGCAGTTTCTCAGAAAGCTTCTTTCCAGTTTTGAACGGAAGACATTTCCATTTTCACCATAGCCCTCAATGGGCTTCCAAATATCCCTTTTCCAATTCCACAAGAACAGCCTTATCGAAAGGCTTCTAGAAGGGAAAGATGTAACTCTGTTAGATGAATTAACAGAACACAGAGGAGTTTCTCAGAAAGCTTCTTTCCAGTTTTGAACGGAATATATTTCCTTTTTCACCATAGCCCTCTACGGGCTTCCAAATATCCCTTTGCCAATTCCACAAGAACAGCCTTAGCGAAAGGCTTCTTGAAGCGAAAGATGTAACTCTTTGAGATGAATTAACAGAACACAGACCAGTTTCTCAGAAAGCTTCTTTCCAGTTTTGAACAGAAGATATTTCCTTTTTCACCATAGCCCTCTATGGGATTCCAAGCATCCCTTTGCGAATTCCACAAGAACAGCCTTAGCGAAAGGCTTCTTGAAGGGAAAGATGTAACTCTGTGAGATGAATTAACAGAACACAGAGCAGTTTCTCCGAAAGCTTCTTTCCAGTTTTGAACGGAAGATATTTCCTTTTTCACCATAGCCCTCTATTGGCTTCCAATTACCCGTTTTCAAATTCCACAAGAACATCCTTAGCGAAATGCTTCTTGAAGGGAAAGATGTAACTCTGTGAGATGAACTAACAGAACACAGAGCAGTTTCTCAGAAAGCTTCTTTCCAGTTTTGAATGGAAGGTATTTACTTTTTCACCATAGCCCTCTATAGGCTTCCAAATATCCCTTTGCCAATTCCACAAGAACAGCCTTAGCGAAAGGCTTCTTGAAGGGAAAGATGTAACTCTGTGAGATGAATTAACAGAACACAGAGCAGTTTCTCAGAAAGCTTCTTTCCAGTTTTTAACGGAAGATATTTCCTTTTTCACCATAGCCCTCTAAGGGCTTCCAAATATCACTTTGCCAATTCCACAAGAACAGCCTTAGCGAAAGGCTTCTGGAAGGGAAAGATGTAACTCTGTGAGATGAATTAACAGAACACAGAGCAGTATCTCAGAAAGCTTCTTTCCAGTTTTGAACGGAAGATATTTTCTTTTTCAGAATAGCGATCTGTGGGCTTCCAAACATCCCCTTGCCAATTCCACAAGAACAGCCTTAGCGAAAGGTTTCTTGAAGGGAGAGATGTAACTCTGTGAGATGAGTTAACAGAACACAGAGCAGTTTCTCAGAAAGCTTCTTTCCAGTTTTGAACGGAAGATATTTCCTTTTTCACCATAGCCCTCAATGGGCTTCCAAATATCCCTTTTCCAATTCCACAAGAACAGCCTTAGCGAAAGGCTTCTTGAAGGGAAAGATGTAATCCTGTGAGATCAATTAAAAGAACACAGAGCAGTTTCTCAGAAAGCTTCTTTCCAGTTTTGACGGAAGATATTTCCTTTTTCATCATAGCCCTCTATCGGCTTCCAAATCTCATTGCCAATTCCACAAAAACAGCCTTAGCGAAAGGCTACTTGCAGGGAAATATGTAACTCTGTGATATGAATTAACAGAACACAGAGCAGTTTCTCAGAAAGCTTCTTTGCAGTTTTGAAAGGAAGATATTTCCTTTTTCACCATAGCTCTCTATGGCTTCCAAATATCCCTTTGCCAATTCCACAAGAACACGTTAGCGAAAGGCTGCTTGAAGGGAAAGATGTAACTCTGTGAGATGAATTAACAGAACACAGAACAGTTTCTCACAAAGCTTCTTTCCAGTTTTGAACGGAAGATATTTTCTTTTTCACCATAGCCCTCTAAGGTCTTCCAAATATCACTTTGCCAATACCACAAGAACAGCCTTAGCGAAAGGCTCCTTGAAGTTAAAGATGTACCTCTGTGAGATGAATTAACACAACACAGAGCAGTTTCTCAGAAAGCTTCTTTCCAGTTTTGAACGGAGGATATTTCCTTTTTCACCATAGCCCTCTAAGGGCTTCCAAATATCCCTTTGCCAATTCCACAAGAACAGCCTTAGCGAAAGGCTTCTTGAAGGGAAAGATGTAACTCTGGGAGATGAATTATCAGGACACAGAGCAGTTTCTCAGAAAGATTCTTTCCAGTTTTGAACGGAAGATATTTCCTTTTTCACCATAGCCCTCTATGATCGTCCAAATATCCCTTTGCCAATTCCACAAGAAGAGCCTTAGCGAAAGGCTTCTTGAAGGGAAAGATGTAACTCTGTGAGATGAATTAACAGAACACAGAGCAGTTTCTCAGAAAGCTTCCTTCCAGTTTTGAACGGAAGATATTTCCTTTTTCACCATAGCCCTCTATGGGCTTCCAATTATCCGTTTTCAAATTCCACAAGAACATCCTTAGCGAAAGGCTTCTTGAAGGGAAAGATGTAAGTCTGTGAGATGAACTAACACAACAGAGAGCAGTTTCTCAGAAAGCTTCTTTCCAGTTTTGAACGGAAGGTATTTCCTTTTTCACCATAGCCCTCTATGGGCTTCCAAATATCACTTTGCCAATTCCACAAGAACAGCCTTAGCGAAAGGCTTCTTGAAGGGAAAGATGTAACTCTGTGAGATGAATTAACAGAACACAGAGCAGTTTCTCAGAAAGCTTCTTTCCAGTTTTGAACGGAAGACATTTCCATTTTCACCATAGCCCTCAATGGGCTTCCAAATATCCCTTTTCCAATTCCACAAGAACAGCCTTATCGAAAGGCTTCTAGAAGGGAAAGATGTAACTCTGTTAGATGAATTAACAGAACACAGAGGAGTTTCTCAGAAAGCTTCTTTCCAGTTTTGAACGGAATATATTTCCTTTTTCACCATAGCCCTCTACGGGCTTCCAAATATCCCTTTGCCAATTCCACAAGAACAGCCTTAGCGAAAGGCTTCTTGAAGGGAAAGATGTAACTCTTTGAGATGAATTAACAGAACACAGACCAGTTTCTCAGAAAGCTTCTTTCCAGTTTTGAACAGAAGATATTTCCTTTTTCACCATAGCCCTCTATGGGATTCCAAACATCCCTTTGCGAATTCCACAAGAACAGCCTTAGCGAAAGGCTTCTTGAAGGGAAAGATGTAACTCTGTGAGATGAATTAACAGAACACAGAGCAGTTTCTCCGAAAGCTTTTTTCCAGTTTTGAACGGAAGATATTTCCTTTTTCACCATAGCCATCTATTGGCTTCCAATTACCCGTTTTCAAATTCCACAAGAACATCCTTAGCGAAATGCTTCTTGAAGGGAAAGATGTAACTCTGTGAGATGAACTAACAGAACACAGAGCAGTTTCTCAGAAAGCTTCTTTCCAGTTTTGAATGGAAGGTATTTACTTTTTCACCATAGCCCTCTATAGGCTTCCAAATATCCCTTTGCCAATTCCACAAGAACAGCCTTAGCGAAAGGCTTCTTGAAGGGAAAGATGTAACTCTGTGAGATGAATTAACAGAACACAGAGCAGTTTCTCAGAAAGCTTCTTTCCAGTTTTTAACGGAAGATATTTCCTTTTTCACCATAGCCCTCTAAGGGCTTCCAAATATCACTTTGCCAATTCCACAAGAACAGCCTTAGCGAAAGGCTTCTGGAAGGGAAAGATGTAACTCTGTGAGATGAATTAACAGAACACAGAGCAGTATCTCAGAAAGCTTCTTTCCAGTTTTGAACGGAAGATATTTTCTTTTTCAGAATAGCGATCTGTGGGCTTCCAAACATCCCCTTGCCAATTCCACAAGAACAGCCTTAGCGAAAGGTTTCTTGAAGGGAGAGATGTAACTCTGTGAGATGAGTTAACAGAACACAGAGCAGTTTCTCAGAAAGCTTCTTTCCAGTTTTGAACGGAAGATATTTCCTTTTTCACCATAGCCCTCAATGGGCTTCCAAATATCCCTTTTCCAATTACACAAGAACAGCCTTAGCGAAAGGCTTCTTGAAGGGAAAGATGTAATCCTGTGAGATCAATTAAAAGAACACAGAGCAGTTTCTCAGAAAGCTTCTTTCCAGTTTTGACGGAAGATATTTCCTTTTTCATCATAGCCCTCTATCGACTTCCAAATCTCATTGCCAATTCCACAAAAACAGCCTTAGCGAAAGGCTACTTGCAGGGAAATATGTAACTTTGTGATATGAATTAACAGAACACAGAGCAGTTTCTCAGAAAGCTTCTTTGCAGTTTTGAAAGGAAGATATTTCCTTTTTCACCATAGCTCTCTATGGCTTCCAAATATCCCTTTGCCAATTCCACAAGAACACGTTAGCGAAAGGCTGCTTGAAGGGAAAGATGTAACTCTGTGAGATGAATTAACAGAACACAGAGCAGTTTCTCAGAAAGCTTCCTTCCAGTTTTGAACTGAAGATATTTCCTTTTTCACCAGAGCCCTCTAAGGGCTTCCAAATATCACTTTGCCAGTTCCACAAGAACAGCCTTAGCGAAAGGTTCCTTGAAGTTAAAGATGTAACTCTGTGAGATGAATTAACAGAACACAGAGCAGTTTCTCAGAAAGATTCTTTCCAGTTTTGAACGGAAGATATTTCCTTTTTCACCGTAGCCATCTATGTACTTCCAAATATCCCTTTTCCAGTTCCACAAGAAAAGACTTAGCGAAAGGATTCTTGAAGGGAAAGATGTAACTCTGTGAGATGAATTAACAGAACACAGAGCAGTTTCTCAGAAAGCTTCTTTCCAGTTTTGAACGGAAGATATTTTCTTTTTCACCATAGCCCACTATGGGCTTCCAAACATCCCTTTGCCAATTCCACAATAACAGTCTTAGCGAATGGTTTCTTGAAGGGAAAAATGTAACTCTGTGAGATGAATTAAGAGAACACAGAGCAGTTTCTCAGAAAGCTTCTTTCCAGTTTTGAACGGAAGATATTTCCTTTTTCACCATAGCCCTCTATGGGCTTCAAAATATCCCTTTGCCAATTCCACAAGAAAAGCCTTCGCGAAAGGCTTCTTGAAGGAAAAGATGTAACCCTGTGAGATCAAATAACAGGACACAGAGCAGTATCTCAGAAAGCTTCTTTCTAGTTTTGAACGGAAGGTATTTCCTTTTTCACCATAGCCCTCTATGGGCTTCCAAATATCCCTTTGCCAATTCCACAAGAACAGCCTTAGCGAAAGGCTTCTTGAAGGGAAAGATGTAACTCTGTGAGATGAATTAACAGAACACAGAACAGTTTCTCACAAAGCTTCTTTCCAGTTTTGAACGTAAGATATTTCCTTTTTCACCATAGCCCTCTAAGGGCTTCCAAATATCACTTTGCCAATACCACAAGAACAGCCTTAGCGAAAGGCTCATTGAACTTAAAGATGTACCTCTGTGAGATGAATTAACACAACACAGAGCAGTTTATCAGAAAGCTTCTTTCCAGTTTTGGACGGAAGATATTTCCTTTTTCACCATTGCCCTCCACGGGCTTCCTAATATCCCTTTGCCAATTCCACAAGAACAGCCTTAGCGAACGTCTTCTTGAAGGGAAAGATGTAACTCTGTGAGATGAATTAACAGAACACAGGGCAGTTTCTCAGAAAGCTTCTTTCCGGTTTTGAACGGAAGATATTTCCTTTTTCACCATAGCCCTCTAACGGTTTCCAAATATCACTTTGCCAATTCCACAAGAACAGCCTTCGCGAAAGGCTTCTTGAAGGTAAAGATGTAACTCTGTGAGATGAATTAACAGAACACAGAGCAGTTTCTCAGAAAGCTTCTTTCCAGTTTTGAACGGAAGATATTTTCTTTTTCACCATAGCGCTCTGTGGGCTTCCAAACATCCCTTTGCCAATTCCACAAGAACAGCCTTAGCGAAAGGTTTCTGGAAGGGAGAGATGCAACACTGTGAGATGAATTAACAGAACACAGAGCAGTTTCTCAGAAAGCTTCTTTCCAGTTTTGAACTGAAGATATTTCCTTTTTCACCATAGACCTCATTGGGCTTCCAAATATCCCTTTGCCAATTCCACAAGAACAGCCTTAGCGAAAGGCTTCTTGAAGTTAAAGATGTAATTCTGTGAGATGAAGTAACAGAACACAGAGCAGTTTCTCAGAAAGCTTCTTTCCAGTTTTGAACGGAAGATATTCCTTTTTCACCATAGCCCTCTATGGGCTTCCAAATATCCCTTTGCCAATTCCACAAGAACAGCCTTAGCGAAACGCTTCTTGAAGGGAAAGATGTAACTCTGTGAGATGAATTAACTGAACACAGAGCAGTTTCTCAGAAAGCTTCTTTTCAGTTTGGAACGGAAGATATTTCCTTTTTCACCATAGTCCTCTAAGGGCTTCCAAATATCACTTTTCCAATTCCAGAAGAACAGCCTTAGCGAAAGGCTTCTTGAAGGGAAAGATGTAACTCGGTGTGATGAATTAACAGAACACAGAGCAGTTTCTCAGAAAGCTGCTTTCCAGTTTTGAACGGAAGATATTCCTTTTTCACCATAGCCCTCTACGGGCTTCCAAATATCCCTTTGTCAACTCCACAAGAACAACCTTAGCGAAAGGCTTCTTGAAGGGAAAGATGTAACTCTGTGAGAAGAATTAACAGAACACAGAACAGTTTCTTAGGAAGCTTCTTTCCAGTTTTGAACGGAAGGTATTTTCTTTTTCAGCATTGCCCACTATGGGCTTCCAAACATCCCTTTGCCAATTCCACAAGAACAGCCTTAGCGAATGGTTTCTTGAAGGGAAAGATGTAACTCTGTGAGATGAATTAACAGAACACAGAGCAGTTTCTCAGAAAGCTTCTTTCCAGTTTTGAACGGAAGATATTTCCTTTTTCACCATAGCCCTCTATTGGCTTCCCAATATCCCTTTTCCAATTCCACAAGAACAGCCTTAGCTAAAGGCTTCTTGAAGGGAAAGATGTATCTCTGTGAGATGAATTAACAGAACACAGAGCAGTTTCTCAGAAAGATTCTTTCCAGTTTTGAACGGAAGATATTTACTTTTTCACCATAGCCCTCTATTGGCTTCCCAATATCCCTTTTCCAATTCCACAAGAACAGCCTTAGCGAAAGGCTTCTTGAAGGGAAAGATGTAACTCTGTGAGATGAATTAACAGAACACAGAGCAGTTTCTCAGAAAGCTTCTTTCCAGTTTTGAACGGAAGATATTTCCTTTTTCACCATAGCCCTCTATGGGCTTCCAATTACCCGTTTTCAAATTCCACAAGAACATCCTTAACGAAAGGCTTCTTGAAGGGAAAGATGTAACTCTGTGAGATGAACTAACAGAACACAGAGCAGTTTCTCAGAAAGCTTCTTTCCAGTTTTGAATGGAAGGTATTTCCTTTTTCACCATAGCCCTCTATAGGCTTCCAAATATCCCTTTTCCAATTCCACAAGAACAGCCTTAGTGAAACGCTTCTTGAAGGGAATGATGTAACTCTGTGAGATGAATTAACAGAACACAGAGCAGTTTCTCAGAAAGTTTCTTTCCAGTTTTGAATGGAAGATATTCCTTTTTCACCATAGCCCTCTATGGGCTTCCAAATATCCCTTTGCGAATTCCACAAGAACAGCCTTAGCGAAAGGCTTCTTGAAGGGAAAGATGTAACTCTGTGTGATGAATTAACAGAACACAGAGCAGTTTCTCCGAAAGCTTCTTTCCAGTTTTGAACGGATGATATTCCTTTTTCACCATAGCCCTCTACGGGCTTCCAAATATCCCTTTGCCAATTCCACAAGAACAGCCTTAGCGAAAGGCTTCTTGAAGGGAAAGATGTAAGTCTGTGAAATGAATTAACAGAACACAGAGCAGTTTCTGAGGAAGCTTCTTTCCAGTTTTGAATGGAAGATATTTTCTTTTTCACCATAGCCCACTATGGGCTTCCAAACATCCCTTTGCAATTTCCACAAGAACAGCCTTAGCGAATGATTTCTTGAAGGGAAAGATGTAACTCTGTGAGATGAATTAACAGAACACAGAGCAGTTTCTCAGAAAGCTTCTTTCCAGTTTTGATCGGAAGATATTTCCTTTTACACCACAGCCCTCTAAGGGCTTCCAAATATCACTTTGCCAATTCCACAAGAACAGCCTTAGCGAAAGGCTCCTTGAAGTTAAAGATGTAACTCTGTGAGATGAATTTACAGAACACAGAGCAGTTTCTCAGAAAACTTCTTTCCAGTTTTGAACGGAAGATATTTCCTTTTTCACCGTAGATCTCTATGGGCTTCCAAATATCCCTTTTCCAATTCCACAAGAAAAGACTTAGCGAAAGGATTCTTGAAGTGAAAGATGTAACTCAGTGAGATGAATTAACAGAACACAGAGCAGTTTCTCAGAAAGCTTCTTTCCAGTTTTGAACGGAAGATATTTTCTTTTTCAGAATAGCGATCTGTGGGCTTCGAAACATCCCCTTGCGAATTCCACAAGAACAGCTTTAGCGAAAGGTTTCTTGAAGGGAGAGATGTAACTCTGTGAGATGAGTTAACAGAACACTGAGCAGTTTCTCAGAAAGCTTCTTTCCAGTTTTGAACGGAAGATATTTCCTTTTTCACCATAGCCCTCTATTGGCTTCCCAATATCCCTTTTCCAATTCCACAAGAACAGCCTTAGCGAAAGGCTTCTTGAAGGGAAAGATGTAACTCTGTGAGATGAATTAACAGAACACAGAGCAGTTTCTCAGAAAGCTTCTTTCCAGTTTTGAACGGAAGATATTTACTTTTTCACCATAGACGTCTATGGGCTTCCTAATATCCCTTTGCCAATTCCACAAGAACAGCCTTAGCGAAAGGCTTCTTGAAGGGAAAGATGTAACTCTGTGAGATGAATTAACAGAACACAGAGCAGTTTCTCAGAAAGCTTCTTTCCAGTTTTTAACGGAAGATATTTCCTTTTTCACCATAGCCCTCTAAGGGCTTCCAAATATCACTTTGCCAATTCCACAAGAACAGCCTTAGCGAAAGGCTTCTGGAAGGGAAAGATGTAACTCTGTGAGATGAATTAACAGAACACAGAGCAGTATCTCAGAAAGCTTCTTTCCAGTTTTGAACGGAAGATATTTTCTTTTTCAGAATAGCGATCTGTGGGCTTCCAAACATCCCCTTGCCAATTCCACAAGAACAGCCTTAGCGAAAGGTTTCTTGAAGGGAGAGATGTAACTCTGTGAGATGAGTTAACAGAACACGGAGCAGTTTCTCAGAAAGCTTCTTTCCAGTTTTGAACGGAAGATATTTCCTTTTTCACCAGAGCCCTCTAAGGGCTTCCAAATATCCCTTTGCCATTTCCACAAGAACAGCCTTAGCGAAAGGCTTCTTGAAGGCAAAGATGTAATCCTGTGAGATCAATTAAAAGAACACAGAGCAGTTTCTCAGAAAGCTTCTTTCCAGTTTTGACGGAAGATATTTCCTTTTTCATCATAGCCCTCTATCGGCTTCCAAATCTCATTGCCAATTCCACAAAAACAGCCTTAGCGAAAGGCTACTTGCAGGGAAATATGTAACTCTGTGATATGAATTAACAGAACACAGAGCAGTTTCTCAGAAAGCTTCTTTGCAGTTTTGAAAGGAAGATATTTCCTTTTTCACCATAGCTCTCTATGGCTTCCAAATATCCCTTTGCCAATTCCACAAGAACACCTTAGCGAAAGGCTTCTTGAAGGGAAAGATGTAACTCTGTGAGATGAATTAACAGAACACAGAGCAGTTTCTCAGAAAGCTTCCTTCCAGTTTTGAACGGAAGATATTTCCTTTTTCACCAGAGCCCTCTAAGGGCTTCCAAATATCACTTTGCCAATTCCACAAGAACAGCCTTAGCGAAAGGTTCCTTGAAGTTAAAGATGTAACTCTGTGAGATGAATTAACAGAACACAGAGCAGTTTCTCAGAAAGATTCTTTCCAGTTTTGAACGGAAGATATTTCCTTTTTCACCGTAGCCATCTATGTGCTTCCAAATATCCCTTTTCCAGTTCCACAAGAAAAGACTTAGCGAAAGGATTCTTGAAGGGAAAGATGTAACTCTGTGAGATGAATTAACAGAACACAGAGCAGTTTCTCAGAAAGCTTCTTTCCAGTTTTGAACGGAAGATATTTTCTTTTTCACCATAGCCCACTATGGGCTTCCAAACATCCCTTTGCCAATTCCACAATAACAGTCTTAGCGAATGGTTTCTTGAAGGGAAAAATGTAACTCTGTGAGATGAATTAAGAGAACACAGAGCAGTTTCTCAGAAAGCTTCTTTCCAGTTTTGAACGGAAGATATTTCCTTTATCACCATAGCCCTCTATGGGCTTCAAAATATCCCTTTGCCAATTCCACAAGAAAAGCCTTCGCGAAAGGCTTCTTGAAGGAAAAGATGTAACCCTGTGAGATCAAATAACAGGACACAGAGCAGTATCTCAGAAAGCTTCTTTCTAGTTTTGAACGGAAGGTATTTCCTTTTTCACCATAGCCCTCTATGGGCTTCCAAATATCCCTTTGCCAATTCCACAAGAACAGCCTTAGCGAAAGGCTTCTTGAAGGGAAAGATGTAACTCTGTGAGATGAATTAACAGAACACAGAACAGTTTCTCACAAAGCTTCTTTCCAGTTTTGAATGGAAGATATTTCCTTCTTCACCATAGCCCTCTAAGGGCTTCCAAATATCACTTTGCCAATACCACAAGAACAGCCTTAGCGAAAGGCTCATTGAAGTTAAAGATGTACCTCTGTGAGATGAATTAACACAACACAGAGCAGTTTATCAGAAAGCTTCTTTCCAGTTTTGGACGGAAGATATTTCCTTTTTCACCATTGCCCTCCACGGGCTTCCTAATATCCCTTTGCCAATTCCACAAGAACAGCCTTAGCGAACGTCTTCTTGAAGGGAAAGATGTAACTCTGTGAGATGAATTAACAGAACACAGGGCAGTTTCTCAGAAAGCTTCTTTCCGGTTTTGAACGGAAGATATTTCCTTTTTCACCATAGCCCTCTAACGGTTTCCAAATATCACTTTGCCAATTCCACAAGAACAGCCTTCGCGAAAGGCTTCTTGAAGGTAAAGATGTAACTCTGTGAGATGAATTAACAGAACACAGAGCAGTTTCTCAGAAAGCTTCTTTCCAGTTTTGAACGGAAGATATTTTCTTTTTCACCATAGCGCTCTGTGGGCTTCCAAACATCCCTTTGCCAATTCCACAAGAACAGCCTTAGCGAAAGGTTTCTGGAAGGGAGAGATGCAACACTGTGAGATGAATTAACAGAACACAGAGCAGTTTCTCAGAAAGCTTCTTTCCAGTTTTGAACTGAAGATATTTCCTTTTTCACCATAGACCTCATTGGGCTTCCAAATATCCCTTTGCCAATTCCACAAGAACAGCCTTAGCGAAAGGCTTCTTGAAGTTAAAGATGTAATTCTGTGAGATGAAGTAACAGAACACAGAGCAGTTTCTCAGAAAGCTTCTTTCCAGTTTTGAACGGAAGATATTCCTTTTTCACCATAGCCCTCTATGGGCTTCCAAATATCCCTTTGCCAATTCCACAAGAACAGCCTTAGCGAAACGCTTCTTGAAGGGAAAGATGTAACTCTGTGAGATGAATTAACTGAACACAGAGCAGTTTCTCAGAAAGCTTCTTTTCAGTTTGGAACGGAAGATATTTCCTTTTTCACCATAGTCCTCTAAGGGCTTCCAAATATCACTTTTCCAATTCCAGAAGAACAGCCTTAGCGAAAGGCTTCTTGAAGGGAAAGATGTAACTCGGTGTGATGAATTAACAGAACACAGAGCAGTTTCTCAGAAAGCTGCTTTCCAGTTTTGAACGGAAGATATTCCTTTTTCACCATAGCCCTCTACGGGCTTCCAAATATCCCTTTGTCAACTCCACAAGAACAACCTTAGCGAAAGGCTTCTTGAAGGGAAAGATGTAACTCTGTGAGAAGAATTAACAGAACACAGAACAGTTTCTTAGGAAGCTTCTTTCCAGTTTTGAACGGAAGGTATTTTCTTTTTCAGCATTGCCCACTATGGGCTTCCAAACATCCCTTTGCCAATTCCACAAGAACAGCCTTAGCGAATGGTTTCTTGAAGGGAAAGATGTAACTCTGTGAGATGAATTAACAGAACACAGAGCAGTTTCTCAGAAAGCTTCTTTCCAGTTTTGAACGGAAGATATTTCCTTTTTCACCATAGCCCTCTATTGGCTTCCCAATATCCCTTTTCCAATTCCACAAGAACAGCCTTAGCTAAAGGCTTCTTGAAGGGAAAGATGTATCTCTGTGAGATGAATTAACAGAACACAGAGCAGTTTCTCAGAAAGATTCTTTCCAGTTTTGAACGGAAGATATTTACTTTTTCACCATAGCCCTCTATTGGCTTCCCAATATCCCTTTTCCAATTCCACAAGAACAGCCTTAGCGAAAGGCTTCTTGAAGGGAAAGATGTAACTCTGTGAGATGAATTAACAGAACACAGAGCAGTTTCTCAGAAAGCTTCTTTCCAGTTTTGAACGGAAGATATTTCCTTTTTCACCATAGCCCTCTATGGGCTTCCAATTACCCGTTTTCAAATTCCACAAGAACATCCTTAACGAAAGGCTTCTTGAAGGGAAAGATGTAACTCTGTGAGATGAACTAACAGAACACAGAGCAGTTTCTCAGAAAGCTTCTTTCCAGTTTTGAATGGAAGGTATTTCCTTTTTCACCATAGCCCTCTATAGGCTTCCAAATATCCCTTTTCCAATTCCACAAGAACAGCCTTAGTGAAACGCTTCTTGAAGGGAATGATGTAACTCTGTGAGATGAATTAACAGAACACAGAGCAGTTTCTCAGAAAGTTTCTTTCCAGTTTTGAATGGAAGATATTCCTTTTTCACCATAGCCCTCTATGGGCTTCCAAATATCCCTTTGCGAATTCCACAAGAACAGCCTTAGCGAAAGGCTTCTTGAAGGGAAAGATGTAACTCTGTGTGATGAATTAACAGAACACAGAGCAGTTTCTCCGAAAGCTTCTTTCCAGTTTTGAACGGAAGATATTCCTTTTTCACCATAGCCCTCTACGGGCTTCCAAATATCCCTTTGCCAATTCCACAAGAACAGCCTTAGCGAAAGGCTTCTTGAAGGGAAAGATGTAAGTCTGTGAAATGAATTAACAGAACACAGAGCAGTTTCTGAGGAAGCTTCTTTCCAGTTTTGAATGGAAGATATTTTCTTTTTCACCATAGCCCACTATGGGCTTCCAAACATCCCTTTGCAATTTCCACAAGAACAGCCTTAGCGAATGATTTCTTGAAGGGAAAGATGTAACTCTGTGAGATGAATTAACAGAACACAGAGCAGTTTCTCAGAAAGCTTCTTTCCAGTTTTGATCGGAAGATATTTCCTTTTACACCACAGCCCTCTAAGGGCTTCCAAATATCACTTTGCCAATTCCACAAGAACAGCCTTAGCGAAAGGCTCCTTGAAGTTAAAGATGTAACTCTGTGAGATGAATTTACAGAACACAGAGCAGTTTCTCAGAAAACTTCTTTCCAGTTTTGAACGGAAGATATTTCCTTTTTCACCGTAGATCTCTATGGGCTTCCAAATATCCCTTTTCCAATTCCACAAGAAAAGACTTAGCGAAAGGATTCTTGAAGTGAAAGATGTAACTCAGTGAGATGAATTAACAGAACACAGAGCAGTTTCTCAGAAAGCTTCTTTCCAGTTTTGAACGGAAGATATTTTCTTTTTCAGAATAGCGATCTGTGGGCTTCGAAACATCCCCTTGCGAATTCCACAAGAACAGCTTTAGCGAAAGGTTTCTTGAAGGGAGAGATGTAACTCTGTGAGATGAGTTAACAGAACACTGAGCAGTTTCTCAGAAAGCTTCTTTCCAGTTTTGAACGGAAGATATTTCCTTTTTCACCATAGCCCTCTATTGGCTTCCCAATATCCCTTTTCCAATTCCACAAGAACAGCCTTAGCGAAAGGCTTCTTGAAGGGAAAGATGTAACTCTGTGAGATGAATTAACAGAACACAGAGCAGTTTCTCAGAAAGCTTCTTTCCAGTTTTGAACGGAAGATATTTACTTTTTCACCATAGACGTCTATGGGCTTCCTAATATCCCTTTGCCAATTCCACAAGAACAGCCTTAGCGAAAGGCTTCTTGAAGGGAAAGATGTAACTCTGTGAGATGAATTAACAGAACACAGAGCAGTTTCTCAGAAAGCTTCTTTCCAGTTTTTAACGGAAGATATTTCCTTTTTCACCATAGCCCTCTAAGGGCTTCCAAATATCACTTTGCCAATTCCACAAGAACAGCCTTAGCGAAAGGCTTCTGGAAGGGAAAGATGTAACTCTGTGAGATGAATTAACAGAACACAGAGCAGTATCTCAGAAAGCTTCTTTCCAGTTTTGAACGGAAGATATTTTCTTTTTCAGAATAGCGATCTGTGGGCTTCCAAACATCCCCTTGCCAATTCCACAAGAACAGCCTTAGCGAAAGGTTTCTTGAAGGGAGAGATGTAACTCTGTGAGATGAGTTAACAGAACACGGAGCAGTTTCTCAGAAAGCTTCTTTCCAGTTTTGAACGGAAGATATTTCCTTTTTCACCAGAGCCCTCTAAGGGCTTCCAAATATCCCTTTGCCATTTCCACAAGAACAGCCTTAGCGAAAGGCTTCTTGAAGGCAAAGATGTAATCCTGTGAGATCAATTAAAAGAACACAGAGCAGTTTCTCAGAAAGCTTCTTTCCAGTTTTGACGGAAGATATTTCCTTTTTCATCATAGCCCTCTATCGGCTTCCAAATCTCATTGCCAATTCCACAAAAACAGCCTTAGCGAAAGGCTACTTGCAGGGAAATATGTAACTCTGTGATATGAATTAACAGAACACAGAGCAGTTTCTCAGAAAGCTTCTTTGCAGTTTTGAAAGGAAGATATTTCCTTTTTCACCATAGCTCTCTATGGCTTCCAAATATCCCTTTGCCAATTCCACAAGAACACCTTAGCGAAAGGCTTCTTGAAGGGAAAGATGTAACTCTGTGAGATGAATTAACAGAACACAGAGCAGTTTCTCAGAAAGCTTCCTTCCAGTTTTGAACGGAAGATATTTCCTTTTTCACCAGAGCCCTCTAAGGGCTTCCAAATATCACTTTGCCAATTCCACAAGAACAGCCTTAGCGAAAGGTTCCTTGAAGTTAAAGATGTAACTCTGTGAGATGAATTAACAGAACACAGAGCAGTTTCTCAGAAAGATTCTTTCCAGTTTTGAACGGAAGATATTTCCTTTTTCACCGTAGCCATCTATGTGCTTCCAAATATCCCTTTTCCAGTTCCACAAGAAAAGACTTAGCGAAAGGATTCTTGAAGGGAAAGATGTAACTCTGTGAGATGAATTAACAGAACACAGAGCAGTTTCTCAGAAAGCTTCTTTCCAGTTTTGAACGGAAGATATTTTCTTTTTCACCATAGCCCACTATGGGCTTCCAAACATCCCTTTGCCAATTCCACAATAACAGTCTTAGCGAATGGTTTCTTGAAGGGAAAAATGTAACTCTGTGAGATGAATTAAGAGAACACAGAGCAGTTTCTCAGAAAGCTTCTTTCCAGTTTTGAACGGAAGATATTTCCTTTATCACCATAGCCCTCTATGGGCTTCAAAATATCCCTTTGCCAATTCCACAAGAAAAGCCTTCGCGAAAGGCTTCTTGAAGGAAAAGATGTAACCCTGTGAGATCAAATAACAGGACACAGAGCAGTATCTCAGAAAGCTTCTTTCTAGTTTTGAACGGAAGGTATTTCCTTTTTCACCATAGCCCTCTATGGGCTTCCAAATATCCCTTTGCCAATTCCACAAGAACAGCCTTAGCGAAAGGCTTCTTGAAGGGAAAGATGTAACTCTGTGAGATGAATTAACAGAACACAGAACAGTTTCTCACAAAGCTTCTTTCCAGTTTTGAATGGAAGATATTTCCTTCTTCACCATAGCCCTCTAAGGGCTTCCAAATATCACTTTGCCAATACCACAAGAACAGCCTTAGCGAAAGGCTCATTGAAGTTAAAGATGTACCTCTGTGAGATGAATTAACACAACACAGAGCAGTTTATCAGAAAGCTTCTTTCCAGTTTTGGACGGAAGATATTTCCTTTTTCACCATTGCCCTCCACGGGCTTCCTAATATCCCTTTGCCAATTCCACAAGAACAGCCTTAGCGAACGTCTTCTTGAAGGGAAAGATGTAACTCTGTGAGATGAATTAACAGAACACAGGGCAGTTTCTCAGAAAGCTTCTTTCCGGTTTTGAACGGAAGATATTTCCTTTTTCACCATAGCCCTCTAACGGTTTCCAAATATCACTTTGCCAATTCCACAAGAACAGCCTTCGCGAAAGGCTTCTTGAAGGGAAAGATGTAACTCTGTGAGATGAATTAACAGAACACAGAGCAGTTTCTCAGAAAGCTTCTTTCCAGGTTTGAACGGAAGATATTTTCTTTTTCACCATAGCGCTCTGTGGGCTTCCAAACATCCCTTTGCCAATTCCACAAGAACAGCCTTAGCGAAAGGTTTCTGGAAGGGAGAGATGTAACACTGTGAGATGAATTAACAGAACACAGAGCAGTTTCTCAGAAAGCTTCTTTCCAGTTTTGAACTGAAGATATTTCCTTTTTCACCATAGACCTCATTGGGCTTCCAAATATCGCTTTGCCAATTCCACAAGAACAGCCTTAGCGAAAGGCTTCTTGAAGTTAAAGATGTAATTCTGTGAGATGAAGTAACAGAACACAGAGCAGTTTCTCAGAAAGCTTCTTTCCAGTTTTGAACGGAAGATATTCCTTTTTCACCATAGCCCTCTATGGGCTTCCAAATATCCCTTTGCCAATTCCACAAGAACAGCCTTAGCGAAACGCTTCTTGAAGGGAAAGATGTAACTCTGTGAGATGAATTAACTGAACACAGAGCAGTTTCTCAGAAAGCTTCTTTTCAGTTTGGAACGGAAGATATTTCCTTTTTCACCATAGTCCTCTAAGGGCTTCCAAATATCACTTTTCCAATTCCAGAAGAACAGCCTTAGCGAAAGGCTTCTTGAAGGGAAAGATGTAACTCGGTGTGATGAATTAACAGAACACAGAGCAGTTTCTCAGAAAGGTGCTTTCCAGTTTTGAACGGAAGATATTCCTTTTTCACCATAGCCCTCTACGGGCTTCCAAATATCCCTTTGCCAACTCCACAAGAACAACCTTAGCGAAAGGCTTCTTGAAGGGAAAGATGTAACTCTGTGAGAAGAATTAACAGAACACAGAACAGTTTCTTAGGAAGCTTCTTTCCAGTTTTGAACGGAAGGTATTTTCTTTTTCAGCATTGCCCACTATGGGCTTCCAAACATCCCTTTGCCAATTCCACAAGAACAGCCTTAGCGAATGGTTTCTTGAAGGGAAAGATGTAACTCTGTGAGATGAATTAACAGAACACAGAGCAGTTTCTCAGAAAGCTTCTTTCCAGTTTTGAACGGAAGATATTTCCTTTTTCACCATAGCCCTCTAAGGGATTCCTAATATCACTTTGCCAATTCCACAAGAACAGCCTTAGCGAAAGGCTTCTTGAAGGGAAAGATGTAACTCTGTGAGATGAATTAACAGAACACAGAGCAATTTCTCAGAAAGCTTCTTTCCAGTTTTGAACGGAATATATTTCCTTTTTCACCGTAGCCCTCTATGGGCTTCCAAATATCCCTTTGCCAATTCCACAAGAACAGCCTTAGCGAAAGGCTTCTTGAAGGGAAAGATGTAACTCTCTGAGATGAATTAACAGAACACAGAGCAGTTTCTCAGAAAGCTTCTTTCCAGTTTTGAACGGAAGATATTTCCTTTTTCACCATAGCCCTCTATGGGCTTCCAAATATCCCTTTTCCAATTCCACAAGAACAGCCTTAGCGAAAGGCTTCTAGAAGGGAAAGATGTTACTCTGTTAGATGAATTAAAAGAACACAGAGCAGTTTCTCAGAAAGCTACTTTCCAGTTTTGAACGGAATATATTTCCTTTTTCACCATAGCCTTCTACGGGCTTCCAAATATCCCTTTGCCAATTCCACAAGAACAGCCTTAGCGAAAGGCTTCTTGAAGGGAAAGATGTAACTCTTTGAGATGAATTAACAGAGCACAGAGCAGTTTTTCAGAAAGCTTCTTTCCAGTTTTGAACGGAAGATATTTCCTTTTTCACCATAGCCCTCTAAGGGCTTCCAAATATCACTTTGCAAATTCCACAAGAACAGCCTTAGCGAAAGGCTTCTTGAAGGGAAAGATGTAACTCTGTGAGATAAATTTACAGAACACAGAGCAGTTTCTCAGAAAGCTTCTTTCTAGTTTTGAACGGAAGATATTTCCTTTTTCACCATAGCTCTCTATGGGCTTCCAAACATCCCTTTGCCAATTCCACAAGAACAGCCTTAGCGAAAGGTTTCTTGAAGGGAGACTTGTAACTCTGGGAGATGAATTAACAGAACACAGAGCAGTTTCTCAGAAAGCTTCTTTCCAGTTTTGAACGGAAGATATTTCCTTTTTCACCTCAGCCCTCTATGGACTTCCAAATATCCCTTTGCGAATTTCACAAGAACAGCCTTAGCCAAATGCTTCTTGAAGGGAAAGATGTAATCCTGTGAGATCAATTAACAGAACACAGAGCAGTTTCTCAGAAAGCTTCTTTCCAGTTTTGAACGGAAGATATTTCCTTTTTCACCATAGCCCTCTACGGGCTTCCAAATATCCCATTGCCAGTTCCACAAGAACAGCCTTAGCGAAAGGCTTCTTGAAGGGATAGATGTAACTCTGTGAGATGAATTAACAGAACACAGAGCAGTTTCTCAGAAAGCTTCTTTCCAGTTTTGAACCAAAGATATTTCCTTTTTCACCATAGCCCTCTATGGGCTTCCAAGTATCTCTTTGCGAATTCCACAAGAACAGCCTTAGCGAATGGCTTCTTGATGGGAAAGATGTAACTCTGTGAGATGAATTAACAGAACACAGAGCAGTTTCTCAAAAGCTTCTTTCCAGTTTTGAACGGAAGGCATTTCCTTTTTCACCAGAGCCCTCTAAGGGCTTCCCAATATCACTTTGCCAATTCCTCAAGAACAGCCTTAGCGAAAGGCTCCTTAAACTTAAGATGTAACTCTGTGAGATGAATTAACAGAACACAGAGCAGTTGCTCAGAAAGCTTCTTTCCAGTTTTGAACGGAATATATTTCCTTTTTCACCGTAGCCCTCTATGGGCTTCCAAATATCCCTTTGCCCATTTCACAAGAACAGCCTTAGTCAAAGGCTTCTTTAAGGGAAAGATGTAATCCTGTGAGATCAATTAACAGAACACAGAGCAGTTTCTCAGAAAGCTTCTTTCCAGTTTTGAACCGAAGATATTACCTTTTTCACCATAGCCCTCTAAGGGCTTCCAAATATCCCTTTGCCAATTGCACAAGAACAGCCTTAGCGAAAGACTTTTTGAAGGGAAAGATGTAACTCTGTGAGATGAATTAACAGGACACAGAGCAGTTTCTCTGAAAGCTGCTTTCGAGTTTTGAACGGAAGATATTTCTTTTTCACCATAGCCCTCTATGGGCTTCCAAACATCCCTTTGCCAATACCACAAGAACAGCCTTAGCGAAAGGCTTCTTGAAGGGAAAGATGTAACTCGGTGAGATGAATTAACAGAACACAGAGCAGTTTCTCAGAAAGCTTCTTTCCAGTTTTGAACGGAAGATATTTTCTTTTTCACCATAGCCCTCTATGGGCTTCCAAACATCCCTTTCCCAATTCCACAAGAACAGCTTTAGCGAAAGGTTTCTTGAAGGGAAAGATGAAACTCTGTGAGATGAATTAACAAAACACAGAGCGGTTTCTCAGAAAACTTCTTTCCACTTTTGAACGGAAGATACTTCCTTTTTCAACATAGCCCTCTATTGGCTTCCAAATATCCCTTTGCCAATTCCACAAGAAAAGCCTTAGCGAAAGAGTTCTTGAAGGGAAAGATGTAACAATGTGAGATCAATTCACAGAACACAGAGCAGTTTCTCAGAAAGCTTCTTTCTAGATTTGAAGGGAAGATATTTCCTTTTTCACCATAGCCCTCTATGGGCTTCCAATTATCCGTTTTGAAATTCCACAAGAACAGCCTTAGCGAAAGGCTTCTTGAAGGGAAAGATATAACACTGTGAGATGAATTAACAGAACACAGAGCAGTTTCTCAAAAGCTTCTTTCCAGTTTTGAACGGAAGATATTTCCTTTTTCAACATAGCCCTCTGTGGGCTTCCAAATATCCCTTTGCCAATTCCACAAGAACAGCCTTAGTGAAAAGTTTCTTGAAGGGAAAGATGTAACTCTGTGAGATGAAGTAACAGAACACAGAGCAGTTTGTCAGAAAGCCCCTTTCCAGTTTTTAACGGAAGATATTTCCTTTTTCACAATAGCCCTCTATGGGCTTCCAAATATGCCTTTTCCAATTACAAAAGAACAGCCTTAGCGAAAGTCTTCTTGAAGGGAAAGATGTAACTCTGTGAGATGAATTAACAGAACACAGAGCAGTTTCTCAGAAAGCTTCTTTCCAGTTTGGAACGGAAGATATTTTCTTTTTCACCAGAGCTCTCTAAGGGCTTCCCAATATCACTTTGCCAATTCCACAAGAACAGCCTTAGCGAAAGGCTCCTTGAACTTAAGATGTAACTCTGTGAGATGAATTAACAGAACACAGAGCAGTTTCTCATAAAGCTTTTTTCCAGTTTTGAACGGAAGATATTTCCTTTTTCACGATAGCCCTCTATGGGCTTCCAAATATCCCTTTGCCAATTCCACAAGAACAGCCTTAGCGAAAGGCTGCTTGAAGGGAAAGATGTAACTCGGTGAGATGAATTCACAGAACACAGAGCAGTTTCTCAGAAAGCTTCTTTCCAGTTTTGAACGGAAGATATTTCCTTTTTCCCCATAGCCCTCTATCGGCTTCCAAATATCCCTTTGCCAATTACACAAGAACAGCCTTAGCGAAAGGATTCTTGAAGTGAAAGATGAAACTCTGTGAGATGAATTAACAGAACACAGAGCAATTTCTCAGAAATCTTCTTTCCAGTTTTGAACCGAAGATATTTCCTTTTTCACCCTAGCCCTCTAAGGGCTTCCAAATATCCCTTTGCCAATTCAACAAGAACAGCCTTAGCGAAAGGCTTTTTGAAGGAAAAGATGTAACTCTGTGAGATGAATTAACAGGACACAGAGCAGTTTCTCAGAAAGATTCTTTCGAGTTTTGAACGGAAGATATTTCCTTTTTCACCATAGCCCTCTATGGGCTTCCAAACATCCCTTTGCCAATACCACAAGAACAGCCTTAGCGAAAGGCTTCTTGAATGGAAAGATGTAACTCGGTGAGATGAATTAACAAAACACAGAGCAGTTTCTCAGAAAGCTTCTTTCCAGTTTCGAACGGAAGATATTTTCTTTTTCACCATAGCCCTCTATGGGCTTCTAAATATCCCTTTGCCAATTCCACAAGAACAGCCTTAGCGAAAGGCTTCTTGAAGGTAAAGATGTAACTCTTTGAGATGAATTAACAGAACACAGAGCAGTTACTCAGAAAGATTCTTTACAGTTTTGAACGGAAGATATTTGCTTTTTAACCATACCCCTCTATGGGCTTCTAAATATCCCTTTGCCAATTCCACAAGAACAGCCTTAGCGAAAGGCTTCTTGAAGGGAAACATGTAACTCTCTGAGATGAATTAACAGAACACAGAGCAGTTTCTCAGAAAGCTTCTTTCCAGTTTTGAACGGAAGATATTTCCTTTTTCACCCTAGCCCTCTATGGGCTTCCAAATATCCCCTTTCCTATTCCACAACAACATCCTTAGCGAAAGGCTTCTTGAAGGGAAAGATGTAACTCTGTGAGATGAATTAACAGAACACAGAGCAGTTTCTCAGAAAGCTTCTTTCCATTTGTAACGGAAGATATTTCCTTTTTCACCATAGCTCTCTATGGGCTTCCAAATATCCCTTTGCCAGTTCCACTAGAACAGCCTTAGCGAAAGGTTTCTTGAAGGGAAAGATTTACCTCCGTGAGATGAATTAACAGAACTCAGAGCAGTTTCTCTGAAAGCTTCTTTCCAGTTTTGAAAGGAAGATATTTCCTTTTTCACCATAGCCCTCTAAGGGCTTCCAAATATCCCTTTGCCAATTCCACAAGAACAGCCTTAGAGAAAGGCTTCTTGAAGGGAAAGATGTAACTCTGTGAGATGAATTAACAGAACCCAGCGCAGTTTCTCAGAAAGCTTCTTTCCAGTTTTGAACGGAAGATATTTCCTTTTTCACCATAGCCCTCTATGGGCTTCCAAATATCCCTTTGCCAATTCCTCAAGAACAGCCTTAGCGAAAGACTTCTTGAAGGGAAAGATGTAACTCTGTGAGATGAATTAACAGAACACAGAGCAGTTTCTCAGAAAGCTTCTTTCCAGTTTTGAACGGAAGATATTTCCTTTTTCACCATAGCCCTCTATGGACTTCCCAATATCCCTTTGCCAATTCCACAAGAACAGCCTTAGCGAAAGGCTTCTTGAAAGGAAAGATTTGACTCTGTGAGATGAATTAACAGAACACAGAGCAGTTTCTCAGGAAGCTTCTTTCCAGTTTTGAATGGAAGATATTTCCTTTTTCACCATAGCTCTCTGTGGGCTTCCAAATATCCCTTTGCCAATTCCACAAGAACAGCCTTAGTGAAAGGCTTCTTGAAGGGAAAGATGTAACTCTGTGAGATGAATTAACAGAACACAGAGCAGTTTCTCAGAAAGCTTCTTTCCAGTTTGGAACGGAAGATATTTTCTTTTCCACCACAGCCCTCTATTGGCTTCCAAATATCCCTTTGCCAATTCCACAAGAACAGCCTTAGCGAAAGGCTTCTTGAAGGGAAAGATGTAACTCTGTGAGATGAATTAAGAGAACACAGAGCAGTTTCTCAGAAAGCTTCTTTCCAGTTTTGAACGGAAGATATTTCCTTTTTCACCATAGATCTCTATGGGCTTCCATATATCCCTTTGCCAATACCACAAGAACAGCCTTAGCGAAAGGCTCCTTGAAGGGAAAGATGTAACTCTGTGAGATGAATTAACAGAACACAGAGCAGTTTCTCAGAAAGCTTCTTTCCAGTTTTGAACGGAAGATATTTCCTTTTTCACCATAGCCCTCTATGGACTTCCCAATACCCCTTTGCCAATTACACAAGAACAGCCTTAGCGAAAGGCTTCTTGAAGGGAAAGATGTAACTCCGTAAGATGAATTAATAGTACAAAAAGCAGTTTCTCAGAAAGCTTCTTTCCAGTTTTTAAAGGAAGATATTTCCTTTTACACCATTGCCCTCTATGGGATTCCAAATATCACTTTGCCAATTCCACAAGAACAGCCTCAGCGAAAGGCTTCTTGAAGGGAAAGATGTCACTCTGTGAGATGAATTAACAGAACAAACAGTCGTTTCTCAGAAAGCATCTTTCCAGTTTTCAATGGAAGATGTTTCCTTTTTCACCATAGCCCTCTATGGCTTCCAAATATCTCTTTTCCAATTCCACAAGAACAGCCTTAGCAAAGGCTTCTTGAAGGGAAATATGTAACTCTGTGAGATGAATTAACAGAACACAGAGCAGTTTCTCAGAAAGATTCTTTCCAGTTTTGAACGGAATATATTTGCTTTTTCACCGTAGTCCTCTATGGGCTTCCAAATATCACGTTGCCAATTCCACAAGAACAGTCTTAGCGAAAGTATTTTTGAGGTGAAAGCTGTATCTCGGTGAGTTGATTTCACAGAACACAAAGCACTTTCTCAGAAAGCTTCTTTCCATTTTTGAACGGAAGATATTTCCTTTTCCACCATAGCCCTCTATGGGCTTCCAAATATCCCTTTGCCAAATCCACAAGAACAGCCTTACCGAAAGTCTTCTTGAAGGGAAAGATGCTCTTCTGTGAGATGAATTAACAGAACACAAACCAGTTTCTCAGAAAGCTTCTTCCCAGTTTTTAACGGAAGATATTTCCTTTTTCACCTCAGCCCTCTATGGGCTTCCAAATATCACTTTCCAAATTACACAACAACAGTCTTAGCCTATACAAAGCAGTTTCTCAGAAAGCTTCTTTCCAGTTTTGAACGGAAGATATTTCCTTTTTCAACATAGCCCTCTGTGGGCTTCCAAATATCCCTTTGCCAATTCCACAAGAACAGCCTTAGTGAAAAGTTTCTTGAAGGGAAAGATGTAACTCTGTTAGATGAATTAACAGAACACAGAGCAGTTTCTCAGAAAGCTTCTTTCCAGTTTTGAACGGAAGATATTTCCTTTTTCACCATAGATCTCTATGGGCTTCCAAATATCCCTTTGCCAATTCCACAAGAACAGCCTTAGCGAAAGGCTCCTTGAAGGGAAAGATATAACTCTGTGAGATGAATTAACAGAACACAGAGCAGTTTCTCAGAAAGCTTCTTTCCAGTTTTGAACGGAAGATATTCCCTTTTTCACCATAGCCCTCTATGGACTTCCCAATATCCCTTTGCCAATTCCACAAGAACAGCCTTAGCAAAAGGCTTCTTGAAGGGGAAGATGTAATTCTGTGAGATGAATTAACAGAAGACCAAGCAGTTTCTCAGAAAGCTTTTTTCCAGTTTTTAAGGTAAGATATTTCCTTTTTCACCATAGCCCTCTAGGGGCTTCCAAATATCACTTTGCCATTTCCACAAGAACAGCCTTAGCGAAAGGCTTCTTGAAGGGAAAGATGTAACTCTGTGAGATGAATTAACAGAACACAAAGTAGTTTCTCAGAAAGCTTCTTTCCAGTTTTTAACAGAAATATTTCCTTTTTCACCATAGCCCTCTAAGGGCTTCCAAATATCCCATTGCCAATTCCAAAAGAACATTTTTGGCGAAAGGCTTCTTGGAGGGAAAGATGTAACACTGTGAGATGAATTAACAGAGCACAGAGCAGTTTCTCAGAAAGCTTCTTTACAGTTTTGAACCGAAGATATTCCATTTTTCACCATAGCCCTCTAAGGGCTTCCAAATATCACTTTGCCAATTCCACAAGAACAGCCTTAGCGAAAGGCTTCTTGAAGGGAAAGACGTAACTCTGTGAGATGAATTAACAGAACACATAGCAGTTTTTCAGAAAGCTTCTTTCCAATTTTGAACGGAAGATATTTCCTTTTTCACCATAGCCCTCTATGGGCTTCCAAATATCCCTTTGCCAATTCCACAAGAACAGCCTTAGCAAAAGGCTTCTTGAAGGGAAAGATGTAACACTGTGAGATGAATTAAGAGAACACAGAGCAGTTTCTCAGAAAGCTTCTTTCCAGTTTTGAACGGAAGATATTTCCTTTTTCAAAATAGACCTCTATGGGCTTCCAAATATCCCTTTTCCAATTCCACAAGAACAGCCTTAGCGAAAGTCTTCTTGAAGGGAAAAATGTAACTCTGTGAGATGAATTTACAGAACACAGAGCAGTTTCTCATAAAGCTTCTTTCCAGTTTTGAACGGAAGATATTTCCTTTTTCACCATAGCCCTCTATGGACTTCCCAATATCCCTTTGCCAATTCCTCAAGAACAGCCTTAGCGAAAGGCTTCTTGAAGGGAAAGATGTAAGTCTGTGAGATGAATTAACAGAACACAAAGCAGTTTCTATGAAAGCTTCTTTCCAGTTTTACACGGAAGATATTTCCTTTTTGACCATAGCCCTCTAAGGGCTTCCTAATATCACTTTGCCAATTCCACAAGAACAGCCTTAGCGAAAGGCTTCTTGAAGGGAAAGATGTAACTCTGTGAGATGAATTAACAGAGCACAGAGCAGTTTCTCAGAAAGCTTCTTTCCAGTTTTTAAGGTAAGATATTTCCTTTTTCACCATAGCCCTCTAAGGGCTTCCAAATATCCCTTTGCCAATTCCACAAGAACAGCCTTAGCGAAAGGCTTCTTGAAGGGAAAGATGTAACTCTGTGAGATGAATTAACAGAACACAGCGCAGTTTCTCAGAAAGCTTCTTTCCAGTTTTGAAAGGAAGATATTTCCTTTTTCACCATAGCCCTGTATTGGCTTCCAAATATCCCTTTGCCAATTCCTCAAGAACAGCCTTAGCGAAAGACTTCTTGAAGGGAAAGATGTAACTCTGTGAGATGAATTAACAGAACACAGAGCAGTTTCTCAGAAAGCTTCTTTCCAGTTTTGAACGGAAGATATTTCCTTTTTCACCATAGCCCTCTATGGACTTCCCAATATCCCTTTGCCAATTCCTCAAGAACAGCCTTAGCGAAAGGCTTCTTGAAGGGAAAGATGTAACTCTGTCAGATGAATTAATGGAACAAAAAGCAGTTTCTCAGAAAGCTTCTTTCCAGTTTTTAAAGGAAGATATTTCCTTTTACACCATTGCCCTCTATGGGATTCCAAATATCCCTTTGCCAATTCCACAAGAACAGCCTCAGCGAAAGGCTTCTTGAAGGGAAAGATGTCACTCTGTGAGATGAATTAACAGAACACACAGCAGTTTCTCAGAAAGCTTCTTTCCAGTTTTGAACGGAAGATGTTTCCTTTTTTTACCATAGCCCTCTATGGGCTTCCAAATATCTCTTTTCCAATTCCACAAGAACAGCCTTAGCAAAGGCTTCTTGAAGGGAAAGATGTAACTCTGTGAGATGAATTAACAGAACACAGAGCAGTTTCTCAGAAAGCTTCTTTCCAGTTTTGAACGGAAGATATTTCCTTTTTCACCATAGCCCTCTATGGGCTTCCAAATATCCCTTTGCCAATTCCACAAGAACAGCCTTAGCAAAAGGCTTCTTGAAGGGAAAGATGTAACACTGTGAGATGAATTAAGAGATCACAGAGCAGTTTCTCAGAAAGCTTCTTTCCAGTTTTGAACGGAAGATATTTGCTTTTTTACCATAGCCCTCTATGGGCTTCCAAATATCCGTTTTCCATTTCCACAAGAACAGCCTTAGCGAAAGGCTTCTTGAAGGGAAAGATGTAACGCTGTGAGATGAATTAACAGAACTTAGAGCAGTTTCTCAGAAAGCTTCTTTCCAGTTTTCAACCGAAGATATTTCCTTTTTCACCATAGCCCTCTATGGGCTTCCAAATATCCCTTTGCCAATTCCACAAGAACAGCCGTAGAGAAAGTCTTCCTGAAGGGAAAGATGCACTCCTGTGAGGTGAATTAACAGAACAGAAAGCAGTTTCTCAGAAAGCTTCTTTCAGTTTTTCACGGAAGATATTTCCTTTTTCACCTCAGCCCTCTATGGGCTTCCAAATATCACTTTCCAAATTAAAGAAGAACAGTCTTAGCGAAAGGCTTCTAGAGGTGATAGCTGTAACTCTGTGAGATGAATTAACAGAACACAAAGCAGTTTCTCAGAAAGTTTCTTTCCAGTTTTGAAAGGAAGATATTTCCTTTTTCACCATAGCCCTCTGTGGGCTTCCAAATATCCCTTTGCCAATTCCACAAGAACAGCCTTAGCGAAAGGCTTCTTGAAGGGAAAGACGTAACTCTGTGAGATGAATTAACAGAACACAGAGCAGTTTCTCAGAATGCTTCTTTCCAGTTTTGAACGGAAGATATTTCCTTTTTCACCATAGCCCTCTATGGGCTTCCAAATATCCCTTTGCCAATTCCATAAGAACAGCCTTAGCGAAAGGCTCCTTGAAGGGAGAGATGTAACTCTCTGAGATGAATTAACAGAACACAGAGCAGTTTCTCAGAAAGCTTCTTTCCAGTTTTGAACGGAAGATATTTCCTTTTTCACCATAGCCCTCTATGGGCTTCCAAATATCACTTTGCCAATTCCACAAGAACAGCCTTAGAGAAAGTCTTCTTGAAGGGAAAGATGCACTTCTGTGAGATGAATTAACAAAACGCAAAGCAGTTTCTCAGAATGCTTCTTTCAGTTTTTCACGGAACATATTTTCTTTTTCACCTCAGCCCTCTATGGGCTTCCAAATATCACTTTCCAAATTACACAAGAACAGTCTTAGCGAAAGGCTTCTAGAGGTTATAGCTGTAACTCTGTGAGATGAATTAACAGAACACAAAGCAGTTTCTCAGAAAGCTTCTTTCCAGTTTTGAGCTTAAGATATTTCCTTTTTCTTCATAGCCCACTGGGGGTTCCAAATGTCCCTTTGCCAATTCCACAAGAACAGCCTTAGTGAAAGGCTTCTTGAAGGGAAAGATGTAACTCTGTGAGATGAATTAAAGAACACAGAGCAGTTTGTCAGAAAGCTTCTTTCCAGTTTTGAACGGAAGACATTTCCTTCTTCACCCTAGCCTTCTATGGGCTTACAAATATCCCTTTGCCAACTCCACAAGAACAGCCTTAGCATAAGGCTTCTTGAAGGGAAAGATGTAACTCTGTGAGATGAATTAACAGAACACAGAGCAGTGTCTCAGAAAGCTTCTTCCAGTTTTGAACGGAAGATATTTCCTTTTTCACCATAGCCCTCCATGGGCTTCCAAATATCCCTTTGCCAATTCCACAAGAACAGCCTTAGCGAAAGGCTTCTTGAAGGGAAAGATGTAACTCTGTGAGATGAATTAACAGAACACAGAGCAGTTTCTCAGAAAGCTTCTTTCCAGTTTTGAACGGAAGATATTTCTTTCTCACCCTAGCCGTCTATGGGCTTCCAAATATCCCTTTTCCAATTCCACAAGAACAGCCTTAGCGAAAGTCTACTTGAAGGGAAAGATGTAACTCTGTGAGATGAATTAACAGAACACAAAGCAGTTTCTCAGAAAGCTTCCTTCCAGTTTTGAACGGAAGATATTTCCTTTTTCACCATAGCCCTCCATGGGCTTCCTAATATCACTTTGCCAATTCCACAAGAACAGCCTTAGCGAAAGGCTTCTTGAAGGGAAAGATGCAACTCTGTGAGATGAATTAACAGAACACAGAGCAGTTTCTCAGAAAGCTTCTTTCCAGTTTTGAACGGAAGATATTTCCTTTTTCACCCTAGCCCTCTAAGGGCTTCCAAATATAGCTTTGCCAATTCCACAAGAACAGCCTTAGCGAAAGGCTTCTTGAAGGGAAAGATGTACCTCTGTGAGATGAATTAAAGAACACAGAGCAGTTTCTCAGAAAGCTTCTTTCCAGTTTTGAACGGAAGATATTTCCTTTTTCACCACAGCCCTCTATGGACTTCCCAATATCCCTTTGCCAATTCCAGAAGAACAGCCTTTACGAAAGGCTTCTTGAAAGGAAAGATGTGACTCTGTGAGATGAATTAACAGAACACAGAGCAGTTTCTCAGAAAGCTTTTTTCCAGTTTGGAACGGAAGATATTTCCTTTTTCACCATAGCCCTCTATGGGCTTCCAAATATGCCTTTGCCAATTCCACAAGAACAGCATTAGCAAAAGGCTTCTTGAAGGGAAAGATGTAACTCTGTGAGATGAATTAACAGAATACAGAGCAGTTTCTCTGTAAGCTTCTTTCCAGTTTTGAACGGAAGATATTTTCTTTTTCACCATAGCCCTCTAAGGGCTTCCAAATATCACTTTCCAAATTACACAAGAACAATCTTAGCGAAAGGCTTCTAGAGGTGAAAGCTGTAACTCTGTGAGATGAATTCACAGAACACAAAGCAGTTTCTCAGAAAGCTTCTTTCCAGTTTTGAACGGAAGATATTTCCTTTTTCACCATAGCCCTCTATGGGCTTCCAAATATCCCTTTGCCAATTCCACAAGAACAGACTTAACGAAAGGCTTCTTGAAGGAAAAGATGTAACTCTGTGAGATGAATTAAAAGAACACAGACCAGTTTCTCTGAAAGCTTTTTTCCAGTTTTGAACTGAAGATATTTCCTTTTTCACCATAGCCCTCTAGGGGCTTCCAATTATCACTTTGCCAATTCCACAAGAACAGCCTTAGCGAAAGGCTTCTTGAAGGGAAAGATGTAACTCTGTGAGATGAATTAACAGAACACAAAGCAGGTTCTCAGAAAGCTTCTTTCCCGTTTTTAACGGAAGATAGTTCCTTTTTACTGATAGCCCGCGATGGGCTTCCAAATATCACTTTGCCAATTCCACAAGAACAGCCTTAGCGAAAGGCTTCTTGAAGGGAATGATGTAACTCTGTGAGATGAATTTACAGAACACAAAGCAGTTTCTCAGAAAACTTCTTTCCAGTTTTGAACGGAAGATAATTCCTTTTTCACCATAGCCCTCTATGGGCTTCCAAATATCACTTTGCCAATTCCACAAGAACAGACTTAGCGAAAGTCTTCTTGAAGGGGAAGATGTAACACTGTGAGATGAATTAACAGAACACCAAGCAGTTTCTCAGAAAGCTTTTTTCCAGTTTTTAAGGGAAGATATTTCCTTTTTCACCATAGCCCTCTATGCGCTTCCAAATATCACTTTGCCAATTCCACAAGAACAGCCTTAGCGAAAGGCTTCTTTAAGGGAAAGATGTAACTGTGTGAGATTAATTAACAGAACACAAAGCAGTTTCTCAGAAAGCTTCTCTCCAGTTTTTAACAGAAGATATTTCCTTTTGCACCGTAGCCCTCTATGGGTTTCCAAATATCCCTTTGCCAATTCCAAAAGAACACCTTTGGCGAAAGGCTTCTTGAAGGGAAAGATGTAACTCTGTGAGATGAATTAACAGAACACAAAGCAGTTTCTCAAAAGCTTCTTTCCAGTTTTGAACGGAAGATATTTCCTTTTTCACCATAGCCCTTTATGGACTTCCAAATATCCCTTTGCCAATTCCACAAGAACAGACTTAACGAAAGGCTTCTTGAAGGAAAAGATGTAACTCTGTGAGATGAATTTACAGAACACAGAGCAGTTTCTCAGAAAGATTTTTTCCAGTTTTGAACGGAAGATATTTCCTTTCTCACCATAGCCCTCTAGGGGCTTCCAATTATCACTTTGCCAATTCCACAAGAACAGCCTTAGTGAAAGGCTTCTTGAAGGGAAAGATGTAACTCTGTGAGATGAATTAACAGAACACAAAGCAGTTTCTCAGAAAGCTTCTTTCCAGTTTTGAACGGAAGATATTTCCTTTTCCAGCATAGCCCTCTATGGGCTTCCAAATATCACTTTGCCAATTCCACAAAAACAGCCTTAGCGAAAGGCTTCTTGAAGGGAAAGATGCAACTCTGTGAGATGAATTAACAGAACACAAAGCAGTTTCTCAGAAAGTTTCTTTCCACTTTTTAACGGAAGATATTTCCTTTTTCACCACAGCCCTCTATGGGCTTCCAAATATCGCTTTCCAAATTAAACAAGAACAGTCTTAGCGAAAGGCTTCTAGACGTGGAAGTTGTAACTCTGTGACATGAATTAACAGAACACAAAGCAGTTTCTCAGAAAGCTTCTTTCCAGTTTTTAACGGAAGATAGTTCCTTTTTACTGATAGCCCGCGATGGGCTTCCAAATATCACTTTTCCAATTCCACAAGAACAGCCTTAGAGTAAGACTTCTTGAAGGGAATGATGTAACTCTGTGAGATGAATTTACAGAACACAAAGCAGTTTCTCAGAAAACTTCTTTCCAGTTTTGAACGGAAGATATTTCCTTTTTCACCATAGCCCTCTATGGGCTTCCAAATATCACTTTGCCAATTCCACAAGAACAGACTTAGCGAAAGTCTTCTTGAAGGGGAAGATGTAACACTGTGAGATGAATTAACAGAACACCAAGCAGTTTCTCAGAAAGCTTTTTTCCAGTTTTTAAGGGAAGATATTTCCTTTTTCACCATAGCCCTCTTTGGGCTTCCAAATATCACTTTGCCAATTCCACAAGAACAGCCTTAGCGAAAGGCTTCTTGAAGGGAAAGATCTAACTCTGTGAGATTAATTAACAGAACACAAAGTAGTTTCTCAGAAAGCTTCTTTCCAGTTTTTAACAGAAGATATTTCCTTTTGCACCATAGCCCTCTATGGGTTTCCAAATATCCCTTTGCCAATTCCAAAAGAACACCTTTGGCGAAAAGCTTCTTGAAGGGAAAGATGTAACTCTGTGAGATGAATTAACAGAACACAAAGCAGTTTCTCAGAAAGCTTCTTTCCAGTTTTCAACGGAAGATATTTCCTTTTTCACCATAGCCTTCTATGGGCTTCCAAATATCCCTTTGCCAATTCCAGAAGAACTCTCTTAGCGAAAGGCTTCTTGAGGTGAAAGCTGTAACTCTGTGAGATGAATTAACAGAACACAAACTAGCTTCTCAGAAAGCTTCTTTCCAGTTTTTAACGGAAGATATTTCCTTTTTCACCATAGCCCTCTATGGTCTTCCAAATATCCCTTTGCCAATTCCACAAGAACAGCCTTAGCGAAAGGCTTCTTGAAGAGAAAGATGTAAACTCTGTGAGATGAATTAACACAACACAAAGTAGTTTCTCAGAAAGCTTCTTTCCAGTTTTTAACAGCAGATATTTTCTTTTTCACCATAACCCTCTATGGGCTTCAAAATATCACTTTGCCAATTCCAAAAGAACACCTTTGCCGAAAGGCTTCTTGAAGGGAAAGATGTAACACTGTGAGATGAATTAACAGTACACAAAGCACTTTCTGTGAAAGCTTCTTTACACTTTTTAACGGAAGATATTTCCTTTTTCACCATTGCCCTCTACGGGCTTCCAAATATCCCTTTGCCAATTCCACAAGAACAGCCTTAGCGAAAGGTTTCTTGAGGTGAAAGCTGTAACTCTGTGAGATGAATTAACAGAACACAAAGCAGTTTCTCAGAGAGCTTCTTTCCAGTTTTTAACGGAAGATATTTCCTTTTTCACCACAGCCCTCTATGGACTTCAAATATCACTTTCCAAATTACACAAGAATAGTCTTAGCGAAAGGCTTCTAGACGTGAAAGCTGTAACTCTGTGAGATGAATTAACAGAACACAAAGCAGATTCTCAGAAAGCTTCTTTCCAGTTTTTAACGAAAGATATTTCCTTTTCACCGATAGCCCACGATGGGCTTCCAAATATCACTTTGCCATTTCCACAAGAACAGCCTTAGCGAATGGCTTCTTGAAGGGAAAGATGTAACTCTGTGAAAAGAATTAACAGAACACAGAGCAGTTTCTCAGAAAGCTTCTTTCCAGTTTTGAACGGAAGATATTATCTTTTTCACCATACCCCTCTATGGGCTTCCAAATATCGCTTTGTCAATTCCACAAGAACAGCCTTAGCAAAAGGCTTGTTGAAGGGAAAGATGTAACTCTGTGAGATGAATTAACAGAACACAGAGCAGTTTCTCAGAAAGCTTCTTCCAGTTTTGAACGGAAGATACTTCCTTTTTCACCTTAGCCCTCCATGGGCTTCCAAATATCCCTTTGCCGATTCAACAAGAACAGCCTTAGCGAAAGGCTTCTTGAAGGGAAAGATGTAAGTCTGTGAGATGAATTAACAGAACACAGAGCAGTTTCTCAGAAAGCTTCTTTCCAGTTTTGAACGGAAGATATTTCCTTTTTCACCTTAGCCCTCTATAGGCTTCCAAATATCCCTTTGCCAATTCCACAAGAACAGCCTTAGCGAAAGGCTTCTTGATGGGAAAGATGTAACTCTTTGAGATGAATTAACAGAACACACAGCAGTATCTCAGAAAGCTTCTTTCCAGTTTTGAACGGAAGATGTTTCCTTTTTCACCATAGCCCTCTATGGGCTTCCAAATATCCTTTTTCCAATTCCACAAGAAGAGCCTTAGCGAAAGCCTTCTTGAAGGGAAAGATGTAACTTTGTGAGATGAAGTAACAGAACACAGAGCAGTTTGTCAGAAAGCTTCTTTCCAGTTCTTAACGGAAGATATTTCCTTTTTCACAATAGTCCTCTATGGGCTTCCAAACATCCCTTTGCCAATTCCACAAGAACAGCCTTAGCAAAAGTCTTCTTGAAGGGAAAGATGTAACTCTGTGAGAAGAATTAACAGAACACAGAGCAGTCTCTCAGAAAGCTTCTTTACAGTTTTGAACTGAAGATATTTCCTTTTTCACAATAACCCTCTATGGGCTTCCAAATATCCCTTAGACAATTCCACAAGAACAGACTTAGTGAAAGGCTTCTTGAAGAGAAAGATGTAACTCTTTGAGATGAATTAACAGAACACAGAGCAGTTTCTCAGAAAGCTTCTTTCCAGTTTGGAACGTAAGATATTTTCTTTTTCACCATAGCCCTCTATGGGCTTCCAAATATCCCTTTGCCAATTCCACAAGAACAGCCTTAGCGAAAGGCTTCTTGAAAGGAAAGATGTAACTCTGTGAGACGAATTAACAGAACACAGAGCAGTTTCTCAGAAAGCTTCTTCCCAGTTTTGAACGGAAGATATTTCCTTTTTCACCATAGCCCTCTATGGGCTTCCAAATATCACTTTGCCAATTCCACAAAAACAGCCTTAGCGAAAGGCTTCTTGAAGGGGAAGATGTAACTCTGTGAGATGAATTAACAGAACACCAAGCAGTTTCTCAGAAAGCGTTTTTCCAGTTTTTAAGGGAAGATATTTCCTTTTTCACCATAGCCCTTTAGGGGCTTCCAAATATCACTTTGCCAATTACAAGAACAGCCTTAGCGAAAGGCTTCTTGAAGGGAAAGATGTAACTCTGTGACATGAATTAACAGAACACAGCAGTTTCTCAGAAAGCTTCTTTCCAGTTTTGAACGGAAGATGTTTCCTTTTCCAGCATAGCCCTCTATGGGCTTCCAAATATCACTTTGCCAATTCCACAAGAACAGCCTTAGCGAAAGGCTTCTTGAAGGGAAAGATGCAACTCTGTGAGATGAATTAACAGAACACAAAGCAGTTTCTCAGAAAGTTTCTTTCCACTTTTTAACGGAAGATATTTCCTTTTTCACCACAGCCCTCTATGGGCTTCCAAATATCGCTTTCCAAATTAAACAAGAACAGTCTTAGCGAAAGGCTTCTAGACGTGGAAGTTGTAACTCTGTGACATGAATTAACAGAACACAAAGCAGTTTCTCAGAAAGCTTCTTTCCAGTTTTTAACGGAAGATAGTTCCTTTTTACTGATAGCCCGCGATGGGCTTCCAAATATCACTTTTCCAATTCCACAAGAACAGCCTTAGCGTAAGACTTCTTGAAGGGAATGATGTAACTCTGTGAGATGAATTTACAGAACACAAAGCAGTTTCTCAGAAAACTTCTTTCCAGTTTTGAACGGAAGATATTTCCTTTTTCACCATAGCCCTCTATGGGCTTCCAAATATCACTTTGCCAATTCCACAAGAACAGACTTAGCGAAAGTCTTCTTGAAGGGGAAGATGTAACACTGTGAGATGAATTAACAGAACACCAAGCAGTTTCTCAGAAAGCTTTTTTCCAGTTTTTAAGGGAAGATATTTCCTTTTTCACCATAGCCCTCTTTGGGCTTCCAAATATCACTTTGCCAATTCCACAAGAACAGCCTTAGCGAAAGGCTTCTTGAAGGGAAAGATCTAACTCTGTGAGATTAATTAACAGAACACAAAGTAGTTTCTCAGAAAGCTTCTTTCCAGTTTTTAACAGAATATATTTCCTTTTGCACCATAGCCCTCTATGGGTTTCCAAATATCCCTTTGCCAATTCCAAAAGAACACCTTTGGCGAAAAGCTTCTTGAAGGGAAAGATGTAACTCTGTGAGATGAATTAACAGAACACAAAGCAGTTTCTCAGAAAGCTTCTTTCCAGTTTTGAACGGAAGATATTTCCTTTTTCACCATAGCCCTCTATGGGCTTCCAAATATCCCTTTGCCAATTCCAGAAGAACTCTCTTAGCGAAAGGCTTCTTGAGGTGAAAGCTGTAACTCTGTGAGATGAATTAACAGAACACAAACTAGCTTCTCAGAAAGCTTCTTTCCAGTTTTTAACGGAAGATATTTCCTTTTTCACCATAGCCCTCTATGGTCTTCCAAATATCCCTTTGCCAATTCCACAAGAACAGCCTTAGCGAAAGGCTTCTTGAAGAGAAAGATGTAAACTCTGTGAGATGAATTAACACAACACAAAGTAGTTTCTCAGAAAGCTTCTTTCCAGTTTTTAACAGCAGATATTTTCTTTTTCACCATAACCCTCTATGGGCTTCAAAATATCACTTTGCCAATTCCAAAAGAACACCTTTGCCGAAAGGCTTCTTGAAGGGAAAGATATAACACTGTGAGATGAATTAACAGTACACAAAGCACTTTCTGTGAAAGCTTCTTTACACTTTTTAAGGGAAGATATTTCCTTTTTCACCATTGCCCTCTACGGGCTTCCAAATATCCCTTTGCCAATTCCACAAGAACAGCCTTAGCGAAAGGTTTCTTGAGGTGAAAGCTGTAACTCTGTGAGATGAATTAACAGAACACAAAGCAGTTTCTCAGAAAGCTTCTTTCCAGTTTTTAACGGAAGATATTTCCTTTTTCACCACAGCACTCTATGGACTTCAAATATCACTTTCCGAATTACACAAGAATAGTCTTAGCGAAAGGCTTCTAGACGTGAAAGCTGTAACTCTGTGAGATGAATTAACAGAACACAAAGCAGATTCTCAGAAAGCTTCTTTCCAGTTTTTAACGAAAGATATTTCGTTTTCACCGATAGCCCACGATGGGCTTCCAAATATCACTTTGCCATTTCCACAAGAACAGCCTTAGCGAAAGGCTTCTTGAAGGGAAAGATGTAACTCTGTGAAAAGAATTAACAGAACACAGAGCAGTTTCTCAGAAAGCTTCTTTCCAGTTTTGAACGGAAGATATTATCTTTTTCACCATACCCCTCTATGGGCTTCCAAATATCGCTTTGTCAATTCCACAAGAACAGCCTTAGCAAAAGGCTTGTTGAAGGGAAAGATGTAACTCTGTAAGATGAATTAACAGAACACCCAGCAGTTTCTCAGAAAGCTTCTTTCCAGTTTTGAACGGAAGATGTTTCCTTTTCCACCATAGCCCTCTATGGGCTTCCAAATATCACTTTGCCAATTCCACAAGAACAGACTTAGCGAAAGTCTTCTTGAAGGGGAAGATGTAACACTGTGAGATGAATTAACAGAACACCAAGCAGTTTCTCAGAAAGCTTTTTTCCAGTTTTTAAGGGAAGATATTTCCTTTTTCACCATAGCCCTCTTTGGGCTTCCAAATATCACTTTGCCAATTCCACAAGAACAGCCTTAGCGAAAGGCTTCTTGAAGGGAAAGATCTAACTCTGTGAGATTAATTAACAGAACACAAAGTAGTTTCTCAGAAAGCTTCTTTCCAGTTTTTAACAGAAGATATTTCCTTTTGCACCATAGCCCTCTATGGGTTTCCAAATATCCCTTTGCCAATTCCAAAAGAACACCTTTGGCGAAAAGCTTCTTGAAGGGAAAGATGTAACTCTGTGAGATGAATTAACAGAACACAAAGCAGTTTCTCAGAAAGCTTCTTTCCAGTTTTCAACGGAAGATATTTCCTTTTTCACCATAGCCTTCTATGGGCTTCCAAATATCCCTTTGCCAATTCCAGAAGAACTCTCTTAGCGAAAGGCTTCTTGAGGTGAAAGCTGTAACTCTGTGAGATGAATTAACAGAACACAAACTAGCTTCTCAGAAAGCTTCTTTCCAGTTTTTAACGGAAGATATTTCCTTTTTCACCATAGCCCTCTATGGTCTTCCAAATATCCCTTTGCCAATTCCACAAGAACAGCCTTAGCGAAAGGCTTCTTGAAGAGAAAGATGTAAACTCTGTGAGATGAATTAACACAACACAAAGTAGTTTCTCAGAAAGCTTCTTTCCAGTTTTTAACAGCAGATATTTTCTTTTTCACCATAACCCTCTATGGGCTTCAAAATATCACTTTGCCAATTCCAAAAGAACACCTTTGCCGAAAGGCTTCTTGAAGGGAAAGATGTAACACTGTGAGATGAATTAACAGTACACAAAGCACTTTCTGTGAAAGCTTCTTTACACTTTTTAACGGAAGATATTTCCTTTTTCACCATTGCCCTCTACGGGCTTCCAAATATCCCTTTGCCAATTCCACAAGAACAGCCTTAGCGAAAGGTTTCTTGAGGTGAAAGCTGTAACTCTGTGAGATGAATTAACAGAACACAAAGCAGTTTCTCAGAGAGCTTCTTTCCAGTTTTTAACGGAAGATATTTCCTTTTTCACCACAGCCCTCTATGGACTTCAAATATCACTTTCCAAATTACACAAGAATAGTCTTAGCGAAAGGCTTCTAGACGTGAAAGCTGTAACTCTGTGAGATGAATTAACAGAACACAAAGCAGATTCTCAGAAAGCTTCTTTCCAGTTTTTAACGAAAGATATTTCCTTTTCACCGATAGCCCACGATGGGCTTCCAAATATCACTTTGCCATTTCCACAAGAACAGCCTTAGCGAATGGCTTCTTGAAGGGAAAGATGTAACTCTGTGAAAAGAATTAACAGAACACAGAGCAGTTTCTCAGAAAGCTTCTTTCCAGTTTTGAACGGAAGATATTATCTTTTTCACCATACCCCTCTATGGGCTTCCAAATATCGCTTTGTCAATTCCACAAGAACAGCCTTAGCAAAAGGCTTGTTGAAGGGAAAGATGTAACTCTGTGAGATGAATTAACAGAACACAGAGCAGTTTCTCAGAAAGCTTCTTCCAGTTTTGAACGGAAGATACTTCCTTTTTCACCTTAGCCCTCCATGGGCTTCCAAATATCCCTTTGCCGATTCAACAAGAACAGCCTTAGCGAAAGGCTTCTTGAAGGGAAAGATGTAAGTCTGTGAGATGAATTAACAGAACACAGAGCAGTTTCTCAGAAAGCTTCTTTCCAGTTTTGAACGGAAGATATTTCCTTTTTCACCTTAGCCCTCTATAGGCTTCCAAATATCCCTTTGCCAATTCCACAAGAACAGCCTTAGCGAAAGGCTTCTTGATGGGAAAGATGTAACTCTTTGAGATGAATTAACAGAACACACAGCAGTATCTCAGAAAGCTTCTTTCCAGTTTTGAACGGAAGATGTTTCCTTTTTCACCATAGCCCTCTATGGGCTTCCAAATATCCTTTTTCCAATTCCACAAGAAGACCCTTAGCGAAAGCCTTCTTGAAGGGAAAGATGTAACTTTGTGAGATGAAGTAACAGAACACAGAGCAGTTTGTCAGAAAGCTTCTTTCCAGTTCTTAACGGAAGATATTTCCTTTTTCACAATAGTCCTCTATGGGCTTCCAAACATCCCTTTGCCAATTCCACAAGAACAGCCTTAGCAAAAGTCTTCTTGAAGGGAAAGATGTAACTCTGTGAGATGAATTAACAGAACACAGAGCAGTCTCTCAGAAAGCTTCTTTACAGTTTTGAACTGAAGATATTTCCTTTTTCACAATAACCCTCTATGGGCTTCCAAATATCCCTTAGACAATTCCACAAGAACAGACTTAGCGAAAGGCTTCTTGAAGAGAAAGATGTAACTCTTTGAGATGAATTAACAGAACACAGAGCAGTTTCTCAGAAAGCTTCTTTCCAGTTTTTAACGGAAGATATTTCCTTTTTCATCTCAGCCCTCTATGGTCTTCCAAATATCACTTTCCAAATTACACAAAAACAGTCTTAGAGAAAGGCTTCTAGAGGTAAAAGCTGTAACTCTGTGAGATGAATTCACAGAACCCAAAGCAGTCTCTCAGAAAGCTTCTTTCCAGTTTTTAACGGAAGATGTTTCATTTTTCACCATAGCCCTCTATGGGCTTCCAAATATCACTTTGCCAATTCCACAAGAACTGTCTTAGCGAAAGGCTTCTTGAGGTGAAAGCTGTAACTCTGTGAGATGAATTAACAGAACACAAACTAGCTTCTCAGAAAGCTTCTTTCCAGTTCTTAACGGAAGATATTTCCTTTTTCACCATAGCCCTTTATGGTCTTCCAAATATCCCTTTGCCAATTCCACAAGAAGAGCCTTAGCGAAAGTCTTCTTGAAGGGAAAGATGTAATTCTGTGAGATGAATTAACAGAACACAAAGCAGTTTCTCAGAAAGCTTCTTTCCAGTTGTGAACGGAAGATATTTCCTTTTCCAGCATAGCCCTCTATGGGCTTCCAAATATCACTTTGCCAATTCCACAAGAACAGCCTTAGTGAAAGGCTTCTTGAAGGGAAAGATGCAACTCTGTGAGATGAATTAACAGAACACAAAGCAGTTTCTCAGAAAGCTTCTTTCCACTTTTTAACGGAAGATATTTCCTTTTTCACCACAGCCCTCTATGGGCTTCAAAATATCACTTTCCAAATTACACAAGAATAGTCTTAGCGAAAGGCTTCTAGACGTGAAAGTTGTATCTCTGTGAGATGAATTAACCGAACACAAAGCAGTTTCCCAGAAAGGTTCTTTCAAGTTTTTAACGGAAGATATTTCCTTTTTCACCATAGCCCTCTATGTGCTTCCAAATATCACTTTGCCAATTTCACAAGAACAGACTTGGCGAAAGTCTTCTTGAAGGGGAAGATGTAACACTGTGAGATGAATTAACAGAACACCAAGCAGTTTCTCAGAAAGATTTTTTCCAGTTTTTAAGGGAAGATATTTCGTTTTTCACCATAGCCCTCTAAGGTCTTCCAAATATCACTTTGCCAATTCCACAAGAACAGCCTTAGCGAAAGGCTTCTTGAAGGGAAAGATGTAACTCTGTGAGATGAATTAACAGAACACAAAGTAGTTTCTCAGAAAGCTTCTTTCCAGTTTTTAACAGAAGATATTTCCTTTTGCACCATAGCCCTCTATGGGCTTCCAAATATCCCTTGGCAATTCCAAAGGAACACCTTTGGTGAAAGGCTTCTTGAAGGGAAAGTTGTAACTCTGTGAGGTGAATTAACAGAACACAGAGAAGTTTCTCAGAAAGCTTCTTTCCAGTTTTGAACGGAAAATATTTCCTTTTTCACCAAAGCCCTCTAAGGGCTTCCAAATATCACTTTTCCAATTCCACAAAAACAGCCTTAGCGAAAGGCTTCTTGAAGGGGAAGATGTAACTCTGTGAGATGAATTAACAGAACACAGAGCAGTTTCTCAGAAAGCTTCTTTCCAGTTTTCAACGGAAGATATTTCCTTTTTCACTATAGCCCTCTATGGGCTTCCAAATATCACTTTTCCAATTCCACAAGAACAGCCTTAGCGAAAGGTTCCTTGAAGGGAGAGATGTAATTCTCTGAGATGAATTAACAGAACACAGAGCAGTTTCTCAGAAAGCTTCTTTCCAGTTTTGAACGGAAGATATTTCCTTTTTCACCATAGCCCTCTATGGGCTTCCAAATAACACGTTGCCAATTCCACAAGAATAGTCTTAGCGAAAGTCTTTTTGAGGTGAAAGCTGTAACTCGGTGAGTTCAATTCACAGAACACAAAGCAGTTTCTCAGAAAGCTTCTTTCCACTTTTGAACGGAAGATATTTCCTTTTCCACGATAGCCCTCTATGGGCTTCCAAATATCCCTTTGCCAATTCCACAAGAACAGCCTTAACGAAAGGCGTCTTGAAGGGAAATATGCAACTCTGTGAGAAGAATTAACAGAACACAGAGCAATTTCTCAGAAAGCTTCTTCCCAGTTTTGAACGGAAGATATTTCCTTTTTCACCATAGCCCTCTATGGGCTTCCAAATATCACTTTGCCAATTCCACAAAAACAGCCTTAGCGAAAGGCTTCTTGAAGGGGAATATGTAACTCAGTGAGATGAATTAACAGAACACCAAGCAGTTTCTCAGAAAGCTTTTTTCCAGTTTTTAAGGGAAGATATTTCCTTTTTCACCATAGCCCTCTAGGGGCTTCCAAATATCACTTTGCCAATTACAAGAAAAGCCTTAGCGAAAGGCTTCTTGAAGGGAAAGATGTATCTCAGTGAGATGAATTAACAGAACACACAGCAGTTTCTCAGAAAGCTTCTTTCCAGTTTTGAACGGAAGATGTTTCCTTTTTCACCATAGCCCTCTATGGGCTTCCAAATATCCCTTTTCCAATTCCACAAGAACAGCCTTAGCGAAAGGATTCTTGAAGGGAAAGGTGTAACTCTGTGAGATGAATTAACAGAACACACAGCAGGTTCTCTGAAATCTTCTTTCCAGTTTTGAACGGAAGATATTTCCTTTTTCACCATAGCCATTTATGGGCTTCCAAATATCCCTTTTCCAATTCCAAAAGAACAGCCTTAGCGAAAGTCTTCTTGAAGGGAAAGATGTAACTCTGTGAGATCAATTAATAGAACACAGAGCAGTTTCTCAGAAAGCTTCTTTCCAGTTTTCAACGCAAGATATTTCCTTTTTCACCATAGCCCTCTATGGGCTTCCAAATATCCCTTTTCCAATCCCACAAGAACAGCCTTAGCGAAAGGTTCCTTGAAGGGAGAGATGTAACTCTCTGAGATGAATTAACAGAACACAAAGCAGTTTCTCAGAAAGCTTCTTTGCCGTTTTGAACGGAATATATTTCCTTTTTCACCATAGCCCTCTCTGGGCTTCCAAATATCCCTTGGCAAATTCCACAAGAACAGCCTTAGCGAAAGGCTTCTTGATGGGAAAGATGTAACTCTGTGAGATGAATTAACAGAACACAGAGCAGTTTCTCCGAAAGCTTCTTCCAGTTTTGAACTTAAGATATTTCCTTTTTCACCATTGAACTCTAGGGGCTTACAATTATCACTTTGCCAATTCCACAAGAAAAGCCTTAGCGAAAGGCTTCATGAAAGGAAAGATGTAACTCTGTGAGATGAATTAACAGAACACAAAGTAGTTTCTCAGAACGCTTCTTTCCAGTTTTTAACAAAAGATATTTCCTTTTGCACCGTAGCCCTCTATGGTCTTCCAAATATACCTTTGCCAATTCCAAAAGAACACCTTTGGCGAAAGGCTTCTTGAAGGGAAAGATGTAACCCTGTGAGTTGAATTAAGAGAACACAAATCAGTTTCTCAGAAAGCTTCTTTCCAGTTTTGAACGGAAGATATTTCCTTTTTCACCATAGCCCTCTATGGGCTTCCAAATATCACTTTGCCAATTCCACAAGAACTGTCTTAGCGAAAGGCTTCTTGAGGTGAAAGCTGTAACTCTGTGAGATGAATTAACAGAACACAAACTAGCTTCTCAGAAAACTTATTTCCAGTTTTTAACGGAAGATATTTCCTTTTTCACCGTAGCCCTTTATGGTCTTCCAAATATCCCTTTGCCAATTCCACAAGAAGAGCCTTAGCGAAAGTCTTCTTGAAGGGAAAGATGTAACTCTGTGAGATGAATTAACAGAACACAAAGCAGTTTCTCAGAAAGCTTCTTTCCAGTTGTGAACGGAAGATATTTCCTTTTCCAGCATAGCCCTCTATGGGCTTCCAAATATCACTTTGCCAATTCCACAAGAACAGCCTTAGTGAAAGGCTTCTTGAAGGGAAAGATGCAACTCTGTGAGATGAATTAACAGAACACAAAGCAGTTTATCAGAAAGCTTCTTTCCACTTTTTAACGGAAGATATTTCCTTTTTCACCACAGCCCTCTAGGGGTTCCAAATATCACTTTCCAAATTACACAAGAACAGTCTTAGCGAAAGGCTTCTAGACGTGAATGTTGTAACTCTGTGAGATGAATTAACACAACACAAAGCAGTTTCCCAGAAAGCTTCTTTCAAGTTTTTAACGGAAGATATTTCCTTTTTCACCATAGCCCTCTATGTTCTTCCAAATATCACTTTGCCAATTCCACAAGAACAGACTTAGCGAAAGTCTTCTTGAAGGGGAAGATGTAACACTGTGAGATGAATTAAAAGAACACCAAGCAGTTTCTCAGAAAGCTTTTTTCCAGTTTTTAAGGGAAGATATTTCCTTTTTCACCATAGCCCTCTATGGTCTTCCAAATATCACTTTGCCAATTCCACAAGAACAGCCTTAGCGAAAGGCTTCTTGAAGGGAAAGATGTAACTCTGTGAGATGAATTAACAGAACACAAAGTAGTTTCTCAGAAAGCTTCTTTCCAGTTTTTAAGGGAAGATATTTCCTTTTTCACCTTAGCCCTCTAGGGGCTTCCAAATATCACTTTGCCAATTACAAGAACAGCCTTAGCGAAAGGCTTCTTGAAGGGAAAGATGTAACACTGTGAGATGAATTAACAGAACACACAGCAGTTTCTCAGAAAGCTTCTTTCCAGTTTTGAACGGAAGATGTTTCCTTTTTCACCATAGCCCTCTATGGGCTTCCAAATATCCCTTTTCCAATTCCACAAGAACAGCCTTAGCGAAAGGATTCTTGAAGGGAAAGGTGTAACTCTGTGAGATGAATTAACAGAACACACAGCAGGTTCTCTGAAAGCTTCTTTCCAGTTTTGAACGGAAGATATTTCCTTTTTCACCATAGCCCTCTATGGGCTTCCAAATATCCCTTTGCCAATTCCACAAGAACAGCCTTAGCGAAAGGCTTCTTGAAGGCAAAGATGTAACTCTGTGAGATAAATTAACAGAACACAGAGCAGTTTCTCGGAATGCTTCTTCCCAGTTTTGAACGGAAGTTATTTCCTTTTTCACCATAGCCCTCTATGGGCTTCCAAATATCACTTTGCCAATTCCACAAAAACAACCTTAGCGAAAGGCTTCTTGAAGGGGCAGATGTAACTCTGTGAGATGAATTAACAGAACACCAAGCAGTTTCTCAGAAAGCTTTTTTCCAGTTTTTAAGGGAAGATATTTCCTTTTTCACCATAGCCCTCGAGGGGCTTCCAAATATCACTTTGCCAATTCCACAAGAACAGCCTTAGCGAAAAGCTTCTTGAAGGGAAAGATGTAACTCTGTGAGATGAATTAACAGAACACAAAGTATTTTCTCAGAAAGCTTCCTTCCAGTTTTTAACAGAAGATATTTCCTTTTTCACCATAGCCCTCTAAGGGCTTCCAAATATCCCATTGCCAATTCCAAAAGAACACCTTTGGCGAAAGGCTTCTTGAAGGGAAAGATGTAACTCAGTGAGATGAATTAACCGAACACAGAGCAGTTTGTCAGAAAGCTTCTTTCCAGTTTTGAACGTAAGATATTTCCTTTTTCACCATAGCCCTCTATGGGCTTCCAAATATCCCTTTTCCAATTCCACAAGAACAGCCTCAGCGAAAGACTCCTTGAAGGGAAAGATGTAACTCTGTGAGATGAATTATCAGAACACAGAGCGGTTTCTCGGAAAGCTTCTTTCCAGTTTTGAACGGAAGATATTTCCTTTTTCACCATAGCTCTCTATGGGCTTCCAAATATCACTTTGCCAATTCCACAAGAAATGTCTTAGCGAAAGGCTTCTTGAGGTGAAAGATGTAACTCTGTGAGATGAATTAACAGAACACAAACTAGCTTCTCAGAAAGCTTCTTTCCAGTTTTGAACGGAAGATATTTCCTTTTTCACCATAGCCTTCTATGGGCTCCCAAATATTCGTTTGCCAATTCCACAAGAACAGCCTTAGCGAAAGGCTTCTTGAAGGGAAAGATGTAACTCTGTGAGATCAATTAACAGAACACACAGCAGTGTCTCAGAGAGCTTCTTCCCAGTTTTGAACGGAAGATATTTCCTTTTTCACCTTAGCCCTCTATGGGCTTCCAAATATCCCTTTTCCAATTCCACAAGAACAGCCTTAGCGAAAGGCTTCTTGAAGGGAAAGATGTAACTCTATGAGGTGAATTAACAGAACACAGAGAAGTTTCTCAGAAAGCTTTTTTCCAGTTTTTAAGGGAAGATATTTCCTTTTTCACCATAGCCCTCTAGGGGCTTCCAAATATCACTTTGCCAATTACAAGAACAGCCTTAGCGAAAGGCTTCTTGAAGGGAAAGATGTAACTCTGTGAGATGAATTTACAGAACACACAGCAGTTTCTCAGAAAGCTTCTTTCCAGTTTTGAACGGAAGATGTTTCCTTTTTCACCATAGCCCTCTATGGGCTTCCAAATATCCCTTTTCCAATTCCACAAGAGCAGCCTTAGCGAAAGGATTCTTGAAGGGAAAGGTGTAACTCTGTGAGATGAATTAACAGAACACACAGCAGGTTCTCTGAAAGCTTCTTTCCAGTTTTGAACGGAAGATATTTCCTTTTTCACCATAGCCCTCTATGGGCTTCCAAATATCACTTTGCCAATTCCACAAGAACAGCCTTAGCGAAAAGCTTCTTGAAGGGGAAGATGTAACTCTGTGAGATGAATTAACAGATCACAAACTATTTTCTCAGAAAGCTTCCTTCCAGTTTTTAACAGAAGATATTTCCTTTTTCACCATAGCCCTCTAAGGGCTTCCAAATATCCCATTGCCAATTCCAAAAGAACACCTTTGGCGAAAGGCTTCTTGAAGGGAAAGATGTAACTCAGTGAGATGAATTAACAGAACACAGAGCAGTTTCTCAGAAAGCTTCTTTCTCCAGTTTTGAACGGAAGGTATTTCCTTTTTCACCATAGCCCTCTATGGGCTTCCAAATATCCCTTTTCCAATTCCACAAGAACAGCCTCAGCGAAAGACTCCTTGAAGGGAAAGATGTAACTCTGTGAGATGAATTAACATAACACAGAGCTGTTTCTCGGAAAGCTTCTTTCCAGTTTTGAACGGAAGATATTTCCTTTTTCACCATAGCTCTCTATGGGCTTCCAAATATCCCTTTGCCAATTCCACAAGAACAGCCTGAGCTAAAGGCTTCTTGAAGGGAAAGATGTAACTCTGTGAGATGAATTAACAGAACACAGAGAAGTTTCTCAGAAAGCTTTTTTCCAGTTTTTAAGGGAAGATATTTCCTTTTTCACCATAGCCCTCTATGGGCTTCCAAATATCACTTTGCCAATTCCACAAGAACAGCCTTAGCGAAAAGCTTCTTGAAGGCGAAGATGTAACTCTATGAGATGAATTAACAGATCACAAAGTATTTTCTCAGAAAGCTTCCTTCCAGTTTTTAACAGAAGATATTTCCTTTTTCACCATAGCCCTCTAGGGCTTCCAAATATCCCATTGCCACTTCCAAAAGAACACCTTTGGCGAAAGGCTTCTTGAAGGGAAAGATGTATCTCAGTGAGATGAATTAACAGAACACAGAGCAGTTTCTCAGAAAGCTTCTTTCTCCAGTTTTGAACGGAAGATATTTCCTTTTTCACCATAGCCCTCTATGGGCTTCCAAATATCCCTTTTCCAATTCCACAAGAACAGCCTCAGCGAAAGACTCCTTGAAGGGAAAGATGTAACTCTGTGAGATGAATTAACATAACACAGAGCTGTTTCTCGGAAAGCTTCTTTCCAGTTTTGAACGGAAGATATTTCCTTTTTCACCATAGCTCTCTATGGGCTTCCAAATATCCCTTTGCCAATTCCACAAGAACAGCTTTAGCGAAAGTCTTCTTGAAGGGAAAGATGTAACTCTATGAGGGGAATTAACAGAACACAGAGAAGTTTCTCAGAAACCTCCTTTCCAGTTTTGAACGGAAGATATTTCCTTTTTCACCATAGCCCTCTATGGGCTTCCAAATATCACTTTGCGAATTCCACAAAAACAGCCTTAGCGAAAGGCTTCTTGAAGGGGAAGATGTAACTCTGTGAGATGAATTAACAGAACACCAAGCAGTTTCTCAGAAAGATTCTATCCAGTTTTTAACGGAAGATATTTACTTTTTCACCATGGCGCTCTATGGGTTTCCAAATATCACTTTGCAAATTCCACAAGAACAGCCTTAGCGAAAGGCTTCTTGAAGGGAAAGATGTAACTCTGTTAGATGAATTAACAGAACACAAAGCAGTTTCTCAGAAAGCTTCTTTCCAGTTTCTAACGGAAAATACTTCCTTTTTCACCATAGCCCTCTAGGGGCTTCCAAATATCACTTTGCCAAATCCACAAGAACAGCCTTAGCGAAAGGCTTCTTGAAGGGAAAGATGTAACTCTGTGAGATGAATTAACAGAACACAAAGTAGTTTCTCCGAAAGCTTCTTTCCAGTTTTCAACTGAAGATATTTCCTTTTTCACCATGGCCCTCTATGGGCTTCCAAATATCACTTTGCCAATTCCACAAGAACAGTCTTAGCGAAAGTCTTCTTGAGGAGAAAGCTGTAACTTGGTGAGATGAATTCACAGAACACAAACGGTTTCTCAGAAAGCTTCTTTCCAGTTTTTAACCGAAGATATTTCCTTTTCCACCATAGCCCTCTATGGGCTACCAAATATCACTTTGCCAATTCCACAAGAACAGCCTTAGCGAAAGTCTTCTTGAAGGGAAAGATGTACCTCTGTGAGATGAATTAACAGAACACAAAGCAGTTTCTCAGAAAGCTTCTTTCCAGTTTTTAAAGGAAGACATTTCCTTTTTCACGAAAACCCTCTATGGGCTTCCAAATATCACTTTCCAAATTACACAAGAACATTCTTAGCGAAAGGCTTCTTGAGGTGAAAGCTGTAACTCTGTGAGATGAATTAACAGAACACAGACTAGCTTCTCAGAAAGCTTCTTTCCAGTTTTGAACGGAAGATATTTCCTTTTTCACCATAGCCCTCTATGGGCTTCCAAATATTCGTTTGCTAATTCCACAAGAACAGCCTTAGCGAAAGGCTTCTTGAAGGGAAAGATGTAACTCTGTGAGATGAATTAACAGAACACCCAGCAGTTTCTCAGAAAGCTTCTTCCCAGTTTTGAACGGAAGATATTTCCTTTTTCACCATAGCCCTCTATGGGCTCCAAATATCCCTTTTCCAATTCCACAAGAACAGCCTTAGCGAAAGGCTTCTTGAAGGGAAAGATGTAACTCTATGAGGTGAATTAACAGAACACAGAGAAGTTTCTCAGAAAGCTCCTTTCCAGTTTTGAACTGAAGATATTTCCTTTTTCACCATAGCCCTCTAGGGGCTTCCAAATACACTTTGCCAATTCCACAAGAACAGCCTTAGCGAAAGGCTTCTTGAAGGGAAAGATGTAACTCTGTGAGATGAATTTACAGAACACAAAGTAGTTTCTCAGAAAGCTTCTTTCCAGTTTTTAACAGAAGATATTTCCTTTTTCACCACAGCCCTCTATGGGCTTCCAAATATCCGTTTGCCAATTCCAAAAGAACACATTTGGCGAAAGGCTTCTTGAAGGGAAAGATGTAACTCTGTGAGATGAATTAACAGAACAGAAAGCAGTTTCTCCGAAAGCTTCTTTCCAGTTTCGAACGGAAGATATTTCCTTTTTCACCATAGATCTCTATGGGCTTCCTAATATCACTTTGGCAATACCACAAGAACAGTCTTAGCGAAAGGCTTCTTGAGGTGAAAGCTGTAACTCTGTGAGATGAATTAACAGAACACAAAGCAGTTTCTCAGAAAGATTCTTTCCAGTTTTTAACGGAAGATATTTACTTTTTCACCATGGCCCTCTATGGGCTTCCAAATATCACTTTGCAAATTCCACAAGAACAGCCTTAGCGAAAGGCTTCTTGAAGGGAAAGATGTAACACTGTTAGATGAAATAACAGAACACAAAGCAGTTTCTCAGAAAGCTTCTTTCCAGTTTTTAACGGAAAATACTTCCTTTTTCACCATAGCCCTCTAGGGGCTTCCAAATATGACTTTGCCAATTCCACAAGAACAGCCTTAGCGAAAGGCTTCTTTAAGGGAAAGATGTAACTCTGTGAGATGAATTAACAGAACACAAAGTAGTTTCTCAGAAAGCTTCTTTCAAGTTTTTAACAGAAGATATTTCCTTTTTCACCATAGCCCTCAAAGGGCTTCCAAATATCCCATTGCCAATTCCAAAAGAACACCTTCGGCGAAAGGCTTCTTGAAGGGAAAGATGTAACTCAGTGAGATGAATTAACAGAACACAGAGCAGTTTGTCAGAAAGCTTCTTTCCAGTTTTGAACGGAAGATATTTCCTTTTTCACCATAGCCCTCTATGGGCTTCCAAATATCCCTTTGCCAATTCCACAAGAACAGCCTTAGCGAAAGACTTCTTGAAGGGAAAGATGTAACTCTTTGAGATGAATTAACAGAACACTGAGCAGTTTCTCAGAAAGCTTCTTTCCAGTTTTGACCGGAAGATATTTCCTTTTTCACCATAGCCCTCTATGGGCTTCCAAATATCCCTTTTCCAATTCCACAAGAACAGCCTCAGCGAAAGTCTCCTTGAAGGGAAAGATGTAACTCTGTGAGATGAATTAACAGAACACAGAGCAGTTTCTCGGAAAGCTTCTTTCCGGTTTTGAACGGAAGATATTTCCTTTTTCACCATAGCTCTCTATGGGCTTCCAAATATCCCTTTGCCAATTCCACAAGAACAGCCTTAGAGAAAGTCTTCTTGAAGGGAAAGATGTAACTCTGTAAGATGAATTAACAGAACACCCAGCAGTTTCTCAGAAAGCTTCTTCCCAGTTTTGAACGGAAGATATTTCCTTTTTCACCATAGCCCTCTATGGGCTCCAAATATCCCTTTTCCAATTCCGCAAGAACAGCCTTAGCGAAAGGCTTCTTGAAGGGAAAGATGTAACTCTATGAGGTGAATTAACAGAACACAGAGAAGTTTCTCAGAAAGCTCCTTTCCAGTTTTGAACTGAAGATATTTCCTTTTTCACCATAGCCCTCTAGGGGCTTCCAAATATCACTTTGCCAATTCCACAAGAACAGCCTTAGCGAAAGGCTTCTTGAAGGGAAAGATGTAACTCTGTGAGATGAATTTACAGAACACAAAGTAGTTTCTCAGAAAGCTTCTTTCCAGTTTTTAACAGAAGATATTTCCTTTTTCACCATAGCCCTCTATGGGCTTCCAAATATCCGTTTGCCAATTCCAAAAGAACACATTTGGCGAAAGGCTTCTTGAAGGGAAAGATGTAACTCTGTGAGATGAATTAACAGAACAGAAAGCAGTTTCTCCGAAAGCTTCTTTCCAGTTTTGAACGGAAGATATTTCCTTTTTCACCATAGATCTCTATGGGCTTCCTAATATCACTTTGGCAATACCACAAGAACAGTCTTAGCGAAAGGCTTCTTGAGGTGAAAGCTCTAACTCTGTGAGATGAATTAACAGAACACAAAGCAGTTTCTCAGAAAGATTCTTTCCAGTTTTTAACGGAAGATATTTACTTTTTCACCATGGCCCTCTATGGGCTTCCAAATATCACTTTGCAAATTCCACAAGAACAGCCTTAGCGAAAGGCTTCTTGAAGGGAAAGATGTAACACTGTTAGATGAATTAACAGAACACAAAGCAGTTTCTCAGAAAGCTTCTTTCCAGTTTTTAACGGAAAATACTTCCTTTTTCACCATAGCCCTCTAGGGGCTTCCAAATATGACTTTGCCAATTCCACAAGAACAGCCTTAGCGAAAGGCTTCTTTAAGGGAAAGATGTAACTCTGTGAGATGAATTAACAGAACACAAAGTAGTTTCTCAGAAAGCTTCTTTCCAGTTTTTAACAGAAGATATTTCCTTTTTCACCATAGCCCTCTAAGGGCTTCCAAATATCCCATTGCCAATTCCAAAAGAACACCTTTGGCGAAAGGCTCCTTGAAGGGAAAGATGTAACTCAGTGAGATGAATTAACAGAACACAGAGCAGTTTGTCAGAAAGCTTCTTTCCAGTTTTGAACGGAAGATATTTCCTTTTTCACCATAGCCCTCTATGGGCTTCCAAATATCCCTTTGCCAATTCCACAAGAACAGCCTTAGCGAAAGACTTCTTGAAGGGAATGATGTAACTCTGTCAGATGAATTAACAGAACACAAAGCAGTTTCTCAGAAAACTTCTTTCCAGTTTTGAACGGAAGATAATTCCTTTTTCACCGTAGCCCTCTATGGGCTTCCAAATATCCCTTTGCCAATTACACAAGAACAGACTTAGCGAAAGTCTTCTTGAAGGGGAAGATGTAACACTGTGAGATGAATTAACAGAACACCAATCAGTTTCTCAGAAAGCTTTTTTCCAGTTTTTAAGGGAAGATATTTCCTTTTTCACCATAGCCCTCTATGGGCTTCCAAATATCCCTTTGCCAATTCCAAAAGAACACCTTTGGCGAAAGGCTTCTTGAAGGGAAAGATGTAACTCTGTGAGATGAATTAAGAGAACACAAAGCAGTTTCTCAGAAAGCTTCTTTCCAGTTTTGAACGGAAGATATTTCCTTTTTCACCATTGCCCTCTAGGGCTTCCCAATATCACCTTGCCAATTCCACAAGAACTGTCTTAACGAAAGGCTTCTTGAGGTGAAAGCTCTATCTCTGTGAGATGAATTAACAGAACACAAACTAGCTTCTCAGAAAGCTTCTTTCCAGTTTTTAACGGAAGATATTTCCTTTTTCACCATAGCCCTCTATGGTCTTCCAAATATCCCTTTGCCAATTCCACAAGAACAGTCTTAGCGAAAGGCTTCTTGAAGGGAAAGATGTAACTCTGTGGGATGAATTAACAGAACACAAAGCAGTTTCTCAGAAAGCTTCTTTCCGGTTTTTAACGGAAAATACTTCCTTTTTCACCATAGCCCTCTACGGGCTTCCAAATATAACTTTGCCAATTCCACAAGAACAGCCTTAGCGAAAGGCTTCTTGAAGGGAAAGATGTAAACTCTGTGAGATGAATTAACGGAACACAAAGTAGTTTCTCAGAAAGCTTCTTTCCAGTTTTTAACAGCAGATATTTTCTTTTTCACCGTAGCCCTCAATGGGTTTCAAAATATCACTTTGCCAATTCCAAAAGAACACCTTTGGCGAAAGGCTTCTTGAAGGGAAAGATGTAACACTGTGAGATGAATTAACAGTACACAAAGCACTTTCTCTAAAAGCTTCTTTCCACTTTTTAACGGAAGATATTTCCTTTTTCACGATAGCCCTCTATGGGCTTCCAAATAACCCTTTGCCAATTCCACAAGAACAGCCTTAGCGAAAGGTTTCTTGAAGGGAAAGATGTAACTCTGTGAGATGAATTAACAGAACAAAGAGCAGTTTCTCAGAAAGCTTCTTTCCAGTATTGAACGGAAGATATTTCCTTTTTCACCATAGCCCTCTATGGGCTTCCAAATATCACTTTGCCAATTCCACAAGAACAGCCTTAGCGAAAGGCTTCTTGAAGGGAAAGATGTAACTCTGTGAGATGAATTTACAGAACACAAAGTAGTTTCTCAGAAAGCTTCTTTCCAGTTTTTAACAGAAGATATTTCCTTTTTCACCATAACCCTCTATGGGCTTCCAAATATCCCTTTGCCAATTCCAAAAGAACACATTTGGCGAAAGGCTTCTTGAAGGGAAAGATGTAACTCTGTGAGATGAATTAACAGAACAGAAAGCAGTTTCTCCGAAAGCTTCTTTCCAGTTTTGAACGGAAGATATTTCCTTTTTCACCATAGATCTCTATGGGCTTCCAAATATCACTTTGGCAATACCACAAGAACAGTCTTAGCGAAAGGCTTCTTGAGGTGAAAGCTCTAACTCTGTGAGATGAATTAACAGAACACAAAGCAGTTTCTCAGAAAGATTCTTTCCAGTTTTTAACGGAAGATATTTACTTTTTCACCATGGCCCTCCATGGGCTTCCAAATATCACTTTGCAAATTCCACAAGAACAGCCTTAGCGAAAGGCTTCTTGAAGGGAACGATGTAACTCTGTTAGATGAATTAACAGAACACAAAGCAGTTTCTCAGAAAGCTTCTTTCCAGTTTTTAACGGAAAATACTTCCTTTTTCACCATAGCCCTCTAGGGGCTTCCAAATATCACTTTGCCAATTCCACAAGAACAGCCCTAGCGAAAGGCTTCTTGAAGGGAAAGATGTAACTCTGTGAGATGAATTAACAGAACACAAAGTAGTTACTCAGAAAGCTTCTTTCCAGTTTTTAACAGAAGATATTTCCTTTTTCACCATAGCCCTCTAAGGGCTTCCAAATATCCCATTGCCAATTCCAAAAGAACACCTTTGGCGAAAGGCTTCTTGAAGGGAAAGATGTAACTCAGTGAGATGAATTAACAGAACACAGAGCAGTTTGTCAGAAAGCTTCTTTCCAGTTTTGAACGGAAGATATTTCCTTTTTCACCATAGTCCTCTATGGGCTTCCAAATATCCCTTTGCCAATTCCACAAGAACAGCCTCAGCGAAAGTCTCCTTGAAGGGAAAGATGTAACTCTGTGAGATGAATTAACAGAACACAGAGCGGTTTCTCGGAAAGCTTCTTTCAAGTTTTGAACGGAAGATATTTCCTTTTTCACCATAGATGTCTATGGGCTTCCAAATATCCCTTTGCCAATTCCACAAGAACAGCCTTAGAGAAAGTCTTCTTGAAGGGAAAGATGTAACTCTGTAAGATGAATTAACAGAACACAGAGCAGTTTCTCAGAAAGCTTCTTTCCAGTTTTGAACGGAAGATATTTCCTTTTTCACCATAGCCCTCTATGGGCTTCCAAATATCACTTTGCCTATTCTACAAGAACAGTCTTAGCGAAAGTCTTCTTGAGGTGAAAGCAGTAACTCGGTGAGATGAATTCACAGAACACAAACGGTTTCTCAGAAAGCTTCTTTCCAGTTTTTAACCAAAGATATTTCCTTTTCCACCATAGCCCTCTATGGGTTTCCAAATATCACTTTGCCAAATCCACAAGAACAGCCTTAGCGAAAGTCTTCTTGAAGGGAAAGATGTACCTCTGTGAGATGAATTAACAGAACACAAAGCAGTTTTTCAGAAAGCTTCTTCCAGTTTTTAACGGAAGATATTTCCTTTTTCACCTCAGCCCTCTATGGGCTTCCAAATATCACTTTCCTAATTACACAAGAACAGTCTTAGCGAAAGGCTTCTAGAGGTGATAGCTGTAACTCTGTGAGATGAATTAACAGAACACAAAGCAGTTTCTCAGAAATCTTCTTTCCAGTTTTGTACGGAAGATATTTCCTTTTTCACCATAGCCCTCTGTGGGCTTCCAAATATCCCTTTGTCAATTCCACAAGAACAGCCTTAGCCAAAGGCTTCTTGAAGGGAAAGATGTAACTCTCTGAGATGAATTAACAGAACACAGAGCAGTTTCTCAGAAAGCTTCTTTCCAGTTTTGAAAGGAAGATATTTCCTTTTTCACCATAGCCCTCTAGGGGCTTCCAATTATCACTTTGCCAATTCCACAACAACAGCCTTAGCGAAAGGTTTCTTGAAGGGACAGATGTAACTCTGTGAGATGAATTAACAGAACACAAAGCAGTTTCTCAGAAAGCTTCTTTCCACTTTTTAACGGAAGATATTTCCTTTTTCACCACAGCCCTCTATGGGCTTCCAAATATCACTTTCCAAATTACACAAGAATAGTCTTAGCGAAAGGCTTCTAGACGTGAAAGTTGTAACACTGTGAGATGAATTGACAGAACACAAAGCAGTTTCTCAGAAAGCTTTTTTCCAGTTTTTAACGGAAGATATTTCCTTTTTACAGATAGCCAACGATGTGCTTCAAATATCACTTTACCAATTCCACAAGAACAGCCTTAGCAAAAGGCTTCTTGAAGGGAATGATGTAACTCTGTGAGATGAATTAACAGAACACAAAGCAGTTTCTCAGAAAACTTCTTTCCAGTTTTGAACGGAAGATAATTCCTTTTTCACCATAGCCCTCTATGGGCTTCCAAATATCACTTTGCCAATTACACAAGAACAGACTTAGCGAAAGTCTTCTTGAAGGGGAAGATGTAACACTTTGAGATGAATTAACAGAACACCAAGCAGTTTCTCAGAAAGCTTTTTTCCAGTTTTTAAGGGAAGATATTTCCTTTTTCACCACAGCCCTCTATGTGCTTCCAAATATCCCTTTGCCAATTCCAAAAGAACACCTTTGGCGAAAGGCTTCTTGAAGGGAAAGATGGAACTCTGTGAGATGAATTAACAGAACACAAAGCAGTTTCTCAGAAAGCTTCTTTCCAGTTTTGAACGGAAGATATTTCCTTTTTCACCATAGCCTTCTATGGGCTTCCAAATATCACTTTTCCAATTCCACAAGAACTGTCTTAGCGAAAGGCTTCTTGAGGTGAAAGCTCTAACTCTGTGAGATGAATTAACAGAACACAAACTAGCTTCTCAGAAAGCTTCTTTCCAGTTTTTAACGGAAGATATTTCCTTTTTCACCATAGCCCTCTATGGTCTTCCAAATATCCCTTTGCCAATTCCACAAGAACAGTCTTAGCGAAAGGCTTCTTGAGTTGCCAGCTGTAACTCTGTGAGACGAAATAACAGAACTCAAAGCAGTTTCTCAGAAAGCTTCTTTCCAGTTTTTAAGGGAAGAAATTTCCTTTTTCACCTTAGCCCTCTATGGGTTTGGAAATATCACTTTGCCAATTCCACAAGAACTGCCTTAGCGAAAGGTCACTTGAGGTGAAAGCTGTAACCCTGTGAGATGAGTTCACAGAACACAAAGTAGTTTCTCAGAAAGCTTCTTTCCTGTTGTTAACGGAAGATATTTCCTTTTTCACCTTAGCCCTCTATGGGCTTCCAAATATCACTTTGCCAATTCCACAAGAGCAGTCTTAGCGAAAGGCTTCTTGAAGGGAAGGATGCAACACTGTGGGATGAATTAAGAGAACACAAAGCAGTTTCTCAGAAACCTTCTTTCCAGTTTTTAACAGAAGATATTTCCTTTTTCACGATAGCCCTCTATGGGCTTCCAAATATCACTTTCCAAATTACACAAGAACAGTCTTAGCGAAAGTCTTCTTGAGGCTTAAGCTGTTACACTGTCAGATGAGTTTACAGAACACAAAGCAGTTTCTCAGAAAGCTTCTTTCCAGTTTTTAACGGAAGATATTTCCTTTTACACCATAGCCCTATATGGGCTTGCAAATATTCCTTTGCCAATTCCACAAGAACAGCCTTAGCGAAAGGCTTCTTGAAGGGAAAGATATAACCCTCTGAGATGAATTAACAGAACACAAAGCAGTTTCTCAGAAAGCTTCTATCCAGTTTTTTATGGAAGATATTTCCTTTTTCACCATAGCCCTCTATGGGCTTCCAAATATCACTTTGCCAAATACAAAAGAACAGCCTTAGCGAAAGGCTTCTTGAAGGGAAAGATTTAATTCTGTGAGATGAATTAACAGAGCACCAAGCAGTTTCTCAGAAAGCTTCTTTCAAGTTTTTAACGGAAGATATTTCCTTTTACACCAACGCCCTCTATGGGCTTCCAAATATCACTTTGCCAATTCCACAAGAACAGCCTTAGCGAATGGCTTCTTGAGGTGAATGCTGTAACTCTGTGAGATGAAATGACAGAACACAAAGTAGTTTCTCAGAAAGCTTCCTTCCAGTTTTTAACGGAAGATATTTACTTATTCACCATAGCCCTCTATGGGCTTCCAAATATAACTTTCCAAATTACACAAGAACAGTCTTAGCGAAAGGCTTCTTGAGGGTAAAGCTGTTACACTGTGAGATGAGTTAACAGAACACAAAGCTGTTTCTCAGAAAGCTTCTTTCCAGTTTTTAACGGAAGATATTTCCTTTTTCACCATAGCCCTCTATGGGCTTCCAAATATCACTTTGCAAATTCCACAAAAACACCCTTAGCGAATGGCATCTTGAAGGCTAAGATGTAACTCTGTGAGATGAATTAACAGAACACAAAGCAGTTTCTCAGAAAGCTTCTTTCCAGTTTTTAACGGAAGATATTTCCTTTTACACCATGGCCCTCTATGGGCTTCCAAATATCACTTTGCCAATTCAATAAGAACAGCGTTACTGAAAGGTTTCTTGAAGGGTAAGATGTAACTCTGTGAGATGAATTAACAGAACACAAAGCAGTTTCTCAGAAAGCTTCTTTCCAGTTTTGAACGGAAGATACTTCCTTTTTCACCATAGCCGTCTATGGGCTTCCAAATATCACTTTGCCAATTCAACAAGAACAGAATTAGCGAAAGGCTTCTTGAAGGGAAAGATGTAACTGTGAGATGAAATAACAGAACACAAAGCAGTTTCTCAGAAAGCTTCTTTCCAAATTTTAACGGAAGAGATTTCCTTTTTCACCATAGCCCTCTATGGGCTTCCAAATATCACTTTGCCAATTCCACAAGAACAGCCTTACCGAAAGACTTCTTGAAGGGAAGGATGCAACTCTGTGGGATGAATTAAGAGAACACAAAAAAGTTTCTCAGAAAGCTTCTTTCCAGTTTTTAACGGAAGATATTTCCTTTTCACCATAGCCCTCTATGGGCTTCCAAATATCACTTTGCCAATTCCACAAAACAGCCTTAGCGGAAGGCTTCTTGAAGGGAAAGATGTAACTCTGTGAGATGAATTAACAGAACACAAAGCAGTTTCTCAGAAAGCTTCTTTCCAGTTTTTAAAGGAAGACATTTCCTTTTTCACGAAAACCCTCTATGGTCTTCCAAATATCCCTTTGCCATTTCCACAAGAACAGCCTTAACGAAAGACTCCTTGAAGGGAAAGATGTAACTCTGTGAGATGAATTAACAGAACACAGAGCAGTTTCTCGGAAAGCTTCTTTCCAGTTTTGAACGGAAGGTATTTCCTTTTTCACCATAGCCCTCTATGGGCATCCAAATATCCCTTTGCCAATTCCACAAGAACAGCCTTAGCGAAAGGCTTCTTGAAGGGAAAGATGTAACTCTGTGAGATGAATTAACAGAACACAGAGCAGTTTCTCAGAAAGCTTCTTTCCAGTTTTGAACGGAAGATATTTCCTTTTTCACCATAGCCCTCTATGGGCTTCCAAATATCCCTTTGCCAATTCCAAAAGAACAGCCTTAGCGAAAGGCTTCTTGAAGGGAAACATGTAACTCTGTGAAATGAATTCACAAAACACAAAGCAGTTTCTCAGAAAGCTTCTTTCCAGTTTTGAACGGAAGATATTTCCTTTTTCACCATAGCCAACTAGGCCTTCCCAATATCACCTTGCCAATTCCACAAGAACTCTCTTAGCGAAAGGCTTCTTGAGGTGAAAGCTCTATCTCTGTGAGATGAATTAACAGAACACAAACTAGCTTCTCAGAAAGCTTCTTTCCAGTTTTTAACGGAAGATATTTCCTTTTTCACCATAGCCCTCTATGGTCTTCCAAATATCCCTTTGCCAATTCCACAAGAACAGTCTTAGCGAAAGGCTTCTTGAGTTGCCAGCTGTAACTCTGTGAGACGAAATAACAGAACTCAAAGCAGTTTCTCAGAAAGCTTCTTTCCAGTTTTTAAGGGAAGAAATTTCCTTTTTCACCTTTGCCCTCTATGGGTTTCGAAATATCACTTTGCCAATTCCACAAGAACTGCCTTAGCGAAAGGTCTCTTGAGGTGAAAGCTGTAACCCTGTGAGATGAATTCACAGAACACAAAGTAGTTTCTCAGAAAGCTTCATTCCTGTTGTTAACGGAAGATATTTCCTTTTTCACCTTAGCCCTCTATGGGCTTCCAAATATCACTTTGCCAGTTCCACAAGAGCAGTCTTAGCGAAAGGCTTCTTGAAGGGAAGGATGCAACACTGTGGGATGAATTAAGAGAACACAAAGCAGTTTCTCAGAAACCTTCTTTCCAGTTTTTAACAGAAGATATTTCCTTTTTCACGATAGCCCTCTATGGGCTTCCAAATATCACTTTCCAAATTACACAAGAACAGTCTTAGCGAAAGTCTTCTTGAGGCTTAAGCTGTTACACTGTCAGATGAGTTTACAGAACACAAAGCAGTTTCTCAGAAAGCTTCTTTCCAGTTTTTAACGGAAGATATTTCCTTTTACACCATAGCCCTATATGGGCTTGCAAATATTCCTTTGCCAATTCCACAAGAACAGCCTTAGCGAAAGGCTTCTTGAAGGGAAAGATATAACCCTCTGAGATGAATTAACAGAACACAAAGCAGTTTCTCAGAAAGCTTCTATCCAGTTTTTTATGGAAGATATTTCCTTTTTCACCATAGCCCTCTATGGGCTTCCAAATATCACTTTGCCAAATACAAAAGAACAGCCTTAGCGAAAGGCTTCTTGAAGGGAAAGATTTAATTCTGTGAGATGAATTAACAGAGCACCAAGCAGTTTCTCAGAAAGCTTCTTTCAAGTTTTTAACGGAAGATATTTCCTTTTACACCAACGCCCTCTATGGGCTTCCAAATATCACTTTGCCAATTCCACAAGAACAGCCTTAGCGAATGGCTTCTTGAGGTGAATGCTGTAACTCTGTGAGATGAAATGACAGAACACAAAGTAGTTTCTCAGAAAGCTTCCTTCCAGTTTTTAACGGAAGATATTTACTTATTCACCATAGCCCTCTATGGGCTTCCAAATATAACTTTCCAAATTACACAAGAACAGTCTTAGCGAAAGGCTTCTTGAGGGTAAAGCTGTTACACTGTGAGATGAGTTAACAGAACACAAAGCTGTTTCTCAGAAAGCTTCTTTCCAGTTTTTAACGGAAGATATTTCCTTTTTCACCATAGCCCTCTATGGGCTTCCAAATATCACTTTGCCAATTCCACAAAAACACCCTTAGCGAATGGCATCTTGAAGGGTAAGATGTAACTCTGTGAGATGAATTAACAGAACACAAAGCAGTTTCTCCGAAAGCTTCTTTCCAGTTTTTAACGGAAGATATTTCCTTTTACACCATGGCCCTCTATGGGCTTCCAAATATCACTTTGCCAATTCAATAAGAACAGCGTTACTGAAAGGTTTCTTGAAGGGTAAGATGTAACTCTGTGAGATGAATTAACAGAACACAAAGCAGTTTCTCAGAAAGCTTCTTTCCAGTTTTGAACGGAAGATACTTCCTTTTTCACCATAGCCGTCTATGGGCTTCCAAATATCACTTTGCCCATTCAACAAGAACAGAATTAGCGAAAGGCTTCTTGAAGGGAAAGATGTAACTGTGAGATGAAATAACAGAACACAGAGCAGTTTCTCAGAAAGCTTCTTTCCAAATTTTAACGGAAGAGATTTCCTTTTTCACCATAGCCCTCTATGGGCTTCCAAATATCACTTTGCCAATTCCACAAGAACAGCCTTACCGAAAGACTTCTTGAAGGGAAGGATGCAACTCTGTGGGATGAATTAAGAGAACACAAAAAAGTTTCTCAGAAAGCTTCTTTCCAGTTTTTAACGGAAGATATTTCCTTTTCACCATAGCCCTCTAAGGGCTTCCAAATATCACTTTGCCAATTCCACAAAACAGCCTTAGCGGAAGGCTTCTTGAAGGGAAAAATGTAATTCGGTTAGATGAATTAACAGAACACAAAGCAGTTTCTCAGAAAGCTTCTTTCCAGTTTTTAAAGGAAGACATTTCCTTTTTCACGAAAACCCTCTATGGGCTTCCAAATATCACTTTACAAATTACACAGGAACACCCTTAGCGAATGGCATCTTGAGGGTAAAGCTGTTACACTGTGAGATGAATTAACAGAACACAAAGCAGTTTCTCAGAAAGCTTCTTTCCAGTTTTTAACGGAAGATATTTCCTTTTACATCATGGCCCTCTATGGGCTTCCAAATATCACTTTGCCATTTCGATAAGAAAAGCGTTAGTGAAAGGTTTCTTGAAGGGTAACATGTAACTCTGTGAGATGAATTAACAGAACACAAAGCAGTTTCTCAGAAAGCTTCTTTCCAGTTTTTAACTGAAGTTATTTCCTTTTTCACCATAGCACTCTATGGGCTTCCAAATATCACTTTGCCAATTCCACAAGAACAGCCTTACCGAAAGACTTCTTGAAGGGAAGGATGCAACTCTGTGTGATGAATTAAGAGAACACAAAAAGTTTCTCAGAAAGCTTCTTTCCAGTTTTGAACGGAAGATATTTCCTTTTTCACCATAGCCCTCTATGGGCTTCCAAATATCACTTTGCCAATTCCACAAGAACAGCCTTAGCGGAAGGCTTCTTGAAGGGAAAGATGTAACTCTGTGAGATGAATTAACAGAACACAAAGCAGTTTCTCAGAAAGCTTCTTTACAGTTTTTATCGGAAGATATTTCCTTTTACACCATCGCCCTCTATAGGCTTCCACATATCACTTTGCCAATTCAACAAGAATAGACTTAGCGAAAGCCTTCTTGAAGGGAAAGATGTAACTCTGTGAGATGAATTAACAGAACACAAAGCAGTTTCTCAGAAAGCTTGTTTCCAGTTTTTAAAGGAAGACATTTCCTTTTTCACGAAAACCCTCTATGGGCTTCCAAACATCACTTTCCAAATTACACAAGACAGTCTTAGAGAGAGGCTTCTTGAGGGTAAAGCTGTTACACTGCGAGAAGAATTAACAGAACACAAAGCAGTTTCTCAGAAAGCTTGTTTCCAGTTTTTAAAGGAAGACATTTCCTTTTTCACGAAAACCCTCTATGGGCTTCCAAACATCACTTTCCAAATTACACAAGACAGTCTTAGAGAAAGGCTTCTTGAGGGTAAAGCTGTTACACTGCGAGAAGAATTAACAGAACACAAAGCAGTTTCTCAGAAAGTTTCTTTCCAGTTTTTTACGGAAGATATTCCTTTTTCACCATAGCCCTCTATGGGCTTCCAAATATCACTTAGCCAATTCCACAAGAACAGCCTTAGCGAAAGGCTTCTTGAGGTGAAAACTGTAACTCTCTGAGATGAATTAACAGAACACAAAGCAATTTCTCAGAAAGCTTCTTTCCAGGTTTTAAGGGAAGATATTTCCTTTTACAACATCGCCCTCTTAGGGCTTCCAAATATAACTTTGCCAATTCAACAATAACAGACTTAGGGAAAGGCATCCTGAAGGGAAAGATGCAACTCTGTGAGATGAATTAACAGAACACAAAGCAGTTTCTCAGAAAGCTTCTTTCCAGTTTTTAACGGAAGATATTTCCTTTTTCACGATAGCCCACTATGGGCTTCCAAATATCACTTTCCAAATTACACAAGAACAGTCTTAGCGAAAGGCTTCTTGAGGGTAAAGCTGTTACACTCTGAGATGAGTTAACAGAACACAAAGCAGTTTCTCAGAAAGCTTCTTTCCAGTTTTTAACGGAAGGTACTTCCTTTTTCACCTTAGCCCTCTATGGGCTTCCAAATATCACTTTGCCAATTCCACAAGAACAGTCTTAGCGAAAGGCTTCTTGAGGAAAATGCTCTAACTCTGTGAGATGAATTAACAGGACACAAAGCAGTTTCTCAGAAAGGTATTTTCCAGTTTTTAATGGAAGATATTTCCTTTTTCACCATAGCCCTCTAAGGGCTTCCAAATATCACTTTGCCAATTCCACAAGAACAGCCTTAGCGAAAGGCTTTTTGAAGGGAAAAATGTAATTCGGTTAGATGAATTAACAGAACACAAAGCAGTTTCTCAGAAAGCTTCTTTCCAGTTTTTAACGGAAGATATTTCCTTTTTCCCCATAGCCCTCTAAGGGCTTAAAAATATCACTTTGCCAATTCCACAAAAACACCCTTAGCGAATGGCATCTTGAAGGGTAAGATGTAACTCTGTGAGATGAATTAACAGAACACAAAGCAGTTTCTCAGAAAGCTTCTTTCCAGTTTTTAACGGAAGATATTTCCTTTTACACCATGGCCCTCTATGGGCTTCCAAATATCACTTTGCCATTTCAATAAGAACAGCGTTAGTGAAAGGTTTCTTGAAGGGTAACATGTAACTCTGTGAGATGAATTAACAGAACACAAAGCAGTTTCTCAGAAAGCTTCTTTCCAGTTTTTAACTGAAGTTATTTCCATTTTCACCATAGCACTCTATGGGCTTCCAAATATCACTTTGCCAATTCCACAAGAACAGCCTTACCGAAAGACATCTTGAAGGGAAGGATGCAACTCTGTGTGATGAATTAAGAGAAAACAAAAAGTTTCTCAGAAAGCTTCTTTCCAGTTTTGAACGGAAGATATTTCCTTTTTCACCATAGCCCTCTATGGGCTTCCAAATATCACTTTGCCAATTCCACAAGAACAGCCTTAGCGGAAGGCTTCTTGAAGGGAAAGATGTAACTCTGTGAGATGAATTAACAGAACACAAAGCAGTTTCTCAGAAAGCTTCTTTACAGTTTTTAACGGAAGATATTTCCTTTTACACCATCGCCCTCTATGGGCTTCCAAATATCACTTTGCCAATTCAACAAGAACAGACTTAGCCAAAGCCTTCTTGAAGGGAAAGATGTAACTCTGTGAGATGAATTAACAGAACACAAAGCAGTTTCTCAGAAAGCTTGTTTCCAGTTTTTAAAGGAAGACATTTCCTTTTTCACGAAAACCCTCTATGGGCTTCCAAACATCACTTTCCAAATTACACAAGAACAGTCTTAGAGAAAGGCTTCTTGAAGGTAAAGCTGTTACACTGTGAGAAGAATTAACAGAACACAAAGCAGTTTCTCAGAAAGCTTCTTTCCAGTTTTTAACGGAAGATATTCCTTTTTCACCATAGCCCTCTATGGGCTTCCAAGTATCACTTAGCCAATTCCACAAGAACAGCCTTAGCGAAAGGCCTCTTGAGGTGAAAACTGTAACTCTCTGAGATGAATTAACAGAACACAAAGCAATTTCTCAGAAAGCTTCTTTCCAGTTTTTAACGGAAGATATTTCCTTTTACAACATCGCCCTCTATGGGCTTCCAAATATAACTTTGCCAATTCAACAAGAACAGCCTTAGGGAAAGGCTTCCTGAAGGGAAAGATGCAACTCTGTGAGATGAATTAACAGAACACAAAGCAGTTTCTCAGAAAGCTTCTTTCCAGTTTTTAACGGAAGATATTTCCTTTTTCACGATAGCCCTCTATGGGCTTCCAAATATCACTTTCCAAATTACACAAGAACAGTCTTAACGAAAGGCTTCTTGAGGGTAAAGCTGTTACACTCTGAGATGAGTTAACAGAACACAAAGCAGTTTCTCAGAAAGCTTCTTTCCAGTTTTTAACGGAAGGTACTTCCTTTTTCACCTTAGCCCTCTATGGGCTTCCAAATATCACTTTGCCAATTCCACAAGAACAGTCTTAGCGAAAGGCTTCCTGAGGAAAATGCTCTAACTCTGTGAGATGAATTAACAGGACACAAAGCAGTTTCTCAGAAAGGTATTTTCCAGTTTTTAATGGAAGATATTTCCTTTTTCACCATAGCCCTCTAAGGGCTTCCAAATATCACTTTGCCAATTCCACAAGAACAGCCTTAGCGAAAGGCTTTTTGAAGGGAAAAATGTAATTCGGTTAGATGAATTAACAGAACACAAAGCAGTTTCTCAGAAAGCTTCTTTCCAGTTTTTAACGGAAGATATTTCCTTTTTCCCCATAGCCCTCTAAGGGCTTAAAAATATCACTTTGCCAATTCCACAAAAACACCCTTAGCGAATGGCATCTTGAAGGGTAAGATGTAACTCTGTGAGATGAATTAACAGAACACAAAGCAGTTTCTCAGAAAGCTTCTTTCCAGTTTTTAACGGAAGATATTTCCTTTTACACCATGGCCCTCTATGGGCTTCCAAATATCACTTTGCCATTTCAATAAGAACAGCGTTAGTGAAAGGTTTCTTGAAGGGTAACATGTAACTCTGTGAGATGAATTAACAGAACACAAAGCAGTTTCTCAGAAAGCTTCTTTCCAGTTTTTAACTGAAGTTATTTCCTTTTTCACCATAGCACTCTATGGGCTTCCAAATATCACTTTGCCAATTCCACAAGAACAGCCTTACCGAAAGACATCTTGAAGGGAAGGATGCAACTCTGTGTGATGAATTAAGAGAAAACAAAATGTTTCTCAGAAAGCTTCTTTCCAGTTTTGAACGGAAGATATTTCCTTTTTCACCATAGCCCTCTATGGGCTTCCAAATATCACTTTGCCAATTCCACAAGAACAGCCTTAGCGGAAGGCTTCTTGAAGGGAAAGATGTAACTCTGTGAGATGAATTAACAGAACAGAAAGCAGTTTCTCAGAAAGCTTCTTTCCAGTTTTTAACGGAAGATATTTCCTTTTACGCCATCGCCCTCTATGGGCTTCCAAATATCACTTTGCCAATTCAACAAGAACAGACTTAGCCAAAGCCTTCCAGAAGGGAAAGATGTAACTCTGTGAGATGAATTAACAGAACACAAAGCAGTTTCTCAGATAGCTTGTTTCCAGTTTTTAAAGGAAGACATTTCCTTTTTCACGAAAACCCTCTATGGGCTTCCAAACATCACTTTCCAAATTACACAAGAACAGTCTTAGAGAAAGGCTTCTTGAAGGTAAAGCTGTTACACTGTGAGAAGAATTAACAGAACACAAAGCAGTTTGTCAGAAAGCTTCTTTCCAGTTTTTAACGGAAGATATTCCTTTTTCACCATAGCCCTCTATGGGCTTCCAAGTATCACTTAGCCAATTCCACAAGAACAGCCTTAGCGAAAGGCCTCTTGAGGTGAAAACTGTAACTCTCTGAGATGAATTAACAGAACACAAAGCAATTTCTCAGAAAGCTTCTTTCCAGTTTTTAACGGAAGATATTTCCTTTTACAACATCGCCCTCTATTTGCTTCCAAATATAACTTTGCCAATTCAACAAGAACAGCCTTAGGGAAAGGCTTCCTGAAGGGAAAGATGCAACTCTGTGAGATGAATTAACAGAACACAAAGCAGTTTCTCAGAAAGCTTCTTTCCAGTTTTTAACGGAAGATATTTCCTTTTTCACCATAGCCCTCTAAGGGCTTCCAAATATCACTTTGCCAATTCCACAAGAACAGCCTTAGCGAAAGGCTTCTTGAAGGGAAAAATGTAATTCGGTTAGATGAATTAACAGAACACAAAGCAGTTTCTCAGAAAGCTTCTTTCCAGTTTTTAACGGAAGATATTTCCTTTTTCACCACAGCCCTCTATGGGCTTCCAAATATCACTTTGCCAATTCCACAAAAACACCCTTAGCGAATGGCATCTTGAAGGGTAAGATGTAACTCTGTGAGATGAATTAACAGACCACAAAGCAGTTTCTCAGAAAGCTTCTTTCCAGTTTTTAAGGGAAGATATTTTCTTTTTCACCACAGCCCTCTAAGGACTTCCAAATATCAGTTTGCCTATTCCACAAGAACAGCCTAAGTGAAAGGCTTCTTGAAGGGAAAGATGTAACTCTGTGAGATGAATTAACAGAACACAAAGCAGTTTCTCAGAAAGCTTCTTTCCAGTTTTTAACGGAAGATATTGCTTTTTCACCATAGACCTCTATGGGCTTCCAAATATCACTTTGCCAATTCCACAAGAACAGCCTTCGCGAAAGGCTTCTTGAAGGGAAAGATGTAACTCTGTGAGATGAATTAACAGAACACGAAGTAGTTTCTCAGAAAGCTACTTCCGGTTTTTAACGGAAGATATTTCCTTTTTCACGGTAGCCCTCTATGGGCTTTCAAATATCACTTTCCAAATTACACAAAAACAGTTTTAGCGAAAAGCTTCTTGAGGGTAAAGCTGTTACACTGTGAGATGAATTTACAGAACACAAAGCAGTTTCTCAGAAATCTTCTTTCCAGTTTTTAACGGAAGATATTTCCTTTTTCACCATAGCAATCTACGGGCTTCCAAATATCACTTTGCCAATTCCAGAAAAACAGAATTAGCGATAGGCTTCTTGAAGGGAAAGATGTAACTCTGTGAGATGAGTTAACAGTACACAAAGCAGTTTCTCAGAAAGCTTCTTTCCAGTTTTGAACGGAAGATACTTCCTTTTTCACCATAGCCCTCTATGGGCTTCCAAATATCACTTTGCCAATACCACAAGAACGGTCTTAGCGAAAGGCTCCTTGAGGTGAAAGCTGTAACTCTGTGAGATGAATTAAGAGAACACAAAGCAGTTTCTCAGAAAGCTTCTTTCCAGTTTTGAACGGAAGATATTTCCTTTTTCACCATAGCCCTCTATGAGCTTCCAAATATCACTTTGCCAATTCAATCAGATCAGCCTTAACGAAAGGCTTCTTGAAGGGAAAGATGTAACTCTGTGAGATGAATTAACAGAACACAAAGCAGTTTCAGTGAAAGCTTCTTTCTAGTTTTTAAGGGAATATATTTCCTTTTTCACCATAGCCCTCTATGGGCTTCCAAGTATCACTTTGCCAATTTCTCAAGAACAGCCTTAGTGAAAGGCTTCTTGAAGGAAAAGATGTAACACTGTGAGATGAATTAACAGAACACAAAGCAGTTTCTCAGAAAGCTTCTTTCCAGTTTTGAACTGAATATATTTCCTTTTTCACCTTAGCCCCCTTTTGACTTCCAAATATTACTTTGCCAATTCCACAAGAACAGCCTTAGCGAAAGGCTTCTTGATGTGAAAGCTGTAACTCTGTGAGATGAATTAGCAGAACACGAAGTAGTTTCTCAGAAAGCTTCTTTCCGGTTTTTAACCGAAGATATTTCCTTTTTCACGGTAGCCCTGTATGGGCTTTCAAATATCACTTTCCAAATTACACAAGAACAGTTTTAGTGAAAGGCTTCTTGAGGGTAAAGCTGTTACACTGTGAGATGAATTTACAGAACAAAAAGCAGTTTCTCAGAAACCTTCTTTCCAGTTTTGAACGGAAGATATTTCCTTTTTCACCATAGCTATCTACGGGCTTCCAAATATCACTTTGCCAATTGCAGAAAAACAGAATTAGCGAAAGGCTTCTTGAAGGGAAAGATGTAACTCTGTGAGATGAGTTAACAGAACACAAAGCAGTTTCTCAGAAAGATTCTTTCCAGTTTTGAACGGAAGATACTTCCTTTTTCACCATAGCCCTCTATGGGCTTCCAAATATCACTTTGCCAATACCACAAGAACAGTCTTAGTGAAAGGCTCCTTGAAGTGAAAGCTGTAACTCTGTGAGATGAATTAACAGAACACAAAGCAGTTTCTCAGAAAGCTTCTTTCCAGTTTTTAACGGAAGATATTTCCTTTTTCACCATAGCCCTCTATGAGCTTCCAAATATCACTTTGCCAATTCAATAAGAACAGCCTTAGCGAAAGGCTTCTTGAAGGGAAAGATGTAACTCTGTGAGATGAATTAACAGAACACAAAGCAGTTTCTCAGAAAGCTTTCCAGTTTTTAACGGAAGATATTCCCTTTTCCACCATAGCCCTCTATGGGCTTCCAAATATCACTTTGCCAATTCCACAAGAACAGAATTAGCGAAAGGCTTCTTGAAGGGAAAGATGTAACTGTGAGATGAATTAACAGAACACAAAGCAGTTTCTCAGAAAGCTTCTTTCCAGTTTTTAAGGGAAGATATTTCCTTTTTCACCATAGCCCCCTATGGGCTTCCAAATATCACTTTGCCAATTCCACAAGAACAGCCTTAGCGAATGGCTTCTTGAGGTAAATGCTGTAACTCTGTGAGATGAAATAACAGAACACAAAGTAGTTCCTCAGAAAGCTTCCTTCCAGTTTTTAACGGAAGATATTTCCTTTTTCACGATAGCCCTCTATGGGATTCCAAATATCACTTTCCAAATTACACAAGAACAGTTTTAGCGAAAGGCTTCTTGAGGGTAAAGCTGTTACACTGTGAGATGAATTAACAGATCACAAAGCACTTTCTCAGAAAGCTTCTTTCCAGTTTTTAACGGAAAATATTTCCTTTTTCACCATAGCAATCTACGGGCTTCCAAATATCACTTTCCCAATTCCAGAAAAACAGAATTAGCGAAAGGCTTCTTGAAGGGAAAGATGTAACTCTGTGAGATGGGTTAACAGTACACAAAGCAGTTTCTCAGAAAGCTTCTTTCCAGTTTTGAACGGAAGATACTTCCTTTTTCACCATAGCCCTCTATGGGCTTCCAAATATCACTTTCCAAATTACACAAGAACAGTCTTAGCGAAAGGCTTCTTGAGGGTAAAGCTGTTACACTGTGAGATGAATTAACAGAACACAAAGCAGTTTCTCAGAAAGCTTCTTTCCAGTTTTTAAGGGAAGATATTTCATTTTTCACGATATCCCTCTATGGGATTCCAAATATCACTTTGCCAATTCCACAAGAACAGTCTTAGCGAAAGGCTTCTTGAGGAAAATGCTCTAACTCTGTGAGATGAATTAACAGGACACAAAGCAGTTTCTCAGAAAGGTATTTTCCAGTTTTTAATGGAAGTTATTTCCTTTTTCACCATAGCCCTCTAAGGGCTTCCAAATATCACTTTGCCAATTCCACAAAAACACCCTTAGCGAATGGCATCTTGAAGGGTAAGATGTAACACTGTGAGATGAATTAACAGAACACAAAGCAGTTTCTCAGAAAGCTTCTTTCCAGTTTTTAACGGAAGATATTTCCTTTTACACCATGGCCCTCTATGGGCTTCCAAATATCACTTTGCCATTTCAATAAGAACAGCGTTAGTGAAAGGTTTCTTGAAGGGTAACATGTAACTCTGTGAGATGAATTAACAGAACACAAAGCAGTTTCTCAGAAAGCTTCTTTCCAGTTTTTAACTGAAGTTATTTCCTTTTTCACCATAGCATTCTATGGGCTTCCAAATATCACTTTGCCAATTCCACAAGAACAGCCTTACCGAAAGACATCTTGAAGGGAAGGATGCAACTCTGTGTGATGAATTAAGAGAAAACAAAAAGTTTCTCAGAAAGCTTCTTTCCAGTTTTGAACGGAAGATATTTCCTTTTTCACCATAGCCCTCTATGGGCTTCCAATTATCACTTTGCCAATTCCACAAGAACAGCCTTAGCGGAAGGCTTCTTGAAGGGAAAGATGCAACTCTGTGAGATGAATTAACAGAACACAAAGCAGTTTCTCAGAAAGCTTCTTTAGAGTTTTTAACGGAAGATATTTCCTTTTACACCATCGCCCTCTATGGGCTTCCAAATATCACTTTGCCAATTCAACAAGAACAGACTTAGCCAAAGCCTTCCAGAAGGGAAAGATGTAACTCTGTGAGATGAATTAACAGAACACAAAGCAGTTTCTCAGAAAGCTTGTTTCCAGTTTTTAAAGGAAGACATTTCCTTTTTCACGAAAACCCTCTATGGGCTTCCAAACATCACTTTCCAAATTACACAAGAACAGTCTTAGAGAAAGGCTTCTTGAAGGTAAAGCTGTTACACTGTGAGAAGAATTAACAGAACACAAAGCAGTTTCTCAGAAAGCTTCTTTCCAGTTTTTAAGGGAATATATTTCCTTTTTCACCATAGCCCTCTATGGGCTTCCAATTATCACTTTGCCAATTTCTCAAGAACAGCCTTAGTGAAAGGCTTCTTGAAGGAAAAGATGTAACACTGTGAGATGAATTAACAGAACACAAAGCAGTTTCTCAGAAAGCTTCTTTCCAGTTTTGAACGGAATATATTTCCTTTTTCACCTTAGCCCCCTTTTGACTTCCAAATATTACTTTGCCAATTCCACAAGAACAGCCTTAGCGAAAGGCTTCTTGATGTGAAAGCTGTAACTCTGTGAGATGAATTAGCAGAACACGAAGTAGTTTCTCAGAAAGCTTCTTTCCGGTTTTTAACAGAAGATATTTCCTTTTTCACGGTAGCCCTGTATAGGCTTTCAAATATCACTTTCCAAATTACACAAGAACAGTTTTAGTGAAAGGATTCTTGAGGTAAAGCTGTTACACTGTGAGATGAATTTACAGAACACAAAGCAGTTGCTCAGAAACCTTCTTTCCAGTTTTTAACGGAAGATATTTCCTTTTTCACCATAGCTATCTACGGGCTTCCAAATATCACTTTGCCAATTGCAGAAAAACAGAATTAGCGATAGGCTTCTTGAAGGGAAAGATGTAACTCTGTGAGATGAGTTAACAGAACACAAAGCAGTTTCTCAGAAAGATTCTTTCAAGTTTTGAACGGAAGATACTACCTTTTTCACCATAGCCCTCTATGGGCTTCCAAATATCACTTTGCCAATACCACAAGAACAGTCTTAGTGAAAGGCTCCTTGAAGTCAAAGCTGTAACTCTGTGAGATGAATTAACAGAACACAAAGCAGTTTCTCAGAAAGCTTCTTTCCAGTTTTTAACGGAAGATATTTCCTTTTTCACCATAGCCCTCTATGAGCTTCCAAATATCACTTTGCCAATTCAATAAGAAGAGTCTTAGCGAAAGGCTTCTTGAAGGGAAAGATGTAACTCTGTGAGATGAATTAACAGAACACAAAGCAGTTTCTCAGAAAGCTTCTTTCCAGTTTTTAACGGAAGATATTCCCTTTTCCACCATAGCCCTCTATGGGCTTCCAAATATCACTTTGCCAATTCCACAAGAACAGAATTAGCGAAAGGCTTCTTGAAGGGAAAGATGTAACTGTTAGATGAATTAACAGAACACAAAGCAGTTTCTCAGAAAGCTTCTTTCCAGTTTTTAAGGGAAGATATTTCATTTTTCACGATATCCCTCTATGGGACTCCAAATATCACTTTCCAAATTACACAAGAACAGTTTTAGCGAAAGGCTTCTTGAGGGTTTCTCAGAAAGCTTCTTTCCAGTTTTTAACGGAAGATATTCCTTTTTCACCATAGCCCTCTATGGGCTTCCAAATATCACTTAGCCAATTCCACAAGAACAGCCTTAGCGAAAGGCTTCTTGAGGTGAAAACTGTAACTCTCTGAGATGAATTAACAGAACACAAAGCAGTTTCTCAGAAAGCTTCTTTCCAGTTTTTAACGGAAGATATTTCCTTTTACACCATCGCCCTCTATGGGCTTCCAAATATAACTTTGTCAATTCAACAAGAACAGCCATAGGGAAAGGCTTCCTGAAGGGAAAGATGCAACTCTGTGAGATGAATTAACAGAACACAAAGCAGTTTCTCAGAAAGCTTCTTTCCAGTTTTTAACGGAAGATATTTCCTTTTTCACGATAGCCCTCTATGGGCTTCCAAATATCACTTTCCAAATTACACAAGAACAGTCTTAGCGAAAGGCTTCTTGAAGGTAAAGCTGTTACACTCTGAGATGAGTTAACAGAACACAAAGCAGTTTCTCAGAAAGCTTCTTTACAGTTTTTAACGGAAGGTACTTCCTTTTTCACCTTAGCCCTCTAGGGGATTCCAAATATCACTTTGCCAATTCCACAAGAACAGTCTTAGCGAAAGGCTTCTTGAGGAAAATGCTCTAACTCTGTGAGATGAATTAACAGGACACAAAGCAGTTTCTCAGAAAGGTATTTTCCAGTTTTTAATGGAAGATATTTCCTTTTTTACCATAGCCCTCTAAGGGCTTCCAAATATCACTTTGCCAATTCCACAAAAACACCCTTAGCGAATGGCATCTTGAAGGGTAAGATGTAACACTGTGAGATGAATTAACAGAACACAAAGCAGTTTCTCAGAAAGCTTCTTTCCAGTTTTTAACGGAAGATATTTCCTTTTACACCATGGCCCTCTATGGGCTTCCAAATATCACTTTGCCATTTCAATAAGAACAGCGTTAGTGAAAGGTTTCTTGAAGGGTAACATGTTTCTCAGAAAGTTTCTCAGAAAGCTTCTTTCCAGTTTTTAACTGAAGTTATTTCCTTTTTCACCATAGCACTCTATGGGCTTCCAACTATCACTTTGCCAATTCCACAAGAACAGCCTTACCGAAAGACATCTTGAAGGGAAGGATGCAACTCTGTGTGATGAATTAAGAGAAAACAAAAAGTTTTCTTGAAGGGAAAGATGCAACTCTGTGAGATGAATTAACAGAACACAAAGCAGTTTCTCAGAAAGCTTCTTTACAGTTGTTAACGGAAGATATTTCCTTTTACACCATCGCCCTCTATGGGCTTCCAAATATCACTTTGCCAATTCAACAAGAACAGACTTAGCCAAAGCCTTCTTGAAGGGAAAGATGTAACTCTGTGAGATGAATTAACAGAACACAAAGCAGTTTCTCAGAAAGCTTGTTTCCAGTTTTTAAAGGAAGACATTTCCTTTTTCAAGAAAACCCTCTATGGGCTTCCAAACATCACTTTCCAAATTACACAAGAACAGTCTTAGAGAAAGGCTTCTTGAAGGTAAAGCTGTTACACTGTGAGAAGAATTAACAGAACACAAAGCAGTTTCTCAGAAAGCTTCTTTCCAGTTTTTAACGGAAGATATTCCTTTTTCACCATAGCCCACTATGGGCTTCCAAATATCACTTAGCCAATTCCACAAGAACAGCCTTAGCGAAAGGTCTCTTGAGGTGAAAACTGTAACTCTCTGAGATGAATTAACAGAACACAAAGCAATTTCTCAGAAAGCTTCTTTCCAGTTTTTAACGGAAGATATTTCCTTTTACAATATCGCCCTCTATGGGCTTCCAAATATAACTTTGCCAATTCAACAAGAACAGCCTTAGGGAAAGGCTTCCTGAAGGGAAAGATGCAACTCTGTGAGATGAATTAACAGAACACAAAGCAGTTTCTCAGAAAGCTTCTTTCCAGTTTTTAACGGAAGATATTTCCTTTTTCACGATAGCCCTCTATGGGCTTCCAAATATCACTTTCCAAATTACACAAGAACAGTCTTAGCGAAAGGCTTCTTGAGGGTAAAGCTGTTACACTCTGAGATGAGTTAACAGAACACAAAGCAGTTTCTCAGAAAGCTTCTTTCCAGTTTTTAACGGAAGGTACTTCCTTTTTCACCTGAGCCCTCTAGGGGCTTCCAAATATCACTTTGCCAATTCCACAAGAACAGTCTTAGCGAAAGGCTTCTTGAGGAGAAAGCTGTAACTCTGTGAGATGAATTATCAGGACACAAAGCAGTTTCTCAGAAAGCTTCTTTCCAGTTTTTAACGGAAGATATTTCCTTTTTCACCATAGCCCTCTAAGGGCTTCCAAATATCACTTTGCCAATTCCACAAGAAAAGACTTAGCGAAAGGCTTCTTGAAGGGAAAAATGTAATTCGGTTAGATGAATTAACAGAACACAAAGCAGTTTCTCAGAAAGCTTCTTTCCAGTTTTTAACGGAAGATATTTCCTTTTTCACCATAGCCCTCTAAGGGCTTAAAAATATCACTTTGCCAATTCCACAAAAACACCCTTAGCGAAAGGCTTCTTGAAGGGTAAGATGTAACTCTGTGAGATGAATTAACAGAACACAAAGCAGTTTCTCAGAAAGCTTCTTTCCAGTTTTTAACGGAAGATATTTCCTTTTACACCATGGCCCTCTATGGGCTTCCAAATATCACTTTGCCATTTCAATAAGAACAGCGTTAGTGAAAGGTTTCTTGAAGGGTAACATGTAACTCTGTGAGATGAATTAACAGAACACAAAGCAGTTTCTCAGAAAGCTTCTTTCCAGTTTTTAACTGAAGTTATTTCCTTTTTCACCATAGCACTCTATGGGCTTCCAAATATCACTTTGCCAATTCCACAAGAACAGCCTTACCGAAAGACTTCTTGAAGGGAAGGATGCAACTCTGTGTGATGAATTAAGAGAACACAAAAAGTTTCTCAGAAAGCTTCTTTCCAGTTTTGAACGGAAGATATTTCCTTTGTCACCATAGCCCTCTATGGGCTTCCAAATATCACTTTGCCAATTCCACAAGAACAGCCTTAGCGGAAGGCTTCTTGAAGGGAAAGATGTAACTCTGTGAGATGAATTAACAGAACACAAAGCAGTTTCTCAGAAAGCTTCTTTACAGTTTTTAACGGAAGATATTTCCTTTTACACCATCGCCCTCTATGGACTTCCAAATATCACTTAGCCAATTCCACAAGAACAGCCTTGGCGAAAGGCTTCTTGAGGTGAAAACTGTAACTCTCTGAGATGAATTAACAGAACACAAAGCAGTTTCTCAGAAAGCTTCTTTCCAGTTTTTAACAGAAGATATTTCCTTTTACAACATCGCCCTCTATGGGCTTCCAAATATAACTTTGCCAATTCAACAAGAACAGCCTTAGGGAAAGGCTTTCTGAAGGGAAGGATGCAACTCTGTGAGATGAATTAACAGAACACAAAGCAGTTTCTCAGAAAGCTTCTTTCCAGTTTTCAACGGAAGATATTTCCTTTTTCACGATAGCCCTCTATGGGCTTCCAAATATCACTTTCCAAATTACACAAGAACAGTCTTAGCGAAAGGCTTCTTGAGGGTAAAGCTGTTACACTCTGAGATGAGTTAACAGAACACAAAGCAGTTTCTCAGAAAGCTTCTTTCCAGTTTTTAACGGAAGGTACTTCCTTTTTCACCTTAGCCCTCTATGGGCTTCCAAATATCACTTTGCCAATTCCACAAGAACAGTCTTAGCGAAAGGCTTCCTGAGGAAAATGCTCTAACTCTGTGAGATGAATTAACAGGACACAAAGCAGTTTCTCAGAAAGGTATTTTCCAGTTTTTAATGGAAGATATTTCCTTTTTCACCATAGCCCTCTAAGGGCTTCCAAATATCACTTTGCCAATTCCACAAGAACAGCCTTAGCGAAAGGCTTTTTGAAGGGAAAAATGTAATTCGGTTAGATGAATTAACACAACACAAAGCAGTTTCTCAGAAAGCTTCTTTCCAGTTTTTAACGGAAGATATTCCCTTTTCCACCATAGCCCTCTATGGGCTTCCAAATATCACTTTGCCAATACCACAAGAACAGTCTTAGTGAAAGGCTCCTTGAAGTGAAAGCTGTAACTCTGTGAGATGAATTAACAGAACACAAAGCAGTTTCTCAGAAAGCTTCTTTCCAGTTTTTAACGGAAGATATTTCCTTTTTCACGATAGCCCTCTATGAGCTTCCAAATATCACTTTGCCAATTCAATAAGAACAGCCTTAGCGAAAGGCTTCTTGAAGGGAAAGATGTAACTCTGTGAGATGAATTAACAGAACACAAAGCAGTTTCTCAGAAAGCTTCTTTCCAGTTTTTAACGGAAGATATTCCCTTTTCCACCATAGCCCTCTACGGGCTTCCAAATATCACTTTGCCAATTCCACAAGAACAGAATTAGTGAAAGGCTTCTTGAAGGGAAAGATGTAACTGTGAGATGAATTAACAGAACACAAAGCAGTTTCTCAGAAAGCTTCTTTCCAGTTTTTAACGGAAGATATTTCCTTTTTCACGATAGCCCTCTATGGGCTTCCAAATATCACTTTCCAAATTACACAAGAACAGTCTTAGCGAAAGGCTTCTTGAGGGTAAAGCTGTTACACTCTGAGATGAGTTAACAGAACACAAAGCAGTTTCTCAGAAAGCTTCTTTCCAGTTTTTAACGGAAGGTACTTCCTTTTTCACCTTAGCCCTCTAGGGGCTTCCAAATATCACTTTGCCAATTCCACAAGAACAGTCTTAGCGAAAGGCTTCTTGAGGAGAAAGCTGTAACTCTGTGAGATGAATTATCAGGACACGAAGCAGTTTCTCAGAAAGCTTCTTTCCAGTTTTTAACGGAAGATATTTCCTTTTTCACCACAGCCCTCTAGGGGCTTCCAAATATCACTTTGCCAATTCCACAAAAACACCCTTAGCGAATGGCATCTTGAAGGGTAAGATGTAACTCTGTGAGATGAATTAACAGAACACAAAGCAGTTTCTCAGAAAGCTTCTTTCCAGTTTTTAACGGAAGATATTTTCTTTTTCACCACAGCCCTCTAAGGACTTCCAAATATCAGTTTGCCTATTCCACAAGAACAGCCTAAGTGAAAGGCTTCTTGAAGGGAAAGATGTAACTCTCTGAGATGAATTAACAGAACACAAAGCAGTTTCTCAGAAAGCTTCTTTCCAGTTTTTAACGGAAGATATTGCTTTTTCACCATAGACCTCTATGGGCTTCCAAATATCACTTTGCCAATTCCACAAGAACAGCCTTAGCGAAAGGCTTCTTGAAGGGAAAGATGTAACTCTGTGAGATGAATTAACAGAACACGAAGTAGTTTCTCAGAAAGCTACTTTCCGGTTTTTAACGGAAGATATTTCCTTTTTCACGGTAGCCCTCTATGGGCTTTCAAATATCACTTTCCAAATTACACAAGAACAGTTTTAGCGAAAGGCTTCTTGAGGGTAAAGCTGTTACACTGTGAGATGAATTTACAGAACACAAAGCAGTTTCTCAGAAATCTTCTTTCCAGTTCTAACAGAAGATATTTCCTTTTTCACCATAGCAATCTACGGGCTTCCAAATATCTCTTTGCCAATTCCAGAAAAACAGAATTAGCGAAAGGCTTCTTGAAGGGAAAGATGTAACACTGTGAGATGAGTTAACAGTACACAAAGCAGTTTCTCAGAAAGCTTCTTTCCAGTTTTGAACGGAAGATACTTCCTTTTTCACCATAGCCCTCTATGGGCTTCCAAATATCACTTTGCCAATACCACAAGAACAGTCTTAGCGAAAGGCTCCTTGAGGTGAAAGCTGTTACTCTGTGAGATGAATTAACAGAACACAAAGCAGTTTCTCAGAAAGCTTCTTTCCAGTTTTGAACGGAAGATATTTCGTTTTTCACCATAGCCCTCTATGGGATTCCAAATTTCACTTTGCCAATTCAATAAGAACAGCCTTAACGAAAGGCTTCTTGAAGGGAAAGATGTAACTCTGTGAGATGAATTAACAGAACACAAAGCAGTTTCTGTGAAAGCTTCTTTCCAGTTTTTAAGGGAATATATTTCCTTTTTCACCATAGCCCTCTATGGGCTTCCAAGTATCACTTTGCCAATTTCTCAAGAACAGCCTTAGTGAAAGGCTTCTTGAAGGAAAAGATGTAACACTGTGAGATGAATTAACAGAACACAAAGCAGTTTCTCAGAAAGCTTCTTTCCAGTTTTGAACGGAAGATACTTCCTTTTTCACCATAGCCCTCTATGGGCTTCCAAATATCACTTTGCCAATACCACAAGAACAGTCTTAGTGAAAGGCTCCTTGAAGTCAAAGCTGTAACTCTGTGAGATGAATTAACAGAACACAAAGCAGTTTCTCAGAAAGCTTCTTTCCAGTTTTGAACGGAAGATATTTCCTTTTTCACCATAGCCCTCTATGAGCTTCCAAATATCACTTTGCCAATTCAATAAGAACAGCCTTAGCGAAAGGCTTCTTGAAGGGAAAGATGTAACTCTGTGAGATGAATTAAAAGAACACAAAGCAGTTTCTCAGAAAGCTTCTTTCCAGTTTTTAATGGAAGATATTCCCTTTTCCACCATAGCCCTCTATGGGCTACCAAATATCACTTTGCCAATTCCACAAGAACAGAATTAGCGAAAGGCTTCTTGAAGGGAAAGATGTAACTGTGAGATGAATTAACAGAACACAAAGCAGTTTCTCAGAAAGCTTCTTTCCAGTTTTTAAGGGAAGATATTTCCTTTTTCACGATATCCCTCTATGGGATTCCAAATATCACTTTCCAAATTACACAAGAACAGTTTTAGCGAAAGGCTTCTTGAGGGTAAAGCTGTTACACTGTGAGATGAATTAACAGATCACAAAGCACTTTCTCAGAAAGCTTCTTTCCAGTTTTTAACGGAAAATATTTCCTTTTTCACCATAGCTATCTACGGGCTTCCAAATATCACTTTGCCAATTCCAGAAAAACAGACTTAGCGAAAGCCTTCTTGAAGGGAAAGATGTAACTCTGTGAGATGAATTAACAGAACACAAAGCAGTTTCTCAGAAAGCTTGTTTCCAGTTTTTAAAGGAAGACATTTCCTTTTTCACGAAAACCCTCTATGGGCTTCCAAACATCACTTTCCAAATTACACAAGACAGTCTTAGAGAGAGGCTTCTTGAGGGTAAAGCTGTTACACTGCGAGAAGAATTAACAGAACACAAAGCAGTTTCTCAGAAAGCTTGTTTCTAGTTTTTAAAGGAAGACATTTCCTTTTTCACGAAAACCCTCTATGGGCTTCCAAATATCACTTTCCAAATTACACAAGACAGTCTAAGAGAAAGGCTTCTTGAGGGTAAAGCTGTTACACTGCGAGAAGAATTAACAGAACACAAAGCAGTTTCTCAGAAAGTTTCTTTCTAGTTTTTTACGGAAGATATTCCTTTTTCACCATAGCCCTCTATGGGCTTCCAAATATCACTTAGCCAATTCCACAAGAACAGCCTTAGCGAAAGGCTTCTTGAGGTGAAAACTGTAACTCTCTGAGATGAATTAACAGAACACAAAGCAATTTCTCAGAAAGCTTGTTTCCAGTTTTTAACGGAAGATATTTCCTTTTACAACATCGCCCTCTATGGGCTTCCAAATATAACTTTGCCAATTCAACAATAACAGCCTTAGGGAAAGGCATCCTGAAGGGAAAGATGCAACTCTGTGAGATGAATTAACAGAACACAAAGCAGTTTCTCAGAAAGCTTCTTTCCAGTTTTTAACGGAAGATATTTCCTTTTTCACGATAGCCCTCTATGGGCTTCCAAATATCACTTTCAAAATTACACAAGAACAGTCTTAGCGAAAGGCTTCTTGAGGGTAAAGCTGTTACACTCTGAGATGAGTTAACAGAACACAAAGCAGTTTCTCAGAAAGCTTCTTTCCAGTTTTTAACGGAAGGTACTTCCTTTCTCACCTTAGCCCTCTATGGGCTTCCAAATATCACTTTGCCAATTCCACAAGAACAGTCTTAGCGAAAGGCTTCTTGAGGAAAATGCTCTAACTCTGTGAGATGAATTAACAGGACACAAAGCAGTTTCTCAGAAATGTATTTTCCAGTTTTTAATGGAAGATATTTCCTTTTTCACCATAGCCCTCTAAGGGCTTCCAAATATCACTTTGCCAATTCCACAAGAACAGCCTTAGCGAAAGGATTCTTGAAGGGAAAAATGTAATTCGGTTAGATGAATTAACAGAACACAAAGAAGTTTCTCAGAAAGTTTCTTTCCAGTTTTTAACGGAAGATATTTCCTTTTTCCCCATAGCCCTCTAAGGGCTTAAAAATATCACTTTGCCAATTCCACAAAAACACCCTTAGCGAATGGCATCTTGAAGGGTAAGATGTAACTCTGTGAGATGAATTAACAGAACACAAAGCAGTTTCTCAGAAAGCTTCTTTCCAGTTTTTAACGGAAGATATTTCCTTTTACACCATGGCCCTCTATGGGCTTCCAAATATCACTTTGCCATTTCAATAAGAACAGCGTTAGTGAAAGGTTTCTTGAAGGGTAACATGTAACTCTGTGAGATGAATTAACAGAACACAAAGCAGTTTCTCAGAAAGCTTCTTTCCAGTTTTTAACTGAATTTATTTCCTTTTTCACCATAGCACTCTATGGGCTTCCAAATATCACTTTGCCAATTCCACAAGAACAGCCTTACCGAAAGACATCTTGAAGGGAAGGATGCAACTCTGTGTGATGAATTAAGAGAAAACAAAAAGTTTCTCAGAAAGCTTCTTTCCAGTTTTGAACGGAAGATATTTCCTTTTTCACCATAGCCCTCTATGGGCTTCCAAATATCACTTTGCCAATTCCACAAGAACAGCCTTAGCGGAAGGCTTCTTGAAGGGAAAGATGTAACTCTGTGAGATGAATTAACAGAACACAAAGCAATTTCTCAGAAAGCTTCTTTACAGTTTTTAACGGAAGATATTTCCTTTTACGCCATCGCCCTCTATGGGCTTCCAAATATCACTTTGCCAATTCAACAAGAACAGACTTAGCCAAAGCCTTCTTGAAGGGAAAGATGTAACTCTGTGAGATGAATTAACAGAACACAAAGCAGTTTCTCAGAAAGCTTGTTTCCAGTTTTTAAAGGAAGACATTTCCTTTTTCACGAAAACCCTCTATGGGCTTCCAAACATCACTTTCCAAATTACACAAGAACAGTCTTAGAGAAAGGCTTCTTGAAGGTAAAGCTGTTACACTGTGAGAAGAATTAACAGAACACAAAGCAGTTTCTCAGAAAGCTTCTTTCCAGTTTTTAACGGAAGATATTCCTTTTTCACCATAGCCCTCTATGGGCTTCCAAGTATTACTTAGCCAATTCCACAAGAACAGCCTTAGCGAAAGGCCTCTTGAGGTGAAAACTGTAACTCTCTGAGATGAATTAACAGAACACAAAGCAATTTCTCAGAAAGCTTCTTTCCAGTTTTTAACGGAAGATATTTCCTTTTACAACATCGCCCTCTATGGGCTTCCAAATATAACTTTGCCAATTCAACAAGAACAGCCTTAGGGAAAGGCTTCCTGAAGGGAAAGATGCAACTCTGTGAGATGAATTAACAGAACACAAAGCAGTTTCTCAGAAAGCTTCTTTGCAGTTTTTAACGGAAGATATTTCCTTTTTCACGATAGCCCTCTATGGGCTTCCAAATATCACTTTCCAAATTACACAAGAACAGTCTTAGCGAAAGGCTTCTTGAGGGTAAAGCTGTTACACTCTGAGATGAGTTAACAGAACACAAAGCAGTTTCTCAGAAAGCTTCTTTCCAGTTTTTAACGGAAGGTACTTCCTTTTTCACCTGAGCCCTCTAGGGGCTTCCAAATATCACTTTGCCAATTCCACAAGAACAGTCTTAGCGAAAGGCTTCTTGAGGAGAAAGCTGTAACTCTGTGAGATGAATTATCAGGACACAAAGCAGTTTCTCAGAAAGCTTCTTTCCAGTTTTTAACGGAAGGTATTTCCTTTTTCACCACAGCCCTCTATGGGCTTCCAAATATCACTTTGCCAATTCCACAAACACACCCTTAGCGAATGGCATCTTGAAGGGTAAGATGTAACTCTGTGAGATGAATTAACAGAACACAAAGCAGTTTCTCAGAAAGCTTCTTTCCAGTTTTTAAGGGAAGATATTTTCTTTTTCACCACAGCCCTCTAAGGACTTCCAAATATCAGTTTGCCTATTCCACAAGAACAACCTAAGTGAAAGGCTTCTTGAAGGGAAAGATGTAACTCTGTGAGATGAATTAACAGAACACAAAGCAGTTTCTCAGAAAGCTTCTTTCCAGTTTTTAACGGAAGATATTGCTTTTTCACCATAGACCTCTATGGGCTTCCAAATATCACTTTGCCAATTCCACAAGAACAGCCTTGGCGAAAGGCTTCTTGAAGGGAAAGATGTAACTCTGTGAGATGAATTAACAGAACACGAAGTAGTTTCTCAGAAAGCTACTTTCCGGTTTTTAACGGAAGATATTTCCTTTTTCACGGTAGCCCTCTATGGGCTTTCAAATATCACTTTCCAAATTACACAAGAACAGTTTTAGCGAAAAGCTTCTTGAGGGTAAAGCTGTTACACTGTGAGATGAATTTACAGAACACAAAGCAGTTTCTCAGAAATCTTCTTTCCAGTTTTTAACGGAAGATATTTCCTTTTTCACCATAGCAATCTACGGGCTTCCAAATATCACTTTGCCAATTCCAGAAAAACAGAATTAGCGATAGGCTTCTTGAAGGGAAAGATGTAACTCTGTGAGATGAGTTAACAGTACACAAAGCAGTTTCTCAGAAAGCTTCTTTCCAGTTTTGAACGGAAGATACTTCCTTTTTCACCATAGCCCTCTATGGGCTTCCAAATATCACTTTGCCAATACCACAAGAACAGTCTTAGCGAAAGGCTCCTTGAGGTGAAAGCTGTAACTCTGTGAGATGAATTAAGAGAACACAAAGCAGTTTCTCAGAAAGCTTCTTTCCAGTTTTGAACGGAAGATATTTCCTTTTTCACCATAGCCCTCTATGAGCTTCCAAATATCACTTTGCCAATTCAATAAGATCAGCCTTAACGAAAGGCTTCTTGAAGGGAAAGATGTAACTCTGTGAGATGAATTAACAGAACACAAAGCAGTTTCAGTGAAAGCTTCTTTCTAGTTTTTAAGGGAATATATTTCCTTTTTCACCATAGCCCTCTATGGGCTTCCAAGTATCACTTTGCCAATTTCTCAAGAACAGCCTTAGTGAAAGGCTTCTTGAAGGAAAAGATGTAACACTGTGAGATGAATTAACAGAACACAAAGCAGTTTCTCAGAAAGCTTCTTTCCAGTTTTGAACTGAATATATTTCCTTTTTCACCTTAGCCCCCTTTTGACTTCCAAATATTACTTTGCCAATTCCACAAGAACAGCCTTAGCGAAAGGCTTCTTGATGTGAAAGCTGTAACTCTGTGAGATGAATTAGCAGAACACGAAGTAGTTTCTCAGAAAGCTTCTTTCCGGTTTTTAACAGAAGATATTTCCTTTTTCACGGTAGCCCTGTATGGGCTTTCAAATATCACTTTCCAAATTACACAAGAACAGTTTTAGTGAAAGGCTTCTTGAGGGTAAAGCTGTTACACTGTGAGATGAATTTACAGAACAAAAAGCAGTTTCTCAGAAACCTTCTTTCCAGTTTTGAACGGAAGATATTTCCTTTTTCACCATAGCTATCTACGGGCTTCCAAATATCACTTTGCCAATTGCAGAAAAACAGAATTAGCGAAAGGCTTCTTGAAGGGAAAGATGTAACTCTGCGAGATGAGTTAACAGAACACAAAGCAGTTTCTCAGAAAGATTCTTTCCAGTTTTGAACGGAAGATACTTCCTTTTTCACCATAGCCCTCTATGGGCTTCCAAATATCACTTTGCCAATACCACAAGAACAGTCTTAGTGAAAGGCTCCTTGAAGTGAAAGCTGTAACTCTGTGAGATGAATTAACAGAACACAAAGCAGTTTCTCAGAAAGCTTCTTTCCAGTTTTTAACGGAAGATATTTCCTTTTTCACCATAGCCCTCTATGAGCTTCCAAATATCACTTTGCCAATTCAATAAGAACAGCCTTAGCGAAAGGCTTCTTGAAGGGAAAGATGTAACTCTGTGAGATGAATTAACAGAACACAAAGCAGTTTCTCAGAAAGCTTCTTTCCAGTTTTTAACGGAAGATATTCCCTTTTCCACCATAGCCCTCTATGGGCTTCGAAATATCACTTTGCCAATTCCACAAGAACAGAATTAGCGAAAGGCTTCTTGAGGGTAAAGCTGTTACACTGTGAGATGAATTAACAGATCACAAAGCACTTTCTCAGAAAGCTTCTTTCCAGTTTTTAACGGAAAATATTTCCTTTTTCACCATAGCAATCTACGGGCTTCCAAATATCACTTTGCCAATTCCAGAAAAACAGAATTAGCGATAGGCTTCTTGAAGGGAAAGATGTAACTCTGTGAGATGAGTTAACAGTACACAAAGCAGTTTCTCAGAAAGCTTCTTTCCAGTTTTGAACGGAAGATACTTCCTTTTTCACCATAGCCCTCTATGGGCTTCCAAATATCACTTTCCAAATTACACAAGAACAGTCTTAGCGAAAGGCTTCTTGAGGGTAAAGCTGTTACACTGTGAGATGAGTTAAAAGAACACAAAGCAGTTTCTCAGAAAGCTTCTTTCCAGTTTTTAACGGAAGGTACTTCCTTTTTCACCTTAGCCCTCTATGGGCTTCCAAATATCACTTTGCCAATTCCACAAGAACAGTCTTAGCGAAAGGCTTCTTGAGGAAAATGCTCTAACTCTGTGAGATGAATTAACAGGACGCAAAGCAGTTTCTCACAAAGGTATTTTCCAGTTTTTAATGGAAGATATTTCCTTTTTCACCATAGCCCTCTAAGGGCTTCCAAATATCACTTTGCCAATTCCACAAGAAAAGCCTTAGCGAAAGGCTTCTTGAAGGGAAAAATGTAATTCGGTTAGATGAATTAACAGAACACAAAGCAGTTTCTCAGAAAGCTTCTTTCCAGTTTTTAACGGAAGATATTTCCTTTTTCACCATAGCCCTCTAAGGGCTTAAAAATATCACTTTGCCAATTCCACAAAAACACCCTTAGCGAAAGGCTTCTTGAAGGGTAAGATGTAACTCTGTGAGATGAATTAACAGAACACAAAGCAGTTTCTCAGAAAGCTTCTTTCCAGTTTTGAACGGAAGATATTTCCTTTTTCACCATAGCCCTCTATGAGCTTCCAAATATCACTTTGCCAATTCAATAAGATCAGCCTTAACGAAAGGCTTCTTGAAGGGAAAGATGTAACTCTGTGAGATGAATTAACAGAACACAAAGCAGTTTCAGTGAAAGCTTCTTTCTAGTTTTTAAGGGAATATATTTCCTTTTTCACCATAGCCCTCTATGGGATTCCAAGTATCACTTTGCCAATTTCTCAAGAACAGCCTTAGTGAAAGGCTTCTTGAAGGAAAAGATGTAACACTGTGAGATGAATTAACAGAACACAAAGCAGTTTCTCAGAAAGCTTCTTTCCAGTTTTGAACGGAATATATTTCCTTTTTCACCTTAGCCCCCTTTTGACTTCCAAATATTACTTTGCCAATTCCACAAGAACAGCCTTAGCGAAAGGCTTCTTGATGTGAAAGCTGTAACTCTGTGAGATGAATTAGCAGAACACGAAGTAGTTTCTCAGAAAGCTTCTTTCCGGTTTTTAACAGAAGATATTTCCTTTTTCACGGTAGCCCTGTATGGGCTTTCAAATATCACTTTCCAAATTACACAAGAACAGTTTTAGTGAAAGGCTTCTTGAGGGTAAAGCTGTTACACTGTGAGATGAATTTACAGAACAAAAAGCAGTTTCTCAGAAACCTTCTTTCCAGTTTTGAACGGAAGATATTTCCTTTTTCACCATAGCTATCTACGGGCTTCCAAATATCACTTTGCCAATTGCAGAAAAACAGAATTAGCGAAAGGCTTCTTGAAGGGAAAGATGTAACTCTGCGAGATGAGTTAACAGAACACAAAGCAGTTTCTCAGAAAGATTCTTTCCAGTTTTGAACGGAAGATACTTCCTTTTTCACCATAGCCCTCTATGGGCTTCCAAATATCACTTTGCCAATACCACAAGAACAGTCTTAGTGAAAGGCTCCTTGAAGTGAAAGCTGTAACTCTGTGAGATGAATTAACAGAACACAAAGCAGTTTCTCAGAAAGCTTCTTTCCAGTTTTTAACGGAAGATATTTCCTTTTTCACCATAGCCCTCTATGAGCTTCCAAATATCACTTTGCCAATTCAATAAGAACAGCCTTAGCGAAAGGCTTCTTGAAGGGAAAGATGTAACTCTGTGAGATGAATTAACAGAACACAAAGCAGTTTCTCAGAAAGCTTCTTTCCAGTTTTTAACGGAAGATATTCCCTTTTCCACCATAGCCCTCTATGGGCTTCGAAATATCACTTTGCCAATTCCACAAGAACAGAATTAGCGAAAGGCTTCTTGAGGGTAAAGCTGTTACACTGTGAGATGAATTAACAGATCACAAAGCACTTTCTCAGAAAGCTTCTTTCCAGTTTTTAACGGAAAATATTTCCTTTTTCACCATAGCAATCTACGGGCTTCCAAATATCACTTTGCCAATTCCAGAAAAACAGAATTAGCGATAGGCTTCTTGAAGGGAAAGATGTAACTCTGTGAGATGAGTTAACAGTACACAAAGCAGTTTCTCAGAAAGCTTCTTTCCAGTTTTGAACGGAAGATACTTCCTTTTTCACCATAGCCCTCTATGGGCTTCCAAATATCACTTTCCAAATTACACAAGAACAGTCTTAGCGAAAGGCTTCTTGAGGGTAAAGCTGTTACACTGTGAGATGAGTTAAAAGAACACAAAGCAGTTTCTCAGAAAGCTTCTTTCCAGTTTTTAACGGAAGGTACTTCCTTTTTCACCTTAGCCCTCTATGGGCTTCCAAATATCACTTTGCCAATTCCACAAGAACAGTCTTAGCGAAAGGCTTCCTGAGGAAAATGCTCTAACTCTGTGAGATGAATTAACAGGACGCAAAGCAGTTTCTCACAAAGGTATTTTCCAGTTTTTAATGGAAGATATTTCCTTTTTCACCATAGCCCTCTAAGGGCTTCCAAATATCACTTTGCCAATTCCACAAGAAAAGCCTTAGCGAAAGGCTTCTTGAAGGGAAAAATGTAATTCGGTTAGATGAATTAACAGAACACAAAGCAGTTTCTCAGAAAGCTTCTTTCCAGTTTTTAACGGAAGATATTTCCTTTTTCACCATAGCCCTCTAAGGGCTTAAAAATATCACTTTGCCAATTCCACAAAAACACCCTTAGCGAAAGGCTTCTTGAAGGGTAAGATGTAACTCTGTGAGATGAATTAACAGAACACAAAGCAGTTTCTCAGAAAGCTTCTTTCCAGTTTTGAACGGAAGATATTTCCTTTTTCACCATAGCCCTCTATGAGCTTCCAAATATCACTTTGCCAATTCAATAAGATCAGCCTTAACGAAAGGCTTCTTGAAGGGAAAGATGTAACTCTGTGAGATGAATTAACAGAACACAAAGCAGTTTCAGTGAAAGCTTCTTTCTAGTTTTTAAGGGAATATATTTCCTTTTTCACCATAGCCCTCTATGGGATTCCAAGTATCACTTTGCCAATTTCTCAAGAACAGCCTTAGTGAAAGGCTTCTTGAAGGAAAAGATGTAACACTGTGAGATGAATTAACAGAACACAAAGCAGTTTCTCAGAAAGCTTCTTTCCAGTTTTGAACGGAATATATTTCCTTTTTCACCTTAGCCCCCTTTTGACTTCCAAATATTACTTTGCCAATTCCACAAGAACAGCCTTAGCGAAAGGCTTCTTGATGTGAAAGCTGTAACTCTGTGAGATGAATTAGCAGAACACGAAGTAGTTTCTCAGAAAGCTTCTTTCCGGTTTTTAACAGAAGATATTTCCTTTTTCACGGTAGCCCTGTATGGGCTTTCAAATATCACTTTCCAAATTACACAAGAACAGTTTTAGTGAAAGGCTTCTTGAGGGTAAAGCTGTTACACTGTGAGATGAATTTACAGAACAAAAAGCAGTTTCTCAGAAACCTTCTTTCCAGTTTTGAACGGAAGATATTTCCTTTTTCACCATAGCTATCTACGGGCTTCCAAATATCACTTTGCCAATTGCAGAAAAACAGAATTAGCGAAAGGCTTCTTGAAGGGAAAGATGTAACTCTGCGAGATGAGTTAACAGAACACAAAGCAGTTTCTCAGAAAGATTCTTTCCAGTTTTGAACGGAAGATACTTCCTTTTTCACCATAGCCCTCTATGGGCTTCCAAATATCACTTTGCCAATACCACAAGAACAGTCTTAGTGAAAGGCTCCTTGAAGTGAAAGCTGTAACTCTGTGAGATGAATTAACAGAACACAAAGCAGTTTCTCAGAAAGCTTCTTTCCAGTTTTTAACGGAAGATATTTCCTTTTTCACCATAGCCCTCTATGAGCTTCCAAATATCACTTTGCCAATTCAATAAGAACAGCCTTAGCGAAAGGCTTCTTGAAGGGAAAGATGTAACTCTGTGAGATGAATTAACAGAACACAAAGCAGTTTCTCAGAAAGCTTCTTTCCAGTTTTTAACGGAAGATATTCCCTTTTCCACCATAGCCCTCTATGGGCTTCGAAATATCACTTTGCCAATTCCACAAGAACAGAATTAGCGAAAGGCTTCTTGAGGGTAAAGCTGTTACACTGTGAGATGAATTAACAGATCACAAAGCACTTTCTCAGAAAGCTTCTTTCCAGTTTTTAACGGAAAATATTTCCTTTTTCACCATAGCAATCTACGGGCTTCCAAATATCACTTTGCCAATTCCAGAAAAACAGAATTAGCGATAGGCTTCTTGAAGGGAAAGATGTAACTCTGTGAGATGAGTTAACAGTACACAAAGCAGTTTCTCAGAAAGCTTCTTTCCAGTTTTGAACGGAAGATACTTCCTTTTTCACCATAGCCCTCTATGGGCTTCCAAATATCACTTTCCAAATTACACAAGAACAGTCTTAGCGAAAGGCTTCTTGAGGGTAAAGCTGTTACACTGTGAGATGAGTTAAAAGAACACAAAGCAGTTTCTCAGAAAGCTTCTTTCCAGTTTTTAACGGAAGGTACTTCCTTTTTCACCTTAGCCCTCTATGGGCTTCCAAATATCACTTTGCCAATTCCACAAGAACAGTCTTAGCGAAAGGCTTCTTGAGGAAAATGCTCTAACTCTGTGAGATGAATTAACAGGACGCAAAGCAGTTTCTCACAAAGGTATTTTCCAGTTTTTAATGGAAGATATTTCCTTTTTCACCATAGCCCTCTAAGGGCTTCCAAATATCACTTTGCCAATTCCACAAGAAAAGCCTTAGCGAAAGGCTTCTTGAAGGGAAAAATGTAATTCGGTTAGATGAATTAACAGAACACAAAGCAGTTTCTCAGAAAGCTTCTTTCCAGTTTTTAACGGAAGATATTTCCTTTTTCACCATAGCCCTCTAAGGGCTTAAAAATATCACTTTGCCAATTCCACAAAAACACCCTCAGCGAAAGGCTTCTTGAAGGGTAAGATGTAACTCTGTGAGATGAATTAACAGAACACAAAGCAGTTTCTCAGAAAGCTTCTTTCCAGTTTTTAACGGAAGATATTTCCTTTTACACCATGGCCCTCTATGGGCTTCCAAATATCACTTTGCCATTTCAATAAGAACAGCGTTAGTGAAAGGTTTCTTGAAGGGTAACATGTAACTCTGTGAGATGAATTAACAGAACACAAAGCAGTTTCTCAGAAAGCTTCTTTCCAGTTTTTAACTGAAGTTATTTCCTTTTTCACCATAGCACTCTATGGGCTTCCAAATATCACTTTGCCAATTCCACAAGAACAGCCTTACCGAAAGACTTCTTGAAGGGAAGGATGCAACTCTGTGTGATGAATTCAGAGAACACAAAAAGTTTCTCAGAAAGCTTCTTTCCAGTTTTGAACGGAAGATATTTCCTTTGTCACCATAGCCCTCTATGGGCTTCCAAATATCACTTTGCCAATTCCACAAGAACAGCCTTAGCGGAAGGCTTCTTGAAGGGAAAGATGTAACTCTGTGAGATGAATTAACAGAACACAAAGCAGTTTCTCAGAAAGCTTCTTTACAGTTTTTAACGGAAGATATTTCCTTTTACACCATCGCCCTCTATGGGCTTCCAAATATCACTTAGCCAATTCCACAAGAACAGCCTTAGCGAAAGGCTTCTTGAGGTGAAAACTGTAACTCTCTGAGATGAATTAACAGAACACAAAGCAGTTTCTCAGAAAGCTTCTTTCCAGTTTTTAACAGAAGATATTTCCTTTTACAACATCGCCCTCTATGGGCTTCCAAATATAACTTTGCCAATTCAACAAGAACAGCCTTAGGGAAAGGCTTCCTGAAGGGAAAGATGCAACTCTGTGTGATGAATTAACAGAACACAAAGCAGTTTCTCAGAAAGCTTCTTTCCAGTTTTCAACGGAAGATATTTCCTTTTTCACGATAGCCCTCTATGGGCTTCCAAATATCACTTTCCAAATTACACAAGAACAGTCTTAGCGAAAGGCTTCTTGAGGGTAAAGCTGTTACACTCTGAGATGAGTTAACAGAACACAAAGCAGTTTCTCAGAAAGCTTCTTTCCAGTTTTTAACGGAAGGTACTTCCTTTTTCACCTTAGCCCTCTATGGGCTTCCAAATATCACTTTGCCAATTCCACAAGAACAGTCTTAGCGAAAGGCTTCCTGAGGAAAATGCTCTAACTCTGTGAGATGAATTAACAGGACACAAAGCAGTTTCTCAGAAAGGTATTTTCCAGTTTTTAATGGAAGATATTTCCTTTTTCACCATAGCCCTCTAAGGGCTTCCAAATATCACTTTGCCAATTCCACAAGAACAGCCTTAGCGAAAGGCTTTTTGAAGGGAAAAATGTAATTCGGTTAGATGAATTAACAGAACACAAAGCAGTTTCTCAGGAAGCTTCTTTCCAGTTTTTAACGGAAGATATTTCCTTTTTCCCCATAGCCCTCTAAGGGCTTAAAAATATCACTTTGCCAATTCCACAAAAACACCCTTAGCGAATGGCATCTTGAAGGGTAAGGTGTAACTCTCTGAGATGAATTAACAGAACACAAAGCAGTTTCTCAGAAAGCTTCTTTCCAGTTTTTAACGGAAGATATTTCCTTTTACACCATGGACCTCTATGGGCTTCCAAATATCACTTTGCCATTTCAATAAGAACAGCGTTAGTGAAAGGTTTCTTGAAGGGTAACATGTAACTCTGTGAGATGAATTAACAGAACACAAAGCAGTTTCTCAGAAAGCTTCTTTCCAGTTTTTAACTGAAGTTATTTCCTTTTTCACCATAGCACTCTATGGGCTTCCAAATATCACTTTGCCAATTCCACAAGAACAGCCTTACCGAAAGACTTCTTGAAGGGAAGGATGCAACTCTGTGTGATGAATTAAGAGAACACAAAAAGTTTCTCAGAAAGCTTCTTTCCAGTTTTGAACGGAAGATATTTCCTTTTTCACCATAGCCCTCTATGGGCTTCCAAATATCACTTAGCCAATTCCACAAGAACAGCCTTAGCGAAAGGCCACTTGAGGTGAAAACTGTAACTCTCTGAGATGAATTAACAGAACACAAAGCAATTTCTCAGAAAGCTTCTTTCCAGTTTTTAACGGAAGATATTTCCTTTTACAACATCGCCCTCTATGGGCTTCCAAATATAACTTTGCCAATTCAACAAGAACAGCCTTAGGGAAAGGCTTCCTGAAGGGAAAGATGCAACTCTGTGAGATGAATTAACAGAACACAAAGCAGTTTCTCAGAAAGCTTCTTTCCAGTTTTTAACGGAAGATATTTCCTTTTTCACGATAGCCCTCTATGGGCTTCCAAATATCACTTTCCAAATTACACAAGAACAGTCTTAGCGAAAGGCTTCTTGAGGGTAAAGCTGTTACACTCTGAGATGAGTTAACAGAACACAAAGCAGTTTCTCAGAAAGCTTCTTTCCAGTTTTTAACGGAAGGTACTTCCTTTTTCACCTTAGCCCTCTAGGGGCTTAAAAATATCACTTTGCCAATTCCACAAAAACACCCTTAGCGAATGGCATCTTGAAGGGTAAGATGTAACTCTGTGAGATGAATTAACAGAACACAAAGCAGTTTCTCAGAAAGCTTCTTTCCAGTTTTTAACGGAAGATATTGCTTTTTCACCATAGACCTCTATGGGCTTCCAAATATCACTTTGCCAATTCCACAAGAACAGCCTTCGCGAAAGGCTTCTTGAAGGGAAAGATGTAACTCTGTGAGATGAATTAACAGAACACGAAGTAGTTTCTCAGAAAGCTACTTTCCGGTTTTTAACGGAAGATATTTCCTTTTTCACGGTAGCCCTCTCTGGGCTTTCAAATATCACTTTCCAAATTACACAAAAACAGTTTTAGCGAAAAGCTTCTTGAGGGTAAAGCTGTTACACTGTGAGATGAATTTACAGAACACAAAGCAGTTTCTCAGAAATCTTCTTTCCAGTTTTTAACGGAAGATATTTCCTTTTTCACCATAGCAATCTACGGGCTTCCAAATATCACTTTGCCAATTGCAGAAAAACAGAATTAGCGATAGGCTTCTTGAAGGGAAAGATGTAACTCTGTGAGATGAGTTAACAGTACACAAAGCAGTTTCTCAGAAAGCTTCTTTCCAGTTTTGAACGGAAGATACTTCCTTTTTCACCATAGCCCTCTATGGGCTTCCAAATATCACTTTGCCAATACCACAAGAACAGTCTTAGCGAAAGGCTCCTTGAGGTGAAAGCTGTAACTCTGTGAGATGAATTAAGAGAACACAAAGCAGTTTCTCAGAAAACTTCTTTCCAGTTTTGAACGGAAGATATTTCCTTTTTCACCATAGCCCTCTATGAGCTTCCAAATATCACTTTGCCAATTCAATAAGAACAGCCTTAACGAAAGGCTTCTTGAAGGGAAAGATGTAACTCTGTGAGATGAATTAACAGAACACCAAGCAGTTTCAGTGAAAGCTTCTTTCTAGTTTTTAAGGGAATATATTTCCTTTTTCACCATAGCCCTCTATGGGCTTCCAAGTATCACTTTGCCAATTTCTCAAGAAAAGCCTTAGCGAAAGGCTTCTTGAAGGGAAAAATGTAATTCGGTTAGATGAATTAACAGAACACAAAGCAGTTTCTCAGAAAGCTTCTTTCCAGGTTTTAACGGAAGATATTTCCTTTTTCACCATAGCCCTCTAAGGGCTTAAAAATATCACTTTGCCAATTCCACAAAAACACCCTTAGCGAAAGGCTTCTTGAAGGGTAAGATGTAACTCTGTGAGATGAATTAACAGAACACAAAGCAGTTTCTCAGAAAGCTACTTTCCAGTTTTTAACGGAAGATATTTCCTTTTACACCATGGCCCTCTATGGGCTTCCAAATATCACTTTGCCATTTCAATAAGAACAGCGTTAGTGAAAGGTTTCTTGAAGGGTAACATGTAACTCTGTGAGATGAATTAACAGAACACAAAGCAGTTTCTCAGAAAGCTTCTCTCCAGTTTTTAACTGAAGTTATTTCCTTTTTCACCATAGCACTCTACGGGCTTCCAAATATCACTTTGCCAATTCCACAAGAACAGCCTTACCGAAAGACTTCTTGAAGGGAAGGATGCAACTCTGTGTGATGAATTAAGAGAACACAAAAAGTTTCTCAGAAAGCTTCTTTCCAGTTTTGAACGGAAGATATTTCCTTTTTCACCATAGCCCTCTATGGGCTTCCAAATATCACTTTGCCAATTCCACAAGAACAGCCTTAGCGGAAGGCTTCTTGAAGGGAAAGATGTAACTCTGTGAGATGAATTAACAGAACACAAAGCAGTTTCTAAGAAAGCTTCTTTACAGTTTTTAACGGAAGATATTTCCTTTTACACCATCGCCCTCTATGGGCTTCCAAATATCACTTAGCCAATTCCACAAGAACAGCCTTAGCGAAAGGCTTCTTGAGGTGAAAACTGTAACTCTCTGAGATGAATTAACAGAACACAAAGCAGTTTCTCAGAAAGCTTCTTTCCAGTTTTTAACAGAAGATATTTCCTTTTACAACATCGCCCTCTATGGGCTTCCAAATATAACTTTGCCAATTCAACAAGAACAGCCTTAGGGAAAGGCTTCCTGAAGGGAAAGATGCAACTCTGTGAGATGAATTAACAGAACACAAAGCAGTTTCTCAGAAAGCTTCTTTCCAGTTTTCAACGGAAGATATTTCCTTTTTCACGATAGCCCTCTATGGGCTTCCAAATATCACTTTCCAAATTACACAAGAACAGTCTTAGCGAAAGCCTTCTTGAGGGTAAAGCTGTTACACTCTGAGATGAGTTAACAGAACACAAAGCAGTTTCTCAGAAAGCTTCTTTCCAGTTTTTAACGGAAGGTACTTCCTTTTTCACCTTAGCCCTCTATGGGCTTCCAAATATCACTTTGCCAATTCCACAAGAACAGTCTTAGCGAAAGGCTTCCTGAGGAAAATGCTCTAACTCTGTGAGATGAATTAACAGGACACAAAGCAGTTTCTCAGAAAGGTATTTTCCAGTTTTTAATGGAAGATATTTCCTTTTTCACCATAGCCCTCTAAGGGCTTCCAAATATCACTTTGCCAATTCCACAACAACAGCCTTAGCGAAAGGCTTTTTGAAGGGAAAAATGTAATTCGGTTAGATGAATTAACAGAACACAAAGCAGTTTCTCAGAAAGCTTCTTTCCAGTTTTTAACGGAAGATATTTCCTTTTTCCCCATAGCCCTCTAAGGGCTTAAAAATATCACTTTGCCAATTCCACAAAAACACCCTTAGCGAATGGCATCTTGAAGGGTAAGATGTAACTCTGTGAGATGAATTAACAGAACACAAAGCAGTTTCTCAGAAAGCTTCTTTCCAGTTTTTAAGGGAAGATATTTTCTTTTTCACCACAGCCCTCTAAGGATTTCCAAATATCAGTTTGCCTATTCCACAAGAACAGCCTAAGTGAAAGGCTTCTTGAAGGGAAAGATGTAACACTGTGAGATGAATTAACAGAACACAAAGCAGTTTCTCAGAAAGCTTCTTTCCAGTTTTTAACGGAAGATATTGCTTTTTCACCATAGACCTCTATGGGCTTCCAAATATCACTTTGCCAATTCCACAAGAACAGCCTTCGCGAAAGGCTTCTTGAAGGGAAAGATGTAACTCTGTGAGATGAATTAACAGAACACGAAGTAGTTTCTCAGAAAGCTACTTTCCGGTTTTTAACGGAAGATATTTCCTTTTTCACGGTAGCCCTCTATGGGCTTTCAAATATCACTTTCCAAATTACACAAAAACAGTTTTAGCGAAAAGCTTCTTGAGGGTAAAGCTGTTACACTGTGAGATGAATTTACAGAACAAAAAGCAGTTTCTCAGAAATCTTCTTTCCAGTTTTTAACGGAAGATATTTCCTTTTTCACCATAGCAATCTACGGGCTTCCAAATATCACTTTGCCAATTCCAGAAAAACAGAATTAGCGATAGGCTTCTTGAAGGGAAAGATGTAACTCGGTGAGATGAGTTAACAGTACACAAAGCAGTTTCTCAGAAAGCTTCTTTCCAGTTTTGAACGGAAGATACTTCCTTTTTCACCATAGCCCTCTATGGGCTTCCAAATATCACTTTGCCAATACCACAAGAACAGTCTTAGCGAAAGGCTCCTTGAGGTGAAAGCTGTAACTCTGTGAGATGAATTAAGAGAACACAAAGCAGTTTCTCAGAAAACTTCTTTCCAGTTTTGAACGGAAGATATTTCCTTTTTCACCATAGCCCTCTATGAGCTTCCAAATATCACTTTGCCAATTCAATAAGAACAGCCTTAACGAAAGGCTTCTTGAAGGTAAAGATGTAACTCTGTGAGATGAATTAACAGAACACAAAGCAGTTTCAGTGAAAGCTTCTTTCTAGTTTTTAAGGGAATATATTTCCTTTTTTACCATAGCCCTCTATGGGCTTCCAAGTATCACTTTGCCAATTTCTCAAGAACAGCCTTAGTGAAAGGCTTCTTGAAGGAAAAGATGTAACACTGTGAGATGAATTAACAGAACACAAAGCAGTTTCTCAGAAAGCTTCTTTCCAGTTTTGAACGGAATATATTTCCTTTTTCACCTTAGCCCCCTTTTGACTACCAAATATTACTTTGCCAATTCCACAAGAACAGCCTTAGCGAAAGGCTTCTTGATGTGAAAGCTGTAACTCTGTGAGATGAATTAGCAGAACACGAAGTAGTTTCTCAGAAAGCTTCTTTCCGGTTTTTAACAGAAGATATTTCCTTTTTCACGGTAGCCCTGTATGGGCTTTCAAATATCACTTTCCAAATTACACAAGAACAGTTTTAGTGAAAGGCTTCTTGAGGGTAAAGCTGTTACACTGTGAGATGAATTTACAGAACAAAAAGCAGTTTCTCAGAAACCTTCTTTCCAGTTTTTAACGGAAGATATTTCCTTTTTCACCATAGCTATCTACGGGCTTCCAAATATCACTTTGCCAATTGCAGAAAAACAGAATTAGCGAAAGGCTTCTTGAAGGGAAAGATGTAACTCTGCGAGATGAGTTAACAGAACACAAAGCAGTTTCTCAGAAAGATTCTTTCCAGTTTTGAACGGAAGATACTTCCTTTTTCACCATAGCCCTCTTTGGGCTTCCAAATATCACTTTGCCAATACCACAAGAACAGTCTTAGTGAAAGGCTCCTTGAAGTGAAAGCTTTAACTCTGTGAGATGAATTAACAGAACACAAAGCAGTTTCTCAGAAAGCTTCTTTCCAGTTTTTAACGGAAGATATTTCCTTTTTCACCATAGCCCTCTATGAGCTTCCAAATATCACTTTGCCAATTCAATAAGAACAGCCTTAGCGAAAGGCTTCTTGAAGGGAAAGATGTAACTCTTTGAGATGAATTAACAGAACACAAAGCAGTTTCTCAGAAAGCTTCTTTCCAGTTTTTAACGGAAGATATTCCCTTTTCCACCATAGCCCTCTATGGGCTTCCAAATATCACTTTGCCAATTCCACAAGAACAGAATTAGCGAAAGGCTTCTTGAAGGGAAAGATGTAACTGTGAGATGAATTAACAGAACACAAAGCAGTTTCTCAGAAAGCTTCTTTCCAGTTTTTAAGGGAAGATATTTCCTTTTTCACCATAGCCCCCTATGGGCTTCCAAATATCACTTTGCCAATTCCACAAGAACAGCCTTAGCGAATGGCTTCTTGAGGTGAATGCTGTAACTCTGTGAGATGAAATAACAGAACACAAAGTAGTTTCTCAGAAAGCTTCCTTCCAGTTTTTAACGGAAGATATTTCCTTTTTCACGATAGCCCTCTATGGGATTCCAAATATCACTTTCCAAATTACACAAGAACAGTTTTAGCGAAAGGCTTCTTGAGGGTAAAGCTGTTACACTGTGAGATGAATTAACAGATCACAAAGCACTTTCTCAGAAAGCTTCTTTCCAGTTTTTAACGGAAAATATTTCCTTTTTCACCATAGCAATCTACGGGCTTCCAAATATCACTTTGCCAATTCCAGAAAAACAGAATTAGCGAAAGGCTTCTTGAAGGGAAACATGTAACTCTGTGAGATGAGTTAACAGTACACAAAGCAGTTTCTCAGAAAGCTTCTTTCCAGTTTTGAACGGAAGATACTTCCTTTTTCACCATAGCCCTCTATGGGCTTCCAAATATCACTTTCCAAATTACACAAGAACAGTCTTAGCGAAAGGCTTCTTGAGGGTAAAGCTGTTACACTGTGAGATGAGTTAAAAGAACACAAAGCAGTTTCTCAGAAAGCTTCTTTCCAGTTTTTAACGGAAGGTACTTCCTTTTTCACCTTAGCCCTCTATGGGCTTCCAAATATCACTTTGCCAATTCCACAAGAACAGTCTTAGCGAAAGGCTTCTTGAGGAAAATGCTCTAACTCTGTGAGATGAATTAACAGGACGCAAAGCAGTTTCTCACAAAGGTATTTTCCAGTTTTTAATGGAAGATATTTCCTTTTTCACCATAGCCCTCTAAGGGCTTCCAAATATCACTTTGCCAATTCCACAAGAAAAGCCTTAGCGAAAGGCTTCTTGAAGGGAAAAATGTAATTCGGTTAGATGAATTAACAGAACACAAAGCAGTTTCTCAGAAAGCTTCTTTCCAGTTTTTAACGGAAGATATTTCCTTTTTCACCATAGCCCTCTAAGGGCTTAAAAATATCACTTTGCCAATTCCACAAAAACACCCTTAGCGAAAGGTTTCTTGAAGGGTAAGATGTAACTCTGTGAGATGAATTAACAGAACACAAAGCAGTTTCTCAGAAAGCTTCTTTCCAGTTTTTAACGGAAGATATTTCCTTTCACACCATGGCCCTCTATGGGCTTCCAAATATCACTTTGCCATTTCAATAAGAACAGCGTTAGTGAAAGGTTTCTTGAAGGGTAACATGTAACTCTGTGAGATGAATTAACAGAACACAAAGCAGTTTCTCAGAAAGCTTCTTTCCAGTTTTTAACTGAAGTTATTTCCTTTTTCACCATAGCACTCTATGGGCTTCCAAATATCACTTTGCCAATTCCACAAGAACATCCTTACCGAAAGACTTCTTGAAGGGAATGATGCAACTCTGTGTGATGAATTAAGAGAACACAAAAAGTTTCTCAGAAAGCTTCTTTCCAGTATTGAATGGAAGATATTTCCTTTGTCACCATAGCCCTCTATGGGCTTCCAAATATCACTTTGCCAATTCCACAAGAACAGCCTTAGCGGAAGGCTTCTTGAAGGGAAAGATGTAACTCTGTGAGATGAATTAACAGAACACAAAGCAGTTTCTCAGAAAGCTTCTTTACAGTTTTTAACGGAAGATATTTCCTTTTACACCATCGCCCTCTATGGGCTTCCAAATATCACTTAGCCAATTCCACAAGAACAGCCTTAGCGAAAGGCTTCTTGAGGTGAAAACAGTAACTCTCTGAGATGAATTAACAGAACACAAAGCAGTTTCTCAGAAAGCTTCTTTCCAGTTTTTAACAGAAGATATTTCCTTTTACAACATCGCCCTCTATGGGCTTCCAAATATAACTTTGCCAATTCAACAAGAACAGCCTTAGGGAAAGGCTTCCTGAAGGGAAAGATGCAACTCTGTGAGATGAATTAACAGAACACAAAGCAGTTTCTCAGAAAGCTTCTTTCCAGTTTTCAACGGAAGATATTTCCTTTTTCACGATAGCCCTCTATGGGCTTCCAAATATCACTTTCCAAATTACACAAGAACAGTCTTAGCGAAAGGCTTCTTGAGGGTAAAGCTGTTACACTCTGAGATGAGTTAACAGAACACAAAGCAGTTTCTCAGAAAGCTTCTTTCCAGTTTTTAACGGAAGGTACTTCCTTTTTCACCTTAGCCCTCTATGGGCTTCCAAATATCACTTTGCCAATTCCACAAGAACAGTCTTAGCGAAAGGCTTCCTGAGGAAAATGCTCTAACTCTGTGAGATGAATTAACAGGACACAAAGCAGTTTCTCAGAAAGGTATTTTCCAGTTTTTAATGGAAGATATTTCCTTTTTCACCATAGCCCTCTAAGGGCTTCCAAATATCACTTTGCCAATTCCACAAGAACAGCCTTAGCGAAAGGCTTTTTGAAGGGAAAAATGTAATTCGGTTAGATGAATTAACAGAACACAAAGCAGTTTCTCAGAAAGCTTCTTTCCAGTTTTTAACGGAAGATATTTCCTTTTTCCCCATAGCCCTCTAAGGGCTTAAAAATATCACTTTGCCAATTCCACAAAAACACCCTTAGCGAATGGCATCTTGAAGGGTAAGATGTAACTCTGTGAGATGAATTAACAGAACACAAAGCAGTTTCTCAGAAAGCTTCTTTCCAGTTTTTAACGGAAGATATTTCCTTTTACACCATGGACCTCTATGGGCTTCCAAATATCACTTTGCCATTTCAATAAGAACAGCGTTAGCGAAAGGTTTCTTGAAGGGTAACATGTAACTCTGTGAGATGAATTAACAGAACACAAAGCAGTTTCTCAGAAAGCTTCTTTCCAGTTTTTAACTGAAGTTATTTCCTTTTTCACCATAGCACCCTATGGGCTTCCAAATATCACTTTGCCAATACCACAAGAACAGCCTTACCGAAAGACTTCTTGAAGGGAAGGATGCAACTCTGTGTGATGAATTAAGAGAACACAAAAAGTTTCTCAGAAAGCTTCTTTCCAGTTTTGAACGGAAGATATTTCCTTTTTCACCATAGCCCTCTATGGGCTTCCAAATATCACTTAGCCAATTCCACAAGAACAGCCTTAGCGAAAGGCCTCTTGAGGTGAAAACTGTAACTCTCTGAGATGAATTAACAGAACACAAAGCAATTTCTCAGAAAGCTTCTTTCCAGTTTTTAACGGAAGATATTTCCTTTTACAACATCGCCCTCTATGGGCTTCCAAATATAACTTTGCCAATTCAACAAGAACAGCCTTAGGGAAAGGCTTCCTGAAGGGAAAGATGCAACTCTGTGAGATGAATTAACAGAACACAAAGCAGTTTCTCAGAAAGCTTCTTTCCAGTTTTTAACGGAAGATATTTCCTTTTTCACGATAGCCCTCTATGGACTTCCAAATATCACTTTCCAAATTACACAAGAACAGTCTTAGCGAAAGGCTTCTTGAGGGTAAAGCTGTTACACTCTGAGATGATTTAACAGAACACAAAGCAGTTTCTCAGAAAGCTTCTTTCCAGTTTTTAACGGAAGGTACTTCCTTTTTCACCTTAGCCCTCTAGGGGCTTCCAAATATCACTTTGCCAATTCCACAAGAACAGTCTTAGCGAAAGGCTTCTTGAGGAGAAAGCTGTAACTCTGTGAGATGAATTATCAGGACACAAAGCAGTTTCTCAGAAAGCTTCTTTCCAGTTTTTAACGGAAGATATTTCCTTTTTCACCACAGCCCTCTATGGGCTTCCAAATATCACTTTGCCAATTCCACAAAAACACCCTTAGCGAATGGCATCTTGAAGGGTAAGATGTAACTCTGTGAGATGAATTAACAGAACACAAAGCAGTTTCTCAGAAAGCTTCTTTCCAGTTTTTAAGGGAAGATATTTTCTTTTTCACCACAGCCCTCTAAGGACTTCCAAATATCAGTTTGCCTATTCCACAAGAACAGCCTAAGTGAAAGGCTTCTTGAAGGGAAAGATGTAACTCTGTGAGATGAATTAACAGAACACAAAGCAGTTTCTCAGAAAGCTTCTTTCCAGTTTTTAACGGAAGATATTGCTTTTTCACCATAGACCTCTATGGGCTTCCAAATATCACTTTGCCAATTCCACAAGAACAGCCTTCGCGAAAGGCTTCTTGAAGGGAAAGATGTAACTCTGTGAGATGAATTAACAGAACACGAAGTAGTTTCTCAGAAAGCTACTTTCCGGTTTTTAACGGAAGATATTTCCTTTTTCACGGTAGCCCTCTATGGGCTTTCAAATATCACTTTCCAAATTACACAAAAACAGTTTTAGCGAAAAGCTTCTTGAAGGTAAAGCTGTTACACTGTGAGATGAATTTACAGAACACAAAGCAGTTCCTCAGAAATCTTCTTTCCAGTTTTTAACGGAAGATATTTCCTTTTTCACCATAGCAATCTACGGGCTTCCAAATATCACTTTGCCAATTCCAGAAAAACAGAATTAGCGATAGGCTTCTTGAAGGGAAAGATGTAACTCTGTGAGATGAGTTAACAGTACACAAAGCAGTTTCTCAGAAAGCTTCTTTCCAGTTTTGAACGGAAGATACTTCCTTTTTCACCATAGCCCTCTATGGGCTTCCAAATATCACTTTGCCAATACCACAAGAACAGTCTTAGCGAAAGGCTCCTTGAGGTGAAAGCTGTAACTCTGTGAGATGAATTAAGAGAACACAAAGCAGTTTCTCAGAAAACTTCTTTCCAGTTTTGAACGGAAGATATTTCCTTTTTCACCTTAGCCCTCTATGAGCTTCCAAATATCACTTTGCCAATTCAATAAGAACAGCCTTAACGAAAGGCTTCTTGAAGGGAAAGATGTAACTCTGTGAGATGAATTAACAGAACACAATGCAGTTTCAGTGAAAGCTTCTTTCTAGTTTTTAAGGGAATATATTTCCTTTTTCACCATAGCCCTCTATGGGCTTCCAAGTATCACTTTGCCAATTTCTCAAGAACAGCCTTAGTGAAAGGCTTCTTGAAGGAAAAGATGTAACACTGTGAGATGAATTAACAGAACACAAAGCAGTTTCTCAGAACGCTTCTTTCCAGTTTTGAACGGAATATATTTCCTTTTTCACCTTAGCCCCCTTTTGACTTCCAAATATTACTTTGCCAATTCCACAAGAACAGCCTTAGCGAAAGGCTTCTTGATGTGAAAGCTGTAACTCTGTGAGATGAATTAGCAGAACACGAAGTAGTTTCTCAGAAAGCTTCTTTCCGGTTTTTAACAGAAGATATTTCCTTTTTCACGGTAGCCCTGTATGGGCTTTCAAATATCACTTTCCAAATTACACAAGAACAGTTTTAGTGAAAGGCTTCTTGAGGGTAAAGCTGTTACACTGTGAGATGAATTTACAGAACACAAAGCAGTTTCTCAGAAACCTTCTTTCCAGTTTTTAACGGAAGATATTTCCTTTTTCACCATAGCTATCTACGGGCTTCCAAATATCACTTTGCCAATTGCAGAAAAACAGAATTAGCGAAAGGCTTCTTGAAGGGAAAGATGTAACTCTGTGAGATGAGTTAACAGAACACAAAGCAGTTTCTCACAAAGATTCTTTCCAGTTTGGAACGGAAGATACTTCCTTTTTCACCATAGCCCTCTATGGGTTTCCAAATATCACTTTGCCAATACCACAAGAACAGTCTTAGTGAAAGGCTCCTTGAAGTGAAAGCTGTAACTCTGTGAGATGAATTAACAGAACACAAAGCAGTTTCTCAGAAAGCTTCTTTCCAGTTTTTAACGGAAGATATTTCCTTTTTCACCATAGCCCTCTATGAGCTTCCAAATATCACTTTGCCAATTCAATAAGAACAGCCTTAGCGAAAGGCTTCTTGAAGGGAAAGATGTAACTCTGTGAGATGAATTAACAGAACACAAAGCAGTTTCTCAGAAAGCTTCTTTCCAGTTTTTAACGGAAGATATTCCCTTTTCCACCATAGCCCTCTATGGGCTTCCAAATATCACTTTGCCAATTCCACAAGAACAGAATTAGCGAAAGGCTTCTTGAAGGGAAAGATGTAACTGTGAGATGAATTAACAGAACACAAAGCAGTTTCTCAGAAAGCTTCTTTCCAGTTTTTAAGGGAAGATATTCCCTATTTCACCATAGCCCCCTATGGGCTTCCAAATATCACTTTGCCAATTCCACAAGAACAGCCTTAGCGAATGGCTTCTTGAGGTGAATGCTGTAACTCTGTGAATTGAAATAACAGAACACAAAGTAGTTTCTCGGAAAGCTTCTTTCCAGTTTTTAACGGAAGATATTTCCTTTTTCACGATAGCCCTCTATGGGATTCCAAATATCACTTTCCAAATTACACAAGAACAGTTTTAGCGAAAGGCTTCTTGAGCGTAAAGCTGTTACACTGTGAGATGAATTAACAGATCACAAAGCACTTTCTCAGAAAGCTTCTTTCCAGTTTTTAACGGAAAATATTTCCTTTTTCACCATAGCAATCTACGGGCTTCCAAATATCACTTTGCCAATTACAGAAAAACAGAATTAGCGAAAGGCTTCTTGAAGGGAAACATGTAACTCTGTGAGATGAGTTAACAGTACACAAAGCAGTTTCTCAGAAAGCTTCTTTCCAGTTTTGAACGAAAGATACTTCCTTTTTCACCATAGCCCTCTATGGGCTTCCAAATATCACTTTCCAAATTACACAAGAACAGTCTTAGCGAAAGGCTTCTTGAGGGTAAAGCTGTTACACTGTGAGATGAGTTAAAAGAACACAAAGCAGTTTCTCAGAAAGCTTCTTTCCAGTTTTTAACGGAAGGTACTTCCTTTTTCACCTTAGCCCTCTATGGGCTTCCAAATATCACTTTGCCAATTCCACAAGAACAGTCTTAGCGAAAGGCTTCTTGAGGAAAATGCTCTAACTCTGTGAGATGAATTAACAGGACGCAAAGCAGTTTCTCACAAAGGTATTTTCCAGTTTTTAATGGAAGATATTTCCTTTTTCACCATAGCCCTCTAAGGGCTTCCAAATATCACTTTGCCAATTCCACAAGAAAAGCCTTAGCGAAAGGCTTCTTGAAGGGAAAAATGTAATTCGGTTAGATGAATTAACAGAACACAAAGCAGTTTCTCAGAAAGCTTCTTTCCAGTTTTTAACGGAAGATATTTCCTTTTTCACCATAGCCCTCTAAGGGCTTAAAAATATCACTTTGCCAATTCCACAAAAACACCCTTAGCGAAAGGCTTCTTGAAGGGTAAGATGTAACTCTGTGAGATGAATTAACAGAACACAAAGCAGTTTCTCAGAAAGCTTCTTTCCAGTTTTTAACGGAAGATATTTCCTTTTACACCATGGCCCTCTATGGGCTTCCAAATATCACTTTGCCATTTCAATAAGAACAGCGTTAGTGAAAGGTTTCTTGAAGGGTAACATGTAACTCTGTGAGATGAATTAACAGAACACAAAGCAGTTTCTCAGAAAGCTTCTTTCCAGTTTTTAACTGAAGTTATTTCCTTTTTCACCATAGCACTCTATGGGCTTCCAAATATCACTTTGCCAATTCCACAAGAACAGCCTTACCGAAAGACTTCTTGAAGGGAAGGATGCAACTCTGTGTGATGAATTAAGAGAACACAAAAAGTTTCTCAGAAAGCTTCTTTCCAGTTTTGAACGGAAGATATTTCCTTTGTCACCATAGCCCTCTATGGGCTTCCAAATATCACTTTGCCAATTCCACAAGAACAGCCTTAGCGGAAGGCTTCTTGAAGGGAAAGATGTAACTCTGTGAGATGAATTAACAGAACACAAAGCAGTTTCTCAGAAAGCTTCTTTACAGTTTTTAACGGAAGATATTTCCTTTTACACCATCGCCCTCTATGGGCTTCCAAATATCACTTAGCCAATTCCACAAGAACAGCATTAGCGAAAGGCTTCTTGAGGTGAAAACTGTAACTCTCTGAGATGAATTAACAGAACACAAAGCAGTTTCTCAGAAAGCTTCTTTCCAGTTTTTAACAGAAGATATTTCCTTTTACAACATCGCCCTCTATGGGCTTCCAAATATAACTTTGCCAATTCAACAAGAACAGCCTTAGGGAAAGGCTTCCTGAAGGGAAAGATGCAACTCTGTGAGATGAATTAACAGAACACAAAGCAGTTTCTCAGAAAGCTTCTTTCCAGTTTTCAACGGAAGATATTTCCTTTTTCACGATAGCCCTCTATGGGCTTCCAAATATCACTTTCCAAATTACACAAGAACAGTCTTAGCGAAAGGCTTCTTGAGGGTAAAGCTGTTACACTCTGAGATGAGTTAACAGAACACAAAGCAGTTTCTCAGAAAGCTTCTTTCCAGTTTTTAACGGAAGGTACTTCCTTTTTCACCTTAGCCCTCTATGGGCTTCCAAATATCGCTTTGCCAATTCCACAAGAACAGTCTTAGCGAAAGGCTTCCTGAGGAAAATGCTCTAACTCTGTGAGATGAATTAACAGGACACAAAGCAGTTTCTCAGAAAGGTATTTTCCAGTTTTTAATGGAAGATATTTCCTTTTTCACCATAGCCCTCTAAGGGCTTCCAAATATCACTTTGCCAATTCCACAAGAACAGCCTTAGCGAAAGGCTTTTTGAAGGGAAAAATGTAATTCGGTTAGATGAATTAACAGAACACAAAGCAGTTTCTCAGAAAGCTTCTTTCCAGTTTTTAACGGAAGATATTTCCTTTTTCCCCATAGCCCTCTAAGGGCTTAAAAATATCACTTTGCCAATTCCACAAAAACACCCTTAGCGAATGGCATCTTGAAGGGTAAGATGTAACTCTGTGAGATGAATTAACAGAACACAAAGCAGTTTCTCAGAAAGCTTCTTTCCAGTTTTTAACGGAAGATATTTCCTTTTACACCATGGACCTCTATGGGCTTCCAAATATCACTTTGCCATTTCAATAAGAACAGCGTTAGCGAAAGGTTTCTTGAAGGGTAACATGTAACTCTGTGAGATGAATTAACAGAACACAAAGCAGTTTCTCAGAAAGCTTCTTTCCAGTTTTTAACTGAAGTTATTTCCTTTTTCACCATAGCACTCTATGGGCTTCCAAATATCATTTTGCCAATTCCACAAGAACAGCCTTACCGAAAGACTTCTTGAAGGGAAGGATGCAACTCAGTGTGATGAATTAAGAGAACACAAAAAGTTTCTCAGAAAGCTTCTTTCCAGTTTTGAACGGAAGATATTTCCTTTTTCACCATAGCCCTCTATGGGCTTCCAAATATCACTTAGCCAATTCCACAAGAACAGCCTTAGCGAAAGGCCTCTTGAGGTGAAAACTGTAACTCTCTGAGATGAATTAACAGAACACAAAGCAATTTCTCAGAAAGCTTCTTTCCAGTTTTTAACGGAAGATATTTCCTTTTACAACATCGCCCTCTATGGGCTTCCAAATATAACTTTGCCAATTCAACAAGAACAGCCTTAGGGAAAGGCTTCCTGAAGGGAAAGATGCAACTCTGTGAGATGAATTAAGAGAACACAAAGCAGTTTCTCAGAAAGCTTCTTTCCAGTTTTTAACGGAAGATATTTCCTTTTTCAAGATAGCCCTCTATGGGCTTCCAAATATCACTTTCCAAATTACACAAGAACAGTCTTAGCGAAAGGCTTCTTGAGGGTAAAGCTGTTACACTCTGAGATGATTTAACAGAACACAAAGCAGTTTCTCAGAAAGCTTCTTTCCAGTTTTTAACGGAAGGTACTTCCTTTTTCACCGTAGCCCTCTAGGGGCTTCCAAATATCACTTTGCCAATTCCACAAGAACAGTCTTAGCGAAAGGCTTCTTGAGGAGAAAGCTGTAACTCTGTGAGATGAATTATCAGGACACAAAGCAGTTTCTCGGAAAGCTTCTTTCCAGTTTTTTACGGAAGATATTTCCTTTTTCACCATAGCCCTCTAAGGGCTTCCAAATATCACTTTGCCAATTCAATAAGAACAGCCTTAACGAAAGGCTTCTTGAAGGGAAAGATGTAACTCTGTGAGATGAATTAACAGAACACAAAGCAGTTTCTCAGAAAGCTTCTTTCCAGTTTTTAAGGGAATATATTTCCTTTTTCACCATAGCCCTCTATGGGCTTCCAAGTATCACTTTGCCAATTTCTCAAGAACAGCCTTAGTGAAAGGCTTCTTGAAGGAAAAGATGTAACACTGTGAGATGAATTAACAGAACACAAAGCAGTTTCTCAGAAAGCTTCTTTCCAGTTTTGAACGGAATATATTTCCTTTTTCACCTTAGCCCCCTTTTGACTTCCAAATATTACTTTGCCAATTCCACAAGAACAGCCTTAGCGAAAGGCTTCTTGATGTGAAAGCTGTAACTCTGTGAGATGAATTAGCAGAACACGAAGTAGTTTCTCAGAAAGCTTCTTTCCGGTTTTTAACAGAAGATATTTCCTTTTTCACGGTAGCCCGGTATGGGCTTTCAAATATCACTTTCCAAATTACAGAAGAACAGTTTTAGTGAAAGGCTTCTTCAGGGTAAAGCTGTTACACTGTGAGATGAATTTACAGAACACAAAGCAGTTTCTCAGAAACCTTCTTTCCAGTTTTGAAGGGAAGATATTTCCTTTTTCACCATAGCTATCTACGGGCTTCCAAATATCACTTTGCCAATTGCAGAAAAACAGAATTAGCGAAAGGCTTCTTGAAGGGAAAGATGTAACTCTGTGAGATGAGTTAACAGAACACAAAGCAGTTTCTCAGAAAGATTCTTTCCAGTTTCGAACGGAAGATACTTCCTTTTTCACCATAGCCCTCTATGGGCTTCCAAATATCACTTTGCCAATACCACAAGAACAGTCTTAGTGAAAGGCTCCTTGAAGTGAAAGCTGTAACTCTGTGAGATGAATTAACAGAACACAAAGCAGTTTCTCAGAAAGCTTCTTTCCAGTTTTTAACGGAAGATATTTCCTTTTTCACCATAGCCCTCTATGAGCTTCCAAATATCACTTTGCCAATTCAATAAGAACAGCCTTAGCGAAAGGCTTCTTGAAGGGAAAGATGTAACTCTGTGAGATGAATTAACAGAACACAAAGCAGTTTCTCAGAAAGCTTCTTTCCAGTTTTTAACGGAAGATAATCCCTTTTCCACCATAGCCCTCTATGGGCTTCCAAATATCACTTTGCCAATTCCACAAGAACAGAATTAGCGAAAGGCTTCTTGAAGGGAAAGATGTAACTGTGAGATGAATTAACAGAACACAAAGCAGTTTCTCAGAAAGCTTCTTTCCAGTTTTTAAGGGAAGATATTTCCTTTTTCACCATAGCCCCCTAGGGGCTTCCAAGTATCACTTTGCCAATTCCACAAGAACAGCCTTAGCGAATGGCTTCTTGAGGTGAATGCTGTAACTCTGTGAGATGAAATAACAGAACACAAAGTAGTTTCTCAGAAAGCTTCCTTCCAGTTTTTAACGGAAGATATTTCCTTTTTCACGATAGCCCTCTATGGGATTCCAAATATCACTTTCCAAATTACACAAGAACAGTTTTAGCGAAAGGCTTCTTGAGGGTAAAGCTGTTACACTGTGAGATGAATTAACAGATCACAAAGCACTTTCTCAGAAAGCTTCTTTCCAGTTTTTTACGGAAAATATTTCCTTTTTCACCATAGCAATCTAGGGGCTTCCAAATATCACTTTGCCAATTCCAGAAAAACAGAATTAGCGAAAGGCTTCTTGAAGGGAAACATGTAACTCTGTGAGATGAGTTAACAGTACACAAAGCAGTTTCTCAGAAAGCTTCTTTCCAGTTTTGAACGGAAGATACTTCCTTTTTCACCATAGCCCTCTATGGGCTTCCAAATATCACTTTGCCAATTCCACAAGAACAGCCTTAGCGGAAGGCTTCTTGAAGGGAAAGATGTAACTCTGTGAGATGAATTAACAGAACACAAAGCAGTTTCTCAGAAAGCTTCTTTACAGTTTTTAACGGAAGATATTTCCTTTTACACCGTCGCCCTCTATGGGCTTCCAAATATCACTTAGCCAATTCCACAAGAACAGCCTTAGCGAAAGGCTTCTTGAGGTGAAAAGTGTAACTCTATGAGATGAATTAACAGAACACAAAGCAGTTTCTCAGAAAGCTTCTTTCCAGTTTTTAACAGAAGATATTTCCTTTTACAACATCGCCCTCTATGGTCTTCCAAATATAACTTTGCCAATTCAACAAGAACAGCCTTAGGGAAAGGCTTCCTGAAGGGAAAGATGCAACTCTGTGAGATGAATTAACAGAACACAAAGCAGTTTCTCAGAAAGCTTCTTTCCAGTTTTCAACGGAAGATATTTCCTTTTTCACGATAGCCCTCTATGGGCTTCCAAATATCACTTTCCAAATTACACAAGAACAGTCTTAGCGAAAGGCTTCTTGAGGGTAAAGCTGTTACACTCTGAGATGAGTTAACAGAACACAAAGCAGTTTCTCAGAAAGCTTCTTTCCAGTTTTTAACGGAAGGTACTTCCTTTTTCACCTTAGCCCTCTATGGGCTTCCAAATATCACTTTGCCAATTCCACAAGAACAGTCTTAGCGAAAGGCTTCCTGAGGAAAATGCTCTAACTCTGTGAGATGAATTAACAGGACACAAAGCAGTTTCTCAGAAAGGTATTTTCCAGTTTTTAATGGAAGATATTTCCTTTTTCACCATAGCCCTCTAAGGGCTTCCAAATATCACTTTGCCAATTCCACAAGAACAGCCTTAGCGAAAGGCTTTTTGAAGGGAAAAATGTAATTCGGTTAGATGAATTAACAGAACACAAAGCAGTTTCTCAGAAAGCTTCTTTCCAGTTTTTAACGGAAGATATTTCCTTTTTCCCCATAGCCCTCTAAGGGCTTAAAAATATCACTTTGCCAATTCCACAAAAACACCCTTAGCGAATGGCATCTTGAAGGGTAAGATGTAACTCTGTGAGATGAATTAACAGAACACAAAGCAGTTTCTCAGAAAGCTTCTTTCCAGTTTTTAACGGAAGATATTTCCTTTTACACCATGGCCCTCTTTGGGCTTCCAAATATCACTTTGCCATTTCTATAAGAACAGCGTTAGTGAAAGGTTTCTTGAAGGGTAACATGTAACTCTGTGAGATGAATTAACAGAACACAAAGCAGTTTCTCAGAAAGCTTCTTTCCAGTTTTTAACTGAAGTTATTTCCTTTTTCACCATAGCACTCTATGGGCTTCCAAATATCACTTTGCCAATTCCACAAGAACAGCCTTACCGAAAGACTTCTTGAAGGGAAGGATGCAACTCTGTGTGATGGATTAAGAGAACACAAAAAGTTTCTCAGAAAGCTTCTTTCCAGTTTTGAACGGAAGATATTTCCTTTTTCACCATAGCCCTCTATGGGCTTCCAAATATCACTTTCCAAATTACACAAGAACAGTTTTAGCGAAAGGCTTCTTGAGGGTAAAGCTGTTACACTTTGAGATGAATTTACAGAACACAAAGCAGTTTCTCAGAAATCTTCTTTCCAGTTTTTAACGGAAGATATTTCCTTTTTCACCATAGCAATCTACGGGCTTCCAAATATCACTTTGCCAATTCCAGAAAAACAGAATTAGCGAAAGGCTTCTTGAAGGGAAAGATGTAACTCTGTGAGATGAGTTAACAGTACACAAAGCAGTTTCTCAGAAAGCTTCTTTCCAGTTTTGAACGGAAGATACTTCCTTTTTCACCATAGCCCTCTATGGGCTTCCAAATATCACTTTGCCAATACCACAAGAACAGTCTTAGCGAAAGGCTCCTTGAGGTGAAAGCTGTAACTCTGTGAGATGAATTAAGAGAACACAAAGCAGTTTCTCAGAAAGCTTCTTTCCAGTTTTGAACGGAAGATATTTCCTTTTTCACCATAGCCCTCTATGGGATTCCAAATATCACTTTGCCAATTCAATAAGAACAGCCTTAACGAAAGGCTTCTTGAAGGGAAAGATGTAACTCTGTGAGATGAATTAACAGAACACAAAGCAGTTTCTGTGAAAGCTTCTTTCCAGTTTTTAAGGGAATATATTTCCTTTTTCACCATAGCCCTCTATGGGCTTCCAAGTATCACTTTGCCAATTTCTCAAGAACAGCCTTAGTGAAAGGCTTCTTGAAGGAAAAGATGTAACACTGTGAGATGAATCAACAGAACACAAAGCAGTTTCTCAGAAAGCTTCTTTCCAGTTTTGAACGGAATATATTTCGTTTTTCACCTTAGCCCCCTTTTGACTTCCAAATATTACTTTGCCAATTCCACAAGAACAGCCTTAGCGAAAGGCTTCTTGATGTGAAAGCTGTAACTCTGTGAGATGAATTAGCAGAACACGAAGTAGTTTCTCAGAAAGCTTCTTTCCGGTTTTTAACAGAAGATATTTCCTTTTTCACGGTAGCCCTGTATGGGCTTTCAAATATCACTTTCCAAATTACACAAGAACAGTTTTAGTGAAAGGCTTCTTGAGGGTAAAGCTGTTACACTGTGAGATGAATTTACAGAACACAAAGCAGTTTCTCAGAAACCTTCCTTCCAGTTTTGAACGGAAGATATTTCCTTTTTCACCATAGCTATCTACGGGCTTCCAAATATCACTTTGCCAATTGCAGAAAAACAGAATTAGCGAAAGGCTTCTTGAAGGGAAAGATGTAACTCTGTGAGATGAGTTAACAGAACACAAAGCAGTTTCTCAGAAAGATTCTTTCCAGTTTTGAACGGAAGATACTTCCTTTTTCACCATAGCCCTCTATGGGCTTCCAAATATCACTTTGCCAATACCACAAGAACATTCTTAGTGAAAGGCTCCTTGAAGTGAAAGCTGTAACTCTGTGAGATGAATTAACAGAACACAAAGCAGTTTCTCAGAAAGCTTCTTTCCAGTTTTTAACGGAAGATATTTCCTTTTTCACCATAGCCCTCTATGAGCTTCCAAATATCACTTTGCGAATTCAATAAGAACAGCCTTAGCGAAAGGCTTCTTGAAGGGAAAGATGTAACTCTGTGAGATGAATTAACAGAACACAAAGCAGTTTCTCAGAAAGCTTCTTTACAGTTTTTAACGGAAGATATTCCCTTTTCCACCATAGCCCTCTAGGGGCTTCCAAATATCACTTTGCCAATTCCACAAGAACAGAATTAGCGAAAGGCTTCTTGAAGGGAAAGATGTAACTGTGAGATGAATTAACAGAACACAAAGCAGTTTCTCAGAAAGCTTCTTTCCAGTTTTTAAGGGAAGATATTTCCTTTTTCACCATAGCCCCCTATGGGCTTCCAAATATCACTTTGCCAATTCCACAAGAACAGCCTTAGCTAATGGCTTCTTGAGGTGAATGCTGTAACTCTGTGAGATGAAATAACAGAACACAAAGTAGTTTCTCGGAAAGCTTCCTTCCAGTTTTTAACGGAAGATATTTCCTTTTTCACAATAGCCCTCTATGGGATTCCAAATATCACTTTCCAAATTACACAAGAACAGTTTTAGCGAAAGGCTTCTTGAGGGTAAAGCTGTTACACTGTGAGATGAATTAACAGATCACAAAGCACTTTCTCAGAAAGCTTCTTTCCAGTTTTTTACGGAAAATATTTCCTTTTTCACCATAGCAATCTAGGGGCTTCCAAATATCACTTTGCCAATTCCAGAAAAACAGAATTAGCGAAAGGCTTCTTGAAGGGAAACATGTAACTCTGTGAGATGAGTTAACAGTACACAAAGCAGTTTCTCAGAAAGCTTCTTTCCAGTTTTGAACGGAAGATACTTCCTTTTTCACCATAGCCCTCTATGGGCTTCCAAATATCACTTTGCCAATTCCACAAGAACAGCCTTAGCGGAAGGCTTCTTGAAGGGAAAGATGTAACTCTGTGAGATGAATTAACAGAACACAAAGCAGTTTCTCAGAAAGCTTCTTTACAGTTTTTAACGGAAGATATTTCCTTTTACACCGTCGCCCTCTATGGGCTTCCAAATATCACTTAGCCAATTCCACAAGAACAGCCTTAGCGAAAGGCTTCTTGAGGTGAAAAGTGTAACTCTATGAGATGAATTAACAGAACACAAAGCAGTTTCTCAGAAAGCTTCTTTCCAGTTTTTAACAGAAGATATTTCCTTTTACAACATCGCCCTCTATGGTCTTCCAAATATAACTTTGCCAATTCAACAAGAACAGCCTTAGGGAAAGGCTTCCTGAAGGGAAAGATGCAACTCTGTGAGATGAATTAACAGAACACAAAGCAGTTTCTCAGAAAGCTTCTTTCCAGTTTTCAACGGAAGATATTTCCTTTTTCACGATAGCCCTCTATGGGCTTCCAAATATCACTTTCCAAATTACACAAGAACAGTCTTAGCGAAAGGCTTCTTGAGGGTAAAGCTGTTACACTCTGAGATGAGTTAACAGAACACAAAGCAGTTTCTCAGAAAGCTTCTTTCCAGTTTTTAACGGAAGGTACTTCCTTTTTCACCTTAGCCCTCTATGGGCTTCCAAATATCACTTTGCCAATTCCACAAGAACAGTCTTAGCGAAAGGCTTCCTGAGGAAAATGCTCTAACTCTGTGAGATGAATTAACAGGACACAAAGCAGTTTCTCAGAAAGGTATTTTCCAGTTTTTAATGGAAGATATTTCCTTTTTCACCATAGCCCTCTAAGGGCTTCCAAATATCACTTTGCCAATTCCACAAGAACAGCCTTAGCGAAAGGCTTTTTGAAGGGAAAAATGTAATTCGGTTAGATGAATTAACAGAACACAAAGCAGTTTCTCAGAAAGCTTCTTTCCAGTTTTTAACGGAAGATATTTCCTTTTTCCCCATAGCCCTCTAAGGGCTTAAAAATATCACTTTGCCAATTCCACAAAAACACCCTTAGCGAATGGCATCTTGAAGGGTAAGATGTAACTCTGTGAGATGAATTAACAGAACACAAAGCAGTTTCTCAGAAAGCTTCTTTCCAGTTTTTAACGGAAGATATTTCCTTTTACACCATGGCCCTCTTTGGGCTTCCAAATATCACTTTGCCATTTCTATAAGAACAGCGTTAGTGAAAGGTTTCTTGAAGGGTAACATGTAACTCTGTGAGATGAATTAACAGAACACAAAGCAGTTTCTCAGAAAGCTTCTTTCCAGTTTTTAACTGAAGTTATTTCCTTTTTCACCATAGCACTCTATGGGCTTCCAAATATCACTTTGCCAATTCCACAAGAACAGCCTTACCGAAAGACTTCTTGAAGGGAAGGATGCAACTCTGTGTGATGGATTAAGAGAACACAAAAAGTTTCTCAGAAAGCTTCTTTCCAGTTTTGAACGGAAGATATTTCCTTTTTCACCATAGCCCTCTATGGGCTTCCAAATATCACTTTCCAAATTACACAAGAACAGTTTTAGCGAAAGGCTTCTTGAGGGTAAAGCTGTTACACTTTGAGATGAATTTACAGAACACAAAGCAGTTTCTCAGAAATCTTCTTTCCAGTTTTTAACGGAAGATATTTCCTTTTTCACCATAGCAATCTACGGGCTTCCAAATATCACTTTGCCAATTCCAGAAAAACAGAATTAGCGAAAGGCTTCTTGAAGGGAAAGATGTAACTCTGTGAGATGAGTTAACAGTACACAAAGCAGTTTCTCAGAAAGCTTCTTTCCAGTTTTGAACGGAAGATACTTCCTTTTTCACCATAGCCCTCTATGGGCTTCCAAATATCACTTTGCCAATACCACAAGAACAGTCTTAGCGAAAGGCTCCTTGAGGTGAAAGCTGTAACTCTGTGAGATGAATTAAGAGAACACAAAGCAGTTTCTCAGAAAGCTTCTTTCCAGTTTTGAACGGAAGATATTTCCTTTTTCACCATAGCCCTCTATGGGATTCCAAATATCACTTTGCCAATTCAATAAGAACAGCCTTAACGAAAGGCTTCTTGAAGGGAAAGATGTAACTCTGTGAGATGAATTAACAGAACACAAAGCAGTTTCTGTGAAAGCTTCTTTCCAGTTTTTAAGGGAATATATTTCCTTTTTCACCATAGCCCTCTATGGGCTTCCAAGTATCACTTTGCCAATTTCTCAAGAACAGCCTTAGTGAAAGGCTTCTTGAAGGAAAAGATGTAACACTGTGAGATGAATCAACAGAACACAAAGCAGTTTCTCAGAAAGCTTCTTTCCAGTTTTGAACGGAATATATTTCGTTTTTCACCTTAGCCCCCTTTTGACTTCCAAATATTACTTTGCCAATTCCACAAGAACAGCCTTAGCGAAAGGCTTCTTGATGTGAAAGCTGTAACTCTGTGAGATGAATTAGCAGAACACGAAGTAGTTTCTCAGAAAGCTTCTTTCCGGTTTTTAACAGAAGATATTTCCTTTTTCACGGTAGCCCTGTATGGGCTTTCAAATATCACTTTCCAAATTACACAAGAACAGTTTTAGTGAAAGGCTTCTTGAGGGTAAAGCTGTTACACTGTGAGATGAATTTACAGAACACAAAGCAGTTTCTCAGAAACCTTCCTTCCAGTTTTGAACGGAAGATATTTCCTTTTTCACCATAGCTATCTACGGGCTTCCAAATATCACTTTGCCAATTGCAGAAAAACAGAATTAGCGAAAGGCTTCTTGAAGGGAAAGATGTAACTCTGTGAGATGAGTTAACAGAACACAAAGCAGTTTCTCAGAAAGATTCTTTCCAGTTTTGAACGGAAGATACTTCCTTTTTCACCATAGCCCTCTATGGGCTTCCAAATATCACTTTGCCAATACCACAAGAACATTCTTAGTGAAAGGCTCCTTGAAGTGAAAGCTGTAACTCTGTGAGATGAATTAACAGAACACAAAGCAGTTTCTCAGAAAGCTTCTTTCCAGTTTTTAACGGAAGATATTTCCTTTTTCACCATAGCCCTCTATGAGCTTCCAAATATCACTTTGCGAATTCAATAAGAACAGCCTTAGCGAAAGGCTTCTTGAAGGGAAAGATGTAACTCTGTGAGATGAATTAACAGAACACAAAGCAGTTTCTCAGAAAGCTTCTTTACAGTTTTTAACGGAAGATATTCCCTTTTCCACCATAGCCCTCTAGGGGCTTCCAAATATCACTTTGCCAATTCCACAAGAACAGAATTAGCGAAAGGCTTCTTGAAGGGAAAGATGTAACTGTGAGATGAATTAACAGAACACAAAGCAGTTTCTCAGAAAGCTTCTTTCCAGTTTTTAAGGGAAGATATTTCCTTTTTCACCATAGCCCCCTATGGGCTTCCAAATATCACTTTGCCAATTCCACAAGAACAGCCTTAGCTAATGGCTTCTTGAGGTGAATGCTGTAACTCTGTGAGATGAAATAACAGAACACAAAGTAGTTTCTCGGAAAGCTTCCTTCCAGTTTTTAACGGAAGATATTTCCTTTTTCACAATAGCCCTCTATGGGATTCCAAATATCACTTTCCAAATTACACAAGAACAGTTTTAGCGAAAGGCTTCTTGAGGGTAAAGCTGTTACACTGTGAGATGAATTAACAGATCACAAAGCACTTTCTCAGAAAGCTTCTTTCCAGTTTTTAACGGAAAATATTTCCTTTTTCACCATAGCACTCTATGGGCTTCTAAATATCACTTTGCCAATTCCACAAGAACAGCCTTACCGAAAGACTTCTTGAAGGGAAGGATGCAACTCTGTGTGATGAATTAAGAGAACACAAAAAGTTTCTCAGAAATCTTCTTTCCAGTTTTGAACGGAAGATATTTCCTTTTTCACCATAGCCCTCTATGGGCTTCCAAATATCACTTTGCCAATTCCACAAGAACAGACTTAGCGGAAGGCTTCTTGAAGGGAAAGATGTAACTCTGTGAGATGAATTAACAGAACACAAAGCAGTTTCTCAGAAAGCTTCTTTACAGTTTTTAACGGAAGATATTTCCTTTTACACCATCGCCCTCTATGGGCTTCCAAATATCACTTAGCCAATTCCACAAGAACAGCCTTAGCGAATGGCTTCTTGAGGTGAATGCTGTAACTCTGTGAGATGAAATAACAGAACACAAAGTAGTTTCTCAGAAAGCTTCCTTCCAGTTTTTAACGGAAGATATTTCCTTTTTCACGATAGCACTCCATGGGATTCCAAATATCACTTTCCAAATTACACAAGAACAGTTTTAGCGAAAGGCTTCTTGAGGGTAAAGCTGTTACACTGTGAGATGAATTAACAGATCACAAAGCACTTTCTCAGAAAGCTTCTTTCCAGTTTTTAACGGAAAATATTTCCTTTTTCACCATAGCAATCTACGGGCTTCCAAATATCACTTTGCCAATTCCAGAAAAACAGAATTAGCGAAAGGCTTCTTGAAGGGAAAGATGTAACTCTGTGAGATGAGTTAACAGTACACAAAGCAGTTTCTCAGAAAGCTTCTTTCCAGTTTTGAACGGAAGATACTTCCTTTTTCACGATAGCCCTCTATGGGCTTCCAAATATCACTTTCCAAATTACACAAGAACAGTCTTAACGAAAGGCTTCTTGAGGGTAAAGCTGTTACACTCTGAGATGAGTTAACAGAACACAAAGCAGTTTCTCAGAAAGCTTCTTTCCAGTTTTTAACGGAAGGTACTTCCTTTTTCACCTTAGCCCTCTATGGGCTTCCAAATATCACTTTGCCAATTCCACAAGAACAGTCTTAGCGAAAGGCTTCTTGAGGAAAATGCTCTAACTCTGTGAGATGAATTAACAGGACACAAAGCAGTTTCTCAGAAAGGTATTTTCCAGTTTTTAATGGAAGATATTTCCTTTTTCACCATAGCCCTCTAAGGGCTTCCAAATATCACTTTGCCAATTCCACAAGAACAGCCTTAGCGAAAGGCTTCTTGAAGGGAAAAATGTAATTCGGTTAGATGAATTAACAGAACACAAATCAGTTTCTCAGAAAGCTTCTTTCCAGTTGTTAACGGAAGATATTTCCTTTTTCACCATAGCCCTCTAAGGGCTTTAAAATATCACTTTGCCAATTCCACAAAAACACCCTTAGCGAATGGCATCTTGAAGGGTAGGATGTAACTCTGTGAGATGAATTAACAGAACACAAAGCAGTTTCTCAGAAAGCTTCTTTCCAGTTTTTAACGGAAGATATTTCCTTTTACACCATGGCCCTCTATGGGCTTCCAAATATCACTTTGCTATTTCTATAAGAACAGCGTTAGTGAAAGGTTTCTTGAAGGGTAACATGTAACTCTGTGAGATGAATTAACAGAACACAAAGCAGTTTCTCAGAAAGCTTCTTTCCAGTTTTTAACTGAAGTTATTTCCTTTTTCACCATAGCACTCTATGGGCTTCCAAATATCACTTTGCCAATTCCACAAGAAGAGCCTTACCGAAAGACTTCTTGAAGGGAAGGATGCAACTCTGTGTGATGAATTAAGAGAACACAAAAAGTTTCTCAGAAAGCTTCTTTCCAGTTTTGAACGGAAGATATTTTCTTTTTCACCATAGCCCTCTATGGGCTTCCAAATATCACTTTCCAAATTACACAAGAACAGTTTTAGTGAAAGGCTTCTTGAGGGTAAAGCTGTTACACTGTGAGATGAATTTACAGAACACAAAGCAGTTTCTCAGAAACCTTCTTTCCAGTTTTTAACGGAAGATATTTCCTTTTTCACCATAGCTATCTACGGGCTTCCAAATATCACTTTGCCAATTGCAGAAAAACAGAATTAGCGAAAGGCTTCTTGAAGGGAATGATGTAACTCTGTGAGATGAGTTAAGAGAACACAAAGCAGTTTCTCAGAAAGATTCTTTCCAGTTTTGAACGGAAGATACTTCCTTTTTCACCATAGCCCTCTATGGGCTTCCAAATATCACTTTGCCAATAACACAAGAACAGTCTTAGTGAAAGGCTCCTTGAAGTGAAAGCTGTAACTCTGTGAGATGAATTAACAGAACACAAAGCAGTTTCTCAGAAAGCTTCTTTCGAGTTTTTAACGGAAGATATTTCCTTTTTCACCATAGCCCTCTATGAGCTTCCAAATATCACTTTGCCAATTCAATAAGAACAGCCTTAGCGAAAGGCTTCTTGAAGGGAAAGATGTAACTCTGTGAGATGAATTAACAGAACACAAAGCAGTTTCTCAGAAAGCTTCTTTACAGTTTTTAACGGAAGATATTCCCTTTTCCACCATAGCCCTCTATGGGCTTCCAAATATCACTTTGCCAATTCCACAAGAACAGAATTAGCGAAAGGCTTCTTGAAGGGAAAGATGTAACTGTGAGATGAATTAACAGAACACAAAGCAGTTTCTCAGAAAGCTTCTTTCCAGTTTTTAAGGGAAGATATTTCCTTTTTCACCATAGCCCCCTATGGGCTTCCAAATATCACTTTGCCAATTCCACAAGAACAGCCTTAGCGAATGGCTTCTTGAGGTGAATGCTGTAACTCTGTGAGATGAAATAACAGAACACAAAGTAGTTTCTCAGAAAGCTTCCTTCCAGTTTTTAACGGAAGATATTTCCTTTTTCACGATAGCCCTCTATGGGATTCCAAATATCACTTTCCAAATTACACAAGAACAGTTTTAGCGAAAGGCTTCTTGAGGGTAAAGCTGTTACACTGTGAGATGAATTAACAGATCACAAAGCACTTTCTCAGAAAGCTTCTTTCCAGTTTTTAACGGAAAATATTTCCTTTTTCACCATAGCAAACTACGGGCTTCCAAATATCACTTTGCCAATTCCAGAAAAACAGAATTAGCGAAAGGCTTCTTGAAGGGAAAGATGCAACTCTGTGAGATGAGTTAACAGTACACAAAGCAGTTTCTCAGAAAGCTTCTTTCCAGTTTTGAACGGAAGATACTTAATTTTTCACGATAGCCCTCTATGGGCTTCCAAATATCACTTTCCAAATTACACAAGAACAGTCTTAGCGAAAGGCTTCTTGAGGGTAAAGCTGTTACACTCTGAGATGAGTTAACAGAACACAAAGCAGTTTCTCAGAAAGCTTCTTTCCAGTTTTTAACGGAAGGTACTTCCTTTTTCACCTTAGCCCTCTATGGGCTTCCAAATATCACTTTGCCAATTCCACAAGAACAGTCTTAGCGAAAGGCTTCTTGAGGAAAATGCTCTAACTCTGTGAGATGAATTAACAGGACACAAAGCAGTTTCTCAGAAAGGTATTTTCCAGTTTTTAATGGAAGATATTTTCTTTTTCACCATAGCCCTCTAAGGGCTTCCAAATATCACTTTGCCAATTCCACAAGAACAGCCTTAGTGAAAGGCTTCTTGAAGGGAAAAATGTAACTCGGTTAGATGAATTAACAGAACACAAAGCAGTTTCTCAGAAAGCTTCTTTCCAGTTTTTAACGGAAGTTATTTCCTTTTTCACCATAGCCCTCTAAGGGCTTAAAAATATCACTTTGCCAATTCCACAAAAACACCCTTAGCGAATGGCATCTTGAAGGGTAAGATGTAACTCTGTGAGATGAATTAACAGAACACAAAGCAGTTTCTCAGAAAGCTTCTTTCCAGTTTTTAACGGAAGATATTTCCTTTTAAAAATGGCCCTCTATGGGCTTCCAAATATCACTTTGCCATTTCAATAAGAACAGCGTTAGTGAAAGGTTTCTTGAAGGGTAACATGTAACTCTGTGAGATGAATTAACAGAACACAAAGCAGTTTCTCAGAAAGCTTCTTTCCAGTTTTTAACTGAAGTTATTTCCTTTTTCACCATAGCACTCTATGGGCTTCCAAATATCACTTTGCCAATTGCACAAGAACAGCCTTACCGAAAGACTTCTTGAAGGGAAGGATGCAACTCTGTGTGATGAATTAAGAGAACACAAAAAGTTTCTCAGAAAGCTTCTTTCCAGTTTTGAACGGAAGATATTTCCTTTTTCACCATAGCCCTCTATGGGCTTCCAAATATCACTTTGCCAATTCCACAAGAACAGCCTTAGCGGAAGGCCTCTTGAAGGGAAAGATGTAACTCTGTGAGATGAATTTACAGAACACAAAGCAGTTTCTCAGAAAGCTTCTTTACAGTTTTTAACGGAAGATATTTCCTTTTACACCATCGCCCTCTATGGGCTTCCAAATATCACTTAGCCAATTCCACAAGAACAGCCTTAGCGAAAGGCTTCTTGAGGTGAAAACTGTAACTCTCTGAGATGAAGTAACAGAACACAAAGCAATTTCTCAGAAAGCTTCTTTCCAGTTTTTAACAGAAGATATTTCCTTTTACAACATCGCCCTCTATGGGTTTCCAAATATAACTTTGCCAATTCAACAAGAACAGCCTTAGGGAAAGGCTTCCTGAAGGGAAAGATGCAACTCTGTGAGATGAATTAACAGAACACAAAGCAGTTTCTCAGAAAGCTTCTTTCCAGTTTTCAACGGAAGATATTTCCTTTTTCACGATAGCTCTCTATGGGCTTCCAAATATCACTTTCCAAAATTACACAAGAACAGTCTTAGCGAAAGGCTTCTTGAGGGTAAAGCTGTTACACTCTGAGATGAGTTAACAGAACACAAAGCAGTTTCTCAGAAAGCTTCTTTCCAGTTTTTAACGGAAGGTGCTTCCTTTTTCACCTTAGCCCTCTATGGGCTTCCAAATATCACTTTGCCAATTCCACAAGAACAGTCTTAGCGAAAGGCTTCCTGAGGAAAATGCTCTAACTCTGTGAGATGAATTAACAGGACACAAAGCAGTTTCTCAGAAAGGTATTTTCCAGTTTTTAATGGAAGATATTTCCTTTTTCACCATAGCCCTCTAAGGGCTTCCAAATATCACTTTGCCAATTCCACAAGAACAGCCTTAGCGAAAGGCTTTCTGAAGGGAAAAATGTAATTCGGTTAGATGAATTAACAGAACACAAAGCAGTTTCTCAGAAAGCTTCTTTCCAGTTTTTAACGGAAGATATTTCCTTTTTCCCCATAGCCCTCTAAGGGCTTAAAAATATCACTTTGCCAATTCCACAAAAACACCCTTAGCGAATGGCATCTTGAAGGATAAGATGTAACTCTGTGAGATGAATTAACAGAACACAAAGCAGTTTCTCAGAAAGCTTCTTTCCAGTTTTGAACGGAAGATATTTCCTTTTTCACCATAGCCCTCTATGGGCTTCCAAATATCACTTTCCAAATTACACAAGAACAGTTTTAGCGAAAGGCTTCTTGAGGGGAAAGCTGTTACACTTTGAGATGAATTTACAGAACACAAAGCAGTTTCTCAGAAATCTTCTTTCCAGTTTTTAACGGAAGATATTTCCTTTTTCACCATAGCAATCTACGGGCTTCCAAATATCACTTTGCCAATTCCAGAAAAACAGAATTAGCGAAAGGCTTCTTGAAGGGAAAGATGTAACTCTGTGAGATGAGTTAACAGTACACAAAGCAGTTTCTCAGAAAGCTTCTTTCCAGTTTTGAACGGAAGATACTTCCTTTTTCACCATAGCCCTCTATGGGCTTCCAAATATCACTTTGCCAATACCACAAGAACAGTCTTAGCGAAAGGCTCCTTGAGGTGAAAGCTGTAACTCTGTGAGATGAATTAAGAGAACACAAAGCAGTTTCTCAGAAAGCTTCTTTCCAGTTTTGAACGGAAGATATTTCCTTTTTCACCGTAGCCCTCTATGGGATTCCAAATATCACTTTGCCAATTCAATAAGAACAGCCTTAACGAAAGGCTTCTTGAAGGGAAAGATGTACCTCTGTGAGATGAATTAACAGAACACAAAGCAGTTTCTGTGAAAGCTTCTTTCCAGTTTTTAAGGGAATTTATTTCCTTTTTCACCATAGCCCTCTATGGGCTTCCAATTATCACTTTGCCAATTTCTCAAGAACAGCCTTAGTGAAAGGCTTCTTGAAGGAAAAGATGTAACACTGTGAGATGAATCAACAGAACACAAAGCAGTTTCTCAGAAAGCTTCTTTCCAGTTTTGAACGGAATATATTTCCTTTTTAACCTTAGCCCCCTTTTGACTTCCAAATATTACTTTGCCAATTCCACAAGAACAGCCTTAGCGAAAGGCTTCTTGATGTGAAAGCTGTAACTCTGTGAGATGAATTAGCAGAACACGAAGTAGTTTCTCAGAAAGCTTCTTTCCGGTTTTTAACAGAAGATATTTCCTTTTTCACGGTAGCCCTGTATGGGCTTTCAAATATCACTTTCCAAATTACACAAGAACAGTTTTAGTGAAAGGCTTCTTGAGGGTAAAGCTGTTACACTGTGAGATGAATTTACAGAACACAAAGCAGTTTCTCAGAAACCTTCCTTCCAGTTTTGAACGGAAGATATTTCCTTTTTCACCGTAGCTATCTACGGGCTTCCAAATATCACTTTGCCAATTGCAGAAAAACAGAATTAGCGAAAGGCTTCTTGAAGGGAAAGATGTAACTCTGTGAGATGAGTTAAGAGAACACAAAGCAGTTTCTCAGAAAGATTCTTTCCAGTTTTGAACGGAAGATACTTCCTTTTTCACCATAGCCCTCTATGGGCTTCCAAATATCACTTTGCCAATACCACAAGAACATTCTTAGTGAAAGGATCCTTGAAGTGAAAGCTGTAACTCTGTGAGATGAATTAACAGAACACAAAGCAGTTTCTCAGAAAGCTTCTTTCCAGTTTTTAACGGAAGATATTTCCTTTTTCACCATAGCCCTCTATGAGCTTCCAAATATCACTTTGCGAATTCAATAAGAACAGCCTTAGCGAAAGGCTTCTTGAAGGGAAAGATGTAACTCTGTGAGATGAATTAACAGAACACAAAGCAGTTTCTCAGAAAGCTTCTTTACAGTTTTTAACGGAAGATATTCCCTTTTCCACCATAGCCCTCTAGGGGCTTCCAAATATCACTTTGCCAATTCCACAAGAACAGAATTAGCGAAAGGCTTCTTGAAGGGAAAGATGTAACTGTGAGATGAATTAACAGAACACAAAGCAGTTTCTCAGAAAGCTTCTTTCCAGTTTTTAAGGGATGATATTTCCTTTTTCACCATAGCCCCCTATGGGCTTCCAAATATCACTTTGCCAATTCCACAAGAACAGCCTTAGCTAATGGCTTCTTGAGGTGAATGCTGTAACTCTGTGAGATGAAATAACAGAACACAAAGTAGTTTCTCAGAAAGCTTCCTTCCAGTTTTTAACGGAAGATATTTCCTTTTTCACAATAGCCCTCTATGGGATTCCAAATATCACTTTCCAAATTACACAAGAACAGTTTTAGCGAAAGGCTTCTTGAGGGTAAAGCTGTTACACTGTGAGATGAATTAACAGATCACAAAGCACTTTCTCAGAAAGCTTCTTTCCAGTTTTTAACGGAAAATATTTCCTTTTTCACCATAGCACTCTATGGGCTTCTAAATATCACTTTGCCAATTCCACAAGAACAGCCTTACCGAAAGACTTCTTGAAGGGAAGGATGCAACTCTGTGTGATGAATTAAGAGAACACAAAAAGTTTCTCAGAAAGCTTCTTTCCAGTTTTGAACGGAAGATATTTCCTTTTTCACCATAGCCCTCTATGGGCTTCCAAATATCACTTTGCCAATTCCACAAGAACAGCCTTAGCGGAAGGCTTCTTGAAGGGAAAGATGTAACTCTGTGAGATGAATTAACAGAACACAAAGCAGTTTCTCAGAAAGCTTCTTTACAGTTTTTAACGGAAGATATTCCCTTTTCCACCATAGCCCTCTATGGGCTTCCAAATATCACTTTGCCAATTCCACAAGAACAGAATTAGCGAAAGGCTTCTTGAAGGGAAAGATGTAACTGTGAGATGAATTAACAGAACACAAAGCAGTTTCTCAGAAAGCTTCTTTCCAGTTTTTAAGGGAAGATATTTCCTTTTTCACCATAGCCCCCTATGGGCTTCCAAATATCACTTTGCCAATTCCACAAGAACAGCCTTAGCGAATGGCTTCTTGAGGTGAATGCTGTAACTCTGTGAGATGAAATAACAGAACACAAAGTAGTTTCTCAGAAAGCTTCCTTCCAGTTTTTAACGGAAGATATTTCCTTTTTCACGATAGCCCTCTATGGGATTCCAAATATCACTTTCCAAATTACACAAGAACAGTTTTAGCGAAAGGCTTCTTGAGGGTAAAGCTGTTACACTGTGAGATGAATTAACAGATCACAAAGCACTTTCTCAGAAAGCTTCTTTCCAGTTTTTAACGGAAAATATTTCCTTTTTCACCATAGCAAACTACGGGCTTCCAAATATCACTTTGCCAATTCCAGAAAAACAGAATTAGCGAAAGGCTTCTTGAAGGGAAAGATGTAACTCTGTGAGATGAGTTAACAGTACACAAAGCAGTTTCTCAGAAGCTTCTTTCCAGTTTTGAACGGAAGATACTTCCTTTTTCACGATAGCCCTCTATGGGCTTCCAAATATCACTTTCCAAATTACACAAGAACAGTCTTAGCGAAAGGCTTCTTGAGGGTAAAGCTGTTACACTCTGAGATGAGTTAACAGAACACAAAGCAGTTTCTCAGAAAGCTTCTTTCCAGTTTTTAACGGAAGGTACTTCCTTTTTCACCTTAGCCCTCTATGGGCTTCCAAATATCACTTTGCCAATTCCACAAGAACAGTCTTAGCGAAAGGCTTCTTGAGGAAAATGCTCTAACTCTGTGAGATGAATTAACAGGACACAAAGCAGTTTCTCAGAAAGGTATTTTCCAGTTTTTAATGGAAGATATTTCCTTTTTCACCATAGCCCTCTAAGGGCTTCCAAATATCACTTTGCCAATTCCACAAGAACAGCCTTAGTGAAAGGCTTCTTGAAGGGAAAAATGTAACTCGGTTAGATGAATTAACAGAACACAAAGCAGTTTCTCAGAAAGCTTCTTTCCAGTTTTTAACGGAAGTTATTTCCTTTTTCACCATAGCCCTCTAAGGGCTTAAAAATATCACTTTGCCAATTCCACAAAAACACCCTTAGCGAATGGCATCTTGAAGGGTAAGATGTAACTCTGTGAGATGAATTAACAGAACACAAAGCAGTTTCTCAGAAAGCTTCTTTCCAGTTTTTAACGGAAGATATTTCCTTTTACACCATGGCCCTCTATGGGCTTCCAAATATCACTTTGCCATTTCAATAAGAACAGCGTTAGTGAAAGGTTTCTTGAAGGGTAACATGTAACTCTGTGAGATGAATTAACAGAACACAAAGCAGTTTCTCAGAAAGCTTCTTTCCAGTTTTTAACTGAAGTTATTTCCTTTTTCACCATAGCACTCTATGGGCTTCCAAATATCACTTTGCCAATTGCACAAGAACAGCCTTACCGAAAGACTTCTTGAAGGGAAGGATGCAACTCTGTGTGATGAATTAAGAGAACACAAAAAGTTTCTCAGAAAGCTTCTTTCCAGTTTTGAACGGAAGATATTTCCTTTTTCACCATAGCCCTCTATGGGCTTCCAAATATCACTTTGCCAATTCCACAAGAACAGCCTTAGCGGAAGGCCTCTTGAAGGGAAAGATGTAACTCTGTGAGATGAATTAACAGAACACAAAGCAGTTTCTCAGAAAGCTTCTTTACAGTTTTTAACGGAAGATATTTCCTTTTACACCATCGCCCTCTATGGGCTTCCAAATATAACTTTGCCAATTCAACAAGAACAGCCTTAGGGAAAGGCTTCCTGAAGGGAAAGATGCAACTCTGTGAGATGAATTAACAGAACACAAAGCAGTTTCTCAGAAAGCTTCTTTCCAGTTTTCAACGGAAGATATTTCCTTTTTCACGATAGCTCTCTATGGGCTTCCAAATATCACTTTCCAAAATTACACAAGAACAGTCTTAGCGAAAGGCTTCTTGAGGGTAAAGCTGTTACACTCTGAGATGAGTTAACAGAACACAAAGCAGTTTCTCAGAAAGCTTCTTTCCAGTTTTTAACGGAAGGTGCTTCCTTTTTCACCTTAGCCCTCTATGGGCTTCCAAATATCACTTTGCCAATTCCACAAGAACAGTCTTAGCGAAAGGCTTCCTGAGGAAAATGCTCTAACTCTGTGAGATGAATTAACAGGACACAAAGCAGTTTCTCAGAAAGGTATTTTCCAGTTTTTAATGGAAGATATTTCCTTTTTCACCATAGCCCTCTAAGGGCTTCCAAATATCACTTTGCCAATTCCACAAGAACAGCCTTAGCGAAAGGCTTTCTGAAGGGAAAAATGTAATTCGGTTAGATGAATTAACAGAACACAAAGCAGTTTCTCAGAAAGCTTCTTTCCAGTTTTTAACGGAAGATATTTCCTTTTTCCCCATAGCCCTCTAAGGGCTTAAAAATATCACTTTGCCAATTCCACAAAAACACCCTTAGCGAATGGCATCTTGAAGGATAAGATGTAACTCTGTGAGATGAATTAACAGAACACAGAGCAGTTTCTCAGAAAGCTTCTTTCCAGTTTTGAACGGAAGATATTTCCTTTTTCACCATAGCCCTCTATGGGCTTCCAAATATCACTTTCCAAATTACACAAGAACAGTTTTAGCGAAAGGCTTCTTGAGGGGAAAGCTGTTACACTTTGAGATGAATTTACAGAACACAAAGCAGTTTCTCAGAAATCTTCTTTCCAGTTTTTAACGGAAGATATTTCCTTTTTCACCATAGCAATCTACGGGCTTCCAAATATCACTTTGCCAATTCCAGAAAAACAGAATTAGCGAAAGGCTTCTTGAAGGGAAAGATGTAACTCTGTGAGATGAGTTAACAGTACACAAAGCAGTTTCTCAGAAAGCTTCTTTCCAGTTTTGAACGGAAGATACTTCCTTTTTCACCATAGCCCTCTATGGGCTTCCAAATATCACTTTGCCAATACCACAAGAACAGTCTTAGCGAAAGGCTCCTTGAGGTGAAAGCTGTAACTCTGTGAGATGAATTAAGAGAACACAAAGCAGTTTCTCAGAAAGCTTCTTTCCAGTTTTGAACGGAAGATATTTCCTTTTTCACCATAGCCCTCTATGGGATTCCAAATATCAGTTTGCCAATTCAATAAGAACAGCCTTAACGAAAGGCTTCTTGAAGGGAAAGATGTAACTCTGTGAGATGAATTAACAGAACACAAAGCAGTTTCTGTGAAAGCTTCTTTCCAGTTTTTAAGGGAATATATTTCCTTTTTCACCATAGCCCTCTATGGGCTTCCAATTATCACTTTGCCAATTTCTCAAGAACAGCCTTAGTGAAAGGCTTCTTGATGTGAAAGCTGTAACTCTGTGAGATGAATCAACAGAACACAAAGCAGTTTCTCAGAAAGCTTCTTTCCAGTTTTGAACGGAATATATTTCCTTTTTAACCTTAGCCCCCTTTTGACTTCCAAATATTACTTTGCCAATTCCACAAGAACAGCCTTAGCGAAAGGCTTCTTGATGTGAAAGCTGTAACTCTGTGAGATGAATTAGCAGAACACGAAGTAGTTTCTCAGAAAGCTTCTTTCCGGTTTTTAACAGAAGATATTTCCTTTTTCACGGTAGCCCTGTATGGGCTTTCAAATATCACTTTCCAAATTACACAAGAACAGTTTTAGTGAAAGGCTTCTTGAGGGTAAAGCTGTTACACTGTGAGATGAATTTACAGAACACAAAGCAGTTTCTCAGAAACCTTCTTTCCAGTTTTGAACGGAAGATATTTCCTTTTTCACCATAGCTATCTACGGGCTTCCAAATATCACTTTGCCAATTGCAGAAAAACAGAATTAGCGAAAGGCTTCTTGAAGGGAAAGATGTAACTCTGTGAGATGAGTTAAGAGAACACAAAGCAGTTTCTCAGAAAGATTCTTTCCAGTTTTGAACGGAAGATACTTCCTTTTTCACCATAGCCCTCTATGGGCTTCCAAATATCACTTTGCCAATACCACAAGAACATTCTTAGTGAAAGGATCCTTGAAGTGAAAGCTGTAACTCTGTGAGATGAATTAACAGAACACAAAGCAGTTTCTCAGAAAGCTTCTTTCCAGTTTTTAACGGAAGATATTTCCTTTTTCACCATAGCCCTCTATGAGCTTCCAAATATCACTTTGCCAATTCAATAAGAACAGCCTTAGCGAAAGGCTTCTTGAAGGGAAAGATGTAACTCTGTGAGATGAATTAACAGAACACAAAGCAGTTTCTCAGAAAGCTTCTTTACAGTTTTTAACGGAAGATATTCCCTTTTCCACCATAGCCCTCTAGGGGCTTCCAAATATCACTTTGCCAATTCCACAAGAACAGAATTAGCGAAAGGCTTCTTGAAGGGAAAGATGTAACTGTGAGATGAATTAACAGAACACAAAGCAGTTTCTCAGAAAGCTTCTTTCCAGTTTTTAAGGGAAGATATTTCCTTTTTCACCATAGCCCCCTATGGGCTTCCAAATATCACTTTGCCAATTCCACAAGAACAGCCTTAGCTAATGGCTTCTTGAGGTGAATGCTGTAACTCTGTGAGATGAAATAACAGAACACAAAGTAGTTTCTCAGAAAGCTTCCTTCCAGTTTTTAACGGAAGATATTTCCTTTTTCACAATAGCCCTCTATGGGATTCCAAATATCACTTTCCAAATTACACAAGAACAGTTTTAGCGAAAGGCTTCTTGAGGGTAAAGCTGTTACACTGTGAGATGAATTAACAGATCACAAAGCACTTTCTCAGAAAGCTTCTTTCCAGTTTTTAACGGAAAATATTTCCTTTTTCACCATAGCACTCTATGGGCTTCTAAATATCACTTTGCCAATTCCACAAGAACAGCCTTACCGAAAGACTTCTTGAAGGGAAGGATGCAACTCTGTGTGATGAATTAAGAGAACACAAAAAGTTTCTCAGAAAGCTTCTTTCCAGTTTTGAACGGAAGATATTTCCTTTTTCACCATAGCCCTCTATGGGCTTCCAAATATCACTTTGCCAATTCCACAAGAACAGCCTTAGCGGAAGGCTTCTTGAAGGGAAAGATGTAACTCTGTGAGATGAATTAACAGAATACAAAGCAGTTTCTCAGAAAGCTTCTTTACAGTTTTTAACGGAAGATATTTCCTTTTACACCATCGCCCTCTATGGGCTTCCAAATATCACTTAGCCAATTCCACAAGAACAGCCTAGCGAATGGCTTCTTGAGGTGAATGCTGTAACTCTGTGAGATGAAATAACAGAACACAAAGTAGTTTCTCAGAAAGCTTCCTTCCATTTTTTAACGGAAGATATTTCCTTTTTCACGATAGCCCTCTATGGGATTCCAAATATCACTTTCGAAATTACACAAGAACAGTTTTAGCGAAAGGCTTCTTGAGGGTAAAGCTGTTACACTGTGAGATGAATTAACAGATCACAAAGCACTTTCTCAGAAAGCTTCTTTCCAGTTTTTAACGGAAAATATTTCCTTTTTCACCATAGCAATCTACGGGCTTCCAAATATCACTTTGCCAATTCCAGAAAAACAGAATTAGCGAAAGGCTTCTTGAAGGGAAAGATGTAACTCTGTGAGATGAGTTAACAGTACACAAAGCAGTTTCTCAGAAAGCTTCTTTCCAGTTTTGAACGGAAGATACTTCCTTTTTCACGATAGCCCTCTATGGGCTTCCAAATATCACTTTCCAAATTACACAAGAACAGTCTTAGCGAAAGGCTTCTTGAGGGTAAAGCTGTTACACTCTGAGATGAGTTAACAGAACACAAAGCAGTTTCTCAGAAAGCTTCTTTCCAGTTTTTAACGGAAAGTACTTCCTTTTTCACCTTAGCCCTCTATGGGCTTCCAAATATCACTTTGCCAATACCACAAGAACAGTCTTAGCGAAAGGCTTCTTGAGGAAAATGCTCTAACTCTGTGAGATGAATTAACAGGACACAAAGCAGTTTCTCAGAAAGGTATTTTCCAGTTTTTAATGGAAGATATTTCCTTTTTCACCATAGCCCTCTAAGGGCTTCCAAATATCACTTTGCCAATTCCACAAGAACAGCCTTAGCGAAAGGCTTCTTGAAGGGAAAAATGTAATTCGGTTAGATGAATTAACAGAACACAAATCAGTTTCTCAGAAAGCTTCTTTCCAGTTTTTAACGGAAGATATTTCCTTTTTCACCATAGCCCTCTAAGGGCTTTAAAATATCACTTTGCCAATTCAACAAAAACACCCTTAGCGAATGGCATCTTGAAGGGTAGGATGTACCTCTGTGAGATGAATTAACAGAACACAAAGCAGTTTCTCAGAAAGCTTCTTTCCAGTTTTTAATGGAAGATATTTCCTTTTACACCATGGCCCTCTATGGGCTTCCAAATATCACTTTGCCATTTCTATAAGAACAGCGTTAGTGAAAGGTTTCTTGAAGGGTAACATGTAACTCTGTGAGATGAATTAACAGAACACAAAGCAGTTTCTCAGAAAGCTTCTTTCCAGTTTTTAACTGAAGTTATTTCCTTTTTCACCATAGCAATCTATGGGATTCCAAATATCACTTTGCCAATTCCACAAGAACAGCCATACCGAAAGACTTCTTGAAGGGAAGGATGCAACTCTGTGTGATGAATTAAGAGAACACAAAAAGTTTCTCAGAAAGCTTCTTTCCAGTTTTGAACGGAAGATATTTTCTTTTTCACCATAGCCCTCTATGGGCTTCCAAATATCACTTTCCAAATTACACAAGAACAGTTTTAGTGAAAGGCTTCTTGAGGGTAAAGCTGTTACACTGTGAGATGAATTTACAGAACACAAAGCAGTTTCTCAGAAACCTTCTTTCCAGTTTTTAACGGAAGATATTTCCTTTTTCACCATAGCTATCTACGGGCTTCCAAATATCACTTTGCCAATTGCAGAAAAACAGAATTAGCGAAAGGCTTCTTGAAGGGAATGATGTAACTCTGTGAGATGAGTTAACAGAACACAAAGCAGTTTCTCAGAAAGATTCTTTCCAGTTTTGAACGGAAGATACTTCCTTTTTCACCATAGCCCTCTATGGGCTTCCAAATATCACTTTGCCAATAACACAAGAACAGTCTTAGTGAAAGGCTCCTTGAAGTGAAAGCTGTAACTCTGTGAGATGAATTAACAGAACACAAAGCAGTTTCTCAGAAAGCTTCTTTCGAATTTTTAACGGAAGATATTTCCTTTTTCACCATAGCCCTCCAAGAGCTTCCAAATATCACTTTGCCAATTCAATAAGAACAGCCTTAGCGAAAGGCTTCTTGAAGGGAAAGATGTAACTCTGTGAGATGAATTAACAGAACACAAAGCAGTTTCTCAGAAAGCTTCTTTCCAGTTTTTAACGGAAGATATTCCCTTTTCCACCATAGCCCTCTATGGGCTTCCAAATATCACTTTGCCAATTCCACAAGAACAGAATTAGCGAATGGCTTCTTGAGGTGAATGCTGTAACTCTGTGAGATGAAATAACAGAACACAAAGTAGTTTCTCAGAAAGCTTCCTTCCATTTTTTAACGGAAGATATTTCCTTTTTCACGATAGCCCTGTATGGGATTCCAAATATCACTTTCCAAATTACACAAGAACAGTTTTAGCGAAAGGCTTCTTGAGGGTAAAGCTGTTACACTGTGAGATGAATTAACAGATCACAAAGCACTTTCTCAGAAAGCTTCTTTCCAGTTTTTAACGGAAAATATTTCCTTTTTCACCATAGCAATCTACGGGCTTCCAAATATCACTTTGCCAATTCCAGAAAAACAGAATTAGCGAAAGGCTTCTTGAAGGGAAAGATGTAACTCTGTGAGATGAGTTAACAGTACACAAAGCAGTTTCTCAGAAAGCTTCTTTCCAGTTTTGAACGGAAGATACTTCCTTTTTCACGATAGCCCTCTATGGGCTTCCAAATATCACTTTCCAAATTACACAAGAACAGTCTTAGCGAAAGGCTTCTTGAGGGTAAAGCTGTTACACTCTGAGATGAGTTAACAGAACACAAAGCAGTTTCTCAGAAAGCTTCTTTCCAGTTTTTAACGGAAGGTACTTCCTTTTTCACCTTAGCCCTCTATGGGCTTCCAAATATCACTTTGCCAATTCCACAAGAACAGTCTTAGCGAAAGGCTTCTTGAGGAAAATGCTCTAACTCTGTGAGATGAATTAACAGGACACAAAGCAGTTTCTCAGAAAGGTATTTTCCAGTTTTTAATGGAAGATATTTCCTTTTTCACCATAGCCCTCTAAGGGCTTCCAAATATCACTTTGCCAATTCCACAAGAACAGCCTTAGCGAAAGGCTTCTTGAAGGGAAAAATGTAACTCGGTTAGATGAATTAACAGAACACAAAGCAGTTTCTCAGAAAGCTTCTTTCCAGTTTTTAACGGAAGATATTTCCTTTTTCACCATAGCCATCTAAGGGCTTAAAAATATCACTTTGCCAATTCCACAAAAACACCCTTATCGAATGGCATCTTGAAGGGTAAGATGTAACTCTGTGAGATGAATTAACAGAACACAAAGCAGTTTCTCAGAAAGCTTCTTTCCAGTTTTTAACGGAAGATATTTCCTTTTACACCATGGCCCTCTATGGGCTTCCAAATATCACTTTGCCATTTCAATAAGAACAGCGTTAGTGAAAGGTTTCTTGAAGGGTAACATGTAACTCTGTGAGATGAATTAACAGAACACAAAGCAGTTTCTCAGAAAGCTTCTTTCCAGTTTTTAACTGAAGTTATTTCCTTTTTCACCATAGCACTCTATGGGCTTCCAAATATCACTTTGCTAATTGCACAAGAACAGCCTTACCGAAAGACTTCTTGAAGGGAAGGATGCAACTCTGTGTGATGAATTAAGAGAACACAAAAAGTTTCTCAGAAAGCTTCTTTCCAGTTTTGAACGGAAGATATTTCCTTTTTCACCATAGCCCTCTATGGGCTTCCAAATATCACTTTGCCAATTCCACAAGAACAGCCTTAGCGGAAGGCCTCTTGAAGGGAAAGATGTAACTCTGTGAGATGAATTTACAGAACACAAAGCAGTTTCTCAGAAAGCTTCTTTACAGTTTTTAACGGAAGATATTTCCTTTTACACCATCGCCCTCTATGGGCTTCCAAATATCACTTAGCCAATTCCACAAGAACAGCCTTAGCGAAAGGCTTCTTGAGGTGAAAACTGTAACTCTCTGAGATGAAGTAACAGAACACAAAGCAATTTCTCAGAAAGCTTCTTTCCAGTTTTTAACACAAGATATTTCCTTTTACAACATCGCCCTCTATGGGTTTCCAAATATAACTTTGCCAATTCAACAAGAACAGCCTTAGGGAAAGGCTTCCTGAAGGGAAAGATGCAACTCTGTGAGATGAATTAACAGAACACAAAGCAGTTTCTCAGAAAGCTTCTTTCCAGTTTTCAACGGAAGATATTTCCTTTTTCACGATAGCTCTCTATGGGCTTCCAAATATCACTTTCCAAAATTACACAAGAACAGTCTTAGCGAAAGGCTTCTTGAGGGTAAAGCTGTTACACTCTGAGATGAGTTAACAGAACACAAAGCAGTTTCTCAGAAAGCTTCTTTCCAGTTTTTAACGGAAGGTGCTTCCTTTTTCACCTTAGCCCTCTATGGGCTTCCAAATATCACTTTGCCAATTCCACAAGAACAGTCTTAGCGAAAGGCTTCCTGAGGAAAATGCTCTAACTCTGTGAGATGAATTAACAGGACACAAAGCAGTTTCTCAGAAAGGTATTTTCCAGTTTTTAATGGAAGATATTTCCTTTTTCACCATAGCCCTCTAAGGGCTTCCAAATATCACTTTGCCAATTCCACAAGAACAGCCTTAGCGAAAGGCTTTCTGAAGGGAAAAATGTAATTCGGTTAGATGAATTAACAGAACACAAAGCAGTTTCTCAGAAAGCTTCTTTCCAGTTTTTAACGGAAGATATTTCCTTTTTCCCCATAGCCCTCTAAGGGCTTAAAAATATCACTTTGCCAATTCCACAAAAACACCCTTAGCGAATGGCATCTTGAATTATAAGATGTAACTCTGTGAGATCAATTAACAGAACACAAAGCAGTTTCTCAGAAAGCTTCTTTCCAGTTTTTAACGGAAGATATTTCCTTTTACACCATGGCCCTCTATGGGCTTCCAAATATCACTTTGCCATTTCAATAAGAACAGCGTTAGTGAAAGGTTTCTTGAAGGGTAACATGAAACTCTGTGAGATGAATTAACAGAACACAAAGCAGTTTCTCAGAAAGCTTCTTTCCAGTTTTTAACTGAAGTTATTTCCTTTTTCACCATAGCACTCTATGGGCTTCCAAATATCACTTTGCCAATTCCACAAAAACAGCCTTACCGAAAGACTTCTTGAAGGGAAGGATGCAACTCTGTGTGATGAATTAAGAGAACACAAAAAGTTTCTCAGAGAGCTTCCTTCCAGTTTTGAACAGAAGATATTTCCTTTTTCACCATAGCCCTCTATGGGCTTCCAAATATCACTTTCCAAATTACACAAGAACAGTTTTAGCGAAAGGCTTCTTGAGGGTAAAGCTGTTACACTTTGAGATGAATTTACAGAACACAAAGTAGTTTCTCAGAAATCTTCTTTCCAGTTTTTAACGGAAGATATTTCCTTTTTCACCATAGCAATCTACGGGCTTCCAAATATCACTTTGCCAATTCCAGAAAAACAGAATTAGCGAAAGGCTTCTTGAAGGGAAAGATGTAACAATGTGAGATGAGTTAACAGTACACAAAGCAGTTTCTCAGAAAGCTTCTTTCCAGTTTTGAACGGAAGATACTTCCTTTTTCTCCATAGCCCTCTATTGGCTTCCAAATATCACTTTGCCAATACCACAAGAACAGTCTTAGCGAAAGGCTCCTTGAGGTGAAAGCTGTAACTCTGTGAGATGAATTAACAGAACACAAAGCAGTTTCTCAGAAAGCTTCTTTCCAGTTTTGAACGGAAGATATTTCCTTTTTCACCATAGCCCTCTATGGGCTTCCAAATATCACTTTGCCATTTCCACAAGAACAGCCTTAGCGGAAGGCTTCTTGAAGGGAAAGATGTAACTCTGTGAGATGAATTAACAGAACACAAAGCAGTTTCTCAGAAAGCTTCTTTCCAGTTTTTAACGGAAGATATTTCCTTTTACACCATCGCCCTCTATGGGCTTCCAAATATCACTTAGCCAATTCCACAAGAACAGCCTTAGCGAAAGGCTTCTTGAGGTGAAAACTGTAACTCTCTGAGATGAATTAACAGAACACAAAGCAATTTCTCAGAAAGCTTCTTTCCAGTTTTTAACAGAAGATATTTCCTTTTACAACATCGCCCTCTATGGGCTTCCAAATATAACTTTGCCAATTCAACAAGAACAGCCTTAGGGAAAGGCTTCCTGAAGGGAAAGATGCAACTCTGTGAGATGAATTAACAGAACACAAAGCAGTTTCTCAGAAAGCTTCTTTCCAGTTTTCAACGGAAGATATTTCCTTTTTCACGATAGCCCTCTATGGGCTTCCAAATATCACTTTCCAAATTACACAAGAACAGTCTTAGCGAAAGGCTTCCTGAGGAAAATGCTCTAACTCTGTGAGATGAATTAACAGGACACAAAGCAGTTTCTCAGAAAGGTATTTTCCAGTTTTTAATGGAAGATATTTCCTTTTTCACCATAGCCCTCTAAGGGCTTCCAAATATCACTTTGCCAATTCCACAAGAACAGCCTTAGCGAAAGGCTTTTTGAAGGGAAAAATGTAATTCGGTTAGATGAATTAACAGAACACAAAGCAGTTTCTCAGAAAGCTTCTTTCCTGTTTTTAACGGAAGATATTTCCTTTTTCCCCATAGCCCACTAAGGGCTTAAAAATATCACTTTGCCAATTCCACAAAAACACCCTTAGCGAATGGCATCTTGAAGGGTAAGATGTAACTCTGTGAGATGAATTAACAGAACACAAAGCAGTTTCTCAGAAAGCTTCTTTCCAGTTTTTAACGGAAGATATTTCCTTTTACACCATGGCCCTCTATGGGCTTCCAAATATCACTTTGCCTTTTCAATAAGAACAGCGTTAGTGAAAGGTTTCTTGAAGGGTAACATGTAACTCTGTGAGATGAATTAACAGAACACAAAGCAGTTTCTCAGAAAGCTTCTTTCCAGTTTTTAACTGAAGTTATTTCCTTTTTCACCATAGCACTCTATGGGATTCCAAATATCACTTTGCCAATTCCACAAGAACAGCCTTACCGAAAGACTTCTTGAAGGGAAGGATGCAACTCTGTGTGATGAATTAAGAGAATACAAAAAGTTTCTCAGAAAGCTTCCTTCCAGTTTTGAACGGAAGATATTTCCTTTTTCACCATAGCCCTCTATGGGCTTCCAAATATCACTTTCCAAATTACACAAGAACAGTTTTAGCGAAAGGCTTCTTGAGGGTAAAGCTGTTACACTTTGAGATGAATTTACAGAACACAAAGCAGTTTCTCAGAAATCTTCTTTCCAGTTTTTAACGGAAGATATTTCCTTTTTCACCATAGCAATCTACGGGCTTCCAAATATCACTTTGCCAATTCCAGAAAAACAGAATTAGCGAAAGGCTTCTTGAAGGGAAAGATGTAACTGTGAGATGAATTAACAGAACACAAAGCAGTTTCTCAGAAAGCTTCTTTCCAGTTTTTAAGGGAAGATATTTCCTTTTTCACCATACCCCCTATGGGCTTCCAAATATCACTTTGCCAATTCCACAAGAACAGCCTTAGCGAATGGCTTCTTGAGGTGAATGCTGTAACTCTGTGAGATGAAATAACAGAACACAAAGTAGTTTCTCAGAAAGCTTCCTTCCAGTTTTTAACGGAAGATATTTCCTTTTTCACGATAGCCCTCTATGGGATTCCAAATATCACTTTCGAAATTACACAAGAACAGTTTTAGCGAAAGGCTTCTTGAGGGTAAAGCTGTTACACTGTGAGATGAATTAACAGATCACAAAGCACTTTCTCAGAAAGCTTCTTTCCAGTTTTTAACGGAAAATATTTCCTTTTTCACCATAGCAATCTACGGGCTTCCAAATATCACTTTGCCAATTCCAGAAAAACAGAATTAGCGAAAGGCTTCTTGAAGGGAAAGATGTAACTCTGTGAGATGAGTTAACAGAACACAAAGCAGTTTCTCAGAAAGCTTCTTTCCAGTTTTTAACGGAAGGTACTTCCTTTTTCACCTTAGCCCTCTATGGGCTTCCAAATATCACTTTGCCAATTCCACAAGAACAGTCTTAGCGAAAGGCTTCTTGAGGAAAATGCTCTAACTCTGTGAGATGAATTAGCAGGACACAAAGCAGTTTCTCAAAAAGGTATTTTCCAGTTTTTACTGGAAGATATTTCCTTTTTCACCATAGCCCTCTAAGGGCTTCCAAATATCACTTTGCCAATTCCACAAGAACAGCCTTAGCGAAAGGCTTCTTGAAGGGAAAAATGTAATTCGGTTAGATGAATTAACAGAACACAAAGCAGTTTCTCAGAAAGCTTCTTTCCAGTTTTTAACGGAAGATATTTCCTTTTTCACCATAGCCCTCTAAGGGCTTAAAAATATCACTTTGCCAATTTCACAAAAACACCCTTAGCGAATGGCATCTTGAAGGGTAAGATGTAACTCTGTGAGGTGAATTAACAGAACACAAAGCAGTTTCTCAGAAAGCTTCTTTCCAGTTTTTAACGGAAGATATTTCCTTTTACACCATGGCCCTCTATGGGCTTCCAAATATCACTTTGCCATTTCAATAAGAACAGCGTTAGTGAAAGGTTTCTTGAAGGGTAACATGTAACTCTGTGAGATGAATTAACAGAACACAAAGCAGTTTCTCAGAAAGCTTCTTTCCAGTTTTTAACTGAAGTTATTTCCTTTTTCACCATAGCACTCTATGGGCTTCCAAATATCTCTTTGCCAATTCCACAAGAACAGCCTTACCGAAAGACTTCTTGAAGGGAAGGATGCAACTCTGTGTGATGAATTAAGAGAACACATAAAGTTTCTCAGAAAGATTCTTTCCAGTTTTGAACGGAAGATATTTCCTTTTTCACCATAGCCCTCTATGGGCTTCCAAATATCACTTTGCCAATTCCACAAGAACAGCCTTAGCGGAAGGCTTCTTGAAGGGAAAGATGTAACTCTGTGAGATGAATTAACAGAACACAAAGCAGTTTCTCAGAAAGCTTCTTTACAGTTTTTAACGGAAGATATTTCCTTTTTCACGATAGCCCTCTATGGGCTTTCAAATATCACTTTGCCAATTCCACCAGAAGAGCCTTAGTGAAAGGCTTCTTGAAGGGAAAGATGTAACTCTGTGAGATGAATTAACAGAACACAAAGCAGTTTCTCAGAAAGCTTCTTTACAGTTTTTAACGGAAGATATTTCCTTTTACACCATCGCCCTCTATGGGCTTCCAAATATCACTTTGCCAATTCAACAAGAACAGACTTAGCGAAATCCTTCTTGAAGGGAAAGATGTAACTCGTGAGATGAATTAACAGAACACAAAGCAGTTTCTCAGAATGCTTGTTTCCAGTTTTTCAAGGAAGACATTTCCTTTTTCACGAAAACCCTCTATGGGCTTCCAAACATCACTTTCCAAATTACACAAGAACAGTCTTAGAGAAAGGCTTCTTGAGGGTAAAGCTGTTACACTGCGAGAAGAATTAACAGAACACAAAGCAGTTTCTCAGAAAGCTTCTTTCCAGTTTTTAACGGAAGATATTCCTTTTTCTCCATAGCCCTCTATGGGCTTCCAAATATCACTTAGCCAATTCCACAAGAACAGCCTTAGCGAAAGGCTTCTTGAGGTGAAAACTGTAACTCTCTGAGATGAATTAACAGAACACAAAGCAATTTCTCAGAAAGCTTCTTTCCAGTTTTTAACGGAAGATATTTCCTTTTACAACATCGCCCTCTATGGGCTTCCAAATATAACTTTGCCAATTCAACAAGAACAGCCTTAGGGAAAGGTTTCCTGAAGGGAAAGATGCAACCCTGTGAGATGAATTAACAGAACACAAAGCAGTTTCTCAGAAAGCTTCTTTCCAGTTTTCAGCGGAAGATATTTCCTTTTTCACGATAGCCCTCTATGGGCTTCCAAATATCACTTTCCAAATTACACAAGAACAGTCTTAGCGAAAGGCTTCTTGAGGGTAAAGCTGTTACACTCTGAGATGAGTTAACAGAACACAAAGCAGTTTCTCAGAAAGCTTCTTTCCAGTTTTTAACGGAAGGTACTTCCTTTTTCACCTTAGCCCTCTATGGGCTTCCAAATATCACTTTGCCAATTCCACAAGAACAGTCTTAGCAAAAGGCTTCCTGAGGAAAATGCTCTAACTCTGTGAGATGAATTAACAGGACACAAAGCAGTTTCCCAGAAAGGTATTTTCCAGTTTTTAATGGAAGATATTTTATTTTTCACCATAGCCCTCTATGGGCTTCCAAATATCACTTTGCCAATTCCACAAGAACAGCCTTACCGAAAGACTTCTTGAAGGGAAGGATGCAACTCTGTGTGATGAGTTAAGAGAACACAAAAAGTTTCTCAGAAAGCTTCTTTCCAGTTTTGAACGGAAGATATTTCCTTTTTCACCATAGCCCTCTATGGGCTTCCAAATATCACTTTGCCAATTCCACAAGAACAGCCTTAGCGGAAGGCTTCTTGAAGGGAAAGATGTAACTCTGTGAGATGAATTAACAGAACACAAAGCAGTTTCTCAGAAAGCTTCTTTACAGTTTTTAACGGAAGATATTTCCTTTTACACCATCGCTCTCTATGGGCTTCCAAATATCACTTTGCCAATTCAACAAGAACAGACTTAGCGAAAGCCTTCTTGAAGGGAAAGATGTAACTCTGTGAGATGAATTAACAGAACACAAAGCAGTTTCTCAGAAAGCTTGTTTCCAGTTTTTAAAGGAAGACATTTCCTTTTTCACGAAAACCCTCTATGGGCTTCCAAACATCACTTTCCAAATTACACAAGAACAGTCTTAGAGAAAGGCTTCTTGAGGGTAAAGCTGTTACACTGCGAGAAGAATTAACAGAACACAAAGCAGTTTCTCAGAAAGCTTCTTTCCAGTTTTTAACGGAAGATATTCCTTTTTCACCATAGCCCTCTATGGGCTTCCAAATATCACTTAGCCAATTCCACAAGAACAGCCTTAGCGAAAGGCTTCTTGAGGTGAAAACTTTAACTCTCTGAGATGAATTAACAGAACACAAAGCAATTTCTCAGAAAGCTTCTTTCCAGTTTTTAACGGAAGATACTTCCTTTTACAACATCGCCCTCTATGGGCTTCCAAATATAACTTTGCCAATTCAACAAGAACAGCCTTAGGGAAAGGCTTCCTGAAGGGAAAGATGCAACTCTGTGAGATGAATTAACAGAACACAAAGCAGTTTCTCAGAAAGCTTCTTTCCAGTTTTTAACGGAAGATATTTCCTTTTTCACGATAGCCCTCTATGGGCTTCTAAATATCACTTTCCAAATTACACAAGAACAGTCTTAGCGAAAGGCTTCTTGAGGGTAAAGCTGTTACACTCTGAGATGAGTTAACAGAACACAAAGCAGTTTCTCAGAAAGCTTCTTTCCAGTTTTTAACGGAAGGTACTTCCTTTTTCACCTTAGCCCTCTATGGGCTTCCAAATATCACTTTGCCAATTCCACAAGAACAGTCTTAGCGAAAGGCTTCCTGAGGAAAATGCTCTAACTCTGTGAGATGAATTGACAGGACACAAAGCAGTTTCTCAGAAAGTTATTTTCCAGTTTTTAATGGAAGATATTTCCTTTTTCACCATAGCTCTCTATGGGCTTCCAAATATCACTTTGCCAATTCCACAAGAACAGACTTACCGAAAGACTTCTTGAAGGGAAGGATGAAACGCTGTGTGATGAATTAAGAGAACACAAAACGTTTCTCAGAAAGCTTCTTTCCAGTTTTGAACGGAAGATATTTCCTTTTTCACCATAGCCCTCTATGGGCTTCCAAATATCAGTTTGCCAATTCCACAAGAACAGCCTTAGCGGAAGGCTTCTTGAAGGGAAAGATGTAACTCTGTGAGATGAATTAACAGAACACAAAGCAGTTTCTCAGAAAGCTTCTTTACAGTTTTTAACGGAAGATATTTCCTTTTACACCATCGCCCTCTATGGGCTTCCAAATATCACTTTGCCAATTCAACAAGAACAGACTTAGCGAAAGCCTTCTTGAAGGGAAAGATGTAACTTTGTGAGATGAATTAACAGAACACAAAGCAGTTTCTCAGAAAGCTTGTTTCCAGTTTTTAAAGGAAGACATTTCCTTTTTCACGAAAACCCTCTATGGGCTTCAAAACATCACTTTCCAAATTACACAAGAACAGTCTTAGAGAAAGGCTTCTTGAGGGTAAAGCTGTTACACTGCGAGAAGAATTAACAGAACACAAAGCAGTTTCTCAGAAAGCTTCTTCCCAGTTTTTAACGGAAGATATTCCTTTTTCACCATAGCCATCTATGGGCTTCCAAATATCACTTAGCCAATTCCACAAAAACAGCCTTAGCGAAAGGCTTCTTGAGGTGAAAACTGTAACTCTCTGAGATGAATTAACAGAACACAAAGCAATTTCTCAGAAAGCTTCTTTCCAGTTTTTAACGGAAGATATTTCCTTTTACAACATCGCCCTCTATGGGCTTCCAAATATAACTTTGCCAATTCAACAAGAACAGCCTTAGGGAAAGGCTTCCTGAAGGGAAAGATGCAACTCTGTGAGATGAATTAACAGAACACAAAGCAGTTTCTCAGAAAGCTTCTTTCCAGTTTTTAACGGAAGATATTTCCTTTTTCACGATAGCCCTCTATGGGCTTCCAAATATCACTTTCCAAATTACACAAGAACAGTCTTAGCGAAAGGCTTCTTGAGGGTAAATCTGTTACACTGTGAGATGAGTTAACAGAACACAAAGCAGTTTCTCATAAAGCTTCTTTCCAGTTTTTAACGGAAGGTACTTCCTTTTTCACCTTAGCCCTCTATGGGCTTCCAAATATCACTTTGCCAATTCCACAAGAACAGTCTTAGCGAAAGGCTTCTTGAGGAAAATGCTCTAACTCTGTGAGATGAATTAACAGGACACAAAGCAGTTTCTCAGAAAGGTATTTTCCAGTTTTTAATGGAAGATATTTCCTTTTTCACCATAGCCCTCTAAGGGCTTCCAAATATCACTTTGCCAATTCCACAAGAACAGCCTTAGCGAAAGGCTTCTTGAAGGGAAAAATGTAATTAGGTTAGATGAATTAACAGAACACAAAGCAGTTTCTCAGAAAGCTTCTTTCCAGTTTTTAACGGAAGATATTTCCTTTTACACCATAGCCCTCTAAGGGCTTAAAAATATCACTTTGCCAATTCCACAAAAACACCCTTAGCGAATGGCATCTTGAAGGGTAAGATGTAACTCTGTGAGATGAATTAACAGAACACAAAGCAGTTTCTCAGAAAGCTTCTTTCCAGTTTTTAACGGAAGATATTTCCTTTTACACCATGGCCTTCTATGGGCTTCCAAATATCACTTTGCCATTTCAATAAGAACAGCGTTAGTGAAAGGTTTCTTGAAGGGTAACATGTAACTCTGTGAGATGAATTAACAGAACACAAAGCAGTTTCTCAGAAAGCTTCTTTCCAGTTTTTAACTGAAGTTATTTCCTTTTTCACCATAGCACTCTATGGGCTTCCAAATATCACTCTGCCAATTCCACAAGAACAGCCTTACCGAAAGACTTCTTGAAGGGAAGGATGCAACCCTGTGTGATGAATTAAGAGAACACAAAAAGTTTCTCAGAAAGCTTCTTTCCAGTTTTGAACGGAAGATATTTCCTTTTTCACCATAGCCCTCTATGGGCTTCCAAATATCACTTTGCCAATTCCACAAGAACAGCCTTAGCGAAAGACTTCTTGAAGGGAAGGATGCAACACTGTGTGATGAATTAAGAGAACACAAAAAGTTTCTCAGAAAGCTTCTTTCCAGTTTTGAACGGAAGATATTTCCTTTTTCACCATAGCACTCTATGTGCTTACAAATATCACTTTGCCAATTCCACAAGAACAGCCTTAGAGGAAGGCTTCTTGAAGGGAAAGATGTAACTCTGTGAGATGAATTAACAGAACACAAAGTAGTTTCTCAGAAAGCTTCTTTACAGTTTTTAACGGAAGATATTTCCTTTTACACCATCGCCCTCTATGGGCTTCCAAATATCACTTTGACAATTCAGCAAGAACAGACTTAGCGAAAGCCTTCTTGAAGGGAAAGATGTAACTCTGTGAGATGAATTAACAGAACACAAAGCAGTTTCTCAGAAAGCTTGTTTCCAGTTTTTAAAGGAAGACATTTCCTTTTTCACGAATACCCTCTATGGGCTTCCAAACATCACTTTCCAAATTACACAAGAACAGTCTTAGAGAAAGGCTTCTTGAGGGTAAAGCTGTTACACAGCGAGAAGAATTAACAGAACACAAAGCAGTTTCTCAGAAAGCTTCTTTCCAGTTTTTAACGGAAGATATTCCTTTTTCACCATAGCCCTCTATGGGCTTCCAAATATCACTTAGCCAATTCCACAAGAACAGCCTTAGCGAAAGGCTTCTTGACGTGAAAACTGTAACTCTCTGAGATGAATTAACAGAACACAAAGCAATTTCTCAGAAAGCTTCTTTCCAGTTTTTAACGGAAGATATTTCCTTTTACAACATCGCCCTCTATGGGCTTCCAAATATAACTTTGCCAATTCAACAAGAACAGCCTTAGGGAAAGGCTTCCTGAAGGGAAAGATGCAACTCTGTGAGATGAATTAACAGAACACAAAGCAGTTTCTCAGAAAGCTTCTTACCAGTGTTTAACGGAAGATATTTCCTTTTTCACCATAGCCCTCTAAAGGCTTAAAAATATCACTTTGCCAATTCCACAAAAACACCCTTAGCGAATGGCATCTTGAAGGGTAAGATGTAGCTCTGTGAGATGAATTAAGAGAACACAAAGCAGTTTCTCAGAAAGCTTGTTTCCAGTTTTTAAAGGAAGACATTTCCTTTTTCACGAAATCCCTCTATGGGCTTCCAAACACCACTTTCCAAATTACACAAGAACAGTCCTAGAGAAAGGCTTCTTGAGTTTAAAGCTGTTACACTGCGAGAAGAATTAACAGAACACAAAGCAGTTTCTCAGAAAGCTTCTTTCCAGTTTTTAACGGAAGATATTCCTTTTTCACCATAGCCCTCTATGGGCTTCCAAATATCACTTAGCCAATTCCACAAGAACAGCCTTAGCGAAAGGCTTCTTGAGGTGAAAACTGTAACTCTCTGAGATGAATTAACAGAACACAAAGCAATTTCTCAGAAAGCTTCTTTCCAGTTTTTAACGGAAGATATTTCCTTTTACAACATCGCCCTCTATGGGCTTCCAAATATAACTTTGCCAATTCAACAAGAACAGCCTTACGGAAAGGCTTCCTGAAGGGAAAGATGCAACTCTGTGAGATGAATTAACAGAACACAAAGCAGTTTCTCAGAAAGCTTCTTTCCAGTTTTTAACGGAAGATATTTCCTTTTTCACGATAGCCCTCTATGGGCTTCCAAATATCACTTTCCAAATTACACAAGAACAGTCTTAGCGAAAGGCTTCTTGAGGGTAAAGCTGTTACACTGTGAGATGAGTTAACAGAACACAAAGCAGTTTCTCAGAAAGCTTCTTTCCAGTTTTTAACGGAAGATATTTCCTTTTTCACCATAGCCCTCTAAGGGCTTCCAAATATCACTTTGCCAATTCCACAAGAACAGCCTTAGCGAAAGGCTTCTTGAAGGGAAAAATGTAATTCGGTTAGATGAATTAACAGAACACAATGCAGTTTCTCAGAAAGCTTCTTTCCAGTTTTTAACGGAAGATATTTCCTTTTTCACCACAGCCCTCTATGGGCTTCCAAATATCACTTTGCCAATTCCACAAAAACACCCTTAGCGAATGGCATCTTGAAGGGTAAGATGTAACTCTGTGAGATGAATTAACAGAACACAAAGCAGTTTCTCAGAAAGCTTCTTTCCCGTTTTTAAGGGAAGATATTTTCTTTTTCACCACAGCCCTCTAAGGATTTCCAAATATCAGTTTGCCTATTCCACTAGAACAGCCTAAGTGAAAGGCTTCTTGAAGGGAAAGATGTAACTCTGTGAGATGAATTAACACAACACAAAGCAGTTTCTCAGAAAGCTTCTTTCCAGTTTTTAACGGAAGATATTGGTTTTTCACCATAGACCTCTATGGGCTTCCAAATATCACTTTGCCAATTCCACAAGAACAGCCTTAGCGAAAGGCTTCTTGAAGGGAAAGATGTAACTCTGTGAGATGAGTTAACAGTACACAAAGCAGTTTCTCAGAAAGCTTCTTTCCAGTTTTGAACGGAAGATACTTCCTTTTTCACCATAGCCCTCTATGGGCTTCCAAATATCACTTTGCCAATACCACAACAACAGTCTTAGCGAAAGGCTCCTTGAGGTGAAAGCTGTAAATCTGTGAGATGAATTAACAGAACACAAAGCAGTTTCTCAGAAAGCTTCTTTCCAGTTTTGAACTGAAGATATTTCCTCTTTCACCATAGCCCTCTATGGGATTCCAAATATCACTTTGCCAATTCAATAAGAACAGCCTTAACGAAAGGCTTCTTGAAGGGAAAGATGTAATTCTGTGAGATGAATTAACAAACACAAAGCAGTTTCTGTGAAAGCTTCTTTCCAGTTTTTAAGGGAATATATTTCCTTTTTCACCATAGCCCTCTATGGGCTTCCAAGTATCACTTTGCCAATTTCTCAAGAACAGCCTTAGTGAAAGGCTTCTTGAAGGAAAAGATGTAACACTGTGAGATGAATTAACAGAACACAAAGCAGTTTCTCAGAAAGCTTCTTTCCAGTTTTGAACGGAATATATTTCCTTTTTCACCTTAGCCCCCTTTTGACTTCCAAATATTACTTTGCCAATTCCACAAGAACAGCCTTAGCGAAAGGCTTCTTGATGTGAAAGCTGTAACTCTGTGAGATGAATTAGCAGAACACGAAGTAGTTTCTCAGAAATCTTCTTTCCGGTTTTTAACAGAAGATATTTCCTTTTTCACGGTAGCCCTGTATGGGCTTTCAAATATCACTTTCCAAATTACACAAGAACAGTTTTAGTGAAAGGCTTCTTGAGGGTAAAGCTGTTACACTGTGAGATGAATTTACAGAACACAAAGCCGTTTCTCAGAAACCTTCTTTCCAGTTTTTAACGGAAGATAATTCCTTTTTCACCACAGCTATCTACGTTCTTCCAAATATCACTTTGCCAATTGCAGAAAAACAGAATTAGCGAAAGGCTTCTTGAAGGGAAAGATGTAACTCTGTGAGATGATTTACAGAACACAAAGCAGTTTCTCAGAAAGCTTCTTTCCAGTTTTGAACGGAAGATACTTCCTTTTTCACCATAGCCCTCTATGGGCTTCCAAATATCACTTTGCCAATTCCACAAGAACAGCCTTACCGAAAGACTTCTTGAAGGGAAGGATGCAACTCTGTGTGATGAATTAAGAGAACACAAAAAGTTTCTCAGAAAGCTTCTTTCCAGTTTTGAACGGAAGATATTTCCTTTTTAACCATAGCCCTCTATGGGCTTCCAAATATCACTTTGCCAATTACACAAGAACAGCCTTAGCGGAATGCTTCTTGAAGGGAAAGATGTAACTCTGTGAGATGAATTAACAGAACACAAAGCAGTTTCTCAGAAAGCTTCTTTACAGTTTTTAACTGAAGATATTTCCTTTTACACCATCGCCCTCTATGGGCTTCCACATATCACTTTGCCAATTCAACAAGAACAGACTTAGCGAAAGCCTTCTTAAAGGGAAAGATGTAACTCTGTGAGGTGAATTATCAGAACACAAAGCAGTTTCTCCGAAAGCTTGTTTCCAGTTTTTAAAGGAAGACATTTCCTTTTTCACGAAAACCCTCTATGGGCTTCCAAACATCACTTTCCAAATTACACAAGAACAGTCTTAGAGAAAGGCTTCTTGAGGGTAAAGCTGTTACACTGCGAGAAGAATTAACAGAACACAAAGCAGTTTCTCAGAAAGCTTCTTTCCAGTTTTTAACGGAAGATATTCCTTTTTCACCATAGCCCTCTATGGGCTTCCAAATATCACTTAGCCAATTCCACAAGAACAGCCTTAGCGAAAGGCTTCTTGAGGTGAAAACTGTAAATCTCTGAGATGAATTAACAGAACACAAAGCAATTTCTCAGAAAGCTTCTTTCCAGTTTTTAACGGAAGATATTTCCTTTTACACCATGGCCCTCTATGGGCTTCCAAATATCACTTTGCTATTTCAATAAGAACAGCGTTAGTGAAAGGTTTCTTGAAGGGTAACATGTAACTCTGTGAGATGAATTAACAGAACACAAAGCAGTTTCTCAGAAAGTTTCTTTCCAGTTTTTAACGGAAGATATTTCCTTTTTCACGATAGCCCTCTATGGGCTTCCAAATATCACTTTCCAAATTACACAAGAACAGTCTTAGCGAAAGGCTTCTTGAGGGTAAAGCTGTTACACTGTGAGATGAGTTAACAGAACACAAAGCAGTTTCTCAGAAAGCTTCTTTCCAGTTTTTAACGGAAGATATTTCCTTTTTCACCATAGCCCTCTAAGGGCTTCCAAATATCACTTTGCCAATTCCACAAGAACAGCCTTAGCGAAAGGCTTCTTGAAGGGAAAAATGTAATTCGGTTAGATGAATTAACAGAACACAATGCAGTTTCTCAGAAAGTTTCTTTCCAGTTTTTAACGGAAGATATTTCCTTTTTCACCACAGCCCTCTATGGGCTTCCAAATATCACTTTGCCAATTCCACAAAAACACCCTTAGCGAATGGCATCTTGAAGGGTAAGATGTAACTCTGTGAGATGAATTAACAGAACACAAAGCAGTTTCTCAGAAAGCTTCTTTCCCGTTTTTAAGGGAAGATATTTTCTTTTTCACCACAGCCCTCTAAGGACTTCCAAATATCAGTTTGCCTATTCCACTAGAACAGCCTAAGTGAAAGGCTTCTTGAAGGGAAAGATGTAACTCTGTGAGATGAATTAACACAACACAAAGCAGTTTCTCAGAAAGCTTCTTTCCAGTTTTTAACGGAAGATATTGGTTTTTCACCATAGACCTCTATGGGCTTCCAAATATCACTTTGCCAATTCCACAAGAACAGCCTTAGCGAAAGGCTTCTTGAAGGGAAAGATGTAACTCTGTGAGATGAGTTAACAGTACACAAAGCAGTTTCTCAGAAAGCTTCTTTCCAGTTTTGAACGGAAGATACTTCCTTTTTCACCATAGCCCTCTATGGGCTTCCAAATATCACTTTGCCAATACCACAACAACAGTCTTAGCGAAAGGCTCCTTGAGGTGAAAGCTGTAAATCTGTGAGATGAATTAACAGAACACAAAGCAGTTTCTCAGAAAGCTTCTTTCCAGTTTTGAACTGAAGATATTTCCTTTTTCACCATAGCCCTCTATGGGATTCCAAATATCACTTTGCCAATTCAATAAGAACAGCCTTAACGAAAGGCTTCTTGAAGGGAAAGATGTAATTCTGTGAGATGAATTAACAAACACAAAGCAGTTTCTGTGAAAGCTTCTTTCCAGTTTTTAAGGGAATATATTTCCTTTTTCACCATAGCCCTCTATGGGCTTCCAAGTATCACTTTGCCAATTTCTCTAGAACAGCCTTAGTGAAAGGCTTCTTGAAGGAAAAGATGTAACACTGTGAGATGAATTAACAGAACACAAAGCAGTTTCTCAGAAAGCTTCTTTCCAGTTTTGAACGGAATATATTTCCTTTTTCACCTTAGCCCCCTTTTGACTTCCAAATATTACTTTGCCAATTCCACAAGAACAGCCTTAGCGAAAGGCTTCTTGATGTGAAAGCTGTAACTCTGTGAGATGAATTAGCAGAACACGAAGTAGTTTCTCAGAAATCTTCTTTCCGGTTTTTAACAGAAGATATTTCCTTTTTCACGGTAGCCCTGTATGGGCTTTCAAATATCACTTTCCAAATTACACAAGAACAGTTTTAGTGAAAGGCTTCTTGAAGGTAAAGCTGTTACACTGTGAGATGAATTTACAGAACACAAAGCCGTTTCTCAGAAACCTTCTTTCCAGTTTTTAACGGAAGATAATTCCTTTTTCACCACAGCTATCTACGGGCTTCCAAATATCACTTTGCCAATTGCAGAAAAACAGAATTAGCGAAAGGCTTCTTGAAGGGAAAGATGTAACTCTGTGAGATGATTTACAGAACACAAAGCAGTTTCTCAGAAAGCTTCTTTCCAGTTTTTAACTGAAGTTATTTCCTTTTTCACCATAGCACTCTATGGGCTTCCAAATATCACTTTGCCAATTCCACAAGAACAGCCTTACCGAAAGACTTCTTGAAGGGAAGGATGCAACTCTGTGTGATGAATTAAGAGAACACAAAAAGTTTCTCAGAAAGCTTCTTTCCAGTTTTGAACGGAAGATATTTCCTTTTTAACCATAGCCCTCTATGGGCTTCCAAATATCACTTTGCCAATTACACAAGAACAGCCTTAGCGGAATGCTTCTTTAAGGGAAAGATGTAACTCTGTGAGATGAATTAACAGAACACAAAGCAGTTTCTCAGAAAGCTTCTTTACAGTTTTTAACTGAAGATATTTCCTTTTACACCATCGCCCTCTATGGGCTTCCACATATCACTTTGCCAATTCAACAAGAACAGACTTAGCGAAAGCCTTCTTAAAGGGAAAGATGTAATTCTGTGAGGTGAATTAACAGAACACAAAGCAGTTTCTCAGAAAGCTTGTTTCCAGTTTTTAAAGGAAGACATTTCCTTTTTCACGAAAACCCTCTATGGGCTTCCAAACATCACTTTCCAAATTACACAAGAACAGTCTTAGAGAAAGGTTTCTTGAGGGTAAAGCTGTTACACTGCGAGAAGAATTAACAGAACACAAAGCAGTTTCTCAGAAAGCTTCTTTCCAGTTTTTAACGGAAGATATTCCTTTTTCACCATAGCCCTCTATGGGCTTCCAAATATCACTTAGCCAATTCCACAAGAACAGCCTTAGCTAAAGGCTTCTTGAGGTGAAAACTGTAAATCTCTGAGATGAATTAACAGAACACAAAGCAATTTCTGAGAAAGCTTCTTTCCAGTTTTTAACGGAAGATATTTCCTTTTACACCATGGCCCTCTATGGGCTTCCAAATATCACTTTGCTATTTCAATAAGAACAGCGTTAGTGAAAGGTTTCTTGAAGGGTAACATGTAACTCTGTGAGATGAATTAACAGAACACAAAGCAGTTTCTCAGAAAGCTTCTTTCCAGTTTTTAACTGAAGTTATTTTCTTTTTCACCATAGCACTCTATGGGCTTCCAAATATCACTTTGCCAATTCCACAAGAACAGCCTTACCGAAAGACTTCTTGAAGGGAAGGATGCAACTCTGTGTGATGAATTAAGAGAACACAAAAAGTTTCTCAGAAAGCTTCTTTCCAGTTTTGAACGGAAGATATTTCCTTTTTCACCATAGCCCTCTATGGGCTTCCAAATATCACTTTGCCAATTCCACAAGAACAGCATTACCGAAAGACTTCTTGAAGGGAAGGATGCAACTCTGTGTGATGAATTAAGAGAATACAAAAAGTTTCTCAGAAAGCTTCTTTCCATTTTTGAACGGAAGATATTTCCTTTTTCACCATAGCCCTCTATGGGCTTCCAAATATCACTTTGCCAATTCCACAAGAACAGCCTTAGCGGAAGGCTTCATGAAGGGAAAGATGTAACTCTGTGAGATGAATTAACAGAACACAAAGCAGTTTCTCAGAAAGCTTGTTTCCAGTTTTTAAAGGAAGACATTTCCTTTTTCACGAAAACCCTCTATTGGCTTCCAAACATCACTTTCCAAATTACACAAGAACAGTCTTAGAGAAAGGCTTCTTGAGGGTAAAGCTGTTACACTGCGAGAAGAATTAACAGAACACAAAGCAATTTCTCAGAAAGCTTCTTTCCAGTTTTTAACGGAAGATATTCCTTTTTCACCATAGCCCTCTAGGGGCTTCCAAATTTCACTTAGCCAATTCCACAAGAACAGCCTTAGCGAAAGGCTTCTTGAGGTGAAAACTGTAACTCTCTGAGATGAATTAACAGAACACAAAGCAATTTCTCATAAAGCTTCTTTCCAGTTTTTAACGGAAGATATTTCCTTTTACAACATCGCCCTCTATGGGCTTCCAAATATAACTTTGCCAATTCAACAAGAACAGCCTTAGGGAAAGGCTTCCTGAAGGGAAAGATGCAACTCTGTGAGATGAATTAACAGAACACAAAGCAATTTCTCAGAAAGCTTCTTTCCAGTTTTTAACGGAAGATATTTCCTTTTACAACATCGCCCTCTATGGGCTTCCAAATATAACTTTGCCAATTCAACAAGAACAGCCTTAGGGAAAGGCTTCCTGAAGGGAAAGATGCAACTCTGTGAGATGAATTAACAGAACACAAAGCAGTTTCTCAGAAAGCTTCTTTCCAGTTTTTAACGGAAGATATTTCCTTTTTCACGATAGCCCTCTATGGGCTTCCAAATATCACTTTCCAAATTACACAAGAACAGTCTTAGCGAAAGGCTTCTTGAGGGTAAAGCTGTTACACTCTGAGATGAATTAACAGAACACGAAGCAGTTTCTCAGAAAGCTTCTTTCCAGTTTTTAACGGAAGGTACTTCCTTTTTCACCTTAGCCCTCTATGGGCTTCCAAATATCACTTTGCCAATTCCACAAGAACAGTCTTAGCGAAAGCCTTCTTGAGGAAAATGCTCTAACTCCGTGAGATGAATTAACAGGACACAAAGCAGTTTCTCAGAAAGGTATTTTCCAGTTTTTAATGGAAGATATTTCCTTTTTCACCATAGCCCTCTAAGGGCTTCCAAATATCACTTTGCCAATTCCACAAAAACACCCTTAGCGAATGGCATCTTGAAGGGTAAGATGTAACTCTGTGAGATGAATTAACAGAACACAAAGCAGTTTCTCAGAAAGCTTCTTTCCAGTTTTTAACGGAAGATATTTCCTTTTACACCATGGCCCTCTATGGGCTTCCAAATATCACTTTGCGATTTCAATAAGAACAGCGTTAGTGAAAGGTTTCTTGAAGGGTAACATGTAACTCTGTGAGATGAATTAACAGAACACAAAGCAGTTTCTCAGAAAGCTTCTTTCCAGTTTTTAACTGAAGTTATTTCCTTTTTCACCATAGCACTCTATGGGCTTCCAAATATCACTTTGCCAATTCCACAAGAACAGCCTTACCGAAAGACTTCTTGAAGGGAAGGATGCAACTCTGTGTGATGAATTAAGAGAACACAAAAAGTTTCTCAGAAAGCTTCTTTCCAGTTTTGAACGGAATATATTTCCTTTTTCACCATAGCCCTCTATGGGCTTCCAAATATCACTTTGCGAATTCAACAAGAACAGCCTTAGCGAAAGCCTTCTTGAAGGGAAAGATGTAACTCTGTGAGATGAATTAACAGAACACAAAGCAGTTTCTCAGAAAGCTTGTTTCCAGTTTTTAAAGGAAGACATTTCCTTTTTCACGAAAACCCTCTATGGGCTTCCAAACATCACTTTCCAAATTACACAAGAACAGTCTTAGAGAAAGGCTTCTTGAGGGTAAAGCTGTTACACTGTGAGAAGAATTAACAGAACACAAAGCAGTTTCTCAGAAAGCTTCTCTCCAGTTTTTAACGGAAGATATTCCTTTTTCACCATAGCCCTCTATGGGCTTCCAAATATCACTTAGCCAATTCCACAAGAACAGCCTTAGCGAAAGGCCTCTTGAGGTGAAAACTGTAACTCTCTGAGATGAATTAACAGAACACAAAGCAATTTCTCAGAAAGCTTCTTTCCAGTTTTTAACGGAAGATATTTCCTTTTACAACATCGCCCTCTATGGGCTTCCAAATATAACTTTGCCAATTCAACAAGAACAGCCTTAGGGAAAGGCTTCCTGAAGGGAAAGATGCAACTCTGTGAGATGAATTAACAGAACACAAAGCAGTTTCTCAGAAAGCTTCTTTCCAGTTTTTAACGGAAGATATTTCCTTTTTCACGATAGCCATCTATGGGCTTCCAAATATCACTTTCCAAATTACACAAGAACAGTCTTAGCGAAAGGCTTCTTGAGGGTAAAGCTGTTACACTCTGAGATGAGTTAACAGAACACAAAGCAGTTTCTCAGAAATCTTCTTTCCAGTTTTTAACGGAAGATATTTCCTTTTTCACCATAGCAATCTACGGGCTTCCAAATATCACTTTGCCAATTCCAGAAAAACAGAATTAGCGATAGGCTTCTTGAAGGGAAAGATGTAACTCTGTGAGATGAGTTAACAGTACACAAAGCAGTTTCTCAGAAAGCTTCTTTCCAGTTTTGAACGGAAGATACTTCCTTTTTCACCATAGCCCTCTATGGGCTTCCAAATATCACTTTGCCAATACCACAAGAACAGTCTTAGCGAAAGGCTCCTTGAGGTGAAAGCTGTAACTCTGTGAGATGAATTAAGAGAACACAAAGCAGTTTCTCAGAAAGCTTCTTTCCAGTTTTGAACGGAAGATATTTCCTTTTTCACCATAGCCCTCTATGGGCTTCCAAATATCACTTTGCCAATAACACAAGAACAGTCTTAGTGAAAGGCTCCTTGAAGTGAAAGCTGTAACTCTGTGAGATGAATTAACAGAACACAAAGCAGTTTCTCAGAAAGCTAATTTCCAGTTTTTAACGGAAGATATTCCCTTTTCCACCATAGCCCTCTATGGGCTTCCAAATATCACTTTGCCAATTCCACAAGAACAGAATTAGCGAAAGGCTTCTTGAAGGGAAAGATGTAACTGTGAGATAAATTAACAGAACACAAAGCAGTTTCTCAGAAAGCTTCTTTCCAGTTTTTAAGGGAAGATATTTCCTTTTTCACCATAGCCCCCTATGGGCTTCAAAATATCACTTTGCCAAATCCACAAGAACAGCCTTAGCGAAAGGCTTCTTGAGGTGAATGCTGTAACTCTGTGAGATGAAATAACAGAACACAAAGTAGTTTCTCAGAAAGCTTCCTTCCAGTTTTTAACGGAAGATAGTTCCTTTTTCACGATAGCCCTCTATGGTATTCCAAATATCACTTTCCAAATTACACAAGAACAGTTTTAGCGAAAGGCTTCTTGAGGGTAAAGCTGTTACACTGTGAGATGAATTAACAGATCACAAAGCACTTTCTCAGAAAGCTTCTTTCCAGTTTTTAACGGAAAATATTTCCTTTTTCACCATAGCAATCTACGGGCTTCCAAATATCACTTTGCCAATTCCAGAAAAACAGAATTAGCAAAAGGCTTCTTGAAGGGAAACATGTAACTCTGTGAGATGAGTTAACAGTACACAAAGCAGTTTCTCAGAAAGCTTCTTTCCAGTTTTGAACGGAAGATACTTCCTTTTTCACCATAGCCCTCTATGGGCTTCCAAATATCACTTTCCAAATTACACAAGAACAGTCTTAGCGAAAGGCTTCTTGAGGGTAAAGCTGTTACACTGTGAGATGAGTTAAAAGAACACAAAGCAGTTTCTCAGAAAGCTTCTTTCCAGTTTTTAACGGAAGGTACTTCCTTTTTCACCTTAGCCCTTTATGGGCTTCCAAATATCACTTTGCCAATTCCACAAGAACAGACTTAGCGAAAGGTTTCTTGAGGAAAATGCTCTAACTCTGTGAGATGAATTAACAGGACACAAAGCAGTTTCTCACAAAGGTATTTTCCAGTTTTTAATGGAAGATATTTCCTTTTTCACCATAGCCCTCTAAGGGCTTCCAAATATCACTTTGCCAATTCCACAAGAAAAGCCTTAGCGAAAGGCTTCTTGAAGGGAAAAATGTAATTCGGTTAGATGAATTAACAGAACACAAAGCAGTTTCTCAGAAAGCGTCTTTCCAGTTTTTAACGGAAGATATTTCCTTTTACACCATGGCCCTCTATGGGCTTCCAAATATCACTTTGCCATTTCAATAAGAACAGCGTTAGGAAAGGTTTCTTGAAGGGTAACATGTAACTCTGTGAGATGAATTAATAGAACACAAAGCAGTTTCTCAGAAAGCTTCTTTCCAGTTTTTAACTGAAGTTATTTCCTTTTTCACCATAGCACTCTATGGGCTTCCAAATATCACTTTGCCAATTCCACAAGAACAGCCTTACCGAAAGACTTCTTGAAGGGAAGGATGCAACTCTGTGTGATGAATTAAGAGAACACAAAAAGTTTCTCAGAAAGCTTCTTTCCAGTTTTGAACGGAAGATATTTCCTTTGTCACCATAGCCCTCTATGGGCTTCCAAATATCACTTTGCCAATTCCACAAGAACAGCCTTAGCGGAAGGCTTCTTGAAGGGAAAGATGTAACTCTGTGAGATGAATTAAAAGAACACAAAGCAGTTTCTCAGAAAGCTTCTTTCCAGTTTTTAACGGAAGATATTTCCTTTTACACCATCGCCCTCTATGGGCTTCCAAATATCACTTAGCCAATTCCACAAGAACAGCCTTAGCGAAAGGCTTCTTGAGATGAAAACTGTAACTCTCTGAGATGAATTAACAGAACACAAAGCAGTTTCTCAGAAAGCTTCTTTCCAGTTTTTAACAGAAGATATTTCCTTTTACAACATCTCCCTCTATGGGCTTCCAAATATAACTTTGCCAATTCATCAAGAACAGCCTTAGGGAAAGGCTTCCTGAAGGGAAAGATGCAACTCTGTGAGATGAATTAACAGAACACAAAGCAGTTTCTCAGAAAGCTTCTTTCCAGTTTTCAACGGAAGATATTTCCTTTTTCACGATAGCCCTCTATGGGCTTCCAAATATCACTTTCCAAATTACACAAGAACAGTCTTAGCGAAAGGCTTCTTGAGGGTAAAGCTGTTACACTCTGAGATGAGTTAACAGAACACAAAGCAGTTTCTCAGAAAGCTTCTTTCCAGTTTTTAACGGAAGGTACTTCCTTTTTCACCTTAGCCCTCTATGGGCTTCCAAATATCACTTTGCCAATTCCACAAGAACAGTCTTAGCGAAAGGCTTCTTGAGGAAAATGCTCTAACTCTGTGAGATGAATTAACAGGACACAAAGCAGTTTCTCAGAAAGGTATTTTCCAGTTTTTAATGGAAGATATTTCCTTTTTCACCATAGCCCTCTAAGGGCTTCCAAATATCACTTTGCCAATTCCACAAGAACAGCCTTAGCGAAAGGCTTTTTGAAGGGAAAAATGTAATTCGGTTAGATGAATTAACAGAACACAAAGCAGTTTCTCAGAAAGCTTCTTTCCAGTTTTTAACGGAAGGTATTTCCTTTTTCCCCATAGCCCTCTAAGGGCTTAAAAATATCACTTTGCCAATTCCACAAAAACACCCTTAGCGAATGGCATCTTGAAGGGTAAGATGTAACTCTGTGAGATGAATTAACAGAACACAAAGTAGTTTCTCAGAAAGCTTCTTTCCAGTTTTTAACGGAAGATATTTCCTTTTACACCATGGCCCTCTATGGGCTTCCAAATATCACTTTGCCATTTCAATAAGAACAGCGTTAGTGAAAGGTTTCTTGAAGGGTAACATGTAACTCTGTGAGATGAATTAACAGAACACAAAGCAGTTTCTCAGAAAGCTTCTTTCCAGTTTGTAACTGAAGTTATTTCCTTTTTCACCATAGCACACTATGGGCTTCCAAATATCACTTTGCCAATTCCACAAGAACAGCCTTACCGAAAGACTTCTTGAAGGGAAGGATGCAACTCTGTGTGATGAATTAAGAGAACACAAAAAGTTTCTCAGAAAGCTTCCTTCCAGTTTTGAACGGAAGATATTTCCTTTTTCACCATAGCCCTCTATGGGCTTCCAAATATCACTTTCCAAATTACACAAGAACAGTTTTAGCGAAAGGCTTCTTGAGGGTAAAGCTGTTACACATTGAGATGAATTTACAGAACACAAAGTAGTTTCTCAGAAATCTTCTTTCCAGTTTTTAACGGAAGATATTTCCTTTTTCACCATAGCAATCTACGGGCTTCCAAATATCACTTTGCCAATTCCAGAAAAACAGAATTAGCGAAAGGCTTTTTGAAGGGAAAGATGTAACTCTGTGAGATGAGTTAACAGTACACAAAGCACTTTCTCAGAAAGCTTCTTTCCAGTTTTGAACGGAAGATACTTCCTTTTTCATCATAGCCCTCTATGGGCTTCCAAATATCACTTTGCCAATACCACAAGAACAGTCTTAGCGAAAGGCTCCTTCAGGTGAAAGCTGTAACTCTGTGAGATGAATTAACAGAACACAAAGCAGTTTCTCAGAAACCTTCTTTACAGTTTTGAACGGAAGATATTTCCTTTTTCACCGTAGCTATCTACGTGCTTCCAAATATCACTTTGCCAATTGCAGAAAAACAGAATTAGCGAAAGGCTTCTTGAAGGGAAAGATGTAACTCTGTGAGATGAGTTAACAGAACACAAAGCAGTTTCTCAGAAAGATTCTTTCCAGTTTTGAACGGAAGATACTTCCTTTTTCACCATAGCCCTCTATGGGCTTCCAAATATCACTTTGCCAATACCACAAGAACAGTCTTAGTGAAAGGCTCTTTGAAGTGAAAGCTGTAACTCTGTGAGATGAATTAACAGAACACAAAGCAGTTTCTCAGAAAGCTTCTTTCCAGTTTTTAACGGAAGATATTTCCTTTTTCACCATAGCCCTCTATGAGCTTCCAAATATCACTTTGCCAATTCAATAAGAACAGCCTTAGCGAAAGGCTTCTTGAAGGGAAAGATGTAACTCTGTGAGATCAATTAACAGAACACAAAGCAGTTTCTCAGAAAGCTTCTTTCCAGTTTTTAGCGGAAGATATTCCCTTTTCCACCATAGCCCTCTATGGGCTTCCAAATATCACTTTGCCAGTTCCACAAGAACAGAATTAGCGAAAGGCTTCTTGAAGGGAAAGATGTAACTGTGAGATGAATTAACAGAACACAAAGCAGTTTCTCAGAAAGCTTCTTTCCAGTTTTAAGGGAAGATATTTCCTTTTTCACGATATCCCTCTATGGGATTCCAAATATCACTATCCAAATTACACAAGAACAGTTTTAGCGAAAGGCTTCTTGAGGGTAAAGCTGTTACACTGCGAGAAGAATTAACAGAACACAAAGCAGTTTCTCAGAAAGCTTCTTTCCAGTTTTTAACGGAAGATATTCCTTTTTCACCATAGCCCTCTATGGGCTTCCAAATATCACTTAGCCAATTCCACAAGAACAGCCTTAGCGAAAGGCTTCTTGAGGTGAAAACTGTAACTCTCTGAGATGAATTAACAGAACACAAAGCAATTTCTCAGAAAGCTTCTTTCCAGTTTTTAACGGAAGATATTTCCTTTTACAACATCGCCTTCTATGGGCTTCCAAATATAACTTTGCCAATTCAACAAGAACAGCCTTAGGGAAAGGCTTCCTGAAGGGAAAGATGCAACTCTGTGAGATGAATTAACAGAACACAAAGCAGTTTCTCAGAAAGCTTCTTTCCAGTTTTTAACGGAAGATATTTCCTTTTTCACGATAGCCCTCTATGGGCTTCCAAATATCACTTTCCAAATTACACAAGAACAGTCTTAGCGAAAGGCTTCTTGAGGGTAAAGCTGTTACACTCTGAGATGAGTTAACAGAACACAAAGCAGTCTCTCAGAAAGCTTCTTTCCAGTTTTTAACGGAAGGTACTTCCTTTTTCACCTTAGCCCTCTATGGGCTTCCAAATATCACTTTGCCAATTCCACAAGAACAGTCTTAGCGAAAGGCTTCTTGAGGAAAATGCTCTAACTCTGTGAGATGAATTAACAGGACACAAAGCAGTTTCTCAGAAAGGTATTTTCCAGTTTTTAAAGGAAGGTATTTCCATTTTCACCATAGCCCTCTAAGGGCTTCCAAATATCACTTTGCCAATTCCACAAGAACAGCCTTAGCGAAAGGCTTCTTGAAGGGAAAAATGTAATTCGGTTAGATGAATTAACAGAACACAAAGCAGTTTCTCAGAAAGCTTCTTTCCAGTTTTTAACGGAAGATATTTCCTTTTTCACCATAGCCCTCTAAGGGCTTAAAAATATCACTTTGCCAATTCCACAAAAACACCCTTAGCGAATGGCATCTTGAAGGTTAAGATGTAACACTGTGAGATGAATTAACAGAACACAAAGCAGTTTCTCAGAAAGCTTCTTTCCAGTTTTTAACGGAAGATATTTCCTTTTACACCATGGCCCTCTATGGGCTTCCAAATATCACTTTGCCATTTCAATAAGAACAGCGTTAGTGAAAGGTTTCTTGAAGCGTAACATGTAACTCTGTGAGATGAATTAACAGAACACAAAGCAGTTTCTCAGAAAGCTTCTTTCAAGTTTTTAACTGAAGTTATTTCCTTTTTCACCATAGCACTCTATGGGCTTCCAAATATCACTTTGCCAATTCCACAAGAACAGCCTTACCGAAAGACTTCTTGAAGGGAAGGATGCAACTCTGTGTGATGAATTAAGAGAACACAAAAAGTTTCTCAGAAAGCTTCTTTCCAGTTTTGAACGGAAGATATTTCCTTTTTCACCATAACCCTCTATGGGCTTCCAAATATCACTTTGCCAATTCCACAAGAACAGCCTTAGCGGAAGGCTTCTTGAAGGGAAAGATGTAACTCTGTGAGATGAATTAACAGAACACAAAGCAGTTTCTCAGAAAGCTTCTTTCCAGTTTTTAACGGAAGTTATTCCTTTTTCACCATAGCCCTCTATGGGCTTCCAAATATCACTTAGCCAATTCCACAAGAACAGCCTTAGCGAAAGGCTTCTTGAGGTGAAAACTGTAACTCTCTGAGATGAATTAACAGAACACAAAGCAATTTCTCAGAAAGCTTCTTTCCAGTTTTTAACGGAAGATATTTCCTTTTACAACATCCCCCTCTATGGGCTTCCAAATATAGCTTTGCCAATTCAACAAGAACAGCCTTAGGGTAAGGCTTCCTGAAGGGAAAGATGCAACTCTGTGAGATGAATTAACAGAACACAAAGCAGTTTCTCAGAAAGCTTCTTTCCAGTTTTTAACGGAAGATATTTCCTTTTTCACGATAGCCCTCTATGGGCTTCCAAATATCACTTTCCAAATTACACAAGAACAGTCTTAGCGAAAGGCTTCTTGAGGGTAAAGCTGTTACACTGTGAGATGAGTTAACAGAACACAAAGCAGTTTCTCGGAAACTTCTTTCCAGTTTTTAACGGAAGGTACTTCCTTTTTCACCTTAGCCCTCTAGGGGCTTCCAAATATCACTTTGCCAATTCTACAAGAACAGTCTTAGCGAAAGGCTTCTTGAGGAGAAAGCTGTAACTCTGTGAGATGAATTATGAGGACACAAAGCAGTTTCTCAGAAAGCTTCTTTACAATTTTTAACGGAAGATATTTCCTTTTTCACCATAGCCCTCTAATTGCTTCCAAATATCACTTTGCCAATTCCACAAGAACAGCCTTAGCGAAAGGCTTCTTGAAGGGAAAAATGTAATTCGGTTAGATGAATTAACAGAACACAAAGCAGTTTCTCAGAAAGCTTCTTTCCAGTTTTTAACGGAAGATATTTCCTTTTTCACCATAGCCCTCTATGGGCTTCCAAATATCACTTTGCCAATTCCACAAAAACACCCTTAGCGAATGGCATCTTGAAGGGTAAGATGTAACTCTGTGAGATGAATTAACAGAACACAAAGCAGTTTCTCAGAAAGCTTCTTTCCAGTTTTTAAGGGAAGATATTTTCTTTTTCACCACAGCCCTCTAAGGACTTCCAAATATCAGTTTGCCTATTCCACTAGAACAGCCTAAGTGAAAGGCTTCTTGAAGGGAAAGATGTAACTCTGTGAGATGATTTAACACAACACAAAGCAGTTTCTCAGAAAGCTTCTTTCCAGTTTTTAACGGAAGATATTGGTTTTTCACCATAGACCTCTATGGGCTTCCAAATATCACTTTGCCAATTCCACAAGAACAGCCTTAGCGAAAGGCTTCTTGAAGGGAAAGATGTAACTCTGTGAGATGAATTAACAGAACACGAAGTAGTTTCTCAGAAAGCTACTTTCCGGTTTTTAACGGAAGATATTTCCTTTTTCACGGTAGCCTTCTATGGGCTTTCAAATATCACTTTCCAAATTACACAAGAACAGTTTTAGCGAAAGGCTTCTTGAGGGTAAAGCTGTTACACTGTGAGATGAATTTACAGAACACAAAGCAGTTTCTCAGAAATCTTCTTTCCAGTTTTTAACGGAAGATATTTCCTTTTTCAGCATAGCAATCTACGGGCTTCCAAATATCACTTTGCCAATTCCAGAAAAACAGAATTAGCGAAAGGCTTCTTGAAGGGAAAGATGTAACTCTGTGAGATGAGTTAACAGTACACAAAGCAGTTTCTCAGAAAGCTTCTTTCCAGTTTTGAACGGAAGATACTTCCTTTTTCACCATAGCCCTCTATGGGCTTCCAAATATCACTTTGCCAGTACCACAAGAACAGTCTTAGCGAAAGGCTCCTTGAGGTGAAAGCTGTAACTCTGTGAGATGAATTAACAGAACACAAAGCAGTTTCTCAGAAAGCTTCTTTCCAGTTTTGAACGGAAGATATTTCCTTTTTCACCATAGCCCTCTATGGGATTCCAAATATCACTTTGCCAATTCAATAAGAACAGCCTTAACGAAAGGCTTCTTGAAGGGAAAGATGTAATTCTGTGAGATGAATTAACTGAACACAAAGCAGTTTCTGTGAAAGCTTCTTTCCAGTTTTTAAGGGAATATATTTCCTTTTTCACCATAGCCCTCTAGGGGCTTCCAAGTATCACTTTGCCAATTTCTCAAGAAAAGCCTTAGTGAAAGGCTTCTTGAAGGAAAAGATGTAACTCTGTGAGATGAATTAACAGAACACAAAGCAGTTTCTCAGAAAGCTTCTTTCCAGTTTTTAACGGAAGATATTTCCTTTTTCACCATAGCCCCCTATGGGCTTCCAAATATCACTTTGCCAATTCCACAAGAACAGCCTTAGCGAATGGCTTCTTGAGGTGAATGCTGTAACTCTGTGAGATGAAATAACAGAACACAAAGTAGTTTCTCAGAAAGCTTCCTTCCAGTTTTTAACGGAAGATATTTCCTTTTTCACGAAAGCCCTCTATGGGATTCCAAATATCACTTTCCAAATTACACAAGAACAGTTTTAGCGAAAGGCTTCTTGAGGGTAAAGCTGTTACACTGTGAGATGAATTAACAGATCACAAAGCACTTTCTCCCAAAGCGTCTTTCCAGTTTTTAACGGAAAATATTTCCTTTTTCACCATAGCAATCTACGGGCTTCCAAATATCACTTTGCCCATTCCAGAAAAACAGAATTAGCGAAAGGCTTCTTGAAGGGAAACATGTAACTCTGTGAGATGAGTTAACAGTACACAAAGCAGTTTCTCAGAAAGCTTCTTTCCAGTTTTGAACGGAAGATACTTCCTTTTTCACCATAGCCCTCTATGGGCTTCCAAATATCACTTTCCAAATTACACAAGAACAGTCTTAGCGAAAGGCTTCTTGAGGGTAAAGCTGTTACACTGTGAGATGAGTTAAAAGAACACAAAGCAGTTTCTCAGAAAGCTTCTTTCCAGTTTTTAACGGAAGGTACTTCCTTTTTCACCTTAGCCGTCTAGGGGCTTCCAAATATCACTTTGCCAATTCCACAAGAACAGTATTAGCGAAAGGCTTCTTTAGGAAAATGCTCTAACTCTGTGAGATGAATTAACAGGACACAAAGCAGTTTCTCAGAAAGGTATTTTCCAGTTTTTAATGGAAGATATTTCCTTTTTCACCATAGCCCTCTAAGGGCTTCCAAATATCACTTTGCCAATTCCACAAGAACAGCCTTAGCGAAAGGCTTCTTGAAGGGAAAAATGTAATTCGGTTAGATGAATTAACAGAACACAAAGCAGTTTCTCAGAAAGCTTCTTTCCAGTTTTTAAGGGAAGATATTTCCTTTTTCACCATAGCCCTCTAAGGGCTTAAAAATATCACTTTGCCAATTCCACAAAAACACCCTTAGCGAACGGCATCTTGAAGGGTAAGATGTAACTCTGTGAGATGAATTAACAGAACACAAAGTAGTTTCCCAGAAAGCTTCTTTCCAGTTTTTAACGGAAGATATTTCCTTTTACACCATTGCCCTCTATGGGCTTCCAAATATCACTTTGCCATTTCAATAAGAACAGCGTTAGTGAAAGGTTTCTTGAAGGGTAACATATAACTCTGTGAGATGAATTAACAGAACACAAAGCAGTTTCTCAGAAAGCTTCTTTCCAGTTTTTAACTGAAGTTATTTCCTTTTTCACCATAGCAGTCTATGGGCTTCCAAATATCACTTTGCCAATTCCACAAGAACAGCCTTACCGAAAGACTTCTTGAAGGGAAGGATGCAACTCTGTGTGATGAATTAAGAGAACACAAAAAGTTTCTCAGAAAGCTTCTTTCCAGTTTTGAAACGGAAGATATTTCCTTTTTCACCATAGCCCTCTATGGGCTTCCAAATATCACTTTGTCAATTCCACAAGAACAACCTTAGCGGAAGGCTTCTTGAAGGGAAAGATGGAACTCTGTGAGATGAATTAACAGAACACAAAGCAGTTTCTCAGAAAGCTTCTTTACAGTTTTTAACGGAAGATATTTCCTTTTACACCATCGCCCTCTAAGGGCTTCCAAATATCACTTTGCCAATTCAACAAGAACAGACTTAGCGAAAGCCTTCTTGAAGGGAAAGATGTAACTCTGTGAGATGAATTAACAGAACACAAAGCAGTTTCTCAGAAAGCTTGTTTCCAGTTTTTAAAGGAAGACATTTCCTTTTTCACGAAAACCCTCTATGGGCTTCCAAACATCACTTTCCAAATTACACAAGAACAGTCTTAGAGAAAGGCTTCTTGAGGGTAAAGCTGTTACACTGCGAGAAGAATTAACAGAACACAAAGCAGTTTCTCAGAAAGCTTCTTTCCAGTTTTTAACGGAAGATATTCCTTTTTCACCATAGCCCTCTATGGGCTTCCAAATATCACTTAGCCAATTCCACAAGAACAGCCTTAGCGAAAGGCTTCTTGAGGTGAAAACTGTAACTCTCTGAGATGAATTAACAGAACACAAAGCAATTTCTCAGAAAGCTTCTTTCCAGTTTTTAACGGAAGATATTTCCTTTTACAACATCGCCCTCTATGGGCTTCCAAATATAACTTTGCCAATTCAACAAGAACAGCCTTAGGGAAAGGCTTCCTGAAGGGAAAGATGCAACTCGGTGAGATGAATTAACAGAACACAAAGCAGTTTCTCAGAAAGCTTCTTTCCAGTTTTTAACGGAAGATATTTCCTTTTTCACGATAGCCCTCTATGGGCTTCCAAATATCACTTTCCAAATTACACAAGAACAGTCTTAGCGAAAGGCTTCTTGAGGGTAAAGCTGTTACACTCTGAGATGAGTTAACAGAACACAAAGCAGTTTCTCAGAAAGCTTCTTTCCAGTTTTTAACGGAAGGTACTTCCTTTTTCACCTTAGCCCTCTAGGGGCTTCCAAATATCACTTTGCCAATTCCACAAGAACAGTCTTAGCAAAAGGCTTCTTGAGGAGAAAGCTGTAACTCTGTGAGATGAATTATCAGGACACAAAGCAGTTTCTCAGAAAGCTTCTTTCCAGTTTTTAACGGAAGATAATTCCTTTTTCACCATAGCCCTCTAAGGGCTTCCAAATATCACTTTGCCAATTCCACAACAACAGCTTTAGTGAAAGGCTTCTTGAAGGGAAAACTGTAATTCGGTTAGATGAATTAACAGAACACAAAGCAGTTTCTCAGAAAGCTTCTTTCCAGTTTTTAACGGAAGATATTTCCTTTTTCACCACAGCCCTCTATGGGCTTCCAAATATCACTTTGCCAATTCCACAAAAACAGCCTAAGTGAAAGGCTTCTTGAAGGGAAAGATGTAACTCTGTGGGATGAATTAACAGAACACAAAGCAGTTTCTCAGAAAGCTTCTTTCCAGTTTTTAACCGAAGATATTGGTTTTTCACCATAGACCTCTATGGGCTTCCAAATATCACTTTGACAATTCCACAGGAACAGCCTTAGCGAAAGGCTTCTTGAAGGGAAAGGTGTAACTCTGTGAGATGAATTAACAGAACACGAAGTAGTTTCTCAGAAAGCTACTTTCCGGTTTTTAACGGAAGATATTTCCTTTTTCACGGTAGCCCTCTATGGGCTTTCAAATATCACTTTCCAAATTACACAAGAACAGTTTTAGCGAAAGGCTTCTTGAGGGTAAAGCTGTTACACTGTGAGATGAATTTACAGAACACAAAGCAGTTTCTCAGAAATCTTCTTTCCAGTTTTTAACGGAAGATATTTCCTTTTTCAGCATAGCAATCTACGGGCTTCCAAATATCACTTTGCCAATTCCAGAAAAACAGAATTAGCGAAAGGCTTCTTGAAGGGAAAGATGTAACTCTGTGAGATGAGTTAACAGTACACAAAGCAGTTTCTCAGAAAGCTTCTTTCCAGTTTTGAACGGAAGATACTTCCTTTTTCACCATAGCCCTCTGTGGGCTTCCAAATATCACTGCCAATACCACAAGAACAGTCTTAGCGAAAGGATCCTTGAGGTGAAAGCTGTAACTCTGTGAGATGAATTAACAGAACACAAAGCAGTTTCTCAGAAAGCTTCTTTCCAGTTTTTAACGGAAGATAATTCCTTTTTCACCATAGCCCTCTATGGGCTTCCTAATATCACTTTCCAAATTCCACAAGAACAGTCTTAGCGAAAGGCTTCCTGAAAGGAAAGATGTAACTCTGTGAGATGAATTAACAGAACACAAAGCAGTTTCTCAGAAAGCTTCTTTCCAGTTTTTAACGGAAGATATTTCCTTTTTCACCATAGCCCTCTATGGGCTTCCAAATATCACTTTGCCTCTTCCACAAGAACAGCCGTAGCGAAAGGCTTCTTGAAGGGAAAGGTTTAACTCTGTGAGATGAATTAACAGAACACAAAGCAGTTTCTCAGAAAGCTTCTTTCCAATTTTTAACGGAAGATATTTCCTTTTTCACCATAGCCCTCTATGGTCTTCCAAATATCACTTGGCCAATTTAACAAGAACAGCCTTAGCGAAAGTCTTCTTAAAGGGAAAGATGTAACTCTGTGAGATGAATTAACAGAACAGAGAGCAGTTTCTCAGAAAGCTTCTTTCCAGTTTTTAACGGAAGATATTTCCTTTTATACCGTAGCCCTCTTAGGGCTTCCAAATATCACTTTCCCAATTTGACAAGAACATCCTTAGTGAAAGGCTTCTTGAACGGAAAGATGTAACTCTGTGAGATGAATTAACAGAACACAAAGAAGTTTCTCAGGAAGCTTCTTTCCACTTTTTAACGGAAGATATATTCTTTTTCACCATAGCCCTGTATGGGCTTCCAAATATCACTTTCCAAATTCCACAAGAACAGTCTTCACGAAAGGCTACTTGAACGGAAAGGTGTAACTCTGTGAGATGAATTAACAGAACACAAAGCAGTTTCTCAGAAAGTTTCTTTCCAGTTTTTAAGGGAAGATATTTCCTTTTTTACCATAGCCCTCTATGGGCTTCCAAATATCACTGTGCCAATTCCACAAGAACAGTCTTAGCGAAAGGCTTCTTGATGTGAAAGCTGTAACTATGTGAGTTGAATTAACAGAACACAGAGCAGTTTCGCAGAAAGCATCTTTCCAGTTTTTAAAGGAAGATAATTCCTTTTTCACCATAGCCCTATATTGGTTTCCAAACATCACTTTTCGAATTCCACAAGAACAGCCTTAGCGAAAGGCTTCTTGAAGGGAAAGCTGTAACTCTGTGAGATGAATTAACAGAACACAAAGCAGTTTCTCAGAAAGCTTCTCCCCAGTTTCTAACAGAAGATATTTCCTTTTTCACCATAGCCCTCTATGGGCTTCAAAATATCACTTTGCGAATTCCACAAGAACAGCCTTAGCGAAAGGCTTCTTGAGGTGAAAGCTGTAACACTGTGAGATGAATTAACAGAACACAAAGCAGTTTCTCAGAAAGCTTCTTTCCAGTTTTTAACGGAAGATATTTCCTTTTTCACGATTGCCCCTTAAGGGCTTCCAAATATCACTTTCCAAATTACACAAGAACAGTCTTAGCGAAAGGCTTCCTGAGGGTAAAGCTGTTACACTGTGAGATGAATTAACAGAACACAAATCTGTTTCTCAGAAAGTTTCTTTCCTGTTTTTAACGGAAGATATTTCCTTTTTCACCATAGCCCTCTATGGGCTTCCAAATATCACTTTGACAATTCCACAAGAACAGTCTAAGCGAAAGGAGTCTTGAGGTAAAAGCTGTAACTCTGTGAGATGAATTATCAGAACACAAAGCAGTTTCTCAGACAGCTTCTTTCCAGTTTTTAACGGAAGATATTTCTTTTTCACCATAGCCCTCTAAGGGCTTCCAAATATCACTTTGCCAAATCCACAAGAATTGCCTTAGCGAAAGGCCTCTTAAGGTGAAAGCTGTAACTCTGTGAGATGAATTAACAGAACACAAAGCAGTTTCTCAGAAAGTTTCTTTCCAGTTTTTAACGGAAGATACTTCCTTTTTCACCATAGCCCTCTATGGTCTTCCAAATATCACTTTGCCAATTCCACAAGAACACCCTTAGCGAAAGGCTTCTTGTAGGGAAAGATGTAACACTGTGAGATAAATTAACAGAACACAAACCAGTTTCTCAGAAATCTTCTTTCTAGTATTTATCGGAAGTTATTCCTTTTGCACCATAGACCTCTATGGGCTTCCAAATATCACTTTGCCAATTCCACAAGAACAGCCTTAGCGAAAGGCTTCTTGAAGGGAAAGATGTAACACTGTGAGATGAATTAACAGAACACAAAGCAGTTTCTCAGAAAGCTTCTTTCCAGTTTTTAACGGAAGATATTTCCTTTTACACCATGGCCCTCTATGGGCTTCCAAATATCACTTTGCCATTTCAATAAGAACAGCGTTAGTGAAAGGTTTCTTGAAGGGTAACATGTAACTCTGTGAGATAAATTAACAGAACACAAAGCAGTTTCTCAGAAAGCTTCTTTCCAGTTTTGAACGGAAGATATTTCCTTTTTCACCATAGCCCTCTATGGGCTTCCAAATATCACTTTGCCAATTCCACAAGAACAGCCTTACCGAAAGACTTCTTGAAGGGAAGGATGCAACTCTGTGTGATGAATTAAGAGAACACAAAAAGATTCTCAGAAAGCTTCTTTCCAGTTTTGAACGGAAGATATTTCGTTTTTCACCGTAGCCCTCTATGGGCTTCCAAATATCACTTTGCCAATTCCACAAGAACAGCCTTAGCGGAAGGCTTCTTGAAGGGAAAGATGTAACTCTGTGAGATGAATTAAAAGAACACAAAGCAGTTTCTCAGAAAGCTTCTTTACAGTTTTTAACGGAAGATATTTCCTTTTACACCATCGCCCTCTATGGGCTTCCAAATATCACTTTGCCAATTCAACAAGAACAGACTTAGCGAAAGCCTTCTTGAAGGGAAAGATGTAACTCTGTGAGATGAATTAACAGAACACAAAGCAGTTTCTCAGAAAGCTTCTTTCCAGTTTTTAACGGAAGATATTCCTTTTTCACCATAGCCCTCTATGGGCTTCCAAATATCACTTAGCCAATTCCACAAGAACAGCCTTAGCGAAAGGCTTCTTGAGGTGAAAACTGTAACTCTCTGAGATGAATTAACAGAACACAAAGCAATTTTTCAGAAAGCTTCTTTCCAGTTTTTAACGGAAGATATTTCCTTTTACAACATCGCCCTCTATGGGCTTCCAAATATAACTTTGCCAATTCAACAAGAACAGCCTTAGGGAAAGGCTTCCTGAAGGGAAAGATGCAACTCTGTGAGATGAATTAACAGAACACAAAGCAGTTTCTCAGAAAGCTTCTTTCCAGTTTTTAACGGAAGATATTTCCTTTTTCACGATAGCCCTCTATGGGCTTCCAAATATCACTTTCCAAATTACACAAGAACAGTCTTAGCGAAAGGCTTCTTGAGGGTAAAGCTGTTACACTCTGAGATGAGTTAACAGAACCCAAAGCAGTTTCTCAGAAAGCTTCTTTCCAGTTTTTAACGGAAGGTACTTCCTTTTTCACCTTAGCCCTCTAGGGGCTTCCAAATATCACTTTGCCAATTCCACAAGAACAGTCTTAGCAAAAGGCTTCTTGAGGAGAAAGCTGTAACTCTGTGAGATGAATTATCAGGACACAAAGCAGTTTCTCAGAATGCTTCTTTCTAGTTTTTAACGGAAGATAATTCCTTTTTCACCATAGCCCTCTAAGGGCTTCCAAATATCACTTTGCCAATTCCACAACAACAGCTTTAGTGAAAGGCTTCTTGAAGGGAAAACTGTAATTCGGTTAGATGAATTAACAGAACACAAAGCAGTTTCTCAGAAAGCTTCTTTCCAGTTTTTAACGGAAGATATTTCCTTTTTCACCACAGCCCTCTATGGGCTTCCAAATATCACTTTGCCAATTCCACAAAAACAGCCTAAGTGAAAGGCTTCTTGAAGGGAAAGATGTAACTCTGTGGGATGAATTAACAGAACACAAAGCAGTTTCTCAGAAAGCTTCTTTCCAGTTTTTAACCGAAGATATTGGTTTTTCACCATAGACCTCTATGGGCTTCCAAATATCACTTTGACAATTCCACAGGAACAGCCTTAGCGAAAGGCTTCTTGAAGGGAAAGATGTAACTCTGTGAGATGAATTAACAGAACACGAAGTAGTTTCTCAGAAAGCTACTTTCCGGTTTTTAACGGAAGATATTTCCTTTTTCACGGTAGCCCTCTATGGGCTTTCAAATATCACTTTCCAAATTACACAAGAACAGTTTTAGCGAAAGGCTTCTTGAGGGTAAAGCTGTTACACTGTGAGATGAATTTACAGAACACAAAGCAGTTTCTCAGAAATCTTCTTTCTAGTTTTTAACGGAAGATATTTCCTTTTTCAGCATAGCAATCTACGGGCTTCCAAATATCACTTTGCCAATTCCAGAAAAACAGAATTAGCGAAAGGCTTCTTGAAGGGAAAGATGTAACTCTGTGAGATGAGTTAACAGTACACAAAGCAGTTTCTCAGAAAGCTTCTTTCCAGTTTTGAACGGAAGATACTTCCTTTTTCACCATAGCCCTCTATGGGCTTCCAAATATCACTTTGCCAATACCACAAGAACAGTCTTAGCGAAAGGATCCTTGAGGTGAAAGCTGTAACTCTGTGAGATGAATTAACAGAACACAAAGCAGTTTCTCAGAAAGCTTCTTTCCAGTTTTTAACGGAAGATAATTCCTTTTTCACCATAGCCCTCTATGGGCTTCCTAATATCACTTTCCAAATTCCACAAGAACAGTCTTAGCGAAAGGCTTCCTGAAAGGAAAGATGTAACTCTGTGAGATGAATTAACAGAACACAAAGCAGTTTCTCAGAAAGCTTCTTTCCAGTTTTTAACGGAAGATATTTCCTTTTTCACCATAGCCCTCTATGGGCTTCCAAATATCACTTTGCCTCTTCCACAAGAACAGCCGTAGCGAAAGGCTTCTTGAAGGGAAAGGTTTAACTCTGTGAGATGAATTAACAGAACACAAAGCAGTTTCTCAGGAAGCTTCTTTCCAATTTTTAACGGAAGATATTTCCTTTTTCACCATAGCCCTCTATGGTCTTCCAAATATCACTTGGCCAATTTAACAAGAACAGCCTTAGCGAAAGTCTTCTTAAAGGGAAAGATGTAACTCTGTGAGATGAATTAACAGAACAGAGAGCAGTTTCTCAGAAAGCTTCTTTCCAGTTTTTAACGGAAGATATTTCCTTTTATACCGTAGCCCTCTTAGGGCTTCCAAATATCACTTTCCCAATTTGACAAGAACATCCTTAGTGAAAGGCTTCTTGAACGGAAAGATGTAACTCTGTGAGATGAATTAACAGAACACAAAGAAGTTTCTCAGGAAGCTTCTTTCCACTTTTTAACGGAAGATATATTCTTTTTCACCATAGCCCTGTATGGGCTTCCAAATATCACTTTCCAAATTCCACAAGAACAGTCTTCACGAAAGGCTACTTGAACGGAAAGGTGTAACTCTGTGAGATGAATTAACAGAACACAAAGCAGTTTCTCAGAAAGTTTCTTTCCAGTTTTTAAGGGAAGATATTTCCTTTTTTACCATAGCCCTCTATGGGCTTCCAAATATCACTGTGCCAATTCCACAAGAACAGTCTTAGCGAAAGGCTTCTTGATGTGAAAGCTGTAACTATGTGAGTTGAATTAACAGAACACAGAGCAGTTTCGCAGAAAGCATCTTTCCAGTTTTTAAAGGAAGATAATTCCTTTTTCACCATAGCCCTATATTGGTTTCCAAACATCACTTTTCGAATTCCACAAGAACAGCCTTAGCGAAAGGCTTCTTGAAGGGAAAGCTGTAACTCTGTGAGATGAATTAACAGAACACAAAGCAGTTTCTCAGAAAGCTTCTCCCCAGTTTCTAACAGAAGATATTTCCTTTTTCACCATAGCCCTCTATGGGCTTCAAAATATCACTTTGCGAATTCCACAAGAACAGCCTTAGCGAAAGGCTTCTTGAGGTGAAAGCTGTAACACTGTGAGATGAATTAACAGAACACAAAGCAGTTTCTCAGAAAGCTTCTTTCCAGTTTTTAACGGAAGATATTTCCTTTTTCACGATTGCCCCTTAAGGGCTTCCAAATATCACTTTCCAAATTACACAAGAACAGTCTTAGCGAAAGGCTTCCTGAGGGTAAAGCTGTTACACTGTGAGATGAATTAACAGAACACAAATCTGTTTCTCAGAAAGTTTCTTTCCTGTTTTTAACGGAAGATATTTCCTTTTTCACCATAGCCCTCTATGGGCTTCCAAATATCACTTTGACAATTCCACAAGAACAGTCTAAGCGAAAGGAGTCTTGAGGTAAAAGCTGTAACTCTGTGAGATGAATTATCAGAACACAAAGCAGTTTCTCAGACAGCTTCTTTCCAGTTTTTAACGGAAGATATTTCTTTTTCACCATAGCCCTCTAAGGGCTTCCAAATATCACTTTGCCAAATCCACAACAATTGCCTTAGCGAAAGGCCTCTTAAGGTGAAAGCTGTAACTCTGTGAGATGAATTAACAGAACACAAAGCAGTTTCTCAGAAAGTTTCTTTCCAGTTTTTAACGGAAGATACTTCCTTTTTCACCATAGCCCTCTATGGTCTTCCAAATATCACTTTGCCAATTCCACAAGAACACCCTTAGCGAAAGGCTTCTTGTAGGGAAAGATGTAACACTGTGAGATAAATTAACAGAACACAAACCAGTTTCTCAGAAATCTTCTTTCTAGTATTTATCGGAAGTTATTCCTTTTGCACCATAGACCTCTATGGGCTTCCAAATATCACTTTGCCAATTCCACAAGAACAGCCTTAGCGAAAGGCTTCTTGAAGGGAAAGATGTAACACTGTGAGATGAATTAACAGAACACAAAGCAGTTTCTCAGAAAACTTCTGACCAGTTTTTAACGGAAGATATTTCCTGTTTCACCATAGCCCTCCATGGGCTTCAAAATATCCATTTGCCAATACCACAAGAACAGCCTTAGCGAAAGGCTTCTTGAGGTGAAAGCTGTAACACGGTGAGATGAATTAACAGAACACAAAGCAGTTTCTCAGAAAGCTTCTTTCCAGTTTTGAACGGAAGATATTTCCTTTTTCACGGTTGCCCTCTATGGGCTTCCAAATATCACTTTGCCCATTCCACAAGAACTGCCTTAGCGAAAGGCCTCTTGAGGGGAAAGCTGTAACTCTCTGAGATGAATTAACAGAACACAAAGCAGTTTCTCAGAAAGCTTCTTTCCAGTTTTTAACGGAAGATACTTCCTTTTTCACCACAGCCCTCTATGGGCTTCCAAATATAACTTTGCCAATTCCGCAAGAACAGTCTTAGGGAATGGCTTCTTGAAGGGAAAGATGTAACTCTGTGAGATAACTTAACAGAACACAAAGCAGTTCCTCAGAAAGCTTCCTTCCAGTTTTTATCGTTAGATATTTCCTTTTACACCATGGCCCTCTATTGGCTTCCAAATATCACTTTGCCAATTCCACAAGAATAGCCTTAGCGAAAGGCTTCTGGAAGGGAAAGATGTAACTCTGTGACATGAATTAACAGAACACAAAGCAGTTTCTCAGAGAGCTTCTTTCCAGTTTTTAACGGATGATATTTCCTTTTTCACTATAGCCCTTTTCAGGCTTCCAAATATCACTTTGCCAATTCCACAAGAACATCCTTAGCGAAAGGCTTCTTGAAGGGAAAGTTGTAACTCTGTGAGATGAATTAACAGAACACAAAGCAGCTTCTCAGAAAGCTTCTTCACAATTCTTAAGGGAAGATATTTTGTTTTTCACCATAGCCCTCTAGGGGCTTCCAAATATCACTTTGCCAATTCCACAAGAACAGCGTTAATGAAAGGCCTCTTGAAGGGAAATATGTAAATCTGTGAGTTGAATTAACAGAACACAAAGCAGTTTCTCAGAAAGCTGCTTTCCAGTTTTTAACGGAAGATATTTCCTTTTTCACCATAGCCCTCTATGGGGTTCCAAATATCACTTTCCAAATTCCACAATAACAGTCTTAACGAAAGGTTTCTTGAAGGGAAAATGTAACTCTATGAGATGAATTAAAAGAACACAAAGCAGTTTCTCAGAAAGCTTCTTTCCAGTTTTTAACGGAAGATATTTCCTTTTTCACCATAGCCCTCTATGGGCTTCCAAATATCACTTTGCCAATTCCACAAGAACAGCCTTAGCGAAAGGCTTCTTGAAGGGAAAAATGTATCTCTGTGAGAGGAATTAACAGAACACAAAGCAGTTTCTCAGAAAGCTTCTTTCCAATTTTTATGGGAAGATATTTCCTTTTTCACCATAGCCCTCTATGGGCTTCCAAATATCACTTTGCCAATTCCACAAGAACAGCCTTAGCGAAACGCTTACTGAAGGGAAAGCTGTAACTCTGTGAGTTGATTAACAGAACACAAAGCAGTTTCTCAGAAAGCTTCTTTCCAGTTTTTAACGGAAGATATTTCCTTTTTCACCATAGCCCTCTAAGGGCTTCCAAATGTCACTTTCCAAATTCCATAAGAACATCCTCAGTGAAAGGCTTCTAGAAGGGGAAGATGTAATCTCGTGAGATGAAATAGCAGATCACTAAGCAGTTTCTCCGAAAGCTTCTTTCCTGTTTTTAACGGAAGATATTTCCTTTTTCACCATAGCCCTCTAAGGGCTTCCAAGTATCACATTGACAATTCCACAAGAACAGCCTTAGTGTAAGGTTTCTTGAAGGGAAAGATGTAACTCTGTGAGATGAATTAGAAGAACACAAAGCAGTTTCTCAGAAAGCTTCTTTCCAGTTTTTAAGGGAAGATATTTTCTTTTTCACCGTAGCCCTCTAAGGGCTTCCAAATATCCCTTTGCCAATTCCACATTGACAGTCTTAGGGAAAGGCTTCTTGAGGGGAAAGCTGTAACACTGTGAGATGAATTAACAGAACACAAAGCAGTTTCTCAGAAAGCTTCTTTCCTGTTTTTAAGGGAAGATATTTCCTTTTTCACCCTAGCCCTCTAAGGGCTTCCAAATATCACTTTTCCAATTCCACAAGAACAGCCTTAGCGGAAGGCTTCTTGAAGGGGAAGATGTAACTCTGTGAGATAAATTAACAGAACACAAAGCAGTTTCTCAGACAGCTTCTTTCCAGTTTTTAACGGAAGATATTTCCATTTTCACCATAGCCCTCTATGGGCTTCCAAATATCACTTTGGAATTCCACAAGAACAGCCTTCGCGAATGGGTTCCTGAAGGGAAAGCTGTAACTCTGTGAGTTGATTAACAGAACACAAAGCAGGTTCTAAGAAAGCTTCTTTCCAGTTTTTAACAGAAGATATTTCCTTTTACACCATCGCCCTCTATGGGCTTCCAACTAGCACTTTGACAATTCAATAAGAACAGCCTTAGGGAAAGGATTCTTGAAAGGAAAGATGTAACTCTGTGAGATGAATTAACAGAACACAAAGCAGTTTCTCAGAAAGCTTCTTCCCAGTTTTTAACGGATGATATTTCCTTTTTCACCATAGCCCTCGAAGGGCTTCCAAATATCACTTTGCCAATTCCACAAGAACAGCCTTAGTGAAAGTCTTCTTGAACGGAAAGATGTAACTCTGTGAGAAGAATTAACAGAACACAGAGCAGTTTCTCAAAAAGCTTCTTTCCAGTTTAGAACGGAAGATATTTCCTTTTTCACCATAGCCCTCTATGGGCTTCCAAATATCACTTTGCCAATTCCACAAGAACAGTCTTAGCGAAAGGCTTCTTGAAGGGAAAGATGCAACTCTGTGAGATGAATTAACTGAACACAAAGCAGTTTCTCAGAAAGATCGTTTCCAGTCTTTAACGGAAGATATTTCTTTTTCCACCACAGCCCTCTATGGGCTTCCAAATATCACTTTCCAAGTTACACAAGAACAGTCTTAGCGAAAGGTTTCTAGAGGTGAAAGCTGTAACTCTGTGAGATGAATTAACAGAACACAAAGCAGTTTCTCAGAAAGCTTCTTTCCAGTTTTTAACGGAAGATATTTTCTTTTTACCGATAGTACACGATGGGGTTCCAAATATCACTTTGCCAATTCCACAATAACAGCCTTAGCGAAAGGCTTCTTGAAGGGAAAGATGTAACTCGGTGAGATGAATTAACAGAACACAAAGCAGTTTCTCAGAAATCTTCTTTCCAGTTTTTAAAGGAAGATATTTCCTTTTTCACCATAGGCATCTATGGGCTTCCAAATATCACTTTGCCTCTTCCACAAGAACAGCCTTAGCGAAAGGTTTCTTGAAGGGAAAGATGTAGCTCTGTTAGACGAATTAACAGAACACAAAGTAGATTCTCAGAAAGCTTCTTTCCAGTTTTTAACGGAAGATATTTCCTTTTTCACCATAGCCCTCTATAGGCTTCCAAATGTCACTTTGCCAATTCAATAAGAACAGTCTTAGTGAAAGGCTTATTGAAGGGAAAGATGTAACTCTGTGAGATGAATTAACAGAACACAAAGCAGTTTCTAAGAAACCTTCTTTCCAGGTTTTAACGGATGATATTTCCTTTTACACCATCGCCCTCTATGTGCTTAAAAATATCACTTTTACAATTCAACAAGAACAGCCTTGGGGAAAAGCTTCTTGGAAGGAGAGGTGTAACTCTGTGAGATGAATTAACAGTACACAAAGCAGTTTCTCAGAAACCTTCTTTCCAGTTTTTAAGGGAAGATATTTCTTTTTTCATGCTAGCTCTCTAAGGGCTTCCAAATATCAGTTTGCCAATTCCACGAGAACAGCCTTAGTGAAAGGTTTCTAGAAGGGAAAGATGTAACTCTGTGAGATGAATTAACAGAATACGAAGCAGATTCTCAGAAAGCTTCTTTCCAGTTTTTAACGGAAGATGTTTCCTTTTTCACCATAGTGCTCTATGGGCTTCCAAATATCACTTTGCCAATTCCACAAGAGCAGCCTTAGCGAAAGACTTCTTGAAGAGAAAGCTGTATCTCTGTGAGATGAATTAACAGAACAGAAAGCAGTTTCGCAGAAAGCTTCTTTCCAGTTTTTAACGGAAGACATTTCCTTTTACACCATGGCCCTCTAAGGGATTCCAAATATCACTTTGCCAATTCAATAAGAACAGCCTTAGCGAAAGGCTTCTTGAAGGGAAAGCTGTAACACTGCGAGATGAATTAACAGAACACAAAGAAGTTTCTCAGAAAGCTTCTTTCCAGTTTTTAACAGAAGATATTTCCTTTTTCACCATAGCCCTCTATGGGCTTCAAATATCACTTTGCCAATTCCACAAGAACAGACTTAGCGAGAGGCTTCTTGAAGGGAAAGATGTAACTCTGTGAGATGAAATAACAGAACACAAAGCAGTCTCTTAGAAAGCTTCTTTACAGGTTTTAACGGAAGATATTTCCTTTTTCACCATAGCCCTCTATGGGCTTCCAAATATCACTTTGTCCATTCCACAAGAACAGCCTTAGCGAAAGGCGTCTTGAAGGGAAAGCTGTAACACTGCGAGTTGAATTAACAGAACACAAAGCAGTTTCTCAGAAAGCTTCTTTCCAGTTTTTAACGGAAGATATTTCCTTTTACACCATAGCCCTCTATGGGCTTAAAATCACTTTCTCAATTCCACAAGAAAAACCTTGGGAAAGGCTTCTTTAACGGAAGTATGTAACTCTGTGAGATGAATTAACAGGACACAAAGCAGTTTCTCAGAAAGCTTCTTTCCAGTTTTTAACAGAAGATATTTCATTTTTCACCACAGCCCTCTATGGGCTTCAAATATCACTTCGCCAATTCCACAAGAACAGACTTAGCGAGAGGCTTCTTGAAGGGAAAGATGTAACTCTGTGAGATGAATTAACAGAACACAAAGCAGTTTCTCAGAAAGCTTCTTTCCAGTTTTGAACGGAAGATATTTCCTTTTTCACCATAGCCCTCGAAGGGCTTCCAAATATCACTTTGCCAATGCCACAAGAACAGCCTTAGCGAAAGGCTTCTTGAAGGGAAAGCTGTAACTCTGTGAGATGAATTAACAAAACACATATCAGTTTCTCAAAAGCTTCTTTCCAGTTTTGAACGGAAGATATTTCCTTTTTCACCATAGCCCTCTATGGGCTTCAAATATCACTTTGCCAATTCGACAAGAACAGCCTTAGCGAAAGGATTCTTGAAGGGAAATATGTAACTCTGTGTGATAAATTTACAGAACACAAAGCAGTCTCTCAGAAAGCTTCTTTCCAGGTTTTATCGGAAGATATTTCCTTTGTCACCATAGACCTCTATGGGCTTCCAAATATCACTTTGCCCATTCCACAAGAACAGCCTTAGCGAAAGGCTTCTTGAAGGGTAAGATGTAACCCTGTGAGATGAATTAACAGAACACAAAGCACTTTCTCAGAAAGCTTCTTTCCAGTTTTTAACGGTAGATATTTCCTTTTTCACCATGGCCTTCTATGGTTTTCCAAATATCACTTTGCCAATTCAAAAGAACAGCCTTAGCGAAAGGCTTCTTGAAGGGAAAGATGTAACTCTGTGAGACGAATTAACAGATCTCAAAGCAATTTATCAGAAAGTTTCTTTCCAGTTTTTAACGGAAGATATTTCCTTTTTCACCATAGCCCTCTATGGGCTTCCAAATATCACTTTGCCAATTCCACAAGAACAGCTTTAGCGAAAGGTTTCTTGAAGGGAAAGATGTAACTCTGTAAGATGAATTAGCAGAACACAAAGCAGTTTCTCAGAAACCTTCTTTCCAGTTTTTAATGAAAGGTATTTCCTTTTTCACCAAAGCTCTCTAGGGGCTTCAAAATATCACTTTCCAAATTCCACAAAAACAGTCTTAGCGAAAGGTTTCTTGAGGGGAAAGCTATAACACTGTGAGATGAATTAACAGAACACAAAGCAGTTCCCCAGAAAGCTTCTTTCCAGTTTTTAAGGTAAGATATTTCCTTTTTCACCATAGCCCTCTAAGGGCTTCCAAATATCGCATTGCCAATTCCACAAGAACAGCCTTGGAGAAAGGCTTCTTGAAATGAAAGCTGTAACTCTCTAAGATGAATTAGCAGAACACAAAGCAGTTTCACAAAAAGCTTCTTTTCAGTATATAAGGGAAGATATTTCCTTTATCACCTTACCCCTCTAAGGGTTTCCAAATATCACTTTGCCAATTCCACAGGAACAGTCTTAGCGAAAGGCTTCTTGAGGGGAAAGATGTAACTCTGTGAGATGAATTAACAGAACACAAAGCAGTTTCTCAGAAAGCTTCTTTCCAGTTCTTAACGGAAGATATTTCCTGTTTCACCATAGCCCTCTATGGGCTTCCAAATATCAATTTTCCAATTCCACAAGAACAGCCTTAGCGAAAGGTTTCTTGAAGGGAACGATGTAACTCTGTGAGAAGAATTAACAGAACACAAAGTAGATTCTCAGAAAGCTTCATTTCAGTTTTTAACGGAAGATATTTCCTTTTTCACCATGGCCCTCTAAGGGGTTCCAAATATCACTTTCCCAATTCAAAAGAACAGCCTTAACGAAAGGCTTCTTGAAGGGAAAGATGTAACTGTGTGAGATGAATTAACAGAACACAAAGCAGTTTCTCAGAAAGCTTCTTTCCGTTTTTAATGGAAGATATTTTCTTTTTCACCATATCCCTCTATGGACTTCCAAATATCACTTTGCCAATTCCACAAGAACAGCTTTAGCGAAAGGTTTCTTGAAGGGAAAGCTGTAACTCTGTAAGATGAATTAGCAGAACACAAAGCAGTTTCTCACAAAGCTTCCTTCCGGTTTTTAATGGAAGATATTTCCTTTTCCCCACAGCCCTCTAGGGGCTTCCAAATATCACTTTCCAAAATCCACAAGAACAGTCTTAGCCAAAGAATTCTTGAGTGGAAAGCTGTAACACTGGGAGATGTCTTAGCAGAACACAAAGCAGTTTCTCAGAAAGCTTCTTTACAGTTTTTAAAGGAAGATATTTCCTTTTTCACCATACCCATCTATGGGCTTCCAAATATCTCTTTGCGTATTCCACAACACCAGACTTGGTGAAAGGCTTCCTGTAGGGAAAGATGTAACTCTGTGAGATGAAAAAACAGAACACATAGCAGTTTCTCAGAAAGCTTCTTTCCAGTTTTTAGCGGAAAATATCTCTTTTTCACCACAGCCCTCCATGGGCTTCCAAATACCACTTTGCGAATTCCACAACAACAGTCTTAGTAGAAGGCTTCTTGAAGGGAAAGATGCATCTCTGTGAGATGAATTAACAGAACAAAATGCAGTTTCTCAGAAAGCTTCTTTCCAGTTTTTAACGGAAGATATTTCCTTTTTCACCATAGCCATCTAAGGGCTTCCAAATATCACTTTTCCTCTTCTGCAAGAACAGCCTTAGCTAAAGGTTTCTTGAAGGGAAAGATGTAACTCTGTTAGATGAATTAACAGAACACAAAGAAGTTTCTCAAAAAGCTTCTTTCCAGTTTTTAACGGAGATATTTCCTTTTTCACCGTAGCCCTATATGGGCTTCCAAATATCACTTTGCCTCTTCCACAAGAAGAGCCTTAGTGAATGGCTTCTTGAAGGGAAAGCTGTATCTCTGTGAGATGAATTAACAGAACACAAAGCAGTTTCTCAGACAGCTTCTTTCCAGTTTTTAACGGAAGATATTTCCTTTTAAACAATGGCCCTCTATGGGCTTCCAAATATCACTTTGCCAATTCAATAAGAACAGCCTCAGCGAAAGGCTTCTTGAAGGGAAAGATGGAACTCTGAGTGGTGAATTAACAGAACACAAAGCAGTTTCTCAGAAAGCTTCTTTCCAGTTTTCAACGGATGATATTTCCTTTTTCAACATAGTCCTTTTTGGGCTTCCAAATATCACTTTGCCAATTCCACAAGAACAGCCTTAGCGAAAGGCTTCTTGAGGAGAAAACTGTAACTCTATGAGATGAATTAACAGAACACAAAGCAGATTCTCAGAAAGCTTCTTTCCAGTTTTTAACGGAAGATATTTCCTTTTTCACCATAGCCCTCGAAGGGCTTCCAAATATCACTTTGCCAATGCCACAAGAACAGCCTTAGCGAAAGGCTTCTTGAGGAGAAAACTGTAACTCTATGAGATGAATTAACAGAACACAAAGCAGATTCTCAGAAAGCTTCTTTCCAGTGTTTAACGGAAGATATTTCCTGTTTCACCATAGCCCTCTATGGGCTTCAAATATCACTTTGCCAATTCGACAAGAACAGCCTTAGCGAAAGGATTCTTGAAGGGAAATATGTAACTCTGTGAGATAAATTAACAGAACACAAAGCAGTCTCTCAGAAAGCTTCTTTCCAGGTTTTATCGGAAGATATTTCCTTTGTCACCATAGACCTCTATGGGCTTCCAAATATCACTTTGCCCATTCCACAAGAACAGCCTTAGCGAAAGGCTTCTTGAAGGGTAAGATGTAACCCTGTGAGATGAATTAACAGAACACAAAGCACTTTCTCAGAAAGCTTCTTTCCAGTTTTTAACGGTAGATATTTCCTTTTTCACCATGGCCTTCTATGGTTTTCCAAATATCACTTTGCCAATTCAAAAGAACAGCCTTAGCGAAAGGCTTCTTGAAGGGAAAGATGTAACTCTGTGAGACGAATTAACAGATCTCAAAGCAATTTATCAGAAAGTTTCTTTCCAGTTTTTAACGGAAGATATTTCCTTTTTCACCATAGCCCTCTATGGGCTTCCAAATATCACTTTGCCAATTCCACAAGAACAGCTTTAGCGAAAGGTTTCTTGAAGGGAAAGATGTAACTCTGTAAGATGAATTAGCAGAACACAAAGCAGTTTCTCAGAAACCTTCTTTCCAGTTTTTAATGAAAGGTATTTCCTTTTTCACCAAAGCTCTCTAGGGGCTTCAAAATATCACTTTCCAAATTCCACAAAAACAGTCTTAGCGAAAGGTTTCTTGAGGGGAAAGCTATAACACTGTGAGATGAATTAACAGAACACAAAGCAGTTCCCCAGAAAGCTTCTTTCCAGTTTTTAAGGTAAGATATTTCCTTTTTCACCATAGCCCTCTAAGGGCTTCCAAATATCGCATTGCCAATTCCACAAGAACAGCCTTGGAGAAAGGCTTCTTGAAGTGAAAGCTGTAACTCTCTAAGATGAATTAGCAGAACACAAAGCAGTTTCACAAAAAGCTTCTTTTCAGTTTATAAGGGAAGATATTTCCTTTATCACCTTACCCCTCTAAGGGTTTCCAAATATCACTTTGCCAATTCCACAGGAACAGTCTTAGCGAAAGGCTTCTTGAGGGGAAAGATGTAACTCTGTGAGATGAATTAACAGAACACAAAGCAGTTTCTCAGAAAGCTTCTTTCCAGTTCTTAACGGAAGATATTTCCTGTTTCACCATAGCCCTCTATGGGCTTCCAAATATCAATTTTCCAATTCCACAAGAACAGCCTTAGCGAAAGGTTTCTTGAAGGGAACGATGTAACTCTGTGAGAAGAATTAACAGAACACAAAGTAGATTCTCAGAAAGCTTCATTTCAGTTTTTAACGGAAGATATTTCCTTTTTCACCATGGCCCTCTAAGGGGTTCCAAATATCACTTTCCCAATTCAAAAGAACAGCCTTAACGAAAGGCTTCTTGAAGGGAAAGATGTAACTCCGTGAGATGAATTAACAGAACACAAAGCAGTTTCTCAGAAAGCTTCTTTCCAGTTTTTAACGGAAGATATTTCCTTTTTCAGCGTAGCCCTCTATGGGCTTCCAAATATCACTTTGCCAATTCCACAAGAACAGTCTTAGCGAAAGGCTTCTTAAGGGGAAAGCTGTAACAATGTGAGATGAATTAACAGAACACAAAGCAGTTTCTCAGGAAACTTCTTTCCAATTTTTAACGGAAGATATTTCCTTTTTCACCATAGCCCTCTTTGGGCTTCCAAATATCACTTTGCCAATTCCACAAGAATAGCCTTAGCGAAAGGCTTCTTGAAGGGTAAGATGTAACTCTGTGGGATGAATTAACAGAACACGAAGCAGTTTCTCAATAAGCTTCTTTCCAGATTTTAACGGAAGATGTTTCCTTTTTCACCATAGCCCTCTATGGGCTTCCAAATATCACTTTGCCAATTCCACAATAACAGTCTTAGCGAAAGGCTTCTTGAAGGGAAAGATGTAACTCTGTAAGATGAAATAGCAGAACACAATGCAGTTTCTCAGAAAGCTTCTTTCCAGTTTTTAACGGAAGATATTCCCTTTTTCACCATAGCCCTCTATGGGCTTCCAAGTATCAATTTGCCAATTCCACAAGAACAGTCTTAGCGAAAGGCTTCTTCAGGGGAAAGCTGTAACTCTGTGAGATGAATTAACAGAGCACAAGGCAGTTTCTCAGAAAGTTTCTTTCCAGTTTTTAACGGAAGATATTTCCTTTTTCACCGTAGCCCTCTATCGGCTTCCAAATATCACTGTGCCAATTCCACAAGAACAGCCTTAGCGAAAGGCTTCTTGAAGGTAAAGATGTAACACTGTGAGATGAATTAACAGAACACAAAGCAGTTTCTCAGAAAGCTCCTTTCAAGTTTTTAACGGAAGATATTTTCTTTTTCAACACAGCCGTCTATGTGCTTCCAAATATCACTTTGCCTCTTCCACAAGAACAGCCTTAGCGAAAGGCTTCTTGAAGGGAAAGATGTAACTCTATGAGATGAAATAACAGAACACAAAGCACATTCTCAGAAAGCTTCTTTCCAGTTTTTAACGGAAGATATTTCCTTTTACACCGTCTCCCTCTATGGGCTTCCAAATATCATTTTGCCAATTCAATAAGAACATCCTTAGCGAAAGGCTTCTTGAAGGGAAAGATGTAACTCTGTGAGATGAATTAATAGAACACAAAGCACTTTCTCAGAAAGCTTCTTTCCAGTTTTTAATGGAAGATATTTCCCTTTTCACCATAGCCCTCTGAGCTTCCAAATATCACTTTGCCAATTCCACAAGAACAGCCTTAGCGAAAGGCTTCTTGACGGGAAGGATGTAACTCTGTGAGAAGAGTTAACAGAACACAAAGCAGTTTCTCAGAAAGCTTCTTTCCAGTTTTTAACGGAAGATATTTCCTTTTTCACCATAGCCGTCAATGTGATTGGAAATATCATTTTGCTTCTTCCACAAGAACAGACTTAGCGAAAGGCTTCTTGAAGGGAAAGATGTAACTCTGTGAGATGAATTAACAGAACACAAAGCAGTTTCTCCGAATGCTTCTTTCCAGTTTTTAAGGGAAGATATTTCCTTTTTCACCTCAGCCCTCTATTTGCTTCCAAATATCACTTTGCCAATTCCAAAAGAACAGCCTTAGTGAAAGGCTTCTCGAAGGAAAAGATGTAACTCTGAGTGATGAATTAACAGAACACAAAGCCGTTTCTCAGATAGCTTCTTTCCAGTTTTTAACGGAAGATATTTCCTTTTTCACCATAGCCCTCTATGGGCTTCCAAATATCACTTTGCCAATTCCACAAGAACAGCCTTAGCGAAAGGCTTCTTGACGGGAAGGATGTAACTCTGTGAGAAGAGTTAACAGAACACAAAGCAGTTTCTCAGAAAGCTTCTTTCCAGTTTTTAACGGAAGATATTTCCTTTTTCACCATAGCCGTCAATGTGATTCAAAATATCACTTTGATTCTTCCCCAAGAACAGACTTAGCGAAAGGCTTCTTGAAGGGAATGATGTAACTCTGTGAGATGAATTAACAGAACACAAAGCAGTTTCTCAGAATGCTTCTTTCCAGTTTTTAAGGGAAGATATTTCCTTTTTCAACGCAGCCCTCTATTTGCTTCCAAATATCACTTTGCCAATTCCAAAAGAACAGCCTTAGTGAAAGGCTTCTCGAAGGAAAAGATGTAACTCTGAGTGATGAATTAAAAGAACACAAAGCCGTTTCTCATATAGCTTCTTTCCAGTTTTGAACGGAAGATATTTCCTTTTTCACCATAGCCCTCTATGGGCTTCCAAATATCACTTTGCCAATTCCACAAGAACAGCCTTAGCTAAAGGCTTCTTGAAGGGAAAGATGAAACTCTGTGAGATGAATTAACAGAACACAAAGCAGTTTATCAGATAGCTTCTTTCCAGTTTTTATCTGAAGATATTTCCTTACTCACCATAGCCCTCTATGGGCTTCCAAATGTCACTTTGCTAATTCCACAATAACAGCCTTAGCGAAAGGCTTCTTGAGGTGAAAGCTGTAACTCTGTGAGATGAATTAACAGAACACAAAGCAGTTTCTCAGAAAGCTTCTTTCCAGTTTTTAACGGAAGGTATTTCCTTTTTCACCATAGCCCTCCATGGGCTTCCAAATACCACTTTGCCAATTCCAAAAGATCAGCCTTAGCGAAAAGCTTCTTGAAGGGAAAGATTCAAATCTGAGATGAATTAACAGTACACAAAGCAGTATCTCAGAAAGCTTCTTTCCAGTTTTTAACAGAAGATATTTCCTTTTTAACCATACCCTCTATGGTCTTCCAAATATCACTTTGCCAATTCCACAAGATCAGCCTTAGCGAAAGGCTTCTTGAAGGGAAAGATGTAACTCTGTGAGATGAATTAACAGAACACAAAGCAGTTTCTCAGAAAGCTTCTTTCCAGTTTTTAAAGGAAGATATTTCCTTTTTCACCATACCCATCTATGGGCTTCCAAATATCTCTTTGCGTATTCCACAACACCAGACTTGGTGAAAGGCTTCCTGTAGGGAAAGATGTAACTCTGTGAGATGAAAAAACAGAACACATAGCAGTTTCTCAGAAAGCTTCTTTCCAGTTTTTAGCGGAAGATATCTCTTTTTCACCACAGCCCTCCATGGGCTTCCAAATACCACTTTGCGAATTCCACAACAACAGTCTTAGTAGAAGGCTTCTTGAAGGGAAAGATGCATCTCTGTGAGATGAATTAACAGAACAAAATGCAGTTTCTCAGAAAGCTTCTTTCCAGTTTTTAACGGAAGATATTTCCTTTTTCACCATAGCCATCTAAGGGCTTCCAAATATCACTTTTCCTCTTCTGCAAGAACAGCCTTAGCTAAAGGTTTCTTGAAGGGAAAGATGTAACTCTGTTAGATGAATTAACAGAACACAAAGAAGTTTCTCAAAAAGCTTCTTTCCAGTTTTTAACGGAGATATTTCCTTTTTCACCGTAGCCCTATATGGGCTTCCAAATATCACTTTGCCTCTTCCACAAGAACAGCCTTAGTGAATGGCTTCTTGAAGGGAAACCTGTATCTCTGTGAGATGAATTAACAGAACACAAAGCAGTTTCTCAGACAGCTTCTTTCCAGTTTTTAACGGAAGATATTTCCTTTTAAACAATGGCCCTCTATGGGCTTCCAAATATCACTTTGCCAATTCAATAAGAACAGCCTCAGTGAAAGGCTTCTTGAAGGGAAAGATGGAACTCTGAGTGGTGAATTAACAGAACACAAAGCAGTTTCTCAGAAAGCTTCTTTCCAGTTTTCAACGGATGATATTTCCTTTTTCAACATAGTCCTTTTTGGGCTTCCAAATATCACTTTGCCAATTCCACAAGAACAGCCTTAGCGAAAGGCTTCTTGAGGAGAAAACTGTAACTCTATGAGATGAATTAACAGAACACAAAGCAGATTCTCAGAAAGCTTCTTTCCAGTTTTTAACGGAAGATATTTCCTTTTTCACCATAGCCCTCGAAGGGCTTCCAAATATCACTTTGCCAATGCCACAAGAACAGCCTTAGCGAAAGGCTTCTTGAGGAGAAAACTGTAACTCTATGAGATGAATTAACAGAACACAAAGCAGATTCTCAGAAAGCTTCTTTCCAGTGTTTAACGGAAGATATTACCTGTTTCACCATAGCCCTCTATGGGCTTCAAATATCACTTTGCCAATTCGACAAGAACAGCCTTAGCGAAAGGATTCTTGAAGGGAAATATGTAACTCTGTGAGATAAATTAACAGAACACAAAGCAGTCTCTCAGAAAGCTTCTTTCCAGGTTTTATCGGAAGATATTTCCTTTGTCACCATAGACCTCTATGGGCTTCCAAATATCACTTTGCCCATTCCACAAGAACAGCCTTAGCGAAAGGCTTCTTGAAGGGTAAGATGTAACCCTGTGAGATGAATTAACAGAACACAAAGCACTTTCTCAGAAAGCTTCTTTCCAGTTTTTAACGGTAGATATTTCCTTTTTCACCATGGCCTTCTATGGTTTTCCAAATATCACTTTGCCAATTCAAAAGAACAGCCTTAGCGAAAGGCTTCTTGAAGGGAAAGATGTAACTCTGTGAGACGAATTAACAGATCTCAAAGCAATTTATCAGAAAGTTTCTTTCCAGTTTTTAACGGAAGATATTTCCTTTTTCACCATAGCCCTCTATGGGCTTCCAAATATCACTTTGCCAATTCCACAAGAACAGCTTTAGCGAAAGGTTTCTTGAAGGGAAAGATGTAACTCTGTAAGATGAATTAGCAGAACACAAAGCAGTTTCTCAGAAACCTTCTTTCCAGTTTTTAATGAAAGGTATTTCCTTTTTCACCAAAGCTCTCTAGGGGCTTCAAAATATCACTTTCCAAATTCCACAAAAACAGTCTTAGCGAAAGGTTTCTTGAGGGGAAAGCTATAACACTGTGAGATGAATTAACAGAACACAAAGCAGTTCCCCAGAAAGCTTCTTTCCAGTTTTTAAGGTAAGATATTTCCTTTTTCACCATAGCCCTCTAAGGGCTTCCAAATATCGCATTGCCAATTCCACAAGAACAGCCTTGGAGAAAGGCTTCTTGAAGTGAAAGCTGTAACTCTCTAAGATGAATTAGCAGAACACAAAGCAGTTTCACAAAAAGCTTCTTTTCAGTTTATAAGGGAAGATATTTCCTTTATCACCTTACCCCTCTAAGGGTTTCCAAATATCACTTTGCCAATTCCACAGGAACAGTCTTAGCGAAAGGCTTCTTGAGGGGAAAGATGTAACTCTGTGAGATGAATTAACAGAACACAAAGCAGTTTCTCAGAAAGCTTCTTTCCAGTTCTTAACGGAAGATATTTCCTGTTTCACCATAGCCCTCTATGGGCTTCCAAATATCAATTTTCCAATTCCACAAGAACAGCCTTAGCGAAAGGTTTCTTGAAGGGAACGATGTAACTCTGTGAGAAGAATTAACAGAACACAAAGTAGATTCTCAGAAAGCTTCATTTCAGTTTTTAACGGAAGATATTTCCTTTTTCACCATGGCCCTCTAAGGGGTTCCAAATATCACTTTCCCAATTCAAAAGAACAGCCTTAACGAAAGGCTTCTTGAAGGGAAAGATGTAACTCCGTGAGATGAATTAACAGAACACAAAGCAGTTTCTCAGAAAGCTTCTTTCCAGTTTTTAACGGAAGATATTTCCTTTTTCAGCGTAGCCCTCTATGGGCTTCCAAATATCACTTTGCCAATTCCACAAGAACAGTCTTAGCGAAAGGCTTCTTAAGGGGAAAGCTGTAACAATGTGAGATGAATTAACAGAACACAAAGCAGTTTCTCAGGAAACTTCTTTCCAATTTTTAACGGAAGATATTTCCTTTTTCACCATAGCCCTCTTTGGGCTTCCAAATATCACTTTGCCAATTCCACAAGAATAGCCTTAGCGAAAGGCTTCTTGAAGGGTAAGATGTAACTCTGTGGGATGAATTAACAGAACACGAAGCAGTTTCTCAATAAGCTTCTTTCCAGATTGTAACGGAAGATGTTTCCTTTTTCACCATAGCCCTCTATGGGCTTCCAAATATCACTTTGCCAATTCCACAATAACAGTCTTAGCGAAAGGCTTCTTGAAGGGAAAGATGTAACTCTGTAAGATGAAATAGCAGAACACAATGCAGTTTCTCAGAAAGCTTCTTTCCAGTTTTTAACGGAAGATATTCCCTTTTTCACCATAGCCCTCTATGGGCTTCCAAGTATCAATTTGCCAATTCCACAAGAACAGTCTTAGCGAAAGGCTTCTTCAGGGGAAAGCTGTAACTCTGTGAGATGAATTAACAGAGCACAAGGCAGTTTCTCAGAAAGTTTCTTTCCAGTTTTTAACGGAAGATATTTCCTTTTTCACCGTAGCCCTCTATGGGCTTCCAAATATCACTGTGCCAATTCCACAAGAACAGCCTTAGCGAAAGGCTTCTTGAAGGTAAAGATGTAACACTGTGAGATGAATTAACAGAACACAAAGCAGTTTCTCAGAAAGCTCCTTTCAAGTTTTTAACGGAAGATATTTTCTTTTTCAACACAGCCGTCTATGTGCTTCCAAATATCACTTTGCCTCTTCCACAAGAACAGCCTTAGCGAAAGGCTTCTTGAAGGGAAAGATGTAACTCTATGAGATGAAATAACAGAACACAAAGCACATTCTCAGAAAGCTTCTTTCCAGTTTTTAACGGAAGATATTTCCTTTTACACCGTCTCCCTCTATGGGCTTCCAAATATCATTTTGCCAATTCAATAAGAACATCCTTAGCGAAAGGCTTCTTGAAGGGAAAGATGTAACTCTGTGAGATGAATTAATAGAACACAAAGCACTTTCTCAGAAAGCTTCTTTCCAGTTTTTAATGGAAGATATTTCCCTTTTCACCATAGCCCTCTGAGCTTCCAAATATCACTTTGCCAATTCCACAAGAACAGCCTTAGCGAAAGGCTTCTTGACGGGAAGGATGTAACTCTGTGAGAAGAGTTAACAGAACACAAAGCAGTTTCTCAGAAAGCTTCTTTCCAGTTTTTAACGGAAGATATTTCCTTTTTCACCATAGCCGTCAATGTGATTGGAAATATCATTTTGCTTCTTCCACAAGAACAGACTTAGCGAAAGGCTTCTTGAAGGGAAAGATGTAACTCTGTGAGATGAATTAACAGAACACAAAGCAGTTTCTCCGAATGCTTCTTTCCAGTTTTTAAGGGAAGATATTTCCTTTTTCACCTCAGCCCTCTATTTGCTTCCAAATATCACTTTGCCAATTCCAAAAGAACAGCCTTAGTGAAAGGCTTCTCGAAGGAAAAGATGTAACTCTGAGTGATGAATTAACAGAACACAAAGCCGTTTCTCAGATAGCTTCTTTCCAGTTTTTAACGGAAGATATTTCCTTTTTCACCATAGCCCTCTATGGGCTTCCAAATATCACTTTGCCAATTCCACAAGAACAGCCTTAGCGAAAGGCTTCTTGACGGGAAGGATGTAACTCTGTGAGAAGAGTTAACAGAACACAAAGCAGTTTCTCAGAAAGCTTCTTTCCAGTTTTTAACGGAAGATATTTCCTTTTTCACCATAGCCGTCAATGTGATTCAAAATATCACTTTGCTTCTTCCCCAAGAACAGACTTAGCGAAAGGCTTCTTGAAGGGAATGATGTAACTCTGTGAGATGAATTAACAGAACACAAAGCAGTTTCTCAGAATGCTTCTTTCCAGTTTTTAAGGGAAGATATTTCCTTTTTCAACGCAGCCCTCTATTTGCTTCCAAATATCACTTTGCCAATTCCAAAAGAACAGCCTTAGTGAAAGGCTTCTCGAAGGAAAAGATGTAACTCTGAGTGATGAATTAAAAGAACACAAAGCCGTTTCTCATATAGCTTCTTTCCAGTTTTGAACGGAAGATATTTCCTTTTTCACCATAGCCCTCTATGGGCTTCCAAATATCACTTTGCCAATTCCACAAGAACAGCCTTAGCTAAAGGCTTCTTGAAGGGAAAGATGAAACTCTGTGAGATGAATTAACAGAACACAAAGCAGTTTATCAGATAGCTTCTTTCCAGTTTTTATCTGAAGATATTTCCTTACTCACCATAGCCCTCTATGGGCTTCCAAATGTCACTTTGCTAATTCCACAATAACAGCCTTAGCGAAAGGCTTCTTGAGGTGAAAGCTGTAACTCTGTGAGATGAATTAACAGAACACAAAGCAGTTTCTCAGAAAGCTTCTTTCCAGTTTTTAACGGAAGGTATTTCCTTTTTCACCATAGCCCTCCATGGGCTTCCAAATACCACTTTGCCAATTCCAAAAGATCAGCCTTAGCGAAAAGCTTCTTGAAGGGAAAGATTCAAATCTGAGATGAATTAACAGTACACAAAGCAGTATCTCAGAAAGCTTCTTTCCAGTTTTTAACAGAAGATATTTCCTTTTTAACCATACCCTCTATGGTCTTCCAAATATCACTTTGCCAATTCCACAAGATCAGCCTTAGCGAAAGGCTTCTTGAAGGGAAAGATGTAACTCTGTGAGATGAATTAACAGAACACAAAGCAGTTTCTCAGAAAGCTTCTTTCCAGTTTTTAACGGAAGGTAGTTCCTTTTTCACCATAGCCCTCTATGGGCTTCGAAATATCACTTTGCCCGTTCAATAAAAACAGCCTTAGCGCAAGGCTTCTTGAGGGGAAAGCTGTAACTCTGTGAGATGGGTTAACAGAACAAAAAGCAGTTTCTCAGAAAGCTTCTTTCCAGTTTTTAAGTGAAGATATTTCCTTTTTCACCTTAGCCCTCTATTGGCTTCCAAATATCACTTTGTCAATTCCACCAGAACAGCCTTAGGGAAAGGCTTCTTGAAGGGACAGATGTAACTGTGAGTGATGAATTAACAGAACACAAAGCAGTTTCTCAGAAAGCTTCTTTCCAGTTTTTAAGGGAAGATACTTCCTTTTTCACCATACCCCTCTATGGGCCTCCAAATATCACTTTTCCAATTCCACAAGAACAGCCTTAGTGAAAGGCTTCTTGAAGGGAAAGATGTAACTGTGAATGATGAATTAACAGAACACAAAGCAGTTTCTCAGAAAGCTTCTTTCCAGTTTTTAACGGAAGATATTTCCTATTTCTCTGTAGCCCTCTATGGGCTTCCAAGTATCACTTTGCCAATTGCACAAGAACAGCCTTAGTGAAAGGCTTCTTGAAGAGAAAGATGCAACTCTGTGAGATGAATTAACAGGACACAAAGCAGTTTCTCAGAAAGCTTCTTTCCAGTTTTTAATGGAAGATATTCACTTTTTCACCAAAGCCCTCTATTTGCTTCCAAATATCACTTTCCAAATTACACAAGAACAGTTTTAGCGAAAGGCTTCTTGAGGGTAAAACTGTTACACTGTTAGATGAATTAACACAACACAAAGCAGTATCTCAGAAAGCTTCTTTCCTCCTTTTTCACCATAGCCATCTATGGGCTTCCAAATATCACTTTGCCAATTCCACAAGAACAGCCTTAGCGAAAGGCTTCTTGTAGGGAAAGATGTAACTCTGAGTGATGTATTAACAGAACACAAAGCAGTTTCTCAGAAAGCTTCTTTCCAGTTTTTAACGGAAGATATTTCCTTTTTCACCGTAGCACTTTATGGGCTTCCAAATATCCCTTTTCCAATTCCACAAGAACAGCCTTAGCGAAAGGATTCTTGAAGGGAAAGAATCAACACTGTGGGATGAATTAACAGAACACAAAGCAGTTTCTCAGAAAGCTTCTTTCCAGTTTTTAACGGAAGATATTTCCTCTTTCACCATAGCCCTCTATGGGCTTCCAAATATCACTTTGCCAATTCCACAAGAACAGCCTTAGCGAAAGGATTCTTGAAGGGAAAGATGAAACTCTGTGAGATGAATTAACAGAACACAAAGCAGTTTCTCAGAATGCTTCTTTCCAGTTTTTAACGGAAGATATTTCCTTTTACACCAAGGCCCTCTATTAGCTTCCAATTATCTCTTTGCCAATTCAATAAGAACAGCCTTAGCGGAAGGCTTATTGAAGGGAAATATGTAACTCTGTGAGATGAATTAACAGAACACAAAGCAGTTTCTCAGAAACCTTCTTTCCAGTTCTTAAGGGAAGATATTTCCTTTTTCACCTTAGCCCTCTATGGGCTTCCATACCTAGGAATCCAACTTACAAGGTATGTAAAGGACCTCTTCAAGGAGAACTACAAACCACTGCTCAGTGAAATCAAAGAGGACACAAACAAATGGAAGAACATACCATGCTCATGGATAGGAAGAATCAATATCGTGAAAATGGCCATACTGCCCAAGGTAATTTATAGATTGAATGCCATCCCCATCAAGCTACCAATGAGCTTCTTCACAGAATTGGAAAAAACTGCTTTAAAGTTCATATGGAACCAAAAAAGAGCCCGCATCTCCAAGACAATCCTAAGTCAAAAGAACAAAGCTGGAGGCATCACGCTACCTGACTTCAAACTATACTACAAGGCTACAGTCACCAAAACAGCATGGTACTGGTACCAAAACAGAGATATAGACCAATGGAACAGAACAGAGTCCTCAGAAATAATACCACACATCTACAGCCATCTGATCTTTGACAAACCTGAGAGAAACAAGAAATGGGGAAAGGATTCCCTATTTAATAAATGGTGCTGGGAAAACTGGCTAGCCATAAGTAGAAAGCTGAAACTGGATCCTTTCCTTACTCCTTATACGAAAATTAATTCAAGATGGATTAGAGACTTAAATGTTAGACCTAATACCATAAAAATCCTAGAGGAAAACCTAGGTAGTACCATTCAGGACTTGGCATGGGCAAAGACTTCATGTCTAAAACACCAAAAGCAACGGCAGCAAAAGCCAAAATTGACAAATGGGATCTCATCAAACTAAAGAGCTTCTGCACAGCAAAAGAAACTATCATCAGAGTGAGCAGGCAACCTACAGAATGGGAGAAAATTTTTTCAATCTACTCATCTGACAAAGGGCGAATATCGAGAACCTACAAAGAATTCAAACAAATTTACAAGAAAAAAACAAACAACCCCATCCAAAATGGGCAAAGGATATGAACAGACATTTCTCAAAAGAAGACATTCATACAGCCAACAGACACATGAAAAAATGCTCTTTCCAGGTTTTAAGGGAAGATATTTCCTTTTTCACCATAGCTCTCTATGGGCTTCCAAATATCACTTTGCCAATTCCACAAGAACAGCCTTAGCGAAAGGCTTCTTGAAGGGAAGGATGTCACTCTGTGAGAAGAATTAACAGAACACAAAGCAGTTTCTCAGAAAGCTTCTTTCCATTTTATAACGGAAGATATTTCCTTTTTCACCATAGCCCTCCATGGGCTTCCAAATACCACTTTGCCAATTCCAGAAGATCAGCCTTAGCGAAAAGCTTCTTGAAGGGAAAGATGCAACTCTGAGATGAATTAACAGTACACAAAGCAGTATCTCAGAAAGCGACTTTCCAGTTTTTAACCGAAGATATTTCCTTCTTCACCATAGCCCTCTATGGGCTTCCAAATATCACTTTGCCAATTCCAAAAGAACAGTCTTAGCGAAAGGCTTCTTCAGGGAAAAGCTGTAACTCTGTGAGATGAATTAACAGAACACAAAGCAGTTTCTCAGAAAGCTTCTTTCCAGTTTTTAACGGAAGATATTTCCTTTTTCTCCATAGCCCTCTACGGTCTTCCAAATATCACTTTGCCAATTCCACAAGAACAGCCTTAGCGAAATGCTTCCTGAAGGGAAGAATGCACCTCTGTGGGATGAATTAACAGAACACAAAGCAGTTTCTCAGAAAGCTTCTTTCCAGTTTTTAACGGAAGATAATTCATTTTTGACCATAGCCCTCTATGGGCTTCCAAATATCACTTTGACAATTCCACAAGAACTGCCTTAGTGAAAGGCTTCTTGAAGGGAAAGATGTAACTCTGTGAGATGAATTAACAGAACACAAAGCAGTTTCTCAGAAAGCTTCTTTCCAGTTTTTAAGGGAAGATATTTCCTTTTTCAGCGTAGCCCTCTATGGGCTTCCAAATATCACTTTGCCAATTCCACAAGAACAGTCTTAGCGAAAGGCTTCTTAAGGGGAAAGCTGTAACACTGTGAGATGAATTAACAGAACACAAAGCAGATTCTCAGGAAACTTCTTTCCACTTTTTAACGGTAGATATTTCCTTTTTCACCATAGCCCTCTTTGGTCTTCCAAATATCACTTTGCCAATTCCACAAGAACAGCCTTAACGGAAGGCTTCTTGAAGGGAAAGATGTAACTCTGTGAGATTAATTAACAGAACACAAAGAAGATTCTCAGAAAGCTTGTTTCAAGTTTTTAACCGAAGATATTTCCTTTTTCACCGTAGCCATCTACTTGCTTCCAAATATCACTTTGCCAATTCCACAATAACAGCCTTAGCGAAAGGCTTCTTGAAGGGAAAGATGTAACTCTGTGAGATGAAATAACAGAACACAAAGCACTTTCTCAGAAAGCTTCTTTCCAGTTGTTAACGGAAGATATTTCCTTTTACACCATGGCCCTCTATGGGCTTCCAAATATCACTTTGCCAATTCCACAAGAAAAGCCTTAACGGAAGGCTTCTTGAAGGGAAAGATGTAACTCTGTGAGATGAATTAACAGAACAGAAAGCAGTTTCTCAGAAAGCTTCTTTCCAGTTTTTAACGGAAAATATTTCCTTTTTCACCTTAGCCCGCTATAGGCTTCCAATTATCACTTTGCCAATTCCACCAGAACAGGCTTAATGAAAGGTTTCTTGAAGAGAAAGATGTAACTCTGAGTGATGAATTAACAGAACAAAAAGCAGTTTCTCAGAAAGTTTCTTTCCAGTTTTTAACGGAAGATATTTCCTTTTTCACCATAGCCCTCTATTGGATTCCAAATATCACTTTGCCAATTCCACAAGAACAGCCTTAGCGAAATGCTTACTGAAGGGAAGAATGCACTTCTGTGGGATGAATTAACAGAACACAAAGCAGTTTCTCAGAAAGCTTCTTTCCAATTTTTAACGGAGGATAATTCCTTTTTGACCATAACCCTCTATGGGCTTCCAAATAACACTTTGCCAATTCCACAAGAACTGCCTTAGCGAAAGGATTCTTGAAGGGAAAGATGTAACTCTGTGAGATGAATTAACAGAACACAAAGCAGTTTCTCAGAAATCTTCTTTCCACTTTTTAACGGAAGATGTTTCCTTTTTCCCCGTAGCCCTCTATGGGCTTCCAAATATCACTGTGCCAATTCCACAAGAACAGCCTTTACGAAAGGCTTCTTGAGCTGAAAGCTGTATCTCTGTGAGATGAATTAACAGAACATAAAGCAGTTTCTCAGAAAGCTTCTTTCCAGTTTTTAACGGAAGATATTTCCTTTTTCACCATAGCCCTCTATGGGCTTCCAAATATCACTTTGCCAATTCCACAAGAACAGCCTTAGCGAAATGCTTCCTAAAGTGAAGAATGCACCTCTGTGGCATGAATTAACAGAACGCAAAGCAGTTTCTCAGAAACCTTCTTTCCAGTTTTTAACGGAAGATAATTCCTTTTTGACCATAGCCCTCTATGGGATTCCAAATATCACTTTGCCAATTCCACAAGAACTGCCGTAGCGAAAGGATTCTTGAAGGGAAAGATGTAAATCTGTGAGATGAATTAACAGAACACAAAGCAGTTTCTCAGAAAGCTTCTTTCCACTATTTACGGAAGATATTTCCTTTTTCCCCGTAGCCCTCTATGGGCTTCCAAATATCACTTTGCCAATTCAATAAAAACAGCCTTAGCGGAAGGCTTCTTGGAGGCAAAGATGTAACTCTGTGAGATGAATTAACAGAACACAAAGCAGTTTCTCAGAAAGCTTCTTTCCAGTTTTTAAGGGAAGTTATTTCCTTTTTCACCTTAGCCCTCTATAGGCTTCCAATTTTCACTTTGCCAATTCCACCAGAACAGGCTTAATGAAAGGTTTCTTGAAGAGAAAGATGTAACTCTAAGTGATGAATTAGCAGAACACAAAGCAGTTACTCAGAAAGCTTCTTTCCAGTTTTTAACGGAAGATATTTCCTTTTTGACCATAGCAATTTATGGGCTTCCAAATATCACTTTTCCAATTCCACAAGAACAGCCTTAGCGAAAGGATTCTTGAAGGGAAATAATCAACACTGTGGGATGAATTAGCAGAACACAAAGCAGTTTCTCAGAAAGCTTCTTTCCAGTTTTTAACGGAAGATATATCCTCTTTCACCATAGCCCTCTATGGGCTTCCAAATATCACTTTGCCAATTCCACAAGAACAGCCTTAGCGAAAGGCTTCTTAAAGGGAAAGATGAAACTCTGTGAGATGAATTAACAGAACACAAAGTAGTTTCTAAGAAAGCTTCTTTCCAGTTTTTAAGGGAAGATATTTACTTTTACACCAAAGCCCTCTATGGGCTTCCAAATATCACTTTGCGAATTCCAGAAGAACAGCCTTAGCGAAAGGCTTCTTGAATGGAAAGATGTAACTCTGTGGGATGAACTAACAGAATACAAAGCAGTTTCTCAGTAAGCTTCTTTCCAGTTTTTAACGGATGATATTTCCTTTTTCACCTCAGCCCTCTATTGGCTTCCAAATATCACTTTGCCAATTCCACAAGAACAGCCTTAACGGAAGGCTTCTTGAAGGGAAAGATGTAACTCTGTGAGATTAATTAACAGAAAACAAAGAAGATTCTCAGAAAGTTTGTTTCAAGTTTTTAACCGAAGATATTTCCTTTTTCACCGTAGCCATCTACTTGCTTCCAAATATCACTTTGCCAATTCCACAATAACAGCCTTAGCGAAAGGCTTCTTGAAGGGAAAGATGTAACTCTGAGTGATGAATTAATAGAACACAAAGCAGTTTCTCAGAAAGCTTCTTTCCAGTTTTTAACGGAAGATATTTTCTTTTTCACCATAGCACTTTATGGGCTTCCAAATATCACTTTTCCAATTCCACAAGAACAGCCTTAGCGACAGGCTTCTTGAAGGGAAAGATGCAATTCTGTGAGATGAATTAACAGAACACAAAGCAGTTTCTCAGAAAACTTCTTTCCAGTTTTTAACGGAAGATATTTCCTTTTTCACCCTAGCCCTCTATGGGCTTTCAAATATCACTTTGCCAATTCCACAAACCAGTCTTAGCGAAAGGCTTCTTCAGGTGAATGCTGTAACTCTGTGAGATGAATTAACAGAACACAAGGCACTTTCTCAGAAAGCTTCTTTCCAGTTTTCAACGGAAGATATTTCCTTTTTCACCATAGCCCTCTAAGGGCTTCCAAATATCACTTTGCCAATTCCACAAGAACAGCCTTATTGAAAGGCTTCTTGAAGGGAAAGATGTAACTCTGTTAGATGAATTAACAGAACACAAAGCTGTTTCTCGGAAAGCTTCTTTCAAGTTTTTAACGGAAGATATTCCCTTTTTCACCATAGCCGTCTTGTGCTTCCAAATATCACTTTGCCTCCTCCACAAGAACAGCCTTAGCGAAAGGTTTATTGAAGGGAAAGATGTATCTCTGTGAGATGAAATAACCGAACACAAAGCAGTTTCTCAGAAAGCTTCTTTCCAGTTTTTAACGGAAGATATTTCCTTTTACACCATGGCCCTCTATGGGCTTGCAAATATCACCATGACAATTCAATAAGAACAGCCTTAGCGGAAGGCTTCTTGAACGGAGAGATGTAATTCTGTGAGATGAATTAACAGAACACAAAGCAGTTTCTCAGAAAGCTTCTTTCCAGTTTTTAACGGAAGATATATCCTCTTTCACCATAGCCCTCTATGGGCTTCCAAATATCACTTTGCCAATTCCACAAGAACAGCCTTAGCGAAAGGCTTCTTAAAGGGAAAGATGAAACTCTGTGAGATGAATTAACAGAACACAAAGTAGTTTCTAAGAAAGCTTCTTTCCAGTTTTTAAGGGAAGATATTTACTTTTACACCAAAGCCCTCTATGGGCTTCCAAATATCACTTTGCGAATTCCAGAAGAACAGCTTTAGCGAAAGGCTTCTTGAATGGAAAGATGTAACTCTGTGGGATGAACTAACAGAATACAAAGTAGTTTCTCAGTAAGCTTCTTTCCAGTTTTTAACGGATGATATTTCCTTTTTCACCATAGCACTCTATGGGTTTCCAAGTATCAATTTGCCAATTCCACAAGAACAGTCTTAGAGAAAGGCTTCTTCAGGGGAAAGCTGTAACTCTGTGAGATGAATTAACAGAGCACAAAGCAGTTTCTCAAAAGTTTCTTTCCAGTTTTTAACGGAAGATATTTCCTTTTTCACCATAGCCCTCTTTGGGCTTCCAAATATCACTTTGCCAATTCCACAAGAACAGCCTTAGCGAAAGCCTTCTTGAGGTGAAAGCTGTAACTCTGTGAGATGAATTAACAGAACACAAAGCAGTTTCTCAGAAAGCTTCTTTCCATTTTATAACGGAAGATATTTCCTTTTTCACCATAGCCCTCCATGGGCTTCCAAATACCACTTTGCCAATTCCAGAAGATCAGCCTTAGCGAAAAGCTTCTTGAAGGGAAAGATGCAACTCTGAGATGAATTAACAGTACACAAAGCAGTATCTCAGAAAGCTTCTTTGCAGTTTTTAACGGAAGATATTTCCTTTTTCACCATAGCCCTCTATGGGCTTCCAAATATCACTTTGCCAATTCAACAAGAACAGCCTTAGCGAAATGCTTCCTGAAGGGAGGAATGCACCTCTGTGGGATGAATTAACAGAACACAAAGCAGTTTCTCAGAAAGCATCTTTCCAGTTTTTAACGAAAGATAATTCCTTTTTGACCATAGCCCTCTATGGGCTTCCAAATATCACTTTTCCAATTCCACAAGAACTGCCTTAGCGAAAGGCTTCTTGAAGGGAAAGATGTAACTCTGTGAGATGAATTAACAGAACACAAAGCAGTTTCTCAGAAAGCTTCTTTCCAGTTTTTAAGGGAAGATATTTCCTTTTTCAGCGTAGCCCTCTATGGGCTTCCAAATATCACTTTGCCAATTCCACAAGAACAGTCTTAGCGAAAGGCTTCTTAAGGGGAAAGCTGTAACACTGTGAGATGAATTAACAGAACACAAAGCAGATTCTCAGGAAACTTCTTTCCACTTTTTAACGGTAGATATTTCCTTTTTCACCATAGCCCTCTTTGGTCTTCCAAATATCACTTTGCCAATTCCACAAGAACAGCCTTAACGGAAGGCTTCTTGAAGGGAAAGATGTAACTCTGTGAGATTAATTAACAGAACACAAAGAAGATTCTCAGAAAGCTTGTTTCAAGTTTTTAACCGAAGATATTTCCTTTTTCACCGTAGCCATCTACTTGCTTCCAAATATCACTTTGCCAATTCCACAATAACAGCCTTAGCGAAAGGCTTCTTGAAGGGAAAGATGTAACTCTGTGAGATGAAATAACAGAACACAAAGCACTTTCTCAGAAAGCTTCTTTCCAGTTGTTAACGGAAGATATTTCCTTTTACACCATGGCCCTCTACGGGCTTCCAAATATCACTTTGCCAATTCCACAAGAAAAGCCTTAACGGAAGGCTTCTTGAAGGGAAAGATGTAACTCTGTGAGATGAATTAACAGAACAGAAAGCAGTTTCTCAGAAAGCTTCTTTCCAGTTTTTAACGGAAAATATTTCCTTTTTCACCTTAGCCCTCTATAGGCTTCCAATTATCACTTTGCCAATTCCACCAGAACAGGCTTAATGAAAGGTTTCTTGAAGAGAAAGATGTAACTCTGAGTGATGAATTAACAGAACAAAAAGCAGTTTCTCAGAAAGTTTCTTTCCAGTTTTTAACGGAAGATATTTCCTTTTTCACCATAGCCCTCTATTGGATTCCAAATATCACTTTGCCAATTCCACAAGAACAGCCTTAGCGAAATGCTTACTGAAGGGAAGAATGCACTTCTGTGGGATGAATTAACAGAACACAAAGCAGTTTCTCAGAAAGATTCTTTCCAATTTTTAACGGAGGATAATTCCTTTTTGACCATAACCCTCTATGGGCTTCCAAATAACTCTTTGCCAATTCCACAAGAACTGCCTTAGCGAAAGGATTCTTGAAGGGAAAGATGTAACTCTGTGAGATGAATTAACAGAACACAAAGCAGTTTCTCAGAAATCTTCTTTCCACTTTTTAACGGAAGATGTTTCCTTTTTCCCCGTAGCCCTCTATGGGCTTCCAAATATCACTGTGCCAATTCCACAAGAACAGCCTTTACGAAAGGCTTCTTGAGCTGAAAGCTGTATCTCTGTGAGATGAATTAACAGAACATAAAGCAGTTTCTCAGAAAGCTTCTTTCCAGTTTTTAACGGAAGATATTTCCTTTTTCACCATAGCCCTCTATGGGCTTCCAAATATCACTTTGCCAATTCCACAAGAACAGCCTTAGCGAAATGCTTCCTAAAGTGAAGAATGCACCTCTGTGGGATGAATTAACAGAACGCAAAGCAGTTTCTCAGAAACCTTCTTTCCAGTTTTTAACGGAAGATAATTCCTTTTTGACCATAGCCCTCTATGGGATTCCAAATATCACTTTGCCAATTCCACAAGAACTGCCGTAGCGAAAGGATTCTTGAAGGGAAAGATGTAAATCTGTGAGATGAATTAACAGAACACAAAGCAGTTTCTCAGAAAGCTTCTTTCCACTATTTACGGAAGATATTTCCTTTTTCCCCGTAGCCCTCTATGGGCTTCCAAATATCACTTTGCCAATTCAATAAAAACAGCCTTAGCGGAAGGCTTCTTGAAGGCAAAGATGTAACTCTGTGGGATGAATTAACAGAACACAAAGCAGTTTCTCAGAAAGCTTCTTTCCAGTTTTTAAGGGAAGTTATTTCCTTTTTCACCTTAGCCCTCTATAGGCTTCCAATTTTCACTTTGCCAATTCCACCAGAACAGGCTTAATGAAAGGTTTCTTGAAGAGAAAGATGTAACTCTAATTGATGAATTAGCAGAACACAAAGCAGTTACTCAGAAAGCTTCTTTCCAGTTTTTAACGGAAGATATTTCCTTTTTGACCATAGCAATTTATGGGCTTCCAAATATCACTTTTCCAATTCCACAAGAACAGCCTTAGCGAAAGGATTCTTGAAGGGAAATAATCAACACTGTGGGATGAATTAGCAGAACACAAAGCAGTTTCTCAGAAAGCTTCTTTCCAGTTTTTAACGGAAGATATATCCTCTTTCACCATAGCCCTCTATGGGCTTCCAAATATCACTTTGCCAATTCCACAAGAACAGCCTTAGCGAAAGGCTTCTTAAAGGGAAAGATGAAACTCTGTGAGATGAATTAACAGAACACAAAGTAGTTTCTAAGAAAGCTTCTTTCCAGTTTTTAAGGGAAGATATTTACTTTTACACCAAAGCCCTCTATGGGCTTCCAAATATCACTTTGCGAATTCCAGAAGAACAGCCTTAGCGAAAGGCTTCTTGAATGGAAAGATGTAACTCTGTGGGATGAACTAACAGAATACAAAGCAGTTTCTCAGTAAGCTTCTTTCCAGTTTTTAACGGATGATATTTCCTTTTTCACCATAGCACTCTATGGGTTTCCAAGTATCAATTTGCCAATTCCACAAGAACAGTCTTAGAGAAAGGCTTCTTCAGGGGAAAGCTGTAACTCTGTGAGATGAATTAACAGAGCACAAAGCAGTTTCTCAAAAGTTTCTTTCCAGTTTTTAACGGAAGATATTTCCTTTTTCACCATAGCCCTCTTTGGGCTTCCAAATATCACTTTGCCAATTCCACAAGAACAGCCTTAGCGAAAGCCTTCTTGAGGTGAAAGCTGTAACTCTGTGAGATGAATTAACAGAACACAAAGCAGTTTCTCAGAAAGCTTCTTTCCATTTTATAACGGAAGATATTTCCTTTTTCACCATAGCCCTCCATGGGCTTCCAAATACCACTTTGCCAATTCCAGAAGATCAGCCTTAGCGAAAAGCTTCTTGAAGGGAAAGATGCAACTCTGAGATGAATTAACAGTACACAAAGCAGTATCTCAGAAAGCTTCTTTGCAGTTTTTAACGGAAGATATTTCCTTTTTCACCATAGCCCTCTATGGGCTTCCAAATATCACTTTGCCAATTCAAAAAGAACAACCTTAGCGAAATGCTTCCTGAAGGGAGGAATGCACCTCTGTGGGATGAATTAACAGAACACAAAGCAGTTTCTCAGAAAGCTTCTTTCCAGTTTTTAACGGAAGATAATTCCTTTTTGACCATAGCCCTCTATGGGCTTCCAAATATCACTTTTCCAATTCCACAAGAACTGCCTTAGCGAAAGGCTTCTTGAAGGGAAAGATGTAACTCTGTGAGATGAATTAACAGAACACAAAGCAGTTTCTCAGAAAGCTTCTTTCCAGTTTTTAAGGGAAGATATTTCCTTTTTCAGCGTAGCCCTCTATGGGCTTCCAAATATCACTTTGCCAATTCCACAAGAACAGTCTTAGCGAAAGGCTTCTTAAGGGGAAAGCTGTAACACTGTGAGATGAATTAACAGAACACAAAGCAGATTCTCAGGAAACTTCTTTCCACTTTTTAACGGTAGATATTTCCTTTTTCACCATAGCCCTCTTTGGTCTTCCAAATATCACTTTGCCAATTCCACAAGAACAGCCTTAACGGAAGGCTTCTTGAAGGGAAAGATGTAACTCTGTGAGATTAATTAACAGAACACAAAGAAGATTCTCAGAAAGCTTGTTTCAAGTTTTTAACCGAAGATATTTCCTTTTTCACCGTAGCCATCTACTTGCTTCCAAATATCACTTTGCCAATTCCACAATAACAGCCTTAGCGAAAGGCTTCTTGAAGGGAAAGATGTAACGCTGTGAGATGAAATAACAGAACACAAAGCACTTTCTCAGAAAGCTTCTTTCCAGTTGTTAACGGAAGATATTTCCTTTTACACCATGGCCCTCTATGGGCTTCCAAATATCACTTTGCCAATTCCACAAGAAAAGCCTTAACGGAAGGCTTCTTGAAGGGAAAGATGTAACTCTGTGAGATGAATTAACAGAACAGAAAGCAGTTTCTCAGAAAGCTTCTTTCCAGTTTTTAACGGAAAATATTTCCTTTTTCACCTTAGCCCTCTATAGGCTTCCAATTATCACTTTGCCAATTCCACCAGAACAGGCTTAATGAAAGGTTTCTTGAAGAGAAAGATGTAACTCTGAGTGATGAATTAACAGAACAAAAAGCAGTTTCTCAGAAAGTTTCTTTCCAGTTTTTAACGGAAGATATTTCCTTTTTCACCATAGCCCTCTATTGGATTCCAAATATCACTTTGCCAATTCCACAAGAACAGCCTTAGCGAAATGCTTACTGAAGGGAAGAATGCACTTCTGTGGGATGAATTAACAGAACACAAAGCAGTTTCTCAGAAAGCTTCTTTCCAATTTTTAACGGAGGATAATTCCTTTTTGACCATAACCCTCTATGGGCTTCCAAATAACTCTTTGCCAATTCCACAAGAACTGCCTTAGCGAAAGGATTCTTGAAGGGAAAGATGTAACTCTGTGAGATGAATTAACAGAACACAAAGCAGTTTCTCAGAAATCTTCTTTCCACTTTTTAACGGAAGATGTTTCCTTTTTCCCCGTAGCCCTCTATGGGCTTCCAAATATCACTGTGCCAATTCCACAAGAACAGCCTTTACGAAAGGCTTCTTGAGCTGAAAGCTGTATCTCTGTGAGATGAATTAACAGAACATAAAGCAGTTTCTCAGAAAGCTTCTTTCCAGTTTTTAACGGAAGATATTTCCTTTTTCACCATAGCCCTCTATGGGCTTCCAAATATCACTTTGCCAATTCCACAAGAACAGCCTTAGCGAAATGCTTCCTAAAGTGAAGAATGCACCTCTGTGGGATGAATTAACAGAACGCAAAGCAGTTTCTCAGAAACCTTCTTTCCAGTTTTTAACGGAAGATAATTCCTTTTTGACCATAGCCCTCTATGGGATTCCAAATATCACTTTGCCAATTCCACAAGAACTGCCGTAGCGAAAGGATTCTTGAAGGGAAAGATGTAAATCTGTGAGATGAATTAACAGAACACAAAGCAGTTTCTCAGAAAGCTTCTTTCCACTATTTACGGAAGATATTTCCTTTTTCCCCGTAGCCCTCTATGGGCTTCCAAATATCACTTTGCCAATTCAATAAAAACAGCCTTAGCGGAAGGCTTCTTGAAGGCAAAGATGTAACTCTGTGGGATGAATTAACAGAACACAAAGCAGTTTCTCAGAAAGCTTCTTTCCAGTTTTTAAGGGAAGTTATTTCCTTTTTCACCTTAGCCCTCTATAGGCTTCCAATTTTCACTTTGCCAATTCCACCAGAACAGGCTTAATGAAAGGTTTCTTGAAGAGAAAGATGTAACTCTAAGTGATGAATTAGCAGAACACAAAGCAGTTACTCAGAAAGCTTCTTTCCAGTTTTTAACGGAAGATATTTCCTTTTTGACCATAGCAATTTATGGGCTTCCAAATATCACTTTTCCAATTCCACAAGAACAGCCTTAGCGAAAGGATTCTTGAAGGGAAATAATCAACACTGTGGGATGAATTAGCAGAACACAAAGCAGTTTCTCAGAAAGCTTCTTTCCAGTTTTTAACGGAAGATATATCCTCTTTCACCATAGCCCTCTATGGGCTTCCAAATATCACTTTGCCAATTCCACAAGAACAGCCTTAGCGAAAGGCTTCTTAAAGGGAAAGATGAAACTCTGTGAGATGAATTAACAGAACACAAAGTAGTTTCTAAGAAAGCTTCTTTCCAGTTTTTAAGGGAAGATATTTACTTTTACACCAAAGCCCTCTATGGGCTTCCAAATATCACTTTGCGAATTCCAGAAGAACAGCCTTAGCGAAAGGCTTCTTGAATGGAAAGATGTAACTCTGTGGGATGAACTAACAGAATACAAAGCAGTTTCTCAGTAAGCTTCTTTCCAGTTTTTAACGGATGATATTTCCTTTTTCACCATAGCACACTATGGGTTTCCAAGTATCAATTTGCCAATTCCACAAGAACAGTCTTAGAGAAAGGCTTCTTCAGGGGAAAGCTGTAACTCTGTGAGATGAATTAACAGAGCACAAAGCAGTTTCTCAAAAGTTTCTTTCCAGTTTTTAACGGAAGATATTTCCTTTTTCACCATAGCCCTCTTTGGGCTTCCAAATATCACTTTGCCAATTCCACAAGAACAGCCTTAGCGAAAGCCTTCTTGAGGTGAAAGCTGTAACTCTGTGAGATGAATTAACAGAACACAAAGCAGTTTCTCAGAAAGCTTCTTTCCATTTTATAACGGAAGATATTTCCTTTTTCACCATAGCCCTCCATGGGCTTCCAAATACCACTTTGCCAATTCCAGAAGATCAGCCTTAGCGAAAAGCTTCTTGAAGGGAAAGATGCAACTCTGAGATGAATTAACAGTACACAAAGCAGTATCTCAGAAAGCTTCTTTGCAGTTTTTAACGGAAGATATTTCCTTTTTCACCATAGCCCTCTATGGGCTTCCAAATATCACTTTGCCAATTCAACAAGAACAGCCTTAGCGAAATGCTTCCTGAAGGGAGGAATGCACCTCTGTGGGATGAATTAACAGAACACAAAGCAGTTTCTCAGAAAGCTTCTTTCCAGTTTTTAACGGAAGATAATTCCTTTTTGACCATAGCCCTCTATGGGCTTCCAAATATCACTTTTCCAATTCCACAAGAACTGCCTTAGCGAAAGGCTTGTTGAAGGGAAAGATGTAACTCTGTGAGATGAATTAACAGAACACAAAGCAGTTTCTCAGAAAGCTTCTTTCCAGTTTTTAAGGGAAGATATTTCCTTTTTCAGCGTAGCCCTCTATGGGCTTCCAAATATCACTTTGCCAATTCCACAAGAACAGTCTTAGCGAAAGGCTTCTTAAGGGGAAAGCTGTAACACTGTGAGATGAATTAACAGAACACAAAGCAGATTCTCAGGAAACTTCTTTCCACTTTTTAACGGTAGATATTTCCTTTTTCACCATAGCCCTCTTTGGTCTTCCAAATATCACTTTGCCAATTCCACAAGAACAGCCTTAACGGAAGGCTTCTTGAAGGGAAAGATGTAACTCTGTGAGATTAATTAACAGAACACAAAGAAGATTCTCAGAAAGCTTGTTTCAAGTTTTTAACCGAAGATATTTCCTTTTTCACCGTAGCCATCTACTTGCTTCCAAATATCACTTTGCCAATTCCACAATAACAGCCTTAGCGAAAGGCTTCTTGAAGGGAAAGATGTAACTCTGTGAGATGAAATAACAGAACACAAAGCACTTTCTCAGAAAGCTTCTTTCCAGTTGTTAACGGAAGATATTTCCTTTTACACCATGGCCCTCTATGGGCTTCCAAATATCACTTTGCCAATTCCACAAGAAAAGCCTTAACGGAAGGCTTCTTGAAGGGAAAGATGTAACTCTGTGAGATGAATTAACAGAACAGAAAGCAGTTTCTCAGAAAGCTTCTTTCCAGTTTTTAACGGAAAATATTTCCTTTTTCACCTTAGCCCTCTATAGGCTTCCAATTATCACTTTGCCAATTCCACCAGAACAGGCTTAATGAAAGGTTTCTTGAAGAGAAAGATGTAACTCTGAGTGATGAATTAACAGAACAAAAAGCAGTTTCTCAGAAAGTTTCTTTCCAGTTTTTAACGGAAGATATTTCCTTTTTCACCATAGCCCTCTATTGGATTCCAAATATCACTTTGCCAATTCCACAAGAACAGCCTTAGCGAAATGCTTACTGAAGGGAAGAATGCACTTCTGTGGGATGAATTAACAGAACACAAAGCAGTTTCTCAGAAAGCTTCTTTCCAATTTTTAACGGAGGATAATTCCTTTTTGACCATAACCCTCTATGGGCTTCCAAATAACTCTTTGCCAATTCCACAAGAACTGCCTTAGCGAAAGGATTCTTGAAGGGAAAGATGTAACTCTGTGAGATGAATTAACAGAACACAAAGCAGTTTCTCAGAAATCTTCTTTCCACTTTTTAACGGAAGATGTTTCCTTTTTCCCCGTAGCCCTCTATGGGCTTCCAAATATCACTGTGCCAATTCCACAAGAACAGCCTTTACGAAAGGCTTCTTGAGCTGAAAGCTGTATCTCTGTGAGATGAATTAACAGAACATAAAGCAGTTTCTCAGAAAGCTTCTTTCCAGTTTTTAACGGAAGATATTTCCTTTTTCACCATAGCCCTCTATGGGCTTCCAAATATCACTTTGCCAATTCCACAAGAACAGCCTTAGCGAAATGCTTCCTAAAGTGAAGAATGCACCTCTGTGGGATGAATTAACAGAACGCAAAGCAGTTTCTCAGAAACCTTCTTTCCAGTTTTTAACGGAAGATAATTCCTTTTTGACCATAGCCCTCTATGGGATTCCAAATATCACTTTGCCAATTCCACAAGAACTGCCGTAGCGAAAGGATTCTTGAAGGGAAAGATGTAAATCTGTGAGATGAATTAACAGAACACAAAGCAGTTTCTCAGAAAGCTTCTTTCCACTATTTACGGAAGATATTTCCTTTTTCCCCGTAGCCCTCTATGGGCTTCCAAATATCACTTTGCCAATTCAATAAAAACAGCCTTAGCGGAAGGCTTCTTGAAGGCAAAGATGTAACTCTGTGGGATGAATTAACAGAACACAAAGCAGTTTCTCAGAAAGCTTCTTTCCAGTTTTTAAGGGAAGTTATTTCCTTTTTCACCTTAGCCCTCTATAGGCTTCCAATTTTCACTTTGCCAATTCCACCAGAACAGGCTTAATGAAAGGTTTCTTGAAGAGAAAGATGTAACTCTAAGTGATGAATTAGCAGAACACAAAGCAGTTACTCAGAAAGCTTCTTTCCAGTTTTTAACGGAAGATATTTCCTTTTTGACCATAGCAATTTATGGGCTTCCAAATATCACTTTTCCAATTCCACAAGAACAGCCTTAGCGAAAGGATTCTTGAAGGGAAATAATCAACACTGTGGGATGAATTAGCAGAACACAAAGCAGTTTCTCAGAAAGCTTCTTTCCAGTTTTTAACGGAAGATATATCCTCTTTCACCATAGCCCTCTATGGGCTTCCAAATATCACTTTGCCAATTCCACAAGAACAGCCTTAGCGAAAGGCTTCTTAAAGGGAAAGATGAAACTCTGTGAGATGAATTAACAGAACACAAAGTAGTTTCTAAGAAAGCTTCTTTCCAGTTTTTAAGGGAAGATATTTACTTTTACACCAAAGCCCTCTATGGGCTTCCAAATATCACTTTGCGAATTCCAGAAGAACAGCCTTAGCGAAAGGCTTCTTGAATGGAAAGATGTAACTCTGTGGGATGAACTAACAGAATACAAAGCAGTTTCTCAGTAAGCTTCTTTCCAGTTTTTAACGGATGATATTTCCTTTTTCACCATAGCACACTATGGGTTTCCAAGTATCAATTTGCCAATTCCACAAGAACAGTCTTAGAGAAAGGCTTCTTCAGGGGAAAGCTGTAACTCTGTGAGATGAATTAACAGAGCACAAAGCAGTTTCTCAAAAGTTTCTTTCCAGTTTTTAACGGAAGATATTTCCTTTTTCACCATAGCCCTCTTTGGGCTTCCAAATATCACTTTGCCAATTCCACAAGAACAGCCTTAGCGAAAGCCTTCTTGAGGTGAAAGCTGTAACTCTGTGAGATGAATTAACAGAACACAAAGCAGTTTCTCAGAAAGCTTCTTTCCATTTTATAACGGAAGATATTTCCTTTTTCACCATAGCCCTCCATGGGCTTCCAAATACCACTTTGCCAATTCCAGAAGATCAGCCTTAGCGAAAAGCTTCTTGAAGGGAAAGATGCAACTCTGAGATGAATTAACAGTACACAAAGCAGTATCTCAGAAAGCTTCTTTGCAGTTTTTAACGGAAGATATTTCCTTTTTCACCATAGCCCTCTATGGGCTTCCAAATATCACTTTGCCAATTCAACAAGAACAGCCTTAGCGAAATGCTTCCTGAAGGGAGGAATGCACCTCTGTGGGATGAATTAACAGAACACAAAGCAGTTTCTCAGAAAGCTTCTTTCCAGTTTTTAACGGAAGATATTTCCTTTTTCTCCATAGCCCTCTACGGGCTTCCAAATATCACTTTGCCAATTCCACAAGAACAGCCTTAGCGAAATGCTTCCTTAAGGGAAGAATGCACCTCTGTGGGATGAATTAACAGAACACAAAGCAGTTTCTCAGAAAGCTTCTTTCCAGTTTTTAACAGAAGATAATTCATTTTTGAAAATAGCCCTCCATGGGCTTTCAAATATCACTTTGACAATTCCACAAGAACTGCCTTAGTGAAAGGCTTCTTGAAGGGAAAGATGTAACTCTGTGAGATGAATTAACAGAACACAAAGCAGTTTCTCAGAAAGCTTCTTTCCACTTTTTAACGGAAGATATTTCCTTTTTCACCATAGCCCTCTATGGGCTTCCAAATATCACTTTGCCAATTCAACAAGAACAGCCTTAGCGAAATGCTTCCTGAAGGGAGGAATGCACCTCTGTGGGATGAATTAACAGAACACAAAGCAGTTTCTCAGAAAGCTTCTTTCCAGTTTTTAACGGAAGATAATTCCTTTTTCACCATAGCCCTCTATGGGCTTCCAAATATCACTTTGCCAATTCCACAAGAACTGCCTTAGCGTAAGGCTTCTTGAAGGGAAAGATGTAACTCTGTGAGGTGAATTAACAGAACACAAAGCAGTTTCTCAGAAAGCTTCTTTCCAGTTTTTAAGGGAAGATATTTCCTTTTTCAGCGTAGCCCTCTATGGGCTTCCAAATATCACTTTGCCAATTTCACAAGAACAGTCTTAGCGAAAGGCTTCTTAAGGGGAAAGCTGTAACACTGTGAGATGAATTAACAGAACACAAAGCAGATTCTCAGGAAACTTCTTTCCACTTTTTAACGGTAGATATTTCCTTTTTCACCATAGCCCTCTTTGGTCTTCCAAATATCACTTTGCCAATTCCACAAGAACAGCCTTAACGGAAGGCTTCTTGAAGGGAAAGATGTAACTCTGTGAGATTAATTAACAGAACACAAAGAAGATTCTCAGAAAGCTTGTTTCAAGTTTTTAACCGAAGATATTTCCTTTTTCACCGTAGCCATCTACTTGCTTCCAAATATCACTTTGCCAATTCCACAATAACAGCCTTAGCGAAAGGCTTCTTGAAGGGAAAGATGTAACTCTGTGAGATGAAATAACAGAACACAAAGCACTTTCTCAGAAAGCTTCTTTCCAGTTGTTAACGGAAGATATTTCCTTTTACACCATGGCCCTCTAGGGGTTCCAAATATCACTTTGCCAATTCCACAAGAAAAGCCTTAACGGAAGGCTTCTTGAAGGGAAAGATGTTACTCTGTGAGATGAATTAACAGAACAGAAAGCAGTTTCTCAGAAAGCTTCTTTCCAGTTTTTAACGGAAAATATTTCCTTTTTCACCTTAGCCCTCTATAGGCTTCCAATTATCACTTTGCCAATTCCACCAGAACAGGCTTAATGAAAGGTTTCTTGAAGAGAAAGATGTAACTCTGAGTGATGAATTAACAGAACAAAAAGCAGTTTCTCAGAAAGTTTCTTTCCAGTTTTTAACGGAAGATATTTCCTTTTTCACCATAGCCCTCTATGGGATTCCAAATATCACTTTGCCAATTCCACAAGAACAGCCTTAGCGAAATGCTTACTGAAGGGAAGAATGCACTTCTGTGGGATGAATTAACAGAACACAAAGCAGTTTCTCAGAAAGCTTCTTTCCAATTTTTAACGGAGGATAATTCCTTTTTGACCATAACCCTCTATGGGCTTCCAAATAACACTTTGCCAATTCCACAAGAACTGCCTTAGCGAAAGGATTCTTGAAGGGAAAGATGTAACTCTGTGAGATGAATTAACAGAACACAAAGCAGTTTCTCAGAAATCTTCTTTCCACTTTTTAACGGAAGATGTTTCCTTTTTCCCCGTAGCCCTCTATGGGCTTCCAAATATCACTGTGCCAATTCCACAAGAACAGCCTTTACGAAAGGCTTCTTGAGCTGAAAGCTGTATCTCTGTGAGATGAATTAACAGAACATAAAGCAGTTTCTCAGAAAGCTTCTTTCCAGTTTTTAACGGAAGATATTTCCTTTTTCACCATAGCCCTCTATGGGCTTCCAAATATCACTTTGCCAATTCCACAAGAACAGCCTTAGCGAAATGCTTCCTAAAGTGAAGAATGCACCTCTGTGGGATGAATTAACAGAACGCAAAGCAGTTTCTCAGAAACCTTCTTTCCAGTTTTTAACGGAAGATAATTCCTTTTTGACCATAGCCCTTTATGGGATTCCAAATATCACTTTGCCAATTCCACAAGAACTGCCGTTACGAAAGGATTCTTGAAGGGAAAGATGTAAATCTGTGAGATGAATTAACAGAACACAAAGCAGTTTCTCAGAAAGCTTCTTTCCACTATTTACGGAAGATATTTCCTTTTTCCCCGTAGCCCTCTATGGGCTTCCAAATATCACTTTGCCAATTCAATAAAAACAGCCTTAGCGGAAGGCTTCTTGAAGGCAAAGATGTAACTCTGTGAGATGAATTAACAGAACACAAAGCAGTTTCTCAGAAAGCTTCTTTCCAGTTTTTAAGGGAAGTTATTTCCTTTTTCACCTTAGCCCTCTATAGGCTTCCAATTTTCACTTTGCCAATTCCACCAGAACAGGCTTAATGAAAGGTTTCTTGAAGAGAAAGATGTAACTCTAAGTGATGAATTAGCAGAACACAAAGCAGTTACTCAGAAAGCTTCTTTCCAGTTTTTAACGGAAGATATTTCCTTTTTGACCATAGCAATTTATGGGCTTCCAAATATCACTTTTCCAATTCCACAAGAACAGCCTTAGCGAAAGGATTCTGAAAGGGAAATAATCAACACTGTGGGATGAATTAGCAGAACACAAAGCAGTTTCTCAGAAAGCTTCTTTCCACTATTTACGGAAGATATTTCCTTTTTCCCCGTAGCCCTCTATGGGCTTCCAAATATCACTTTGCCAATTCAATAAAAACAGCCTTAGCGGAAGGCTTCTTGAAGGCAAAGATGTAACTCTGTGGGATGAATTAACAGAACACAAAGCAGTTTCTCAGAAAGCTTCTTTCCAGTTTTTAAGGGAAGTTATTTCCTTTTTCACCTTAGCCCTCTTTAGGCTTCCAATTTTCACTTTGCCAATTCCACCAGAACAGGCTTAATGAAAGGTTTCTTGAAGAGAAAGATGTAACTCTAATTGATGAATTAGCAGAACACAAAGCAGTTACTCAGAAAGCTTCTTCCCAGTTTTTAACGGAAGATATTTCCTTTTTGACCATAGCAATTTATGGGCTTCCAAATATCACTTTTCCAATTCCACAAGAACAGCCTTAGCGAAAGGATTCTTGAAGGGAAATAATCAACACTGTGGGATGAATTAGCAGAACACAAAGCAGTTTCTCAGAAAGCTTCTTTCCAGTTTTTAACGGAAGATATATCCTCTTTCACCATAGCCCTCTATGGGCTTCCAAATATCACTTTGCCAATTCCACAAGAACAGCCTTAGCGAAAGGCTTCTTAAAGGGAAAGATGAAACTCTGTGAGATGAATTAACAGAACACAAAGTAGTTTCTAAGAAAGCTTCTTTCCAGTTTTTAAGGGAAGATATTTACTTTTACACCAAAGCCCTCTATGGGCTTCCAAATATCACTTTGCGAATTCCAGAAGAACAGCCTTAGCGAAAGGCTTCTTGAATGGAAAGATGTAACTCTGTGGGATGAACTAACAGAATACAAAGCAGTTTCTCAGTAAGCTTCTTTCCAGTTTTTAACGGATGATATTTCCTTTTTCACCATAGCACTCTATGGGTTTTTAAGTATCAATTTGCCAATTCCACAAGAACAGTCTTAGAGAAAGGCTTCTTCAGGGGAAAGCTGTAACTCTGTGAGATGAATTAACAGAGCACAAAGCAGTTTCTCAAAAGTTTCTTTCCAGTTTTTAACGGAAGATATTTCCTTTTTCACCATAGCCCTCTTTGGGCTTCCAAATATCACTTTGCCAATTCCACAAGAACAGCCTTAGCGAAAGCCTTCTTGAGGTGAAAGCTGTAACTCTGTGAGATGAATTAACAGAACACAAAGCAGTTTCTCAGAAAGCTTCTTTCCATTTTATAACGGAAGATATTTCCTTTTTCACCATAGCCCTCCATGGGCTTCCAAATACCACTTTGCCAATTCCAGAAGATCAGCCTTAGCGAAAAGCTTCTTGAAGGGAAAGATGCAACTCTGAGATGAATTAACAGTACACAAAGCAGTATCTCAGAAAGCTTCTTTGCAGTTTTTAACGGAAGATATTTCCTTTTTCACCATAGCCCTCTATGGGCTTCCAAATATCACTTTGCCAATTCAACAAGAACAGCCTTAGCGAAATGCTTCCTGAAGGGAGGAATGCACCTCTGTGGGATGAATTAACAGAACACAAAGCAGTTTCTCAGAAAGCTTCTTTCCAGTTTTTAACGGAAGATATTTCCTTTTTCTCCATAGCCCTCTACGGGCTTCCAAATATCACTTTGCCAATTCCACAAGAACAGCCTTAGCGAAATGCTTCCTTAAGGGAAGAATGCACCTCTGTGGGATGAATTAACAGAACACAAAGCAGTTTCTCAGAAAGCTTCTTTCCAGTTTTTAACGGAAGATAATTCATTTTTGACCATAGCCCTCTATGGGCTTCCAAATATCACTTTGACAATTCCACAAGAACTGCCTTAGTGAAAGGCTTCTTGAAGGGAAAGATGTAACTCTGTGAGATGAATTAACAGAACACAAAGCAGTTTCTCAGAAAGCTTCTTTCCACTTTTTAACGGAAGATATTTCCTTTTTCACCATAGCCCTCTATGGGCTTCCAAATATCACTTTGCCAATTCAACAAGAACAGCCTTAGCGAAATGCTTCCTGAAGGGAGGAATGCACCTCTGTGGGATGAATTAACAGAACACAAAGCAGTTTCTCAGAAAGCTTCTTTCCAGTTTTTAACGGAAGATAATTCCTTTTTCACCATAGCCCTCTATGGGCTTCCAAATATCACTTTGCCAATTCCACAAGAACTGCCTTAGCGAAAGGCTTCTTGAAGGGAAAGATGTAACTCTGTGAGATGAATTAACAGAACACAAAGCAGTTTCTCAGAAAGCTTCTTTCCAGTTTTTAAGGGAAGATATTTCCTTTTTCAGCGTAGCCGTCTATGTGCTTCCAAATATCACTTTGCCTCTTCCACAAGAACAGCCTTAGCAAAAGGTTTCTTGAAGGGAAAGATGTAACTCTGTGAGATGAAATAGCAGAACACAAAGCAGTTTCTCAGAAAGCTTCTTTCCAGTTTTTAACGGAAGATATTTCCTTTTACACCATGGCCCTCTATGGGCTTCCAAATATCACCTTGACAATTCAATAAGAACAGCCTTGGCGGAAGGCTTCTTGAACGGAAAGATGTAATTCTGTGAGATGAATTAACAGAACACAAAGCAGTTTCTCAGAAAGCTTCTTTCCAGTTTTTAAGGGAAGATATTTCCTTTTTCACCTTAGCCCTCTATTGGTTTCCAAATATCACTTTGCCAATTCCACCCGAGCAGCCTTAGTGAAAGGCTACTTGAAGGGAAAGATGTAACTCTGAGTGATGAATTAACAGAACACAAATTAGTTTCTCAGAAAGCTTCCTTGCAGTTTTTAACAGAAGATATTTACTTTTTCACCATAGCCCTCTATGGGCTTCCAAATATCACTATGCCAATTCCACAAGAACAGCCTTAGCGAAAGGCTTCTTGAAGGGAAAGATGTAACTCTGTGAGATGAATTAACAGAACACAAAGCAGTCTCTCAGAAAGCTTCTTTCCAGTTTTTAACGGAAGATATTTTCTTTTTCACCATAGCCCTCTATGGGCTTCCAAATATCACTTTGCCAATTCCACAAGAAAAGCTTTAGCGAAACCCTTCTTGAAGGGAAAGATGTAACTCCGTGAGATGAATTAACAGAACACAAAGCAGTTTCTCAGAAAGCTTCTTCCCAATTTTTAACGGAAGATATTTCCTTTTTCACCATAGCCCTCTATGGGCTTCCAAATATCACTTTGCCAATTCCAAAAGAACAGCCTTAGCGAAAGACTTCTTGAAGGGAAAGATGTAACTCTGTGAGATGAATTAACAGAACACAAAGCAGTTTCTCAGAATGCTTCTTTCCAGTTTTTAACGGATGATATTTCCTTTTTCAGCGTAGCCCTCTATGGGCTTCCAAATATCACTTTGCAAATTCCACAAGAACAGTCTTACGAAAGGCTTCTTAAAAGGAAAGAAGTAACACTGTGAGATTAATTAACATTACACAAAGAAGTTTCTCAGAAAGCTTCTTTCCAGTTTTTAACGGAAGATATTTCCTTTTACACCATGGCCCTCTATGGGTTCCAAATATCACTTTGCCAATTCAATAAGAACAGCCTTAGCGGAAGGCTTCTTGAAGGGAAAGATGTAACTCTGTGAGATGAATTAACAGAACACAAATCAGTTTCTCAGAAAGCTTCTTTCCAGTTTTTAACGGAAAATATTTCCTTTTTCACCTTAGCCCTATATAGGCTTCCAATTATCACTTTGCCAATTCCACCAGAACAGGCTTAATGAAAGTTTTCTTGAAGAGAAAGATGTAACTCTGAGTGATGAATTAATAGAACACAAAGCAGTTTCTCAGAAAGCTTCTTTCCAGTTTTTAACGGAAGATATTTTCTTTTTCACCATAGCACTTTATGGGCTTCCAAATATCACTTTTCCAATTCCACAAGAACAGCCTTAGCGACAGGCTTCTTGAAGGGAAAGATGCAATTCTGTGAGATGAATTAACAGAACACAAAGCGGTTTCTCAGAAAACTTCTTTCCAGTTTTTAACGGAAGATATTTCCTTTTTCACCCTAGCCCTCTATGGGCTTTCAAATATCACTTTGCCAATTCCACAAAACAGTCTTAGCGAAAGGCTTCTTCAGGTGAATGCTGTAACTCTGTGAGATGAATTAACAGAACACAAGGCACTTTCTCAGAAAGCTTCTTTCCAGTTTTCAACGGAAGATATTTCCTTTTTCACCATAGCCCTCTAAGGGCTTCCAAATATCACTTTGCCAATTCCACAAGAACAGCCTTATTGAAAGGCTTCTTGAAGGGAAAGATGTAACTCTGTTAGATGAATTAACAGAACACAAAGCTGTTTCTCGGAAAGCTTCTTTCAAGTTTTTAACGGAAGATATTCCCTTTTTCACCATAGCCGTCTTGTGCTTCCAAATATCACTTTGCCTCCTCCACAAGAACAGCCTTAGCGAAAGGTTTATTGAAGGGAAAGATGTATCTCTGTGAGATGAAATAACCGAACACAAAGCAGTTTCTCAGAAAGCTTCTTTCCAGTTTTTAACGGAAGATATTTCCTTTTACACCATGGCCCTCTATGGGCTTGCAAATATCACCTTGACAATTCAATAAGAACAGCCTTAGCGGAAGGCTTCTTGAACGGAGAGTTGTAATTCTGTGAGATGAATTAACAGAACACAAAGCAGTTTCTCAGAAAGCTTCTTTCCAGTTTTTAAGGGAAGATATTTCCTTTTTCACCTTAGCCCTCTATTGGCTTCCAAATATCACTTTGCCAATTCCACCTGACCAGCCTTAGTGAAAGGCTACTTGAAGGGAAAGATGTAACTCTGAGAGATGAATTAACAGAACACAAATCAGTTTCTCGGAAAGCTTCCTTGCAGTTTTTAACAAAAGATATTTCCTTTTTCACCATAGCCCTCTATGGGCTTCCAAATATCACTATGCCAATTCCACAAGAACAGCCTTAGCGAAAGGCTTCTTGAAGGGAAAGATGTAACTCTGTGAGATGAATTAACAGAACACAAAGCAGTCTCTCAGAAAGCTTCTTTCCAGTTTTTAACGGAAGATATTTCCTTTTTCACGATAGCCCTCTATGGGCTTCCAAATATCACTTTGCCAATTCCACCAGAAGAGCCTTAGTGAAAGGCTTCTTGAAGGGAAAGATGTAACTCTGTGAGATGAATTAACAGAACACAAAGCAGTCTCTCAGAAAGCTTCTTTCCAGTTTTTAACGGAAGATATTTCCTTTTTCACGATAGCCCTCTATGGGCTTCCAAATATCACTTTGCCAATTCCACCAGAAGAGCCTTAGTGAAAGGCTTCTTGAAGGGAATGATGTAACTCTGAGTGATGAAATAACAGAACACTAAGCAGTTTCTCAGAAAGCTTCTTTCCAGTTTTGAACAGAAGATATTTCCTTTTTCACCATAGCCCTCTATGGGCTTCCAAATATCACTTTGCCAATTCCACAAGAACTGCCTTAGCGAAAGGCTTCTTGAAGGGAAAGATGTAACTCTGTGAGATGAATTAACAGAACACAAAGCAGTTTCTCAGAAAGCTTCTTTCCAGTTTTTAAGGGAAGATATTTCCTTTTTCACCATAGCCCTCTTTGGTCTTCCAAATATCACTTTGCCAATTCCACAAGAACAGCCTTAACGGAAGGCTTCTTGAAGGGAAAGATGTAACTCTGTGAGATTAATTAACAGAACACAAAGAAGATTCTCAGAAAGCTTGTTTCAAGTTTTTAACCGAAGATATTTCCTTTTTCACCGTAGCCATCTACTTGCTTCCAAATATCACCTTGCCAATTCCACAATAAGAGACTTAGCGAAAGGCTTCTTGAAGGGAAAGATGTAACTCTGTGAGATGAAATAACAGAACACAAAGCACTTTCTCAGAAAGCTTCTTTCCAGTTGTTAACGGAAGATATTTCCTTTTACACCATGGCCCTCTACGGGCTTCCAAATATCACTTTGCCAATTCAATAAGAACAGCCTTAGCGGAAGGCTTCTTGAAGGGAAAGATGTAACTCTGTGAGATGAATTAACAGAACAGAAAGCAGTTTCTCAGAAAGCTTCTTTCCAGTTTTTAAAGGAAAATATTTCCTTTTTCACCTTAGCCCTCTATAGGCTTAAAATTATCACTTTGCCAATTCCACCAGAACAGGCTTAATGAAAGGTTTCTTGAAGAGAAAAATGTAACTCTGAGTGATGAATTAACAGAACACAAAGCAGTTTCTCAGAAAGCTTCTTTCCAGTTTTTAACGGAAGATATCATCTTTTTCACCATAGCACTTTATGGGCTTCCAAATATCACTTTTCCAATTCCACAAGAACAGCCTTAGCGAAAGGCTTCTTGAAGGGAAAGATGCAACTCTTTGAGATGAATTAACAGAACACAAAGAAGTTTCTCAGAAAACTTCTTTCCAGTTTTTAACGGAAGATATTTCCTTTGTCACCCTAGCCCTCTATGGGCATCCAAATATCACTTTGCCAATTCCACAAGAACAGTCTTAGCGAAAGGCTTCTTGAGGTGAAAGCTGTAACTCTGTGAGATGAATTAACAGAACACAAGGCACTTTCTCAGAAAGCTTCTTTCCAGTTTTCAACGGAAGATATTTCCTTTTTCACCATAGCCCTCTAAGGGCTTCCAAATATCACTTTGCCAATTCCACAAGAACAGCCTTAGTGAAAGGCTTCTTGAAGGGAAAGATGTAACTCTGTGAGATGAATTAACAGAACACAAAGTTGTTTCTCGGAAAGCTTCTTTCAAGTTTTTAACGGAAGATATTTCCTTTTTCCCCATAGGCGTCTATGTGCTTCCAAATATCACTTTGCCTCTTCCACAAGAACAGCCTTAGCAAAAGGTTTCTTGAAGGGAAAGATGTAACTCTGTGAGATGAAATAGCAGAACACAAAGCAGTTTCTCAGAAAGCTTCTTTCCAGTTTTTAACGGAAGATATTTCCTTTTACACCATGGCCCTCTATGGGCTTCCAAATATCACCTTGACAATTCAATAAGAACAGCCTTGGCGGAAGGCTTCTTGAACGGAAAGATGTAATTCTGTGAGATGAATTAACAGAACACAAAGCAGTTTCTCAGAAAGCTTCTTTCCAGTTTTTAAGGGAAGATATTTCCTTTTTCACCTTAGCCCTCTATTGGTTTCCAAATATCACTTTGCCAATTCCACCCGAGCAGCCTTAGTGAAAGGCTACTTGAAGGGAAAGATGTAACTCTGAGTGATGAATTAACAGAACACAAATCAGTTTCTCAGAAAGCTTCATTGCAGTTTTTAACAGAAGATATTTACTTTTTCACCATAGCCCTCTATGGGCTTCCAAATATCACTATGCCAATTCCACAAGAACAGCCTTAGCGAAAGGCTTCTTGAAGGGAAAGATGTAACTCTGTGAGATGAATTAACAGAACACAAAGCAGTCTCTCAGAAAGCTTCTTTCCAGTTTTTAACGGAAGATATTTCCTTTTTCACCATAGCCCTCTATGGGCTTCCAAATATCACTTTGCCAATTCCAAAAGAACAGCCTTAGCGAAAGGCTTCTTGAAGGGAAAGATGTAACTCTGTGAGATGAATTAACAGAACACAAAGCAGTTTCTCAGAATGCTTCTTTCCAGTTTTTAACGGAAGATATTTCCTTTTTCAGCGTAGCCCTCTATGGGCTTCCAAATATCACTTTGCAAATTCCACAAGAACAGTCTTACGAAAGGCTTCTTAAAAGGAAAGAAGTAACACTGTGAGATTAATTAACATTACACAAAGAAGTTTCTCAGAAAGCTTCTTTCCAGTTTTTAACGGAAGATATTTCCTTTTACACCATGGCCCTCTATGGGTTCCAAATATCACTTTGCCAATTCAATAAGAACAGCCTTAACGGAAGGCTTCTTGAAGGGAAAGATGTAACTCTGTGAGATGAATTAACAGAACACAGAGCAGTTTCTCAGAAAGCTTCTTTCCAGTTTTTAACGGAAAATATTTCCTTTTTCACCTTAGCCCTCTATAGGCTTCCAATTATCACTTTGCCAATTCCACCAGAACAGGCTTAATGAAAGTTTTCTTGAAGAGAAAGATGTAACTCTGAGTGATGAATTAATAGAACACAAAGCAGTTTCTCAGAAAGCTTCTTTCCAGTTTTTAACGGAAGATATTTTCTTTTTCACCATAGCACTTTATGGGCTTCCAAATATCACTTTTCCAATTCCACAAGAACAGCCTTAGCGACAGGCTTCTTGAAGGGAAAGATGCAATTCTGTGAGATGAATTAACAGAACACAAAGCAGTTTCTCAGAAAACTTCTTTCCAGTTTTTAACGGAAGATATTTCCTTTTTCACCCTAGCCCTCTATGGGCTTTCAAATATCACTTTGCCAATTCCACAAAACAGTCTTAGCGAAAGGCTTCTTCAGGTGAATGCTGTAACTCTGTGAGATGAATTAACAGAACACAAGGCACTTTCTCAGAAAGCTTCTTTCCAGTTTTCAACGGAAGATATTTCCTTTTTCACCCTAGCCCTCTATGGGCTTTCAAATATCACTTTGCCAATTCCACAAAACAGTCTTAGCGAAAGGCTTCTTCAGGTGAATGCTGTAACTCTGTGAGATGAATTAACAGAACACAAGGCACTTTCTCAGAAAGCTTCTTTCCAGTTTTCAACGGAAGATATTTCCTTTTTCACCATAGCCCTCTAAGGGCTTCCAAATATCACTTTGCCAATTCCACAAGAGGAGCCTTATTGAAAGGCTTCTTGAAGGGAAAGATGTAACTCTGTTAGATGAATTAACAGAACACAAAGCTGTTTCTCGGAAAGCTTCTTTCAAGTTTTTAACGGAAGATATTCCCTTTTTCACCATAGCCGTCTTGTGCTTCCAAATATCACTTTGCCTCCTCCACAAGAACAGCCTTAGCGAAAGGTTTATTGAAGGGAAAAATGTATCTCTGTGAGATGAAATAACCGAACACAAAGCAGTTTCTCAGAAAGCTTCTTTCCAGTTTTTAACGGAAGATATTTCCTTTTACACCATGGCCCTCTATGGGCTTGCAAATATCACCTTGACAATTCAATAAGAACAGCCTTAGCGGAAGGCTTCTTGAACGGAAAGATGTAATTCTGTGAGATGAATTAACAGAACACAAAGCAGTTTCTCAGAAAGCTTCTTTCCAGTTTTTAAGGGAAGATATTTCCTTTTTCACCTTAGCCATCTATTGGTTCCAAATATCACTTTGCCAATTCCACCTGACCAGCCTTAGTGAAAGGCTACTTGAAGGGAAAGATGTAACTCTGAGAGATGAATTAACAGAACACAAATCAGTTTCTCGGAAAGCTTCCTTGCAGTTTTTAACATAAGATATTTCCTTTTTCACCATAGCCCTCTATGGGCTTCCAAATATCACTATGCCAATTCCACAAGAAAAGCCTTAGAGAAAGGCTTCTTGAAGGGAAAGATGTAACTCTGTGAGATGAATTAACAGAACACAAAGCAGTCTCTCAGAAAGCTTCTTTCCAGTTTTGAACGGAAGATATTTCCTTTTTTACCATAGCCCTCTATGGGCTTCCAAATATCCCTTTGCCAATTCCACAAGAACAGCCTTAGCGAAAGGCTGCTTGAAGGGAAACATGTAACTCTGTGAGATGAAATAACAGAACACTAAGCAGTTTCTCAGAAAGCTTCTTTCCAGTTTTGAACAGAAGATATTTCCTTTTTCACCATAGCCCTCTATGGGCTTGCAAATATCAATTTGCCAATTCCACAAGAACAGTCTTAGGGATAGGCTTCCCTGGGGAAAGCTGTAACTCTGTGAGATGAATTAACAGAACACAAAGCAGTTTCTCAGAAAGCTTCTTTCCAGTTTTTAAGGGAAGATATTTCCTTTTTCACCGTAGCACTTTATGCGCTTCCAAATATCACTTTTCCAATTCCACAAGAACTGCCTTAGCGAAAGGATTCTTGAAGGGAAAGAATCAAAACTGTGGGATGAATTAACAGAACACAAAGCAGTTTCTCAGAAAGCTTCTTTCCAATTTTTAACGGAGGATAATTTCTTTTTGACCATAACCTTCTATGGGCTTCGAAATAACACTTTGCCAATTCCACAAGAACTGCCTTAGCGAAAGGATTCTTGAAGGGAAAGATGTAACTCTGTGAGATGAATTAACAGAACACAAAGCAGTTTCTCAGAAAGCTTCTTTCCACTTTTTAACGGAAGATATTTCCTTTTTCCCCGTAGCCCTCTATGGGCTTCCAAATATCACTTTGCCAATTCCACAAGAACAGCCTTAGCGAAAGGCTTCTTGAGCTGAAAGCTGTATCTCTGTGAGATGAATTAACAGAACACAAAGCAGTTTCTCAGAAAGCTTCTTTCCAGTTTTTAAGGGAAGATATTTCCTTTTTCAGCGTAGCCGTCTATGTGCTTCCAAATATCACTTTGCCTCTTCCACAAGAACAGCCTTAGCAAAAGGTTTCTTGAAGGGAAAGATGTAACTCTGTGAGATGAAATAGCAGAACACAAAGCAGTTTCTCAGAAAGCTTCTTTCCAGTTTTTAACGGAAGATATTTCCTTTTACACCATGGCCCTCTATGGGCTTCCAAATATCACCTTGACAATTCAATAAGAACAGCCTTGGCGGAAGGCTTCTTGAACGGAAAGATGTAATTCTGTGAGATGAATTAACAGAACACAAAGCAGTTTCTCAGAAAGCTTCTTTCCAGTTTTTAAGGGAAGATATTTCCTTTTTCACCTTAGCCCTCTATTGGTTTCCAAATATCACTTTGCCAATTCCACCCGAGCAGCCTTAGTGAAAGGCTACTTGAAGGGAAAGATGTAACTCTGAGTGATGAATTAACAGAACACAAATTAGTTTCTCAGAAAGCTTCCTTGCAGTTTTTAACAGAAGATATTTACTTTTTCACCATAGCCCTCTATGGGCTTCCAAATATCACTATGCCAATTCCACAAGAACAGCCTTAGCGAAAGGCTTCTTGAAGGGAAAGATGTAACTCTGTGAGATGAATTAACAGAACACAAAGCAGTCTCTCAGAAAGCTTCTTTCCAGTTTTTAACGGAAGATATTTTCTTTTTCACCATAGCCCTCTATGGGCTTCCAAATATCACTTTGCCAATTCCACAAGAAAAGCTTTAGCGAAACCCTTCTTGAAGGGAAAGATGTAACTCCGTGAGATGAATTAACAGAACACAAAGCAGTTTCTCAGAAAGCTTCTTCCCAGTTTTTAACGGAAGATATTTCCTTTTTCACCATAGCCCTCTATGGGCTTCCAAATATCACTTTGCCAATTCCAAAAGAACAGCCTTAGCGAAAGACTTCTTGAAGGGAAAGATGTAACTCTGTGAGATGAATTAACAGAACACAAAGCAGTTTCTCAGAATGCTTCTTTCCAGTTTTTAACGGATGATATTTCCTTTTTCAGCGTAGCCCTCTATGGGCTTCCAAATATCACTTTGCAAATTCCACAAGAACAGTCTTACGAAAGGCTTCTTAAAAGGAAAGAAGTAACACTGTGAGATTAATTAACATTACACAAAGAAGTTTCTCAGAAAGCTTCTTTCCAGTTTTTAACGGAAGATATTTCCTTTTACACCATGGCCCTCTATGGGTTCCAAATATCACTTTGCCAATTCAATAAGAACAGCCTTAGCGGAAGGCTTCTTGAAGGGAAAGATGTAACTCTGTGAGATGAATTAACAGAACACAAATCAGTTTCTCAGAAAGCTTCTTTCCAGTTTTTAACGGAAAATATTTCCTTTTTCACCTTAGCCCTATATAGGCTTCCAATTATCACTTTGCCAATTCCACCAGAACAGGCTTAATGAAAGTTTTCTTGAAGAGAAAGATGTAACTCTGAGTGATGAATTAATAGAACACAAAGCAGTTTCTCAGAAAGCTTCTTTCCAGTTTTTAACGGAAGATATTTTCTTTTTCACCATAGCACTTTATGGGCTTCCAAATATCACTTTTCCAATTCCACAAGAACAGCCTTAGCGACAGGCTTCTTGAAGGGAAAGATGCAATTCTGTGAGATGAATTAACAGAACACAAAGCGGTTTCTCAGAAAACTTCTTTCCAGTTTTTAACGGAAGATATTTCCTTTTTCACCCTAGCCCTCTATGGGCTTTCAAATATCACTTTGCCAATTCCACAAAACAGTCTTAGCGAAAGGCTTCTTCAGGTGAATGCTGTAACTCTGTGAGATGAATTAACAGAACACAAGGCACTTTCTCAGAAAGCTTCTTTCCAGTTTTCAACGGAAGATATTTCCTTTTTCACCATAGCCCTCTAAGGGCTTCCAAATATCACTTTGCCAATTCCACAAGAACAGCCTTATTGAAAGGCTTCTTGAAGGGAAAGATGTAACTCTGTTAGATGAATTAACAGAACACAAAGCTGTTTCTCGGAAAGCTTCTTTCAAGTTTTTAACGGAAGATATTCCCTTTTTCACCATAGCCGTCTTGTGCTTCCAAATATCACTTTGCCTCCTCCACAAGAACAGCCTTAGCGAAAGGTTTATTGAAGGGAAAGATGTATCTCTGTGAGATGAAATAACCGAACACAAAGCAGTTTCTCAGAAAGCTTCTTTCCAGTTTTTAACGGAAGATATTTCCTTTTACACCATGGCCCTCTATGGGCTTGCAAATATCACCTTGACAATTCAATAAGAACAGCCTTAGCGGAAGGCTTCTTGAACGGAGAGTTGTAATTCTGTGAGATGAATTAACAGAACACAAAGCAGTTTCTCAGAAAGCTTCTTTCCAGTTTTTAAGGGAAGATATTTCCTTTTTCACCTTAGCCCTCTATTGGCTTCCAAATATCACTTTGCCAATTCCACCTGACCAGCCTTAGTGAAAGGCTACTTGAAGGGAAAGATGTAACTCTGAGAGATGAATTAACAGAACACAAATCAGTTTCTCGGAAAGCTTCCTTGCAGTTTTTAACAAAAGATATTTCCTTTTTCACCATAGCCCTCTATGGGCTTCCAAATATCACTATGCCAATTCCACAAGAACAGCCTTAGCGAAAGGCTTCTTGAAGGGAAAGATGTAACTCTGTGAGATGAATTAACAGAACACAAAGCAGTCTCTCAGAAAGCTTCTTTCCAGTTTTTAACGGAAGATATTTCCTTTTTCACGATAGCCCTCTATGGGCTTCCAAATATCACTTTGCCAATTCCACCAGAAGAGCCTTAGTGAAAGGCTTCTTGAAGGGAAAGATGTAACTCTGTGAGATGAATTAACAGAACACAAAGCAGTCTCTCAGAAAGCTTCTTTCCAGTTTTTAACGGAAGATATTTCCTTTTTCACGATAGCCCTCTATGGGCTTCCAAATATCACTTTGCCAATTCCACCAGAAGAGCCTTAGTGAAAGGCTTCTTGAAGGGAATGATGTAACTCTGAGTGATGAAATAACAGAACACTAAGCAGTTTCTCAGAAAGCTTCTTTCCAGTTTTGAACAGAAGATATTTCCTTTTTCACCATAGCCCTCTAGGGGCTTCCAAATATCACTTTGCCAATTCCACAAGAACTGCCTTAGCGAAAGGCTTCTTGAAGGGAAAGATGTAACTCTGTGAGATGAATTAACAGAACACAAAGCAGTTTCTCAGAAAGCTTCTTTCCAGTTTTTAAGGGAAGATATTTCCTTTTTCACCATAGCCCTCTTTGGTCTTCCAAATATCACTTTGCCAATTCCACAAGAACAGCCTTAACGGAAGGCTTCTTGAAGGGAAAGATGTAACTCTGTGAGATTAATTAACAGAACACAAAGAAGATTCTCAGAAAGCTTGTTTCAAGTTTTTAACCGAAGATATTTCCTTTTTCACCGTAGCCATCTACTTGCTTCCAAATATCACCTTGCCAATTCCACAATAAGAGACTTAGCGAAAGGCTTCTTGAAGGGAAAGATGTAACTCTGTGAGATGAAATAACAGAACACAAAGCACTTTCTCAGAAAGCTTCTTTCCAGTTGTTAACGGAAGATATTTCCTTTTACACCATGGCCCTCTACGGGCTTCCAAATATCACTTTGCCAATTCAATAAGAACAGCCTTAGCGGAAGGCTTCTTGAAGGGAAAGATGTAACTCTGTGAGATGAATTAACAGAACAGAAAGCAGTTTCTCAGAAAGCTTCTTTCCAGTTTTTAAAGGAAAATATTTCCTTTTTCACCTTAGCCCTCTATAGGCTTAAAATTATCACTTTGCCAATTCCACCAGAACAGGCTTAATGAAAGGTTTCTTGAAGAGAAAAATGTAACTCTGAGTGATGAATTAACAGAACACAAAGCAGTTTCTCAGAAAGCTTCTTTCCAGTTTTTAACGGAAGATATCATCTTTTTCACCATAGCACTTTATGGGCTTCCAAATATCACTTTTCCAATTCCACAAGAACAGCCTTAGCGAAAGGCTTCTTGAAGGGAAAGATGCAACTCTTTGAGATGAATTAACAGAACACAAAGAAGTTTCTCAGAAAACTTCTTTCCAGTTTTTAACGGAAGATATTTCCTTTGTCACCCTAGCCCTCTATGGGCATCCAAATATCACTTTGCCAATTCCACAAGAACAGTCTTAGCGAAAGGCTTCTTGAGGTGAAAGCTGTAACTCTGTGAGATGAATTAACAGAACACAAGGCACTTTCTCAGAAAGCTTCTTTCCAGTTTTCAACGGAAGATATTTCCTTTTTCACCATAGCCCTCTAAGGGCTTCCAAATATCACTTTGCCAATTCCACAAGAACAGCCTTAGTGAAAGGCTTCTTGAAGGGAAAGATGTAACTCTGTGAGATGAATTAACAGAACACAAAGTTGTTTCTCGGAAAGCTTCTTTCAAGTTTTTAACGGAAGATATTTCCTTTTTCCCCATAGGCGTCTATGTGCTTCCAAATATCACTTTGCCTCTTCCACAAGAACAGCCTTAGCAAAAGGTTTCTTGAAGGGAAAGATGTAACTCTGTGAGATGAAATAGCAGAACACAAAGCAGTTTCTCAGAAAGCTTCTTTCCAGTTTTTAACGGAAGATATTTCCTTTTACACCATGGCCCTCTATGGGCTTCCAAATATCACCTTGACAATTCAATAAGAACAGCCTTGGCGGAAGGCTTCTTGAACGGAAAGATGTAATTCTGTGAGATGAATTAACAGAACACAAAGCAGTTTCTCAGAAAGCTTCTTTCCAGTTTTTAAGGGAAGATATTTCCTTTTTCACCTTAGCCCTCTATTGGTTTCCAAATATCACTTTGCCAATTCCACCCGAGCAGCCTTAGTGAAAGGCTACTTGAAGGGAAAGATGTAACTCTGAGTGATGAATTAACAGAACACAAATCAGTTTCTCAGAAAGCTTCATTGCAGTTTTTAACAGAAGATATTTACTTTTTCACCATAGCCCTCTATGGGCTTCCAAATATCACTATGCCAATTCCACAAGAACAGCCTTAGCGAAAGGCTTCTTGAAGGGAAAGATGTAACTCTGTGAGATGAATTAACAGAACACAAAGCAGTCTCTCAGAAAGCTTCTTTCCAGTTTTTAACGGAAGATATTTCCTTTTTCACCATAGCCCTCTATGGGCTTCCAAATATCACTTTGCCAATTCCAAAAGAACAGCCTTAGCGAAAGGCTTCTTGAAGGGAAAGATGTAACTCTGTGAGATGAATTAACAGAACACAAAGCAGTTTCTCAGAATGCTTCTTTCCAGTTTTTAACGGAAGATATTTCCTTTTTCAGCGTAGCCCTCTATGGGCTTCCAAATATCACTTTGCAAATTCCACAAGAACAGTCTTACGAAAGGCTTCTTAAAAGGAAAGAAGTAACACTGTGAGATTAATTAACATTACACAAAGAAGTTTCTCAGAAAGCTTCTTTCCAGTTTTTAACGGAAGATATTTCCTTTTACACCATGGCCCTCTATGGGTTCCAAATATCACTTTGCCAATTCAATAAGAACAGCCTTAACGGAAGGCTTCTTGAAGGGAAAGATGTAACTCTGTGAGATGAATTAACAGAACACAGAGCAGTTTCTCAGAAAGCTTCTTTCCAGTTTTTAACGGAAAATATTTCCTTTTTCACCTTAGCCCTCTATAGGCTTCCAATTATCACTTTGCCAATTCCACCAGAACAGGCTTAATGAAAGTTTTCTTGAAGAGAAAGATGTAACTCTGAGTGATGAATTAATAGAACACAAAGCAGTTTCTCAGAAAGCTTCTTTCCAGTTTTTAACGGAAGATATTTTCTTTTTCACCATAGCACTTTATGGGCTTCCAAATATCACTTTTCCAATTCCACAAGAACAGCCTTAGCGACAGGCTTCTTGAAGGGAAAGATGCAATTCTGTGAGATGAATTAACAGAACACAAAGCAGTTTCTCAGAAAACTTCTTTCCAGTTTTTAACGGAAGATATTTCCTTTTTCACCCTAGCCCTCTATGGGCTTTCAAATATCACTTTGCCAATTCCACAAAACAGTCTTAGCGAAAGGCTTCTTCAGGTGAATGCTGTAACTCTGTGAGATGAATTAACAGAACACAAGGCACTTTCTCAGAAAGCTTCTTTCCAGTTTTCAACGGAAGATATTTCCTTTTTCACCATAGCCCTCTAAGGGCTTCCAAATATCACTTTGCCAATTCCACAAGAACAGCCTTATTGAAAGGCTTCTTGAAGGGAAAGATGTAACTCTGTTAGATGAATTAACAGAACACAAAGCTGTTTCTCGGAAAGCTTCTTTCAAGTTTTTAACGGAAGATATTCCCTTTTTCACCATAGCCGTCTTGTGCTTCCAAATATCACTTTGCCTCCTCCACAAGAACAGCCTTAGCGAAAGGTTTATTGAAGGGAAAGATGTATCTCTGTGAGATGAAATAACCGAACACAAAGCAGTTTCTCAGAAAGCTTCTTTCCAGTTTTTAACGGAAGATATTTCCTTTTACACCATGGCCCTCTATGGGCTTGCAAATATCACCTTGACAATTCAATAAGAACAGCCTTAGCGGAAGGCTTCTTGAACGGAGAGTTGTAATTCTGTGAGATGAATTAACAGAACACAAAGCAGTTTCTCAGAAAGCTTCTTTCCAGTTTTTAAGGGAAGATATTTCCTTTTTCACCTTAGCCCTCTATTGGCTTCCAAATATCACTTTGCCAATTCCACCTGACCAGCCTTAGTGAAAGGCTACTTGAAGGGAAAGATGTAACTCTGAGAGATGAATTAACAGAACACAAATCAGTTTCTCGGAAAGCTTCCTTGCAGTTTTTAACAAAAGATATTTCCTTTTTCACCATAGCCCTCTATGGGCTTCCAAATATCACTATGCCAATTCCACAAGAACAGCCTTAGCGAAAGGCTTCTTGAAGGGAAAGATGTAACTCTGTGAGATGAATTAACAGAACACAAAGCAGTCTCTCAGAAAGCTTCTTTCCAGTTTTTAACGGAAGATATTTCCTTTTTCACGATAGCCCTCTATGGGCTTCCAAATATCACTTTGCCAATTCCACCAGAAGAGCCTTAGTGAAAGGCTTCTTGAAGGGAAAGATGTAACTCTGTGAGATGAATTAACAGAACACAAAGCAGTCTCTCAGAAAGCTTCTTTCCAGTTTTTAACGGAAGATATTTCCTTTTTCACGATAGCCCTCTATGGGCTTCCAAATATCACTTTGCCAATTCCACCAGAAGAGCCTTAGTGAAAGGCTTCTTGAAGGGAATGATGTAACTCTGAGTGATGAAATAACAGAACACTAAGCAGTTTCTCAGAAAGCTTCTTTCCAGTTTTGAACAGAAGATATTTCCTTTTTCACCATAGCCCTCTAGGGGCTTCCAAATATCACTTTGCCAATTCCACAAGAACTGCCTTAGCGAAAGGCTTCTTGAAGGGAAAGATGTAACTCTGTGAGATGAATTAACAGAACACAAAGCAGTTTCTCAGAAAGCTTCTTTCCAGTTTTTAAGGGAAGATATTTCCTTTTTCACCATAGCCCTCTTTGGTCTTCCAAATATCACTTTGCCAATTCCACAAGAACAGCCTTAACGGAAGGCTTCTTGAAGGGAAAGATGTAACTCTGTGAGATTAATTAACAGAACACAAAGAAGATTCTCAGAAAGCTTGTTTCAAGTTTTTAACCGAAGATATTTCCTTTTTCACCGTAGCCATCTACTTGCTTCCAAATATCACCTTGCCAATTCCACAATAAGAGACTTAGCGAAAGGCTTCTTGAAGGGAAAGATGTAACTCTGTGAGATGAAATAACAGAACACAAAGCACTTTCTCAGAAAGCTTCTTTCCAGTTGTTAACGGAAGATATTTCCTTTTACACCATGGCCCTCTACGGGCTTCCAAATATCACTTTGCCAATTCAATAAGAACAGCCTTAGCGGAAGGCTTCTTGAAGGGAAAGATGTAACTCTGTGAGATGAATTAACAGAACAGAAAGCAGTTTCTCAGAAAGCTTCTTTCCAGTTTTTAAAGGAAAATATTTCCTTTTTCACCTTAGCCCTCTATAGGCTTAAAATTATCACTTTGCCAATTCCACCAGAACAGGCTTAATGAAAGGTTTCTTGAAGAGAAAAATGTAACTCTGAGTGATGAATTAACAGAACACAAAGCAGTTTCTCAGAAAGCTTCTTTCCAGTTTTTAACGGAAGATATCATCTTTTTCACCATAGCACTTTATGGGCTTCCAAATATCACTTTTCCAATTCCACAAGAACAGCCTTAGCGAAAGGCTTCTTGAAGGGAAAGATGCAACTCTTTGAGATGAATTAACAGAACACAAAGAAGTTTCTCAGAAAACTTCTTTCCAGTTTTTAACGGAAGATATTTCCTTTGTCACCCTAGCCCTCTATGGGCATCCAAATATCACTTTGCCAATTCCACAAGAACAGTCTTAGCGAAAGGCTTCTTGAGGTGAAAGCTGTAACTCTGTGAGATGAATTAACAGAACACAAGGCACTTTCTCAGAAAGCTTCTTTCCAGTTTTCAACGGAAGATATTTCCTTTTTCACCATAGCCCTCTAAGGGCTTCCAAATATCACTTTGCCAATTCCACAAGAACAGCCTTAGTGAAAGGCTTCTTGAAGGGAAAGATGTAACTCTGTGAGATGAATTAACAGAACACAAAGTTGTTTCTCGGAAAGCTTCTTTCAAGTTTTTAACGGAAGATATTTCCTTTTTCCCCATAGGCGTCTATGTGCTTCCAAATATCACTTTGCCTCTTCCACAAGAACAGCCTTAGCAAAAGGTTTCTTGAAGGGAAAGATGTAACTCTGTGAGATGAAATAGCAGAACACAAAGCAGTTTCTCAGAAAGCTTCTTTCCAGTTTTTAACGGAAGATATTTCCTTTTACACCATGGCCCTCTATGGGCTTCCAAATATCACCTTGACAATTCAATAAGAACAGCCTTGGCGGAAGGCTTCTTGAACGGAAAGATGTAATTCTGTGAGATGAATTAACAGAACACAAAGCAGTTTCTCAGAAAGCTTCTTTCCAGTTTTTAAGGGAAGATATTTCCTTTTTCACCTTAGCCCTCTATTGGTTTCCAAATATCACTTTGCCAATTCCACCCGAGCAGCCTTAGTGAAAGGCTACTTGAAGGGAAAGATGTAACTCTGAGTGATGAATTAACAGAACACAAATCAGTTTCTCAGAAAGCTTCATTGCAGTTTTTAACAGAAGATATTTACTTTTTCACCATAGCCCTCTATGGGCTTCCAAATATCACTATGCCAATTCCACAAGAACAGCCTTAGCGAAAGGCTTCTTGAAGGGAAAGATGTAACTCTGTGAGATGAATTAACAGAACACAAAGCAGTCTCTCAGAAAGCTTCTTTCCAGTTTTTAACGGAAGATATTTCCTTTTTCACCATAGCCCTCTATGGGCTTCCAAATATCACTTTGCCAATTCCAAAAGAACAGCCTTAGCGAAAGGCTTCTTGAAGGGAAAGATGTAACTCTGTGAGATGAATTAACAGAACACAAAGCAGTTTCTCAGAATGCTTCTTTCCAGTTTTTAACGGAAGATATTTCCTTTTTCAGCGTAGCCCTCTATGGGCTTCCAAATATCACTTTGCAAATTCCACAAGAACAGTCTTACGAAAGGCTTCTTAAAAGGAAAGAAGTAACACTGTGAGATTAATTAACATTACACAAAGAAGTTTCTCAGAAAGCTTCTTTCCAGTTTTTAACGGAAGATATTTCCTTTTACACCATGGCCCTCTATGGGTTCCAAATATCACTTTGCCAATTCAATAAGAACAGCCTTAACGGAAGGCTTCTTGAAGGGAAAGATGTAACTCTGTGAGATGAATTAACAGAACACAGAGCAGTTTCTCAGAAAGCTTCTTTCCAGTTTTTAACGGAAAATATTTCCTTTTTCACCTTAGCCCTCTATAGGCTTCCAATTATCACTTTGCCAATTCCACCAGAACAGGCTTAATGAAAGTTTTCTTGAAGAGAAAGATGTAACTCTGAGTGATGAATTAATAGAACACAAAGCAGTTTCTCAGAAAGCTTCTTTCCAGTTTTTAACGGAAGATATTTTCTTTTTCACCATAGCACTTTATGGGCTTCCAAATATCACTTTTCCAATTCCACAAGAACAGCCTTAGCGACAGGCTTCTTGAAGGGAAAGATGCAATTCTGTGAGATGAATTAACAGAACACAAAGCAGTTTCTCAGAAAACTTCTTTCCAGTTTTTAACGGAAGATATTTCCTTTTTCACCCTAGCCCTCTATGGGCTTTCAAATATCACTTTGCCAATTCCACAAAACAGTCTTAGCGAAAGGCTTCTTCAGGTGAATGCTGTAACTCTGTGAGATGAATTAACAGAACACAAGGCACTTTCTCAGAAAGCTTCTTTCCAGTTTTCAACGGAAGATATTTCCTTTTTCACCCTAGCCCTCTATGGGCTTTCAAATATCACTTTGCCAATTCCACAAAACAGTCTTAGCGAAAGGCTTCTTCAGGTGAATGCTGTAACTCTGTGAGATGAATTAACAGAACACAAGGCACTTTCTCAGAAAGCTTCTTTCCAGTTTTCAACGGAAGATATTTCCTTTTTCACCATAGCCCTCTAAGGGCTTCCAAATATCACTTTGCCAATTCCACAAGAGGAGCCTTATTGAAAGGCTTCTTGAAGGGAAAGATGTAACTCTGTTAGATGAATTAACAGAACACAAAGCTGTTTCTCGGAAAGCTTCTTTCAAGTTTTTAACGGAAGATATTCCCTTTTTCACCATAGCCGTCTTGTGCTTCCAAATATCACTTTGCCTCCTCCACAAGAACAGCCTTAGCGAAAGGTTTATTGAAGGGAAAAATGTATCTCTGTGAGATGAAATAACCGAACACAAAGCAGTTTCTCAGAAAGCTTCTTTCCAGTTTTTAACGGAAGATATTTCCTTTTACACCATGGCCCTCTATGGGCTTGCAAATATCACCTTGACAATTCAATAAGAACAGCCTTAGCGGAAGGCTTCTTGAACGGAAAGATGTAATTCTGTGAGATGAATTAACAGAACACAAAGCAGTTTCTCAGAAAGCTTCTTTCCAGTTTTTAAGGGAAGATATTTCCTTTTTCACCTTAGCCATCTATTGGTTCCAAATATCACTTTGCCAATTCCACCTGACCAGCCTTAGTGAAAGGCTACTTGAAGGGAAAGATGTAACTCTGAGAGATGAATTAACAGAACACAAATCAGTTTCTCGGAAAGCTTCCTTGCAGTTTTTAACATAAGATATTTCCTTTTTCACCATAGCCCTCTATGGGCTTCCAAATATCACTATGCCAATTCCACAAGAAAAGCCTTAGCGAAAGGCTTCTTGAAGGGAAAGATGTAACTCTGTGAGATGAATTAACAGAACACAAAGCAGTCTCTCAGAAAGCTTCTTTCCAGTTTTGAACGGAAGATATTTCCTTTTTTACCATAGCCCTCTATGGGCTTCCAAATATCCCTTTGCCAATTCCACAAGAACAGCCTTAGCGAAAGGCTGCTTGAAGGGAAACATGTAACTCTGTGAGATGAAATAACAGAACACTAAGCAGTTTCTCAGAAAGCTTCTTTCTAGTTTTGAACAGAAGATATTTCCTTTTTCACCATAGCCCTCTATGGGCTTGCAAATATCAATTTGCCAATTCCACAAGAACAGTCTTAGGGATAGGCTTCCCTGGGGAAAGCTGTAACTCTGTGAGATGAATTAACAGAACACAAAGCAGTTTCTCAGAAAGCTTCTTTCCAGTTTTTAAGGGAAGATATTTCCTTTTTCACCGTAGCACTTTATGCGCTTCCAAATATCACTTTTCCAATTCCACAAGAACTGCCTTAGCGAAAGGATTCTTGAAGGGAAAGAATCAAAACTGTGGGATGAATTAACAGAACACAAAGCAGTTTCTCAGAAAGCTTCTTTCCAATTTTTAACGGAGGATAATTTCTTTTTGACCATAACCTTCTATGGGCTTCGAAATAACACTTTGCCAATTCCACAAGAACTGCCTTAGCGAAAGGATTCTTGAAGGGAAAGATGTAACTCTGTGAGATGAATTAACAGAACACAAAGCAGTTTCTCAGAAAGCTTCTTTCCACTTTTTAACGGAAGATATTTCCTTTTTCCCCGTAGCCCTCTATGGGCTTCCAAATATCACTTTGCCAATTCCACAAGAACAGCCTTAGCGAAAGGCTTCTTGAGCTGAAAGCTGTATCTCTGTGAGATGAATTAACAGAACACAAAGCAGTTTCTCAGAAACCTTCTTTCCAGTTTTTAACGAAAGATATTTCCTTTTTCACCATAGCCCTCTATGGGCTTCCAAATATCACTTTGCCAATTCCACAAGAACTGCCTTAGCGAAAGGATACTTGAAGGGAAAGATGTAACTCTGTGAGATGAATTACCAGAACACAAAGCAGTTTCTCAGAAAGCTTCTTTCCACTTTTTTACGGAAGATATTTCCTTTTTCCCCGTAGCCCTCTATGGGCTTCCAAATATCACTTTGCCAATTCCACAAGAACAGCCTTAGCGAAAGGCTTCTTGAGCTGAAAGCTGTATCTCTGTGAGATGAATTAACAGAACACAAAGCAGTTTCTCAGAAAGCTTCTTTCCAGTTTTTAACGAAAGATATTTCCTTTTTCACCATAGCCCTCTATGGGCTTCCAAATATCACTTAGCCAATTCCACAAGAACAGCCTTAACGAAAGGCTTCTTGAAGGGAAAGATGTAACTCTGTGAGATGAATTAACAGAACACAAAGCAGTTTCTCAGAAAGCTTCTTTCCAGTTTTTAACAGAAGATATTTCCTTTTTCAGCGTAGCCCTCTATGGGCTTCCAAATATCACTTTGCCAATTCCAGAAGAACAGTCTTAGCGAAACTCTTCTTTAGGGGAAAGCTGTAACACTGTGAGATGAATTAACAGAACACAAAGCAGTTTCACAGGAAACTTCTTTCCACTTTTTAATGGAAGATATTTCCTTTTTCACCATAGCCCTCTTTGGGCTTCCAAATATCATTTTGACAATTCCACAAGAACAGACTTAGCGAAAGGCTTCTTGAAGGGAAAGATGTAACTCTGTGAAATTAATTAACAGAACACAAAGCAGTTTCTCATAAAGCTTGTTTCAAGTTCTTAACAGAAGGTATTTCTTTTTTCACCGTAGCCATCTACGTGCTTCCAAATATCACTTTGCCAATTCCACAACAACAGCCTTACCGAAAGGCTTCTTGAAGGGAAAGATGTAAAACTGTGAGATGAAATAACAGAACACAAAGCACTTTCTCATGAAGCGTCTTTCCAGTTTTTAACGGAAGATATTTCCTTTTACACCATGGCCCTCTATGGGCTTGCAAATATCACTTTGCCAATTCAATAAAAACAGCCTTAGCGGAAGGCTTCTTGAGGGCAAAGATGTAACTCTGTGAGTTGAATTAACGGAACACAAAGCAGTTTCTCAGAAAGCTTCTTTCCAGTTTTTAAGGGAAGTTATTTCCTTTTTCACCTTAGCCCTCTATAGGCTTCCAATTTTCACTTTCCCAATTCCACCAGAACAGGCTTAATGAAAGGTTTCTTGAAGAGAAAGATGTAACTCTAAGTGATGAATTAACAGAACACAAAGCAGTTACTCAGAAAGCTTCTTTCCAGTTTTTAACGGAAGATGTTTCCTTTTTCACCATAGCCTTCTATGGGCTTCCAAATATCACTTTGCCAATTCCACAAGAACAGGCTTAGCGAAAGGCTTCTTGAAGGGAAAGATGTAACTCTGTAAGATGAAATAGCAGACCACAAAGCGGTTTCTCAGAAAGCTTCTTTCCAGTTTTTAACGGAAGATATTTCCTTTTTCACCATAGCACTCTATGGGCTTCCAAGTATCAATTTGCCAATTCCACAAGAACAGTCTTAGAGAAAGGCTTCTTCAGGGGAAAGCTGTAACTCTGTGAGATGAATTAACAGAGCACAAAGCAGTTTCTCAGAAAGCTTCTTTCCAGTTTTTAACGGAAGATATTTCCTTTTTCACCATAGCCCTCTATGGGCTTCCAAATATCTCTTTGCCAATTCCACAAGAACAGCCATAGTGTAAGGCTTCTTGAAGGGGAGGATGTAACTCTGTGAGAAGAATTAACAGAACACAAAGCAGTTTCTCAGAAAGCGTCTTTCCAGTTTTTAGCGGAAGATATTTCCTTTTTCACCATAACCGTCAATGTGATTCCAAATATCACTTTGCCTCTTCCACAAGAACAGACTTAGCGAAAGGCTTCTTGAAGGGAAAGATGTAACTCTGTGAGAGGAAATAACAGAACACAAAGCAGTTTCTCAGAAAGCTTTTTTCCAGTTTTCAACGGAAGATATTTCCTTTTACACCATGGCCTTCTATGTGCTTCCAAATATCACTTTTCCAATTCAATAAGAACAGCCTTAGCGGAAGGATTCCTGAAGGGAAAGATGTAACTCTGTCAGGTGAATTAACATAACACAAAGCAATTTCTGAGAAAGCTTCTTTACAGTTTAAAATGGAAGATATTTCCTTTTTCACCATAGCCCTCTATGGGCTTCCAAATATCACTTTGCCAATTCCACAAAAATATTCTTAGCGAAACTCTTCTAGAAGAGAAAGATGTAACTCTGTGAGATGAATTAACAGAACACAAAGCAGTTTCTCACAAAGCTTCTTTCCAGTTTTTAACGGAAGATATTTCCTTTTTCACCAAAGCCCTCTAAGGGCTTCCAAATATCACTTTCAAAATTCCACAAGAACAACCTTAGCGAAAAGCTTCTTGAAGGGAAAGATGTAACTCTGTGAGATGAATGAAAAGAACACAAAGCAGTTTCTCGGAAAGCATCTTTCCAGTTTTTAACGGAAGATATTTCCTTTTTTACCATAGGCCTCTATGGGCTTTCAAATATCACTTTTCCAATTCCAGAATAACAGCCTTAGTGAAAGGCTTTTTGAAGGGAAAGCTGTAACTCTGTACGATGAATTAGCAGAACACAAAGCAGTTTCTCAGAAAGTTTCTTTCCAGTTTTTAACGGAAGATATTTCCTTTTTCGCCATACCCTTCTATGGGCTTCCAAATATCTCTTTGCAAATTCCACAAGAACAGTCTCAGGGAAAGGCTTCTTGAGGGAAAACATGTAACTATGTCAGATGAATTAACAGAACACAAAGCAGTTTCTCAGAAAGCTTCTTTCCAGTTTTTAACGGATGATATTTCCTTTTTCACCATAGCCCTCTATGGGCTTCCAAATATCACTTTGCCAATTCCACAAGAACAGCCTAAGTGAAAGGCTTCTTGAAGGCTAAGCTGTAACTTTGTGAGATGAATTAACAGGACACAAAACAGTTTCTCAGAAAGCTTCTTTCCAGTTTTTTAGGGAAGATATTTCCTTTTACACCATGGCCCTCTATGCGCTTCCAAATATCACCTTGCCAAATCCACAAGAACAGCCTTAGCGAAAGGCTTCTTGAAGGGAAAGATGTAGCTCTGTGAGATGAATTAACAGAACACAAAGCAGTTTCTCAGAAAGCTGCTTTCCAGTTTTTAACGGAAGATATTTCCTTTTTCACCATAGCCTTCCATGGGCTTCCAAATATCACTTTGCCTCTTCCACAAGAACAGCCTTAGCGAAAGGCTTCTTGAAGGGAAAGATGTAACTCTATAAGATGAATTAGCAGAACACAAAGCAGTTTCTCAGAAAGCTTATTTCCAGTTTTTATCGGAAGATATTTCCTTTTTCACCATAGCCCTCTATGGGCTTCCAAATATCACTTTGCCAATTCCACAAGAACAGCCTAAGCGAAAGGCTTCCTGAAGGCTAAGCTGTAACTTTGTGAGATGAATTAACAGGACACAAAACAGTTTCTCAGAAAGCTTCTTTCCAGTTTTTTAGGGAAGATATTTCCTTTTACACCATGGCCCTCTATGCGCTTCCAAATATCACCTTGCCAAATCCACAAGAACAGCCTTAACGAAAGGCTTCTTGAAGGGAAAGATGTAGCTCTGTGAGATGAATTAACAGAACACAAAGCAGTTTCTCAGAAAGCTGCTTTCCAGTTTTTAACGGAAGATATTTCCTTTTTCACCATAGCCTTCCATGGGCTTCCAAATATCACTTTGCCTCTTCCACAAGAACAGCCTTAGCGAAAGGCTTCTTGAAGGGAAAGATGTAACTCTATAAGATGAATTAGCAGAACACAAAGCAGTTTCTCAGAAAGCTTATTTCCAGTTTTTATCGGAAGATATTTCCTTTTTCACCATAGCCCTCTATGGGCTTCCAAATATCACTTTCCAAAATCCATAAGAACAGTCTTAGCGAAAGGCTTCTTGAGGGGAAAGCTGTAACACTGTGAGATGAATTAACAGAACACAAAGCAGTTTCTCAGAAAGCTTCTTTCCAGTTTTTAACGAAAGATATTTCCTTTTTCAACATAGCCTTCTTTGGGCTTCCAAATATCACTTTGCAAATTCCACAAGAACAGTCTTACGGAAAGCCTTCTTGAGGAGAAATATGTAGCTCTCTCAGACGAATTAACAGAACACAAAGCAGTTTCTCAGAAAGCTTCTTTCCAGTTTTTAACGGATGATATTTCCTTTTTCACCTTAGCCCTCTAAGGGCTTCCAAATATCACTTTGCCTATTCCGGAAGAACAGCCATAGCGAAAGGCTTCTTGAAGGGAAAGATGTAATTCTGTGAGATGAGTTAACAGAAAACAAAGCAGTTTCTCAGAAACCTTCTTTCCTGTTTTTAAGGGGAGATAATTCCTTTTTCACCATAGCCTTCCATTGGCTTCCAAATATCACCTTGCCTCTTCCACAAGAACAGCCTTAGCGAAAGGCTTCTTAGGGGAAAGCTGTAACACTGTGAGATGAATTAACGGAACCCAAAGCAGTTTCTCAGAAAGCTTCTTTCCAGTTTTGAACGGAAGATATTTCCTTTTTCACGATAGCCTTCTATGGACTTCCAAATATCACTTTGCCAATTCCACAAGAACAGCCTTAGCGAAAGGCTTCTTGAAGGGAAAGCTGTAACTCTGTGAGATGAATTAGCAGAACACAAACAGTTTCTCAGAAAGCTTCTTTCCAGTTTTTAAGGGAAGATATTTCCTTTTTCACCATAGCCCTCTTTGGGCTTCCAAATATCACTTTGCCAATTCCACGAGAACATCCTTAGCCAAAGGCTTCTTGAAAGGAAAGATGTAACTCTGTGACATGAACTAGTTCAACACAAAGCAGATTCTCAGAAAGTTTCTTTCCAGTTTTGAAGGGAAGATATTTCCTTTTTTACCAGAGAACTCTTTGGGCTTCCAAATATCACTTTGCCAATTCCACAAGAACAGCCTTAGGGAAAGGCTTCTTGTAGGGAAAGATGGAACTCTGTGAGATGAATTAACAGAACACAAAACAGTTTCTCAGAAAGCTTCTTTCCAGTTTTTAACGGAACATATTTCCTTTTTCACCATACCCCTCTTTGGGCTCCAAATACCACTTTGCCATTTCAACAATAACAGCCTTAGGGAAAGGCTTCTTGAAGGGAAAGACGTAACACTGTGAGATGAATTAACAGAACACAAAGCAGTTACTCAGAAAGCTTCTTTCCAGTTTTTAACGGAAGATGTTTCCTTTTTCACCATAGCCTTCTATGGGCTTCCAAATATCACTTTGCCAATTCCACAAGAACAGGCTTAGCGAAAGGCTTCTTGAAGGGAAAGATGTAACTCTGTAAGATGAAATAGCAGACCACAAAGCGGTTTCTCAGAAAGCTTCTTTCCAGTTTTTAACGGAAGATATTTCCTTTTTCACCATAGCATTCTATGGGCTTCCAAGTATCAATTTGCCAATTCCACAAGAACAGTCTTAGAGAAAGGCTTCTTCAGGGGAAAGCTGTAACTCTGTGAGATGAATTAACAGAGCACAAAGCAGTTTCTCAGAAAGCTTCTTTCCAGTTTTTAACGGAAGATATTTCCTTTTTCACCATAGCCCTCTATGGGCTTCCAAATATCTCTTTGCCAATTCCACAAGAACAGCCATAGTGTAAGGCTTCTTGAAGGGGAGGATGTAACTCTGTGAGAAGAATTAACAGAACACAAAGCAGTTTCTCAGAAAGCGTCTTTCCAGTTTTTAGCGGAAGATATTTCCTTTTTCACCATAACCGTCAATGTGATTCCAAATATCACTTTGCCTCTTCCACAAGAACAGACTTAGCGAAAGGCTTCTTGAAGGGAAAGATGTAACTCTGTGAGAGGAAATAACAGAACACAAAGCAGTTTCTCAGAAAGCTTTTTTCCAGTTTTCAACGGAAGATATTTCCTTTTACACCATGGCCTTCTATGTGCTTCCAAATATCACTTTTCCAATTCAATAAGAACAGCCTTAGCGGAAGGATTCCTGAAGGGAAAGATGTAACTCTGTCAGGTGAATTAACATAACACAAAGCAATTTCTGAGAAAGCTTCTTTACAGTTTAAAATGGAAGATATTTCCTTTTTCACCATAGCCCTCTATGGGCTTCCAAATATCACTTTGCCAATTCCACAAAAATATTCTTAGCGAAACTCTTCTAGAAGAGAAAGATGTAACTCTGTGAGATGAATTAACAGAACACAAAGCAGTTTCTCACAAAGCTTCTTTCCAGTTTTTAATGGAAGATATTTCCTTTTTCACCAAAGCCCTCTAAGGGCTTCCAAATATCACTTTCAAAATTCCACAAGAACAACCTTAGCGAAAAGCTTCTTGAAGGGAAAGATGTAACTCTGTGAGATGAATGAAAAGAACACAAAGCAGTTTCTCGGAAAGCATCTTTCCAGTTTTTAACGGAAGATATTTCCTTTTTTACCATAGGCCTCTATGGGCTTTCAAATATCACTTTTCCAATTCCAGAATAACAGCCTTAGTGAAAGGCTTTTTGAAGGGAAAGCTGTAACTCTGTACGATGAATTAGCAGAACACAAAGCAGTTTCTCAGAAAGTTTCTTTCCAGTTTTTAACGGAAGATATTTCCTTTTTTGCCATACCCTTCTATGGGCTTCCAAATATCTCTTTGCAAATTCCACAAGAACAGTCTTAGGGAAAGGCTTCTTGAGGGAAAACATGTAACTATGTCAGATGAATTAACAGAACACAAAGCAGTTTCTCAGAAAGCTTCTCTCCAGTTTTTAACGGATGATATTTCCTTTTTCACCATAGCCCTCTATGGGCTTCCAAATATCACTTTGCCAATTCCACAAGAACTGCCTTAGTGAGAGGCTTCTTGAAGGGAAAGATGTAACACTGTGAGATGAATTAACCGAACACAAAGCAGTCTTCCAGAAAGCTTCCTTCACATTTTTAACCTAAGGTAATTCCTTTTCACCACAGCCCTCTATGAGCTTCCAAATATCACTTTGCCTCTTCCACAAGAACAGCCTTAGCGAAAGACTTCTTGAAGGGAAAGCTGTACCTCTTGTGATATGAATTAACAGAACTCAAAGCAGTTTCTCATAAAGCTTCTTTACAATTTTTCACGGAAGATATTTCCTTTTACTCCATGGCCCCCTATGGTCTTCCAAATATCACTTTGCCAATTCCACAAGAACAGCCTTAGCGAAAAGCTTCTTGAAGGGAAAGATGTAATTCTGTGAGATGAATTAACACAACACAAAGCAGTTTCTCAGAAAGTTTCTTTCCAGTTTTTAAGGGAAGATATTTCCTTTTTTACCAGAGAACTCTTTGGGCTTCCAAATATCACTTTGCCAATTCCAAAAGAACAGCCTTAGGGAAAGGCCTCTTGAGGGGAAAGATGTAACTCGGTAAGATGAATTAGCAGAACACAAAGAAGTTTCTCAGAAAGCTTCTTTCCATTTTTTAACGGATGATATTTTCTTTTTCACCATAGCCCTCTATGGGATTCCAAATATCACTTTGCCAATTCCACAAGAACAGGATTAGCGGAAGGCTTCTTGAAGGGAAAGCTGTAACTCTGTCGCATGAATTAACAGAACACAAAGCAGTTTCTCAGAAAGCTTCTTTCCAGTTTTTAACGGAAGATATTTCCTTTTTCACCATAGCCCTATATGGGCTTCCAAATATCACTTTGCCAGTTCCACAAAACAGTTTTACCGAAAGTCTTCTTGAGGGGTAAAATGCAACTCTGTGAGATGAATTTACAGAACACAAAGCAGTTTCTCAGAAAGCTTCCTTCCAGTTTTTAACGGAAGATATTTCCTTTTTCACCGTAGCCCTATATGGGCTTCCAAATATCACTTAGCAAATTCCACAAGAACAGTCTTAGCGAACGGCTTCTTTAGGGAAAAGCTGTAACTCTGTGAGATGAATTTACAGAACAGTTTTCTCGGAAAGCTTCTTTCCACTTTTTAACTGAAGATATTTCCATTTTCACCCTAGCCCTCTATGAGCTTCCAAATATCATTTTGCAAATTTCACAACAACAGTCTTAATGAACGGTTTCTTGAGGAAAAAGCTATAACCCTGTGAGATGAATTAACGTAACGCAAAGCAGTTTCTCAGAAAGCTTCTTTTCAGTTTTTATCTTAGGATATTTCCTTTTTCACCATAGTTCTCTAAGCACTTCCAAAGACCACTTTGCAAATTCCACAAGAACAGTCTTGGTGAAAGGCTTCTTGAGGGGAAAGCTGTAAATCTGTGAGATGAACTAAGAGAACACAAAACCGTTTCTCAGAAAGCTTCTTTCCAGATTTTTACTGAAGATATTTCCCTCTTCACCATAGCCCTCTATGGGCTTCCAAATATCAATTTGAAAATAACACAAGATCAGTCTTAGTGAACGGCTTTTTGTTCGGAAAGCTGTAACTCTCTGAGATGAATTAAAAAAACACAAAGCAGTTTCTCAGAATGCTTCTATTCAGTTTTTATCTTATGATATTTACTTTTTACCATAGTTCTCTAAGCACTTCCAAATATCACTCTGCAAAATTCACAGAACAGTCTTAGTGAGCGACTTTTTGAGGGGAATGCTGTAACTCTGTGAGATGGATTAACAGAACACAAAGCAGTTTCTCAGAAACATTCTTTCCACTTTTTAACTGAAGATATTTCCTTTTTCCCCATAGCACTATATGGGCTTCCAAATATCACCATGCAAAATCCACAAGAACAGTCTTAGTGAACGGTTTCTTGAGGGGAAACCTGTAAGTCTGTGAGATGAATTCAGAGAACACAAAGCAGTTTCTCAGAAATATTCTTTTCAGTTTTTATCATAGGATATTTTCTTTTTAACCATAGATCTCTATGGTTTTCCAAATATCTTTTTCGAAATTCCACAAAAACAGCTTTAGCGAAAGTTTTCTTGAGGGGAAAGCCGTAATTCTGTGAGATGAATTAACAGAAAACAAAGCAGTTTCTCAGAAAGCTTCTATACAGTTTCTAACTGAAGATATTCCTTTTTTCACCATAATCCTATATGGGCTTCCAAATATCACTTTGCAAAATTCACAAGATCAGTCTTAGCGGAATGCTTCTCGAGGGGAAAGCTGTAACACTGTCAGATGAATTAACAGAACACAAAGCAGTTTCTCAGATAGCTTCTTTCCAGTTTATAACTGAACATATTTCCTTTTTCACCATAGCCCCCTATGGGTTTCCAAATATCACTTTGAAACTCCACAAGAACGGTCATAGTGAACGATTTCTGGAGGGCAAAGCTGTAACTCTTTGAGATGAATTAACGGAACACAAAGCAGTTTCTCAAGAAGCTTCTTTCTAGTTTTCATCTGAGGACATTTCCTTTTTCACCATAGCCCTCCATGGGCTTCCAAATATCACTTTGCAAATTCCACAAGAACAGTCTTAGCGAAAGCCTTCTTGAGGGAAAAGCTGTAACTCTGTGAGATGAATTAACAGAAAACAAAACAGTTTCTCAGAAAGCTTCTTTCCAGTTTTTTAGGGAAGATATTTCCTTTTACACCATGGCCCTCTATGCGCTTCCAAATATCACCTTGCCAAATCCACAAGAACAGCCTTAGCGAAAGGCTTCTTGAAGGGAAAGATGTAGCTCTGTGAGATGAATTAACAGAACACAAAGCAGTTTCTCAGAAAGCTGCTTTCCAGTTTTTAACGGAAGATATTTCCTTTTTCACCATAGCCTTCCATGGGCTTCCAAATATCACTTTGCCTCTTCCACAAGAACAGCCTTAGCGAAAGGCTTCTTGAAGGGAAAGATGTAACTCTATAAGATGAATTAGCAGAACACAAAGCAGTTTCTCAGAAAGCTTATTTCCAGTTTTTATCGGAAGATATTTCCTTTTTCACCATAGCCCTCTATGGGCTTCCAAATATCACTTTGCCAATTCCACAAGAACAGCCTAAGCGAAAGGCTTCTTGAAGGCTAAGCTGTAACTTTGTGAGATGAATTAACAGGACACAAAACAGTTTCTCAGAAAGCTTCTTTCCAGTTTTTTAGGGAAGATATTTCCTTTTACACCATGGCCCTCTATGCGCTTCCAAATATCACCTTGCCAAATCCACAAGAACAGCCTTAACGGAAGGCTTCTTGAAGGGAAAGATGTAGCTCTGTGAGATGAATTAACAGAACACAAAGCAGTTTCTCAGAAAGCTGCTTTCCAGTTTTTAACGGAAGATATTTCCTTTTTCACCATAGCCTTCCATGGGCTTCCAAATATCACTTTGCCTCTTCCACAAGAACAGCCTAACGAAAGGCTTCTTGAAGGGAAAGATGTAACTCTATAAGATGAATTAGCAGAACACAAAGCAGTTTCTCAGAAAGCTTATTTCCAGTTTTTATCGGAAGATATTTCCTTTTTCACCATAGCCCTCTATGGGCTTCCAAATATCACTTTCCAAAATCCATAAGAACAGTCTTAGCGAAAGGCTTCTTGAGGGGAAAGCTGTAACACTGTGAGATGAATTAACAGAACACAAAGCAGTTTCTCAGAAAGCTTCTTTCCAGTTTTTAACGAAAGATATTTCCTTTTTCAACATAGCCTTCTTTGGGCTTCCAAATATCACTTTGCAAATTCCACAAGAACAGTCTTACGGAAAGCCTTCTTGAGGAGAAATATGTAGCTCTCTCAGACGAATTAACAGAACACAAAGCAGTTTCTCAGAAAGCTTCTTTCCAGTTTTTAACGGATGATATTTCCTTTTTCACCTTAGCCCTCTAAGGGCTTCCAAATATCACTTTGCCTATTCCGGAAGAACAGCCATAGCGAAAGGCTTCTTGAAGGGAAAGATGTAATTCTGTGAGATGAGTTAACAGAAAACAAAGCAGTTTCTCAGAAACCTTCTTTCCTGTTTTTAAGGGGAGATAATTCCTTTTTCACCATAGCCTTCCATTGGCTTCCAAATATCACCTTGCCTCTTCCACAAGAACAGCCTTAGCGAAAGGCTTCTTAGGGGAAAGCTGTAACACTGTGAGATGAATTAACGGAACCCAAAGCAGTTTCTCAGAAAGCTTCTTTCCAGTTTTGAACGGAAGATATTTCCTTTTTCACGATAGCCCTCTATGGACTTCCAAATATCACTTTGCCAATTCCACAAGAACAGCCTTAGCGAAAGGCTTCTTGAAGGGAAAGCTGTAACTCTGTGAGATTAATTAGCAGAACACAAAGCAGTTTCTCAGAAAGCTTCTTTCCAGTTTTTAACGGAAGAGATTTCCTTTTTCACCTTAGCCCTCTATGGGCTTCCAAATATCACTTTGCCAATTCCACGAGAACATCCTTAGCCAAAGGCTTCTTGAAAGGAAAGATGTAACTCTGTGACATGAACTAGTTCAACACAAAGCAGATTCTCAGAAAGTTTCTTTCCAGTTTTGAAGGGAAGATACTTCCTTTTTTACCAGAGAACTCTTTGGGCTTCCAAATATCACTTTGCCAATTCCACAAGAACAGCCTTAGGGAAAGGCTTCTTGTAGGGAAAGATGGAACTCTGTGAGATGAATTAACAGAACACAAAACAGTTTCTCAGAAAGCTTCTTTCCAGTTTTTAATGGAACATATTTCCTTTTTCACCATACCCCTCTTTGGGCTCCAAATACCACTTTGCCATTTCAACAATAACAGCCTTAGGGAAAGGCTTCTTGAAGGGAAAGACGTAACACTGTGAGATGAATTAACAGAACACAAAGCAGTTTCTCAGAAAGCTTCTTTCCAGTTTTTAACGGAAGATATTTCCTTTTTCCCCTTAGCCCTCTATGGGCTTCGAAATATCACTTTGCAAATTCCACAAGAACAGCCTTAGCGAAAGGCTTCTTCAAAGTAAAGATGTAACTCTGTGAAATGAATTAACAGAACACAATGCCGTTTCTCACAAAGCTTCTTTCCAGTTTTTAACGGAAGATATTTCCTTTTTCACCATAGCCCTCTATGGGCTTCCAAATATCACTTTGCCAATTCCACAAGAACTGCCTTAGTGAGAGGCTTCTTGAAGGGAAAGATGTAACACTGTGAGATGAATTAACCGAACACAAAGCAGTCTTCCAGAAAGCTTCCTTCACATTTTTAACCTAAGGTAATTCCTTTTCACCACAGCCCTCTATGAGCTTCCAAATATCACTTTGCCTCTTCCACAAGAACAGCCTTAGCGAAAGACTTCTTGAAGGGAAAGCTGTACCTCTTGTGATATGAATTAACAGAACTCAAAGCAGTTTCTCATAAAGCTTCTTTACAATTTTTCACGGAAGATATTTCCTTTTACTCCATGGCCCCCTATGGTCTTCCAAATATCACTTTGCCAATTCCACAAGAACAGCCTTAGCGAAAAGCTTCTTGAAGGGAAAGATGTAATTCTGTGAGATGAATTAACACAACACAAAGCAGTTTCTCAGAAAGTTTCTTTCCAGTTTTTAAGGGAAGATATTTCCTTTTTTACCAGAGAACTCTTTGGGCTTCCAAATATCACTTTGCCAATTCCAAAAGAACAGCCTTAGGGAAAGGCCTCTTGAGGGGAAAGATGTAACTCGGTAAGATGAATTAGCAGAACACAAAGAAGTTTCTCAGAAAGCTTCTTTCCATTTTTTAACGGATGATATTTTCTTTTTCACCATAGCCCTCTATGGGATTCCAAATATCACTTTGCCAATTCCACAAGAACAGGATTAGCGGAAGGCTTCTTGAAGGGAAAGCTGTAACTCTGTCGCATGAATTAACAGAACACAAAGCAGTTTCTCAGAAAGCTTCTTTCCAGTTTTTAACGGAAGATATTTCCTTTTTCACCATAGCCCTATATGGGCTTCCAAATATCACTTTGCCAGTTCCACAAAACAGTTTTACCGAAAGTCTTCTTGAGGGGTAAAATGCAACTCTGTGAGATGAATTTACAGAACACAAAGCAGTTTCTCAGAAAGCTTCCTTCCAGTTTTTAACGGAAGATATTTCCTTTTTCACCGTAGCCCTATATGGGCTTCCAAATATCACTTAGCAAATTCCACAAGAACAGTCTTAGCGAACGGCTTCTTTAGGGAAAAGCTGTAACTCTGTGAGATGAATTTACAGAACAGTTTTCTCGGAAAGCTTCTTTCCACTTTTTAACTGAAGATATTTCCATTTTCACCCTAGCCCTCTATGAGCTTCCAAATATCATTTTGCAAATTTCACAACAACAGTCTTAATGAACGGTTTCTTGAGGAAAAAGCTATAACCCTGTGAGATGAATTAACGTAACGCAAAGCAGTTTCTCAGAAAGCTTCTTTTCAGTTTTTATCTTAGGATATTTCCTTTTTCACCATAGTTCTCTAAGCACTTCCAAAGACCACTTTGCAAATTCCACAAGAACAGTCTTGGTGAAAGGCTTCTTGAGGGGAAAGCTGTAAATCTGTGAGATGAACTAAGAGAACACAAAACCGTTTCTCAGAAAGCTTCTTTCCAGATTTTTACTGAAGATATTTCCCTCTTCACCATAGCCCTCTATGGGCTTCCAAATATCAATTTGAAAATAACACAAGATCAGTCTTAGTGAACGGCTTTTTGTTCGGAAAGCTGTAACTCTCTGAGATGAATTAAAAAAACACAAAGCAGTTTCTCAGAATGCTTCTATTCAGTTTTTATCTTATGATATTTACTTTTTACCATAGTTCTCTAAGCACTTCCAAATATCACTCTGCAAAATTCACAGAACAGTCTTAGTGAGCGACTTTTTGAGGGGAATGCTGTAACTCTGTGAGATGGATTAACAGAACACAAAGCAGTTTCTCAGAAACATTCTTTCCACTTTTTAACTGAAGATATTTCCTTTTTCCCCATAGCACTATATGGGCTTCCAAATATCACCATGCAAAATCCACAAGAACAGTCTTAGTGAACGGTTTCTTGAGGGGAAACCTGTAAGTCTGTGAGATGAATTCAGAGAACACAAAGCAGTTTCTCAGAAATATTCTTTTCAGTTTTTATCATAGGATATTTTCTTTTTAACCATAGATCTCTATGGTTTTCCAAATATCTTTTTCGAAATTCCACAAAAACAGCTTTAGCGAAAGTTTTCTTGAGGGGAAAGCCGTAATTCTGTGAGATGAATTAACAGAAAACAAAGCAGTTTCTCAGAAAGCTTCTATACAGTTTCTAACTGAAGATATTCCTTTTTTCACCATAATCCTATATGGGCTTCCAAATATCACTTTGCAAAATTCACAAGATCAGTCTTAGCGGAATGCTTCTCGAGGGGAAAGCTGTAACACTGTCAGATGAATTAACAGAACACAAAGCAGTTTCTCAGATAGCTTCTTTCCAGTTTATAACTGAACATATTTCCTTTTTCACCATAGCCCCCTATGGGTTTCCAAATATCACTTTGAAACTCCACAAGAACGGTCATAGTGAACGATTTCTGGAGGGCAAAGCTGTAACTCTTTGAGATGAATTAACGGAACACAAAGCAGTTTCTCAAGAAGCTTCTTTCTAGTTTTCATCTGAGGACATTTCCTTTTTCACCATAGCCCTCCATGGGCTTCCAAATATCACTTTGCAAATTCCACAAGAACAGTCTTAGCGAAAGCCTTCTTGAGGGAAAAGCTGTAACTCTGTGAGATGAATTAACAGAAAACAAAACAGTTTCTCAGAAAGCTTCTTTCCAGTTTTTTAGGGAAGATATTTCCTTTTACACCATGGCCCTCTATGCGCTTCCAAATATCACCTTGCCAAATCCACAAGAACAGCCTTAGCGAAAGGCTTCTTGAAGGGAAAGATGTAGCTCTGTGAGATGAATTAACAGATCACAAAGCAGTTTCTCAGAAAGCTTCTTTTCAGTTTTTATCTTAGGATATTTCCTTTTTCACCATAGCCCTCTATGGGCTTCCAAATATCACTTTGAAAATTGCACAAGAACAATCTTAGCGAAAGGCTTCTTGAGGGGAAAACTGTAAGTCTGTGAGATGAATTAACAGAACCCAAAGCAGTTTCTCAGAAAGTTTCTTTCCAGTTTTTATCTTAAGATATTTCCATTTCACAATCGCCCTCTATGGGCTTCAAATATCACTTTGCAAATTCCACAAGACCAGTCTTAGTGATCGATTTCTTGAGGGAAAAACTGTAACTCTGTGAGATGAATTAACAGAACACAAAGTAGTTTCTCAGAAAGCTTCTTTGCGGTTTTCATCTGAGGACACTTCCTTTTTCACCGTAGCCCTCTATGGGCATTCCAATATCACTTTGCAGATTCCACAAGAACAGTCTTAGTGAACGACTTCTTGAGGGGAAAGCTGAAACTCTGTGAGAAGAATTAACAGAACACGAAGCCGTTTCTCAGAAAGCTTCCTTTCAATTTTTATCTTAGGATATTTCCGTTTTCACCCTTAGTCCTCTTTGGGCTGCGAAATATCATTTTGCAAATTCCGCAAGAATAGTCTTAGCAAAAGGCTTCTAGACGGGAAAGCTGTAACTCTGTGAGTTGAAATAACAGAACAGAAAGCAGTTTCTCAGAAATCTTCTTCCCAGTTTTTAACTGAAGTTATTTCCTTTTCCACGATAGACCTCTATGGGCATCCAAATATCACATTGCAAATTCCTCACGAACAGTCTTAGTTGAAGGGCTCCTTGAGGGAAAAGCTGTACCACTGTGAGATGAATTAACGGAACACAAAGTGGTTTCTCAGAAAGCTTCTTTCCAGTTTTTAACTGAAGATATCTCCTTTTTCACTCTAGCCCTCTTTATATTTCCAAATATCACTTTGCAAATTCCACAAGAACAGTCTTAGTGAACCACTCCTTGAGGTGAAAGGAGTAAATCTGTGAGATGAATTAACAGAACAAAAAGCCGTTTTTCAGAAAGCTTGTTTCCATTTTTTAACTGAAGATATTTTCTTTTTCACCCTTAGTCCTCTTTGGGCTGCGAAATATCATTTTGCAAATTCCGAAAGAACAGTCTTAGTGAACGGCTTCTTGAGGGGCAAGCTGTAACTCTGTGAGATGAATTTACAGAACACAATGAAGTTTCACAGACAGATTCTTTCAAGTTTTTAGCTGAAGATATTTTATTTTTCACCATAACCCTCCATGGGCTTCCAAATATCTCTTTGCAAATTCCAAAAGAACAGTCTTAGTGATCGGCCTCTTGAGGGGAACGCTGTAACACTGTGAGAGGAAGTAGAAGAACACAAAGAAGTTTCTCAAAAAGCTTCTTTCCAGTTTTTAACTGAAGATATTTCCTTCTTCACCGTAGCCCTCTATGGTCTTCCAAATATCACTTTGCAAATTTCACAAGAACAGTCTTAGCGAAAGGCTTCTTGAAGGGAAAGCTATATCTCTGTGAGATGAATTAACAGTATACAAAACAGTTTCTCAGAAAGCTTCTTTCCAGTTTTTAACTTAAGATATTACCTTTTTCACCATAGCCCTCTATAGGCTTCCAAATATCACTTTCCAAATTCAACAAGAACAGTCTTAGTGAAAGGCTTCTTCAGGGGAAAGCTGTTACTCTATGAGATGAATTAACAGAACACAAAGCCGTTTCTCAGAATGCTTCTTTCCAGTTTTTAATGGAAGAGATTTCCTTTTTCACAATAGCCCTCTATGGGCTTCCAAATATCACTTTGCCAATTCCACAAGAACAGACTTAACGAAAGGCTTCTTGAGGGGAAAGCTGTAACTCTGTGAGATGAATTCACAGAACACAAAGCAGTTTCTCAGAAAGCTACTTTCCAGTTTTTAACTGAAGATATTTCTTTTTTACCATTGCCCTCTAGGGGCTTCCAAATATCACTTTGCAAATTCCACAAGAACAGTCTTACCGAGAGACTTCTTAAGGGGATAACTGTAACTCAGTGAGATGAATTAGCAGAACACAATGCAGTTTCTCAAAAAGCTTCTTTCCAGTTTTTAACTGCAGAGATTTCCTTTTTCACCCTAGCCTTCTATGGTCTTCCAAATATCATTTTGAAAATTCCACAAGCACAGTCTTAGCGAAAGGCTTCTTGAGGGGAAAGCTGTATCTCTGTGAGATGAATTAACACAACCCAAAGCAGTTTCTCAAAAGGCTTCTTTTCGGTTTTTATCTTAGGATATTTCCTTTTCCACCACAGCTCACTATGGGCTTCCAAATATCGCTTTTTAAATTCCAGATGAACTCTCTTAGCGAAAGGCTTCTTAAGGGGAGGACTGTAACTCTGTGAGATGAATTAACAGCACACAAAGCAGTTTCTCAGAACGCTTCTTTCCTGTTTTAAACTGAAGATATTTCCTTTTTCAACGTAGCCCTCCATGGGCTTCCAAATAACACTTTGCAAATTACACAACAACAGTCTTAGCGAAAGGTTTCTCCAGGGGAAAGCTGTAACTATTTGAGATGAATTAACAGAACACAAAACAGTTTCTCAGAGATCTTCTTTCCAGTTTTTAACTGAAGCCATTACCTTTTTCACCAAAGCCCTCTATAGGCTTCCAAATATCACTTCGAAAATTCCACAAGAACATTCTTGCGAAAGGCTACTTGAGGGGAAAACTGTAAGTCTGTGAGATGAATTAACAGAACACAAAGTCGTTTCTCAGAAAGCTTCTTTCCATTTTTTAACGGAAAAGGTTTCCTTTTTCACCATAGCCCTCTATGGGCCTCCAAATATCACTTTGCAAAATCAACAAAGACAGTCTTGGCGAAGGGATTTTGAGGGGAAAGCTGTAACTCTGTGAGATGAATTGCAGAACACAAAGCAGTTTCTCAGAAAACTTCTTTCCACTTTTTAAATGAAGATAATTCGTTTTTCACAATAGCCCTCTATAGGCTTCCGAATATCACTTTGCAATTTAAACAAGAACAGACTTAGCGAAAGGCTTCTTTAGGGGATAGCTGTAACTCTGTGACATGAATTAAGATAACAGAAAGCCGTTTCTCAGAAAGATTCTATACAGTTTCTAACTGAAGGTATTTCCTTTTTAACCATAGCCCCCTATGGTCTTCCAAATCTCACTTTGCAAATTCCACAAGAACAGTGTTAGTGAAAGACCTCTTGAGGGGAATGCTGTAACTCTGTGAGATGAATTATCAGAACACAATGCAGTTTCTCAAAAAGCTTGATTCCAGTTTTTAACTGAAGATATTTGCTTTTTCACCATAGCCCTCTTTGGCCTTCCAAATATCACTTTGCCAGTACCAGAAGAATAGTCTTAACGAAAGACTTCTTTAGGGGAAAGGTGTAACTCTGTGAGATGAATTAACAGAACACAAAGCAGTTTCTCAGAAATATTTTTTCCAGTTTTTAACGGAAGATATTTCCCATTTCACCATAGCCCTCTATGGGCTTCCAAATATCACTTCGCAAATTCCCCTAGAACAGTCTTATCGAAAGGCTTCTTGAGGGAAAAGCTGTAACCCAGTGAGATGAATTAATAGAACACTACGCAGTTTCTCAGAAAACTTCTTTCCAGTTATTATCGGAAGATATTTGCTTTTACACCATAGCCCTCTATGGGCTTCCAAATATCACTTTGCAAATTCCACAAGAACAGTCTTAGCGAGGGGCTTCTTGAGGGGAAAGCAGTAACTCTGTGAGATGAATTAACAGAACACAAAGCAGTTTCTCAGAAAGCTTCTTTACAGTTTTTAGTGGAAGATATTACCTATTTCACCATAACCCTCTTTGGGCTTCCAAATATCACTTTGCGAATTCCACAAGAACAGTCTTTGTGAAAGACTTCTTCAGGGAAAAGCTGTAACTCTGTGAGATGAATTAACAGAACACAAAACAGTTTCTCAGAGAGCTTCTTTCCAGTTTTTAACTGAAGATATTTCCTTTTTCACCATTGCCCTCTATGGGCTACCTAATGTCACTTTGGAAATTCCACAAGAACAGTCTTAGTGTAATGCTTCTTCAGGGAAAAGGTGTAACTCTGTGAGATGAATTAGCAGAACTTGAAGAAGTTTTTCAGAAAGCTTCTTTCCAGTTTTTATTGGAAGATATTTCCTTTTTCACCGTAGCTCTCTATGGGCTTCCAAATATCACTTTGCAAATTCCAGTAGAACACTCTTAGTGAAAGTCTTCTTAAGAGAAAAGTTGTAACTCTGTGAGATGAATTAACAGAACACAAAGCAGTTGCTCAGAAGGCTTCATTCCAGTTTTTAACTGAAGATATTCCGTTTTTCACCGTAGCCCTCTTTGGCCTTCCAAATATCACTTTCCCAGTACCAGAAGAATAGTCTTAACGAAAGACTTCTTTAGGGGAAAGGTGTAACTCTGTGAGATGAATTAACAGAACACAAAGCAGTTTCTCAAAAACCTTCTTTTCAGTTTTTATCTTAGGATATTTCCTTTTTCACCACAGCTCTCTATGGGCTTCCAAATATCACTTTTTAAATTCCACAAGAACACCCTTAGCGAAAGAATTCTTGAGGGGAAAGCTGTAAATCTGTGTGATGAATTAAGAGAACACAAAGCAGTTTCTCAGAAAACTTCTTTGCACTTTTTAACTGAAGATATTTCCTTTTCCACCGTAGCCCTCTATGGGCTTCCAAATATCACTTTGCAAATTCCACAAGAACAGTCTTAGCGAAAGGCTTCTTGAGGGTAAAACTGTAACTCTGTGAGATGAATTAACAGTACACAAAGCAGTTTCTGAAAAAGCTTCTTTTCAGTTTTTATCTTCAGATATTTACATTTTTCACCGCAGCTCTCTATGGGCATCCAAATATCACTTTGCAAATTCCACGAGAACTCTCTTACCGAAACGGTTCTTCAGAAGAAACCTGTAACTCTGCGAGAAGAATTAACATAACACAAAGTACTATCTCAGAAAGTTTCTTTCCAGTTTTTAACTGAACATATTTCCTTTTTCACAGTAGCCCTCCATGGGCTTCCAAATATCACTTTGTAAATTCCACAAGAAGAGTCTTAGTGAAAAGCTTCTTGAGGGGAAAGATGTAAGTCTTTGAGATGAATTATCAGAACACAGAGCCGTTTCTCAGAAAGCTTCTTTCCAGTGTTTAATGGAAGAGATTTCCTTTTTCACCATAGCCCTCTATGGGCTTCCAAATATCACCTTGCAATTCCACAAGAACAGTCTTAGTGAAAGGCTTCTTGAGGGGAAAGCTGTAACTCTGTGAGATGAATTAACAGAACACAAAGCTGTTTTTCAGAAAGCTTCTTTCCAGTTTTTAACTGAAGATATTTCGTTTTTCACCATAGCCGTCTATGTGCTTCCAAATATCACTTTGCGAATTGCAGAAGAACTGTATTAGCAAAAGGCTTTTGAGGGGAATGCTCTGGCTCTGTGAGATGAACTAGCAGAAGACAATGCAGTTTCTCAAAAAGCTTCTTTTACGTTTTTAACTGAAGATATTTCCTTTTTCACCGTAGTCCTCTATGGGATTCCAAATATCACTTTGCAAATTAAACAAGAACAGTCTTAGAGAAAGACTTCTTGAGGGGAAGGCTGTATCTCGGTGAGATGAATTAACAAAACACAAAGACGTTACTCAGAAAGCTTCTTTCCAGTTTTTAATGAAGAGATTTCCTTTTTTACCATAGCCCTCAATGGGCTTCCAAATATCACTTTGCAAATTCCACAAGAACAGTCTTAGCAAAAGGCTTCTTGAGGGGAAAGCTGTAACTCAGTGAGATGAATTCACAGAACACGAAACAGTTTCTCAGAGACCTTCTTTCCAGTTTTTAAAGGAAGAGATTTCCTTTTTCACCATAGCCCTCTAGGCGCTTCCAAATATCACTTTGCAATTTCCACAAGAACAGTTTTAGCGAAAGGCTTCTTAAGGGGGAAGCTGTAACATTGCGCGGTGAATTAACAGAACACAAAGCAGTTTCTCAAAAAGCTTCTTTCCAGTTTTTATCGGAAGAGATTTCCTTTTTCACCATAGTCCTCATTGGGCTTCCAAATATCACATTGGAAATTCCACAAGAAGAGACTTAGCGAAAGGCTTCTTGAGTGGAAAACTGTAACTCTGTGAGATAAATTAAGAGAACACAAAGCCGTTTCTCAGAAAGCTTCTGTGCACTTTTTAACTGAAGATATTTCCATTTTCACCATAGCCATCTATGGGCTTCCAAATATCACTTTTAAAATTCCAAAAGAACAGTCTTAGGGAAAGCCATCTTGAGGTGAAAGCTGTAACTCTGTGAGATGAATTGACAGAACACAAAACAGTTTCTTAGAAAGCTTCTTTCCAGTTTTTAACTGAAGATATTGTCTTTTTCACCTCAGCCCTGTATAGGCTTCCAAATATCACTTTGTAATTTCCACAAGAACAGTATTAGCGAAAGACTTCTTGAGGGAAAAGCTGTAACTCTGTGAGATGAATTAACAGCAAACAAAGCAGTTTCTCAGAAAGCTTCTTTCCACTTTTTAAATGAATATATTTCCTTTTTCACCATAGCCCTCTATGGGCTTCCAAATATCACCTTGCAAATTCCACAAGAACAGTCTTAGCGAAAGGCTTCTTGAGGGGAAAGCTGTAACTCTGTGAGATGAATTAACAGAACACAAACATTTTCTCAGAAAGATTCTTTCCATTTTTACCGGAAGAGATTTCCTTTTTCACCATAGACCTCTGTGGGCTTCCAAATATCTCTTTGCAAGTTCCACTAGAACAGCCTTAGCGAACGGCTTCTTGAGGGGAAAGCTGTAACTCGGTGGATGTATTAACAGAACACATGGCAGTTTCTCAGAAAGCTTGTTTCCCGTTTTAACGGAAGATATTTCCCTTTTCACCGTAGCACTCTATGGGTTTCCAAATATCAATTTGCAAATTTCACAAGAATAGTTTTAGTGGTGCTTCTTGAGTGGAAAGCTGAAACTCTGTGAGATGAACTAACAGAACACAAAGCAGTTTCTCAGAAAGCTCCTTTTCGGTTTTTAACTGAAGATATTTCCTTTTTCACTATAGCCCTCTATGGGATTCCAAATTTCATTTTTCAAATTCCACAAGAACAGTCTTAGTGAAAGGCTTCTTGAGGGGAAAGCTGCAACTCTGTGAGATGAATTAACAGAACACAAAGCAGTTTCTCAGAAAGCTTCTTTTCAGTTTTTATCTTAGGATATTTCCTTTTTTACCATACCCCTCTATGGGCTTCCAAATATCACTTTGCAAATTCCACAGGAACTGTCCTAGCGAAAGGCTTCTTGAAGGGAAAGCTGTAACACTGTGAGATGAATTAACAGAACACAAAGCAGTCTCTAAGAAATCTTCTTTCCAGTTTTTAACGAAAGATATTTCCTTTTTCACCATAGTCCTCTATGGGCTTCCAAATAACACTTTGAAAATGTCACAAATGCAGTCTTAGGGAATGGCTTCCTGAGGTGAAAGCTGTAACTCTGTGAGATGAATTAACAGAAAACAAAGCAGTTTCTCAGAAAGATTCTTTCCAGTTTTTAACGGAAGATTTTTCCTTTTTCACCATAGCCTTCTATGGGCTTCCAAATATCAATTTGCGAATTTCATAAGACGAGTTTTAACGAAAGGTTTCTGGAGGGAAAAGCTGTATCTCTGTGAGATGAATTAACAGAACACAAAACAGATTCTCAGAAACCATCTTTCCAGTTTTTATCTTAGGATAATTCCTTTTTCACGATAACCATCTATGGGCTTCCAAATATCACTTTGCAAATTTCACAAGAACAGTCTTAGCGAAAGGCTTGTTGTGGGGAAAGTGGTAACACTCTGAGATGAAATAAAAGAACACAACGCAGTTTCTCAGAAAGCTTCTTTCCAGTATTTCACGGAAGACATTTCCTTTCTCAACATAGTCCTCTATGGGCTTCCAAATATCACTTTGAATATTCCACAAGAACAGTCTTAGCGAAAGGCTTCTTGAGGGGTAAGCTGTAACTCTGAGAGATGAATTAACAGAACACAAAGCTGTTTCTCAGAAAGCTTCTTTCCAGTTTTTAACGGAAGATATTTCCTTTTTCACCAAAGCCCTCTACGGGCTTACAAATATCACTTTGCAAATCCCACAAGAACAGCTTTAGCGAAAAGCTTCTTTTGGGAAAAGCTGTAACTCGGTCACATGTAAGAACAGAACACACGGCAGTTTCTCAGAAACCTTCTTTCCAGTTTTTAAGGGAAGATATTTCCTTTTTCACCATAACACTCTATGATATTCCAAATATCACTTTGCAAATTTCACAAGAACAGTCTTAATGAACGACTTCTTGAGGGGTAAGATGTAACTCTATGAGATGAAATAACAGAACACAAAGCAGTCTCTAAGAAAACTTCTTTTCGGTTTTTTTCTTAGGACATTTCCATTTTCAACAAAGCCCTCTATGGGCTTCCAAATATCACTTTGCATATTCCAAAAGAACACGGTTATCGAAAGGCTTCTGGAGAGGAAAGCTGTAACTCTGTGAGATGTATTAACAGAACTCACGGCAGTCTCAGAAAGTTTCTTTCAAGTTTTTAACGGAAGATATTTCCTTTTTCACCATAGCCCTCTAAGGGCTTCCAAATATCACTTTGCAAATTCCACAAGAACAGTCTTAGCGAAAGGCTTCTTGAGGGAAAGCTGTAACTCTGTGAGATGAATTAACAGAACACGAAGCAGTTTCTCAGAAATCTTCTTTCCAGTTTTTAACGGAAGATATTTACTTTTTTACCATAGCCTTCTATGGGCTTCCAAATATCACTTTGTAAATTACACAAGGACAGTCTTAGCGAAAGGCTCCTTGATGGGAAAGGTGCAACTCTGTGAGATGAATTAACAGAACACAAAGACATTACTCAGAAAGCTTCTTTCCAGTTTTCAACTGAGAATATTTACTTTTTCACCATAGCCCTCCGTGGGCTTCCAAATATCACCTTGCAAATTCCACAAGAACAGTCTTAGCGACAGGCTTTTTGAGGGGAAAGCTGTAACTCGGTGAGATGTATTAACACAACACACGGCAGTTTCTCAGAATTCTTCCTTCCAGTTTTTAGCGCAAGATATTTCCTTTTTCACCATAGCCCTGTACGGGTTTCCAAATAATTCTTTGCAAATTACACAAGAACAGTCTTAGTGAACAGCTTCTTGAGTGGAAAGCCGTAACTCTGTGAGATGAATTAACAGAACACAAAGCAGGTTCTCAGAATTCTTTTTTTTTCTGTTTTTAACTGAAGATATTTCCTTTTTCACCAAAGCCCTCTATGGGCTTCCAAATATCACTTTGCAAATTACACAACAACAGCCTTAGTGAAAGGCTTCTTAAGGGGAAAGCTGTAACTCTGTGAGATGAGTTAACAGAACACAGAGTAGTTTCACAGAAAGTTTTTTCTTGTTTTTAACTGAAGATATTTCCTTTTTCATAGTAGCGCGCTATGGGCTGCCAAATATCACTTTGCAAATTCCACAAGAACAGTCTTAGCGAAAGGCTTCTGCAGGGACAAGCGGTAACTCTGTGAGATGAATTAGCAGTATACAAAGCAGCTTCTCAGAAACCTTCTGTTCAGTTTTTATCTTAGGATATTTCCTTTTTCACCATAGCTTTCTAAGGGCTTCAAAATCACTTTGCAAATTCCACAAGAACAATTTTAGCGAAAGGCTTCTTGAAGGGAAAGTGTAACTCTGTGAGTTGAATTAAGAGAGCACAAAGTAGTTTCTCAGAAAGCTTCTTTCAAGTTTTTAACGGAAGATATTTCCTTTTTCACCATAGCCCTCTATGGGCTTCCAATATCACCTTGCAAATTTCACAAGAACAGTCTTAGTGAACGGCTTATTGAGGGTAAAGTTGTAACTCTGTGAGAAGAACTAACAGAACACAAGGCAGTTTCTCAGAAAGCTTCTTTTCGATTTTTATCTTAGCATATTTCCATTTTCACCATAGCCATCTATGGGCTTCCAAATATCACTTTGCAAATTCCACAAGAACAGTCTCAGCGATAGACTTCTTGAGGGGAAATCTGTAACTCTGTGAGATGAATTGGCAGAACCCAACGCAGATTCTCAGAAAGCTTCTTTGCAGTTTTTAACGCAAGGTATTTCCTTTTTCACCATAGCCCTCAATGGGCTTCCAAATATCACTCTGCATATTCCACAAGAACAGTATTATCGAAAGGCTTCTTGAGAGCAAAGCTGTAACTCTGTGAGATGAATTAAGAGAACACAACGCAGTTTCTCAGAAATCTTCTTTCCAGTTTTTAACTAAAGATATTTCCTTTCTCACAATAGCCCTATATGGGCTTCCAAATATCACTTTGCAAAATCCAAAAAAGAGTCCTATCGTAAGACTTCTTTAGGGGAAAGCTGTAACTCTGTGAGATGAATTAACAGAACACAAAGCAGTTTCTCAGAAAGCTTCTTTCCAGTTTTTAACGGAAGATATTTCCTTTTTCTTCATAGCCATCCATGGGCTTCCAAATATCACTTTGCAAATTCCACAAGAACAGTCTTAGTGGAATGCTTCTTGAGGGGAAAGTTGTAACTCTGTGAGATGAATTAACAGAACACAAAGCAGTTTCTCAGAAATATTTTTTCCAGTTTTTAACGGAAGATATTTCCCATTTCACCATAGCCCTCTATGGGCTTCCAAATATCACTTCGCAAATTCCCCTAGAACAGTCTTATCGAAAGGCTTCTTGAGGGAAAAGCTGTAACCCAGTGAGATGAATTAATAGAACACTACGCAGTTTCTCAGAAAACTTCTTTCCAGTTTTTATCGGAAGATATTTGCTTTTACACCATAGCCCTCTATGGGCTTCCAAATATCACTTTGCAAATTCCACAAGAACAGTCTTAGCGAGGGGCTTCTTGAGGGGAAAGCAGTAACTCTGTGAGATGAATTAACAGAACACAAAGCAGTTTCTCAGAAAGCTTCTTTACAGTTTTTAGTGGAAGATATTACCTATTTCACCATAACCCTCTTTGGGCTTCCAAATATCACTTTGCGAATTCCACAAGAACAGTCTTTGTGAAAGACTTCTTCAGGGAAAAGCTGTAACTCTGTGAGATGAATTAACAGAACACAAAGCAGTTTCTCAGAGAGCTTCTTTCCAGTTTTTAACTGAAGATATTTCCTTTTTCAACAATGCCCTCTGTGGGCTTCCAAAGATCACTTTGCAAATTCCATAAGAACAGTCTTAGCGAAAGGCTTCTTGAGGGAAGAGATGTAAGTCTGTGAGATGAATTAACAGAACACAACGCAGTATCCCAGAAAGCTTCTTTCCAGTTTTTAAGGGAAGATATTTCCTTTTTCACCATAGCCCTCTATGGGCTACTAAATATCACTTTGAAAATTTCACAAGAATTGTCTTATTGAAAGGCTTCTTGAGGGGAAAGCTGTAACTCTGTGAGATGAATTAACAGAACACAACACAGTTTCTCAGACAGCTTTTTCCAGTTTTTAACTGAAGATATTTCCCATTTCACTAATGCCCTCTATGGTCTTCCAAAGATCACTTTGCAAATTCCACAAGAACAGTCTTAGCGAAAGGCTTCTTGAGGGAAAAGCTGTAATTCTGTGAGATGAATTAACAGAACACAAAGCAGTTTCTCAGAAGGCTTCTTTCCAGTTTTTAAAGGAAGATATTTCCTTTTTCACCATAGCTCCCTATTGGCTTCCAAATATCACTTTGCAAATTCCAGAAGAACAGTCTTATTGAACGGCTTCTGGAGGGGAAAGCTGTAACTCTGTGAGATGAATTAACAGTACACAAAGCAGTTTCTCAGAAAGCTTCTTTCCAGCTTTTAACGGAAGATATTTCCTTTTTCACCATTGCCCTCTATGGGCTACCTAATGTCACTTTGGAAATTCCACAAGAACAGTCTTAGTGTAAGGCTTCTTCAGGGAAAAGGTGTAACTCTGTGAGATGAATTAACAGAACTTGAAGAAGTTTTTCAGAAAGCTTCTTTCCAGTTTTTATTGGAAGATATTTCCTTTTTCACCGTAGCTCTCTATGGGCTTCCAAATATCACTTTGCAAATTCCAGTAGAACACTCTTAGTGAAAGTCTTCTTAAGAGAAAAGTTGTAACTCTGTGAGATGAATTAACAGAACACAAAGCAGTTGCTCAGAAGGCTTCATTCCAGTTTTTAACTGAAGATATTCCGTTTTTCACCGTAGCCCTCTTTGGCCTTCCAAATATCACTTTGCCAGTACCAGAAGAATAGTCTTTGCGAAAGGCTTCTTGAGGGGAAAGCTGTAACTCTGTGAGAAGAATTAACAGAACACAAAGCAGTTTCTCAGAGAGCTTCTTTCCAGTTTTTAACTGAAGATATTTCCTTTTTCGCCATAGCCCTCTATGGGCTTCCAAACATCACTTTGCAAATTCCAGTAGGACAGTCTTAGCGAATGGCTTCTTGAGGGAAAAGCTGTAACTCTGTGAGATGAATTAACAGAACAGAAAGCAGTTTCTCAGAAAGCTTCTTTCCAGTTTTTAACTGAAGTTATTTCCTTTTTCACCATAGCCCTCTATGGGCTTCCAAATATCACTTTGCAAATTCCACAAGAACAGTCTTAGCGAAAGGCGTCTTGAGGGGACATCTGTAACTCTGTGAGATGAATTTTTCAGAACACAACGCAGTTTCTCAGAAAGCTTCTTTACAGTTTTTAACTGACGATATTTCCTTCCTCACCATAGCCCTCTATGGGCTTCCAAATATCACCTTGCAATTTCCACAAGAACAGACTTAGCAAAAGGCTTCTTGAGGTGAAAGCAGTAACTCTGTGAAATGAATTTACAGAACACAAAGCAGTTTCTCAGAAAGCTTCTTTCCAGTTTTTAATGGAAGATATTTCCTATTTCACCATAGCCCTCTTTGGGCTTCCAAATATCACTTTTCAAATTCCAGTAGAACAGTCTTTGCGAAAGGCTTCTTGAGGGGAAAGCTGTAACTCTTTGAGATGAATTAACAGAACACAAAGCAGTTTCTCAGAAAGCTTCTTTCCAGTTTTTAACTGAAGATATTTCCTTTTTCACCATAGCCCTCTATGGTCTTCCAAATATCACTTTTCAAATTCCAGTAGAACAGTCTTAGCGAAAGGTTTTTTGAGGGAAAAGCTGTAACTCTGTGAGATGAATTAGCAGATCACAACGCAGTTTCTCGGAAAGCTTCATTCCAGTTTTTAATGGAAGATATTTCCTTTTTAACAATAGCCCTCTATGGGCTTCTAAATATCACTTTGCAAATTCCACAAGAATAGTCTTATCGAAAGGCTTCTTGAGGGGAAAGCTGTAACTCTGTGAGATGAATTAACAGAACACAACACAGTTTCTCAGACAGCTTCTTTCTAGTTTTTAACTGAAGATATTTCCTTTTTCACCAATGTCCTCTATGGGCTTCTAAAGATCACTTTGCAAATTCCACAAGAACAGTCTTAGCAAAAGGCTTCTTGAAGGAAAAGCTGTAAGTCTGTGAGATGAATTAACAGAACACAAAGCAGTTTCTCAGAAAGCTTCTTTCCAGTTTTTAACGGAAGATATTTCCTTTTTCACCATAGCCCTCTATGGGCTTCCAAATATCACTTTGGAAATTCCACAAGAACAGTCTAAGCGAAAGGCTTCTTGAGGGGAAAGCTGTAACTCTGTGAGATGAATTAGCAGAACACAACGCAGTTTCTCAAAAAGCTTCTATCAAGTGTTTAACGGAAGATATTTCCTTTTTCACCATAGCCCTCTATGGGCTTCCAAATATCACTTTGCAAATTCCACAAGAACAGTCAAAACCTTTCAAAACCGGTTTGAGCCAGTCTGGTCTAGTTTGAGCCGGTCTCGTCTGGTTTGAGCAGGTCAAAACCGGTTTGATCCAGTGTGGTCTGCTTAGAGCAGGTCAAAACTGGTTTTTGGCCTAGTTTTCGGCGTTCTGTGCCGGTCGGGTCCGGTTTGTTCCGATTTTAGCCGGTCTGGTCCGGTCAGATTCGGTTTGATCCGGTCTCATCCGGTCAAAACTGGTTTTAACTGGTCAAAACTGGTTTCAGCCGGTCTGGTGTGGTTTGAGCAGGTGAAAACCGGCTCAGGCCAGTAAAAACCGGTTTGAACCGGTCTGGTCTTGTTTGAGCTGGTCTGGTCTGGTTTGAGCCGTTCAAAACTGGTCCTAGCCGGTCAAAACCGGTATGAGCTGGTTTGGTCTGATTGAAGCCAGTCACAACCGATTCGAGCCTGTCTGAGCCGGTCTGGTCCGGTTTGATCCGGACTCATCAGGTCAAAACTGGTTTGCGCCAGTGAAAACTAGTTTTAGCTGGTCTGGAATGGTTTGAGCCGGTCAAAACCGGATTGAGGCATTCAAAACTGGTTTGAACCGGTCTGGTCTGGCTTGACCCGGTCAAAACTGGTTTGAGCCGGTATGGCCCAGTTTTAGCCGGTCTGGGCCGGTCTGGTCCGGTATGATCCAGTTTCAGTCGTTCTGGGCCTGTCTGGTCTGGTTTGATCCGGTATGAGCCTGTCTGGTTTGGTTTGATCCAGTGTCACCCGTTCAAAACTGGTTTGAGCCGGTCTGGTCTGGTTTGAGCTGGTCAAAACCGGCTCAGTCCTGTCAAATCCCGTTTGAGCCAGTCTGGTCTGGTTTGAGCCGGTCAAAACCGGTTTGTGGCCCGGTTTTAGCTGGTCTGGCCTGGTCTGGTCCCGTTTGCTCCGGCTTCAGCTGTTCTGGGCCGGTCTGGTGCGGTTTCATCCACTTTAAGCTGGTCTGGTCTGGTTTAATCCTGTCTCATCCGGTCAAAAGTGGTTTGAGCCGGTCTCTTCTGGTGTGAGTCAGTCAAAACCGGTTTGAGCCCGTCTGTTCTGGTTTGAGCCGGTCTGGTCTGGTTTGAGCCGGTCAAAACCTGATTGAGCCGATTTGGCTCGGTTTTAGCCTGTCTGGGCCGGTCTGGTTCGGTTTGAGTCAGTTAGAGCCGGTTTGTGCTGGTCTGGTCCGGTATGATCCGGTTTGAGAAGGTCTGGTCCGGTTTGATCCGGTCTAATCTGGTCAAAACCGGTTTGAGCCGGTCAGTTCTGGTTTGAGCCGGTTAAAACAGGTTCGACCCGGTCTGGTCTGGTTTGAGCAGGTCAAAATAAGTTTGAGCCGGTTTGGCCCGGTTTTAGGCGGTCTGGGCTGGTCTGGTCCGGTTTGATCCGGTTTTAGCCGGTCTGGGCTCGTCTGGTCTGGTTTGGTCCTGTCTCATCCGGTCAAAATCGATTTCAGGTGGTCAAAACCGGTTCGAGCCGTTCAAAACCGGTTTCAGCCGGTCAAAACCGGATTGAAGCGGTCTGGTCTGGTTTGAGCCGCTCAAAACCGATTTGAGCCGGTCTGGTCTGGTTTGAGCCGGTCTGGTCTGGTTTGAGCCGGTCAAAACCAACTCAGGTCGGTCTAAACCGGTTTGAGCTGGTCTGGTTCTGTTTGACACGGTTTGAGCCGGTTTGTGCTGGTCTGGTCCGGTATGATCCGGTTTGAGAAGGTCTGGTCCAGTTTGATCCGGTCTAATCTGGTCACTACCGTTTTGAGCTGGTCAGGTCTGGTTTGAGCCGGTCAAAACAGGTTCGACCCGGTCTGGTCTGCTTGGAGCTGGTCAAAATATGTTTGAGCCGGTTTGGCATGGTTTTAGGCGGTCTGGGCCGGTCTGGTCCAATTTGATCCAGTTTGAGCCGGTCTGGTCTGGTTTGAGCCAGTCAAAACAGGTTTGAGGTGATCCAGTCTGGTTTGAACCGGTCTGGGCTGGTGTGAGCCGGTCAAAACCGGTTTGAGCCGGTGAAAACTGGTTTGATCCGGTCTGGTCCAGTTTCAGCCGGTCTGTTCTGGTTTAAGCAGGTCAAAACTGGCTCAGGACGGTCAAAACCGGTTTGAGCCGGTCTGGTCTGGTTTTAGCCGGTCAAAACTGGTTAATGGCCCGGTTTTAGCTGGTCTGGGCCGGTCTGTTCTGGTTTGATGCGGTTTCAGCTGGTCTGGGCTGATCGAGTCCGGTTTGATCCGATCAAAACCGCTTTGAGCCAGTCAAAACCGGTTTGAGCCGGTCTGGTCTGGTTTGAGCCGGTCTGGTCTGGTTTGACTGGTCAAAACCCGCTCAGGTCGGTCAAAACCGGTTTGAGCTGGTCTGGTCTGGTTTGAACCGGTCAAAACCGGTTTGTGGCCCAGTTTTAGGCGGTCTGGGCCAGTCTGTTTAGGTTTGATCCGATTTTAGGAGGTCTGGGCCGGTCTGATTCGCTTTGATCCGGTCTCATCCGGTCAAAATCGGTTTCAGCCGGTCAAAACGGTTTTCAGCCGGTCTGCTGTGGTTTGAGCAGGTGAAAACCGGTTTGAGCCGGTCAAAACCGGTTTGAGCCGGTCTGGTCTGGATTGAGCTGGTCAAAATCGGTTTGAGCCGGTCTGGTCTGCTTTGAGCCAGTCAAAATCAGTTTGTGGTCCGGTTTTAGCCGGTGTGGCCTGGGCTTGTCCGGTTTCCTCTGGCTTCAGCTGTTCTGGGCCGGTCTGGTGCGGTCATTCGGTTTGAGCTGGTCTGGTCCGGTTTTATCCTGTCTCATTGGGTCAAAACCGGTTTGAGCCAGTCTGGTCTGGTTTGAGCCGGTCAAAACTGGTTTGAGCCGTTCTGGTCTGGTTTGAGCCAGTCTGGTCTGCTTTGAGCCGGTCAAAACCGGCTCAGGTCGGTCAAAACCGGTTTGAGCCGGTCTGGTCTGGTTTGAACTGGTCAAAAACGGTTTGTGGCCCAGTTTTAGGCGGTCTGGGCTGGTCTGGTCCAGTTTGATCCGATTTTAGCCAGTCTGGGCCGGTCTGATTTGGTTTAATCCGATCTAATCCGGTCAAAACCGGTTTTAGCTGGTCAAATCCGCTTTCAGACGGTCTGGTGTGGTTTGAGCAGGTCAAAACCGGTTTGAGCCGGTCAAAACCGGTTTGAGCTGGTCTGGTCTGGTTTGAGCTGGTCTGGTCTGGTTTGAGCCAGTCAAAACCGGTTGGAGCTGGTCAAAACTGGGTTGAGCCGGTCTGATCGGGCTTGAGCCGGTCAAAACCGGTTTGTGGCCCGGTTTTAGCCGGTCTGGCCCGGTCTGGTCCCGTTTGCTCTGGCTTCAGCTGTTCTGGGCCGGTCTGGTGCGATTTCATCCGGTTTAAGCCGGTCTGGTCTGGTTTTATCCTGTCTCATCCAGTCAAAACCGGTTTGAGCCGGTCTCTTTTGGTGTGAGCCGGTCAAAACCGGTTTGAGCCCGTCTGGTCTGGTTTAAGGCGGTCTGGTCTGGTTTGAGCTGGTCAAAACCTGATTGAGCCGGTTTGGCCCGGTTTTAGCCTGTCTGGGCCGGTCTGGTTCGGTTTGAGCCAGATAGAGCCAGTTTGTGCTGGTCTGGTCTGGTATGAGACGGTTTGAGAAGGTCTGGTCTGGTTTGATCTCATCTAATCTGGTCAAAACCGGTTTGAGCCGGTCAGGTCCGGTTTGAGCCCGTCAAAACAAGTTCGACCCATTCTGGTCTGGTTGGAGCCGGTCGAAATAGGTTTAAGCCGGTTTGGCATGGTTTTAGGCGGTCTGGGCTGGTATGGTCCAGTTTGCTCCGGTTTGAGCCGGTCTGGTCTGGTTTGAGCCGGTCAAAACCGGTTTGAGCTGGTCTTGTCGGGTTTGAGCCGGTCCGGTCTGGTTTGAGACTGTCAAAACCGGTTCGAGCTGGTCAAAACCGGTTTGAGCCGGTCTGTTCCGGTTTCATCTGGTCTGATCTGGTTTGGGCCGGTCAAAACCGGTTTGTGGCCTGGTTTTAGCCGGTCTGGGCCGGTCTGGTCTGGTTCAATGCGGTTTCAGCTGGTCTGCGCCGGTCAAGTCCGGTTTGATCCGGTCAAAGCCGCTTTGAGCCGGTCAAAACTGATTTGAGCCGGTCTGGTCTGGTTTGAGCCGGTCTGGTCTGGTTTGAGCCGGTCAAAACCGGCTCAGGTCGGTCAAAACCGGTTTGAGCCGGTCTGGTCTGGTTTGAACCAGTCAAAACCGGTTTGTGGCCCAGTTTTAGGCGGTCTGGGCCAGTCTGTTTAGGTTTGATCCGATTTTAAGAGGTCTGGGCCAGTCTGATTCGGTTTGATCTGGTCTCATCCGGTGAAAACCGGTTTCAGCCGGTCAAAACCAGTTTGCGCCGGTCAAAACCGGTTTGAGCCGGTCTGGTCTGGTTTGAGCCAGTAAAAACCGGCTCAGGCCGGTCGAAACAGGTTTGAGCCTGTCTGGTCTGCTTTGAGCCGGTCAAAACCGTTTTGTGGCCCAGTTTTAGCCGGTCTGGGCCGATCTGGTCCAGTTTGCTCCAGCTTCAGCTGTTCTGGGACGGTTTGGTGGGGTTTCATCCGAGTTGAGCCGGTCTGGTCCAGTTTTATCCTGTCTCATCCGGTCAAAACCGCTTTGAGCCGGTCTGGTCTGGTTTGAGCCGGTCAAAACCGGTTTGAGCTGGTCCGGTCCGGTTGGAGCCGGTCCGGTCTGGTTTGAGCCAGTCAAAACCGGTTCAGGTCGGTCAAAACCGGTTTGAGCCAGTCAAAACCGGTTTGAGCCGATTTTGCCCGGATTTAGCCGGTCTGGGCTGGTCTTTTCCGGTTTGATGTGGTTTGAGCCGGTCTGGTCCGGATTGATCTGGTCTCATCTGGTCAAAACCGGTTTGAGCCGGTCTGGTCTGGTTTGAGCCGGTCTGGTCTGGTTTGAGCCGGTCAAAACCGGCTCAGGTCGGTCAAAACCGGTTTGTGCTGGTCTGGTCTGCTTTGAGCCGGTCAAAACCGGTTTGTGGCCCGGTTTTAGCCAGTCTGGACCGGTCTGGTCCGGTTTGCTCCAGCTTCAGCTGTTCTGGGCCGGTCTGATGCAGTTTCATCTGATTTGAGCCGGTCTGGTTTGGTTTTATCCTGTCTTATATGGTCAAAACCGGTTTGAGCCAGTCTCTTCTGGTTTAAGCCGGTCAAAACCGCTTTGAGCCAGTCTGGTCTTGTTTGAGCCGGTCTGGTCTGGTTTGAGCCGGTCAAAACCTGATTGAGCCAGTTTGGCCCGGTTTTAGCATGTCTGGGCCGGTCTGGTTCGGTTTGAGCCGGTTTGAGCCGGTTTGTGCTGGTCTGGTCCGGTATGATGCGGTTTGAGAAGGTCTGGTCCGGTTTGATCTGTTCTAATGTGGTCACAACTGGTTTGAGCCGGTCAGGTCTGGTTTGAGCCCGTCAAAACAGGTTTGACCCAGTCGTCTGGTTGGAGCCGGTCAAAATAGGTTTGAGCCAGTTTGGCATGGTTTTAGGCGGTCTGGGCCGGTCTGGTCCAGTTTGATCCGGTTTGAGCCAGTCTGGTCTGGTTTGAGCCGGTCTGGTCTGGTTTGAGCCAGTCTCGTCTGGTTTGAGCCGGTCTGCTCTGGTTTGAGATGGTCAAAACTGGTTTGCGGCCCAGTTTTAGGCGGTCTGGGCCGGTCTGGTCCGGTTTGATACGATTTTAGCCGGTCTGGGCCGGTCTGATTCGCTTTGATCTGGTCGAATCTGGTCAAAACCGGTTTTAGCCGGTCAAAACCGGTTTCAGCCGGTCTGGTGTGGTTTGAGCAGGTCAAAACCGGTTTGAGCTGGTCTGGTCTGGTTTGAGCCCGTTCTGTTCTGGTTTGAGCCGGTCAAAAACCGGTTTGAGCTGGTTTGGTCTGGTTGAAGCCAGTCAAAACCGATTCGAGCCTGTCTGAGTCGGTGTGGTCCGGTTTGATGCGGTCTAATCAGGTCAAAACCGGTTTGAGCTGGTGAAAACCGGTTTTAGCCGGTCTGGAGTGGTTTGAGCCGGTCAAAACCGGTTCGAGACGTTCAAAACCGGTTTGAGCTGGTCAAAACCGGATTGTACCGGTCTGGTCTTGTTTGAGCCAGTCAAAACCGGTTTGAGCCGGTCTGGTCTGGTTTAAGCTGGTCTGGTATGATTTGAGCCGGTCAAAACCAGCTCAGGTCGGTCAAAACCGGTTTGAGCCGGTCTCGTCTGGTTTGAACCGGTCAAAACTGGTTTGTGGCCCAGTTTTAGGCGGTCTGGGCCGGTCTGGGCCGGTTTGATCCAGTTTCAGCCGGTCTGGGACGGTCTGGTCTGGTTTGATCTGGTTTCAGCCGGTCTGGGCCTGTCTGGTCCGGTTTGATCCGGTGTGAGCCGGTCTGGTCTGGTTTGATCCGGTGTCATCTGATAAAACCCGGTTTGAGCCACTCTTCCGGTTTGAGCCGCTCTGGTCTGGTTTGAGCCGTTCTAAACTGGCTCAGGCCGGTCAAAACCGGTTTGAGCCGGCCTGGTCTGGTTTGATCCGGTCAAAATAGGTTTGAGTTGGTTTGGCCCGGTTTTAGGCGGTCTGGGCCGGTCTGCTCCGGTTTGAGGCGGTTTTAGCCAGACTGGACCCATCTGGTCCGGTTTGATACGGTCTCATCTGGTCAACATCGGTTTCAGCCGGTCAAAACCGGTTTGAGCAGGTCTGGTGTGGTTTGAGCCGGTCAAAACCGGTTTGAGCCGGTAAAAACCGGTTCGAGATGTTCAAAGCCGGTTTGAGCTGGTCAAAACCGGATTGTACCGGTCTGGTCTGGTTTGAGCCGGTCAAAACCGGTTTGAGCTGGTCTGGTCTGGTTTTAGCCAGTCTGGTATGATTTGAGCCGGTCAAAACCGGCTCAGGTCGGTCAAAACCGGTTTGAGCCGGTCTGGCCTGGTTTGAACCGGTCAAAACCGGTTTGTGGCCCAGTTTTAGGCAGTCTGGGTCCCTCGGGTACAGTTTGATCGGATTTTAGCCGGTCTGGGCCGGTCTGATTTGGTTTGATCCGGTCTCATCCAGTCAAACACGGTTATAGCCGGTCAAAACCGGTTTCAGCCGGTCTGGTGTGGTTTGAGCCGGTCAAAACCGGTTTGAGCCTGTCAAAACCGGTTCGAGCCGTTCAAAACCGGTTTGTGCCGATCAAAACCGGATTGAACCGGTCTGGTCTGGTTTGAGCTGGTCTAATCAGGTCAAAACCGGTTTAAGCCGGTAAAAAACCGGTTTTACCAGGTCTGGAGTGGTTTGAGCCGGTCAAAAACCGGTTTCAGCTGGTGAAAACCGAATTGAGGCAGTCAAAATCGGTTTGAACCAGTCTGGTCTGCTTTGAGCCGGTCAAAACCAGCTCAGGTCGGTCAAAACCGGCTTGAGCCGGTCTGGTCTGGTGTGCACCGGTCAAAACCGTTTTGTGGCCCAGTTTTAGGTGGTCTGGGCCGGTCTTGTCTGGTTTGATCCCATTTTAGCTGGTCGGGGCGGTCTGATTCGGTTTGATCTGGTCTCATCCAGTCAAAACCGGTTTTAGCCGGTCAAAACCGGTTTCAGCCGGTCTGGTGTGGTTTGAGCAGGTCAAAACCGGCTTGACCCGGTCAAAACAGGTTTGAGCCGGTCTGGTCTGGTTTGAGCCGTTCTGGTCTGGTTTGAGCCGGTCAAAACTGGTTTGAGCTGGTCAAAACTGGTTTGAGCCGGCTTGGTCTGGTTGAAGCCAGTCAAAACCGATTCGAGCCTGTCTGAGCTGGTGTGGTCCGGTTTGATCCGATCTATTCAGGTCAAAACCGGTTTGAGCCGGTGAAAACCGATTTTTAACTGGTCTGGAGTGGTTTGAGTCAGTCAAAACCGGATTGAGCCATTCAAAACCGGTTTGAACCGGTCTGGTCTGGTTTGAGCCAGTCAAAACCGGTTTGAGCCGGTCTGGCCCGGTTTAAGCCAGTCTGGGCCGGTCTGGGCCGGTTGGATCCGGTTTGAGCCGGTCTGGTCTGGTTTGAGCCGGTCAAAACCGGTTTGAGCCGGTCTGGTCTGGTTTGAGCCGGTCAAAATAGGTTTGAGCCAGTTTGGCCCGGTTTTAGGCGTTCTGGGCCGTTATGGTCCGGTTTGATCCGGTTTTAGCCGGTCTGGGCTCATCTGGTCCGGTTTGATCCGGTCTCATAGGGTCAAAATCGGTTTCAGCCGGTCAAAACCGGTTTGAGCCGGTCTGGTGTGGTTTGAGCCGGTCAAAACTGGTTTGAGCCGGTCAAAACCGGTTAGAGATGGTCAAAACCGGTTTGAGCCAGTCAAAACCAGATTGAACCGGTCTGGTCTGGTTTGAGCCGGTCAAAACCGCTTTGAGCCGGTCAAAAGCGGTTTGAGCCGCTCTGGTCTGGTTTTAGCCGGTCTGGTCTGGTTTGAGCCTGTCAAAACCGGCTGAGGTCAGTCAAAACCGGTTTGAGCCGGTCTCGTCAGGTTTGAGCCGGTCTCGTCAGCTTTGAACCGGTTTGTGGCCCAATTTTAGGCAGTCTGGGCCGGTCTGGTCTGGTTTGATCTGATTTTAGCTGGTCTGGGCCGGTCTGATTTGGTTTGATCCGGTCTCATCTTGTCAAAACCGGTTTCAGCCGGTCTGGTGTGGTTTGAGAAGGTCAAAACCGGTTTGAGCCGGTCAAAACCGGTTTGAGCTGGTCTGGTATGGTTTGAGCCGGTCAAAACCGGTTCGAGCCGGTCAAAACCGTTTTGAGCCGGTTTGGTCTGGTTGAAGCCAGTCAAAAGCGGTTCGAGCCTGTCTGAGCCGGTCTGGTCCAGTTTGATCCGGTCTAATCAGGTCAAAACCGGATTGAGCCGGTGAAAACCGGTTTTAGCCAGTCTGGAGTGGTTTGAGCCTGTCAAAACCGGTTTGAGCCAGTCAAAACCGGATTGAGCCAGATAAAACCGGTTTGAACCAGTCTGGTCTGGTTTGAACCGGTCAAAACCGGTTTGAGCCGGTCTGGCCCGGTTTTAGCCGTTCTGGGCCTGTCTGGCCCGGTTTGATCCGGTTTCAGCCCGTCTGGGCCTGTCTGGTTCGCTTTGATCCGGTGTGAGCCGGTCTGGTCAGGTTTGATCCGGTGTCATTCGGTCAAAACCGGTTTGAGCCAGTCTGGTCTGGTTTGAGCCTGTCAAAACTGGTTTGTGGCCCGGTTTTAGCCG